>NC_090932.1:422002519-424402519 GCF_040938575.1 Ambystoma mexicanum | reverse complement strand
TGTTTGCATAGTATGTGTCCAGTAAATTGTTTTTTAGAATCTCTTGGCTGTTGGGAACATTTCTGGCAATTGTTTCTATGTCCTCATATGATTTCAGCACTCTTTTTCTAGATTTTGCAGGACCAAGACTGAGCAATACTATGCTGTCTGATTTTCCATACAAAGCAGTACCGGTTAAACGATCTGCTACTTCATAGGTGCCACATTCTCTATGAGAGAGCATTTTTATGCCTAGGCTGTACAATTTCTGTGATAATGTTTTGTCTGATGCTGGGTCATACCAGAGATCTTGAAGCTCTGTTTTTTCTGCTTTTGTTAAGTAGGGTGTAACATATCGTGCATCAGCAGTGGAATTGTCTGCAATGTACTGCAGATCTATGTTTGCATTCCATAAGAGGGCAATGATTGCATTGTAATCATTGGTATATTTTGATTCTTCCCTTCTTTTTATGTAATATGTGTTCTTAGGTGATTTAACTTTAACACTATGTCAAACTGAAGACATGAATTTGTTTACTTCACCTGTTTCTGTAACTGGTCTAGGGAAACCAACGCGGCATTTGGTGTAGTATTTACCTTTGTTTTTGTATTTGCGGCGACAATATTTGCCACATTTGTGTCTTTGAAATTGTAAAATCTGCCTGTGCAGCTCACTATGTTTCTGTTCAGAAGGGATTTCACAAGTGATATATTTTTAGATAATCTGCAAAACAGTTCTGTCACTGTCGTGACCAAATTTCTGTGCACCTTTGATCCATAACAGCATGTGAATATGTGGTGCTCCTCTCGCTTGATATTCTTTTCTCCAAAAGAAGCGCTGCACTTCTCCAAGGGGAGAACAGTTTTATTGCAAATAAAGTGTAGCATGGCAATGAAATGATGATGGAAATATCTTGACACATTAACTGGATCTAGAGAGCAAAGTTCTCTAGGTGTTAATATATCTATGCTGTTTTTGTTGCTGTTTGCTATGCGTAGGAACTCATGTAAATCTTCCCATGCATATTCGGCTTAATTTAGCGTAACAAACCAAGTTGGTGGTCCTAGGTTTCTGATCATACAACGCACGTCTCCGTGCCGTCGGAACCAGTATTCCTTTGTACCATGTATGTTTGCAAACAAATTTGTTATACTTGATTGTAAAACCTCATCTTTTTCCTGTACTTTTTGTATTAACTGCGTAGCTGACATATTTTGAAAGTGGGTACCAGATTTAAGAATGTGTGCAACTCTGTAACATAGTGTTGCTAATTCACTTTCATAGAGTAGGTGGAATATGTATTACACATTTTGTCTAAATCTGGGATCTTGCGAATACATTCGGAATGAACGGTATTCTGATGCCCCAATCTGAGTGGGTCTATCATCGTATCATCCACCTTTGCCAGTAGGAAATAGCAGAGGAAAAGCACGTGCTTCTATACTTTTTTCCCATATACTCATTGGTGACCCTTTGGTTTGTTGCATTTGGTAAGTTTCTAGTGCATCATCTATGCTTTCATTGGAATGCAATGGATGAATTGTGTAATGGTTTAAAAGTGGATACTGTAGCAGGATCCAGAAGTTTGAATTGTCCAGTTTCTGATGGCTCTTGAATTATTTCAGTTGTTTCCCTTAAGCTTTCATCAATATTTATTTCCTTGTAGTACTCATTATTGTCTTTTAGATATTGCAATGCTTGTCTAACTTTGTGTAAGTCCACAAATTGTTGTCAAATTATTTTGTCCTTTGTTGGTACTCCATTTACCTAGACTATTAAAGAATGCTCTATTGAACGTTCCACTCCTAGAGTGTGTACATTTTCCGTTAGATCTAATGGCAAATAAACTGCTTTGCCACGAATGCCTTTCACCAATTCAGACAAAGGTAATTTTGCTGTTTTTGGATGAAGGCGTATAATTGCTTGAAATGGGTGAACTGTTTGAATTATTATGCTCTCATACAAATTCAGCTGCTGCAGGATTTTTGGTAATGGAAACAATTCCAAATTATTTGTAATAGCACGTGAAGGAGTGTGGTTGTTGTCTAATTTTGTAGTACAGTAACTGCAACATATTAGGCGTTCAGTTAGTTCATATTTGTTTTCTGCTAAAAGGTAGAGAGCTAATTCAAACCATTTAGAATCTTCATTGTCTTCTATTTTGTATGCTATGTGCACATTTTTGTGTTACTTTGGTAAATGTTCGGCGGCAACAAACACACACATGGTTTGGTACTTCAGCCGATGACCTTTTACATTTTACTATTTCTTTTCTGTATGTGTGTAGTAGAAGGTTGCTATATGCAGAATTGTTGCTACTATGTTCTAAAACTGTTGCATTTTGTAAGTGGCCCTCACTTCCAAAATACTTTCTCTGAATACGGTCAATTTCTTCTTGTAAGTATTTGGGTGTACCATGCAGAGAAGTGGTATTTAAGTTGCCTAATTCTGAAGCTGGACTTTTTGCATAGTATATTTTATACACTAGAATTCTTACATTGGAATGATGTATTGATATCCTTTTGATATCATGGAAAGTGATTTTGCAAATAGGCCAAGAAATGCAGGCTAATGAATGTCCTTTTAGTCCTGTGTATTTCCGCATTGGACAAATATCCATATTTTGCAGCACTTTCATTTTACTTTTCTCTTTACCTTTTACATATTGATTAAGGAACTGACGTAAAGATTTGAACGCTTTGTTTGGAATGGTACACATTGATGTGCACGGCCATTTGTATACTGCACAGTGTGGTTCTGCTGAATCGAGAGGTAATTCTGAGTTTTCAGGGAATACATTTGTAAGCAGTGTTTCTTGTTCCATGATGGTAGTATTGATTTTCTCATACCCTCGTCCACTTCTATGGATGACAATTGCGTTTGTTTGATTTTGTTTGTATGCTTCTTCATTAAAATATGGTTCTGGGGTTGCTGTGTTACTCCATTCACCACCACAAACATGTAAGAAATTATTTTTGTTCACATTCCGTTTATTGCTCCGTTTCTTTTGTAGTTTAGTACTTAGTTTTGTTAATGCTTTCATCCTATTTAACACTATTATAAACAACTTCCTTTTGAGAAGGATTGCACTGTCCTCGAGACCTTGTAGGATTAACTTTCTATGGTAGTTTTTAAGGGGTGAGGATGATTTTGGTCCTCTTCTTAGTAGATTCTGAAGGACTCTGTGACGAAACATTTTTGATAAAATACTTTTTTTTACTATGCCTCCTTGTTACACTATAAGGATTATTAGAAGCATTGTTAGCTGTACTGTTTTGTGTTTTGTGACACATTTTGATGGAGGAGGTAAAGTTTCAGTAGTTGAGACTTCCTTTGTTTTGCTAACCAACTACATTAGCTGGTTTGTTCTAACATTCTCCACAAACTCTACAACAGGTGGATGCTTACATTGGGCACTTTTATGTTTATTTGTTCTACTTTTGCGTTCCTTTCTACAGAGTTGCTTTTTGGTAGGCATTCTTTGGTATCTGTTGAAAAAAAGGTATACTTTGGTCTGTTGTATAATGTCTGTGTGCTGTGTGCATGTGTGCATGAGTCTGATGGGGAAGGTCTTTGTCATGGTGTGTCAATGTGCATCGGACTCATGCATTGATTTGGTAAGGCTACTTTATTGTTTCTATACTACTACAATGTGCTTCAGATGAGAGTACAAAGTGGCCTACTCGTGATGAAAATGATTATTAATGAACGAAATGCCATAAACTTGCAACAGCAACTTCTTTTCTAAATCTAACCTTCTAAGGATTACGTATGTTGTTTGAGTTCCAAACACACAGGGATTTGTGAGCCATTCTGCTTGTTATTCTTTGTTCAATAAATGGATATTTGTAGGTAGAATGGTTTAGAAACCTATTTTTGCTTTGGCGCCCAAAATAAACAAATAACCCACACAGCCTCTTTGAGGAGTAGTTACAATATAAAGGTAGTACTGTACTTACTTTTATTTGCAAAATAACCAGGTTTCCTGAGGTATGTCGTCTGCAGTGTAGATGCTGTTGATTCTCAGAAGAGTAGTCTTCACTGAGTTGCAAAGAAACAAAATCAATGACTTAGTGTGTTTACAGCAGTGATGATACTGCACACATTAATTGTGCTTCTTTCGTCACATCATTCTACTTTCATATTTCAACCCAGTGCATGTGTGCATTTCACTTCACTCTGTGCAGTCTTTCCATGGCATTTGCAATATGGTGCTTGAAAGTCCTTCAAAATTGCTAACAATTTTAAGTTTATGGAAAAGCCTTGTTTTTTACACGGTGTACTATGTATAGGCTGGAGGTTTGTAAACGATAGGGCACAGTAGTAGATGGGGAAAAATGTTCTACTTGCAAATTAAAAGCACAATGCTGAAAAATCGGGAGACCCTCAGAGGGAGATGTCACTAAAGCAATTGGGAGCGCTTACTTTTCTCATACGATTACATTGCAAGTAGCATTACTGTAGCCCATACACAGTACACAACTCCGACATTTTCACATACAAAATTGAGTTCCGCCCTAAATAGGCATGCTTGCAACGTATGTATAGGTTATGCGAAAGACAGTAAGCAGTCGTGCGGTTTGTCAATCATAAATCAGACATCTTGCACTTAAAAGGGGGAACGTTGGTATGTATTGCCTGTGCAAATTGTGCACCATTAATTTGTCTAAATTAAATCATAAGGGTTGCACATGTTCTCTGATTACAATATACATACCTTTATTATATACTCATGAATGTGCGCATGAATGGAGATGTACGTACAAATTCGCAATACTTGCACAGTAGCTTATGAAGTAGGTGCTTTGCAATGATATGCGACTTCCATTCACAATCATCGACAGTAATTTTGAAGTGCGCAATGTTGATGACGGAGTTAGAATTAGCGATGTTCAATGTGATTGGGGGATGGTTGTGTGACTGCTTAGTTGTGTCCAATGAGGGACTCGACTTGCTACCGCTGTGGAAAGGGTGGAAGGACTGACTAAGAGTTACGTGCCGCACATAAGCAACGCTTGTCCGCAGGTATGACGTGTCACATACAGGTACTTCGCAGCCAGCGCGTATCACCAACGGGGATTCAGGGGTGGAGACGCATGCAAATGAGAATGAGCGGAGCTAGGGATTGGTCCATAAAGTTCAGTAGGTGTGTTCTGAACTGCGCACTTTAGTAAGACCATCTTCTCCCTGACAGGACAGCACACAGCCATGGCTTTCCATGCTTGAACACAGATTATCTGGCTTTTGGGAGACTCATGGATGAATTGGTCGAAGGTGCATGCAGAAAGCTGCAGTTTATCTGCAGATCTCGGATTTCCTCATGTGGAGGTGCACTGGCATGGCGTGCGTGGCATGAGGTGGCTGGACTTGTTACCTCTCTGTGTTACTTTACTGACAGAGTGTCCTCCAGATATACTTATCATTCACTGCAGAGGAACCAGTTTGGGCCATGTCTCCGGAATTTCTTTGCAATTTGCAATGAAGGATGGACTTGCGAAGCTCATGGACATGTTTCCAAATTGTCACATACTTTTTTCCTATATTGCACAAAGACAAATATGGCCGCGTTCTTCTGCTTTTGGTCCACAAATCGAGAAAGCGAGACGCAATGTGAATAAGGCTGTTTGTGCCTTTTTAAGAGATGTTGGCATGTCCTCCTTCCACAATGAAAACATTTTGTTTCGCAGCTCTTTCATTTTCCGCAGAGATGGAGTCCACCTCACATATGCTGGCAATCCGATTTTTCTTCGCAATGTACAGAATGCATTGTGACCTCTTCTGAATTCACACTAACCTATCTGACAATCCGTTTTCTCCAATCCACAGTTTTTGACCAACACAACACACCACCAAAAGGCTCTTTTGAGAGCCAACATTTACTCCCAGCGTCCACTTCATTGTGTTTGCTCCGCTTGCACCCTCCCTTTTTCCCCTATGACTCTCCATGAACTTTTACACCACTCCACGGGGGTTTACGAGCGTCACTTCATAGTTCTTTAAACTGAGAAAGGCGGCTCTGAAAAGAGCCTTTGCGGTAATGTTTGTTGTTTTCACATTTATTGCTTCACAGCACACGACACACTAGGAGAAGAGGCCAAAGGAGGTAACGAAGGGACACCAGCCACGGGGATAAGAAAGGGCAAGTGAACAGAGAAAGATATAGGGTGAGCTTTATTTAGGTAAGGAGCAGATCTTCTGGTGCTCTGCGACCGTAGCCTCAAAAGCACTTTGAAAACTCTCCCCCTTCAGAGTACTGTGTCACAATAATTATAAATTATTGTCACTTTTGAAAGGTAAGGGTCAACAGCATTGCGAATGGTTTGTGAGGTAGCTGGAGGGAGGCACTCCCCCACAGGAGTGTCTCTTGTGGTGGGAGGATCGGACACGGAGGGTGCTGTGGAGGAACTCATGCGACTACGCTCTTTACATGGCACCACCTTGCGAATGTCCGCAGTGTGGAACGAAGTGAGGTGTTGCTTCATGGTTGTCATACCAAAGCTGTACGAACCAACTCTCCCGTGACTCAGCACCACCTCGCACTGGTTACACTTCACCAGGTTCGCACATGCTTTTTTTATGTTCCCATAAACGTACCGCTACACCCACGACTCCCAGCGAGTGCTCCTACTGCTGAGTTCCTCCACTTCATTCTGTTCCTCTTCTTCTTCCTCGCTCTCTACGTCCTCACCCATATATCTCTCTGCAGGCTCTTGGGGAGGTCATGGTGGTGGCGGGTTTGGGGGTGGTGCAGAGGCTAATGAACCAACAGCAGCCATGGAAGCCATACTGATTAGTTTCCTTTTTGTCAATACGGTTTATAGTCATAATGTAGAAAAAAAAATGTCGACTTACAGAAATGTAGAAAAAAAATGTAGAAAACAATAATGTCGAAAACCTATACATATAATGAAAAGAGTCAATTTTTTTTTTAAAAAATGTCGAAAAAAAAATGTCAATTAGCACTATCAATAAATACATAAACACGAAGAGTATCATTTACTAGGGGGGGTCCCCCCCAACCCCCTTCACCCAACACCCCCCGGCCACCCTCTCCACCCCCCCACCCTCTCACCCCTCATACTCAACACATTTTAATTATATATATATATTTATTTATTTTTTTCAAAATATTTGAATAAAATGTAGAAAAAATTCGACATTATTGGTTTTCGACATTATTGTTTTCTAAAAAATATTTTCGACATTTTGACTTTTGACATTATTGCATTCTACATTATGACTGACCACCGGTCACTACAGCAGTAAAGAACCTACACCTCAATATACTATAGCTAGAATGAAGATGCGCTTGGAGGTGTGGCCATTTGTAGGGGGGGAGGGGTGTGCCTTTTGACCATCTTCATCACTGCAAAGCGGTACAAAAATTTAACACATCAAGTCCAAAGGTCAACTATTGTCTGGGATATGTGAAATTATATTTTTGCACTCTACAATACTTTGCCTTGTGTCTACAATTTCTTTTGGACTGTTGCGGAAGCACACAAACTGCGCAAATTAGTCCACATGCTCAGCATGGGTGCGGTCACATGACGACGACCTGAACACATCCGCGCCAGAAATGATAGTCCGCTGGATAGCAAATGCAGAGTACCAAACGTGCACATGCGCGCAAGTGTCCTACGGACAGTGTTCGGGTTCTCAAACAATTTCAAAGTGCGACACAAGTGAGACGGTCAGTTAGGGACAGGCGCGATGTTCGCTATACTTACGGTTGTACTGCGAATGTGCATACATGATATGTTCGCTGTACGCACAGTTCCAGTGTCCTTAGGACAACTCCATTTTGTTTGCCTACGAACTTGCCGGCCACCGCGCGTGTTCTACGGACTGCACCAATTTGGCTGCGCCCGATAAGTACAGGTATACTGTCCTTCACACACTCCCATTTTGCTTATTTACAGCCATCCCGGCGGACATGTGGTGTGTTCTACAAACATGTTTCATCTCGTTTACAAGCAGTACGGCGAGGTATAATGTTCTTAGGACGCCCCTTTCTGTTTATGTATGCGCAACTTCAACAGATGGTGCCGTCAAACTTCAAGTCCATCTTACTTGACATTAGTAAGGGTAGGTGTACTGCCTTTACAGCACCCACATTCCATTCCTAATGGATAGGTCGAACAGGCGCGCTGTTTGCGAACATTTTACCTCTTTTTTTTAAAAAGAAATGTACTCACTCTCTTTCACTACAATTACTGTACAAAAACATTCCAAACACACACACACACACTTCAGTCCAAAGAAATAGCTGGGGAAGCGGACACTGACACAAATATGGGGGAATTAGAATTCAACACGGGCTGGTTATGAGGAGAAGATTTGTGAGGGGAAGAAGGGATGGATATTTCATCAAAACATCTATTTTCATCTTCAAGGTTTGGGGATGGTTCACTATGGAATGGAGAAGCGGGGCAGGTACAGGTGCAATGGTAACAAACTTTCCCTCTCACACAGTCCTCCACAATCTCCCGTAAACTTTTAAAATTCTCGTTCAATATGTCCATTTTCTGCTCAATCCTTTTTATCCTATCTTCTTCTATTTCATTTGTTGCCCTTTCTTCTTTTCTTTCCTGGTCTGTTAAAAAAAAAAATATACATATGTTAAATGCCTATAAAATACTGGCCATTATTTTTTTTATGCAGAGCAATGTGTACCATTATTGTCGCTGTCTTCAGACATTTCCCCATGCGGAAAATACTCCTCCAGCCACTCCAAAGTACTAGCCATTTCTAAGTTAAAAGAACAGAAAGAAATTATTATTTCTGCACCACATACCAAAAGAAAACACATACATACAAAAAATGGCCTCCACTCACTCTTTTGATGTAATGTCCCTTTTTCCTACTGCGTCCGTCCACTGTCGTTCCAAGCTGCCGACTTTCTGTGAAGTGATTACGATGGAGGCATCCTTTTTTATGGTACCATCCATTTCATTCGACATGCTTATTAAATGTGTCCTTTTCTTTCACATCTTCAGGTTTCCATATTTACTTATTACTAATATCTTTATGTCCTTTTTCTACGTTGTACACTTTTTGTGTAAGACAATAGTACATTTTCAGATACCCCCCGCCTCTTTGGGTAATGTTGATCCTGTCCGCCCCGTCCTCAGACAGGCGCTCAGTCCGTCCCTTTCTATTATCAATAGGGTGGGGGTTCTGTATGCTCTATGTTAAATGTATATCAAGTACGTACATTATGCTACATATCTCCCAAAATCACATCATCACAGTGTACATTCCACACAACACCTTCTTTGACACACTGTCATGATTAAGTTCCCATTCCAAAATCCTGTACAATTCACTACAAAAAAAACTTTGTTGAGGGGACATTATGGTTAAATTGCCCTCTCAAAAAACTGGTAAATTCACTACAAAAAAAAACTTTGTTGAGGGGACGTTATGGTTAAATTGCCCTCCCAAAAACCTGTAAAATTACTACAAAAAAAACTTTGTTGAGGGGACGTTATGGTTAAGTTGCTTACCAAAAACCTGTGCAGTTCACTAAAAAAATTATTTTGACCTCCTTTTTCTGGTTAAAATTAAAACCGAAAAACCCCTGAAATTCAACAGTTAAAACCAAAAAACACTGCGCATTCCCCCATTATGGTAAGCTAAGCAACCATAACTCGCACCTTCTACGTGCATTGCTAAGACTAACTCCTAGGACATCAAAGATGACATCACAAACATCATTGATGACAATGCATGTCAAAAGAATGATGAGGCAAAGTCCCTACCTACAAGGGGTGCTTTGTATTATGTTGGGAGCAAGATGTCAGGGGTGATTGTGTAATGTTAAACATGTGATAACTAGCTAACAAATCATGACTTAATACACACTTGTGCTAGTACAAACAATACATATAAAGACCCAATGCATATAAATGAGAGGCACATACAGGGAAACTGAAGTACGGAAGAAAGAAACAGCATCATGAGAAAGTTTATCTTCCTGTAGACAAATTAATTGTGTGTTTGAGGCCTGCTATTACCCCATGCATGTGCATCATGAGCTGCGACCAGACCCTGAGGAAAGTACTTTAAGAAGACACGACAAGGGTAACGTTTAGATATACAGCACCTTTTCAATTTTTATATTGTGATTGTCAGTGAATAAAACCACCAGGGCTACATTTTTCAATGCACAGAAATAAGTGAGGCAGACATGTGATGTCATGAGTGATGTCATCAATGATGTTTGTGATGTCATCTTTGATGTCCTGGGAGTTAGTCTTAGCAATGCGCGTAGATGGTGCGAGTTATGGTTGCTTAGCTTACCACAAGGGGGGAATGAGCACTATTTTTTGGTTTCGCTGTGAAGTATAACATTCATTTAACAAAGTTCTTTTTACTGAATGTACATATATATATGGCAGGGAAAGAAAACCAAGGGAACTAAACATGTGACGTTGTCAGTGATGCCATCAGTGACATTTGAGATGACATCTTTCATGGTCTGGGTGTTAGTGGTAGCAGTGCACAGGGGCGGTGGCAGGCTTGAGGGCTTAGGTTACCATAACTGTCGAATTTCAGGGTTTTTTTGGTTTTAATTTGAACCAGAAAGGGGAGGTTAAAATTATTTTTTTAGTGAACTGCACAGGTTTTTGGTAGGGCTACTTAAGCATAACGTCCCCCCCAACAAAGTTTTTTTGTAGTGTATACTCTATAAGTAATTTACAATGTTAACCAATCAAATGTATTCTTACGTTTTGTAATTGATTTTGTATTATGACAACACGGTTGATATGTATTGTTTTTACTAATGCAGTATACCAGGCCCTTCTCTACACCTGTGGTGCTTTTCTGAGAGTTCTGCTTTTTTCTGGCAAGCAGGGTGCCTGGTTGAAATTCGTACCTAGTTGACATGCACACAGACATCAGGGTGGCCTGCACAGATGCCTCCCTGCACTCCACATGACCAATTTTGTGCACTTGGATCATTTAGCGTTGGACTGCTTGGCAGGCCTAGGCTGCTGTTTTAAGCAATTACCTTCCACCCACCTTGGGACTGTGTCTACGACATGCCCCCTTGTGGTGGGTTCCATTACATGGGTGGCTCCCCCGCCAACCAGCGCAGAGGTCAAGAAGCCTGGCAGCTCACTGGTGGTCAGTGCAGAGTGGACAGGGTTGGGTGGTGTTTGCCCTAGTGCGGGCACTTTAAGCCATGTTGTTGGCCATTCTCCACTGACCAGGTATGTACAGTTGTTCAGAATGACTGTTCTTTGGGGTGGCAATCCCCCCTGTCACACACTGGTGCTGGCACGCGGAGTAGCCCCTCCTGGTTTCAGTTGTGCCTGGGCCAAGCCTCTCCCAACTCGCCCCACAGCAGGCTGTGCTGCCGGCACCAATGTCATTGACCAGTCCAACCCCACAAGACAGCCACAAGGGCATGAAGATCAGCCAGACGTGGGTGCAAGGCTCCCCCATTGCACCATCCAGCAGGTGCGGCTACCGTGCAGATTCTACCAGGGGCATATGCTTGTCTCAAAGACACATGTATTAGTACACATGGCTGGTACAGTGACATTGCAAATGGCTCATTGATTAAATGATGTTCCCTTTAATGGTTGCAACTGTTACTTGGATTACTGTGGTGAATTGTCAGCAAATACATGCATTAATCATACTAAGACCAATCTGGCATATCCTGACCGCTTTGGTCACTGTAGCAAAGCTGGATCAGTTTGCACATCCCTCTGATGGCAACCATGCATTGTAATGTCTGCCCTATCAACTTCTGATGCTACTTCGTGTGCCTACCATGATGATCACAGGTCAGCAGAATCAGGATTCAAGTCCGGAGAGGGAGCCTGAGTAACACCTACCACATCCAGGGAAGGCAGCAGGCATGCAAATTACCCACTCCCTAATCGGGCGGGCAGCGATGTAAATGAAAGTCACCAGACTCTTTTGAGGCCCTGTAATCGTAATGTGTAGATGTCATATCCTTTAACAGGAATTAATTGGAGGGCAAGTCTGTTGCCAGCAGTCATGGTAATTCCAGCTCCAACTGCATATGTTATTGTTGCTGCACTTAAAATAGCTCATAATCCATCTTGTGCTTGAGCTGGAGGTCTTGTGCAAGGCACAGAAACACCTGTCCCAGCCCCTGCAACCGTCACCATGTGAAGCTCTGTCATGCTGCTACAGAGGACATCAGGAAGCCTTGAGGGCCTGAACACCTGGTACCCTTTTGTTATATACCACAATGTTCTTGTTGGACTACCAAGTGGGGATGCTGAAAAGTGCACAATTCCGTCTTGGCATGAAGGCAGGACAGGTGGTGCTGCCTTCCCCTAGCCTCTCCTGCACTGGCAGGTTCAAGCCAATGTCTGGATGAATGAAAGTTGTCTGTGACTATTGTCAGTGGATCACTCGGCTCATGCATCGATGAACAACACAACTAGCTGCAATGATTAGTGTGATTTGTGGGACACATTGATCATTGACACTTCAAAATTACCTTGCGGCCCTGGGTTACTCCTGCGGCTCGCTTGTACATCAGTCACCCCGGGAATGCGCCCTGGAGTGCAATTGGGGCTGTCACAGGGACCCCATTCCCTTTGTCTCCTTAAGGTCAGACCCCAATCAGCACCATTGTTGGATCCATGGACCTGGTGCAAGTAATTCTTTCCCGCATCTCAAGGCCTTCCATTTCACCCCTCATGGGGTAAGGTGAGTCAGGCACACAGCATGCAGCAGGTGGTGGTGGTGTTGGGCTGAACACCCCATCACACATTTGCCTGCCCCAGGTAGCTGTCTGTGTGGCGTGTGGCTGTCTGTAGTGTTCCACAGCTGCCAGCACAGGATGGTCCTTGGCGCAGGCCTCGCAACCACTCCCCAGATGGGATTTGGTGCAAATCGGGACAGCACACACTTGACAATGCTTGAGTTGCCATGCCTGGGCAACCCCCTTAACAGCCCTGAGGCTGAGCCCAGACACCCGACCTTCAGCTCCCCCAGTACGTCGTCAGATCAGGTGTGGCAAGCCAATGAATATCAGCATCTCACTAAGCGGAGGAGGAATTACTGGCCACGATTCCCTCAGTAACGGTGAGTGTAGAGGGAAGAACACAGCGGAAGGTGCAATAAATGTGGCATACAGAAGACCACCTCCCCAGTATCACTAAGGGGGCTCATGTACTTCTGTTCAGGGCACACCACATGGATGGGTTTCGGATAGCAGCATCCCCCAGAACATCGGGATCAGGTATTCTCTGAGTCAGGTGCTTGGAAATTCAGGCCAAAGCAGGTGGTTGACTCCATCCAAGGATAAGTATGGTGGAGAGACCAATAGCCAACATGTACCATAAGTGAAAGCTGTAGAGTGGTTTGAAATGAGAGTTACAGAGGGCATGAAATCTCGGATTTCCTCATGTGGAGGTGCACTGGCATGGCGTGCGTGGCATGAGGTGGCTGGACTTGTTACCTCTCTGTGTTACTTTACTGACAGAGTGTCCTCCAGATATACTTATCATTCACTGCAGAGGAACCAGTTTGGGCCATGTCTCCGGAATTTCTTTGCAATTTGCAATGAAGGATGGACTTGCGAAGCTCATGGACATGTTTCCAAATTGTCACATACTTTTTTCCTATATTGCACAAAGACAAATATGGCCGCGTTCTTCTGCTTTTGGTCCACAAATGGAGAAAGCGAGACGCAATGTGAATAAGGCTGTTTGTGCCTTTTTAAGAGATGTTGGCATGTCCTCCTTCCACAATGAAAACATTTTGTTTCGCAGCTCTTTCATTTTCCGCAGAGATGGAGTCCACCTCACATATGCTGGCAATCCGATTTTTCTTCGCAATGTACAGAATGCATTGTGACCTCTTCTGAATTCACACTACCTATCTGACAATCCGTTTTCTCCAATCCACAGTTTTTGACCAACACAACACACCACCAAAAGGCTCTTTTGAGAGCCAACATTTACTCCCAGCGTCCACTTCATTGTGTTTGCTCCGCTTGCACCCTCCCTTTTTCCCCTATGACTCTCCATGAACTTTTCCACCACTCCACGGGGGTTTACGAGCGTCACTTCATAGTTCTTTAAACTGAGAAAGGCGGCTCTGAAAAGAGCCTTTGCGGTAATGTTTGTTGTTTTCACATTTATTGCTTCACAGCACACAACACACTAGGAGAAGAGGCCAAAGGAGGTAACGAAGGGACACCAGCCACGGGGATAAGAAAGGGCAAGTGAACAGAGAAAGATATAGGGTGAGCTTTATTTAGGTAAGGAGCAGATCTTCTGGTGCTCTGCGACCGTAGCCTCAAAAGCACTTTGAAAACTCTCCCCCTTCAGAGTACTGTGTCACAATAATTATAAATTATTGTCACTTTTGAAAGGTAAGGGTCAACAGCATTGCGAATGGTTTGTGAGGTAGCTGGAGGGAGGCACTCCCCCACAGGAGTGTCTCTTGTGGTGGGAGGATCGGACACGGAGGGTGCTGTGGAGGAACTCATGCGACTACGCTCTTTACATGGCACCACCTTGCGAATGTCCGCAGTGTGGAACGAAGTGAGGTGTTGCTTCATGGTTGTCATACCAAAGCTGTACGAACCAACTCTCCCATGACTCAGCACCACCTCGCACTGGTTACACTTCACCAGGTTCGCACATGCTTTTTTTATGTTCCCATAAACGTACCGCTACACCCACGACTCCCAGCGAGTGCTCCTACTGCTGAGTTCCTCCACTTCATTCTGTTCCTCTTCTTCTTCCTCGCTCTCTACGTCCTCACCCATATATCTCTCTGCAGGCTCTTGGGGAGGTCATGGTGGTGGCGGGTTTGGGGGTGGTGCAGAGGCTAATGAACCAACAGCAGCCATGGAAGCCATACTGATTAGTTTCCTTTTTGTCAATACGGTTTATAGTCATAATGTAGAAAAAAAAATGTTGACTTACAGAAATGTAGAAAAAAAATGTAGAAAACAATAATGTCGAAAACCTATACATATAATGAAAAGAGTCAATTTTTTTTTAAAAAAATGTCGAAAAAAAAATGTCAATTAGCACTATCAATAAATACATAAACACGAAGAGTATCATTTACTAGGGGGGGTCCCCCCCAACCCCCTTCACCCAACACCCCCCGGCCACCCTCTCCACCCCCCCACCCTCTCACCCCTCATACTCAACACATTTTAATTATATATATATATTTATTTATTTTTTTCAAAATATTTGAATAAAATGTAGAAAAAATTCGACATTATTGGTTTTCGACATTATTGTTTTCTAAAAAATATTTTCGACATTTTGACTTTTGACATTATTGCATTCTACATTATGACTGACCACCGGTCACTACAGCAGTAAAGAACCTACACCTCAATATACTATAGCTAGAATGAAGATGCGCTTGGAGGTGTGGCCATTTGTAGGGGGGGAGGGGTGTGCCTTTTGACCATCTTCATCACTGCAAAGCGGTACAAAAATTTAACACATCAAGTCCAAAGGTCAACTATTGTCTGGGATATGTGAAATTATATTTTTGCACTCTACAATACTTTGCCTTGTGTCTACAATTTCTTTTGGACTGTTGCGGAAGCACACAAACTGCGCAAATTAGTCCACATGCTTAGCATGGGTGCGGTCACATGACGACGACCTGAACACATCCGCGCCAGAAATGATAGTCCGCTGGATAGCAAATGCAGAGTACCAAACGTGCACATGCGCGCAAGTGTCCTACGGACAGTGTTCGGGTTCTCAAACAATTTCAAAGTGCGACACAAGTGAGACGGTCAGTTAGGGACAGGCGCGATGTTCGCTATACTTACGGTTGTACTGCGAATGTGCATACATGATATGTTCGCTGTACGCACAGTTCCAGTGTCCTTAGGACAACTCCATTTTGTTTGCCTACGAACTTGCCGGCCACCGTGCGTGTTCTACGGACTGCACCAATTTGGCTGCGCCCGATAAGTACAGGTATACTGTCCTTCACACACTCCCATTTTGCTTATTTACAGCCATCCCGGCGGACATGTGGTGTGTTCTACAAACATGTTTCATCTCGTTTACAAGCAGTACGGCGAGGTATAATGTTCTTAGGACGCCCCTTTCTGTTTATGTATGCGCAACTTCAACAGATGGTGCCGTCAAACTTCAAGTCCATCTTACTTGACATTAGTAAGGGTAGGTGTACTGCTTTTACAGCACCCACATTCCATTCCTAATGGATAGGTCGAACAGGCGCGCTGTTTGCGAACATTTTACCTCTTTTTTTTTAAAAAAAATGTACTCACTCTCTTTCACTACAATTACTGTACAAAAACATTCCAAACACACACACACACACTTCAGTCCAAAGAAATAGCTGGGGAAGCGGACACTGACACAAATATGGGGGAATTAGAATTCAACACGGGCTGGTTATGAGGAGAAGAAGGGATGGATATTTCATCAAAACATCTATTTTCATCTTCAAGGTTTGGGGATGGTTCACTATGGAATGGAGAAGCGGGGCAGGTACAGGTGCAATGGTAACAAACTTTCCCTCTCACACAGTCCTCCACAATCTCCCGTAAACTTTTAAAATTCTCGTTCAATATGTCCATTTTCTGCTCAATCCTTTTTATCCTATCTTCTTCTATTTCATTTGTTGCCCTTTCTTCTTTTCTTTCCTGGTCTGTTAAAAAAAAATATACATATGTTAAATGCCTATAAAATACTGGCCATTATTTTTCTTATGCAGAGCAATGTGTACCATTATTGTCGCTGTCTTCAGACATTTCCCCATGCGGAAAATACTCCTCCAGCCACTCCAAAGTACTAGCCATTTCTAAGTTAAAAGAACAGAAAGAAATTATTATTTCTGCACCACATACCAAAAGAAAACACATACATACAAAAAATGGCCTCCACTCACTCTTTTGATGTAATGTCCCTTTTTCCTACTGCGTCCGTCCACTGTCGTTCCAAGCTGCCGACTTTCTGTGAAGTGATTACGATGGAGGCATCCTTTTTTATGGTACCATCCATTTCATTCGACATGCTTATTAAATGTGTCCTTTTCTTTCACATCTTCAGGTTTCCATATTTACTTATTACTAATATCTTTATGTCCTTTTTCTACGTTGTACACTTTTTGTGTAAGACAATAGTACATTTTCAGATACCCCCCGCCTCTTTGGGTAATGTTGATCCTGTCCGCCCCGTCCTCAGACAGGCGCTCAGTCCGTCCCTTTCTATTATCAATAGGGTGGGGGTTCTGTATGCTCTATGTTAAATGTATATCAAGTACGTACATTATGCTACATATCTCCCAAAATCACATCATCACAGTGTACATTCCACACAACACCTTCTTTGACACACTGTCATGATTAAGTTCCCATTCCAAAATCCTGTACAATTCACTACAAAAAAAACTTTGTTGAGGGGACGTTATGGTTAAATTGCCCTCTCAAAAAACTGGTAAATTCACTACAAAAAAGAACTTTGTTGAGGGACGTTATGGTTAAATTGCCCTCCCAAAAACCTGTAAAATTACTACAAAAAAAACTTTGTTGAGGGGACGTTATGGTTAAGTTGCTTACCAAAAACCTGTGCAGTTCACTAAAAAAATTATTTTGACCTCCTTTTTCTGGTTAAAATTAAAACCGAAAAACCCCTGAAATTCAACAGTTAAAACCAAAAAACACTGCGCATTCCCCCATTATGGTAAGCTAAGCAACCATAACTCGCACCTTCTACGTGCATTGCTAAGACTAACTCCCAGGACATCAAAGATGACATCACAAACATCATTGATGACATTGCATGTCAAAAGAATGATGAGGCAAAGTCCCTACCTACAAGGGGTGCTTTGTATTATGTTGGGAGCAAGATGTCAGGGGTGATTGTGTAATGTTAAACATGTGATAACTAGCTAACAAATCATGACTTAATACACACTTGTGCTAGTACAAACAATACATATAAAGACCCAATGCATATAAATGAGAGGCACATACAGGGAAACTGAAGTACGGAAGAAAGAAACAGCATCATGAGAAAGTTTATCTTCCTGTAGACAAATTAATTGTGTGTTTGAGGCCTGCTATTACCCCATGCATGTGCATCATGAGCTGCGACCAGACCCTGAGGAAAGTACTTTAAGAAGACACGACAAGGGTAACGTTTAGATATACAGCACCTTTTCAATTTTTATATTGTGATTGTCAGTGAATAAAACCACCAGGGCTACATTTTTCAATGCACAGAAATAAGTGAGGCAGACATGTGATGTCATGAGTGATGTCATCAATGATGTTTGTGATGTCATCTTTGATGTCCTGGGAGTTAGTCTTAGCAATGCGCGTAGATGGTGCGAGTTATGGTTGCTTAGCTTACCACAAGGGGGGAATGAGCACTATTTTTTGGTTTCGCTGTGAAGTATAACATTCATTTAACAAAGTTCTTTTTACTGAATGTACATATATATATGGCAGGGAAAGAAAACCAAGGGAACTAAACATGTGACGTTGTCAGTGATGCCATCAGTGACATTTGAGATGACATCTTTCATGGTCTGGGTGTTAGTGGTAGCAGTGCACAGGGGCGGTGGCAGGCTTGAGGGCTTAGGTTACCATAACTGTCGAATTTCAGGGTTTTTTTGGTTTTAATTTGAACCAGAAAGGGGAGGTTAAAATTATTTTTTTAGTGAACTGCACAGGTTTTTGGTAGGGCTACTTAAGCATAACGTCCCCCCCAACAAAGTTTTTTTGTAGTGTATACTCTATAAGTAATTTACAATGTTAACCAATCAAATGTATTCTTACGTTTTGTAATTGATTTTGTATTATGACAACACGGTTGATATGTATTGTTTTTACTAATGCAGTATACCAGGCCCTTCTCTACACCTGTGGTGCTTTTCTGAGAGTTCTGCTTTTTTCTGGCAAGCAGGGTGCCTGGTTGAAATTCGTACCTAGTTGACATGCACACAGACATCAGGGTGGCCTGCACAGATGCCTCCCTGCACTCCACATGACCAATTTTGTGCACTTGGATCATTTAGCGTTGGACTGCTTGGCAGGCCTAGGCTGCTGTTTTAAGCAATTACCTTCCACCCACCTTGGGACTGTGTCTACGACATGCCCCCTTGTGGTGGGTTCCATTACATGGGTGGCTCCCCCGCCAACCAGCGCAGAGGTCAAGAAGCCTGGCAGCTCACTGGTGGTCAGTGCAGAGTGGACAGGGTTGGGTGGTGTTTGCCCTAGTGCGGGCACTTTAAGCCATGTTGTTGGCCATTCTCCACTGACCAGGTATGTACAGTTGTTCAGAATGACTGTTCTTTGGGGTGGCAATCCCCCCTGTCACACACTGGTGCTGGCACGCGGAGTAGCCCCTCCTGGTTTCAGTTGTGCCTGGGCCAAGCCTCTCCCAACTCGCCCCACAGCAGGCTGTGCTGCCGGCACCAATGTCATTGACCAGTCCAACCCCACAAGGCAGCCACAAGGGCATGAAGATCAGCCAGACGTGGGTGCAAGGCTCCCCCATTGCACCATCCAGCAGGTGCGGCTACCGTGCAGATTCTACCAGGGGCATATGCTTGTCTCAAAGACACATGTATTAGTACACATGGCTGGTACAGTGACATTGCAAATGGCTCATTGATTAAATGATGTTCCCTTTAATGGTTGCAACTGTTACTTGGATTACTGTGGTGAATTGTCAGCAAATACATGCATTAATCATACTAAGACCAATCTGGCATATCCTGACCGCTTTGGTCACTGTAGCAAAGCTGGATCAGTTTGCACATCCCTCTGATGGCAACCATGCATTGTAATGTCTGCCCTATCAACTTCTGATGCTACTTCGTGTGCCTACCATGATGATCACAGGTCAGCAGAATCAGGATTCAAGTCCAGAGAGGGAGCCTGACTAACACCTACCACATCCAGGGAAGGCAGCAGGCATGCAAATTACCCACTCCCTAATCGGGCGGGCAGCGATGTAAATGAAAGTCACCAGACTCTTTTGAGGCCCTGTAATCGTAATGTGTAGATGTCATATCCTTTAACAGGAATTAATTGGAGGGCAAGTCTGTTGCCAGCAGTCATGGTAATTCCAGCTCCAACTGCATATGTTATTGTTGCTGCACTTAAAATAGCTCATAATCCATCTTGTGCTTGAGCTGGAGGTCTTGTGCAAGGCACAGAAACACCTGTCCCAGCCCCTGCAACCATCACCATGTGAAGCTCTGTCATGCTGCTACAGAGGATATCAGGAAGCCTTGAGGGCCTGAACACCTGGTACCCTTTTGTTATATACCACAATGTTCTTGTTGGACTACCAAGTGGGGATGCTGAAAAGTGCACAATTCCGTCTTGGCATGAAGGCAGGACAGGTGGTGCTGCCTTCCCCTAGCCTCTCCTGCACTGGCAGGTTCAAGCCAATGTCTGGATGAATGAAAGTTGTCTGTGACTATTGTCAGTGGATCACTCGGCTCATGCATCGATGAACAACACAACTAGCTGCAATGATTAGTGTGATTTGTGGGACACATTGATCATTGACACTTCAAAATTACCTTGCGGCCCTGGGTTACTCCTGCGGCTCGCTTGTACATCAGTCACCCCGGGAATGCGCCCTGGAGTGCAATTGGGGCTGTCACAGGGACCCCATTCCCTTTGTCTCCTTAAGGTCAGACCCCAATCAGCACCATTGTTGGATCCATGGACCTGGTGCAAGTAATTCTTTCCCGCATCTCAAGGCCTTCCATTTCACCCCTCATGGGGTAAGGTGAGTCAGGCACACAGCATGCAGCAGGTGGTGGTGGTGTTGGGCTGAACACCCCATCACACATTTGCCTGCCCCAGGTAGCTGTCTGTGTGGCGTGTGGCTGTCTGTAGTCTTCCACAGCTGCCAGCACAGGATGGTCCTTGGCACAGGCCTCGCAACCACTCCCCAGATGGGATTTGGTGCAAATCGGGACAGCACACACTTGACAATGCTTGAGTTGCCATGCCTGGGCAACCCCCTTAACAGCCCTGAGGCTGAGCCCAGACACCCGACCTTCAGCTCCCCCAGTACGTCGTCAGATCAGGTGTGGCAAGCCAATGAATATCAGCATCTCACTAAGCGGAGGAGGAATTACTGGCCACGATTCCCTCAGTAACGGTGAGTGTAGAGGGAAGAACACAGCGGAAGGTGCAATAAATGTGGCATACAGAAGACCACCTCCCCAGTATCACTAAGGGGGCTCAAGTACTTCTGTTCAGGGCACACCACATGGATGGGTTTCGGATAGCAGCATCCCCCAGAACATCGGGATCAGGTATTCTCTGAGTCAGGTGCTTGGAAATTCAGGCCAAAGCAGGTGGTTGACTCCATCCAAGGATAAGTATGGTGGAGAGACCAATAGCCAACATGTACCATAAGTGAAAGCTGTAGAGTGGTTTGAAATGAGAGTTACAGAGGGCATGAAATCTCGGATTTCCTCATGTGGAGGTGCACTGGCATGGCGTGCGTGGCATGAGGTGGCTGGACTTGTTACCTCTCTGTGTTACTTTACTGACAGAGTGTCCTCCAGATATACTTATCATTCACTGCAGAGGAACCAGTTTGGGCCATGTCTCCGGAATTTCTTTGCAATTTGCAATGAAGGATGGACTTGCGAAGCTCATGGACATGTTTCCAAATTGTCACATACTTTTTTCCTATATTGCACAAAGACAAATATGGCCGCGTTCTTCTGCTTTTGGTCCACAAATGGAGAAAGCGAGACGCAATGTGAATAAGGCTGTTTGTGCCTTTTTAAGAGATGTTGGCATGTCCTCCTTCCACAATGAAAACATTTTGTTTCGCAGCTCTTTCATTTTCCGCAGAGATGGAGTCCACCTCACATATGCTGGCAATCCGATTTTTCTTCGCAATGTACAGAATGCATTGTGACCTCTTCTGAATTCACACTAACCTATCTGACAATCCGTTTTCTCCAATCCACAGTTTTTGACCAACACAACACACCACCAAAAGGCTCTTTTGAGAGCCAACATTTACTCCCAGCGTCCACTTCATTGTGTTTGCTCCGCTTGCACCCTCCCTTTTTCCCCTATGACTCTCCATGAACTTTTCCACCACTCCACGGGGGTTTACGAGCGTCACTTCATAGTTCTTTAAACTGAGAAAGGCGGCTCTGAAAAGAGCCTTTGCGGTAATGTTTGTTGTTTTCACATTTATTGCTTCACAGCACACGACACACTAGGAGAAGAGGCCAAAGGAGGTAACGAAGGGACACCAGCCACGGGGATAAGAAAGGGCAAGTGAACAGAGAAAGATATAGGGTGAGCTTTATTTAGGTAAGGAGCAGATCTTCTGGTGCTCTGCGACCGTAGCCTCAAAAGCACTTTGAAAACTCTCCCCCTTCAGAGTACTGTGTCACAATAATTATAAATTATTGTCACTTTTGAAAGGTAAGGGTCAACAGCATTGCGAATGGTTTGTGAGGTAGCTGGAGGGAGGCACTCCCCCACAGGAGTGTCTCTTGTGGTGGGAGGATCGGACACGGAGGGTGCTGTGGAGGAACTCATGCGACTACGCTCTTTACATGGCACCACCTTGCGAATGTCCGCAGTGTGGGACGAAGTGAGGTGTTGCTTCATGGTTGTCATACCAAAGCTGTACGAACCAACTCTCCCGTGACTCAGCACCACCTCGCACTGGTTACACTTCACCAGGTTCGCACATGCTTTTTTTATGTTCCAATAAACGTACCGCTACACCCACGACTCCCAGCGAGTGCTCCTACTGCTGAGTTCCTCCACTTCATTCTGTTCCTCTTCTTCTTCCTCGCTCTCTACGTCCTCACCCATATATCTCTCTGCAGGCTCTTGGGGAGGTCATGGTGGTGGCGGGTTTGGGGGTGGTGCAGAGGCTAATGAACCAACAGCAGCCATGGAAGCCATACTGATTAGTTTCCTTTTTGTCAATACGGTTTATAGTCATAATGTAGAAAAAAAAATGTTGACTTACAGAAATGTAGAAAAAAAATGTAGAAAACAATAATGTCGAAAACCTATACATATAATGAAAAGAGTCAATTTTTTTTTAAAAAAATGTCGAAAAAAAAATGTCAATTAGCACTATCAATAAATACATAAACACGAAGAGTATCATTTACTAGGGGGGGTCCCCCCCAACCCCCTTCACCCAACACCCCCCGGCCACCCTCTCCACCCCCCCACCCTCTCACCCCTCATACTCAACATATTTTAATTATATATATATTTATTTATTTTTTTCAAAATATTTGAATAAAATGTAGAAAAAATTCGACATTATTGGTTTTCGACATTATTGTTTTCTAAAAAATATTTTCGACATTTTGACTTTTGACATTATTGCATTCTACATTATGACTGACCACCGGTCACTACAGCAGTAAAGAACCTACACCTCAATATACTATAGCTAGAATGAAGATGCGCTTGGAGGTGTGGCCATTTGTAGGGGGGGAGGGGTGTGCCTTTTGACCATCTTCATCACTGCAAAGCGGTACAAAAATTTAACACATCAAGTCCAAAGGTCAACTATTGTCTGGGATATGTGAAATTATATTTTTGCACTCTACAATACTTTGCCTTGTGTCTACAATTTCTTTTGGACTGTTGCGGAAGCACACAAACTGCGCAAATTAGTCCACATACTTAGCATGGGTGCGGTCACATGACGACGACCTGAACACATCCGCGCCAGAAATGATAGTCCGCTGGATAGCAAATGCAGAGTACCAAACGTGCACATGCGCGCAAGTGTCCTACGGACAGTGTTCGGGTTCTCAAACAATTTCAAAGTGCGACACAAGTGAGACGGTCAGTTAGGGACAGGCGCGATGTTCGCTATACTTACGGTTGTACTGCGAATGTGCATACATGATATGTTCGCTGTACGCACAGTTCCAGTGTCCTTAGGACAACTCCATTTTGTTTGCCTACGAACTTGCCGGCCACCGTGCGTGTTCTACGGACTGCACCAATTTGGCTGCGCCCGATAAGTACAGGTATACTGTCCTTCACACACTCCCATTTTGCTTATTTACAGCCATCCCGGCGGACATGTGGTGTGTTCTACAAACATGTTTCATCTCGTTTACAAGCAGTACGGCGAGGTATAATGTTCTTAGGACGCCCCTTTCTGTTTATGTATGCGCAACTTCAACAGATGGTGCCGTCAAACTTCAAGTCCATCTTACTTGACATTAGTAAGGGTAGGTGTACTGCTTTTACAGCACCCACATTCCATTCCTAATGGATAGGTCGAACAGGCGCGCTGTTTGCGAACATTTTACCTCTTTTTTTTTAAAAAAAATGTACTCACTCTCTTTCACTACAATTACTGTACAAAAACATTCCAAACACACACACACACACTTCAGTCCAAAGAAATAGCTGGGGAAGCGGACACTGACACAAATATGGGGGAATTAGAATTCAACACGGGCTGGTTATGAGGAGAAGAAGGGATGGATATTTCATCAAAACATCTATTTTCATCTTCAAGGTTTGGGGATGGTTCACTATGGAATGGAGAAGCAGGGCAGGTACAGGTGCAATGGTAACAAACTTTCCCTCTCACACAGTCCTCCACAATCTCCCGTAAACTTTTAAAATTCTCGTTCAATATGTCCATTTTCTGCTCAATCCTTTTTATCCTATCTTCTTCTATTTCATTTGTTGCCCTTTCTTCTTTTCTTTCCTGGTCTGTTAAAAAAAAATATACATATGTTAAATGCCTATAAAATACTGGCCATTATTTTTCTTATGCAGAGCAATGTGTACCATTATTGTCGCTGTCTTCAGACATTTCCCCATGCGGAAAATACTCCTCCAGCCACTCCAAAGTACTAGCCATTTCTAAGTTAAAAGAACAGAAAGAAATTATTATTTCTGCACCACATACCAAAAGAAAACACATACATACAAAAAATGGCCTCCACTCACTCTTTTGATGTAATGTCCCTTTTTCCTACTGCGTCCGTCCACTGTCGTTCCAAGCTGCCGACTTTCTGTGAAGTGATTACGATGGAGGCATCCTTTTTTATGGTACCATCCATTTCATTCGACATGCTTATTAAATGTGTCCTTTTCTTTCACATCTTCAGGTTTCCATATTTACTTATTACTAATATCTTTATGTCCTTTTTCTACGTTGTACACTTTTTGTGTAAGACAATAGTACATTTTCAGATACCCCCCGCCTCTTTGGGTAATGTTGATCCTGTCCGCCCCGTCCTCAGACAGGCGCTCAGTCCGTCCCTTTCTATTATCAATAGGGTGGGGGTTCTGTATGCTCTATGTTAAATGTATATCAAGTACGTACATTATGCTACATATCTCCCAAAATCACATCATCACAGTGTACATTCCACACAACACCTTCTTTGACACACTGTCATGATTAAGTTCCCATTCCAAAATCCTGTACAATTCACTACAAAAAAAACTTTGTTGAGGGGACGTTATGGTTAAATTGCCCTCTCAAAAAACTTGTAAATTCACTACAAAAAAGAACTTTGTTGAGGGACGTTATGGTTAAATTGCCCTCCCAAAAACCTGTAAAATTACTACAAAAAAAACTTTGTTGAGGGGACGTTATGGTTACGTTGCTTACCAAAAACCTGTGCAGTTCACTAAAAAAATTATTTTGACCTCCTTTTTCTGGTTAAAATTAAAACCGAAAAACCCCTGAAATTCAACAGTTAAAACCAAAAAACACTGCGCATTCCCCCATTATGGTAAGCTAAGCAACCATAACTCGCACCTTCTACGTGCATTGCTAAGACTAACTCCCAGGACATCAAAGATGACATCACAAACATCATTGATGACATTGCATGTCAAAAGAATGATGAGGCAAAGTCCCTACCTACAAGGGGTGCTTTGTATTATGTTGGGAGCAAGATGTCAGGGGTGATTGTGTAATGTTAAACATGTGATAACTAGCTAACAAATCATGACTTAATACACACTTGTGCTAGTACAAACAATACATATAAAGACCCAATGCATATAAATGAGAGGCACATACAGGGAAACTGAAGTACGGAAGAAAGAAACAGCATCATGAGAAAGTTTATCTTCCTGTAGACAAATTAATTGTGTGTTTGAGGCCTGCTATTACCCCATGCATGTGCATCATGAGCTGCGACCAGACCCTGAGGAAAGTACTTTAAGAAGACACGACAAGGGTAACGTTTAGATATACAGCACCTTTTCAATTTTTATATTGTGATTGTCAGTGAATAAAACCACCAGGGCTACATTTTTCAATGCACAGAAATAAGTGAGGCAGACATGTGATGTCATGAGTGATGTCATCAATGATGTTTGTGATGTCATCTTTGATGTCCTGGGAGTTAGTCTTAGCAATGCGCGTAGATGGTGCGAGTTATGGTTGCTTAGCTTACCACAAGGGGGGAATGAGCACTATTTTTTGGTTTCGCTGTGAAGTATAACATTCATTTAACAAAGTTCTTTTTACTGAATGTACATATATATATGGCAGGGAAAGAAAACCAAGGGAACTAAACATGTGACGTTGTCAGTGATGCCATCAGTGACATTTGAGATGACATCTTTCATGGTCTGGGTGTTAGTGGTAGCAGTGCACAGGGGCGGTGGCAGGCTTGAGGGCTTAGGTTACCATAACTGTCGAATTTCAGGGTTTTTTTGGTTTTAATTTGAACCAGAAAGGGGAGGTTAAAATTATTTTTTTAGTGAACTGCACAGGTTTTTGGTAGGGCTACTTAAGCATAACGTCCCCCCCAACAAAGTTTTTTTGTAGTGTATACTCTATAAGTAATTTACAATGTTAACCAATCAAATGTATTCTTACGTTTTGTAATTGATTTTGTATTATGACAACACGGTTGATATGTATTGTTTTTACTAATGCAGTATACCAGGCCCTTCTCTACACCTGTGGTGCTTTTCTGAGAGTTCTGCTTTTTTCTGGCAAGCAGGGTGCCTGGTTGAAATTCGTACCTAGTTGACATGCACACAGACATCAGGGTGGCCTGCACAGATGCCTCCCTGCACTCCACATGACCAATTTTGTGCACTTGGATCATTTAGCGTTGGACTGCTTGGCAGGCCTAGGCTGCTGTTTTAAGCAATTACCTTCCACCCACCTTGGGACTGTGTCTACGACATGCCCCCTTGTGGTGGGTTCCATTACATGGGTGGCTCCCCCGCCAACCAGCGCAGAGGTCAAGAAGCCTGGCAGCTCACTGGTGGTCAGTGGAGAGTGGACAGGGTTGGGTGGTGTTTGCCCTAGTGCGGGCACTTTAAGCCATGTTGTTGGCCATTCTCCACTGACCAGGTATGTACAGTTGTTCAGAATGACTGTTCTTTGGGGTGGCAATCCCCCCTGTCACACACTGGTGCTGGCACGCGGAGTAGCCCCTCCTGGTTTCAGTTGTGCCTGGGCCAAGCCTCTCCCAACTCGCCCCACAGCAGGCTGTGCTGCCGGCACCAATGTCATTGACCAGTCCAACCCCACAAGACAGCCACAAGGGCATGAAGATCAGCCAGACGTGGGTGCAAGGCTCCCCCATTGCACCATCCAGCAGGTGCGGCTACCGTGCAGATTCTACCAGGGGCATATGCTTGTCTCAAAGACACATGTATTAGTACACATGGCTGGTACAGTGACATTGCAAATGGCTCATTGATTAAATGATGTTCCCTTTAATGGTTGCAACTGTTACTTGGATTACTGTGGTGAATTGTCAGCAAATACATGCATTAATCATACTAAGACCAATCTGGCATATCCTGACCGCTTTGGTCACTGTAGCAAAGCTGGATCAGTTTGCACATCCCTCTGATGGCAACCATGCATTGTAATGTCTGCCCTATCAACTTCTGATGCTACTTCGTGTGCCTACCATGATGATCACAGGTCAGCAGAATCAGGATTCAAGTCCAGAGAGGGAGCCTGACTAACACCTACCACATCCAGGGAAGGCAGCAGGCATGCAAATTACCCACTCCCTAATCGGGCGGGCAGCGATGTAAATGAAAGTCACCAGACTCTTTTGAGGCCCTGTAATCGTAATGTGTAGATGTCATATCCTTTAACAGGAATTAATTGGAGGGCAAGTCTGTTGCCAGCAGTCATGGTAATTCCAGCTCCAACTGCATATGTTATTGTTGCTGCACTTAAAATAGCTCATAATCCATCTTGTGCTTGAGCTGGAGGTCTTGTGCAAGGCACAGAAACACCTGTCCCAGCCCCTGCAACCGTCACCATGTGAAGCTCTGTCATGCTGCTACAGAGGATATCAGGAAGCCTTGAGGGCCTGAACACCTGGTACCCTTTTGTTATATACCACAATGTTCTTGTTGGACTACCAAGTGGGGATGCTGAAAAGTGCACAATTCCGTCTTGGCATGAAGGCAGGACAGGTGGTGCTGCCTTCCCCTAGCCTCTCCTGCACTGGCAGGTTCAAGCCAATGTCTGGATGAATGAAAGTTGTCTGTGACTATTGTCAGTGGATCACTCGGCTCATGCATCGATGAACAACACAACTAGCTGCAATGATTAGTGTGATTTGTGGGACACATTGATCATTGACACTTCAAAATTACCTTGCGGCCCTGGGTTACTCCTGCGGCTCGCTTGTACATCAGTCACCCCGGGAATGCGCCCTGGAGTGCAATTGGGGCTGTCACAGGGACCCCATTCCCTTTGTCTCCTTAAGGTCAGACCCCAATCAGCACCATTGTTGGATCCATGGACCTGGTGCAAGTAATTCTTTCCCGCATCTCAAGGCCTTCCATTTCACCCCTCATGGGGTAAGGTGAGTCAGGCACACAGCATGCAGCAGGTGGTGGTGGTGTTGGGCTGAACACCCCATCACACATTTGCCTGCCCCAGGTAGCTGTCTGTGTGGCGTGTGGCTGTCTGTAGTGTTCCACAGCTGCCAGCACAGGATGGTCCTTGGCACAGGCCTCGCAACCACTCCCCAGATGGGATTTGGTGCAAATCGGGACAGCACACACTTGACAATGCTTGAGTTGCCATGCCTGGGCAACCCCCTTAACAGCCCTGAGGCTGAGCCCAGACACCCGACCTTCAGCTCCCCCAGTACGTCGTCAGATCAGGTGTGGCAAGCCAATGAATATCAGCATCTCACTAAGCGGAGGAGGAATTACTGGCCACGATTCCCTCAGTAACGGTGAGTGTAGAGGGAAGAACACAGCGGAAGGTGCAATAAATGTGGCATACAGAAGACCACCTCCCCAGTATCACTAAGGGGGCTCAAGTACTTCTGTTGAGGGCACACCACATGGATGGGTTTCGGATAGCAGCATCCCCCAGAACATCGGGATCAGGTATTCTCTGAGTCAGGTGCTTGGAAATTCAGGCCAAAGCAGGTGGTTGACTCCATCCAAGGATAAGTATGGTGGAGAGACCAATAGCCAACATGTACCATAAGTGAAAGCTGTAGAGTGGTTTGAAATGAGAGTTACAGAGGGCATGAAATCTCGGATTTCCTCATGTGGAGGTGCACTGGCATGGCGTGCGTGGCATGAGGTGGCTGGACTTGTTACCTCTCTGTGTTACTTTACTGACAGAGTGTCCTCCAGATATACTTATCATTCACTGCAGAGGAACCAGTTTGGGCCATGTCTCCGGAATTTCTTTGCAATTTGCAATGAAGGATGGACTTGCGAAGCTCATGGACATGTTTCCAAATTGTCACATACTTTTTTCCTATATTGCACAAAGACAAATATGGCCGCGTTCTTCTGCTTTTGGTCCACAAATGGAGAAAGCGAGACGCAATGTGAATAAGGCTGTTTGTGCCTTTTTAAGAGATGTTGGCATGTCCTCCTTCCACAATGAAAACATTTTGTTTCGCAGCTCTTTCATTTTCCGCAGAGATGGAGTCCACCTCACATATGCTGGCAATCCGATTTTTCTTCGCAATGTACAGAATGCATTGTGACCTCTTCTGAATTCACACTAACCTATCTGACAATCCGTTTTCTCCAATCCACAGTTTTTGACCAACACAACACACCACCAAAAGGCTCTTTTGAGAGCCAACATTTACTCCCAGCGTCCACTTCATTGTGTTTGCTCCGCTTGCACCCTCCCTTTTTCCCCTATGACTCTCCATGAACTTTTCCACCACTCCACGGGGGTTTACGAGCGTCACTTCATAGTTCTTTAAACTGAGAAAGGCGGCTCTGAAAAGAGCCTTTGCGGTAATGTTTGTTGTTTTCACATTTATTGCTTCACAGCACACGACACACTAGGAGAAGAGGCCAAAGGAGGTAACGAAGGGACACCAGCCACGGGGATAAGAAAGGGCAAGTGAACAGAGAAAGATATAGGGTGAGCTTTATTTAGGTAAGGAGCAGATCTTCTGGTGCTCTGCGACCGTAGCCTCAAAAGCACTTTGAAAACTCTCCCCCTTCAGAGTACTGTGTCACAATAATTATAAATTATTGTCACTTTTGAAAGGTAAGGGTCAACAGCATTGCGAATGGTTTGTGAGGTAGCTGGAGGGAGGCACTCCCCCACAGGAGTGTCTCTTGTGGTGGGAGGATCGGACACGGAGGGTGCTGTGGAGGAACTCATGCGACTACGCTCTTTACATGGCACCACCTTGCGAATGTCCGCAGTGTGGGACGAAGTGAGGTGTTGCTTCATGGTTGTCATACCAAAGCTGTACGAACCAACTCTCCCGTGACTCAGCACCACCTCGCACTGGTTACACTTCACCAGGTTCGCACATGCTTTTTTTATGTTCCGATAAACGTACCGCTACACCCACGACTCCCAGCGAGTGCTCCTACTGCTGAGTTCCTCCACTTCATTCTGTTCCTCTTCTTCTTCCTCGCTCTCTACGTCCTCACCCATATATCTCTCTGCAGGCTCTTGGGGAGGTCATGGTGGTGGCGGGTTTGGGGGTGGTGCAGAGGCTAATGAACCAACAGCAGCCATGGAAGCCATACTGATTAGTTTCCTTTTTGTCAATACGGTTTATAGTCATAATGTAGAAAAAAAAATGTTGACTTACAGAAATGTAGAAAAAAAATGTAGAAAACAATAATGTCGAAAACCTATACATATAATGAAAAGAGTCAATTTTTTTTTAAAAAAATGTCGAAAAAAAAATGTCAATTAGCACTATCAATAAATACATAAACACAAAGAGTATCATTTACTAGGGGGGTCCCCCCCAACCCCCTTCACCCAACACCCCCCGGCCACCCTCTCCACCCCCCCACCCTCTCACCCCTCATACTCAACACATTTTAATTATATATATATATTTATTTATTTTTTTCAAAATATTTGAATAAAATGTAGAAAAAATTCGACATTATTGGTTTTCGACATTATTGTTTTCTAAAAAATATTTTCGACATTTTGACTTTTGACATTATTGCATTCTACATTATGACTGACCACCGGTCACTACAGCAGTAAAGAACCTACACCTCAATATACTATAGCTAGAATGAAGATGCGCTTGGAGGTGTGGCCATTTGTAGGGGGGGAGGGGTGTGCCTTTTGACCATCTTCATCACTGCAAAGCGGTACAAAAATTTAACACATCAAGTCCAAAGGTCAACTATTGTCTGGGATATGTGAAATTATATTTTTGCACTCTACAATACTTTGCCTTGTGTCTACAATTTCTTTTGGACTGTTGCGGAAGCACACAAACTGCGCAAATTAGTCCACATGCTTAGCATGGGTGCGGTCACATGACGACGACCTGAACACATCCGCGCCAGAAATGATAGTCCGCTGGATAGCAAATGCAGAGTACCAAACGTGCACATGCGCGCAAGTGTCCTACGGACAGTGTTCGGGTTCTCAAACAATTTCAAAGTGCGACACAAGTGAGACGGTCAGTTAGGGACAGGCGCGATGTTCGCTATACTTACGGTTGTACTGCGAATGTGCATACATGATATGTTCGCTGTACGCACAGTTCCAGTGTCCTTAGGACAACTCCATTTTGTTTGCCTACGAACTTGCCGGCCACCGTGCGTGTTCTACGGACTGCACCAATTTGGCTGCGCCCGATAAGTACAGGTATACTGTCCTTCACACACTCCCATTTTGCTTATTTACAGCCATCCCGGCGGACATGTGGTGTGTTCTACAAACATGTTTCATCTCGTTTACAAGCAGTACGGCGAGGTATAATGTTCTTAGGACGCCCCTTTCTGTTTATGTATGCGCAACTTCAACAGATGGTGCCGTCAAACTTCAAGTCCATCTTACTTGACATTAGTAAGGGTAGGTGTACTGCTTTTACAGCACCCACATTCCATTCCTAATGGATAGGTCGAACAGGCGCGCTGTTTGCGAACATTTTACCTCTTTTTTTTTAAAAAAAATGTACTCACTCTCTTTCACTACAATTACTGTACAAAAACATTCCAAACACACACACACACACTTCAGTCCAAAGAAATAGCTGGGGAAGCGGACACTGACACAAATATGGGGGAATTAGAATTCAACACGGGCTGGTTATGAGGAGAAGAAGGGATGGATATTTCATCAAAACATCTATTTTCATCTTCAAGGTTTGGGGATGGTTCACTATGGAATGGAGAAGCGGGGCAGGTACAGGTGCAATGGTAACAAACTTTCCCTCTCACACAGTCCTCCACAATCTCCCGTAAACTTTTAAAATTCTCGTTCAATATGTCCATTTTCTGCTCAATCCTTTTTATCCTATCTTCTTCTATTTCATTTGTTGCCCTTTCTTCTTTTCTTTCCTGGTCTGTTAAAAAAAAATATACATATGTTAAATGCCTATAAAATACTGGCCATTATTTTTCTTATGCAGAGCAATGTGTACCATTATTGTCGCTGTCTTCAGACATTTCCCCATGCGGAAAATACTCCTCCAGCCACTCCAAAGTACTAGCCATTTCTAAGTTAAAAGAACAGAAAGAAATTATTATTTCTGCACCACATACCAAAAGAAAACACATACATACAAAAAATGGCCTCCACTCACTCTTTTGATGTAATGTCCCTTTTTCCTACTGCGTCCGTCCACTGTCGTTCCAAGCTGCCGACTTTCTGTGAAGTGATTACGATGGAGGCATCCTTTTTTATGGTACCATCCATTTCATTCGACATGCTTATTAAATGTGTCCTTTTCTTTCACATCTTCAGGTTTCCATATTTACTTATTACTAATATCTTTATGTCCTTTTTCTACGTTGTACACTTTTTGTGTAAGACAATAGTACATTTTCAGATACCCCCCGCCTCTTTGGGTAATGTTGATCCTGTCCGCCCCGTCCTCAGACAGGCGCTCAGTCCGTCCCTTTCTATTATCAATAGGGTGGGGGTTCTGTATGCTCTATGTTAAATGTATATTAAGTACGTACATTATGCTACATATCTCCCAAAATCACATCATCACAGTGTACATTCCACACAACACCTTCTTTGACACACTGTCATGATTAAGTTCCCATTCCAAAATCCTGTACAATTCACTACAAAAAAAACTTTGTTGAGGGGACGTTATGGTTAAATTGCCCTCTCAAAAAACTGGTAAATTCACTACAAAAAAAAACTTTGTTGAGGGACGTTATGGTTAAATTGCCCTCCCAAAAACCTGTAAAATTACTACAAAAAAAACTTTGTTGAGGGGACGTTATGGTTAAGTTGCTTACCAAAAACCTGTGCAGTTCACTAAAAAAATTATTTTGACCTCCTTTTTCTGGTTAAAATTAAAACCGAAAAACCCCTGAAATTCAACAGTTAAAACCAAAAAACACTGCGCATTCCCCCATTATGGTAAGCTAAGCAACCATAACTCGCACCTTCTACGTGCATTGCTAAGACTAACTCCCAGGACATCAAAGATGACATCACAAACATCATTGATGACATTGCATGTCAAAAGAATGATGAGGCAAAGTCCCTACCTACAAGGGGTGCTTTGTATTATGTTGGGAGCAAGATGTCAGGGGTGATTGTGTAATGTTAAACATGTGATAACTAGCTAACAAATCATGACTTAATACACACTTGTGCTAGTACAAACAATACGTATAAAGACCCAATGCATATAAATGAGAGGCACATACAGGGAAACTGAAGTACGGAAGAAAGAAACAGCATCATGAGAAAGTTTATCTTCCTGTAGACAAATTAATTGTGTGTTTGAGGCCTGCTATTACCCCATGCATGTGCATCATGAGCTGCGACCAGACCCTGAGGAAAGTACTTTAAGAAGACACGACAAGGGTAACGTTTAGATATACAGCACCTTTTCAATTTTTATATTGTGATTGTCAGTGAATAAAACCACCAGGGCTACATTTTTCAATGCACAGAAATAAGTGAGGCAGACATGTGATGTCATGAGTGATGTCATCAATGATGTTTGTGATGTCATCTTTGATGTCCTGGGAGTTAGTCTTAGCAATGCGCGTAGATGGTGCGAGTTATGGTTGCTTAGCTTACCACAAGGGGGGAATGAGCACTATTTTTTGGTTTCGCTGTGAAGTATAACATTCATTTAACAAAGTTCTTTTTACTGAATGTACATATATACATGGCAGGGAAAGAAAACCAAGGGAACTAAACATGTGACGTTGTCAGTGATGCCATCAGTGACATTTGAGATGACATCTTTCATGGTCTGGGTGTTAGTGGTAGCAGTGCACAGGGGCGGTGGCAGGCTTGAGGGCTTAGGTTACCATAACTGTCGAATTTCAGGGTTTTTTTGGTTTTAATTTGAACCAGAAAGGGGAGGTTAAAATTATTTTTTTAGTGAACTGCACAGGTTTTTGGTAGGGCTACTTAAGCATAACGTCCCCCCCAACAAAGTTTTTTTGTAGTGTATACTCTATAAGTAATTTACAATGTTAACCAATCAAATGTATTCTTACGTTTTGTAATTGATTTTGTATTATGACAACACGGTTGATATGTATTGTTTTTACTAATGCAGTATACCAGGCCCTTCTCTACACCTGTGGTGCTTTTCTGAGAGTTCTGCTTTTTTCTGGCAAGCAGGGTGCCTGGTTGAAATTCGTACCTAGTTGACATGCACACAGACATCAGGGTGGCCTGCACAGATGCCTCCCTGCACTCCACATGACCAATTTTGTGCACTTGGATCATTTAGCGTTGGACTGCTTGGCAGGCCTAGGCTGCTGTTTTAAGCAATTACCTTCCACCCACCTTGGGACTGTGTCTACGACATGCCCCCTTGTGGTGGGTTCCATTACATGGGTGGCTCCCCCGCCAACCAGCGCAGAGGTCAAGAAGCCTGGCAGCTCACTGGTGGTCAGTGCAGAGTGGACAGGGTTGGGTGGTGTTTGCCCTAGTGCGGGCACTTTAAGCCATGTTGTTGGCCATTCTCCACTGACCAGGTATGTACAGTTGTTCAGAATGACTGTTCTTTGGGGTGGCAATCCCCCCTGTCACACACTGGTGCTGGCACGCGGAGTAGCCCCTCCTGGTTTCAGTTGTGCCTGGGCCAAGCCTCTCCCAACTCGCCCCACAGCAGGCTGTGCTGCCGGCACCAATGTCATTGACCAGTCCAACCCCACAAGACAGCCACAAGGGCATGAAGATCAGCCAGACGTGGGTGCAAGGCTCCCCCATTGCACCATCCAGCAGGTGCGGCTACCGTGCAGATTCTACCAGGGGCATATGCTTGTCTCAAAGACACATGTATTAGTACACATGGCTGGTACAGTGACATTGCAAATGGCTCATTGATTAAATGATGTTCCCTTTAATGGTTGCAACTGTTACTTGGATTACTGTGGTGAATTGTCAGCAAATACATGCATTAATCATACTAAGACCAATCTGGCATATCCTGACCGCTTTGGTCACTGTAGCAAAGCTGGATCAGTTTGCACATCCCTCTGATGGCAACCATGCATTGTAATGTCTGCCCTATCAACTTCTGATGCTACTTCGTGTGCCTACCATGATGATCACAGGTCAGCAGAATCAGGATTCAAGTCCAGAGAGGGAGCCTGACTAACACCTACCACATCCAGGGAAGGCAGCAGGCATGCAAATTACCCACTCCCTAATCGGGCGGGCAGCGATGTAAATGAAAGTCACCAGACTCTTTTGAGGCCCTGTAATCGTAATGTGTAGATGTCATATCCTTTAACAGGAATTAATTGGAGGGCAAGTCTGTTGCCAGCAGTCATGGTAATTCCAGCTCCAACTGCATATGTTATTGTTGCTGCACTTAAAATAGCTCATAATCCATCTTGTGCTTGAGCTGGAGGTCTTGTGCAAGGCACAGAAACACCTGTCCCAGCCCCTGCAACCGTCACCATGTGAAGCTCTGTCATGCTGCTACAGAGGATATCAGGAAGCCTTGAGGGCCTGAACACCTGGTACCCTTTTGTTATATACCACAATGTTCTTGTTGGACTACCAAGTGGGGATGCTGAAAAGTGCACAATTCCGTCTTGGCATGAAGGCAGGACAGGTGGTGCTGCCTTCCCCTAGCCTCTCCTGCACTGGCAGGTTCAAGCCAATGTCTGGATGAATGAAAGTTGTCTGTGACTATTGTCAGTGGATCACTCGGCTCATGCATCGATGAACAACACAACTAGCTGCAATGATTAGTGTGATTTGTGGGACACATTGATCATTGACACTTCAAAATTACCTTGCGGCCCTGGGTTACTCCTGCGGCTCGCTTGTACATCAGTCACCCCGGGAATGCGCCCTGGAGTGCAATTGGGGCTGTCACAGGGACCCCATTCCCTTTGTCTCCTTAAGGTCAGACCCCAATCAGCACCATTGTTGGATCCATGGACCTGGTGCAAGTAATTCTTTCCCGCATCTCAAGGCCTTCCATTTCACCCCTCATGGGGTAAGGTGAGTCAGGCACACAGCATGCAGCAGGTGGTGGTGGTATTGGGCTGAACACCCCATCACACATTTGCCTGCCCCAGGTAGCTGTCTGTGTGGCGTGTGGCTGTCTGTAGTGTTCCACAGCTGCCAGCACAGGATGGTCCTTGGCACAGGCCTCGCAACCACTCCCCAGATGGGATTTGGTGCAAATCGGGACAGCACACACTTGACAATGCTTGAGTTGCCATGCCTGGGCAACCCCCTTAACAGCCCTGAGGCTGAGCCCAGACACCCGACCTTCAGCTCCCCCAGTACGTCGTCAGATCAGGTGTGGCAAGCCAATGAATATCAGCATCTCACTAAGCGGAGGAGGAATTACTGGCCACGATTCCCTCAGTAACGGTGAGTGTAGAGGGAAGAACACAGCGGAAGGTGCAATAAATGTGGCATACAGAAGACCACCTCCCCAGTATCACTAAGGGGGCTCAAGTACTTCTGTTGAGGGCACACCACATGGATGGGTTTCGGATAGCAGCATCCCCCAGAACATCGGGATCAGGTATTCTCTGAGTCAGGTGCTTGGAAATTCAGGCCAAAGCAGGTGGTTGACTCCATCCAAGGATAAGTATGGTGGAGAGACCAATAGCCAACATGTACCATAAGTGAAAGCTGTAGAGTGGTTTGAAATGAGAGTTACAGAGGGCATGAAATCTCGGATTTCCTCATGTGGAGGTGCACTGGCATGGCGTGCGTGGCATGAGGTGGCTGGACTTGTTACCTCTCTGTGTTACTTTACTGACAGAGTGTCCTCCAGATATACTTATCATTCACTGCAGAGGAACCAGTTTGGGCCATGTCTCCGGAATTTCTTTGCAATTTGCAATGAAGGATGGACTTGCGAAACTCATGGACATGTTTCCAAATTGTCACATACTTTTTTCCTATATTGCACAAAGACAAATATGGCCGCGTTCTTCTGCTTTTGGTCCACAAATGGAGAAAGCGAGACGCAATGTGAATAAGGCTGTTTGTGCCTTTTTAAGAGATGTTGGCATGTCCTCCTTCCACAATGATAACATTTTGTTTCGCAGCTCTTTCATTTTCCGCAGAGATGGAGTCCACCTCACATATGCTGGCAATCCGATTTTTCTTCGCAATGTACAGAATGCATTGTGACCTCTTCTGAATTCACACTAACCTATCTGACAATCCGTTTTCTCCAATCCACAGTTTTTGACCAACACAACACACCACCAAAAGGCTCTTTTGAGAGCCAACATTTACTCCCAGCGTCCACTTCATTGTGTTTGCTCCGCTTGCACCCTCCCTTTTTCCCCTATGACTCTCCATGAACTTTTCCACCACTCCACGGGGGTTTACGAGCGTCACTTCATAGTTCTTTAAACTGAGAAAGGCGGCTCTGAAAAGAGCCTTTGCGGTAATGTTTGTTGTTTTCACATTTATTGCTTCACAGCACACGACACACTAGGAGAAGAGGCCAAAGGAGGTAACGAAGGGACACCAGCCACGGGGATAAGAAAGGGCAAGTGAACAGAGAAAGATATAGGGTGAGCTTTATTTAGGTAAGGAGCAGATCTTCTGGTGCTCTGCGACCGTAGCCTCAAAAGCACTTTGAAAACTCTCCCCCTTCAGAGTACTGTGTCACAATAATTATAAATTATTGTCACTTTTGAAAGGTAAGGGTCAACAGCATTGCGAATGGTTTGTGAGGTAGCTGGAGGGAGGCACTCCCCCACAGGAGTGTCTCTTGTGGTGGGAGGATCGGACACGGAGGGTGCTGTGGAGGAACTCATGCGACTACGCTCTTTACATGGCACCACCTTGCGAATGTCCGCAGTGTGGGACGAAGTGAGGTGTTGCTTCATGGTTGTCATACCAAAGCTGTACGAACCAACTCTCCCGTGACTCAGCACCACCTCGCACTGGTTACACTTCACCAGGTTCGCACATGCTTTTTTTATGTTCCGATAAACGTACCGCTACACCCACGACTCCCAGCGAGTGCTCCTACTGCTGAGTTCCTCCACTTCATTCTGTTCCTCTTCTTCTTCCTCGCTCTCTACGTCCTCACCCATATATCTCTCTGCAGGCTCTTGGGGAGGTCATGGTGGTGGCGGGTTTGGGGGTGGTGCAGAGGCTAATGAACCAACAGCAGCCATGGAAGCCATACTGATTAGTTTCCTTTTTGTCAATACGGTTTATAGTCATAATGTAGAAAAAAAAATGTTGACTTACAGAAATGTAGAAAAAAAATGTAGAAAACAATAATGTCGAAAACCTATACATATAATGAAAAGAGTCAATTTTTTTTAAAAAAAATGTCGAAAAAAAAATGTCAATTAGCACTATCAATAAATACATAAACACAAAGAGTATCATTTACTAGGGGGGGTCCCCCCCAACCCCCTTCACCCAACACCCCCCGGCCACCCTCTCCACCCCCCCACCCTCTCACCCCTCATACTCAACACATTTTAATTATATATATATATTTATTTATTTTTTTCAAAATATTTGAATAAAATGTAGAAAAAATTCGACATTATTGGTTTTCGACATTATTGTTTTCTAAAAAATATTTTCGACATTTTGACTTTTGACATTATTGCATTCTACATTATGACTGACCACCGGTCACTACAGCAGTAAAGAACCTACACCTCAATATACTATAGCTAGAATGAAGATGCGCTTGGAGGTGTGGCCATTTGTAGGGGGGGAGGGGTGTGCCTTTTGACCATCTTCATCACTGCAAAGCGGTACAAAAATTTAACACATCAAGTCCAAAGGTCAACTATTGTCTGGGATATGTGAAATTATATTTTTGCACTCTACAATACTTTGCCTTGTGTCTACAATTTCTTTTGGACTGTTGCGGAAGCACACAAACTGCGCAAATTAGTCCACATGCTTAGCATGGGTGCGGTCACATGACGACGACCTGAACACATCCGCGCCAGAAATGATAGTCCGCTGGATAGCAAATGCAGAGTACCAAACGTGCACATGCGCGCAAGTGTCCTACGGACAGTGTTCGGGTTCTCAAACAATTTCAAAGTGCGACACAAGTGAGACGGTCAGTTAGGGACAGGCGCGATGTTCGCTATACTTACGGTTGTACTGCGAATGTGCATACATGATATGTTCGCTGTACGCACAGTTCCAGTGTCCTTAGGACAACTCCATTTTGTTTGCCTACGAACTTGCCGGCCACCGTGCGTGTTCTACGGACTGCACCAATTTGGCTGCGCCCGATAAGTACAGGTATACTGTCCTTCACACACTCCCATTTTGCTTATTTACAGCCATCCCGGCGGACATGTGGTGTGTTCTACAAACATGTTTCATCTCGTTTACAAGCAGTACGGCGAGGTATAATGTTCTTAGGACGCCCCTTTCTGTTTATGTATGCGCAACTTCAACAGATGGTGCCGTCAAACTTCAAGTCCATCTTACTTGACATTAGTAAGGGTAGGTGTACTGCTTTTACAGCACCCACATTCCATTCCTAATGGATAGGTCGAACAGGCGCGCTGTTTGCGAACATTTTACCTCTTTTTTTTAAAAAAAAATGTACTCACTCTCTTTCACTACAATTACTGTACAAAAACATTCCAAACACACACACACACACTTCAGTCCAAAGAAATAGCTGGGGAAGCGGACACTGACACAAATATGGGGGAATTAGAATTCAACACGGGCTGGTTATGAGGAGAAGAAGGGATGGATATTTCATCAAAACATCTATTTTCATCTTCAAGGTTTGGGGATGGTTCACTATGGAATGGAGAAGCGGGGCAGGTACAGGTGCAATGGTAACAAACTTTCCCTCTCACACAGTCCTCCACAATCTCCCGTAAACTTTTAAAATTCTCGTTCAATATGTCCATTTTCTGCTCAATCCTTTTTATCCTATCTTCTTCTATTTCATTTGTTGCCCTTTCTTCTTTTCTTTCCTGGTCTGTTAAAAAAAAATATACATATGTTAAATGCCTATAAAATACTGGCCATTATTTTTCTTATGCAGAGCAATGTGTACCATTATTGTCGCTGTCTTCAGACATTTCCCCATGCGGAAAATACTCCTCCAGCCACTCCAAAGTACTAGCCATTTCTAAGTTAAAAGAACAGAAAGAAATTATTATTTCTGCACCACATACCAAAAGAAAACACATACATACAAAAAATGGCCTCCACTCACTCTTTTGATGTAATGTCCCTTTTTCCTACTGCGTCCGTCCACTGTCGTTCCAAGCTGCCGACTTTCTGTGAAGTGATTACGATGGAGGCATCCTTTTTTATGGTACCATCCATTTCATTCGACATGCTTATTAAATGTGTCCTTTTCTTTCACATCTTCAGGTTTCCATATTTACTTATTACTAATATCTTTATGTCCTTTTTCTACGTTGTACACTTTTTGTGTAAGACAATAGTACATTTTCAGATACCCCCCGCCTCTTTGGGTAATGTTGATCCTGTCCGCCCCGTCCTCAGACAGGCGCTCAGTCCGTCCCTTGCTATTATCAATAGGGTGGGGGTTCTGTATGCTCTATGTTAAATGTATATCAAGTACGTACATTATGCTACATATCTCCCAAAATCACATCATCACAGTGTACATTCCACACAACACCTTCTTTGACACACTGTCATGATTAAGTTCCCATTCCAAAATCCTGTACAATTCACTACAAAAAAAACTTTGTTGAGGGGACGTTATGGTTAAATTGCCCTCTCAAAAAACTGGTAAATTCACTACAAAAAAAAACTTTGTTGAGGGACGTTATGGTTAAATTGCCCTCCCAAAAACCTGTAAAATTACTACAAAAAAAACTTTGTTGAGGGGACGTTATGGTTAAGTTGCTTACCAAAAACCTGTGCAGTTCACTAAAAAAATTATTTTGACCTCCTTTTTCTGGTTAAAATTAAAACCGAAAAACCCCTGAAATTCAACAGTTAAAACCAAAAAACACTGCGCATTCCCCCATTATGGTAAGCTAAGCAACCATAACTCGCACCTTCTACGTGCATTGCTAAGACTAACTCCCAGGACATCAAAGATGACATCACAAACATCATTGATGACATTGCATGTCAAAAGAATGATGAGGCAAAGTCCCTACCTACAAGGGGTGCTTTGTATTATGTTGGGAGCAAGATGTCAGGGGTGATTGTGTAATGTTAAACATGTGATAACTAGCTAACAAATCATGACTTAATACACACTTGTGCTAGTACAAACAATACGTATAAAGACCCAATGCATATAAATGAGAGGCACATACAGGGAAACTGAAGTACGGAAGAAAGAAACAGCATCATGAGAAAGTTTATCTTCCTGTAGACAAATTAATTGTGTGTTTGAGGCCTGCTATTACCCCATGCATGTGCATCATGAGCTGCGACCAGACCCTGAGGAAAGTACTTTAAGAAGACACGACAAGGGTAACGTTTAGATATACAGCACCTTTTCAATTTTTATATTGTGATTGTCAGTGAATAAAACCACCAGGGCTACATTTTTCAATGCACAGAAATAAGTGAGGCAGACATGTGATGTCATGAGTGATGTCATCAATGATGTTTGTGATGTCATCTTTGATGTCCTGGGAGTTAGTCTTAGCAATGCGCGTAGATGGTGCGAGTTATGGTTGCTTAGCTTACCACAAGGGGGGAATGAGCACTATTTTTTGGTTTCGCTGTGAAGTATAACATTCATTTAACAAAGTTCTTTTTACTGAATGTACATATATACATGGCAGGGAAAGAAAACCAAGGGAACTAAACATGTGACGTTGTCAGTGATGCCATCAGTGACATTTGAGATGACATCTTTCATGGTCTGGGTGTTAGTGGTAGCAGTGCACAGGGGCGGTGGCAGGCTTGAGGGCTTAGGTTACCATTACTGTCGAATTTCAGGGTTTTTTTGGTTTTAATTTGAACCAGAAAGGGGAGGTTAAAATTATTTTTTTAGTGAACTGCACAGGTTTTTGGTAGGGCTACTTAAGCATAACGTCCCCCCCAACAAAGTTTTTTTGTAGTGTATACTCTATAAGTAATTTACAATGTTAACCAATCAAATGTATTCTTACGTTTTGTAATTGATTTTGTATTATGACAACACGGTTGATATGTATTGTTTTTACTAATGCAGTATACCAGGCCCTTCTCTACACCTGTGGTGCTTTTCTGAGAGTTCTGCTTTTTTCTGGCAAGCAGGGTGCCTGGTTGAAATTCGTACCTAGTTGACATGCACACAGACATCAGGGTGGCCTGCACAGATGCCTCCCTGCACTCCACATGACCAATTTTGTGCACTTGGATCATTTAGCGTTGGACTGCTTGGCAGGCCTAGGCTGCTGTTTTAAGCAATTACCTTCCACCCACCTTGGGACTGTGTCTACGACATGCCCCCTTGTGGTGGGTTCCATTACATGGGTGGCTCCCCCGCCAACCAGCGCAGAGGTCAAGAAGCCTGGCAGCTCACTGGTGGTCAGTGCAGAGTGGACAGGGTTGGGTGGTGTTTGCCCTAGTGCGGGCACTTTAAGCCATGTTGTTGGCCATTCTCCACTGACCAGGTATGTACAGTTGTTCAGAATGACTGTTCTTTGGGGTGGCAATCCCCCCTGTCACACACTGGTGCTGGCACGCGGAGTAGCCCCTCCTGGTTTCAGTTGTGCCTGGGCCAAGCCTCTCCCAACTCGCCCCACAGCAGGCTGTGCTGCCGGCACCAATGTCATTGACCAGTCCAACCCCACAAGACAGCCACAAGGGCATGAAGATCAGCCAGACGTGGGTGCAAGGCTCCCCCATTGCACCATCCAGCAGGTGCGGCTACCGTGCAGATTCTACCAGGGGCATATGCTTGTCTCAAAGACACATGTATTAGTACACATGGCTGGTACAGTGACATTGCAAATGGCTCATTGATTAAATGATGTTCCCTTTAATGGTTGCAACTGTTACTTGGATTACTGTGGTGAATTGTCAGCAAATACATGCATTAATCATACTAAGACCAATCTGGCATATCCTGACCGCTTTGGTCACTGTAGCAAAGCTGGATCAGTTTGCACATCCCTCTGATGGCAACCATGCATTGTAATGTCTGCCCTATCAACTTCTGATGCTACTTCGTGTGCCTACCATGATGATCACAGGTCAGCAGAATCAGGATTCAAGTCCAGAGAGGGAGCCTGACTAACACCTACCACATCCAGGGAAGGCAGCAGGCATGCAAATTACCCACTCCCTAATCGGGCGGGCAGCGATGTAAATGAAAGTCACCAGACTCTTTTGAGGCCCTGTAATCGTAATGTGTAGATGTCATATCCTTTAACAGGAATTAATTGGAGGGCAAGTCTGTTGCCAGCAGTCATGGTAATTCCAGCTCCAACTGCATATGTTATTGTTGCTGCACTTAAAATAACTCATAATCCATCTTGTGCTTGAGCTGGAGGTCTTGTGCAAGGCACAGAAACACCTGTCCCAGCCCCTGCAACCGTCACCATGTGAAGCTCTGTCATGCTGCTACAGAGGATATCAGGAAGCCTTGAGGGCCTGAACACCTGGTACCCTTTTGTTATATACCACAATGTTCTTGTTGGACTACCAAGTGGGGATGCTGAAAAGTGCACAATTCCGTCTTGGCATGAAGGCAGGACAGGTGGTGCTGCCTTCCCCTAGCCTCTCCTGCACTGGCAGGTTCAAGCCAATGTCTGGATGAATGAAAGTTGTCTGTGACTATTGTCAGTGGATCACTCGGCTCATGCATCGATGAACAACACAACTAGCTGCAATGATTAGTGTGATTTGTGGGACACATTGATCATTGACACTTCAAAATTACCTTGCGGCCCTGGGTTACTCCTGCGGCTCGCTTGTACATCAGTCACCCCGGGAATGCGCCCTGGAGTGCAATTGGGGCTGTCACAGGGACCCCATTCCCTTTGTCTCCTTAAGGTCAGACCCCAATCAGCACCATTGTTGGATCCATGGACCTGGTGCAAGTAATTCTTTCCCGCATCTCAAGGCCTTCCATTTCACCCCTCATGGGGTAAGGTGAGTCAGGCACACAGCATGCAGCAGGTGGTGGTGGTGTTGGGCTGAACACCCCATCACACATTTGCCTGCCCCAGGTAGCTGTCTGTGTGGCGTGTGGCTGTCTGTAGTGTTCCACAGCTGCCAGCACAGGATGGTCCTTGGCGCAGGCCTCGCAACCACTCCCCAGATGGGATTTGGTGCAAATCGGGACAGCACACACTTGACAATGCCTGAGTTGCCATGCCTGGGCAACCCCCTTAACAGCCCTGAGGCTGAGCCCAGACACCCGACCTTCAGCTCCCCCAGTACGTCGTCGGATCAGGTGTGGCAAGCCAATGAATATCAGCATCTTACTAAGCGGAGGAGGAATTACTGACCACGATTCCCTCAGTAACGGTGAGTGTAGAGGGAAGAACACAGCGGAAGGTGCAATAAATGTGGCATACAGAAGACCACCTCCCCAGTATCACTAAGGGGGCTCAAGTACTTCTGTTCAGGGCACACCACATGGATGGGTTTCAGATAGCAGCATCCCCCAGAACATCGGGATCAGGTATTCTCTGAGTCAGGTGCTTGGAAATTCAGGCCAAAGCAGGTGGTTGACTCCATCCAAGGATAAGTATGGTGGAGAGACCAATAGCCAACATGTACCATAAGTGAAAGCTGTAGAGTGGTTTGAAATGAGAGTTACAGAGGGCATGATAACATTGAGAGGTAAAGAGGTGGGGATTTCACACAATGGGTAGGCTGGTCATCCAATATAGCAGATGCACTTGCAGGACAGCCACCCGGGCACTTCCAGCCCACACTGGGCTCATTACCTCCATAGTGGTTCACAGCGACTCGCTCCAGGCCAGCTGGGAATGGCCTGGGGGTCCGGTGGCTCCCCCACTCTGGCGAAGAATGTTACTGCACCCTAGCTACAATTTCAACATGTCCATGTGGCTGAGGGAAATTGACCAAATGTCCCTGCACCTCTCGGGGGTCACCAGGGCAGAGACAGGGGAGAGGGCTCCCTGCCCCTAGTGCAACTGTAAACTGTGGTGGACTGTCCTCAGTGTACCCCGTCCACATTGCACCCCAGGCAGGGAGGCCCACAAAGTCAGCCAGTGCAGATTTTGTGCAGACCAAAGTGTACGAGTCGCAGAGGGAAATCAAGGCCTGTGGCACAATGGCGGTGAGGACCAGTGTACACCAGCTGAGGTGGGTTCCCATTGCACCATGCACACCATTCATTCACTCTGTTAGGGAGTTGGTGCAGGAACGTGTGTGATAGGACCCAAGAGAAGGTGCAGTATGCCTGGGCAGGGTGGAGCCAGAGTACACTCTGGTGGAGGCCCATAGCAGTCCTGACATGTAAATCATTTGTCCAACCTGGGTATTGGGGCAGATGACCATTGGAACCATCTAGTAGCTGGTTCCCTCTGACATTTCACTCAGGATAGATGGTGCTCATATACCCTAGTTTCATCTGGTGAGGCAAATTAATAGAGGTCTTGGTGCCAAAACAATCTCAACCTATTCTCAGATTTTATATGGCTGAGGAGGCAATGGGGTGACGCTGCCATCTGTGGGATTTTGACTGAATGCCTCTAAATCAGTATTCCCCTAAACAGTTATGTTAATACAGCACTGTGGAGCATTGGATGACCTGAGATGGCCAGCCTGCGTGCCAGTGTATAGAGCTGCTTGCCTCAGGACTCATGTGTGGACAGAAACGGCAGATCTCTCACACATGTTTGTGGGGAATGTGGTGCATGATCACTTGTAGATAACCTTATTCTGAGTCATGGCTTCTGTGAGTAGAAGAACAGCTACCTCGCTGCAATCTATGGGCTGGAGGATGTAAAACATGACACAATTGTATTGTATTAATTTTGCCACACTTATTTTACCGTGCAATCAAAAGGAATCCATAGGAAATGTCAAATCGAAATTAACGTATGGCATAATTGTTTAAAATTGAGGAGTGCGAAAATTACATACAGCTGAAATAAGCAAACAATTATGCCATACATTTACATACAGCAAACAAGGGTAGCAGGGGCTGTGGGGGTGTCCCAGGAAAGTCAGAGGCACTTACTCAAAGGTAAGTAGAGGGGGTTGGATGGTGGACTAGTGAGGGAGATGGAAGAATGTGAAAATGTTGAATAAATGTGGGTAAAAAACTCTAGTTTTTCCTCCGGCTGACTTTCCCCTTTTGACATTTTCACATATATCCCAATCAAAACTACTCAATGAATGTGACCCATCAAGAAACATCAGACAATTCAGTGAAAAACAACCAACATGACAACCCATGTTATCACATTCCAACAAGTGGTCGAGGTGAACCATAAACCCTGCTCCCTCAGCAGTGCATGGCGATGAGGCCCCTCCCCGGTTCGGCATCCCTGCCATGCCCTGTTTTGGGTCAATACCAGGAGGCTCCTTTCTTGGCACCTATCCCGACTACCTCCTGACACCACTCCCTTAGTACCCACCCACAGGACCCTGACCAACTCCACCGCCTAGCCGTAGGAGGCCAATAGCCCTTGCCAGTGTACCATTCTGGCTTGAGGTCCCTGTAAGAGGGTGGCAACTCACTGTCCAAATGGTCTGACCCCACTTGCCACAGGGTCATGGAACGCCTGGTCCAGGGAACCCCCCCATTTCCAAGCCACCCAAATGAGGAACAAAAATGTTGTTCAACAAGAGTTCTGCACCCTGGTTGGACACATGTACACCGTACTAGTGAAAGTAGGGTGACCCCATCACCAGGCCACTGGTCACATAACTAAATGCCCATGGCTGGATGTCAGCTGGGCCAGTTCATTTTTCAATCTCTGTGCTGAAATGTGCAAAGGACATGCCGACCCAGGCACACCCCATCTTATCCGTGGGATGATCAGTGACCAGGAAATGATTGCCTTTGGACACATTCTGCCCAACCAGGCGAAGAGTGATACCAAACTCTGCCTCAGTTCCCTCCTTCTGAGGGGCACTAGATGATTGCCCCTGATGTGCAGAATCACTAGGTTGGGGTCTGGCGGGCCGGTGCTTACCAGCATGATGTAGCACGATTTATCAAAACTGACACACTTCTGCTTCTGAGCATTTCAGCAAACCTGGACATTCGCTAACTCTATTTTCCATTCTCCTAATGACTAAAAGCCCTATAAACCACACCACTCCCTTGGACAGCATCATCCTAATACCAAGCAGATAAAAAGAAGAATATTAGAAACCACGCTGAGCCACAACCTGCACATACCCCCCTTTTAACCCCAAAATGTGCTCTGATGTACCGCTTAAATGCATTGTACTGCCATCGCCCTATCTTCATGATGTGCTCCCTTTCAAGACCCAGCCCCAAGGCAAAAAAACCTTGGGGTTATCTTCGACTCCACACTCTCCTTCTCTCCTCATATATCTGACGTCTCTAAGAAGTCACACTACCAGCTGCACCTCCTCAGAGGTATTCTTCCCTTCCTCTCCTTCCCCCAGAAGCTCGCTGTCTCCCGAGCCCTGGTTCTCTCAAAACTGGACTACTGTAACAGCCTTTATCTTAATCTGCCTGCCTCCACACTCCGCCCTCTGCAACTCATCCAGAACAGAACTGCGAGACTTGTCCTTGGCCTCAAGCCCAGGGACCGTATCTCTCCAGGACTGAAATCTCTACACTGGCTCCCAGTGGCTGCGAGGATAAAGTTCAAAACCCTCTGCATTGTCCACAAGGCCTTCTGGGGCCTGGGGCCTAAATACCTTCAACTCTCTCTTCCTAAATATCTTCCTTCCCGAGCCCTTCGCTCATCCGTCTCCAACTCCCTCAGGGTCAGCCGCTTCTCGAAGCAACGAGCTGGGGGTAGATCTCTCTCCGCGGCAGGGGCCTCCCTCTGGAACAGCCTTCCTGCCCCCCTGAAACTTGAGGAGAACCATCTCTGGTTCCGGAAGCACCTCAAAACCTTCCTCTTTGCTTCTGCTTTCTCTCTCCCTCTCCCCTGCTAATTCTTCGCTGAAACTGCACTGAATCTGCAACTGGGCCACTCCCACCGACCTCGGTCCTTGGCCCAGCCACTCTCCACTTGCACTGCGGGACTGTCTCTGTATCCCTACAGCCCCCCCTTCCCAGCACTTGTTCTGCACTTACCTTGCACTTGCCACCAGCTGGCCCTTTTATTTATTTATTCTACTTACCTTGTACTGCACTTCCCCCCTCCCCTTCCCCATGCACCTCTCCCCTCCCCCTCCCCCTGCACTTGCGCGATCTGAATGACACCTGGCCTAGTAGGATAGTTGTCTGTCTTCCCCTTGTTCCCCCCTCCCTGCCTCGTCGCGCCTTGAAACACCTGTGTATAGGCGCGTTACAAATGCCTTATCATGTCATATCATATCATAGCCTTGCCACTCTGGTGGCTGCGCCAGTTCAAAAGGAATGGGGCGAATCCTGACGTTCCGAGCCCAGCCTCCTCCAGGGTCTTCTCATCAATCCTCCAAATTGGAACCGGGACACACAAAACCCATCTTGGTGAAGAAAAAGCAGACATGACACTGACCGCATTAATGAGATGTAGACCATTATGGCCCTCACAGGGCAGACCAACACTTCACCATGCATGACTAGTGATACCCTGGCGCCTATGCCCTCCTAGTCTGTCTTGGATCGTCTAACCCATAAGTGCAGCATGCCCTCCTCTACTAAAGAGACAACAGATATGGCAAAACCACCCAACATGTCCCCATAGATGTTCCTGCTAACTCACCTATCCGTAATGCCCCAAAGAAGGCTGTTACAAATGCTGCTCTAAACCAGGAGGCCTTGTATACATCCCTACATATTATCAGCAATCCACACACCATTGAACCTAATTTGTGCTGATCCAGGGGCTTCCGACCATCCCTCTGGGCCACCTCAGCCCTTTTCCACCCAGACAATGCTTCCTCTTGGTAAAGTCTGCCAACGGGCTGTCGACCCCCTGCAACACTGCACAGAATCTCACTGCTGCCATCTTAACCCTGCATGGCCGCCCCCCATCACTGCCTGCTGATACAAGTGGCCTAGGAAAGCGATCAATGAATCCCTATGGAATATTTCCCGCAGCCTCTGCTCCCCACAAAGTGTCCTGTACTCGTTTTCGTATGCCGCCTTCTTCCATGCAGGCACCAAACCCAACATTAATGGTGTGAGGTCGTGGCACCAACCCTTCAAAGCATCGCGTGAAATTGGGTCATCTTGCCCTCGGTCTGTGGAAGCCGGCGTCGGAACTCCTGCATCTTGAAATGAGACAGAGCGTCAGCAGCTTTATTGAACACACCTGGTACATGACGTGCTTATAAATGTATATTGCTGCGCAGGCACAACAAACCAAGTTCCTTGAATAGTCTCAACATCATAGGAAAGGCTGCTCTCTGTTGATGGCCTGAACCGCTGACATACTATAGGACCAGATCACCACATGTTTCCCCCTTAAAACGTCAGTCCAAATTGTTAGCACCACCAGAATCGGGAATAACTACAGGAATGTCACATTGTGGGTCAAAACATGTTCACACCATTCGGGGGGGGGGGGGGGGCAGCCTTGGACTCATGGAGGCCAGGGCCAAGAATACAGCAAAGCCAATACTCCCTGCTGCGTTGGTGTCAGTTGCGTACTTGTATTGACTGCCTCAGCCACACCTGCACGCAATTGAGATCGGTCCAATATGCATCCCAGGTCTTGAGGTCCTTTTTCAACCCCTTTTTCAATCTGTCCACCCTGGCATTGCCCCAGCAATAGCCTGAGAAAATGGCCTATCCATTGATATAATGTGTATCGCAAAGTTCTTTGCCCCACATTGGCCCAGCATTGCCATCTTTGCTCTCTAGCTTCTAGATACCGATTCTCTTAATTCCTGCACCTTAACCTCGGGCAAGCAGTAAACTCCCTGTACTGAATGGATTATGATGCCCTCGAATGTCAATGTGGTAACAGGCCAGTCTTATCTTTCACCACTGGTTCCCCTAACAAGCCCATAACCATTTGGAATGGCACCGGTGCACCCTCACATTGGCCTGTCCCAGCTTACCCATGAACACAAAAGTATCCAAATAGTGCAGTACCTTTGCCTCCGTATATTCCTTCTTTGTGGGCCTCTCCATAAAAGTGCTGAACATCTCAAAATGACTGCCGGAAATAGGCTACCCCCATGGGCATGCACTTGCCAAAATAGAAACTAACCCCATCTGATAAACCCAACAAATGATAGTCATCTGGATGTACCGGCAACAACTGGAATGCTGACTCATTATCGGATTTTGACGATAGTGCACTCCTACCTGCAATTGTCTTGGCACTTCATCGAAGAAGGTATACTTGATGGAACATACCTTCTCATCAATCGCACCATTCAGCACAGTGCCCTTTGGAAATGACAGGTTGTGTGTCATTCTGAATTCACCCTCCTCCTTCTTTGGTACAATACCCAATGGGGATCAGACAAATCAGTCAAATGTAGGGTGTGCAAACAGACCCCTGATCCTCCTGGACCTCCTTTCCTTCACCACCTTTTCCCTCAGTACCTCTGGTTGCTTTATCGCTGACAACAAGTTCTTTAGGATTTTCCGGATGGTCAAACCCTGCACCGGTATCCGAAAACCAAAGAAAAATCAATTTCACCAAAACCTAGTGTCTTGCACCCCAGGATACTCATTTGATCATGCCCTTAGTATGTCTTTCTGCACTAGAGTGGGCAAATCCGCACAACGGTGTGATGGATGCACAGATCAATTTATAGTCCTTCTCTTTCAATCGTTTGAGGAAATTGCACTACACCGTAGAAGGCACATGCATGTTTAAACTTACAGACTGTCCTTGTACACACCTTTTTGTTAAACTCCCAGCATGCCCCTTCCTTACCCCTTGATTGGAAACTGGTCTGAAAGGGTTGCCCTGACTTTGCAAAACTCTCAATTGCACCTTTTATGTTCCCCGGCCGTACCATCGTGCAACTGACCCATAGCTCCACCACCCTAAACCCCTAATAAAATTGCGAACTCCCACCTTTGGCACTTCTAAATCGCTCTTCATAATTTAAACATGACCCATACACACATTCCCTGTACATTGACAATATCATATGCATGCATAAAAAAGCTATTGGTGCAATTCTGGATGTTTATCAACCATAACTGCTTCCCAAATCACAATTGACGTCTCCACTGCTGTTTCTTTGTCTTTCCTTCCCCTTCCCTTCTTTACTGTCCTCAGTGACAGAATATTCCAGAAATGAAAATGTAAATATGGTCTCATTTGCAGACATAATCCAAAAATAGATACAAAAAAATGTCCACAGACAAATGGGCATCGTGCAGGAAACAAAGACATGTATTTAACCCCCATCAGCTGTGAGAAACAGTTACAAAACAGCCCTTTTCTGAACTGGTTATAAAAGTTATGAGCTCTGCCCACTGCCCAACACCTTTTGTATTACAAGACATGCATTACATGTTGGGCAGGTCAAACAAATTGATTGGTGCAAATATCCACAGTCTCCATGCATTGGTGTGATTTCATTGGCTACCATATTCTCTGGCACTAAAACCCACACCACCCCTTGCTGCCATCACATCCTGACATCTGCTGACTGGCAGATTAGCTGCAAAATACAGGTTTTAACTGAATCATATCCTGTTTAAAGATTACATTAGACAGTGCACAGCACGCAAGGTTGTTTGAGATAGACTATCAACTCATCACTCTTCTGATTGGCTCTTCTGTCCACCCACTATCTCTTCCCTTACTTCGTGCCAAGTTTAGTTATAAAAAAAACTCTACAAGGCACTGCTAAGGATTTGCACTTTTTGCAATTTAATTCAATTTTGCATTCCATTTTACTGCCAGAGTCTGAACCTGGCTTTCTGGGCCAAATTCCCCCTCCCATGGGAACATTTTTTCCTTAGACTTCGACCTTGGCTTAGGTTTGTGGATCTGTTATTTCTGTTATTTCAGAATGATGTGCTTCTCAAAGAGTCGTGAGGCTTTTATATTAAGAAGTGTTGCTGCAGCTTACATTTTAGAAACGAAGGCTGTCTATTACTATAGCATGTCTACGTTTGTGAGCTATACTCTCGTGCCATTAGTGTCGCATTCAGTATAATTATATTAGTTATGATATGTTCTTCATGCCTCTATGGTTGCAAGTTATTTTCTTCGTATATATATGCATGTTTGTTTCTTCATGGTGAGTGCATGTGTGCGTCTGTTGCATGCACGTATGTCAGTTAACAATGAGGTTGCTTATTATTGCCATATTTAGCTCACATCATGTTCATCATTTGCTCACCTGCTTAGCATATGGGCGATATGATTGACTCAGTGAGTAACGTTTCTCACCTCTACAATGTTGCACCAGGGAGGGGAAAGAGCAATAGGTGACATGTTAATTCGTCCATCAACAAGGGGAGGGGCAATAGCTACTGATGACATATTCATCTGTCCCGCAACAAAAACACATCCATAACCTTACCCCTCCAATTTGTCACAGTCACCTCTGGTGTAACATGCCAAGTCAACATACCTGATTGACCCGGGACGGGGGCAGGATTAGCTTTTGCATCCGCTGCTGCTGGTCTTAATGATACCGCACCTGTGGGGTTCCACACTTCATGAACTCGTCCCATCCTCCCTGTCATGGGTGGTCCTGGGTTGGGTTGTCAGGACCACACACTCATTGCTCCAGGACCTGTAGGCTTACCAGTATTCAACAGCCCAGGTGCTCCCCCTGCCTGTCCAGCATGTGGATGAGGTACACCTATGGATACCTCACCCTGCTGTGCTGCTGTGACCCACTGTCCCACCTCTGCCGCCTGGGACAGACCATGACATGGGGAGGGAATCTGTACCTTGCATACAACTCCTCATCTGGCATCTGATAGGAATAATACCATTACTGCGCCCCCATACCTGTGACTGCCGAAAATGGTGAGTTTATTTTATTTTTCAACCCCCTCTACACCACATATATATGTAGGAGGGGGGTATGGTATATAATAAAATTAGGGGTGTTGTGTGGGGTCTACCCCTGCATATATATGTGGTTTAAAAAGGGCTAGAATTAAAAAAAAGTCTGAATTTTCGAGGTTGCAGTAATGTGGATAGCAGTAATGACATAGATTCCATCTCAAATATTTTGGTGCATGGATGGAAAATGATGTCCCTCCTCATCATCCTCCTCTTTCTTCCATGCAGTAGGATCAGTGCTAGTAAAGCAGGGTCTGCCATTGTGAAAGTCCTATTTTGAATATGGTTGCATTGCGCTTTTATACTAGGGCTTTCTTTGCATTATATAAGTTGCGACTTGTATCATGTGATGGTAGGCTTGAGAGATGTGCGCTCTACTTTGGACTCTGGGCAATTACGCAATGAATTCCCTGAATAGGATTCTCTTTGCGCTTGATAGGGCATGTGTGTTGTTTGCATGGTGCGTCCCTCAACATGCCCATGTTACTCATCGTTCTTCCTCCTTTTGATCATGGAATGAGAATTTTGCATGTGCCGCCCCCCAGTTATTTCTTTGCGCTGGCTCAGCCCAGCGTAAAGTAGGAAAGGACCAGCACAAAGTCCGATCTATGAATCTGCAATGTAAGTATTGCGCTGCGCAAAGTGTAATTTTTCCCTTTGCACAACGCAAATCTCTCTGTGAATGAGGGCCAAATAACTGTTATTTTTTTTAATTATTTTTTGGATTATTGCACACCTGTACAACAAAAAGAAAATGCAATAGTGTGGCATTAATTTTAAAAAATAATTGGAGGGAGACTCACAACTCAACTCCCAGCCTGCTGCCCTTTCACAAATTAGTGTTAAATGCCCTAAGCTACAGTACAGACGCAGAAGCCATAAAGTCAGTACAAGCGTACAGGAGGGCCAGTACAACACATGAGCATATATCAGCATGCGCTCAGCCAAGACGTGTGCATGGACAGTGTGATTTCGACTTAGCGCGATACCGTGGCGAAAAAGGAGAGGTGCTGTAACTTTTTCTCAAGGTCTTTTCTAGTGCAGAAAAATGAAATGAATTCCCCCGAAAGGATGCTCGCCTTATCAAAGAGTTTCTTATTACAGAAAAAGTGCTCATCGGCAGTCGGAGGATATTAAACATGTTGATGACAAGAATTGTACCTGAACCTTCACAATGGAAAGCTGATGGGAATTTCATGGATTCATTCATTCATGGCCTGCAGTTAATAACCTCATACCTTATCAGGACTTGGTGGATAATAATCTGCATTGAAACACTGATGCTGTTATCAGACTCGCCAGTTTATCAGGAACACTCATGTTGACTTGCAGACTGAAGGCTCATGTACATAGTTAGAAAAGCCTGTTTTATATAACTGTATGTAAAAGCACCTTTGTACTTGTGATCACTATTTAGGTACCGGCCCTTTGCTGTCTAAAGAGCTATCTCTACACCTCTAGTACAGCATCAGCAGGACTGGAGTGCATTGTAAAGACTTCAGTTTTTGGAAGGCATCTTGTGTGCTTGTTAACCCCGTTCGACAGTGGGTATAATGCAAGAGTCTGCCCACAGCTGAGCAACATGTTTATACGCAGAAGGTATGCTCTGCAGTAAAGCCTCTTTAAATGTTTCACATCAGGAATGGAGTAGTGAAAGTTATGTGAGAAGAAATGCAAAGGATGTACCGGAGCGTTAAAATGTTGGGAGTAAAGGACCCATCAAAAACATCTCACATGTTTCTTTAGGTATAGTAGTCGCTCACGAAGCAGGTTATTAAATGATTTCCAAGATTCATTCAGGCTTTCATATGCACTAGACTTAAGCGCTAATAGGGGGCACCTTGCAAAAGACTTATGGAGGTCTGAGGGAACTTGGCTCCCGCACATTCAGGTATCTTGCATCATGCCAAATCATCCTTCCTTTGTACGAAATGTGATTGATTGGCTTACTTGAAATGTGCCCTTGGTGCTCGCTCTACACTCTGGCTCTTGCTTTTTTTCTACTACCTGAAAAATCCCACATCCATGTCTGTGTGGTTGTGAAGAGGTTACAGCATGGGCCTGCGAGGAAGGGTTCACACCTCATAGGAGGACGAGGAGGAGCGAGAGCACAGGAGGTGCACGAGTTTCAGTTTCGAATAGCATTTTCACTTGGCAGACCTGCTCTGTGTCCTCTGTGCTTGTGGGCGCACATAATAAGGGTAACAATTGGTGATGAGCGACAGAGACGGCCTGCGCCAAGGCCATCCAGCTGCAAACTGCAGTGTCCTTTTCGCTAAGGGCGTAGCATCCGCTGACCTCGCTGCCATCTGCATCGTCCATTTGCTACGGAGAGTGGGGTACTGATGTTGGTTTTCCGCTGAAGGTTGTAGCATCCTATAAAGTGATCTGTGTCCCGCCGACAGCAGCGTCCTGCCTCCAGGCCACCTGGTATCCTGCGGGCATGTCGAATACTAGCTGGCTACAAAAAACACAGAGCGCTCTGGATGTCCCGCTTGGCAGCTGTGCCCCCAGTGACTGCCAGGAGCATTGTTGTGGACCGCCCCCGGGTCACCGGAGAGGGCCACGCAGACGTCTCGATCACCCGACGGACACCTTTTGGGGCTGCGCTCACGCAGCGAATATTCGGCAGGGGGCACCCTGCACACCCTGGATCACTGCGGTGGGCCACTGTGACTGGGGGCACCCAGCACACGGTGGCCCCAGCTCCAGGGTCAGCCAGGCCGGGATTCTGACAGAGGCTGTGATCATATGGTGAGTACAATCACCAGGGATGGAGTTGCCCATCAGGGGCACCGTCCAGGTGCCGCGCCATGTGGCAGGCCTTGGGCACTCTGCATGGCACCAGCATAGTGCTTGACACACGACACAGGAGTCTGCTCTTTGTTCGACTGATGAGCCGGTAACGGCTCATCCCATTTATTAAGTTGGTCACATGGCTAGTGCCATGTGACATATTACAAAGTCCTGGGAGCTACATTGCACCCAGGAGGACTGACATGCAACACTCCTCCCTTTTCATAACGAACAAGTAAATAAACATCACTCCGCAATCTCTACAATACTACTAGGACTATACCTACAACTTCTCTCCACACACTTAGGGACCCAGGTTACCTCGGGGTCACATCCAGGGTTGGTGAGCTGCTGGTGACTCGTTGACGACTCCACATGCAAGCACACCCTTTATTAACCTGGGTGAGTGGATCTTGCACCACCACAATACCACCATAGCTCACCCCTGGCACCCCTCACTACAAAAACCCCACAAATGCAGGAAGACATTTTCAAACAGTATTTTGGCTGAACCAGTTCAGGTTTGCGGGCGCTCACCCTTGATGGGTACGATCGCCGGGTCCTGTCCAACTTCCACTGAGGTTCCTTCTGGAAAAGACCAGCATCCACGGGCCGGTAAAGCTGCAGCTGGGGGCACCAGGGGCCACATCGGCCTAGTCCTTTTCCGTTGGAGGCAGATAGCATGGCAGGGTGCCGGTGGAGCCATGACGGACCCTCTCCATGTTCAGGGTATGCAGCACCACACCTGGGAATGCCAGGGCGCCACCTCGGTGTAGTCTCTGGATGATTGCAGGAAGACTGTGGCCGCACGATGGCAGGGTGTTGGCTCTTGACAACGGGCCACTCAGTACTCCTCCCTCCATACCGGGCGCCTAGATGTTTCCAGCTGTGTCCACTACCTGTGTGCACTTGGCTTGACTCCAAAAGTCAAGGGTCCCTGAAGGCGCACAAGCACTCCTTCTGGATCCGCTACCCTTCCAAACTCCTCTGTGGTGAAAACTGGGCACCTCTGCAAGGGACAGATTGATGGGCCTGTGGGTCATCCTCTTCTGTCTCCAAACTGATGGGCCTTCTAGGCTGGTGGGCAGCGCTATTAACATGGCCATCTCCCTTGTTGCTGTGGGGGCCACAGGGAAATATGGCTTCCCTCTTTAGGGTACCCCTGGCTTGCCTGACCATATGTTCACTTCGATGCCTCCCCACCCCAGCTGACATCGTGGGCAGCCTGCGGCCCATAGCTCTTCTGAATGGCCACTGCTTTGCTTCGCAGCCAGCCTGGTCATCCTTCTGCCCCCCCACTTGACGATGGCAGTTGCCCCTCATGGTGGCAGATGGAGGATGCGCTGCAGGGATGAACGTTCTCGTTGCCCTCCCACCCCTTTGTTGATGGGATGGGCTGGATACCTGAAGCTCTTCTGTGTGGCTGGGGAACTTTGACTCCCTTCAGGGACAGTTCACGACATTGCTGGCCCACTTTTCATCATGTTCCATTTTCCTTTTCGCTTCTCGCCGCTGCGGGCCAGGTGAACAATGGCCATGCCCCCATCCTTTGTGATTTTGGGGCTGCCGCGGCCCTCCTTCCATTTCACTTTTTTTAACTCCGGTACGGAGCAACATTTTTTTCCCATGTGCGGGCCTCCGCACCCTTGCGGCCAGGGACGCCTCTGCTGCTCTTTCTTGCAGCCAACGCCACCTCCTTAGCGCAGTTGCCGCCTTCCTTTCAAGTGGGCACAGTGGGGTGTAGGCACACACCAACCCGGCCGCACAAGCACCCTCTTCCAATGAGGGCCGTGGCTGGGGTGGTGCAAGTGTCCCCACCCCTCCAACTACATGGTGATGCCTGCTACTTCCCCCTCCCTGGGGCACACGGCAGCACGAACACACCCCCTCACCTCGCGGTGAGGCCGCCTTAGCTGTTGTTTTTGTGCAGCCATCCCCGCAGCCGACACCGCCTCCTCCCTGCGGGCACCAGGCAGCCCGTGTGAATGCACACGGGGCCCTGGACCACCTTCAGAGCTTCCTCCTCAAATTGGCTACCGCTGATGCAAATCGGGGCCGCCCAGCGGTACGGCGGCTCCCTTCAGAGACACCACTCACAGCAGACAGCTGGCAGTATTTCTTCCTTTGGCGGTGTCGGCCGACGCCGCTTCACACACACGGGCTCCCGCAGCCCGCAAGCTCCAGCTCATGGGTCAGGATCCCATCCTCATCGCCATTGTTGAGGCCCACCCCCGGGTCACCGGAGCAGGCCACGCAGTTAACAGGGTCACCCGACGTACACCTTTTGGGGCTCCCTTCAGAGACACCACTCACAGCAGACAGCTGGCAGCATTTCTTCCTTTGGCGGTTTCGGCCGACGCCGCTTCACACACACGGGCTCCCGCAGCCCGCAAGCTCCAGCTCATGGGTCAGGATCCCATCCTCGTCGCCATTGTTGAGGCCCACCCCCGGGTCACCGGAGCAGGCCACGCAGTTAACAGGGTCACCCGACGTACACCTTTTGGGGCTGAGCTCACGCAGTGCACATTCGGCAGGGGGCACCCTGCACGCCCCGGATCACTGCGGTGGACCACCATGACTGGGGGCACCCAGCACACGGTGGCCCCAGCTCTGGGGTCAGCCAGGCCGGGATTCTGACAGAGGCTGCGATCACATGGCGAGTACAATCACCAGGGATGGAGTTGGCCATCAGGGGCACCGTCCAGGTGCCGGGCCATGTGGAAAGACTTGGGCATTCTGCATGGCACCGCCATGGTGCTCGACACATGACACAGGAGTCTGCTCTTCGTTCGACTGACGAGCCAGAAACGGCTCATCCCATTTATTAAGTTGGTTACATGGCTAGTGCCATGTGACCTATTACAAAGTCCTGGGAGCTACCATGCTCCCAGGAGTTGTGACATGCAACAAGCATGACAGGGGTTTTGAGCACTCTGGGATTCCCGCCACGAGCAGACTGCTGCTCCATAACACAGGAGTGGAGGCCGAAGTGGTGCCTATGAACAGTGAGGCAACTGATTTCAATAGGTCTCCCTGACGGAACAAACTGAGCTAGCCCAGCAGCTAATACAGCTCGTAGAAAGAAAGCAGCTACCAGTGAAAGGGGCTGAGCAGGCCCACACAGCAACTGGGAAACACACAGGCCAAACACCCACATACGCCTACTAGAGGTTCGAAGGTAGTGGCTGGGACACACCACAAGTTCAGCCTGCTTGTGGCAAAGAGTGACAGTACTACTGAAGGCCAGGCATGGGGGAGCAAGAAGAAGACCCTCTAGCAGTGCAGCAAGCCAGTGTGAAGGTGTCATTTTTAAGGGAGCCTACCCCTTTTGCATTGCAATTCAAGCGGGACAAGGGCCCATGTTGGGTTGAATGGGATGAGGAGTTTGATGACTTCATAAGAGTGCCCGGGGAGGGGAAATCACCAGTTCTCAAGGACATTTTCACAAATTTGACAAGAAAAAATATGAAGGGGATAATTAAAATGATCCCGTCAGAAGAGAGGGTCACTGATGATGACCTTGTGACAGCGCTAAGCAAGAAGATGGTAATTCAGCCCAAAAGAAACTATCAGAGGTACGCTTTCAATCAATGTTTTCAAACACCACATGAAACCAGGGAAGGGTTAATTACCTGCCTCAGACATAAACTGGTACACTGCCAGTTCTAGCAGTTCACGGATGATGAGGCCATTGAGTTACATGTCATCGATGGCTGTCTGTCGTCAGTGTTCCGGAAGCAGCTATGGAGGAAGCCCCTAGTGATTGATGAGGTGATCGAGCTAGCGAGAGTCCATGAAAGAGTGCAGAAACAAACCAATTCCTTCAAGATGCCCAAAAATAAGGGAGAGAAAGACTAAACGGTTGCAGCCCTCTCAGTGTCCAGGCATACAGACAGGGGACCTGTGCAGAGCCTTACCATGATGCAGGGTCGGCCGAGAGAAGGGTAGCTGCAGCCGAGGATGAAACCTCGCCCCAAGAGGTCATGTTTAAGATTTGGCATTCTAGCATCCTGGTACATACCCCAATGTTAGTCAAAGGTGCTCCAACTGTGAAAGGGAAGACCACTTTCTCTCTGTGCGCAGAGAAGGGAGACCATTCCTGACTGGCAGGCAAACAACCCCCATGAACTGGAGGCCTGTGACCAGACTAGCCAGGCAGACTCCATGGAGGCCCCCATCTACTTATCCGCAGATGCTTAGGAGAATGATGAAGGCCATTGAACAGTATCTGGACTATGGGGAAATGCAATGTGACGAAAGACATGGGCATGCTACATACTACCCTGACAAGTATGAGTATCCAATGGACATATATCATGACTATGAGTATTATGCGCAGGATCTGTACCCGGAGTGCACAGATGAGTTTGTCAACCTCATGCACAATGAACACGAGGGGGTGGAAGCCCCTAAAATAATGGTCAAGATGGGGGAGCCTATGACTGCTTCCTAATAAACACTGGCGCCACCACCAAAATCATCGGGGAGCAAGAGTTTCTACAGACGCAAGACTAAAGCAACCTAACTACATGAAAGGTGCACATTTTCCAGTGGGCAGACAATACACTGCTGCCACCCATCTGGCAATTCCAGTGGACATTGTCACATAAAGGGAGATCACCACCTCCACCATCCATTTCCTCAGAAGCCCCATCAGCAAGAAGTATCTGCTCAGTTATTGGGTGGCAAAATAGCTCAGACTCATCAACGTACACTACCATGACAATGACATAGTGCGGTGCAGTGAGGAGCCCACCAGCACACAGAGCATCTCCCACATGATGGGGACGACAATGGGGAAAGTTGTCATTAGACACACTTTTCTGGAGCTGCTCAGAGGGATGGGAAAGCTGCAGAGGACTGTTGTCAAATTGCACATTGACGAGAGGGTAAGGCCCATACCATAGCACTCCAGGAGGGTGGGGTTCCACCTGCAGCCGACAGTGTCCCAGAAAATATAACAGCTAATGGACAATGGAATAATAGAAAAAGTAGTGGGTCCAACACCATGGATTTCTCCCCTAGTGGTAGTACCAAAAGAAGGAAACAAGATTAGGCTCTGCAAGGTCATGAGGGTGGCCAACACAGAAATACAGAGAGAGAGGCATTTGGGGCCAACAATAGAGGACATGATCATCCAGCTAAACCGAGCCATCAGGTTCTTGAAACTAGGCCTCAACCAGGAGTATCACCAGCTCAAAACTGCACCCTGAGTCCAGGCCCATCACGACATTCTCCACCCATGAGGAGCTATTCAGGTATAAGCGCCTCTACTTTGGAATCTCATTGGCCGCAGACTTTTTTTCAGTAGGCAATCAGACAGCTGCTACTTTCTGTCAGGTCAGTATTCAACTACTTGGATGACATCTTAGTATATGGAATGACCCAAGAGGTCAAGAGTAGCATCTTGAGCAGGGCGAGCCTCACTCCGAACTACGAGAAGTATAACATTAAAAAGGACAGACTACGATTGTATGGAGACATTTTCTCCAGCCGGAGGATGCAACCAAACCCAGAGAAAGTATGCACCATAATTGAACTTCCTGCCCCAGTGCAAGTGGCTGGCATATGACCATTTCTGGCAATGACTGGATACTGGGCCAGATATCTCTCAATGTATGCCATCACCACAGAGCACCTGAGGAGGCTGTTACTGAAGTAAGAACCGTTTCTTTGGTTGCCAGAGTGCCAGAGGCCATTCGACTCTATCAAAGAATAGCTGGTATATGAGACATACCTGGCCTATTTTAACCTGGCATGGCACACTGAGATCCTGGTCGACGCAAGCCTCGGCGGCTTGGGGCCATACTGGTTCAGCAGGAAGAACCAACGGTACTAGTGAGCTACGTAGTGGCCTACCCCCGTCAAGCGATGCCGCTCACAGAGGCAGCATGCTTCCAGGCCAAAAAGGAGAGCCTGTCAGCCATCTAGGCATGTGAGTACTTTCAGCACTTTGAAATCAGCAAGAAATTAACACTTATGATGAACCACCAGGCACTCTTTTCACTGTTTGGCAATCTGAGGACAAAGATGCCATCACCAATCGAGAGGTGGGGCATCCGCCTCCAGGAATATGACTACAACATTATCCATGAGCCAGAGGGAGAACAACCTGGTTGATTACATGTCATGACACCCGAGCAAACAACAGCAGACACTGAGTGACGTGATGCGGAATACCTGTATTATGTCACAGAGCACGCCCTACTGCCGACGCTAATGATGGAAGAGCTGGAACTGGCCAACACCAAAAAATGGAAGGATTACAGGAGGCAGTTGGCACAACAAAGGGGAGCTGATAGGAGGGAAATTGAAAGGCTTGCCAAGATCAGCATCAAACTGGCAGTGTCAGACCAAGGAATCCTCTAAGGGAATGTTGATTAGTCATACCAACCACCCTCATGATAGGTATGGTGCTGACAGCGCATGAAGGTCACAGAGCAGTGGACGCCACCAGGATGATACTCAGACAGACCATATGGTTCCTGTTCAAGGATGGCATGGTGGAGGAAGCAGTAAGGCGATGCTTCTCGGCCAATGCGCGGCCAAGAGTGCCCCGGCTCTCTCACTTCAAGTGACTGAGATCTCAGAAAGTGTATGGTATCAGGTCACAATGGATTCCTATGGGCCATTGGAATCTGGTGATTATCTGTTGGTCATCATGGACACATTTTCAAGGTTCCCGATCATAAAAAGAGCAATCTCCACAGCGTTCAACCAAGTGGCTGGATTGGTTGATGAAGACTTCAGCGAGAGGGGCATCCCACACATTGTGAAAACTGACAATGGACTGCCTTTCTATAGCCACGAATTTCACAGATTTGCAAAGCACCTAGGGTTTGTGCATCAGTAAATAACCCTGCTGTTGCCAAAAGGCAAACAGCATGGCAGAGCGGTTCATGGCATCCATAAAAGTCACGGTACAGAGGCCATGGTTGAAAGGATGCCAATCCAACAAGCACTGTGCCAGATGCTGCAACAGTATAGGAACACCCCCCACAGTGCCACCGGGGTGCCTCCAGGAGACCTGGTGATAGGATACAATTCAAAGACAAGGCTTTCCAGAACAGTGACAGAGCAAACAGAATGCAACCTAGAAATGATGGAAGTTGACCTCAGGGGCGAGACACAAAGGGAAAAGAAGCAGAGAGGGAGTGGACCAACTGGAAACGTGGAGAAAAGATGAAGGTTTTCAATGAGGGTGATGAAGTTCTAGTAAAACAGAGGATGCAAAAGAAGACCGACGCCCAGTATGAAACTACACCCCTGAGAGTGACTAAGGTCAAAGGGAAGTTGGTAACTGAACAAAATGAGAGGAAAGAGACAACCCGGAATGTGTTGTTTTTCAGACACCTTGTCCCCGAATCGGAGGCAACAGTGGAACAGAGGGATGCATTGGAGCAGAGTTGTCAAAGGATGATGGATAGAGGAGACGGAGTGGGGTGGCTGGCCGAGCCAGAGACGCGAGAGGCCAGAGGCGAAAGTGGTGGTCGACCACCGAGGGTCATCAAGAGAACCACCAGACTCATTGAAGAGATGCGAGATGGATGTAAACAGACATGTGGGGGGGGGGACGTGTTGTGGGTAAGAAGGGGTTATAGCACAGTCCAGCAAGAAATGGGACACATGTGAAAGTAGGTAAAGGAGGAGTGAGAGCACAGGAGGTGCACAGGGTTAATTTTTGAATGAAGTTGTCACTGGGCAGACCTGTCTCTTTTTCCTCTGTGCATGACATGATATGATATGGCATGTATAACGTGCCTATACACAAGTCTTTCAAGGCGCGGCAAGGCAAAGGAGGGGGGACAGAGGGAAGGCAAAGACAGCGATCTTACTAGGCCAGGTGACATTGAAATTGTGCAAATGCTGGGGAGGCAAGAAAAGGAAGGTGCGGCGGGAATGGGAAGGGGGCAGTGCAATACATAAGATCAACAGTAAAGAATACATAAAATAAATAAACAATAGGTAAAAGTGCGGCCAGCTCGTGGCAAGTGCAGGGGTAAGTACAGACATCAAGTGTCAAGAGCTGGGGGGACTGCAGGGATACAGAAACAGCCCCCAAGTGCATGCAGGCCACACATTATAAGAGTACAATGTCCTGCTCCCTTTGCTCCCAGTTACTGTTGCTGACAAATTGGAACCCAGATCAAATGTAAATAAAAGGGTGAGCCTCTGTAAATAACAGAGGTTGTGAAAGAGTTGGTCAAAATGTCTGTGCTTACTTTTCCACTCACCATCTCTTTCTGACCGTATCAGTTTAGTTTTGCTGAGCAGATATATGCTGTAGTGGTGGATTCGTAGTTTGGCACCACTCAATGTCTAAATTAGCCCCTTCAAGTTTCTCCATCAATGAGATTGGTTCCTCTTCTTCGCACCACCCACACCATCAAACAGTTTGTAAAGCTTCAGGTCCATAAAAAAGAACATCAAAACCGAGAGAGTAAAGCAAGACACTGACATCTGCAGCATGGCAAAGCACACCACAATTGTCACTTTGTGAATTGTACCATCGGACCGAAAAAAAAGGTCCGACCGTACAAAAAGTTCGAAAAATGCTACCACCAAAGGTTCAAACACCAAAAGTTTGAACCTTTGGTGGTAGCATTGAAGGTAAGTATAAAAAAAAGACTGTGGGGGCTGCGGGGTTGTCCCCCGCAACACCCCGCTCACTATACTGTGTGGTATAGTGAGCAGGGTGTTGCGGGGGACACCCCCAAAGCACACCCAAAGAAAAAAAAAAACAGGGGCTGCAGGGGTGTCTCCCACAACACCCCGCTCACTATACCAAACAGTATAGCGAGCGGGGGTTAACTCCCGAAAAGGAAAAGGACCCTGCGGCGCCAGTTCCCAATCACAGAAGTGAAAGGGAACTGGCGCCGCAGGGACACAGCGTGAAGAGAAGGTAAGTAGGGTTTGTTTATGTTGGGGGTGTGGGTGGGGGTGTGTTGAGGGTGTGGTGTCGTGGGTGTGTTGTGGGTGGGGGTGAGGGTGTGGGTATGTAGGGGTTTTGAACGTGTGTCCGCATGGGAAATGTACAAACATTTTGTGGTTCGTACATTTCACATGCAAACTTTCCGGCCGTGTAAAAATCAGCCGTGGTCGGATCATGTAGATCCTGTTCCATCTGCTTCCACCATATCTCTCTGGCCAATCTCCATGAAGCTACATTATCCCTCTTCTCGCAGTGTCCCCACAATTCACATTTTCATTGTTGGTCTCTACATTTCCTCAAACATAACTCTTTTTGCTTGTGCACCCTTCAGCCTCATCCATAGAGAATTTACAATTATATCTTTGCTTCATAAAGGTTGCACAAGGCTCGTCTTCAGTCTTCAGGAAGGAGGAACATTGTGGAGGGTCCACCATTTTACCAGTGCCTATCCAACCTTTGTTGTTTGTCCCATCATCTTGACCATTTACTTGAAACATATCAACCATCAGGCACTTTAACTTTCCTGTCTGCTAAAACCTTCAATCATTGATAAAGTCTGCAAAAGCTTGGTGATGTCAAATATCTCGGGCGCCAAGGACTGTATTGTTCAACTGTGGTAATCAGTGGGCGTGTAGACCAGCAAGTGGACCCGTGGAAAGTACTGCAACTGCTTTATCCCACTTTGTGCCAGCAAACACATTATGTAGAGTTTCATTGTCAGAAAACAGTGATATACTAGTCCCTTGTGTCACACAGGGACTCGTGGGGGGAAGAGGCAGCCAGAGAGTTAGACAGGAGCCCCACTGATCAGTAGTGTACCATGGAGAGGTTGAAGTTCTTCAGGAGCCCTGTGGAGGGCACGATTAAGGATGCATTTCCTAATAGTTCACTCCTCAGAGCCACACTGCATTGCAGTACAAGGAGAAACATCTGGGAAGTGACATATGCATTTCAGTAGCTATTGCTTGCATGGAGCAGGTACTTATCATAGCATCGGTGGGTGGGTCCATGGGAGAATAAAAGCTGCCTGCAGGTTCTATTAGGTTTTGTGGGCATTGCAAGGAAGGGAACAGCAGATGGAAGAGGCAAGCAAAGTGAACAAGCAGGCAAGTACAGCCAGAAAGAAAGAGAAATGGAAGTGGTGGAGTGTCAGGCAGCTTGAGGGTGTGGGTGGAGATGAAGAAGCATATAAAGCCCTAAAGAGGGAGTTAGAGAGGTCAAGAGGCATGAAACCTGGGACAATAGCTCTGAAGTGGGTAGGTGGGTCAAACAGGGGCAGAAACCTCCTAGAGGGGGGAGTTCTTGAATGGAAAAAACAGGACAAAGTTAGAACTGGTTAGGAGGGTACTGAGGAGAAAGGTGGTGCAAAGCAGGGCGACCAAAAGACGACTACACACAGGGACAAAGCAAACAAAATGCAGAGTGAACATATGAAAGCAATGAGACCAAGTACAAAATAAGCAAGGAGGAGGAGGGAAATCAGAGGTGCAAAAGTCAGAATCACCCTACGAAGAAGAAGAAAACCTAGAAACGGAGGCACAGATGGCCAGATAGTTGTTGCAGGTGGAGAGGAAAATAAAGGAGGTAAAATAGATGCTTGACAGGAAGTCGAAAGGAGAGCGGTACAGCGGATGGTGCACCTGTTTCACCTGAGTTGTTCATGACTGTGGCTGAGCCAGTCTCCAGTATTGAAGGGAGCACGCCTAAAGCTCCCTGAGCCTGCCAATATATGGAATAAAGTGACCCATATTTAGCCAGTTTGGAAGCCAAATCAGGCACCACATCTGAGAGAGAAGGGAGGACCACCTTGAGAGACATCAGCAATCTGACCAAGCCTGTGACAAATTAGTCATCCAAATCCTGAAATCAACTGAATTTTCTCTGGAGTCAGGATCCTACAAACCTCACCAATGTTTAAAAAATGTGGGCATGCAAGTTGAGGCAGGAGGATTGCCTGGCTATATTTTTAAGTGTCAGCTAGACCCCTTCAACAGTTGCTGGTAATCTTGCAGAGGGTGAGGGCAGTGGTGTGGGCTGTTGGCTATTGCTGCCTAAGAGCTGGAGCATTTTGGACTCTTCTGGCGTGTAAAGAAAACATCACTGTAAGTTGTGTATTTAATGTACTTACAGGGAGCGACAGAAAGAAGGAACAGTTTAAATGAAGGGGAGATTTAGGTGTCCGTTGCCGTTTGAGAGCTACAATATGCTACTTTCATGTTTAGGTACAGCTTTTTGAACTTTTAAACAAAACATCACTACATGTGCTGCATTTAATATATTTAGAAGTGGACAATGAAAGAAGGTATAATTTAAAAGGAAATTAAACTTTGGATTAAAGGAGAGAAATTGGGAGTGTGATTTTAGACCGTGCTTGACAGAATATTATTGTTATTTTTATTTGTTCAAACACCATTTAAAAACAAACGGCATTTGACAGAAAGACTGGCTATTGTTTGCCGTTATGTTTGATGGATTTCGCTTTCTCTTCCAGGCACCTCAACAGCAGCTGGATGGTACATGTTCTCACAAGAAGTTGAATTGAACTATTGAAATTATTCACGAAAACCTTGGAGGAATAGAAAACATTTGGCCATTCTGGATCAAGTAATGGATGTGGTCATTGCAAGTGGTGAGCATTTGTGGCAGTTTGACTGGCTTTGTGGCACAGCATACCACCTTCTGGAGAAAGGAAGAGTTTGTGGTGGGCTACCGTGATTTAACCGGCACCTTTACACACAAAACAATGTAATTGCTTTTGGGGAAACAGCAATGGTGGGGATGCTGGAAAACATTGTTGGAGGTGGTAATGAGAGGCAGTGGGCATTAGTGGCAGGGTGAGTAACAATATTCAAGAGGAACTTGATTAAACATCTGTGAATATTTCAGCTACTTTCCACAGTTGGTTTGATGTCAATTGTAAGATGCATACAACTGGACCTTGTTTTGAAAATGTCTCTAGAGGCCTGTAAGTCTCTCTGGTGTTTGAGGCAAAAAGAAACACCAATTAAGATGGCATCAGAGCCAGTGGCCAAAAGTGGGAGGTGGAGAGGAAGACACCATGGATATATAGCTGCTGTTATAAATGACTGCATACTGGGTAGTAGATTAGTGCAATATGAAACAGTAACCACAGATTGCAAGCACTGCATCAACAGTCTGAATGTCATAAGGCCTAGTAAGATCGTTTGACTTGTCTTCCCTCTGTCTTCCCTCCCTTGTCGCGCCTAGAAAGACTTGTGTGCAGGCGCGTTATAAATGCAAAATCCTATTATACAAGTACTTCAAGCATTCACACCCAGGACATGCTGGTGGCTACTGGTGCTTCCGATGTCCCATGTTGCTTAGCTGTTTCTGCCACTTTCCTGCAGCCAGCCCAAACCTCAATTTCCCTAAGATCAGAGTCTGAAATAAGTGGGGATGTATCTCTTGCTCCTTCATTGCAACAGGCGGGAGTTCACATCCAAGTTCTGCAAGAGTTTGCAGGTACCAACTGAAGAGACTGCTACTGAATCTGTGGAAGAGGAGATGTTCCTGGATTTCCTGCTCTCAGCAGTAGACCAGGGGCAGCAGAGCATTCAATTCCCCCATCTTAGAGGGGCAGAATGTTTCTCTGCCTAGAATACCCATGGCATTTCCAACCCCTTCCACTCCTCAAGTGTCTGATTTGATGATGGCAATGGCAGTGATGATGATGATGGTGATGATGACGACTGAGATGTTGACTGCTCCACCTGTTCTTGTGAGAGAACACTGGAAGATATTTTTATGACTAGAAGCACTGAATATGAGTCCAACTCCAACAGTGGCTAGAGGGAGTGTTGGAAAAACAAATAGCGTGAAAGGGCACCTACTACCACCACAACCCCTGCACAGGTTCAGAGTATAGAAATACATCCAAAAAACATTTATACACTCTGTTTACGACACCTCAGAGACCTTGACATGGCATTAGTGTACTTCATAAATCAATGGCATTACATACTAGGCCATCACAACAACCAGTAGCCCCTTCCATACCTGTGCATCTTGTGGAACACCATGGGGGTCATTACAAGGTTGGAGGTAGCCATGGTGCTCTTAGCGCCATGGCTACACCCTTACCGCATACCAGGTCCGGGTTCCCTGAATGGGGAATTACTGGGCCCTTCCAACCTTGGAGGACCCGGTATTTCCCCATTCAGGGAACCCATCCCCATAGGGCCCGATGGGAATGGGGACCATGCTAACAACGGGCCCGTTAATAACGGGCCCGTTGTTAGCATGCTGGTCTTTTAGCGGCTCCCACTAAGGGCGCCTGGTAAAACCAGCCGCCCTTAACGGGACCCGCTAAAGGACCTCGTAATGTGGCGGTAAAGGGTTAATGGCACCAGCACCTTTACCGGCGCAACTAACCCCTTACCGCCAACCTTGTAATGACCCCATGTGTCCCGCTCTTCTACCCTGGCTCATCTGCCAATGACACCTACTGTGAGTCCACAGCAAATATCTATGGTTTGGGCAGCCTTTTTACGGGGTCGGGAGCGGTATGTTGCCACCTGCACTCTGTGCAGAAAACCTATGTTCTGCGGGAAGGCAGAGACCAATCAGGGTGCATTATCAATGCTGGGCCATATGATGCGTCATCATACAGAAGAGTGGGACCAACACATTACACAGCATACACCCAGGTGTATATGAACATTCAGCAAAGCAGTGTGTCTGTCAATGCCACCAATGTCTATGCACAAGCCCAGCCTCAGCAAGTCACTTTTGAACAGTCAGAAATATAATTGTAACCATTCATGAGTGCAGTTGCCCAAAGCTAAATTGGCGATAATGCTGGCAGTGAACCCCTTGTCATATCAGCGTGTTGAAAACAAAGGTTTGAGAGAGCTGATGGTAAGTGAGGATGCCTGCTGACAAATTCTGTGCTGGACTAACCTTTCATTCAAGGCTGTTCAGCGGAGTATGATGCAGTGATTCTTGCTGTGAGAAAGGCCTTGGATGGGTTAGTGAGTTGGAAATTCCTCTGCACAATGGATATTTGGACACAAGGGAAGAACACTGATTAAATGCCTTCAACACCACATTGGTTTTTTTCTGCTCCAGTGGTGAGCAAGTGTAAACATCAGAGCAGCGACATGCTGTCCATCAACAAGCCACTTTGTGTGTGCAAGGTTCTGATGGTAGGATCCACAGAGGAGCAGACATCTGGGATAAAGTGGAACAGAAGGTGGCAGAGTGGATATTCCCAGCAACTAGCATAGGGCTTTATCGCAGCAGACAATGGGCCTCATTACGACCTCGGCGGTAGCCATGCCGCTATTGGCGGCACGGCTGCCGCCGAAATCGCGTCCGGGTCCTCAGAATGAGGAATTACCGGGCCATTCCGAGTTCGGAAGGCCCGGTAATTCCTCCCTCCAAGGACCCGGACGCAGTCCTTCCCCATTCCCATTTCAGCCCCCATAGGGCTAAATGGGAATGGGAGAGGGAGCAAACAATGGGCCATTACGAGTTGGCCCGTTGTTTGCTCCCTCTTCCCCTCGCGGGACCTGGTAAGCACGCCTGGTCAAACCGTGAGGGGACCTCGTAATGAAGCAGTATGGGGTAAACAGCGCCGGCACCTTTTACGGCGCTGTTTACCCCGTACCGCCAGGGTCGTAATGAGGCCCAATGGCTTCAATTTCATTGGAGTTTACTTATTTCTCTCAGGACTTTTTGAAATAATAGTGAACTCAACACATGGGATTGGCACATTCAACTTACCTTCAATCCTCTCTTCCAGTCACTGTTTTTGGTACCTACTAGGGGGTACCATTTGAAGTGTGTTGACGCAGCCTATATCACCCTTCAAGATATTTATTTGTATCACAACTACCTGTGGCGGTAGAAACGAGCCCACTGTCTACTATAACGATCCCTAGTTACCATTACAGATCTTCTATTGGTTCTGATCGTGCAGCTGACAACTGCCCTTATTTTCTGAACAAAATGGCAGATTATCTACTCTATAGAGAAGAGGATCGAGCTGCCCTTTTTGCACCACATGGCAGTACAGCCAATGGTTTCAGGAGCAATCTCATTTCAATTGAAACACTCAGACAAAAATTCATTAAATTAGAGTGACTATCACAAAAAGAAATTAACAAATATTGGGAGCAAGCATCCCTAACAAACTATTTAGAAAACAATAAATTACTGAGAGGTTTACGAATACTTATTTTTCCCAATTTCACCAATGAAGAAGATGCAGACTTAGCAGCTAAATGGGAAGCCAATCTTACACAAAGCTCACAAACTATGGTTGAATTATTGATCATGCATGCAGAAAGAGAACACACTGAGTTATATCCCAAATTGACAGTGTAAAAGCAGAAATCAAAACTATGCCTAATCCAGAAACCACCAAATCAAAGAATTTTGAAAAAATGAATGAAATACTTAGAGAGTATCAAGATGAAATTAAATTAGGGACATTTCGTAAATATTTTAGGGACAATCAAGATTATAGTCAAGACATAGTATACACATTCCAAACCAAATATGATACTGCTCCCTCCAAATCACACAATAGCACAGCCAATACCAGTCCAACTACATCAGACCCAGACTCAGATGGAGATTCACAGATTCCTGATGAGCAAGCTGCCAAATCAGATACAATTCTGAATACAGGAAAGTTTTTTTTAGAACAAGTACGACGTTACAGAAAGGGCAGCCAACAAACTTCAAGCTCTGAAACTTTTGAAAAACTATCCCACCATAACGATCAAAGAAGCGGACAAAGGGGACAATAATGTCATCCTCAATACTGATAATTATATCAGAATGGGTACTAAACACTTAGACACACCAGGTTGCTATACCAAACTCATTAAAAATCCAACCACAATATTTACACAAGAACTACAATCCCTTATCAATGAGTGGCCCAACAGCCTATTTCACCTTCTTCCCGAGTACCACTGACCGTACGTCTTTTGTTCCTCTATTTAACTCTCCTTTTATGACCACCTTTACTAATGAACTTCTAGATTCACGTATTTAATGACCAGTCAGCAACTTGAATTAACAATACCTTGAATAATTACCATCAGGGTAAGTTATTTGTTTCTTTCCAGAATTATACTTTCTGGTTCTTTCCATTGCCATCAACAGCTAGCTTACTTGACGTTTATTTTATATAGGTTGCTAGCATTTTTGCTTTGACCCTGCTTTCATGCCATCAGTGGCAAATTCCGCTATTAAGACCAACGGTATGTGCTATTGATTTATACATGGTTCTTTTTCCAATTCATGAACAGAATATAACTTAGCTGCCTTTTACACTTCCCATCCCCTACCTTAACCTTACAATTTGCCCGTTCTTAAGGCCTCTTGGGTGCTTCATAGACTCATGTGGTGTGACAATTTGTTTCCATTAGGGCAGTTAACATTGGTTACCCCACTTTACGCCTGGCTCTTCTCTTGTCTACCTTCATGCATCTACTTTAAAACTTGCAGGTTCTCCATTTTGTGGCCTGTCTACCACATTTATATACAGATTTTCCTTTATCTGCTCTATGCCCATGTGATGTTTCCCATATGCATGCTATTACAAAGGCTCTGGAACCAAGCATCGTTTGCTTAATGCATTCATTTTAACTTTGTACCCTCAATTCCATTTGATGTTCCTTTCCTATGGTCACTATAATACCTGTGATGCCACCCAACATCCATCTGAACCATGGTATGGTTTTCAATTTATTTGTATGACTAATTTGTCTCTTTAATTTATTACTATTACCAATCAATGGTCTGATGAATGTATTTTTTATATTTTTTATTCTATTTGTTTTACATCCCATGTCTTCATTATTTCACCATTTAATATCTGACAACCCCATTGCATCTGTATTTCTGTTTTTGACTTTACAACATCTCAATGGTTTTTGTTGCAATGGACTATGGTTTTTGTTCATATTATTATCTACATATGACAGCTTTGATAACGACCCAAAGGTTCGAAACACGTGTCGGCTGGTGCACTACTAAAAATCAAAATATTCACTGGAATTAACTTATTTCTCTCAAGGACTTTTTGAAATAATACTGATCTCAACGCATGGGATTGGCACGTTCAATTTACCTTCAATCATCTCTTCCAGTCACATGTAGAGATATGTTATGTATTATGTATGTATGTAGAGAGACACTCATGAGTGTGCACTTAGAATATGCATGAAGTTGGCATTATAGGTAGCGCTTGGATTTGCGAGAGAAAGAGTAAACGCTAGAAAGCATGTAGCTGGCCCCTAAGCCATTTCTGAATGGAGACACACAGAAGCGCCACTTGGTTCTGTCTGAAGTTGTTATGGTACAGTGTGAAGAAGGAATTCGTAAACAGTTTGGTTGATAAGAGGTTGCCTTTGCCTTAGTAGAGACACAGAGAAGGGAGGCCTAATGAGCCTGGGGCTGGTGTTCTTAGAGAGAGAAAAGGTGGGGGCCAGGCAGCGCCATGGGAGAGGAGCTTTGCAGGGAGAGCTTTGCATGAGAAGGAGAGAGGGATTTCAAAGGAAAGTGAATGGAGGAATAGATGGTAAGATGGTGTATTGCAGGCAGGCAGACAGAAGATAGATAGATATGGTATAGATAGGCCGAAATGTCACATTGACAAAGACCACACAGTAATTTACCAGAACACGGAGTGAAAGTACATGCAAACACAGACTTTCAGGCATTGCTCATATTTAGAAATGCTGACAGAATAGAAAGAGGCATTTTAGCTTAGAGAATGAATGTAACCATAGGGATTTGTATACATCATTTAACAGTATAATCAGAGGTGATGTGATTGGAGTTTTTAGATGTAGATGGAGTTCGAGTTCGATGAGAGAGAGACGTCTGGTTGGCATGAGATCGAAAGGTATTTGGTGGGGGATTGAGGCAGCATTGGCAGACCAGCTTGGTAGAGATCGATGAGCTTGGCAGAGGCTTGAGGCAGTTCAAGTGACCAGACTTGGCTGAGCTGGAGAGGGGAGAGATGGGACACATTCGAGATGAGACTATGGGAAGCTCAAATGGGAAGTATGGTTTATGACCTAAACTGATTGATTAGGGCAGACACTCACACAGAGTTTTGGTTTTGGGAAAGGGGAAATCAGACAGGGATTGTCTTAGAGAGAGAGATTGAAGTATGGTGTGGAATGGAGAGGAATGCTGAATGCTGGCACTTGCCATATATATATTGCAATAGACACGATAGATCCAGCTAATCACAGGCTTGCATTAGAAGCTTGTAAGGCTTATCGTCATTACACTGCATGGTAGATTCGCACCAGAAGCATAAAAGGTGAAAATTCGAGATTTGCATAGTTTTAGTAGTGTTTGCATCATGCATTGTTCTGTATGAATAAACATGTTTCTATAGAGTGAATTGATTGATGTGTTTTCTTTGTGTCTTATGTTAATGTGTCCATAAGAGTAAGTTGATAGGAGTAATATAGAAGTAACACAGTGCACAAATGCCCTGAGATACAAAAGCAGGGGGGCATAGTGATCCACACCCCCCTAGGAGATTGTCTAAGATTGTCTAAGACTGATGCATGGTTGCCCAAGTGGGGCTAGACCATGGTAGGAATTGTTTTAGGAATAACATGAGGATGGAGAACACGATGCATGTGTTATGCTTATCACATGTTCTCCATCATGTGGTAACATGTTTTTCTTCAGTTATGTTTCCCCTGTCTGTGATATGCTTCCTGTGGCACACAAGATCCGTTCTCATATCAGGCCATCAGACAGCACCAAAATGCCTTTGGAGCAGGCGGCAGGTCAGTTTGTCAGAAAATGATCAAGAAGCCCTCCATATCCTCTCAGCCACCCTGTGCTTATGTTTAAGGGTAGATAGGTCGGGTGTGTTGACACACCAGAATTTTAATGTTTCTCCTCTTTCGCAGGCCAAATCTTTAACATATCTCCTCTCTTGCAAGGGAAGAGGCACACACTGAATTTGTATGACTCTCCTGTCTCGCAGCAGTCGAGGTAAGCACTACATTTTTTCAGCTCTTTTTTCTCAAAGGGTAGAGCACTGGCACTGCATTTTTACACCTCTCCTGTCTCACAGTGGTGGGGGCACACACTGGATGTTTATGTCGCTCATCTCTTACAAGAGTGAGTACACACACTGACATTGGGCCTCATTACGAATGTGGTGGTAAGGCAACAATGGCGAAGGTAGTGCTAATGGCACTGCTGTTACCATACCGCTACATTACGAGTTCTGCTTGCGGGTGCCGCTTTGCACGCCTGGTCAGACCAGGCGCGTAGAGCAGCACCCGCGAGCAGAACTCGTGATTGCATCAGCGCCGTTATAAACGGTGCAAGTGTAACCATGCTCCCCACCCCCAATAGGTGGAATGGGGATCGGAAGCCCGGCCATATCGGCACCCGCAAATGGGCAATTACCGGCCATTCAACTCGTAATGGGCTGGTAATGGCCCATTTGCGGGTGTCGGTAGCGAGTTTGGCGCCGCCAAACTCGTAATGGGGCCCATTGTATACCTCTTCTCTCTCACAGGGTTGTACACAGACACATAATGTTTACTTCTCTCCTCTATTGCAGGGGTGAATGTACACAATTAATTGTTATTTCTCTCTCAGGAGAAATGAGCGTGAATAGAGAATAGTTGCTTGATGAACCATTCTGAAGTCTGAGCTGAGTACCTTCATGAATTGAGAGTCATTGTAAATCATCATTACAAAATCTCAGCAAGGCATAATACACTGTTGCTACAGTTTAGACTCACTAGTATTCTTACTTATTAGTGTTTGTTGTCTTAGGAAAGATACATGCCCCTATTTACATTCTACAACCCTAGACAAGCGAATGATGCGCCACCTAAAAGACAATAGAGAGACCTTTGAAAATGTCAGTGGGTATCATATGATTCAATTTCTATTAAATAGAATTCCATCCTGATTCATGAAGTAGGACACTTTCTTTTCAACTTTCCACACTCACTTGAATGTTTATTGTTCAACACCCAAAAATGTAGACCAAACCAAATTGAACAGATTTTTTTGGGGTATTTTTCTTCAATTTGTTTTCAAATGTTGATCTTTTGTAATTATTTCTTAATTTGTTAAGGAAGGGGAGGATGACATAAAAAAACGCCCCACTCTAAAAACAAAGCACACTTAGTTATACAATTTCACCAGTGCAAGTCACAATAACAACACTTTCCGCATTTTCAGTTGTGCTCAGGTTGGTGCTCCTCATAATAAATGTATGCACTGGCCACTATAGCCTCATACACCTATTGTGCCAAACTAAAGATGTGGTAGGGACAGTTCCCTGGTCTGCTGGGCAATGATGTTCATGGCCCTGATTTCTGGGACATTGACCATGTCTCTCACACACCCTCAAATAGCACCTAAATTTGACCTGTCCCTTTTCTTTATAGGCAACAACCGTCACTGCATGAGCAGTACTTGCTCACTGCATGAACAGGTCTATGCTATGACAGCATTTCCTTTCCTCTGTGCCTTCCTGGGAGATGTCTGCTATATGTACAATAAATTCTACCTACCTCAAACCCATCGCTGGGATGGGCACAACTTGTCATATATATCCCACTGCCTAAGTAAGTGGGTCAACAGGGCTGTGAGCCCAGTGAATTATCAGCAGAGAACTTCCCCTTCTAACAGTCTTTAGCTGTCAGAAAAAGGTGTACTTCTTGAGAGCCCGTTTGAATTTAATGCCCACACATGAAATCCTCTGCATCAGGCTTCAATCAGAGTCCAAAGAATGCAGACTATGCAGATTAGCGGATGAACCGGAAAATATAAAGCATCTACTGTTGCATTGTGAGGTACGCAATCAAGAAAGAAGAGCATATCTCTCACCTCTTGGGATGCCTGCCTCAGTTCTAGAAGAAGACGTGTGGTGGAATCGACTACTGTCAGGAGAGAACACTAAATGGACTAATGCAACAGCAAAACTTTTGACCATCGTTTTTGACAAAATGAAGGCACCAGAAACGTAGAGGAGAGCAGGCCGTTGAACATAGAAAGATTTACTCTCCTATCTTCACAAAGAAAATTAAAAAAATTCTAAAGATTCAACCCGTCTTTGTAAAAGTCACAAGTTGATTAAATGCAAATAAAAAAATAAATTAAAAAAAGGTGCACTTCACAAAGTCTGTCTCCTCTGCTGAAATACCATCATGCACCTTAAAATAATCCCAGGACCAAAAGGATAATGGAACATGGTGGGCTGTCTTCCTGCCCTCCCTGTGCTTTCAAAGGAACTAATTAGCCTTTCTTAAACCCTCAGTGGGATTAGTGCCTCCTCCTGGCTCCTAAGGTACTGCTGTCCTGCTCCTGACTCCTGTAGTACTGGCTCTTCCCTTGACTCCTTTGGTACTGGCTGGGCCACTGGCTCACGGTCCACCACTGCCTCTGTGTCACAACAACTCCTACCATCAACCCCCAGCCCCATCATCATCATCATCACCACCAATCCCACCAACAATTTCTGCCAAAGCATCATCTGCTGTAGATGGCAGATTGTGTCCCTCAGCCCAAGCATGATCATGCACTCTGCCTCACCGCACTTAAAGTTCCAAGAAGGAGGATTAGAGATCAATGTCCACCTGTGGATCCAGCCCATTGTAATTCACCTGCACAGAAAGCAACACATCGGATTCCTATATCTGCATCTCTGACAATTTTTCCAACTAAAAAAGGTTTCTACAAAACAAAATAAAGCAATACATTTATTTCCTCTAAAACTTAAGTAACAACGGTTTCAAATTCAAATACCAACACAAAAGAAAAGGATTATATAACACAAAATGGTTCACCTAATAAACTGCCTTAGTACCTGGCTTCAACAGTTAGTAATAGTACAAAATAAAAAAGGTTTTAACAAAATGTTTCACAGCCACAAACAAAGGTTTTTTAAACGTGTATAGCACCCACAGTCCCCAAAAAGGCTCCCTAACCCCTATAAAAGGCACCCCTTTCTCCAACTATTGGTGTGGATCAACCCTGCATCCCCTTCATGCATCCAAACTCATCCTGCCAAGGAAACAGGAAGTCCCTAGTTATTCTTATGGTATTTTAAAGTAATTTAAGTCATTTTCTGCCTAAGAAATCACCTGAATCCACACAAGAATATGTGAATCTTATTTCACTATGATGCTTTTCTGTAAATCCACAGGAGACACACACATTAATTTACAGGCTTCCCAATCTCATCTGCATTCCTGAGAGACATTCAGACAATGGGCCTCATTACGACCCGTGCAGTAACCATGGCGCTACTAGCGCCATGGTTGCCGCCGGTATTTTACCGATTCCGCTATGGTGAATGGCGGAATTACCACCCATTCCAAGGTTGGCGGGGTGGTATTTCCCCATTCACCATTGGCCTTTCCCCATTCCCATTTTTGCCCCATAGGGCTAAATGGAAATGGGGAAGGCGGTAGTTACGGTACCGCAAATTGCGGTACCGTAATTACCACCAAGATCCCTTTGCGGGTCCAATCCTTAACGGCTGGTAAAACCAGCCGTTAAGGTAGGGACCCGCAAAGGGACCTCGTAATTAGGTGGTAAGGGGTTAACGGCGCCGCCCCCTTTTACGGCACCGTTAACCCCTTACCGCCTGGGTCGTAATGAGGCCCAATGCAGTTTGCCCACAGACTCCCGTGAATCCATCATTAAAAATGGATGTGCCTGGTGCTCAATGCCCTCCTCAGCATCATCAATGCCTCCCTCATAGAAGGATCATTCCCGGACACCCTCAAGACTGGTCTCATACAACCTCTTTTGAAAAAAACAACCCTAGATCCAGGCGGCCTGCCCATCTACAGGCCCATTACGAGCCTCCCGTTTATTGGCAAAATCTTGGAAAAAGTGGTTGCCAAACAACTGCTTAGTTACTTGCCAGAATCGAACAACTCCACCTCCCAAATGACTATCAGATAGGGTTCTGCCCAAAGTGTAGCATCGAGACAGCCATCATCCAGGTGGTGGATGATGCCCTCTAAATTGTGACTACGGGTGACACATGCCTCCTCCTCCTCCTTGACCTCTCGGCTGCATTTGACAACGTCGACCGCCACATCCTTCTCTCTCTCCTTGCTGACAAGATGGGATTCTCTGTCACTGTCCTGAATTGGGTTATCTCCTACCTCTCGGACACCAGGTTGTCCAGAGGAATTTGTTGCACTCTAACCAACTTCAGGTCTCCTGCAGAGTGCCCCAAGGGTCCATTCTCTCAGAAATCCTTTTTTTACTTTTACATGGAGCCTCTGAGAACTCCCCTCAAAAATCCCAATATAGCCATGCGCCAATATGCAGACAATACTCAGTTGTACAAGCGAGTTAATACTGCATAGAACATCATTCATCTCCGCAATTACCTAGCCATCATCCATTCCTGGGTGTGACTGCCTACCTCAAATCAATGTACCTGTACATAAATGGGGGAAAGTCTTTACTGACAGGGCTCCAAGCTGCTCACTTGGCTCCCCAAAAAGCAGTTCACCACGCTTCAGCACGTCTTATCACAGGAGCACGGAAATTTGACTGTATTACCCCATCCTACGAGAACTACATTGGCTTCTCCTCCAATCCGGGATACTGTTCAAGACTGCTGTAAGGAAGGCATGGTTATCAGAAGTACAACAGAAAAAGGAGTACAATCCAAGGGTGTTTATTGAATAGGGTATGGGTGAGAAAAATGCCTAATGTAAACCTAAATCTAAGATGGGAGCAAGCTACGGCAATACGGCTACGGCTGTCCTAAGTCTGGTCAAAATGAAGAGGGCCTTTTCTAAAAAAAATCGATTGAAAATCCCTGATATGTATAACAAAAGGGTTTCGGTAGGTCCGGACTGCTGAACTGACCTGTTCCCTTCACCAAGTTGCATCACGGGAAAAGGCAGAACAAATGGTAAGACTGTGATCACCCCCTTGAATCTATAGGCATCAGGAAACATTCTGTTCCAAGACGGCTGTGCTTGCAGAGCAATGTCCTTCACAATAGTGAATTTGCTTCTTCTTGCTTTTGTCTGAGGACCATACGTTGGGTTCACCCTTGTCTTTATAGCACTGTTCGTTTCAATCAAACTCTACCACAAGACAGGATTCCTTTTCCCTTGCTTTTAATTGGCATCTCTCTGTCAGGTTCACTTCTGCCCATGTAACACTGTTCGCTCAACTTTTACCACATACAGGATTTACTTTCCCTTGCTTCCTTTGGCATCTATAAACACAATTCCTTGTTTTAACACAATTCCTTCACCTTGTCAAAGACCTTTGATTGTAGAAGGGATTTGTCTTGGCCCTCATATGACCACTTTGACGCTTTGCCGCCCTCCTCTACTGATGCCTTCTGGTATTTGCAGTTTTAGATACTTAAGTTTCACAATATTTTCTCAGGTTAGCTTCATACATTGTTTCTCATTCGTCAAAGACTTTTGACTGTACGAGGGATACTTAAACTCATGCCTTCTCCCTCGTATGACCACTTTGACTAATCGTCCCCTCTTGCAAGGTTTATTTCCTTCTCTCATTAATCGCAAATTGCTTCAGACTTCTCTCGCAGCTTCTCATCACACGTGCAGCCCCTTCATCCCTCACTCTGGTTACAATGTCTCTCACTCGCGGTTCTATGAAACTCAGCGAGTACTTCAAATGCTTATTGCATGGTACATTCATGCAAGCCGGCTTCTCCTCCCACCCACTGGCAGCGGCTGATAGTCTGTGTGGAATAGTCTTTGTTCGTCAAGGTTTACGGTCAGGTGCGGTTCATCGCCTTTCAAGCTCCATCATTGTATGCAAGGGCGGTGCTGCTGTCACCTCCTGTATTCGCAGGAAGCTGCCCCTCTAAGGATTTTGTAACAACCTTCACAGCTGGACCACGGCCTGTCATCTGCCTCCTGGTCCTTGCTGCTTTGCTTCCAAGGTTGCGTCACCTTCCTGAGGTCGGTGTTGCCACTCTGATGGTCTTGTTCTCCTCGCTTTCCTTGCTCTCTCTGCTTGCCTTGTTCTCCTTTTCGGGTCTCTCTCCACCGGATTTGAACACTTCTTCCCTTTTCTGAGGGGGATTCATCAATTTACAAAAGGTCTTAATGGTTTAGGACTTTGTGTACCAGAAGGCACCTAGTTGGTTTTCGCTCTTACTTCACAGCTTCCCAAAACGACATTCTCTGGCTTTAATATAAGTCTTGAAGTCAGGGTCTCATTGCCGTCCCCTCAGAGACCTGGGATCGCCTGCTTGGTCCAGGAGCGGAGCGCTGGGGTGGCACCGCCAGTAGACACCAGCTGCCCCTGGTTTTGCTTGCTGGAGGTACAGGTCTCGCCCCTCACTGCAGCCTCTCCTGCATTGAAAGGTCCCGTGTGGTGATTTCCTCCTCCTCCTCCATGTCTCCCAGGGTCTCTGCAGATCAACTGCCGTCTCGACACCTTCCAGCATCTGCATTTTGCTCAAAGTGTGTTTTCCTGCCCCACCTTTTTATACTGCCTGGTAGAGTCAAGGGAAGTCAGGTGTGAGTAGTTAAAGAGGGAGGCCTGACTTAGCCTGGCCTCATTACTGGGACAGTCTGATGTAGAAAGGGGAGAGTCTGTTTTCTGTTTCTGAGTGTGTTCCCTGTTGGTAATCTTCATCCTCCCAGTTTCTCTCTTTCTGGTCTCAGTGTTTACATGGAAAGGGGTAACAGGGGGGTTGGAAGGTCAGTAAATATGACACAGTAGGCTGGGGAAGAGGCACCTGGTTGGTTAGGCAAGGGCATCCTGAGTTTCACCATCGGGTGACCCTACCCTTTTCTCCGAGGTTCTGTACAGTGAAAATCCCTTGGGTTTTTCACACTGCATGTATCATCTACAAAGCAGTCACAAATAGCACCCGAGTGTACCTGGCAGTTAAGCTCCACATATCTGGTGGTACCCACTCCTCGAGAAGCAAATCAACCAGCTTGCATAACAACTCATCCACAAAGAGAGGGTATGCAAATAATCCTCCTCTTGTTATGCACCCACCCTCTGGAACTTTATCCCAGTGTCGGCTCGGGATGCCCCCACAATTCTAAATGTTTGTAAATCTCTCAAAACATGGCTATTTCAGCAACACCTGGACGAAGACTAATTCCAATTGATGCACATACCGACGCACAGACCCCAAAGTACTTTGCTACTGTTAAAAGTTGCCAGCCCAAATGCCGGCTACCCACACTCTGTACAGCACTCTGCAGCTCTGGAGCCAGGTCCACGCTTTAAACAATTAAGAATAATAAAAAATTATAAATAATGAAGTCAGAGATGAGCCTGTAGGAATTCACTGTGGGTCAGTGATTGGGAAAATGTACCCAGATGTATTCTGACTACAGTGACAACAGCAGAAAGGCCAAGCCAACCAAGACAAACATAAAGGGGACCCTTAAAATCTCATTGTCTGTGAATGAGTTTTGTTTGACCACAAGGGGGAATGACCCTATGGAGGGGAGGAACAAACAAATGGACTACATAGCCCTCAAGCAAGCGGGCATAACTCTTTTTTATTTCCTTTGAAATGGATTGCATTTGTCTACTTAGTGCACTCTGTATCCTAGGTCCATTTGTATTGTCCATTAAAAATGTTTAAACCAAGATAACTGAGTTCTGAGTCATCTGTTGAAAACTGGCAGTGACAAGCCTCAAACCTATACTTACTCTGTCTATCTTAGTAGCCACTCTATTTCTTCGTAATGGATGAGAAATTAGAATTGTCATGGATTGACAAAAGCTACTGACTGTTTATTTATAAATAGAGGGCACATACAAACCCTGACTGAAATGCATTTTGCTTATCTCCTACCAAAGAAACTCTCATCTCTGAAAAGTAGCCACCTCATTATAGCCTATTTTTATTACAAATTAATCTACTCTGAATATTAGGGCCATGCTCCATGGGGGATAGGGTTTACAATGGGAAGGTCAGGATGGCAATGCAATAACTGAAAAAATATAATGCATTCAATTGAGTTCTCTATTGTCCAAATGGTTAGGTTTTGGCTCATAGTTGCCCTGTCAATGATTGCCATAATCTAACGATGAGTATGAAAAGCATAGAATTTGATTCATGGATGGATAAATCAACATCACTAGTTTGACCTTGTATCAAAACCTCACAACACTCATACCAAGCAGGTCATGGGCACATTCTGTGGTTACATTTTGTGTGCCACTATTCTGATTGTCCAAGTGCAATCTATTGTAGAAAGGTCTACTGCTAGAATTCAGCTTCTCCAGTCTGGCTGGCTTGTCTTGTTAACCTAATTACATGCTAGCTAAAGGGCTATAGAAAGATTAGAAATTGAATTTGCTGAATTTTGTAACATCACTACAATGACATAATAGCATGAACATGGGGAGCACTACCAATATAAATTGGAACACCGTTCTAAAACTATTTTCAACTGTGAGACAGGCATGGTATCAAAAGAGACGACACAGACAACAGATATATGTTTCTAAACAAATCTTTATTGATGATCAGGATGATGTAATACCTAACTTACTCTATGCTATGGTGGGATTCTCCCTGCCTAAAGATATTTAAGGAAAGTCTGTGTCTATAAGTCCAATCAAAGGTCTGTCTGTGTCAAAATATATGCTTGTCCTCACAACTAAAACAAAATCGAGTGGGGTTATGTTCTAAAGCAAACATAAGTGCTCAGGTTCAATATAGTTCCAATGCAACTTTGTTTCAGGGAGGTTTGATCACGTTATCAAGTTGCCTTCTGTAGGTTCGCTGGCATCACGGTTTGCATCAAAAGAAGGTCTTGGGTTTCCCTTTGCCATGTTCAAATATTATCAAGTACTCCCTGCCCCAAGATAAACTCTATCCAGCTCTTTGGTTCTCCAGGTTCCCTTCCCCAAAATGTATGCTGAACACTTAACTTTCTTCTTCTGTTCATAAGTTCATAAGAGAATACGTGGTCTGGTTGATCCACCCCTTTGGTTAGCTTCACCAAGGACACACACTTCTTTGATGCTTTTCCAATATGTAGTGGTTTCTGGTCTAGAAGCAGTTATTAGACCACACGGTCCAACCACTACAGGTAATGCAACCAGCAACCACATGCCTTGTCTGTGAATTGACTCTTGATGTTGGTAATGTCAGTGTTAGGAAACCTCCTGATCTAGGCGCGGTTGTCAGACCTCACGCTCCAACCATCACAGGTAACGCAACCGTAGGTTTCCCCAAAGCTGCTGTTCAAGTCCAATTTTTAATTCAGGAAATGTAATGTTGTGTTGCATTCATCAGGATAACACATCACCTTTTATTCCGTTCGGCTTTCAATAAATGTAACTTTCCTTTTTTCGGTATTCAATAAATGCAGTTTTCATTGGTGTGTGCTTAGGCAGCACCTTTGATGCAGTTCAGAATTCAATAAATGTAGTTTCCACTACTTCCGTGGACCATTAACAAATCCAAGGTCCCTTGGAGTGCTCTGGCGCTCCTAGTGTCTCCCGACACTTACCGGGTCTCTGTAGGACATTCGGCAGCTTCTACCCGAGCAGGAAAACCAACTTGCCAGTTTGACGGGTGCTCTATTCAGCACACACCGGTATTCGTGCTTGGCTCTGCCTCTGCTCCTGGCAGATCCTGCTGTCCACCTTCCCTCACAGAGGCTCCCAGTCCTGCACAGTCACATCAGCAAGATTCTCTGGATTTTTGTTGGTGTGTGGGTGTCTCGACTTCTTGTTCCCCATCACAGCAATTCCTCAGTTCTCTTTTACTTCTGTGACTGCCCCCTTATGTGCTTCTGCATTCCTCCTTTTATACTCTCCTCTATTACTAACAGGCTGCAGGTGAAATGAGGTATCCCCAATTGCCTAACCCTCTTTGAGTCCATAAGTGTGGCATGCCTGATCTTCATTGCCTTCAGACCACTATTCTTCGTCTCAGTACCAGAGTGGTGTTTATAATAGGAAATCTTCACTACTCCCAGTTGCCGCTTTTTCTTCTCAGTACTTAAGGGAAATCTATAGGGGGAGGATAGGATGAGATTGGAAATAGCCCATAAAAGCTAAGGGAGTGGAGGGGAGATTAATATCAGGAAAGGGGGGTACCATACCTCGCTTTCAGGTACCGTCTCTCCAAACTGAAAGGACCCTCCACTCGGGTGATCCTCCCTCGCTTGTCCACCTTCAGGGGTGGAATCCAAAAGAGATGGCCCTTCCCTTGCCACCTGAACATAAGATCCCTGGCGAGTATATGTGAGAGTGCCTTCAGGTTTCTCACATACCCTTCCCCAATGCATGATGTCCCTAGGAGTTTCACAGGGGAATCTCGAGAGGTAGTCAACATTACCTTGTTTCTGACTTTTACGATGTTCCACTGAGAAGAAGTATGGTTGAAGGTCCAGGAACCATCGCTTAACTCTAGGGCTGGATTTTTTTCTCTGGCTGATTCAGACTAGTGGGGAATGATCATTAACCAGCCTACATTTTCATCTCAGTAAATCATATTTAAGATGGAGGATGGCCCATTTTATAGCCAGAACTTCTAATTCAATGACTGAATAATTCCTCTCCTTTGGGAACAGTTTTTGACCAATATACAATATTGGATGTTCCAGTCCATCATGATGTTGAAATAGAACTGCACCTAATCCTGTCAGAATGACATCTGTTTGAAGAATACATTATTTGGGGAAGTCTGCTACCTTCAAGAGAATATTTTGACATAACACTTGTTTCAGAGTTTTATAACAAATGCCATTTTCTGCAGACCATTTAATCTTCTGCGGCTCGATATTCTTCAGTTTATCGGTTAATTTTGCAGTTTTACTAGAACAATTTTTAATGAACCGCCGATAATGGCCTACAAACCCCAAAAAGGCTCTTAGATCTTTCTTGGTGTTTGGTATGAGAGTTTCAAGGCCTTCTCAAACTTTTCCCTTTTGGGGTTAGACACTACATTACCTACAAAGAACCCGAGGTACTCAACAGCTTATTGAGCTAGCTTACATTTCTTAGGGCTGGCTTTTAATCCTCCCATGTGTGGCAATGAATCACAATATCAATTGATATATGCCCCACAAAAGTCAGAATAAGTTGCAGGAATGTATTCATTAGCCTCTGAAATGTTTGCTGGAGCTCCATGTAGGCCAAGTGGCAAAACCTTAAAATGAAACATTCCTATGGGAGTGGCAAAAGCAGTGTTTTCCTTTTTCAGGTTCAAACAGTGGCAGCTGCTAGTAGCCCAGATCTAAAGTTGATAAATACACAGCATTACTTAGTTTATCTATCAAATCATTGATGAGTGGCATTGGGTAGGCGTCAAAGGCAGACATGGTATTTACCTTCTTAAAATCTATACAGAACCTCCAACTACCAACGGTTTGCCATTTTTTCGCTCGGAACTCGCTCGGTGGGTCTCAAGATCCTGGTCTTCTGGTTGAAGGGGATGTGGCAGGTAGCAAGGGAGCAACAGAGGGCTCCCAGGGACACAATTGACACAGGGTGCAGAATTGCTATAAAAGTCAGGTTATCTTTTTGGTGTATAGTTTTTTTATTTGAAATCCATTTTTTATCTTCCCACAATGTAAGATCTTTATGAAATAAATCAAAATATGTATCTATCATGTTGCCTTCTGGTCATGTGTTGTGAATGTAGATTTTGTTTTTAAATTACTATGTAGTGATTTAAACTAATCTATATATAAATTCCTGAGGATTTCTTCAGTTGTCTCCTCTGAATATTCTTCAAGAGAACTCAAAGTCTGTATATGGTTGATATCTTCTACTGATAAATCTGACTATTTCTCTTCTATTCAATCTTTCAAAGGAATATCTCCTTTTAGAAAGAATGTATGAGTACATTTAAACAAATCCGTGTAAATCTCAGATGTTTTCCATTCCTGTAATGAAACAAAACGTAAGCCTTTCTCCAACACTCTATTCTCATTTCTAGTGAGTTTGATATCACTAATATGTATAACTATTGGATTTTCTCCTATTTATTTTGCCGAGTCCCGTTCTTCACTCTTGTCATCATCCCACCTGTACTCAATCCATCTTTTCTTTCTACTTTTCTTGCCTCCTCTACTTACTTGAAAACTGAAAATTCCTGCATTTCCACTACATTTTCTTTCAATGTTATGTGTTTGATATTTCTTAATCTGTTTCCTTTTTTTGAATGTCATATTTGTTTCTTAAAAACTTGTTTTACTTTTTAATTGAGTTGATGCCTTCATTATCACTTCCACTTGAATCTAATTCACAACACGCTGATTCAGACTTATTTGTTTTCAAATTTTCAACTCTGGATTGGAATACATATGTTCTGCCTTCTCGATAACCTTTTTCAGCAATAAAAAAATGTTGTGTTTTTTAAAGTTTAATTTGATCTTGATATTCTTTCCTGATGTGATTGTGAATTACATAATTGATTTTGTAGCATGTGATAAATTCATAGCTTGTTTTTCAAATTTAGCATGTTTTCATTTAGCATGTGCTATGGGACTCCACATTAATCTGAATTAACTTTTCATTCAATGGGGGTCATTCCAAGTATGGTGGTAGCCATTGAGCAATTAGCTCCATGGCTGCCTCCCATACCAGTACCGCCTCTGGTGTTGTTCAATGGGGACTTACCGGTCCATTCCGACCCTGAAGGGACCGGTAAGTCCCCATTGAACAAACCATTCCCCATTCTCATTTGAGCCCCCATAGGGCTCAATGGGAAGGGGTAAGGCGTCAATAATGGTACCGCAAATTGCAGTACTGTTATTGACCTCGGTATCCGTTAACGGGTCCCGTCCATAACGCCTGGTAAAACCAGGCGTTAAGGGAGGGACCCGCTAAGGGACCTCGGAATAGGGAGCAAAGGGATTACCAGCACCGTTGTCATTACCGGTGCCCGGTATCCCTTTGCGCCCACCTCAGAATGAGGCCCTATGTTTCAAAAAGAACGGTACATTCATTCGTACAAAGTACTATATTAAGAAGCAAGTACAGCTTGATGATCTAGAAAAAATCTGTATCACAATTTATTATAAACAATTCAACAAATACACACAAAAAAAAGTTTTTGTGAAGGAATGATATTCCCAAACTGTTACTTTAAAATAAACTCAACGTGCTAAAACAAAAACCAAAACAGAAGCATTTTAAGATATTAGCATGAAATAATTTGACATGCATAAATTCATTTAATACAGTGAGCTGCTATTTGGTCATTCATAATGTAAGCGACTTCAATTCAACACTACAGCTAAGTCAATGCCTAGTCTGGGATGCTGATGGAAGCCCTTATTGATGTATTTTTATGTCCAGTTCGTTACTCTGGATGACAACCCTTATATAACACCCCTCTCTCAGAATCCCCCTGACCCCGCTGAGCCAAGAAGTAGGTTTGTTTTGCAAATTTAAAAGGTTTATTTGAAAATTAAACAATATATATATATATATCACACTTTTATAATAATTTAATATTTGATAGCACACTTGTGAATATGAGCAGTAATCAGCAAGAGGTAATCCTACAGTAGCACAGTTCTTGGTTACTTATGAATAGGAACAGAAGAATGAGGTGGGAAAGAATGCTTTATATGGTTCAAGGAAACGCAATGATGAATGAAATGCAGTACAGAAAATAACTTGATATGGCTTCAACAAAAGACAATGTAATCACTTTTCCTTGACAATTCACTCCCCCCCTTTATGCAATATAAGGAGATGGAAAGAAGACACACAGTTCTCAGGAATACAATCAAATATAATTCAGTTCCCCCCTAGCAAGCTTAGAGGAAAACAGGTATGAGTTTTAACACAGGCAAGATACTTTGATGTGGTTGCAATTAAGTGAAAAATATGCTAAAAAGGCTTTTAATTCCCTATAGGGGGTTCAGGGTGGGTGATATCTAGTTTATATTAGTTCAGGCTCACTTTAGCAATGCTCTATGAGTAACTAGCAGGTTAAAACGAATTTTAGCAAAGGAAAGCAAGAAGCTGCTGATTTTTACACATGGCTGAAATTGTGCAAAATGTCAAATCGTGGCAAATTTAATTGCGTGCGTCGAGCGTAATTACGGAGGCCCTATAAGGAGAAGCAAGTCGGTTCTAGGTTTGTTGGAAAGCCTAGAATCTTAGCTTTAAGATGACAGTTGAAACTCCTAGCACAAACGGTTCCGGAGATACGGCCGATTTAGTCAAGGTAGTTTTTCGGACTTTAAATTTTAAAGCTCAGAATGACAGATGACAGTTTTCAGTTTTAAAGATGACAGAATGACACAATTCTAGGAGGAAGTTCTAATAGGCTAAAATAGTTGGGATTAGATTATTATAAACTAAGAGATTGATTTTGGCACAGTGAGTACTCACACTATATTTTTGAAATAAGCCGTCAAGGTCTGGTCAGGTTGGACGGGACTTCCGGCGGGTGGTTCTGAAGTCCCGGCTATCTGGGTCAACTCTGCTCTCTGGGTCTGTCAAGCACCGGTTCTGCTCACAACGGTCTGGTTTGTGGTTCTCTCTGGTTCCGGATACAGCACTGATTTCTGGATACTGCTAGAGGTTCTTGCAAAAGTTCTTGGCAAAAAATTCAAACAGCTCGCCCGGCTGTTGAATAGTTTGGTTCGTTTTGAGGCCTGCTGAAGAGGATTCAGCTTGTGCATTCAGGCCTCTCTGCTACAAATTCTGGAGTTAATTTCTGCTACAGGTTCTGGAGATTGATGGATTTGAAGTCTGGATCTCTGGATGTGAAGTCTGAAGTCTCCCGGCAAAGCGTCCCGCAAGAAAGTGGAAAGTGAATGTCCTGCCTGTCTTTCAGTGGTCCTTTTTATGTCTTTAGAAAGTGGGTGTGTGCGTTGGTCATAACTAAACCTGCCCCTCTCACTTATCATTGGCCAATTCCTCCTCTCTCCCTTGATTGGGGGAAGGAAATATGAGTCAGAGTGATGCTGTAGGTTTTATGGTCCGAGGACCCTTCCCCTGTCAAATTGCACACAAATCTATATTTGATCCAAACACACATTTATCTCTGTACCATTTTTCTAATATTATAGATCCAGTTAACATATTTTCTTTAGTACCAAACCATCCGATCCCTGTCTTTGTACAATGTCATGTCCACTTTTGACAGAATTCTGCCCCTTTTCATCCAGATAACGACCTTTAAACCTTTCCAGATTTGACACAACTGTACACCCCCCTTCTACACACATTCCAGTAAATTTTCATTTGTCTAGCTTAAACACAGTGTCTGCAATATCAATAAATAGTGGGGTTCTGCCTCAGAACATGGTACAGAGTCCTAACGCCTTTTAAAATGTGCACGGAAAAATCCCAAGAATAATGATATTATTTATATAATTTTGACCAGTCCGCACTATGAGTTATCTATCTTTTTAAAATTATGCCCTGGTCAAAAAGGGGTGTTGCTTCCCACATCACATGGTGGAATAACTGGTTTATCCACTTCCCCCAAGCTCAGTTTGCTCTCACAGGCACCCAGTTTCTCCCAAGAGGAAGCAATTTACGACCCCCCCAATATAACATTTGCCTGTGTCCAGGACAGGGCTTTGTTCAATTTCCTGCAGTTTGCAGGTACCCCTCCCTTAATTCAATCAGAGAGGTGTGATCTCCTTTTGGTGGGGGCAGCAGGATGCAGCCAGGCCTGGGAAGAGTTGTTGAGCCAGTTCAACTCCTGTCGGGGGTAGTTGTCAGGCAGAATGCAATTTATTTAAGCCAAGCTTTAGCTAAATGTCCTGTTTGTTCCCAGTTTAAATCAAACTTACAATTTTTACACATGCAGCTAAAATGCTGATTCTAAGTTCAAAACCATGACATTTAACAGTTGCAAACTATGTGACACTCAAAAGTAGGTCACTCATTTAATTTAAAGATTTCGATTTTAGTGGTTTTAAATCCAATTTCAATTAAGCTGCTGACATCCACAGCTCAGCCAGTTTTGTTATAAACATTGTTTTGGGCTCTTCATCTTTCCAGATTTAGTATGCACGCAAGAATTCATTCTGCCACATGTCTGCTGGTGTTCAGTGAGATATTTGGATATCTCGCAATGTTTGAAATGGGCATTTTGAGCTTGCATTCAGAGAAACAAAGGGTGATTTTTAAAGTGATTTTTAGCTAACAGGCACTGCTGTTTTTCTCTTTGGCACCCCATTTCACCCATGGCTCTTCTGACCCAGCACGCTCGCGCTGGTGGGTGGCAGGTCAGCCAATTATTTTGGTGTGCGCACAACTGCGCAGTTCTCCTGGACTCTGGGATGGAATGATGGGCGGCGACAGCTCATCCCCACATCTACCCAGTTTATTGGTTCAACATGGGTCAAAACCCTAGACAAACCCCCCCACCCGACTGCGCTTTGATTGAGTCGAGGGGAAGTCGGGTGCAAAGGATGTTTTGAGCCCTGAGCTGGTATGTCCGCATTATCTTCTTCCAATTCTGTAGATGGCACAGTTCAGCATCTTTTCCTCCACCCAGTTTGATCGATCGGTTCTCCTCCCCGGTCCTGATGGGAATATTGGGTGGTACCCCGGGCCCTTCGGATCTTTGCTCCCGGTCCTTGGGTCATTCTCCTTGGTCAGTCTCCATGGTTTCATCTCTCCTAGGATGATAAAGCAAAGCGGCAATACACATTCCTAGACATTTTTCCACCACTATTAATGGTGTGGCGAACATATACATTTTATAAATCAGAAGATATGAACATATACATTTTTTTTTTTAATTAGGAGACAAGAACATATATATTCAAGAATCACAGAATTTTATATGCTATATGTGGAATATTTTAGGGTTGGAACTGAATTACTCCGCAGCGGCCCCCTCTGGGATTCCAGTGGATTTCTCCAGTTGTTGCAGAGTGTGCCTGGGATGGCAACACTTCAGCTGATTAATATGGACCCACTTATCCTCCCCTTCCGCCAAATTACCTTTGGGGATGCGGATTTTGTAGGCAACAGGGGAGATCTTGTCTATAATTTCAAAGGGTCCCTTCCATGTAGGCAAACATTTTAGCTGTTTGCCCTGGTTCGTTTGGAAATTGTATAGATAGACCTGGTCTCCCATCTCATATACTTTCCTGGTGGTTTTCAGGTCGTAGTGGGTTTTCATGCTATCAGCTGATCTTTCTATATTCCGCTGAGCATAGGCAAAAGCATGTTGAAGGTGTTTCCTTAAATTCTCCACATACTCACGAGTTGTGGAGGCATTTATCAACGTCTGCTCTTGGGTCCTGTAGAGCAAATGCTGGGGAAGCACCATCTTGCATCCGGTCATCAACTCAAATGGTGACATTTTAGTTGCAGATGAAGGGGTACATCTGATGGCCATTAGGACCAGAGGTAGTCGGATATCCCAACTTGGCCCAGAATCTGCCACAAACTTTTTTAAGATGCTCACAATGGTTCGGTTGTAGCGTTCTACTGCCCCAGAGGAAGCTGGCCTGTAAGCAATGTGTAGCTTCCTTTTAACCCCCAGTATCTCCCACATCTTTGTCATTACTTCACTGGTGAAGTGGCTACCTCTGTCTGACTCAATCCTTTGAGGTAGACCAAAACGGGAAAAGATGTGGTTAATCATCAGGGCAGCTGCTGTTTCTGCCTTGCAGTTTGGGGCTGGGAGACATTCCACCCACTTGGTAAACAAGCATGTAACGGTCAACATGTACTTGTTTCCTCTAGACCAGCGAATTACAGGGCCTACAAAGTCGATTTGCAAATCTGACCATGGCAGTGTCATCCCCCTCTTTTGGAGAGGCGCACGGTGTGTGAGGGATGCTGGCTGAAACTGTGCACACACAAGACACCCCTTCAAGTATTGGTCGAGGTCCTGACCCATGTGTGGCCAGTATACAACCTCTCTTAAGATTGTAAGTGTTGTATGAAACCCCCTATGACCGGCTGTGGCCGCATCATGGGTGTGACTTAACATCAGGCTTCGGAATGAGGTAGGAACCACCCACTGATCATGGCCAGCTTGGGATTTCCTTACCAACAAACCGTCTTGGATTCTGAACATTTTTGGACATTTCATCAACACTCTTAGGTCCTCTTTCCCAATGTAATCGGTATCCGTCAGGGGAAAGTTCTCAGGGTCCTCAAGGTGTTGGTAAAACTTACCAATGATTGGATCCCCCTTCTGAGCTGTAATTAAATCAGCATCAGGGGTCTCCTTACTCCATTGGGCAGTTGAAAGATCATTGTGAGCATTTGTCTGGGACCTAGTGATAGCAGTGACCTGGATTTCCCCCAACAGGGACCCTATTTCTATTAGCTCCCCTTGGATGGCCCCGGTTTTGGCCAGCTGATCAGCTAAGTCATTTCCAGTTTTGTCTGGTCCCTCTACTTTGGAATGACCCTTGATATTTTTCCAGTAGATGGTCATCCCATTCGAGGTGACCAGATCATCAATGTTTTGAATTAACTTCCCATGTTTCAAGGGTTTGTTATTAGCACATAACATGCCTCTGGTTTTCCAATTAACCAGGTGCTCCACGAACCTGTTCCGTACATAATCCGAATCTGTGATTATGACCATTTCATGGAGTTGATGTTGGACAGCAGTGAGGATGGCTTGATGCACAGCCATCAATTCTGCCACCTGACTACTTCGGGGACCAATTTTGTATCAACGGAGGGTTCTGGGTACTCATTCACCCATGTGTTCCCTACGCCGGCCACGAGTTCTTTTTCCCCGTTGTTGTCAACATGGTAAGAGCATCCATCCACATAGACAGTGGGCATTCCCTCACACTTGTCTTCTTCAAAGACTTTGTGTGGGGAATTAAGGTATGCCTCCATGTTGTCCTTGATTTTTAGACTTTCGTCCTCGGGACAGTTTTCTCTGGCACAATCATGCAAGTCAGCCAGACCTTGCGTGAGGGGACTCTTCTTGTTTTGGCCATATCTGGCCTCCACAGGAAAGCCTTGCATTGACAGAATCCAGGAAGTAATTTGGGAATTACTCACATTTCCGGCCCGGATTCTGTCACTTTGGAGATATTGCAGAGGCTGGTGTGGAGTCTCCACTATGATGTGTTCCCCCTGGATGAACGGGCAGTAATTCTTCAATGCCCACACCGTTGCCAGGAGTGCCTTCTCACAATCGTTGAATTTTTCCTCCACAGAGGATAAAGTTTTGCTCGCATAGGAGATTACTTTATTGACCTTGTCTTGCTTTTGGTATAATACTGCCGTCAAGCACGTATTAGAAAACCCTGTCTCCAGGAAGAACTCCTTGTTTCTGACAGGGTAAGCTAGGCAAGGCGCTTGTGAGAGGCTTCTCTTGAGTTGTCTTACTGCTTCAGATTGTTCTGGACCCCATTCCCACTTGACCTCCCCCTTCAAGAGATGAATCAGGGGTCTAGTGATCTCTGCGTAGCCCTCAATAAACTTTCTGCTGTAATCCGTCAGTCCAAGGAGGCTCCTTAGTTCCCGCAGAGTTGTGGGATCCTTCAGTTTCTGGAGTGCTTCCACTTTCTTTTCCTGGGGACAGAGACCCTGAGGAGTAATCTCATGCCCCAAGAAATTAACACGGGTTCTACACCACTGTGCTTTCTGAAAGGAAAGTTTTGCTCCGGCGGCCCTCAACTGTGTCAGAACATAACGGATCTCCGCTATGTGTTCCTCCACAGATGAACTTTTGATGAGGAGATCATCTACATAAGCCAGGTTACCCCTCGCATCCAGGTCGGGCATGGCCTTATGTAGGAAAATGTTGAATTCATTGCCGGAGTTGAGGTATCCATGTGTACTGCTGGCCCCCAAAGGTAAAAGACAGTTTGTATTGGTCCTCCCTACTGACAGGCACGGTCCAGTATCCATTGGTCAGGTCTATTGCTGTGAATACCTGTGACCCCTGAATCTCGGCCAGCCCTTGGTCAATGTAGGGCAGAGGCCTTTGGGAAGTATGAACCCGTTTGTTGAGCTCCCTAAGGTTGGCCAGAGTCTCCACTGGCCGTTTGGCTTCAATATTCCCAGCACCGGATTATTGAAGGTGCTGTGTACTGGATGGATTATTCCCCGGGACTCAAGGTTCTTAATTATTTCAGTAAGGGACTCCATGGATGCGAGAGGCAAATGATATTGCTTCACAAACATTGGAGACATTCCAGGGTCCGTGGGAATTGTTGTGGTGTGGATGTCGGTGAGACCACAGTCATATGAGTCTACCGCAAAGAGATCTTGGAAATCCAAGAAAACTTGTTTCAACTTTTGCTTCTGTTCCAGAGTCACGCAGGCATCAGCTAGGTTGACTTTCTCTTCCACCATCTGCCTGAAGCCTGGAAAGACTTCTGGTTTAGCTATCTCAGCGGCCTCCTCCAGCTGGGTGGAGAAGTCCCTGGTCAGAGTGCTGATTTGGACTGGAGGCTTAAGGTGGGAAAGGCAGCCCTCATGGACCTGGAAAATCACCTCATCCCTCCTGAAGTCACAAGTCACATCTTCCTGACCATAAGGGCAAGAAGTGTACACCAGGAAGTTCCCCCCATGCCGGGTGAAATCCTGTCTGGTGTTGTATTGTCATCACTGTCACTGTCAAAACAGTCCTTGGGGATTGGCCCTAACAGTTCATTTCCTAAATCAATGGAGAAATGTCGGTCATCAACCGCCATTCCAATAATGGTGCCTGCGGCTAGAGTAATACTCTTTAAGTCGCTGTTATCCACCTAATGGTGTTGGGTTTACCCCTAACCCTTGCTGTTGGAGAGAAGCATTTAGATGAATATAAGCATCAGGGTTTTTCAATTTTTGTCCTCTTTTAACTTTCACTTCCAGGGAGAATTGTCAGGTCCTTTCTGGGATGGTGACTTCCTCTTTAAGCTGAATTTCAACTGCATAAGGTAGCAATTGAGCTGACCTAAATTCTTTTTCTTGATCATCAAAGCCCATGGGATTATTCCCTAATCGGGACCAAGCTTTGAAGTTTATTAGGTCCAAACTAATGGCGAAGCGATTGAGAATGTCACTGCTTAAGTAAAAGGCGGCAGTGACGTCTCGCACGACCCAACAATTATGGACTATGCTCTTGTTGCCAATGGAGATTTTGAGCATACACCTGCTTGGCAGGAGATGTTTGGAATTGGGTGTTTCCAGATCCATTTCCCATTTGTCTATCAGTTTGAATGTGGGAATGGCTGGATCTTTTGGGAGTTGGCGGAACATGGCTTCGCTGATGAAGCTCTTACCGTTGTTCACACACACTCGAGCAAGAACAGAGTCCTTCCCATCATTTAACTGAACAGGGATGAACAACTCCTCTCCAATTTGCTGAATATCAGCCAGGCTCTGAGCTGATTTCACATCTTTCTGGACTATAGGAGTGGGAGTGTCTGAATGTGGATTGGTAAAGAATTTCAGAGTGTTTCCTTCCAGTGTGGAATACCAACTTAAACTGGAAGGAAGGTTGATTTTCAGAAATAGAGAGGACCCCCCATCACCAGTCTGTTGTCCTACTGCTATTACTGTCATGTCTGGAATTTGGTTGTTCTGGAAGTGAAATTCTACTTGGTCAGATTTTTGTTCAACCATGTGGCAGGTGCCATTTAAACTAACATGGTTGACACTCTGTTTTAATTTTATTGGTCGGCTAGTCTGGGTCCAGAGGACCTTGTTTGCACAATCTATTAGGGGTGACAACCTTCTCAGGAGGTCGTTCCCTAGTAAACAAGGGGTGCCCTCTGGAGTCACTACTAAGACCGGGTGTTTCACCTTGTGTCGCCCAATTTTGATGTCCAACTCTGCAGTTCCCTCGACGGGAATTTCCTTCCCGTCAAAGTTCTACAGTTGTCCAGGAAGAGAGGTGAGAGGAATATGGTAATTCTCCCCCCTTCCTGCATTTAGTTCATGAAAGGCCCTTTTGGACAGAAGGGTAGCTTGGGATCCAGTGTCCACCAGTGCCAAAATTGTACCCTGCCCCTGTACTTGTACCGGGCCATAGTATCTTCCCTCCTTCTCCTCAAGGGGGCACAGATAATGCACATTTTTGGACAACTGGTGGGCTAATTTTCTGGTTTTGGACATTGCTAGCGAAGAGATTTGGGCAGAATTCTGTGGAGAGCCTGGGGAATCTGAAAGAAAAAGTTAGCAACTGGAAATGGTTTCGGGTTCTGGGCCACCCCCCCCCCCCTTTTTGGAGGCATGGGATTTTGGTATTGTTGGTTCTGGGATAGAATGATGGGCGGCAACAGCTCAGTCCGCACATCTACCCAGTCTGTTGATTCGGTTTTAGGTTCCCCTGGTTCTGGTTCTGGGCCACCCCTGCCTTTTGGGAGGCAGTCACCAGGATGGGTTTGAACCAGGGGTTTTTGGTTTGTTGGTTCTGGGATAGGATGATGGGTGGCGACAGCTCAATCCCCACATCTACCCAGTCTGGATTGGAATCTCTTGGGACCCATTTTTCCTTGGGAGGAGTTCCCCCATCTCTGAAGGAGAAGATCCTTTTCCCAGGATCCTCTGAGGATCCCTCTCCCTCAAATTGGAAGACCTGTACCTCCTCCACAAAGTAGGTCTGTTTGGGTCCTTTGTTTCTCCTACCCCCCCTCTGCTCCTTGGGAGGCAGGCTTTCAGGGGCAGGAGATTTTTTTTTCCGGTTCCTGGTTTTCCAGGGGCTGTTTACAAGTTGGGAAGGAAGCTTCCTCCAAGGCTTTACACCCCTCTTCCCCTTGTGCCTCCTCCCTGGGAACCGGTGGGTTATCGGGGTGCTGCCCCCGTCATTGTTCTGGAGCACCAAGCCCAGAGTTTGGGGCATTTTGCGGTGGCATGCTCATCTGAGGGTTCTGTTGAGCCCTCAGTATGTGACCCAGATCCCGTGCCATATTTTGGATCTGGCGCTCAAGTTGTGAAACCCGCTCAGGCTGATACGGGGTTCTATTTTCTCCCCTGGGCTGATCCCGGGAAGGGTAGCTATCCCTTCTCTAGTAATACCCCGGATTGGGAAGATTTTGGTACCCCTCCACCCTTGGCCTCCCCTCTCCCGGATTAGGTTGTCTGGGCTCAGGGAGTTGGGGAAAGAAGGATGGATGGTTTTGGGGTTGGAAATTGGGTGGATACCTGGGGAAAAAGTTCTGCCCAGGATTTGGTGAATTTCTGCCCTCCTCGGGGAAGTTAGGAGGGAAGTACCCCGGGTTAGGCGCTTGGCTGGATTCCCCCCCTTGGGCTGGAGGAGTCCACACATAACCCAGGATGGGTCGGTTTCCCTTGTAGCAGGGACTTACATAATCAGGGGAGCGAGGGACCCCATTTGTGGGACTACCTCCTCGACTCCCTATCTGTGACTGGCCCAAGGGCCTTCTGGGCTGTGAATTATTTGGCGCAGGCAGGTTTTTAGGCCCCCCCATCTCCAAATCTAAAACGGGGGCAACCTTTACCTCTGCCACCTTGGCAGCAGCAGAGGTGCTGTTGGTTTTGGGGTTTTTCTGCGCATTACTTTTATTTTCTATGGGCTTCTGCATCTCATAGATCCGGATGGCTTGCTCAATGACCCAGTCTAAAGATCTTTTCTCGTGAAAGTCTCTCACTAGCTGGGTCATTATGTACTTGGGAAGAGCATGGAAAAATGTGTTGATGAATTCTCTGCTGTCCGTGCGCACCTTTCTGGTGGTCTGCGCAAAGGCACGCCTCAATTCTTGCACAAATTCTTGTGGGGCCTGATCCTCCCCACATTGCAAATTGTTGGCTGCCTTGCGAGCCTCTTGGGGATTTCTATGTACAGAAAAATGTTTCAAGATGGCTGCCCTATATGTGGACCATCTTGAATGGTTTTGGTCCTCCAGCCCCGCAAAGAAACTGGAGTATTCAGGGGAGAATGTCCATTTGACGTACTGGATGCAACTACTGCTGTCCTTCAAATGGAAAGTCTCCATCATTTGCTCATAGAGCTCCAAGTGTTCCCAAACAGAATACTTGGTGTTCTTATGATAAGGCGTGATGACACTCCTGATTGCTTTAATCTGTTTTAAGGGGTCCTTAAGCAAAGCCCTTTTCACCATATTGGCCTTTTTGGTTCGGGTAACCCTGGTCCATTCATGCTCTGATTCAGAAGCACTGCTCCCAGAGGTGCCCATCTGATCTTCCAGGTTTTCCCGGATTCTGCGAGCCTGGGAATAGCTGGCAGAATGTGGGGACCTGGTCTCCTGTGTCCTGCGACGCTCAGAGGAGTCTTCAGATCCCTCCTTGCTACCAGGATTTGATGGGTACCCCCCCACTGACCTAACTGGGCAGAGGTTTTCAGGATGCCCTTAGTGGGCCTACTCTCCTGGGGTTCCCCACTAAATTGCACTGTACTTAGGTGCCCATACCCGGATGCCCGCCCATCCATTCCTGGGTGGTACTGGCCTATGAGCCCATTCTTTTCACTGGATAGTAATCTGCCGTCCCTATGGCCCTGTGCTCATGCGCGCCAGGGGACATGGGGGTGGCAGAGTCCAGGGACTGAGAGAGATGAAGGCCTCTGGTACTAGGGCTTCTGAGGTTATGCTCAGGTGTTTCCCTTTCCCAGCGAACTTCATCTCTGTCAGCCCCTGCTACCTGTTGCAATGCAAGAGCCTGCGCTTTCAGTTCCTCAGTTAAGGCCTTACTAGACTCTATCAGTCTCTCCTGCATGGCTCCCTGTTGCTGGAGCCTATCATTGTGCTGATAGAGAGCCTCATTATCTCTCTGTGCCTCCTGATTGCTCCTGGAGTACTGGGCCAGTCTCTGCTGCAGGAGGGTTACCTCCTGAGTCCCATCCCTACTGGCCTGCCCCTTTTTTGCCAGAGCCTCCTCCACCCTCCTGGTGTGCTCTAACAGGTTGTGATGCTCTTTTTGGAGGTCACCCAGCCCCTGGAGGGCCAAGTGATTTTCTTCAGTTTTTCTTTTTAAATGGCAGACTTCCTGGCCTAAGGTGTCCCTTTCCTGACTAAGAGTCTGCATCTGTGCCGCCAGGTCGTCCCTTTGCCTTTGAAGGGCACCAGCTTTCTGGCGCTCCTGATCAAACTCTGCCTGGGTATCAAGGTCTTTCAGGATCGGTTTATTGCTCTCTGCTTTTTCCCTATCTAGGTGGCTTTGCAGGGTGACTACCTGCTCAGCACATGCCCTATTGAAATTGAAATCTAATTGTTGCTCCAGCTTTTTCTGGCCCTGCAGTAGGGAGTCCAAACCTTCTTGGTACTCCTTCTGCAAGGCCAGAAATCTGGTATCCTGGTCAGACTTTTCCTGTTGCAGGATACACATGTCCTCTTTGATTTCAATGAGATAATGTCTGCTCTCATTTTCTGACTCCTGGCTTCCGTGCATCCTCTGCTCAGAAGAGACCAGGTCAGATTGGGCCTTCTCTAACGCGATCTGTTGCCTATTTGCCAGATCTTGGCCTTCAGCACATTTATCCTGCATGGCTCCCATATATAGATACAAATATGCCGCTATCCTAACCATCTTGTCGTGTTCATCTTTAGCTTTAGGAGCCATGTATAGTTCACTCAGGGCCACATGTAAGGGACCCTGATCTCTCCAGATATCTAACCCAGTTGTAGTGACCTGTTGCGTGATTGCCTGCAACCACACATCCTGGCCCTGCTCAATCCATTCACCTCTCACAAATAGCTTATGTAAGAAGTGCTGTCTGGCTATTTTGATGTCTACCAGTGTCGTCATTCTGGAATTTGAGTTCCTTCCTGACTTACAGAAGTTTGCATTTTATTTTGCAAAACAGACCGTTTCCTTAGAGCGTTCCTTTGAGGGGTGCTGTCACAGTGTAAAACAGCGTGGTGATCTAACCGGATATGTGTATCTGGTCAGTAGGCACACTGTATTAAGCAGCACAAGTGGTAAATAAAACCCAGAATATCCCGGCTCCGAGCCCCCACTCTGTAAACGACTTCAATTCAACACTACAGCTAAGTCAATGCCTAGTCTGGGATGCTGATGGAAGCCCTTATTGATGTATTTTTATGTCCAGTTCGTTACTCTGGATGACAACCCTTATATAACACCCCTCTCTCAGAATCCCCCTGACCCCGCTGAGCCAAGAAGTAGGTTCGTTTTGCAAATTTAAAAGGTTTATTTGAAAATTAAACAATATATATGTATATATGTATATATATATATCACACTTTTATAATAAGTTAATGTTTGATAGCACACTTGTGAATATGAGCAGTAATCAGCAAGAGGTAATCCTACAGTAGCACAGTTCTTGGTTATTTATGAATAGGAACAGAAGAATGAGGTGGGAAAGAATGCTTTATATGGTTCAAGGAAACGCAATGATGAATGAAATGCAGTACAGAAAATAACTTGATATGGCTTCAACAAAAGACAATGTAATCACTTTTCCTTGACAATTCACTCCCCCCCTTTATGCAATATAAGGAGATGGAAAGAGGGCACACAGTTCTCAGGAATGCAATCAAATATAATTCAGTTCCCCCCTAGCAAGCTTAGAGGAAAACAGGTATGAGTTTTAACACAGGCAAGATACTTTGATGTGGTAGCAATTAAGTGAAAAATATGCTAAAAAGGCTTTTAATTCCCTATAGGGGGTTCAGGGTGGGTGATATCTAGTTTATATTAATTCAGGCTCACTTTAGCAATGCTCTATGAGTAACTAGCAGGTTAAAACGAATTTTAGCAAAGGAAAGCAAGGAGCTGCTGATTTTTACACGTGGCTGAAATTGTGCAAAATGTCAAATCGCGGCAAATTTAATCGCGTGCGTCGAGCGTAATTACGGAGGCCCTATAAGGAGTAGCAAGTCGGTTCTAGGTTCGTTGGAAAGCCTAGAATCTTAGCTTTAAGATGACAGTTAAAACTCCTAGCACAAACGGTTCCGGAGATACGGCCGATTTAGTCAAGGTAGTTTTTCGGATTTGAAATTTTAAAGCTCAGAATGACAGATGACAGTTTTCAGTTTTAAAGATGACAGAATGACACAATTCTAGGAGGAAGTTCTAATAGGCTAAAATAGTTGGGATTAGATTATTTTAAACTAAAAGATTGATTTTGGCACAGTGAGCACTCACACTATATTTTTGAAATAAGCCGTCAAGGTCTGGTCAGGTTGGACGGGACTTCCGGCGGGTGCTTCTGAAGTCCCGGCTATCTGGGTCAGCTCTGCTCTCTGGGTCTGTCAAGCACCGGTTCTGCTCACAATGGTCTGGTTTGTGGTTCTCGCTGGTTCCGGATACAGCACTGCTTTCTGGATACTGATACAGGTTCTTGCAAAAGTTCTTGGCAAAAAATTCAAACAGCTCGCCCGGCTGTTGAATAGTTTGTTTGGTTTTGAGGCCTGCTGAAGAGGATTCAGCTTGTGGATTCAGGCCTCTCTGCTACAAATTCTGGAGTTAATTTATGCTACAGGTTCTGGAGATTGATGGATTTGAAGTCTGGATCTCTGGATGTGAAGTCTGAAGTCTCCCGGCAAAGCGTCCCGCAAGAAAGTGGAAAGTGAATGTCCTGCCTGTCTTTCAGTGGTCTTTTTTATGTCTTTAGAAAGTGGGTGTGTGCGTTGGTCATAACTAAACCTCCCCCTCTCACTTATCATTGGCCAATTTCTCCTCTCTGCCTTGATTGGGGGAAGGAAATGTGAGTCAGAGTGATGCTGTAGGTTTTATGGTCCGAGGATCCTTCCCCTGTCAAATTGCACACACATCTATATTTGATCCAAACACACATTTATCTATGTACCATTTTTCTAATATTATAGGTCCAGTTAACATATTTTCTTTAGTACCAAACCATCCGATCCCTGTCTTTGTACGATGTCATGTCCACTTTTGACAGAATTCTGCCCCTTTTCATCCAGATAACGACCTTTAAACCTTTCCAGATTTGACACAACTGTACACCCCCCTTCCACACACATTCCAGTAAATTTTCATTTGTCTAGCTTAAACACAGTGTCTGCAATATCAATAAATAGTGGGGTTCTGCCTCAGAACATGGTACAGTCCTAATGCCTTTTAAAATGTGCACGGAAAAACCCCAAGAATAATGATATTATTTATATAATTTTGACCAGTCCGCATTATGAGTTATCTATCTTTTTAAAATTATGCCCTGGTCAAAAAGGGGTGTGGCTTCCCACATCACATGGTGGAATAACTGGTTTATCCACTTCCCCCAAGCTCAGTTTGCTCTCACAGGCACTGCCCCTCCCAGTTTCTCCCAAGAGGAATCCATTTACGACCCCCCCAATATAACATTTGCCTGAGTCCAGGACAGGGCTTTGTTCAATTTCCTGCAGTTTGCAGGTACCCCTCCCTTAATTCAATCAGAGAGGTGTGATCTCCTTTTGGTGGGGGCAGCAGGAAGCAGCCAGGCCTGGGAAGAGTTGTTGAGCCAGTTCAACTCCTGTCGGGGGTAGTTGTCAGGCAGGATTCAATTTCTTTAAGCCAAGCTTCAGCTAAATGTCTTGTTTGTTCCAAGTTTAAATCAAACTTACAATTTTTACACATGCAGCTATAATGCTGATTCTAAGTTCAAAACCATGACATTTAACAGTTGCAAACTATGTGACACTCAAAAGTAGTTCCCTCATTTAATTTAAACATTTCGAATTTAGTGGTTTTAAATCCAATTTCAATTAAGCTGCTGACATCCACAGCTCAGCCAGTTTTGTTATAAACATTGTTTTGGGCTCTTCATCTTTCCAGATTTAATATGCACGCAAGAATTCATTCTGCCTCATGTCTGCTGGTGTTCAGTGAGATTTTTGGATATCTCGCAATGTTTGAAATGGGCATTTTGAGCTTGCTTTCAGAGAAACAAAGGGTGATTTTTAAAGTTATTTTTAGCTAACAGGCACTGCTGTTTTTCTCTTTGGCACCCCATTTCACCCATGGCTCTTCTGACCCAGCACGCTCGCACTGGTGGGTGGCAGGTCAGCCGATTATTTTGGTGTGCGCACAACTGCGCAGTTCTCCTGGACTCTGGGATGGAATGATGGGCAGCGACAGCTCATCCCCACATTTACCCAGTCTATTGGTTCAACATGGGTCAAAACCCTTGACAATAACAGGTCTGTATCTGAAAATACAAGCAATACAACCCAATGGTTACATTTATTGCCAGGTGGTATGAATTATTCAGACTCAAGAAGAGAAATGTTCAAGATTATGCTTGATAATCAATAAATCTACTTGGGGTCCAGTCTGTCTACTCTGTTCTTTAACTATGGTGTTTACATAGTTATTTCTGCATAGTGTTTTCAATTTGAAATATGCAATTCAAGTGAACAAGTATAGTTCACTTATTAATGTAGGGAGGCTCATCTAATGGCGAAAATACTGTGTAGTACTCATGATCTGTTCATTCTTGTATTTAGAGTTGCATCCCTGTTTTCTGTTTATGCCTCTATCTGGAATTTTATCCACTGTATGTTTATGGCTGTCCTTTTCCACCTCAGTCCTTATTTCAGTCCATATCATACGTGACTAGCCTACTGTGATGCACAGTGGATGCATAGGTGTAGTGGTGTGGCATTAATTGCTATTGCAATGGCTGCAATCATGGTGTAACTGCTGGTGCAATGGCGTGGGCCTGGTGTTGTTCCATCGAGCACCCCACATTTGGACTTTTGAGTATGGAGGTGGACTGGTTGGGGCCCGGTGTTATCGATGGCAGCATTGGCTTGATGCTCACCGCTGGCTCTTCAGCCTTGTATGCTCAGACAGAGGCTGTAGGCTGTAATCCCAGCTTTGTGCTGTGCATACTTTTCGACTTGTGCCTCATGGTCTCACAGCACTGCTGGATACTGCCTTTCCTCTTTTTGATCCTTGAAGTGACCATGTATGGCCGTGTGGAGCTTTTGGAATTTGTGGTGTGACTACTGTGTCCTGGCTCATCAGTGTCCAGAGGTGTGGAGGGGCGTAGAGCTGGTGGACAGTAGAGAAGGTGGACTGTGTCCTGTGTCGGCTCAGGAGTGGCAGTGAGTATGGTCTTGTTGGCAGTGTTGCTGTCACTGTGTGTTGGCTCTGAAAGGCTGTTGCATATAGTGACCTTCCTCCTGTTGCCCCAGTCACCCACTGCTGCTCCAATTACTTGTTCCATCTTCCCCTGGTTGCCTGCTGGTGAACTGTTATGTTGGCGGTTTCTAGTCTGCTATCTATGTCCTCCTTTTTTTATTCAGTTACGAAAAATGTTTTCTTTTGTCTTGCAAGTATTCTCAATTTGTTAGACTTCCATCCAAACAGAATGGATCATCTTGCCTTTTCTTGTTTCTGTGGTTGATTTTTTCTTGCTCTTTTTCTTTCTCTGCCTTTTCACTAATATACGCTTCTACCATCCTCCTATTGTACCATCTCACTAATGTTGTACAGTGCTTAGACGTAAGCGCTTTAGACATCAACAAAAATACAAAATGCAATATACAGCTGATTCAAATATTTATATTAGTGTCCTAAGAAAAACATAATATTTAAAAGATACTTGTTGTATGAATAAACCCCTCCTAAAAAACAGTATTACAGTATCTTCAAAACCATCGAAATAGCCAGGGTGGAAACATTTATATCTTTTCTTTTTATGTCAATAGCTAGTGAAACGTTTGTGCATATTCAATGAGATAAATGATGCAACCTTCCCAATTCTACGTCACAAGTGGAGAGATGGTACTAATCCATGGCAGTCATAATTCCTTTATTATGGCATTGCAATGGATGCTTCTGTGGGATGTATTTCTCTCTGATCAGACCTCTATCAACTAAGAATCAGAGTGTGAGTCAGCGCCTGTATACATGTAGCCAGCCCCATCTTTGCTCTAATGTCTTGCTGATGGTACACGGTCATAGGACATCATCATCAGGAATATCCTTGTGAACACTCAAGGGCATAGAAACAATACCCACTTTCAGTTTACTGTAATCCCTGTAAAGAGTAGCATTCTGTGTATTTGCATGCCTGCGTAAGTGGAATGTACCTGTCCAAGACAAATATTAAATTCTTATATTATGATACTATTTGTGCACCAACAATGCACATGCAATATACGCCAGTTTAACTTCTGTGATTTTTGCTTATAGTCACAAACTCAGTACACCACACTTATTGTTGTAGGTTTTAGAAGGGACTAGACAATATGGTGCGGACTCAGGCTAGCCCTTCCTTTTGACACTAACAGGGTTTTTTTTCACAACACAATGGACAGGTGTGACAATTTGTATCTGTACATGCATTCAATAGATCACCACTGTTTTGTTATACAAACAGAATCTTTATTTTTCTCATATCTACATTTTTGTAAAAACCTACTGGAGGCTGACGTATTTTTCATGTGTTACCAAGTTAGACCAAACAATTTCTCTGGTGCCCACATTGGTTTGGCATATTATACAGTCATATCACGTTGTTATGGTATGTCTAAAACACAGTGAGAGGGTTAGTACTTGAGGTGACATAGAGTGTAGCTTTAGTAACCATACTCCTATCAAGTCGACACTGTTCGTGTTTCCAGCATGAACAAGGAGTCACTACTGTTGTTGTAGTTGTTGTTCAGATGCTTTCCTCAGGGCTGGTAGAAAGGAGAGGGGCTTTGATGAGTGACTTGCTCAGCCAAGCCTTTAGTAGGATGGGTAGGGAGTCTGCGCTGATTTCTTCAGTGCCTCGGGTCTGGTGGATATTTCAGAGCCTTGAATGCACCGTGATTCAGTGTGTCATCTACTCTGTGTGGTTAAAATGACTCGTGTAGGTGCCAAATCTTGGACTCTAGAGCTGTTCCTTTGTATCCCGAGGAGCTGTGGACTGCTGTATGGTGGGGTTTGTCCAGTGCGTAGATACTACCATACGGCAGTCACCTTGGTGATGTCATCTTTGATGTCCTGGGTGTTAGTCTTAGCAGTGCACGGTGGTGGCACGAGTTATGGCTGCTTAGCTTACCATAATTGGCGAATTTCAGGGTTTTTTCGGTTTTACTTGGAACCATAACGTCCCTTTAGCAAAGTTTTTTCACTGAATTTCATAGGTTTTTAGTAGCGCAACTTAGCCATAACGTCCCTTTAACAAAGATTTTTCATTGAATATCAATATATTTAGTTCATCTTCAATGTTCAATCTTCCAGGTGATTTTGTGTTTATGTTCAAATCATTTGGTATTCATTTTGCCATAAACACTTTCTCAGATTACCACCACTTGGATATATCACAATGTGTGAAACTCCAAAGAAAGAACACATCAGTTTTGTTACTGTTGTTGCCATATTGAAAAAGTGGCCACCATTTATGTGAGTTTCTGCTTACCTCTTTCTCTCATATGTTGGAAAAAATTAAATTTAAAGCTGAACTTTCTTGCAAACTGACAAGATTTCCCTATTGTACACTTGTAAAAATGGGGTTTGTTAGTGGATAACCAACTGAGTGGTATTATATGTTGGAGCTGCAATGTCCTTAAGTGAAGGTGGCTTGTTGTATGTCATCCTCACAGCACCTTCCAATCCATGAACTTATCAGCTTTGAAAATACAGCAATGCCTCTTAAGACTTTTTCTAATTCCTTGGCTTTTGGTGTTGACCACTGTGATCATTCGTCTGATGTTAATACTCTTTCAATGATGAGCTGATAATTCTTTTAGTGTTCTTGGGTATTGGCCTTTCCTCCCTAGAACTTACTCCCACTTTGATGAAAGCGTTTTCTACAATTGTTTGTAGCCTCTGCAAGTAAGTGTTTTGCAACATTTTTTGATTATTCTTCGAAAATAGAATTTTCACGGCAATTACGTTTGTTTGATACTATGGATCAGAGGCTTGGATTGGCTGTCCTGTGCACGTAAGAATGAATTGCTGCCTGTTGCTTTGTACAAATGTTCACTGTTTAACTTAGTTTCTTTTATGTAAATCTGAGTATCCAGATTGACTAGTGATGCAACTTTATAGCCTTCTATGATATTTAAGTTTCTGTTTTTTGATGGATTAATGCCAGAAACTTCAGCTATTATTTCTCTGATTCCCTTCCAGACAATGAATAAAGCTTCTATCTAGTGTTGACATAAAATGATGTTTCATATTTGGTAATTATCAACTTATTGCAAAGTTCTTCATCCTCTGACCACACTAGTATCATATTTGCGTAGATTCATGCGAAAGTGGTTGCCATGGCTATAACTCACACTTGTATGTAATATACGTTTTCAAAGATAAATACATTGTTGGTTAGGCAGAACGTGAGCATCTCCTACACCATTTGTTTAATGTTATTGGTGAGTAAATCTTTTGGATTGTTGGAAATATTCACATGCCTTAATCCCAGTTTGGTGTACAACACAAGTGTAGATCTAAATTACATCAAGAGAACCAACAAGTGAGATTTTCTCCCATGGTTTCTCCTTGATTTTTGAGAGGTGCTTTAGAGTGTCTCTGAGATAATATGGATGGATAGACACCAAGGCAAAGAGAAATTCATCGACATGCTTTGGAAGCATTCTCTAACAAAAGCCATGAAATGACATCTTGTGTGCTTAATAAGCTATATGTATTGTGAACTAAACAAATTCAAACATTACCCAGAATGCGCCCAAACAATGCCATTGAAAACCAAAATAATTGGTCTCATTTGTTTTTCATGTAGATCTGTCATTTAACAATTGAACACATGACCACATTCACTTTTCGCTTCCCAAATTGTGCACACCTTTCAAGGAAACTATCTTTCCTTGCTTACAAAACTACAATTGTGTTTTCACCTCTCACTTTGACCCACAAATGAATTAATCTTTGTAAATTGACAGCTACATTAATCTTTCAATATCATTGTTTGAGCACATTCCGGGAATTGTTTGAATTTGTTTAGTTCATTGAAGGCATTTACAGGTTTAGTGCCGAACATACCAAGTGCAGACTATTACAGATAACATATCTTTCTAGTGCATAGAATGTACATGAATAGCTATTGACAAAAAGTAAGGACATCAAGAATCTGATAGGTACCTGTAGCGAGTGAGAGTGAAGAACTAAATGTATAGTGCGCAAGACAGGACATCCCATTCACAGAATCATTATTTCATCTTGATTAAATGCATGTCATGCCATTTATTTTAAAGTAACTCTCACACTGTTTATTTACTGCTAATGTTGGATCATCCTTCACTTTTTGATAGCAGTTTAAATTTGTATTTTCTCCTTAATGAATGCCTGTAATCTTTGAAGTCTATCTTAAATATATTGCCACCTTTATTGGAAGATGTAATCACTATGGAATCATATTTTGTTATTCTTTAACAGCTTTAATAGCTTTCCACCCCAAGTTGATCATCGTATTGGTCATATTATTATACTGATTCTGTTGACTTTGGATTCTTAATTTCTTGAGGACCACAGGGATGAGTTCTTAAAAACTTTGATGTTACTGTATTTTGGAATATTAGGATGGAACTTGGACTTTGGTTTAAGTATATTATTTTGTATCCAAGTGATGCATATTAATAATGGTTCTTTGACTGGTATCTTGCAAGCTTACTATCGCCCCATCTCTATCACTGCATTTTTGGGCAAACTCATGGAGAAGCTGGTCATCCCCGAACTGACCCCCAACACTGAAATGACTGGCTGCATCCATGACCTCCAGTCTGGTTTCAGAACAGCCAGAGGCATGGAAACCACTCTCCTGAACACCCATGAAGACCTACTCCTCAACCTGGACTCTAACACCCCCTCTGTTCTGATCCTCCTCGAACTTTCCTCTGCTTGTGACACAGTCAACCACTCCATACTCATAAACCGTCTTCATGATACCCTAGGCATCAAGGACAGGGCACTGGCATGGCTGACCTCCTTCCTTTCAAACAGACCTTCCCAAGGGCAAACAGGTCATTTTCTCTCCTCCACCACACTCCCTACCTGTGGCATCCCTCAGGGCTATATCCTATTGCCATGGCTCTTTGACATCTATCTGGCCCTCTGCAACACCTGATCTCCATTTTCTCCCCTCATTTCCAGTATTATGCAGACAACACACGGCTCTCTTTCAAGTTGCCTTCCCCTACGTCCTCCTCAGCCCTCATGCCTGACTGCTATTCAGGCATGGTGCTCTGCCAACAATCTCTGCCTTATTGCCAGTAAGACAGAGATCCTTCTCAATGGGACGCCTGCTTCTTTATTCCTCCTCACTCTCTGGCCTGATTCCCTGGACCGTCTCCCCTCACCCACGTGTGAGGCAAACAACCCTGGGATAATCTTTGACTCCTCTCGCTCTTTCTCTCCACACATCATGGACCTTGCCAGGAAGTCCAATTTTTTTGTTGCATCTCCTCAGTGGCATTCTACCTTTCCTCACCTTCCCCCAGAAACTCAATGCCTCCAAAGCCCTGGTTCTGTCTAGGCTAGATTACTGCAACAGCCTCTTCCTCAACCTGACTCCTTTCTCCCTTTGCCCCCTTCAACTAATCCAGAATAGGACTTCAAAACTTATCCTTGGCGTTAAGCCCAGGGACTGCATCTCTCCAGCCCTACCATCTCTCCACTGGCCCCTGGTGACTGCAACGGTCAAATTCAAGACCCTTTGCATAATCCACAAGGCTGTCTGGGGCCTGGGACCACTTTATGTCCAGCTTTCCTTCATTAAATAACTCCCAACCAGAGTGCTTTGGTCTTCTGACTCCAACTCTCTGCAGGTCAAATGTTTCCCAAGCAGAGATTTGGAGGTAGATCTCTTTCCTCGGCTGGCACTTCCCTCTGGAATGGCCTCCTTCCCCATCCGATTTGAGCCCGATATTCTTATGTTCCAGAAACATTGCAAGACTTTCCTTTTCTCCTCTTCCTTCCCTCTCCCCATCTGCTGCTGTGACTGGAGCCTGGTCCCTTCACAGTCATACAGGGGCCAGACCACCCCCTACCAGTCCCCCCAGCAGCCTTTCACAGCACTTGCCCTCGGGCTCCCTTTCCTCCTCTTCTCCTGGCACTTGCCACCTTGGCCCACCCAGCACTTACCCACCCGTTTTCACACAACAATGTGTAAACCAAACCTAGTCTGAGCATATTTATACCATGCCTTGCGGCAAAAGTAAACACATTTCTGTAAGGCAGAGGTTTGTTCAGAAGTTGGGGCTTTTCTTGGAAAGATTAACAGTCATCATCTCACTCTTATTTTCTTATTTCTGTGCACTTGTTTCTTCCCATATCATGCAAGGCTTTCCTTGATGCCCCCAGTGTTGTTCTCTGTCTTTTTCCCTGCTTTCACATATAATTTTATTTTGTCTATTTTGGCTCTTGTTGCCTTTTGGTCTGCACCTCCCTCGTTCTCTTGCACGTGTTTTCCATCTCGATAAAAATAGGTGCTTCTGATCAACAAAATTCAGATGTTTTGGAGTAATTTCTTTCTACTCTCTCATGTTTTGGAGGCTCACATATTTCTCTCTTCTGATACAACTTTGTCCCAGATCCAAAAATGTTTTCACTGTTGAATTGGTGACTTCGGATATGTTTTGATGGTATCAAAACAGAGCGCAGATTTGTTTTTCATTCCTTATTTTCTACTTCATATGTTTTAAGTCCTCTTTCATTTTAATCATTAGATATTCTTTTTCAGCAGATGTTCATAGATTTGCAAGTTTTTCTTCCATGTACATTTCTTTAAAGATTTAGGTTCCGTCCTGTTTTGCATATTTCACAATGCTTTCAAGAAATCAGAATGAACATTCATTAATAGCAGTACCTCATTCATGTGACTTTTCTAGGCCCAGTTCTTCAAAGGATGGTGGAGTCAACATTCTTAGATGCCTTGGAATTATCTTCACATTAAAACAAAAGTAGAAGCAGGTTCCCTCCAACCACTTGCTGATCTCTTTTCTGTGTAGTTCAGCCAAATACCTAATTTGTTGGGATAACATTTTAATCTCTGCTGCAAGGGTACTGAATTGTTTGTCTGTGTCCCATTTTGGCAACTGGAGGGTCTAATCAAACAATGCTGATGCATTTGTGGTGGCCTGCCTATATGGGAATGTTTTTTGCTCCAACCTAAAATTTATTAACATGGAAGCAGTTTGTTAGACTACACCCATATAAATGTAACATACACAGGGCCTCATTACAAGTTGCCGGTCTGGTAACACCGGTGCCAGTAAGCTACCAGCACTGTTGTTACCAGACCGGTAAACTACGATTTCTGCTCGCGGGTGCCTTTCAGCCCGCGAGCAGACCATGTCGGATGAACCAGCACCATTCACGAATGGTGCCGGTGCATCCGGCCTCCCCAATCCCATTGAGTCCAATAGGACTCAATGAGAATGGGGATTAATTATTTCCGGCGCCCGGGAATGGACAATTACCGGCTCCGCTGGGGTTGTTATACCCTGGTAATTGCCCATTCCTGGGTGCCGGAAAAAAAACCACTCTGGCGTGGCTACCGCCGAAGTCGGAATGAGGCCCACAGTCTTTCTTGAAAGGTATTTCTTATGTCACCGTCAGTATTATAGTCCAATTTCAAAAAATGCAATTGTTGCAACTGTACTTAAAGATAACCCCCATTTGCTGTAAATAGACTTTAGTTTTTCATATTTTGCATCTGGAAGCAACATGCCCTGTTATAAATTACAGGTGTCTAGTTCCAAATGGTTTCTACTAGATAACGTTGCTAATATATGGGATTTTGTCTTAGACGTCATTTAACCAAAATGCCAGGGGTAGCAGAAGTGACGAACCTTGATCTCCCTGATGACATCACAGGAAGTGGGGTAGTGACATTAGACCCCACCCCAAAATGACATCACAGGAAGTGATAGCACACTGCCTTTCACCCCTTGCCATCACAGGAAGTGGCATCACATAGCATTGTTCCTCAGTACACTAAGAAAAATATGGTTAAGATATCACTGTAATATGTTCTACATTTCATAAAAGAGTGGATCATCATATGTTGCATTATTATCAGTGTGTCAAGGCCCATAATACCATGGGAAACTTATCCTCTCTAATATGTCGATCCGCGCTGCTATTTCCACATGACTATACAGCGAAATGCCATTCTGGAGGACAGGGCAGATAGGCTGTTATAGGGATCGGGAAAAGCCTGGATAGAAGGAGAGGTGCACAATGCTTCACCACAGAACAAATGAGATAATCGCCACAGATAGACAGACGCTGCCTTTCATCGCAAGCAGCCGGGCCCTGGCCAGATAATTTTCATAACTCTGTGAGCAGGTGAGTGAACGGAGAGGGCACGTAATGTCCTCCATAGAAATAGCTACACGATTGTAGACTCGAAGAGAGTGCCACGGCCATAGCGCTTTTACACATGGCATGGCTAGCACAAGCCTGATTGAGAAGCCGTTTGAAAAGCACTGGCATACACCGAATGGTGGACGTCGGGCGACGACGCCATTTCAAATACGAATAGCAAACACGTGGAACGAGCACATGGCAGTAGCGATACAACAGGCATATGAAGAGGGAGCGTCACGGCCATATTGTTATAAAATATTCTAAACGTGATATGAAGCAGAGCACATTTGATCTGATTCAACATCACGAGTATAAAAATGTAAACCTAAATAGTGGACTAATCTGCCGATGGACAAGGCACGGCATTTCGTATACGTCAGCATGTGTGGTGGACGTTTTTTCCAATGTGATTTGGTTACTGCATATCTAATCAGTCCGTATTGTGACACAGAGAGCCCAGAGATCGGGTCATAGGATCTTTGTGTAACAGCTGTCCCTTCATTTGACAGATAGAGGGCACCAGCTGAGCACTTAGCTGTAGATTGGAATGATAAAAGAGAGTACGTTTGCTGCCAGCTCCTGTTATTGTGTAAGTACGTCTGGCTGGCGTTAAGATAAGAACCATGTTTTTGAGTCAACTATGATATGATAGGTTATTTATAACACACTTAATACCTAGAGGTTTATAAGTGCGGACCCATGAATCGAACTTGTGGTGTTCCGTGTCGTCTTGCTGCCAAGGCGAGCATGTTGCCCCTGAACTATCCTCCCTAGATGTAACTATAGATGTAAACATACTTTGATGCAGAAAGGAAGTTGTTGACGCTTCTGTACATCTCTTGATTAGGTGCAGAGAGCAAGCCTGTCCCAGGGTCAGGTAGGGACCGACCTCGGCTAGCAAGTATACATTTTGGCTTTTAAATTAATGAAAAATGCTGAATGGAAAATACTGAATTGACTTTTTGAGCTATATGCGATTGGAGACGGTTCTGAGGAAGGTGGCTAGCACCCCTGTAGACTATTGAAACTGGTCAACCCTTGTTTTACAGAAAGTAGGCTATAATAAGAGCCCATCCTGATGAGTGTGTTGTACGAAGAACAGTGTATGAATACAACACATTGGGCCTCATTATGAGGTGGGCGCATAAGGATACCGGGCACCGTTAAGGACATAGTTGCCGGTAATCCCTTTGCGCCCTATTTCGAGGTCCCTTAGGAGGTCCCTTCCTTAATGCCTGGTTTAACCAGGCGTTATGGACGGGGCCCGTTAAGGGACTTCAGAGCTAATAACGGTACCGCAAAGTGCGGTACCGTTATTAGCGCCTTCCCATTGAGCCTTATGGGGGTTGAAATGGGAAAGGGGAATGGCTTTTTCAATGGGGACTTACCGGTCCCGCAAAGGTCGGAATAGACCGGTAAATCCCCGTTGAACGAGGGTGGACTCGGTACCGGTATTGGAGGTAGTCATGGCGCTAATAGCGCCATGACTACCTCCAACCTCGGAATGAGGCCCATTATCTTGATGGCAGTCTGTTGAATGACTACTACACAGATTTAATTTAATGTCTTTGTAGTTGTTCTTTAAATAACTCAATTTTTGATCAAACCACCATAGGTCCAAGAATAATAAATGATAACCTTGTAGACCATGGGAGCTTTCCTTTTAAGTGAAACGTGATGGTGTGTTTGCTTGGTGTTCGATAAAGCATATACACTATTTTTTAAAACATTGGAGGTGTAAATGTTCAAAGCGAGGGCTGAGTGGCAGACCACTGTAACGTAAAGAACAAATAAGCTGACCTATTTTCCTTATTCTATCCTTTCGTAGCTAGGCAGCACACCACTTGTACTAGGGATAGACGGTGGGTCTAATAGGGATATCTAGAGGCGTGCACTATCCCTGTTGTTGGTCTGAATGTGCCACGCTATCCCTCGACTTCAGTGAATATGATGGTATGAAGCCTAGTGTGTGATGCAACTTGTTTTTGATTGAAATTGTCATGTAGGGTTCACTGTCTCTCTGTGATATACACTGTTTGCTAACTGCATATCCCTGGAAAATAACGAAAGGAGGTCCACCATTTCTGTTTTTGTATTATGTTCGATGGCACACAATCTACAGCATTCAGCATTTTATTTCTAATTCGACAAGTTACCTTCATGGTTACCTCTCAATAAGATGTGCACTGTTTTTATGTACTGTTTGTGATTGTTCATGGGCTACATTATTTCTGCAAAAATACAGCCCCAGACATCTCTGATATTTATTTACTTCAGAACCTAGAGGTACATTTAAAATGGGTTTGATTATTGTCTTGGCAACTACTGATACCTGATCATATTCCTTTAACTCTTCTAAGTGCTTGCATAACTCCAGAGGAACAAAACATTTCAAGCTGTCATTTCTACACACTACTTGTCTTGCTCTCTCACAGTTTTAATCAGGTATAATTTGTTAAATTCCATGTACTACCATACAGGGTCTGTAGATGTTTATTGTGTTACAAAAACAAAATAGCTACATTGAAAACCAATATTTCCACTTACCAATGGAGGGCTTCCCTATTGCCATTTTAGTTCTGCACCCTTACCCAAACTCTGAAAAGGAGAGTACTTGCAGTACTCTGTCGGCAAAGCTGTGGTGCCAAGAACACATGTGAAGGATAGGTAGGCGAACAACAAAACATGTAAAATGATACCATAAGAAAACATTTCCAAGCTAATCTGCTAATAAATGCCAGTACCGCCACAAAACAACAGAATCTTGTTGGCTCTGCCGTTACAAATGCAATGCCACAAAAAGAAAACATGTCCAAACTGGCTCAAATGAGGCCCAGTCTAGACACATGAGAACACTTACTATGCTTGCGTTATCATAGATGCCCAGTACAAAATGTCATGCCACACTAAGAAAGGGTTCAATTGGCAGCACCAAAATGCCAGTCTAAACACGAAATAACACACATCAAGTTGGCTTTGCCCAAAAATGCCAGCAAAAGATGCAGTGCTACAGTAAGGAACCATTTCCTTGTTTGGATGCACATATACCTCTACTCAACCAGTAAGAACACTCATCATGTTAACTTTGCCTTTCACACCAGTAAAAAATGCAATGTCACTGTAAGAACACACATCATATTTGTCTTGCCTTTCATGTTAGTAAACAATGACATGCCAAAGAAAGAACATGTCCAGTTTACCTGCCCTATTGTGCTATAAACCCCCAGCCCAAACCTTCGTCTGTTTAGTAACGGTTATCAAATTGCCTTTGCCCAGAAATACCACTACAACATGTAAGAACATGTCCATGCTCCAATGGCCTTTGCCTGGCTTCCATTCTTGCATGCACACATTCATACCCATTCACCCACTAGTCACTCACTCATTGACCGCTTGTGTTTTTCTTTAATTGGAAGGGTGTGATCATTTCCCACAAATATGCCAGAGCGTGCTAGCGCAGCGAAGGAGCATGAACCAAGCAAAGGTGGTTCAGGGGTTGAGGAGGTTCACTCCCTCCCCAAGACATATTTTTGAATAATGTGTTAAAATGGTGCATTATACAACCCACTTTTAATGAAAAATTAGGTAAAATTCCAGAAGATTTGCAATTGGTTTGTAGGGTTACTCTAATCCAAACATCTAATAGATGCAATTCACCAACAGTGCACATGAGCATGTCCCCAGAATTTCCATGATGCCTTTGCCCACAATATATGCCAGTTTAAAAACACGTTCATGCTGCCTGTGCCCATACATTACAATGATGGCTGCACCTATATAGGCAAGTATTCCCATATAAGAATGTGCATAATGCCAGTAACGACGCTATAGGAAAACATGTCCAGGCTGGCTATACCTATATATGGCAGTACTCCCACGTAAGGACATACTCATGTTGGCTTTGCCATTCATAATTCCATGCCACATCAAGAAAACATGTCCAACTGACTGCATCAAAATACAAATCTAGCCAAGTAATAACACATATCATGTTTGGTTTATAATAGAGTTCCAGGAAACATTGTCATGCCAAAGTAAGAAGGGCTAGACTGGCTGTCCCAAAATGCCAGTCTAGCAAAGTAATAAACAATATTTTAATTGTAATTTTCATTTATGTAGCACCTTTTACCATTAATATAGTCTCAACTTGTGATGGGAACACCCTCTGGGACAGCAGTCCAGAGTATGGGAAATTCTCATAGAGGTTTAGAATGTGTGTGTGCATATGTTCAATATTAGGGATTGGATGGCCGGCTATGCTCCGGTAAGCAATCCAAGAGATCTGGCATGTGGGTGGGTGTTAAGGGGGGGGGGTCAAGATTGTGTCTGAGTCCAAGAAACACGATTATGTGTCCAGCTAAACCAGAATTTTGTTGTAGGCTGTTGCTGTATTCCAATGGCAGAGGTGTTGAGGCAATTGTGGAGTGAGCAGTTTAACAATGTTAAGTGTCCGGCTAGACCAAATTGTGTCTTAGGTTACAGCTGCATTCTATTGTGCATAGATGGATAGCCGTGCCTGCAGCAGATGTGCACTGAAGTGGTGCATTTATACATACCTGAAGCTCCAGTGAAGCTTATCTTTGATGACACTGTGTAATCAGATCTTCTGTGGGGACAAGAAGCTAGCTACTCTTCTAGGCACTATGGAGAGGATACACCCCAGTCTTCTAAGTGCAATAGACAGGCTGTCCTAGTACCTCTTTTAGTCGTGACAGGCAGGCTACCATGGGATCAAGGAAATAGGATTCTGAAAACGTAATAGGCAGGCTACCTTCAAAGTCTTACTGAACTATCTTCCCACTTATATAAACGCTGCTAACAGCCATCTACTAACTGCGGTATCAGGATACCAATGCTGATTTAGGATCATTAGGTGAATGGAGGTTACCAGCATAGATCCTGAGCGTAAAGGCAGGCTAACATTACATGCTGTCTCTGTCTTATCAATCTCTTCTAAGTGCCAAGCATGTACTAGTCTTAGATATTTAAGTGCAGTGCATGTTGTGACTTACATTGTTTACTCCAGGTGCAACACGTGTTGATCTACATGTGCAGTCTTCTACGTGCAATGTCCTTCCCTACCCCTCAAAAACCACTGTCATTTCCCACTGGAAGATCCATCCAAGTGCAACACAATTCCCATCCCCCAATGATCCATTCAGGTGCTGCACATGTCCCTTACCTCACAAAATCCTCTAAGTGAAGTACATTATCTACCTCCAGCTTTCAATCTAAGTGTAAAACATTTTCTGTTCTCAAAATACAGCTCAGTGTGATACATTTCCTACCCTGAACAATCCAAGTGAATTACATTTCCTACCCCTACAGTCCATCTACGTGTTAACACATTTCCTATTCCTCAGAAATCATCTAATTGTAATACATTTCCTACCCCTACAATCCATTTGAGTGCAACACCTTGCCTACCCAGACAATCCATCTAACTGTAACACATTTCAAACCCCCAAATGCAGCAGAGGCTGAGACATTTCCTACCCCATCTCCTAACCCCAACTGTTCATTTAAGTTTAACACATTTCATATCTATCACAAACCATCTATGTGCACTACATTTCCCACCACCAACAATCCATCCGAATAGGACGATTGTCCCACCCCCAGCACTCGATCTAAGTCTAACACACCTTGTGGGATGTTTTTACCCATGCATCCGAGCCCTACCTCAAAAACTGTGCAGTACTGGCATTGAAAACATCATGATGGCCAGAGCTTCCCAGAAAATGTCCAGGGAAATGCATGAAGAATAGGCTGCCACCCATTTTTGCCGATGTTATGGGCACAGAAGGGCACTTCCTAAAACCACCATTGGACTACCCACACAGTAGCCTGAAACCATTGGGAATGGCAATGCTGATTGCCAAAAGCAACCCAGAACTGTGGGGAATTCATTTTCTTAAATCCCAAAAATGGTTGCATTACCAGTACTCACCACTATCAGAAAGCCGGCGTTTTAAAACCACCAGACTTTTGTGTAAAACTGAATAAATGAACCCAAAGCAGGCCAAAGAAAGACTTACTGAGAGGTGGATACAATGTAAAGTTATATTCTGAAGTGACTTGAATGTTCATAACAAGACTGGCTGAGCTCTGCAGGTCTGCAGCAGCCTAACTGAAACTGGATTTAAAACTACCAAAAATCGAAAATGTTTAAAAGAAATGAGTGACCTACTTTTGAGTGTCACATAGGTTGCAATTGTTTAAATGTCATAGTTTTAAACTTAGAATCAGCATTCTAGCTGCATGCGTAAAAATTGGAAGTTTGATTTGGACAGGAAAACTGGCAGCCAAAGAGACATTTAGCTGAGGCCTGGCTTAAAAAGAGAGGGAATTTTGCCCACCAGCTACCCCCGACAGGAGTTGAGACTTGCACAACAGCTGTGTTCCCAGGCCTAGCTGCCTTTTGCTGTTCCCACCAAAAGGGATATGACACTTCTCTGATTGAATTACCTGTACTCTGCAGGAAATTGAACAAAACCCTGTCCTGACTCAGGCAAATGTTTTATTGGGGGGGTCGTAAAAGTGGCTTCCTCCTGGAAGGAAAGGGGAGGAGCACTGCCTGTGAGAGCAAGCTGGCTTGGCAGAACTGGAAAAACCAGAAATTCAACCTTGTGCTGGGGGGAAACCACACTCCTTTGGGGCCAGAACATAAATCTAAAAAGATGGATCATTCATAGAGCGGACTTGTGAAAATTGTATAAGTAATATCATTATTCTTGTGATTTTTCTGTGCACATTTGAAGATGTGTTAGGACCCGGTGGTATGTTCAGGGGGGTTATTAGCGGAAAAGAGGATATTACTCTAAATGTATGTATGTTAAAAATCTGACACTCCACCACCTAATGCCCACATGCTTTGCGAACATTTGTGTAAATGCGGGGACAAATCCAATATTGGTAACCCGACCAAAAAGTGAAATATGTTGCCATTTTTGAACCCAAGCTCCAGAATTGGAACAGGGGCTACCATCAGTAAATGCATGATGTGTGTATGCAATGCCAAACAACTGTCTATCGGGGAAGTATGTATTTGGATCAGATATAGATAGTGTGTAAAGTTGACAGGGGTGGGTTCTCTGTATCATAAACAGACCTCATCATGATGACACTTCATTTCATTCCCCCAATCAAGGGAAAGAGGAGGAAGTGGCCAATGACAAGGGGAGAGGGGTAGGGCCTAGAAAGCTAGCCTCTCCACCCACTTTCAAAACACATAAAAGCAGACAGCCAGGACAGATAGGGAGATTCAATTCCATTTGCTGCGGGACGCTCTGCCGGGAAAATCCATACTTTACCTCCATCAACCTCCAGAGAGCCAACACAGAGACTTCACTCTATCCACCTTCAGAGACCAAGACTTTACTTCAGAATTTGTAGCAGAGAGGTCAACTACAAGCTAAATCCCTCTTTAGCAGGCCTCAAATCATTGCAACTATTCACAGCCAGGCGAGCTGTTTGAATTCTTTGCAAGAACTCTTGCCATTTGCCAGAAAGCAGTGTTGTATCCAGAGAGAGACCAGCTGAACCGGAGACCGCTGTATCCGGACCCACAGACCTGATCAGAACCAGAGACCCAGAACAGACCAGCAGAGTAGAGCTGACCCAGACGCTGTGTGCAGAGACCGTCCGTGGCGAGTGAAAAAAACCTGCTGACCAGAGCGTGACGAGGCCCAGACCTTCTAAAAATTAGGAGTGAGTATCCGCCAAAACTGTGCAGAACCCAATCTCTTAGTTAACATCATCTAATGCAAGCTATTTTAACTTGAGTAGAACTGTCTCCTAGAGATCCTGTCACCTGTCATTTTCTAGCTGCAAGCTGTATGTAACCTGTCGCTTTGAACTTTTACAATTTCAAATCCGAAAAACTACCTTTATTTAATCGTCCGTATCTCTGGAACCGTTTGTGCTAGGAACTAGGTTTAACTTTCCCCTGAAAGCTTAGAATCTCAGCTTTTCAACAAGCTTAGAAACGACTTGCTACTCCGTATACTTTTGCCGTAATCACGATTCTCGCACTCGCGAATTTTACCGCGATTTGTGATTTGGTTAAAAATCCAGCCACGTGTAACCCTCAGCAGTCATCTCTTTCCTTGCTAAAAATTTGTTTGCCTCTTAAGAACCATCCTAGATCCTTGCTAAAGTGAGCCTGAACTCATCCCAAGTATATTTCACTCACCCTGAACCTCCTAAAGGGAATTAAAACCATTTTCAGCATATTCCTCACTTCATTGCCAGCACATATAAAAGCATTTTGGGCCTGTGTTTCAAACTTCTGTAGTCTAAGCTTGCTGGGGTGAACTGAATTACATTTGATTGCATTTCTGAGAACTGTGTGCTTTCCTTCCATTTCCTTGCATTGCATAAAGGGGGGGAGTGGATTGCCAGAGAAAAGTGATTACATTGTTTTGTTGAAATCATATTGAGTATTTTCTGTATTGCATTTCATTCAACATTGCATCCATCTGAACTTATATAAAGCATTCTCTACCACCTTATTCTTCTGTTCCTATTCACAAGTGTGCTAGTGCCAGACTATTCATTATTGATTACTGCTCAGATTAAGTGTGATATTCAATTATTAATTCATTATAATAGTGTGATATATATATATTGTTTAAATTCTCAAATAAACCTTTTAAACTTGCAAAACAGAACTACTTCTTGGCTCAGTGGTGTCAGTGGGATTCCAAGAGAGGGGTGTTATATAGGGGTAGTCACCCAGAACTCATGAACTGGACATAAAGATATATCAATAAGGGTTTCCATTCAGTATCCCAGACTAGGCATTGACTTAGCTGTAGTGCTGGATTGAATCCTCTTACAAATTGGGGGCTCAAACCGGACGTTTGGGTTAGATCTATCACTTGTGCAGATTAATACAGCGTGCCAGCTGACCAGATACACATATCCGGTCGGATCACCACGCTGTGTTACGCTGTAAAGCACTCCTCAAAGGAACGCTCTAAGGAAAAGGTCTGCTTTGCAAAAATAAAATACAAACTTCTGTAAGTCAGGACAGAGACCAATCTCTAGAATGACGACCTTAGTAGACATGAAAATAGCCAGAGAGCACTTCTTACATAAGTTATTTGTGAGAGGTGAGTGGACTCACCAGGACCGCATGGTCTGGTTGCAGGCCATCACGCAACAGGTCACTGAAACAGGGTCAGATATATGGAGAGATCAGGGTCCCTTACATGTGGCCCTGAGTGAACTATACGTGGCTCCTAAAGCTAAGGATGAACAAGACAAGATGGTTAGGATAGCGGCATACCTGTACCTATATATGGGAGACATGCAGGATAAATGTACTGAAAACCAAGATCTGGCGAATAAGCGACAGATGGCGTTAGAGAAGGTCGAATCTGACCTGGTCTCTTCTGCGCAGAGGCTGCAGGGGAGCCAGGAGTCAGAAAATGATAGTAGGCAGTATATCATTAAAATAAAAGAGGACATGGATATACTGCAACAGGAAAAGACAGACCAGGATACCAGAATTCTGGCTTTGCAGAAGGAACGCCAAGACAGTTTGGACTCCCTACTGCAGAGCCAGAAAAAGCTGGAGCAACAGATCAATTTCAACAGGGCATGCACAGAGCAGGTAGCCACCCTGCAAATCCAACTAGACAGAGAGAAAGAGGAGAGCAATAAACTGATCCTGAAAGACCTGGATACCCAGGCAGAGTTTGATCCGGAGCGCCAGAAAGCTGGTGCCTTCCAAAGGCAAAGGGACGACCTGGCGTCACAAATTCAAGCTCTTGGTCAGGAAAGGGACACCTTAGGCCAGGAAGTCTGCCACTTAAAAAGAAAAATGGAAGAAAATCACCTGGCCCACCAGGGACTGGGTGACCTCCAAAAAGAACACCAGGACTTGCTAGAGCACACCAGGAGGATGGAGGAGGCTCTGGCAAGACAGGAGCAGGCCAGTAGGGAGGGGACTCAGGAGGTACCCTCCTGCAGCAAAGACTGGCCCAGTGCTCCAGGACCAATCAGGAAACGCAGAGAGAGAATGAGGCTCTCTGCCAGCACAATGATAGGCTCCAACAACAGGTAGCGATGCAGGAGAGACTGATAGAGTCTAGTAAGGCCTTAACTGAGGAACTGAAGGCGCAGGCTCTTGCATTGCAACAGGGAGCAGGGGCGGATAGAGACCAGGTTCGCTGGGAAAGGGAAACTCCTGAGCATAACCTCAGGAGCCCTAGTACCAGAGGCCTTTATCTCTCTCAGTCCCTGGACTCTGCCACCCCCATGTCCCCTGGCGCACATGAGCACCGGGCCACAGGGATGGCAGATTACTATCCAGCCAGAAGCATGGGGCTCATAGGCCAGTACCTCCCAGGAATGGATGGGCGGGCATCCGGGTATGGGCACCCAAGCACAGTGCAATTTAGTGGGGAACCCCAGGAGAGTAGGCCCATTAAGGGCATCCTGAAAACCTCTGCCCAGTTAGGTCAGTGGGAGGGGTACCCATCAAATCCTGGCAGCAAAGAGGAATCTGAAGACTCCTCTGAACGGTACAGGACACAGGAGACCAGGTCCCCACATTCTGCCAGCCATTCCCAGGCTCGCAGAATCCGGGAAAACCTGGAAGATCAGACAGGAACCTCTGGGAGCAGTGCCTCTGAGTCAGAGGATGAATGGACCAGGGTTACCCGAACCAAAAAGGCCAATAAGGCAAAAAGGGCCTTGCTTAAGGACCCATTGAAGCAAATAAAGGCAATAAGGAGTGTTATCACGCCGTATGGGAACACTTGGAGCTCTATGAGCAAATGATGGAGACTTTCCATTTGAAGGACAGCTGTAGCTGCATCCAGTACGTCAAATGGACATTCTCCCCAGAATACTCCAGTTTCTTTGCGGGGCTGGAGGACCAAAATCATTTAAGATGGTCCACCTATAAGGCGGCCATCTTGAAACATTTTTCTGTTCACAGAAATCCTCAAGAGGCTCGCAAGGCAGCCTACAATTTGCAATGTGGGGAGGATCAGGCCCCACAAGAATTTGTGCAAGAACTGAAACGTGCCTTTGCGCAGACCACCAGAAGGGTGCGCACAGACAGCAGAGAATTTGTCAATACATTTTTCCATGCCTTGCCCAAATATATAATGACCCAGCTCGTGAGAGATTTTCATGAGAAAAGATCTTTAGACTGGGTCATTGAACAGGCTACCCGGATCTATGAGGTGCAGAAGCCCATAGAAAATAAAAGCAATACCCAGAAAAATACCAAAACCAACAGCACCCCTGCTGCTGCCAAGGTGGCAGAGGTAAAGGTCACCCCCGTTTTGGATTTGGAGATGGGGGGGCCTAAAAACCTACCTGCACCTAATAATTCACAGCCCAGAAGGCCCTCGGGCCAGTCACAGACAGGGAGTCGAGGAGGTAGTCCCACAAATGGGGTCCCCCGCTCCCCTGACTATGTAAGTCCCCGCTATAAGGGAAACCGACCAATCCTGGGTCATGTGTGGACTCCTCCAGCCCAAGGGGGGGATCCGGCCAAGCACCTAACCCAGGGAACTTCCCTCCCAACTTCCCACAGGAGGGCAGAAATTCTCCAAATCCTGGGCAGAACTTTTTCCCCAGGTATCCACCCAATTTCCAGCCCCAAAATCATCCATCCTCTTTCCCCAATTCTCTGAGCCCAGACAACCTAATCCAGGAGAGGGGAGGCCAAGGGTGGAGGGGTACCAAAATCTTCCCAACCAGGGGTACTACCAGAGAAGGGATAGCTACCCTTCCCGGGATCAGCCCAGGGGAGAAAATAGAGCCCCGTATCAGCCTGAGCGGGTTTCCCAGTTAGAGCGCCAGGTCCAAAATATGGCACGGGATCTGGGTCACATACTGAGGGCTCAACAGAACCCTCAGATGAGCGTGCCACCGCAGAATGCCCCAAACTCTGGACCTGGTGCTCAAGAACAATGACGGGGGCAGCACCCCGATAACACACCGGCTCCCAGGGAGGAGGCACAAGGGGAAGGGGGGTGTAAAACCTTGGAGGAAGCTTCCTTCCCAACTTGTAAACAGCCCCTGGAAAACCAGGAACCGGAAACAAAATCTCCTACCCCTGAAAGTCTGCCACCCAAGGAGCAGAGAGGAGGTAGGAGAAACAAAGGACCCAAACAGACCAACTTTGTGGAGGAGGTTCAGATCTTCCAATTTGAGGGAGAGGGATCCTCAGAGGATCCTGGGGAAAGGACCCTCTCCTTCAGAGATGGGGGAACTCCTCCCAAGGAAAATTGGGTCCCAAGGGATGTCAATTCAGACTGGGGAGATATGGAGACTGAGCTACCGCCGCCCATCATCTCATCCCAGAACCCACAATACCGAAATCCCCTGGTTCAAACCCATCCTGATGACTGCCTCCAAAAAGGGCGGGGCGGCCCAGAACCGGAACCAGGGGAACCCACAATGGCTCTGATCTCCAGTTGCCAACTTTTTCTTTCAGATTCCAAGGTTCTCCACAGAATTCTGCCCAAATCTCTTCGCTAGCAATGTCCAAAACCAGAAAGTTTGCCCACCAGTTGTCCAAAAATGTGCATTATCTGTGCCCCCTTGAGGAGAAGGAGGGAAGATACTATGCCCCGGTACAAGTACAGGGGCAGGGTACAATTTTGGCACTGGTGGACACTGGATCCCAAGCTACCCTTCTGTCCAAAAGGGCCTTTGAGGAACTAAACGCAGGAAGGGGGGAGAATTACCGAATTACTCTCACCTCTCTTCCTGGACAACTGCAGAACTTTGACGGGAAGGAAATTCCCGTTGAGGGGACTGCAGACTTGGACATTAAAATTGGGCGACACAAGGTGAAACACCCGGTCATAGTAGTGACTCCAGAGGGCACCCCTTGTTTACTAGGGAATGACCTCCTGAGAAGGTTGTCACCCCTAATAGATTGTGTAAACAAGGTCCTCTGGACCCAGACTAGCCGACCAATAAAATTAAAACAGAGTGTCAACCATGTTAGTTTGAACGGCACCTGCCACATGGTTGAACAAAAATCTGACCAAGTAGAATTTCACTTCCAGAACAACCAAATTCCAGACGTGACAGTAATAGCAGTAGGACAACAGACTGGTGATGGGGGGTCCTCTCTATTTCTGAAAATCAACGTTCCTTCCAGTTTAAAGTGGTATTCCACACTGGAAGGAAACACCCTGAAATTCTTTACTAATCCACAATCAGAAACTCCCACTCCTATAGTCCAGAAAGATGTGAAATCAGCTCAGAGCCTGGCTGATATTCAGCAAATTGGAGAGCAGTTGTTCATCCCTGTTCAGTTAAATGATGGGAAGGACTCTGTTCTCGCTCGAGTGTGCGTGAACAATGGTAAGAGCTTCATCAGCGAAGCCATGTTCCGCCAACTCCCAAAAGATCCAGCCATTCCCACAGTCAAACTGATAGACAAATGGGAAATGGACCTGGAAGCACCTAATTCCAAACAGCTCCTGCCAAGCAGGTGTATGCTCAAAATCTCCATTGGCAACAAGAGCATAGTCCATAATTGTTGGGTCGTGCGAGACGTCACTGCCGCCTTTTACTTAGGCAGTGACATTTTCAATCGCTTTGCCATTAGTTTGGACCTAATAAACTTCAAAGCTTGGTCCCGATTAGCGGACAATCCCATGGGCTTTGATGATCCAGAAAAAGCAATTAGGTCAGCTCAATTGCTACCTTATGCAGTTAAAATTCAGATTAAAGAGGAAGTCACCATCCCAGAAAGGACCCGACAATTCTCCCTGGAAGTGAAAGTTAAAAGAGGACAACATTTGAAAAACCCTGATGCTTACATACATCTAAATGCTTCTCTCCAACAGCAAGGGTTGGGGGTAAACCCAACTCCATTAGTCAACATAGAACATGACACCATTCTAATAGAGGTGGATAACAGCGACTTAAAGAGTATTACTCTAGCCGCAGGCACCATTATTGGAATGGCGGTTGATGACCAACATTTTTCCATTGATCTAGGAAATGAACTGTTAGGACCAATCCCCAAGGACTGTTTTGACAGTGACAGTGAGGACAATACAACACCAGACAGGATTTTTACCCGGCATGGGGGGAACTTCCTGGTGTACACTTCTTGCCCTTATGGTAAGGAAGATGTGACTTGTGACTTCAGGAGGGATGAGGTGATTTTCCAGGTCCATGAGGGCTGCCTTTCCCACCTGAAGCCTCCAGTCCAAATCAGCACTCTGACCAGGGACTTCTCCACCCAGCTGGAGGAGGCCGCTGAAATAGCCAAACCAGAAGTCTTTCCAGGCTTCAGGCAGATGGTGGAAGAGAGAGTCAACCTAGCTGATGCCTGTGTGACTCTGGAACAAAAGCAAAAGTTGAAACAAGTTTTCTTGGATTTCCAAGATCTCTTTGCGGTAGACTCATATGACTGTGGTCGCACTGACATCCACACAACAACAATCCCCACGGACCCTGGCATGACTCCTGTGTTTGTGAAGCAATATCGCTTGCCTCTCGCATCAATGGAGTCCCTTACTGAAATAATTAAGAACCTTGAGTCCCGGGGAATAATCCGTCCAGTCCACAGCACCTTCAATAATCCGGTGCTGGGAATATTGAAGCCAAACGGCCAGTGGAGACTCTGTGCTGACCTTAGGGAGCTCAACAAACGGGTCCATACTTCCCGATGGCCTCTGCCCTACATTGACCAAGGGCTGGCCCAGATCCAGGGGTCACAGGTATTCACTGCAATAGACCTGACCAATGGATACTGGACTGTGCCTGTCAGTAGGGAGGACCAATACAAACTGGCTTTTACCTTTGGGTGCCAGCAGTACACATGGACCCGGACTCCCTTCGGATACCTCAACTCCGGCAATGAATTCAACATTTTCCTACACAAGGCCATGCCCGACCTGGTTGCAAGGGTTAACCTGGCTTATATAGATGATGTCCTCATCAAAAGTTCATCTGTGGAGGAACACATAGCGGAGATCCGTTATGTTCTGACCCAGTTGAGGGCCGCCGGAGCAAAACTTTCCTTTCAGAAAGCACAGTGGTGTAGAACCCGTGTTAATTTCTTGGGGCATGAGATTACTCCTCAGGGTCTCTGTCCCCAGGAAAAGAAAGTGGAAGCACTTCAGAAACTGAAAGACCCCACAACTCTGCGGGAACTAAGGAGCCTCCTTGGACTGACTAATTACAGCAGAAAGTTCATTGAGGGCTACGCAGAGATCACCAGACCCTTGATTCATCTCCTGAAGGGGGGGGTCAAGTGGGAATGGGGTCCAAAACAAGCCGAGGCAGCAAGACAACTCAAAAGAAGCCTCTCACAAGCGCCTTGCCTAGCTTACCCTGTCAGAAACAAGGAGTTCTTCCTGGAGACGGGGTTCTCTAATACGTGCTTGACGGCAGTATTATACCAAAAGCATGACAAGGTCAATAAAGTAATCTCCTATGCGAGCAAAACTTTATCCTCTGTGGAGGAAAAATTCAACGATTGTGAGAAGGCACTCCTGGCAACGGTGTGGGCATTGAAGAATTACCACCCGTTTATCCAGGGAGAACACATCATCGTGGAGACTCCACACCAGCCTCTTCAATATCTCCAAAGTGACAGAATCCGGGCCGGAAATGTAAGTAATTCCCGAATTACTTCCTGGATTCTGTCAATGCAAGGCTTTCCTGTGGAGGTCAGATATGGCCAAAACAAGAAGAGTCCCCTCGCGCAAGGTCTGGCTGACTTGCATGATTGTGCCAGAGAAAACTGTCTTGAGGACGAAAGTCTAAAAATCAAGGACAACACGGAGGCATACCTTAATTCCCCACACAAAGTCTTTGAAGAGGACAAGTGTGAGGGAATGCCCACTGTCTATGTGGATGGATGCTCTTACCATGTTGACAACAACGGGGAGAAAGAACTGGTGGCCGGCGTAGGGAATGCATGGGTGAATGAGTCCCCAGAACCCTCCGCTGGATACAAAATTGGTCCCCGAAGTAGTCAGGTGGCAGAATTGATGGCTGTGCATCAGGCCATCCTCACTGCTGTCCAGCATCAACTCCACGAACTGGTCATAATCACAGATTCGGATTATGTACGGAACGGGTTCGTGGAGCACCTGGTTAATTGGAAAACCAGAGGCATGTTATGTGCTAACAACAAACCCTTGAAACATGGGAAGTTGATCCAAAACATTGATGATCTGGTCACATCGAATGGGATGACCATCTACTGGAAAAAGATCAAGGGTCATTCCAAAGTAGAGGGACCAGACAAAACTGGAAATGACTTAGCTGATCAGCTGGCCAAAACCGGGGCCATCCAAGGGGATCTAATTGAGATTGAGTCCCTGTTGGGGGAAATCCAGGTCACTGCTATCACTAGGTCCCAGACAAATGCTCACAATGATCTTTCAACTGCCCAATGGAGCAAGGAGACCCCTGATGCTGATTTGATTACAGCTCAGAAGGGGGATCCAATTATCGGTAAGTTTTACCAACACCTTGATGACCCTGAGAACTTTCCCCTGACGGATACCGATTAAATTGGGAAAGAGGACCTAAGAGTGTTGATGAAATGTCCAAAAATGTTCCGAATCCAAGACGGTTTTCTGGTAAGGAAATCCAAAGCTGGCCACGATCAGTGGGTGGTTCCTACCTCATTCCGAAGCCTGATGTTAAGTCACGCCCATGATGCGGCCACCGCCGGTCATAGGGGGTTTCACACAACACTGGAAATCTTAAGAGAGGTTGCATACTGGCCACACATGGGGCAGGACCTTGACCAATACTTGAAGGGGTGTCTTGTGTGTGCAAAATTTCAGCCATCATCCCTCACGCACCGTGCGCCCCTCCAAAAGAGGGGGATGACACTGCCATGGTCAGATTTGCAAAACGACTTTGTAGGCCCTGTGATTCGCTCGACTAGAGGAAACAAGTACATGTTGACCGTTACATGCTTGTTTACCAAGTGGGTGGAATGTCTCCCAGCCCCAAATTGCAAGGCAGAAACTGCAGCTGCCCTGATGATTAACCACATCTTTTCCCGTTTCGGACTACCACAAAGGATTGAGTCAGACAGGGGTAGCCACTTCACCAGTGAAGTAATGACAAAGATGTGGGAGATACTGGGGGTTAAAAGGAAGCTACACATTGCTTACAGGCCAGCTTCTTCTGGAGCAGTGGAGAGATACAACCGAACCATTGTGAGCATATTAAAGAAGTTTGTGGCAGATTCTGGGCCAAGTTGGGATATCCGATTACCTCTGGTCCTAATGGCCATCAGATCTACCCCTTCATCTGCAACCAAAATGTCACCATTCGAGTTGATGACTGGACGCAAGATGGTGCTTCGGCAGCATTTGCTCTACAGGACCCAAGAGTAGACACTAATAAATGCCTCCACAACTCATGAGTATGTGGAGAATTTAAGGAAACACCTTCAACATGCTTTTGCCTATGCTCAGCGGAATCTAGAAAGATCAGCTGAGAGTATGAAGACCCACTATGACCTGAAAACTTCCAGGAAGGAATATCAGGTGGGGGACCGGGTCTATTTATACAACTTCCAAAGAAACCAGGCAAAACAGCGAAAGTTCTTGCCTTCATGGGAGGGACCCTTTGAGATTATAGACAAGATCTCCCCTGTGGCCTACAAGATCCGCATCCCCAAAGGAGGTTTGGCAGAGGGGGAAGACAAGTGGGTCCACATAAACCAGTTGAAGTGTTGCCATCCCAGGCACACTCTGCAACAACTGGAGGAATCCTCTGGAATCCTAGAGGGTACTGTCTCAGATTAATTCAGTTCTAACTTAAAATATCCTACATATCGCCTATCAAATTCTGAGTTTCTCAATATGGGTGTTTTCGTTTTTGAATGCAAAAAGAAATGTGCATGTTCATATGTTTTGACTATAAATTTATATGCCACCCCACTATATCAAAGGTGGGGGAAACATGTCTATGAATAGGTATTGCTGCTCTTCCTTTGTCGTCCTAGGAGAAAGAAAACCTCGAGACTGGCCAAGGAGGACGATCCGGAGACCGGGAGCAGAGACGCAAGGGGCCCGGGGTACCGCCCAATCTTCCCATCAGGACCGGCGAGGAGAACCGATCGATCCGACCGGATGGAGAAAAAGATGCTGAACTGTGCCATCTATTGGAAGAAGATGAGGAAACATCCCAGATCTTGCGAGTTCCATCATTGAAACAGAATGGCCATTGCAAGAGGGGGGCTTGTGGGATGTTTTTACCCATGCATCCGAGCCCTACCTCAAAAACTGTGCAGTACTGGCATTGAAAACATCATGATGGCCAGAGCTTCCCAGAAAATGCCCAGGGAAATGCATGAAGAATAGGCTGCCACCCATTTTTGCCGATGTTATGGGCACAGAAGGGCACTGCCTAAAACCACCATTGGACTACCCACACAGTAGCCTGAAACCATTGGGAATGGCAATGCTGATTGCCAAAAGCAACCTAGAACTGTGGGGAATTCATTTTCTTAAATCCAAAAAATGGTTGCATTACCAGTACTCACCACTATCAGAAAGCCGGCGTTTTAAAACCACCAGACTTTTGTGTAAAACTGAATAAATGAACCCAAAGCAGGCCAAAGAAAGACTTACTGAGAGGTGGATACAATGTAAAGTTATATTCTGAAGTGACTTGAATGTTCATAACAAGACTGGCTGAGCTCTGCAGGTCTGCAGCAGCCTAACTGAAACTGGATTTAAAACTACCAAAAATCGAAAATGTTTAAAAGAAATGAGTGACCTACTTTTGAGTGTCACATAGGTTGCAATTGTTTAAATGTCATAGTTTTAAACTTAGAATCAGCATTCTAGCTGCATGCGTAAAAATTGGAAGTTTGATTTGGACAGGAAAACTGGCAGCCAAAGAGACATTTAGCTGAGGCCTGGCTTAAAAAGAGAGGGAATTTTGCCCACCAGCTACCCCCGACAGGAGTTGAGACTTGCACAACAGCTGTGTTCCCAGGCCTAGCTGCCTTTTGCTGTTCCCACCAAAAGGGATATGACACTTCTCTGATTGAATTACCTGGACTCTGCAGGAAATTGAACAAAGCCCTGTCCTGACTCAGGCAAATGTTTTATTGGGGGGGTCGTAAAAGTGGCTTCCTCCTGGAAGGAAAGGGGAGGAGCACTGCCTGTGAGAGCAAGCTGGCTTGGCAGAACTGGAAAAACCAGAAATTCAACCTTGTGCTGGGGGGAAACCACACCCCTTTGGGGCCAGAACATAAATCTAAAAAGATGGATCATTCATAGAGCGGACTTGTGAAAATTTTATAAGTAATATCATTATTCTTGTGATTTTTCTGTGCACATTTGAAGATGTGTTAGGACCCGGTGGTATGTTCAGGGGGGTTTTTAGCCGAAAAGAGGATATTACTCTAAATGTATGTATGTTAAAAATCTGACACTCCACCACCTAATGCCCACATGCTTTGCGAACATTTGTGTAAATGCGGGGACAAATCCAATATTGGTAACCCGACCAAAAAGTGAAATATGTTGCCATTTTTGAACCCAAGCTCCTAGAAACGACAGAATTGGAACAGGGGCTACCATCAGTAAATGCATGATGTGTGTATGCAATGCCAAACAACTGTCTATCGGGGAAGTATGTATTTGGATCAGATATAGATTGTGTGTAAAGTTGACAGGGGTGGGTTCTCTGTATCATAAACAGACCTCATCATGATGACACTTCATTTCATTCCCCCAATCAAGGGGAAGAGGAGGAATTGGCCAATGACAAGTGGAGAGGGATAGGGCCTAGAAAGCTAGCCTCTCCACCCACTTTCAAAACACATAAAAGCAGACAGCCAATACAGATAGGGAGATTCAATTCCATTTGCTGCGGGACGCTCTGCCGGGAAAATCCATACTTTACCTCCATCAACCTCCAGAGAGCCAACACAGAGACTTCAATCTATCCACCTTCAGAGACCAAGACTTTACTTCAGAATTTGTAGCAGAGAGGTCAACTACAAGCTAAATCCCTCTTTAGCAGGCCTCAAAACATTGCAACTATTCACAGCCAGGCGAGCTGTTTGAATTCTTTGCAAGAACTCTTGCCATTTGCCAGAAAGCAGTGTTGTATCCAGAGAGAGACCAGCTGAACCGGAGACCGCTGTATCCGGACCCACAGACCTGATCAGAACCAGAGACCCAGAACAGACCAGCAGAGTAGGGCTGACCCAGACGCTGTGTGCAGAGACCGTCCGTGGCGAGTGAAAAAAACCTGCTGACCAGAGCGTGACGAGGCCAAGTCCTTCTAAAAATTAGGAGTGAGTATCCGCCAAAACTGTGCAGAACCCAATCTCTTAGTTAAAATCATCTAATGCAAGCTATTTTAACTTGAGTAGAACTGTCTCCTAGAGATCCTGTCACCTGTCATTTTCTAGCTGCAAGCTGTATGTAACCTGTCGCTTTGAACTTTTACAATTTCTAATCCGAAAAACTACCTTTATTTAATCGTCCGTATCTCTGGAACCGTTTGTGCTAGGAACTTGGTTTAACTTTCCTCTGAAAGCTTAGAATCTCAGCTTTTCAACAAGCTTAGAATAGACTCCGTATACTTTTGCCATAATCACGATTCTCGCACTCGCGAATTTTACCGCGATTTGCGATTTGGTTAAAAATCCAGCCACGTGTAACCATCAGCAGTCATCTCTTTCCTTGCTAAAAATTAGTTTGCTTCTTAACAACCATCCTAGATCCTTGCTAAAGTGAGCCTGAACTCATCCCAAGTATATTTCCCTCACCCTGAACCTCCTAAAGGGAATTAAAACCATTTTCAGCATATTCCTCACTTCATTGCCAGCACATATAAAAGCATTTTGGGCCTGTGTTTCAAACTTCTGTAGTCTAAGCTTGCTGGGGTGAACTGAATTACATTTGATTGCATTTCTGAGAACTGTGTGCTTTCCTTCCATTTCCTTGCATTGCATAAAGGGCGGGAGTGGATTGCCAGAGAAAAGTGATTACATTGTTTTGTTGAAATCATATTGAGTATTTTCTGTATTGCATTTCATTCAACATTGCATCCATCTGAACTTATATAAAGCATTCTCTACCACCTTATTCTTCTGTTCCTATTCATTAGTGTGCTAGTGCCAGACTATCCATTATTGATTACTGCTCAGATTAAGTGTGATATTCAATTATTAATTCATTATAAAAGTGTGATATATATATATATTGTTTAAATTCTCAAATAAACCTTTTAAACTTGCAAAACAGAACTACTTCTTGGCTCAGTGGGGTCAGGGGGATTCCAAGAGAGGGGTGTTATATAGGGGTAGTCATCCAGAACTCATGAACTGGACATAAAGATATATCAATAAGGGTTTCCATTCAGTATCCCAGACTAGGCATTGACTTAGCTGTAGTGCTGGATTGAATCCTCTTACAACCTCCCACCCCTCACAAACCATCCCGGTGTAACACATTTCCGACCCGCAGCAGTCCATCTTAGTCAAACATGTTTCTTATCCCTCACAGACCATCGAAGTGCAATACAATTTCCACCCGAACCATCCAACTGAGTGTGACGCATTTCATACCCATAGTAGTTAAGTATTAACCGCATTAGCAACAGCCAGGCATGTTTTCTTTGTCGGTCGAAGATTGAGTTGTGTAAATAGTGGTCTGCGGTCTGCCACAAAAACAGCCGACAGCAGCCTGGGGTTGCCAGTTTTAGAGGTGGGTTGCCGCGATAATGGCCAGTGCCGCCTGGGGTGTCAGGTCATGTCCCTGAGGAGTTTTGCACTGTTGGTGTTGGGGGTCGCTGATCCGTGTTATGCTACACCTTTTTGAGCAAACTAGTTTGGATAGGGACGTGGCTTTGACTGGAAGAGTGATGATGTCTTGATGGAGATGGGGAGGGACTCCCTTCAACTACACGCTTCAGGATACCACTGGAAAAAGCCACATTTTTAGGTCCTTTCTGAAGGTGAGGCAGTGTTCATTGCACCGGACGTGTAGTGGGGGTAGTTTGGGGTTCATTGGGTTGTGAGTGAGAGTGGGAGGATAACCACATTAAGTAATGAGTAGACAGGATGTACCAAAATGCCAGTCTAGCCACTTAACACATAGAATGCTTACTTTATAATAGATTTCCATTAAAAATGCAATAGTGCAAACCACCTTACACGCACCCCCTCCTAAAAGGTAATAATTATTTTGCGACGCGAGATGGAGGAGCCAGAGTACTGCAACACCCAAATAACGTCTGTGGTTTTTGTACATATCCTGAACCGCTACGAGGAACGAGGAAAGATTTGGTCGCAGTTGTCCTCCCTCCTTGTGCACTGCTCTGACCTCAGTCTCCCTGTCCATACAGCTTCAGAGATCATGCGCGACTCCTTTCCTCCTGCTTTGATCCTTTTCTCCTTCCTACTCACTACCCCGCTTTCCTTTGCTTTTTATTTTATTTAGAAGCAATATGCTTCTGCCTTTGGGCACTACAAAGTGTTCAGTGACATTGTAGGCATAGGCAAATGCTTAGAAAGGAAAAAAAAATAGGTTTTTTGGACTACGACAAATTGTGCCCTGTGGCTAATTACGTGTATACAACTCTAAAGTGTCTGCATAATTCTACATTTATTATAGAGCGATCATGAAATACCGACACAGTTTAGTTGCCGGTCGGTAGGCGTCCAGGAGATGTGTTTCTTCCTCTGGCTTACTCGGGTAAAGCATATTGCTTTATGAAGCAGAAGATTTAGAAGCAGACTGGCAAAGCGAATTCATCATATGTTGCAGTGAAAATGCCTTCATGCAAAAATGCAACAAAAGACTTAGAGAAGAGAGAATGGTACTCGTGTGCTCGCCGTTTACTAGAAGCTTCCATTTCATGGCTACACATACACATGTATCTTTCTATTTGGAAGTACTATATAAAGCATGATTGTGGAATTTTAGGCTACACATATCAAATGAGGGCAACAGCTGCACATACTCGATTATACTTACCACACGGCGAGTATGTCAGGTGTATAATGTCACTATTGGGACCTTGACAGAGCACATCCAGAATGTATTGGATCGGGCTTTGCGTTTGAATGCTGATTGCACCTTTGGGTTTCTGACATGTATCTCTTGATCGTGTGCATGCCATTCTGCTACTTAATGTATACATTGGTTGAACCCTTGTCTGCTTCATCTGAAGTATGTTATCAGATACACTTACTCGGTTCCAGTATTCAGATTGCCCTTGTTAAGGGTCTCCTATGACTGAAGGATATTATCTGGAAATGCAATCAGAAGCACAATCGCTCAGTCCTCTTTTACGATTGCATTTCAATTCGATTGTAAATGACTTTCTCCAGGGTTTAATTTTGGGCATCCCCTTGGATTGACTCGATTATTCTCTGGTAATTTTTCGGTGGCCAGATTTTGAAGATCAGCTCGGTTTCTGCCTGTCAGTAGCTCATCATCAAAAGTACCACTTGTTTTTTTTCGATATAATTCTGCAATGTTCTCCGGCGTGTGTTTTCTCTGATCGAATATTAACAACGCATTTGAAAAAGCAACAAGAGCTGAAATTGAGTTTATTATCCATGAAGCAGTATTCTTCATGACCCAGGGTATTGGCAGCTGCATGTATTATTGGTGTCATCTGATGACCGTAGCAGGAGGGCCTTCAGGTATGTATTAATTAAACAGCACGCCAGGGAGATTGGTTGACAGGCCAGGCCATATCTAAATAATGCATACACTGTGAAGGTGCGGTAAAAATATGGTAACACACACAATAAGGAACCATAATATTTTTCATTATTTGCTTAAAATAATGTATTTTTTCCAAATGTTTTCATTTTCTTTCTGAAATAAGAATCGGAATGCACCCGGTGTTGATGTACAGGGACTAATACGTACTGGCAACCACATGTCACCAGCTCAGCACAATTGCAATTTGTATTATCATCTAGAGCATTTTCAAAGTGCATGTGGAGTGTGCATGCTGTTCAGCCTATCTGTCCTTTCCAGGTAATTACTATTGCAGAGGGGACCAGCGTTTTACTGAGCATTTCTGAAATAGCCCTGTGCAAGAGTATACAACAACGACAACGATAGTACCGGGCAGTGGCGGCTGGTGAGTTTGAAAGCTGGTGGGGCGTAAATTTCGCAGGGCGAATATAGTAGCGAGCGCGCGCAGCGCGCGAGCCCATCCCCCCCAGGGGGGTACGGGGGGGTTATCCCCCTGCGAAAATTTTGGAAAAATGGCCTACAAAATGTGCAATTTACTGTCCAAAAAACCCACCGAAATATGAAAAAAGCATTCGGTTTTACATATTAATGGTGGTACACTATACTTACGTGTGCAAGTGTGATGGTGTATTTTACAGCAGCTTGTACTGGGAATAGCTGGTACTATGGTGAATGCATAAAGAAATTCATTATATAGTCAGTAATGATGGAAACATGTTTGTCATGCTGTTACTGGCATTCACATGCGTTCATCCTCTTACTAAGGTGGGATTTGAGGCATTTTCTGAAAGGGGGAAACTAAGCTAAAATATGACTTCAGTTTTTAACCACTTAATTAATGCGACATATTTGTCCTACCTCTAATGGCTGTCTGCCTCGCTGAGTTGCCATTGCTTCAGTTGCTCAAAGTTGCAACACGTGGAATGCACAGGTCTCAGAAATAGCACATACATATTGCATGGAGAAAAATGCAACAGAAATAGTTTACTATGTTGAGTGCTTTATTATCAACCAACAACCATAACATCAAAACATACTTCACATTTCTCACTGTTCTGTCAAATAGATCACTGCAACCTTAAACAAAATCCTAACATATATAAGGCCATTGAAACAAAGAATTCAAGGTAACCCACAAAATAACTGCAAATAGCTCGTTTGTAACAGAACATTCACTGGTCAATCATTTTGAAAGTTTGTACACAAATTGTGCACGTCTATTTTTCAGAGAGGCAAATTTATCAATAGTCAGTGTATTGAAGTCAGGGATCTCTTGAATTAGTTGTTTTTCCATGGACAGCATGGCCAAAGCATTCAGACGATCCTCAGTCATTGTGTTTCTCAAGAATGTTTTAATTCGCTTCAGGGTGGTGAAACAGCGCTCAGACTCAGCTGTTGTCATGGGTGTAGTAATCAGAATTTTTAATAACTGCATTGTCTCACTAAATGCTTCTTCGAGATTGTTTTCAACGAACAATTTTAATAAAGAAATTGCCCCACTTGAACTACAGAATTCTGGTCTCTCATAAACAATTGAAAGCTCAGTGCGCAGTCTTTCCTTGTTTAACATGGGGTACGCTTGGACAGTTGCATTCAGTGCATCATTGGGAAAAGACTGTCCATGTGTTTGAAATAGGTCACTCTGCAACAATTTGGCCCCCTCCAAGTGGTTAGTAAATGCAAAGCGTTCTTGGGCTTGTGTAACTATAATATCACATACTTCTTTAGCCAAACGATTCAAAGTGTTCATATTTGCATTGCGACCTGAAAAAGTTGCCTCTGATGGAAATTTAGCTTCCAGATTGTCAGTGCTTTCACGTACTCTGCCAATGCACTTGATAAAAGTTTCAGTAGCTTTCTGCACATACACAGAGTCAATGTCTCGCTTCTGAAGCTGGTTATATAAAATGTCGACATGGGGCATTATGTCATTGAACAAAAAAAGGAAGAAAAGGAACTCCTTCTCTTTCAGAGTTCGAATGAATCCCTGGGCCTCATGCACAGTAACCCCCTCAAAATCAGTCCGTCTTTCAATAATTTTCTAAAAGCATGTACGGAGTGCTTCCCTGTGCCGATATATGGCTTCCACTACCCGAATATGGTAGCTCCAGCGAGTGCGAGATTGTTTTGGAAGTCTGGAATCTGAAACCTCATCTAGAACTGCGGTTCTTTTTGGAGAACGAGAAAAAAATGTACAGAAGCCAGAGATATCCAAAAAGAAAACTCGAGCTTGTGAGATACTTGAAACAGCCTGTTCAATGATGAGGTTAAGCTGGTGTGCATAGCAATGTACATAATGTGCATTTGGATACACTTCAGCTACTTTCTTTTGGACTCCACCAGACACCCCCCTCATTACACTCGCACCATCATATGTTTGCGCAATTACTTTTTTTTTGTGGCAATCTTCAGGGAATACTTTGTCCAATTTTTCCATTATGGCAGTAGCAATGGTCTGCGCACTAGAGTCTTTCAGATCAGAGAATCCATAAAACCTTTCAACAATTCTGTATCGTTCATCAATGTAGCGATAGACTAGCACAGACTGAGTCTTAGTGGAAATATCAGTTGTATCGTCTGCCTGAATAGCCACATAATCAGTGCATTTTAACTGCTCTACAATGATCTCTCTGGTGACCGTGAGCATGCAGTCCAGCAGTTCATTCTGAATTGTTTTTGAAGTGCCCTTGAATACTGTTGCATTTTTTAAGTGTAGTTCCATTGCACTGTCTATGCTGGATACAAAATCCACCAGGCCTCTAAACACACCAGGATTTAAAGAGTCTTCAGTTTCATCATGGCCACGTAAAGCCAATTCAAACGCACCACAAAAACGCACACAGTCTATTAACTTTGACAAGATGTATCGGTTTTTATCCACATCCTCATTATGCCTCATCACGCTCCGGCGATAGGCATCATCCAACTGTGTTGCAATGTTCACACTTCCCAACATGCGCAGCTGTAATATATTCTCAATATGAGATTTGCACGATTCATGTCTCTTGGTTTTTTCTGACAAATGCTTTAAGTCAGTGACTCCGGTTTTTGTCCAGGCCGTTTCACCTCCAAACAGCAGGCAAGGGAAGCAGAACAAAGACCGCTTAGCAATGCTACAAGTGAGCCATGTCTTCTTTTCATACCACACCATGGAAAATGTGCGTGTGTAAGCCTTTCCCCTATCTTTTGCGGGCTGTTCAATTTTTACATCTGGCCGATCAGGCCCTAGTCTTTTCACCTCCAGTTTTTCACTGTGTGCGAGTCCGGAAAATGGTTTTGAGAGTAATTGGTCCACTGAATTCATTTTCAGCAACAGTGACACCTGTTAATAAGCAAAATGATTATGTACATGTATATGTAGATGGGATCATGTAGTCATTGTTAGGTATGCTCTTCAATAACACATAAGTATAATTAGTCGGTACTAGACACAGATAGCGTCTGCAATTATACACAACTCTGCTGTACTTATCATCGACCAGTACAGTTGAGTATAATTGCCGATGTTATCTATGCATGCGTTAACACACATGCCCATTAGCAAATGTGACACCAGCCACACAGTACATATTGCAGCTTGTTTGGCAAATGAGTACTTATGGAAGAAATGAGGCAAGTTTGTTCTGTTAATACTGTTCTAAAAAACACATTGTTTAGAATGTAGGGACATTTTTCTGAATGCATGACACAACCCCAACCCCTCCCAAGCACTGTGGGAGCAATGGTGAAGATTAGAAAGAAGGTATTCTGATGTTTGAAAGACTGTGGGATTTTACAGCAGTAAAACAAATTACTGTATACAATTAAACTGGAAGATACCAGGACATCATGAGGTAAGTGGGAACCACCACCCAATCCTATCCTCCGAAAAACAGTTTCCAAATGGACAGGTTTGCTTCCGTTGAACCATAAGCAGGCCTTTTTGCATTATATGTATATTTCCATTTTCACATGCCACCCTCTCAGCTAGTCATAGATGCCATTCTGTATTTGTAGTCTGTACTGTTCATCAGATTTTCCCCCACCTCATTGATCCCCACAAACATGGGCTTCTTTTAAAAATAAATGTAAACACGATAGCTGTGTGCCTTCTTTACTACAGATGAACACAGAGTTGGAGTACCCTGAGCACCAAACCCTACAAAAGACTCATGCTAGCTCACCTCGTTCTGGAGAATGGTCACTGCAATGAACTCCTTCGCAGGCTATGGGAAATCCAAATCCCGGAAGGTGCACTGTGGAGGTTGAAGTCCGATGTTTTTAGTTGCACAATTGCCCTGGACTGGTTGGATTAGTTCATGTAAGGTGTTGCTGATTGTCTGTAAAGAGAAAGCGAGAGATTGATCTGAGAAAGGGCAACATAGGCTCAGAGCAGTATTAAAATGTTTTTCACACATGAAGGAGAGAGAGTTAAACACTTGTAACATTGAAGCTGCACCAGAATGTGGAAAAAAGGGAAACGTCTCCTAAACTATCAATAATGTGTCCTTCGGGGGAGAGGGGTCATGGAAAATAGGTTCCCTTTTCTGCAACTGGTTCAGCCAACTAAGTAGACATTGGGCATTACCATTGCCATAAGCGAACAAGGCCTTTTGCCCATAAAGCTGCGGTTCATTTTTTTTAAAAATGAGTCTGCACCAGATTAGCCTTAAAAATGTGTGATTTTTATGAAAATAAAAAACTTTGAAATTAGGAAATATAGGGTAGCAGAAGATGTGTTTTTCATTTTCCTGGGACACTTCAGTATTTAGGTGGGTGGATTTGGGGTGGGGTGTGTATAATGTTTGCTTTTATGACATTGCTGATCATATCAAAGTGGCCTATTTGTATGGATGGGATTTTGCACTTATTACACTAACCCATTATTAAAAATATGATATAATGGAATATTATTATGGCAGTAACACTTTGTATGGGCATTGTCCGAAATGAACCTATTTTGACTTCACTTGTGAGCAGGCAGGATCTGTTAGGACTCTGTATGATCTTCCACGAATGACTGCTTAATTTCTTGTGGAGCGCTTTTCTCAAGCTGAGGCGGCTTCAAAGCACTGAGCCTATGAACTCAATCCAGTTTCTCAGAATAGGGACGTGCTAAGAAATGCTTCGAGGTTTTATTCAGGATCAGACTCGGACTGGCCTATAGGGCAATAGCCCCATGGCCGAACCAAAAACACAAAATGTTTGTGTTGGCCAGTTTTTTGGGTCAAAGTGGGCCACTTGTGGGCCAATGTGGGCAAGTTTGATGAGTTACTTCACTATGCGCTTAGTAGTTTTGACCAGTGTTGCTGACTAAATATTCTTTAAAATGCACCATTCGCATCACATTTTATCATCAAAAAACTCAAACACTGTCTCAAAAGGAATGAATAGCCATTTGCACCCGTGGGCCACTTTAAATTGGTGGCCCAGTCCGACCGTGTCCAGGATGACCCATATTGCGATTCCCCAGAAGGGCGTCTTGTTGGTTAGCGCCACAACGAGCACAGACACTGTCACGCTGGGACCTAGAGGGGTCATTTGGCAAGTGGACAGCACAAGGCAGAAACTTCAGCTTTTGGGGAGCCAGGAAACAGGAGACGTCACACACCTCGCCTGCTGGTCGTGACTGGCCAGCATAACTGGGCCTGCTGGTCTGTCCACATCAAGGAAGCTAGCACTGCAGCTGTGCTAATACCTACAACGACAGGCAGCTAGTGTTTAGCTGCGAGCAGCCCTGGGGTCAGGGAGTGCATCATTTCATTTCAATTGCAAGTACTACACTGCGCAGTGCTGAGTTTTTAAGCCCTGAAACAATAACAACCCAGGTACATTTTTTGTCATAATTGATTTTGGACGAGTTACAGCAACAGAATGGTCGAATGAAAATGTTTCATTTTTGCGCGTGTATTTATGTGACGTTTGCTGTGAACCTTTTTGGAGAGACACGTGATAAATATTACAAATTACTATTTAAAAACAGGCCTTCACGCTAATTCCTCCCACTTCTAAGTCCTGTAATAATAACAGGTGTGTTTTTTTTAAAGACCCGTAGTTTATCCACCCAGAAAATATACAGGGCTACATTTGCAATGCTAAACATTCGACTCTAGAAGGAAGCAAGCAAGCGTAAACGAGTACCTTAAGGTGCTATATCAGCGCTTAGAAGCGAAATCTGGCGTGCGTGTCAATCTCGGGGTGGAGAAATGAACCCGGTGCACGTTTTCTAAAATCGGGGTGCCAAAAAAGCAAAGTCAAGTCACAGAAAAAAATGAGGGGGGGGGTTCACAGGAAGAGCACAGCAGAATCCGACAACAAGCCCACCATCACATGAACATATGAAGATTTGATTTGTTTTTGTTGAGGGGAATTGTATTCAGGTTCTGAATATGTTCACTGAACCCCGATGCGGTTGAAAGAGCCTGAACACAGACACGACAGGGAACAACCATCGTCATTTCAAACACAGCTATGCACTGCACGCCGTCCTTACAATCTATGAACAACAGCTCATAGTGAGCCCCTCCAATGGACCCTTTCAGGGGAGGCCCCTTGTGCCGTTTTATATTTTCAGCATTTTTCAACCAAAAATGCCGAAAATATAAAACGGCACAAGTCACCAGGGAGAGCCCTGGCAGGGAGAGGGCCTCTCCCTGCCAGCCAGGCTCTCCCTGGTGACTTGTGCCGTTTCCCGGCCGTTTTATATTTTCGGCATTTTTTAAAAAAAAATGCTGAAAATATAAAACGGCAGTGCGGCACTATTAGCAGATGCGGGAGACGAGTGGTCGCGGCGGGCCGCAGCTGACCACAAACTAGCTACAGCCTTGGAGTGTTGTAAATTAATTCACACATATGCCACTCCCCACTCCAAATACAAACAAGCACAAAACACCCCCCACACACAGTAACGCACACAGGCACCATTCTCCACTCAAGCATGCACTCTGACACATTCACACACACACACCAATATCTCCGTGGATAGTTATGTCCCGGTAACATACCTGGGCCGGTTACGGTGACATAACGGTATCCTGCAGACGCAGCGTTAATGTTGACAATACTTATTCTCAGAGTAGAAGGGCATTAAAGCATTGCTGGGGCAATCAGGCTGGGCCGCAGCGACTTCCTACACACCCAAGACTCGCCTGAATCCATCCAGATCTCCGATATATCCGGACGTCTGGTTCCATTATAACCTGCCGGAAAACAATGTTGCTGGCCTTCGAGGTGGGGCCGCAACCAAGCGCATTGCCCCCCCCCTCCATCGCCCCCACACACCGAGAAACAGGTACATTGTGTAAACTGGTCCCCAATCCAAGCGCATTTCACGCTGAGCCGATAAATAAACACGAACTGGACAGAAGAAGCAAATTTGCACTGAGCAGCAGCGCACGCCTGCCTGCCCTGGGCCTTTGCGTACTGGTCCGGCGTGGTCCAAGGCAAGGCCCTTGGGCCACGCACGGACCGGGGCTAAACAAAACAAGGCTAGGTCCAGGCGGCCCCCGCCGAGCTGACTGCCGTCAACTTGGGCTGGGCGAGCCTTGGTGGTAGCGGGCGGGCCGCTACCACCAAGGCTCGCCCCAAGTTGACGGCAGTCAGCTCGGCAGCAACACTGAACGACGTGTAGGCCTTGGCCTACACCTCGTTCAGTGTTGACCTGGCCCTGGGCCGTGGACGGTGGACCACATAGTTTGGGCCCGGGGAGGGGAGTGTAAGTAACACTCCCAGTCCCCGGGCCCAGAGAAGAAAACAATGGGGTACTTACCGCGGCGCCGCTGGTCTGTGCCACAGTGTGTTGATGTTTACTCGTCGAGGGTCGGGGGCTAGAAAGAAAGAGAAAAACAGTCAACAGGCAGGGTGTGAAGGCGGCGCAGGCGCACGCACACACCCTGCGCCATAGATACAGTAATGTCATTGGCTGTTTGCCAGCCAATGACATTACTGTATCCATGGCAGGGGAGGGAGGGAATAACAAGTGCAGTGCGCTGTTTGCGCACATTGATTTCATACTGGCGGGGCCACCCCTGAAGCGCCCCGCCAGGCTTCTAATGAAAGGGGCTACGTAGAGTGCGTGGAGCTAGGAGCTCCACGCACTCTGCTATAGAAAAAAAATATACTAAATTGGGACGCGCCCCGGCCAGGCCGACCTATACACACTATTGTTTCCTTGCCACAGCGCCCCCGCGCTGTTGGCAAGGGAACTGCAGCAGTACTAAAGCTAAAAGAGATTCATTCAGAGAAGTTATCTGACTGAATCTCTTTTAGCTTCTCTCTTTTATTTTGGGGGGGCGGCGCCTGGCCGCCCTATCATAGCAGCCGCCACTGGTACCGGGCGTTCCTTCATTTGCATTATGTGTGGTAAAGAACATTAGGGCAAATTATCACATTTCCCTTTACACACATTATCATCCTGCAGGAAGGCTAAGGGCCTGATTTGCAAAACAATGGTAACGTGGCAAAGTCCCATTGAAAACATGTTTATAAATCAGGCCCTAAATGTCTGCCTTTCCCTTCCCCCACACTGTTGAGAGAGGGTACAAAGGGTTGCAGGACTCTTTGATCCAGTGGCATCATGGGATTGTGGAGGAGGCTCCAGGTCCATTTTGTAACTCTACCCATTGAGAGAGGGCACAAAGGGTTGCAGGACACTCTGATCCAGTGGCATCATGGGATTTTGGAGGAGGTTCCAGGTCCATTTTGTAACTCTACCGACAGTGAAGCTGATGGTGGCATCAGGCAATGCTGTCAGTGTGGCATGAACAGCACTGACAGATTTACCTAAGGCACACCCTGCAACCAATCTTTGGAGGCTACTTGAGGAACCCTAACTTGGTGGGCAGGATCTGGAGCTACATACACCTTTGTGAGGTGCTCAGGTTCTCTACAATAGTAGTTGTTAGGCTCCCCCAGAACTCATTTGGTATATCCATGCAAGTATATTTTAACTTCTCGTTTGTAACAAAATGGAATTCGACGGCAAGCAGTGCTGGTCATTGGGACGGCTCTCGGCGGATCCGAGATCCGGCAACAGATATGGAGCCGGATCTCGGGATCCGGCCAGAGTCAACCGCCCAAGACCATGAACCGCGCTGGAATACTTAAAAAGAAAAAGAAAAGCTCCTGCGACGGCAGCATTGCCTTTTACCGCGGCTTTGGCACTGGTGTGTAATGCACAATGTTTGCTACATGTACAACTGATTCCTTTCAGTTGTACATGTAGCGAGCATTGTGCATTACAAACAGAGAGCGTTGTGCATACCACACCAGTGCCAAAGGCAGCGGTAAAAGGCAATGCTGCCTTCGCAGGCGTTTTTTTATTTTACGTATTCCAGCATTGCTGGATGTCCACTACGAACCCCGACCCTCTAGGCCACGCCGCCTTGGGCACCGCCCCCCAACTCCTCCCTGACCCCGGCCCTTGTGTTGTGGGATCCCCCACCACATTTTTTCAATTTCCACCACTGAGCGCAAGTAAGTGAAGTCATGCTAACAGTGCAAAGTAGTACTCACATCCTGCTTACACTGGTCCAAGCAGAACACTGTAAAAAGTATTTCATATACTTCTAATACTTTATATTATGTCAGAGTGTGACATTTAAACTTATACTGATTATGTGCATCTAATGGACATTAGAGCTTGCATTCCATCTTAGACCTCATTTCACTCCGTCAGAATATTTGGAGTGCAGACTATAATGCCTAGTAGGCCTCTTAGTCCAAACATTATGACTTAAGCAACATCGTAAAATGATTATAGTCAGTCTGGGCTGTTAGGTGGCGCCTAGTGCACCACCTATAAGCAAAACGATTGCATTGAAGTACAGCTACCAGGGAGATTACATATGAGGAAGGAAAACATAGCTTGTTGCTGTTGTTTGGTTATTTAAACACCCATTCACTGCCCATGGCAATGCTATCCCTATGGCCATTCCCACCCATTAACTGCCTCTGCATGCCCAAAACACATTCTCCTGAAATCTCTTTGAGCTCGCTCAATCAAGCAATAACATCAAACCTTAGCCTGCCAGTGTTTTTTCTAGGTAGTGTGCTGAGAGTTCATGGCTTATTGGCAGCTGGAAATGGCTACTAGTGTAATAAAAACGTCTTAACCAAGTCTGCCTTCAGCCGCTTTAACTATATTTCTTCCATGCACGGAAGTCCCTTTTAAAAACAAGCACTGACAAAGCCAACAGTTATGCTTATTAGATAGGCATTTGGCAGGTACATACATCATGAGGCCAGATAATCACTCAATTGTCCACCTTTATAGCAGTGCCTAACAAATGCATACCCCATACCTACACAAACACCCAAACAGTTGGCTTTGCCAATATTTATTTTTCTTTTTAGTTTCACAACTCCATGTGCTAATAGCCATATAGATGTTTATGTATTTTTTACTGCGAGGGAATTTTCCTGTATTATTTTATAATTGGTCACTAAGCATATATTACACGGTCCATGAACCGAGAAGTTGGGATTCAAGAGAATGTTCATTAGTTGGTGAACACTAAAATACATTCTGTAAAAAGTAGCTTGAAACGATAATCTTCTATGGTGGAATTTCTACTTTAGAGTTTGATAAACAATTGCATGCATGTCATATGCAGCCCAGAGTAAAACATACCCCTTTGGGCGCTGGAACAGTGAGATATGTGTTTATTTTTCCGTTATTGTATGATGTTCTTGTTGCCAGTGTTGTACAGTAGCATGGCCAATGGACCTTTGTGCGTTTTACTGACCACAACTGCATGAATTCTTCCAATAATAGCTACAGTTAGTTAATGTATGTATTCATGACAAACTTGGAGTCCAGTACCTCATATTTAAGAATATGTGAGCTATTCAGTGCAGAAGTACCATGAACACGTCACTCTATGGAAACTTTCCGAGCGCATTTATTTATTAATTACCCCAATTAGTCACACCGTTTCTTGATTAAATATTTAAACACGTGTGACACATTTTATGGCTGTGTTAATGGCAATGCAATGCTGTGAGAAATTTGATTTGCCATGCAAAAGCTCGTACCTCAAACTTCAATAGCACATACTCACATTACTTTGCCATCAGCCCAGCACGGAGAATCCCATACTCACCAACTTACATGCAAATTCTCTGCCCCTCCCCCATCATTGTTTGAAGTCACGGCATATGTTCCCCCAAAATAAAACTTTTTGGCTGCCGGAAAGGTGAGGCTGTTTTTATTTGTTGTTGTGTGGTGCACTTTTTGTTAGTGTGGTGAATGAATGTTACAGTAACAGGGCTACTAACCTGCTGTGTTACTGATGGTAATTTCGTGAAAGGTAGCGCTTTGAAACACATTGTTTATAAGCGCTATATAAACAAACCATCATATCATGTACCAACAGTAGCCAATTTCTGTATGCATGATAAACCTTGTGTACACTATTAAACACTGTGTACTAATAAACAAGGACGTAAAGTGCTGGGCCCTTCATCGTGTATTATCTTTGCCATTTAAAGCGATATGCATAGTGTTGGGAGTCAGTATGGTTAACACACACAGTTTAACAACTAATAGTGTCATTTTATGTGATTGTGTATTATGCTGTGCATTAAGTATGCGCTCTAAGTAGCGCTGTTTGCTGGCCGGAGTTGCTGCCCTACGTGCTCAAGAATACAGGAATACTGCCTGACCTTGCCTGGACACTTGCTGATCCCGCCCCTTACTACAGGAAGTGCTAATAATCTACTTCCAGCGCACATTTGTGCACGCGCATTAAGTACGTGCTCTAAGTAGCGCTGTTTGCTGGCCGGAGTTGCTGCCCTACGTGCTCAAGAATACAGGAATACTGCCTGACCTTGCCTGGACACTTGCTGATCCCGCCCCTTACTACAGGAAGTGCTAATAATCTACTTCCAGCGCACATTTGTGCACGCGCATTAAGTACGTGCTCTAAGTAGCGCTGTTTGCTGGCCGGAGTTGCTGCCCTACGTGCTCAAGAATACAGGAATACTGCCTGACCTTGCCTGGACACTTGGTATTTACTTACCTGCCCTCATTTATGTTACTATATAAACTAATATAAATATATATTACTTATATATGTCCCTTATTCTTATTATTTCAGCTGATCCCGCCCCTTACTACAAGAAGTGTTTATAATCTATTTCCGGCGTGCATTTGCACGCGCGCATTAAGTACGCGCTCTAAGTAGCGCTGTTTGCTGTTAGCTGGCAACCGGCAGCTGGTTGCCAGTTACCCTAACCAATACAACCCTGGGCGAAAGAGTGCGCACCACTGCTGATTATAGCAACGTGGCTCACACTTAAATTTCCTTCTTGTTTTCCCATGCTCTCGGTTGTTGATGCTACCTCAGACATGGTGCTGCCATTCTATCTAGTACATGTATTGGTTTCTGTTTAGTGTGCTGTGAATTAACATCCTTAATTGCTTCAAATAGCCTGTATCGAAAATCTTTCTCTCGTAGCATCCCTGGTTTCTCTCTCACTCACATTTCAATTATGGCGAATGGACTAAGAAGCATAAAGGGTAACTTGACCACTCCCTCTTCGCTTTCTTCTAGTACCATTGACTTGCTTATATGTCATGGGAAAACTTCATATGTTGAACCGACTGTCCCTGAGGTCTCTACTGCAACCTTGGTTCCAGAAGAGATGCCCATGTCTTGTAATGGCCTACATGCTGCTCAAATACATGTCCGAACTAAGTCTCAATCATTCAACCATACTTCGTCCCCTGTAACATCTGTGCCCCCTACCTCTCTCCCCTCCATTAGCCCGGAGGTGCGTAAGGCCATAGACAACTTTAAAAGCTTTTCTGAATCACCCTTGCCTCTTGAAACTCACAAAAAGCACTTTGATCTAACGATGGAGAAAATGGAGGCCCTTGACCAGGCTGTTTGCTGTTCCATCGGCACTCTGACACCAATAGTATTCAATTCAACGAAAAAACGCATGTCCTTTCATTCGCACATGCCCAACTATCCAAACAATCTTTTGGACATGAGCACTGAAATTGTTGACGACATAAATAAAGAGTTACCTCCGTCTCCAACCACCAAAACACCTGAATCTGTGACAATACATGATCAACTTCCTCATCTTTCACCATTACACAACGAGAGCCCCCTCTAACACTCTCCTGGTACTTTTGCGGTTATTATCCGGATTCTAGACCTTCTTGATAAAGGCCATGATTTGACCCACCTCGAATTGAAGGAGATCAAATCATCTCTCTTATCTATGTCATCAAAGATGGACCGCATCGAAGGATTCATTTTAGCAGCTGAAACTTTGAAAAATCTTAAACCTGCTTCATCCCCAAATCACTTATTGGTTACTAATCCAACCCTGAAAAATATAAATATACAGTGTTCTCTTGCCCCTTTTCCCACCCTCCTGGTGATTCCCCCAAATGTTTTGCCAACCCCCCATGTATGTCCTTGTCAAAACGCTTCCATCGATTTAACAACAGCTATTGAAAAAATGAACATCATCATAGCGCTTCACACCTCTAAACCTATGGAACCCAAAGATAGCCCTGATAGTCCTACTATCCTGGTCAAAGCACTGGAACAAATGCAGCCAGATTCTCAAATATTGGTTCCAACAGAAACGGCCACGGGCTTTATGTCTCGGAGAGCTAAAAAACTCCATCAAAGAGCTATTAAAAGGTATGACAAACGAAGAAAAATTGCTTTGACAAATGGTTCTTGTATTCAAACTGCCCTAATTGACCAACCACCACCTTCCATTATTGAAAAATAACAGATGAAGATCACATTGATCTTGATTAACTTTCAAAAGAAAGTCAAGAAGCCCTAATTGTGACTATAAAATCGCCTATCAAATCGAAATCTGTCAATGAAATCGCATCTGTCAACATAGAAACACTAAAAAATGCAAAAGCGATTAGTAATGCGCCAATAACAAGCAAACGAAGAAATAAAAAAGACACTGCGATATCTATGTGTACGGATGATCTAACTACACCGGCTTCGACCCATTTAACGGGAATCAAATCAAATCTGACTAATTATTTTCCGAAATCTGGCAGAATTCGTACTACTCGACATGATGAAATTCTATTATTAGGCTCCACTTCCACCACAACGCCCAAATCTTATAGTGAAGCCTGCAGAAATGCTAATAACTCAGCTTCGAGTTCTATTCGAACTATAGACCTCTCTAACATAACTGACTCAGTAACAACACAGAACGCACGGGACACCGATTCACTTACACCAGTTCTGCCAGTGGTTCAGTGCTCACCCTCACAGTCAGAAAATTTGGACCCAAGCAGCATGAATGATGCTTTACGTCCTTCTATTAAGTTACCACTTCAACCGGATCTTTCTATCACCAGCAATGATCAAACGGATTACTCCGCTATTGTACGTCCTGAAATAGTAGTTAATGGATGTGGCAAAGTGACATCTTTCACTACGTGTTCATCCACAGAATCTTTCCCCTTGCACACACCTAATCAGGTTTTGCCTAGCGCTTTTCCATCTCCTGATTACAATAGCGCTCTGGTGCATGGCCCTGCACTACACAGATCTCTTCCAGAAGTGCAAACTTCTGCAATGCTCACACACCATGATATTCTAGACATTCTGAGGAAGGAACTATATGAGAGATCTATCAAGCCTACTCTAGATAACGAACCAACAGGCTCAACCCAGACTAGCCCGAATAATCAAGTTCCCCCTTTCGAGGACATTTCTGATCCCCATATAAAATCTTATGCCCGCTTCCCTGACAAGGCACAACACATTATTACGGAAAAACTCCACCTAATAGGCTTTGAAGGTAAACGCAAATTACTTGGGATTAATCGTATCAATCGAGCCTTTCTTTTAACGCTCTTTGGTCGGATCCCCCAATTACAGATGTTTAGAACAGAAGATATCCTCCGGGTATCATTGTCCACAGAAAATAACTATCGCGCTGTCTGCTACTTGTCTTCGGAAGCCGTTATGAAATATCTATGGTTTAACAGCGAAGGTATAAAAGAAGAAGGCTTGGTTCTAAGCTCAATTGAAAATGAACCAGAAACTATTAAATTCATTGAGCATAGCTGTCCTCAACCTTCTATTTTTGATTCACGATCTGCTTCCATACTTAAAACTAATGTGGATCCAAATGCAGCTATTAGTGAATTATTGAACAAAGCAGGTATCTCTCATGATCTCCCGTGGCTAGCCCCCATGCTTAATTCTCTCTACAAAGCTAAAGAACCTAATTCTACACCATAGCCTTCAATAAAATCAACCTTAACCTTCTTATCTTGGAACTCATGTGGTTATAACAACCTTATGAAGTGGTATTCAATGTTAGACTGTGATACCCTTCCATCAATATTATTGATACAAGAAACCATGAAAACGACTGTCCTCTCGCTACTGGATTACACTACTCACTGCTTACCGGCAACACGATCGACTGTCAGTCGTCCCGCCGGAGGCATCTTGATAGCAGTTGACAATGCCTTAATGTTCAGTTCTAAGATCATTTGGAAGGCCGTGAATCTTCTTGCGATACTGTTGACGACTAACATCCCCAAGTATCGTAATATAATTATAATCTCAATTTATTGGAATCGGTGCTTTCACCTATTGATGTGATGATTACCTCGGTTGAGAATTGCCTGGAATTCGTCACACAGGAATATCAAGATATTGAGATAATACTAGGAGGCGATTTCAATTGCGACTGCAGGACCACTACTGAGTTTAGAGGCCCTAAAACCAATATCCTATCAAAGCACAGAGGCTCATGATGGAGGAATTTTCTAAAAGATTGGGACTTGGATATCATCATACCTGATGAACAATCAAACTGGTCCACATGGTCTAGAGATACTAAAGTCTCAACGATTGACTTTATATTTGTCACCCATATTCTCCTTTTAACATCAGTGCCGTTAAAAATTACTTTTATGCCATTCGGTGACCATGCACAAATACTGGGCCAGTCCAAAATCAACTTCCCTATTCTGATAGTTGATTCTTCGACTATGCTGCCTGAAATAGATCGTTCACAGATTTCCCTGAGATGGAGTAAAACATTATGCATTAAATTTGTCCAACACGTAATGCTGACTATTGCCAATAGTCACATCCCAGAGGAAACCCCTCACAGTGTGATGGAGTCAATCTACGCTGCAATCATTCACGCTACTTTACTACATTTTAGTAAAAATAAAATCACTGCTACCAAACATCCTCACACATTTGATCCCCTTTATAAAATTCTGAAACAGAATAAAAACAAGTCTCTTAGAGACTTGAAGAAAAATAACGATCTATCTCATGAAATGTATCAGGTTCAACGGAATCGTATCATGACATTATATAAACAAAACATCAAACACATAAGGATACTCAGATACAATGAAATTAATTGTAACCTCATAAGAGCCATAACAGCCCATGATACACGCATCATCTGGCGAACCATTAAAAACAATGATAATCAATTATCACTCTCAATTCTGAATGCCATATCTGAATCTACTTGGCACACGTACATTATAACCAAATTTTGCACCCCTAAGCAGTTCTTGAATATCCGTACCATTTCTTTACCTTATCACGATCTACCTCGACTAAATTGGACCATCGATGACATTAAGTGGGCTATATCAAGATTGAACTACTCTAAATCAGCTGGTCCTGACGGTTTTCCTCCCTGCTTGTACAAGGCAGATCCGAATCTATGGGCCATCCTTCTTAAAACCAAATTTCAGGCCATTATCGACTCCAGAATTGTTCCCACTTCTTGGCTCTCGGCTAATATCATTCCGATATTCAAAAAAGGAGACCCGTCCTTGCCACGGAACTACCGGCCTATTGCTTTAATTGACACGGAAGCCAAACTCTTTGCTGTTCTTCTTCTTTACGATCTTGAAAAGCATATCGAAATGAATTAGCTATACTCCAAATATCAAACTGGGTTTAGAAAAGGGTTAAGTACTTCTCTCAACGCCATGATTATGGCATTTACCATTGGGGGAGCAAAACAGCCGTCTGCAAATCCGGTCTATATTGCCCTGATCGACATGACTTCGGCTTTCGAAATGGTAATACGCGACCTATTATGGGCTAAACTAATTGAAGTGGGAATACCTCCTGTGCTGATATATTGGTTCATTGCCCTACACACGAACACCTCATATAAAATCAAACTTACTTCTGAAGGACGCACCACAAAACCTATTAACACCGAAATAGGCCTCAAACAAGGATGTAATCTAGCTGCTCCCCTTTTCAACCTGTATCTAGCAGGCCTCGACAAATGTTGGGATGAGAAAAATGTGTTCTCTGCAAAAATCGGCCTTCTTCTATTAAAATGGCTCGCATTTGCAGACGACATTATCCTATTCGATCCCACTCCTGCAGGCCTCCAACTGAAATTACAATTATTTGAGGAGTTTGTATTAGCACATAATCTAACCCCCAATCCCGCTAAGACAGCAGTGATGAAATTTGGTGTTCATAAAAAAACAGGGAAATTTCAATGGACTATTATGCAAACTATTATTCCTGTTCATACAGATGGGATTTACCTAGGGTACTATCTATCTGAAAAAAATTCCATCAAAATGTGGACTGAAATACTAAATGACAAGATCCGACCCCTGACATCACAACTAAATATTATACATGCAAAATACTGTAAATTCTCACTAATCCCTTTTATCAAATTCTTCACGTTGAAAATTGAAACTGTTATTCTCTATGCAGTAGATATATGTCTTGTCGACATTGGTGGAATTTTAGACCAAATTCAAGGGACATCGCTGAAACGTGCAATGTCTCTTCCCATGTCATTACCCAACGCGGTTTTAAGGCACGAGCTAGGTCAAATAGCGTTATCCACTCGATGGAAATGGCGTCTTCTCACCAGCTTTGCAAAAATAATGTACCCAAAATCTAACTCTTTATATGAGGACCTTAAACGATCAATCCACTTTAGACCAGCGATCCTCATGGATCATTATTTGACAAAAATACACGCAATTTTACATGATGCTGACATCACAGTGGATGACGTTTATATTAGATCCGCTTATGCCAAACGCAAGTTAATTGAACTTGATTGGCGTCTAACTATTGATCAGATAGGATCTTACAAACTTTACAAGGAGTACTACTTATTTACAAAGAAACGAATACCGCGATATGAGCACATCACCTTATTTCCTTGCAACCACACTCACAAGGTCTTTATACGATTTAAATTCAATTTATTGTATACTAAAGAAAGGACTGCGAAATGGGCTGTCCTGAAGACGGGCATTGAAAATAGGCATTGCAGATTTCCCCTGTGCACCGAACCTATAGAAACATTGAAACACTTGATTTTATATTGTCATATTTTAACTCCCCAAGATCTCTCTTACTCATGGAATTCGTGAACATAAATTTCACTGATTGTTTACCGTTCCTTTGGGCTCGAATAATGCAAAGCAATCACAAACCTCTCATCTTTGCCTTAACCAAATTCTGTAAACTTATAGAAAAGGAATTGGACAAGCATGTTAACTGTGATTTGACGAATTGCATGGGGAACTTCACTAATTAATGAAAAGAGATATGTTCTTGATGTTATACTTTTTTCCTCTCCAATTTTGTCTCTTTTTTTTTTTCTTTTAACTTGAATATGTTTGTTTCTATTGTAAAAATGTTCATTGAACTTGATTTTACATTGTTTTCCTTCATATAGGAAATGTTTTATGATGACGTTTTATTGAATTTTGATCTGATATTTTGTATGAGTTAGGGTATATGATCATCTTGACTTGAAAAGTATATTGAAACCACGTTGAACAAGATGGGGGCCATTGGGGAGTGCCAGGGAGGAAATAGTTAATTAATCTAGCACCCAACAGCTGTTTCTTAAAAGTCGAATGCCACTTATCTTGCAGTTACTCTCCAGTCCTCTACCTTGAGTGTTTTAACTGTGAATAAGTGAGATGCATAGAACACGGGCAAACGTCGAAAACCAGGTCAAACCACCCAGTAATGCCTGATGCTCTCATAATGCTCAAGATGAGCCAAAATATATTCTCAAGCGTAGATTTCTATTGCCTTTGTATAGGTAGGCTGATTAGTTCCACATTTCACTGTAAAGGAATGTACTTCTTTGTATTAAATACAAGGTTGTGTAAATAATGATTTTAATTCCAATAGACCAATATATCAATTGGTTTCTTAAAGGCAAAACGCTTCCTTTGTAACGATGTGGCTCAAAGCCAGTGCATTTCAGAGCCTAGCTCCATCTTCAGGGCTACAGGGTATAATAGAACCACACCAATTAAATCAAATCAATTAAATTAAATTAAATTAAACGTTGTATACATACCAAATCGGCCATTGACGTAAGGGGAAAAAACAAAATGGAGGTTAGCTAGAATGATTACCACATCATTACATTACTGCATCATTCAATTTCAATCATAATTACAGTTTTGTCTAGGCCCCAAAATGCATTGGCTTTGAGTCACACTGTTGCAAAGGAAGCTGTTTGCCTTTACGAAACCAAATGATATATTGGTCTATTGGAATTAAAATCATTAATGGGTGGTTTGACATACTTTTCGACGTTTGCTAGTATTTTGTGGATCCTTGTGTCATAGGATTGATTTACGGCTGATAGCTCGTAATAGAGCATTGTTTGAATAAGAAGATATTATAATTTAACGGACTGTGGGGCCTGCCTCTTTTCCCGCCATACATAGAACGCTTCCCATTTGACAGAGATGTTGGGCCTGATTTACAAGAGACTTTTACAGTGGTGCACTCCCATTGAAAAACGCTTTGTCAATCCGGCCCTTTGTCTCTTAGCAAACAATTTGGTATATAGCGTAGGTTTAAGCGTGAGGCTCTCATTGGGAACACAGACAAATGTCTGCAGGTAGATGTAATTTAGCTGTGAGTTCTCGAGCACTAGGGTTGGGGGCTATCGCATAAGTTCATCTATGTAGACCCATCGTGAGGCACTTGTATGAAGATCAGGAACACAGTGTTAGACTGGCAACACGCACATTGCATATTTCCAATTGTCAGTATCTAACAACATCTCTTGATGGGGCTTGGTTGTTAACATGATATATTGGTGTACCCTCATGATATAGCATTTATAACGCGCCTGTGCACAAGTTATGTTTTGCCTTACTGTCTCTCCTTACGGAACATAACGTGTGATAGTAAATAACGTGTGGTGCACATTCAGAGTTGTCATACTGAATTAACGAAATACACACAACATGTTCTTGCCTTGCACATTAACATGTAGGCTTCAACATCTGGTCCTAAAACTCGCTCACCTTGAGCCATAAACGTATAAACTGTAGATGTGCATACATTGAAAATAATTATGTTAATCTGAACTACTTTCTGAGAACACGTCTGAAATGCATCAGTAAATGTCCCGCTTGCTCTGAACATATGACGTATCACATTACTGGACATGAACTGTTTGGAACATGTTGCTGATGTGTAGTTGGGGAGAATTGGTGTCCTGGGGCTGAGATCCTAACGGTAAATGTGATCTTCTAGTGCCACGCTTGGCAAAGAAGGGAAAGTTTTTTAATTTGACATGAAAGATGGACATTTGAGATAAAATGGGAGTTCTTGTCCTTTGGGACATCCGTGTGTTAGAGGGAGAACTGCAAAATGAGCTGAAAAGAAGACCCTCAAGTGTGTACGATTTGGGGCTGTTTGTGAGGAAACCTGGATAGGCCAGATTGACCATTAGATTATTGTCTGGGCTCTATAAAGAAAAGGACTGACAATCATATATTTTCTACAATCACTGAGGAATTGTATCAATATCGACTTCACTTGTAATGTTTAACCAAAATGTACATCTTGAAAGCTATCACAAAATAAGGTAATTATTTCAGGGTCGTCTCACTTGTTTCCTTAAGGGATGCAGTTCTCAGAACCTATGGCTATTATATTGCATACACCTGTCCCCACCAATTACTGCATCCAAACCTGTCGCAGCAATTAATTGAAAAGTGTTGGGGTTGTGATTATCTTTACAAATCAGCACCTCAGCCTAAATGTGGAGAAAATCATTTTAAAACTATATGTGTTGATACTCTTTGTGTTCTTTTCTTATTAGCCATAAATAACCTCAGTCTTGCTGCTCTTGTCTTTATAATCATTGTAACAGATTTTATGACACAGCTCACTCCAGCCAGGGACTTCTTCCATTGACACTGAAGGTGGCACACAATACAAAACACCATTTTAATTTTTATCTGAACCCTGGGTTCTTTCTTGAGAAGGCACCCAACTCATCTCACACCCACCTTAACAAATACCCTGTGTCGCAATGGACCATGAACCAGGCCGGTGTGTAACAATGAAATATTTATTCATTTTTAGAATTCAAATGAAAAATCAGAGCAAAACCAAATTTAGGGCAGCAGCCACCACGGTGTGGCAATACAAATGCAAAACCTTATAGCATAGTTAATTCAACTTCTAACACAAAATACATACATCTTTAAGAGAAATGGAAACAAAATCACTTTTCTTCACAATCACAGATGGTATATAGGTCAAGCACTCCCCCTGCAACACTTTCCCCAAACACCTGCTGACTAAATTCTGTGTGGCAAGGAGTCCGATAGAAGAGGGAAAAATCGGATTGAAAATTCAGCCCACCACCACAGAATGGAAGGCCAGAAATGAAATGAAAACCCTCAAAATGAGCACATTGGCATACTCCGATTTTACTGGTTATTTATAGCTCAGTTTACACTTGTGGTAGGATAGCTGGAACAGACATTTGTGTGACTGCACTAAAGAGACAAGGAAGCTTACAGGCTACTGAGCAGGGCACAAAAGCAACGTGAACACAGGTGAGAAAATCGATTTTGGGAGGAAAACTATGCACAGGAAAACACAAGCGACAGGATTGCAATTTCTTACTTCACACAGGCTTTAAAATGACAAACAGATAAGAAAATGGGCTTCCCAGTCAAAATCGGAAATCGGTTTTAGGGATGAGGACCAAAGGCACAGAACAGATATGATACTGAGGGGAAGGCATGACTCTTTATAGGATTATAGTGTAGGTTTGTCTAGGGGAAATGCAAATTGGATTTTAAAGAAAAGCAAAATTCACTGGCAAATTCGGTTTTGGTTGCACAATGAATAGTTCTACTGAGACTATATTTGAATGACTATATTCTTAAGAAAAGTCACTGCGCACAAGGGGGTTAATTTTGAATTTTAACCAGCTTGCACTACGTGCATCCTTATAACGGAATTCATTAATTTATCTTAAAATGGTACTAAGGACTTACACAGATAACTGAAATAATTATAAAAGAAGTATGCTAACAGATATGGACTAAAACAGAGTCTTCTAAGGAAAGGGTAAACAGAGGATACTGGAACTTTGGGATATGAGTGGGATTTTAATGGGATTTTAATAGAATTTGAACAGGATGCAAGGTAAAAGAGCACGATATGCAGTTTTTGGGTATTGGGTGATGTGATACTTACAAGGTACACTTGAGTTTGGTAATTTGGACAGCCAGAAAGGTCTCTGGAGAGCGGGGCCAAGGATCTGGTCACTGGGCAGTGGGGTCAAGAGATCTGGTTACTGGGTCAGCTGGGCTCTCCTGGATGGGATCAGCTGGGAAAGTTCTGTTCAGTGTGGACAGCAGGATTGGTCAGCTGGGCAAAGGGTCTGGTCACTGGATTCTCCTAAAGGGGATCAGTGGCCTCTCCTCTTTTCTCCATGGATTATTGGGTATGCCTGGATCTAGATGGGTGCGTCTGTCTGGAATCTGGCAGGTCCTGCCTGGATGGGATCAGCTGTCTCTGGATCTGGTTTTGGAGTCTTTGAATCTTGAATGTTGAATGTTGAATATCTCTTGTGTCTCTCTGTCTCCTGCTTATATAGCCAGAGTGACATCATAGAATTTTACAATATGGGGGGAGGTACTCTGGACTTACCCCTTGAAAGGGATAGGTCAGGCTACTGATGTCTCATCCTCCCTCCACACTGATTGGTTCAAGGGAAGTGACATCACATTATGTGTATGCATTTTATGACTCCCTTTGTCTCACAAGCCTAATCTTTTTACAAAAATGAGTTATGGTATAAAACATCATATTTAAACTAATCACCATCATAAAAAGCAGATATGCAGATCGCATATTTCACGAGGAATTGGCTAGTCCAAATGCCAATTCCGTGTGATGTTGCATTGCCCTTTGGCACAATTTCACCTAATATTTAAAATTCTGCAAGTGGCTACACATATTCATACTAGTATTTGGCATATTTTCCCCAAGTTTAATGTCTGCGCCATTTATGCTTCACCCAGAAATGCATTTTTCCTGCAATTCCAGTTCACCCCATGCCAGAAAGAAGCACATGGTCTCATTATGACCCTGCCGGTACAGGGTTAACAGGCCAGTAGAGCTGCCGGCCCCGTTAACCCCCTACCGCCTCATTGCGAGGTCTCCTTAGCGGGTCCCGCAAGCAGACCCGCATGCTAACAACGGGCTCGTCATTAACAGGCCCGCTGTAAGCATGCTCCCCATTCCCATTGAGCCCTACAGGGGCTCGAATGGGCATGGGGATGGGTTCCTGGAATGGGGAAATACAGGGTCCTCCAAGGTCGGAATGGCCCAGTATTTCCCCATTCCAGGAACCCGGACTCGGTACCCGGAATGGGGGTAGCTATGCCGCAAATAGCGGCATGGCTACCTCCAGGATCTTAACGATCCCCATTATGCTTGTCCAAAAATCCCACAAAAAAAACTAGCATAATATTGATTTCTTGCTTACTTAGGGTGCTGGGCAAAATGTCTTAATGTACAACAGTTTTTAAAATCAATGGGCCAGATGAGTCCCTTGTGTGGGCGATCCTTCCACTCCCCCAGCCAAACTGTCTTCCTCTTATGTCAGCCTGAACAAAGGGTTTACATGACTCCCCTTTGAAGCCATCCAGTGAGTTCTGGCAATGAATATAAAGGAAATCACACCTTCGAGGCATAACACAGGGCTCCCCCCTTCCTTTGTTCTTGGGAGCAGTTCTGCCTGGCAGTCTGGTAGAACCTCTACTTATCACACTGTCCTCTCATAAGAACAGAGCACATGCCCTTACAGCATCAGTTCACTGGTAGGTGTGAAATAAGCCTTTATACCAAACTGGGGTGACTGGAATGCCTCAGCCAGGCTGATCAGTTTTTTGGGAGAAAAGAGCATAATATACATAGCTTTGCAGCCCCTCTACCCACATATACAATTGTGTTTCTTTGCGAGCCACGGTATTATTTCACATTTAGTTTTCAAAATGTCATTTTCCTGCTTTGCAAAAGCAGATTTACATATGTTCTTTTCCCCTCATGTTAATTTCACAAAATGCGGTTTCTGCTGCACCCAGTTTCCTTTGTATTACTTTCTGAAAGGCTTTTAAAGAAATTGTCAGTTTCTGAACATAGAGATATGCTGCAAATAGTTTCTTGGTAATTGACACAAGAGAGAGAGCCACACTATAGCTTTCCTTTGCAGTAATCTGCGTGTGGTGGTTAATTTCAAAAGTAAATCCTAGCTGTGCAGACTGAAACTGAATTCTTTGCTCTTCATGAACTTTATTTAATGAAAACATTGCTGTTCTGGGAGTGATTGCCATTTTAGGGTAATCAAATGAAATACACATGCAGAGCTGTGTTTTAATGGAGTAAAACTGTATGATGTTTAAAATGAAAGGAGACACAAGTGCGATGCCATCTTGAATGCAGGTCATTTTCTTGTGCAGCCATGGGTCTTTAAATGATATAACATCAATGTAGAGCCATTCTGAATTTAAGTTATTTTCTCTGGATTCATGTGAAGGAAAACAAAATGTAGCCATTCTTGGGGTGGATGCTGAAATGTGGTTTTGTGATGAAGCAAATTTCTGTTGGGGCTGATAAATGTACCCCACATATTCTACATCTTTTTGGAACTCTAGTCTAATTGTTTTGGGTAATTTAAAGTAATGGTTTGACCACACTGATTTTTGTAACACATTCAAATCTTCAGTCTTTGTCATTTTGCGTAACTTATATTGGCACAAAATGTGGCCCTAGTCTAACTTGCCCTTTTACTATGCTAAACTATGCCCTTGTGAATTACTAGCCCTATATTGTGCAGGTTTCTCCGCTTATCTAGGGCTCCTGCTACACTGCAGTGCGTTGGTCGCTGGCCTGTCCCCACACCTCCCTGCATCCAGCCAACCCGCTAATCTCTAGATGGCTGCCTAACTACATTCTCTTGAGGTAAACCCTTGCTGGTTGCATAGCGCACTGATGTGCTAACAATTTTGTACCATCTTGTCTGAAGACCGCCACAAAATACTTGGCTGCGTGAATCCATTTGCCACCATTATTTCATAAAAAGCACATGGGGCTCATATCCTCATTCTTGTTTCATTAACTTTAAAAAATGGCCGCCTTCACCTTCGGCATTGGAGTGCCTACATGATTTGACATGGACCCGCTCTTGATGCTCCTGTTCGGCTGAGGCTTTTCTTTTGGGCCTACCAGGACCTGGCACGAGATGACTGGCCCCCGAACGTAGGCCCACACAAAGGTACTGTCTGGCCTCTGATCTTTTTTTTCTCCTGCTACACTTTGGTGCGGTGTCGCTGGCCTGCCCCCACACTCCCTGCATCCTGCCAACACACTCATCTCTGGATGGCTGCCTAACTGCATTCTCTTGAGGTAAACCCTTGCTGCCTGCATAGCGGACTGATGTGATAACAATTTTGTACCATCTTGTCTGAAGACCACCATGAAATACTGGCCTGTGTATTTCCATTAGCCTGCATAATTTCATAAAAAGCACATGGGCTCATATCCTCATACTTGTTTCATTTACTTTAAATAGTGTCCGCCCTCACCTTCGGCACCGGAGTGCCTTCAGGAGTTGCCACGGAGCCCACTCTTTGGGCTCCTGATTGGCTGTGAGGCTTTTCAATGGGGCCTACCAGTAGCCAGCAGGCAAAAGTCAGCCTTTGCATGAAAGCCCAAACAAAGCCTCTGTTTGGCCTGTTCATTGTTTTCCTGTGCCTGCTCCTCAGCCACTGCAAAGCATGGTGCTCTGACTCATTTACAAGTGAGCATTTGCCTTCTGTTCACCTTCCATGTCACAGTTTGTGTTTCTGCCTGGACCAGCAAGCCAGCACTTAATGCCACTCTTCCTCCCTCGTGGCTACACTGACATTTTCTGGACTTACCCCTTCAGTTGTCTTTTGTCTTATGCAGTTGCATTTTATACTTTTGAGATCTCACTGTGTCTCCAAATCTTGTTCCTGTTCAGTTCACTGTGTTTTGCGCTCTCTGACTGTTGGCATTTTTCTGTGGTAAATGATTTTTAAATGTGGTAATTTTTCTGTGCTAAATGATTTTTAAATGTGGGCATTTTTATGTGCTAAATGATTTTTGAATCTTGGCATTTGTCTGTGCTAAGTGATTTTTAAATTTGGGCATTTTTATGTGCTAAATGATTTTTGAATCTTGTCATTTGTCTGTGCTAAATGATTTTTAAATTTTGAAATTTTTCTGTGCTCAATGATTTTTAAACGGGGGCATTTTTCAGTGCTAAATGATTTTTGAATCTGGGCACATTTCTGGGCCCTACTTCTCTGCTCTGGCAATCCTTATGCATGTATGAGCCTCAATTCTCGTACCTCCAACTCTGCTGCCCTCACTGGAATCCTGTCTTTAGTGCTGTTTTTTTTCTGCTCTGTTTGGCTGCTAGACTAGCTGGTGAGTGTTGTCGTGCATTGTGCAGTTCTGCCCCTCTCCCTCCACTGCACACTCTCTGACCCCCCCTCATCCTTATGGTGCTCTCCATCTCTTCTATCTATTCTAACTGCTTCTCCATCACCTATTCTCCCTCTCTCTCGAAGTCTGGAAGGAAGACATTTGAGAAGGCTCTCCTGGTCTGCCACCCAGGTCTGCCCAAAGCAGACACCTATGTCAATGCTTCCTCCAGGAAGATTGTCACTGACATTTTCTTTGTAGTTCCTTCTCCCGACCTATGGACTACTCATATGGTCTCTGTCCTCTCCGCTTTATCTTCCTCACCCATTAATGGTGGTAACAGATGAGAAGTGCTTTTGGCCTACTTCTCATCATCCAGGTTCATCATCAATGTCTATTGTAATGGCACTATCATGGCCCAGGGCTCTCAGCCCAAACTCCTCCTTCTTGACAGGTGTTTACCATCTCTTTTTAACTCCCCCGACCTCCTGTCACCCCACTGTCTCCCTTCCCCCGTTCTTCTCCCATCTGGTGCTGGTACCCTGCCCCTGAACTCCCCCTCAGAAAATATTTCAATGGGGCAACCAGCTTCACTTAGCTACCCTCGATTCTCACTCTGCTGTGAAACACTCCTCTGATATCTGTCTCCTCCTTGAAGACCTTTACCTTGACATCCTTGCTCTCACTGAGACATGGTTCAAGGCCAGCTCTGTCACTGCTTTTGGCTCACTTCTCCCCTAGGGCTACAACATCCTATCCAATCCCAGGCCTGCCTGGTCTGGGGGCAAAGTGCCCCTGATTTTCCCTGATTGGGTTCCAGCCACCATCATTCCCACTCAATCCTACTCCTCCTTTGAATGCCTTGTCTGCAGGCTTTCTTTTTCTCCTACCCTCTCCCCCACTCTTGCCACTATCTACAGGTCCCCTGTACCTACTCCCATGTTTCTCTCATAATGGGCTAACCTCTCCTCCTCTCCCCTGGCCTCCTCCCCAAACTTCTCTTCCTTGGGAATTTTAACATCCATCTTGATTCTCCGGATTTGGCCACTGTACTTGTTCATGACCTCTGGGACTCACTTTCCCTCACAATTCTTTCCTCTGGTCCAACCCACTATGCCAGGCACACCCTGTGCGCTCTCATCTCATCAGATATCCCTGCCTCCAACCCTCTTACTACTCCACTCTCCTTTAGTGACCACTCTCTCCTCTTCTCCCATCTTGAGCTCCCTGGCCTCCAGACGATGCCTCCACATGCACTGCCATTCTCCTTCTCTGTCATTCGACTGATGAAGCGTGTTTCAGTTGATGCATTTACCGCCACCTTCATCCCCCCTCCTGCCCCTACCTTTGACTCTTCTACCGACTCTTCACTGTCTACCCTCCATCTCTCCATGTCTAACACTCTGGACATCCTTACCCCTGCCGTGAGGATCCGCATGAAGCCTGCCTCCAAATGCAACTCCTTGTATGACTCCGAATTGGCAGCTATGACATGCAAGTGCAAAGCTGCTGAGCGGAAGTGACAGGCCTCAGGTACATCTTTTGACAAACTGGCCTGCTGCCTGCTCCAAGGGCAATATCCTCTTGCCATCCACTCCAATAAGAGGGCTCATGTCCAAGCCCGCATCTCTGAGGCAACTAATAACATGGCTGAACTTTTAAAAATCTGCAAGTAACTTGCCAATCATACTGCAGTTTCCTCCTCTCCCCTCCCAGGCCCTCTGCACTGCACTTGCCTCCTAGTTCTCCAGCAAAACTCAGGACCTCCTGTCCTCATTGTCATCTACTACCCTCCCCACCCCCTCTTTTCTTTTGCCTCCCTTGATCCCCCTAGATCCCCTACTCTCTCCTCCTTCTCTCTCATTGCACAAGATGAGGCCTCTAGAGTAGTCCACTCTATGAAAGTCTCCTACAATCAGGTCCTCCCCTGCTCTTCCAGATCTATCAAGGACATTTCCTCTCTAGCCCCTTCCTTGGCTGACCTCTATAACCACTCCTTTGCCACTGGCTCTTTTACCAAAATCCCTCAAGCACTCTCGTGTGCACCCTCTCCTAAAAAGTCATCTGCAGACCGTTTATGCCCAGCTAACTATCACCCTTTCCTGGGCAAACTCATGTTGATGTTGGTCATCCCCCAACTGACCCACCACACTGAATCGACTGGCTGCCTCCACGACCAGCAGCCTGACTTCAGAGCATCCAGAGGCATGGAAACTGCTATCCTGAACACCTGTGAAGACCTGCTCTTAAACTTGGATTCTAACTCTCCCTCTGTTCTGTTCCTTCTCAATCTTTCTTCACGGACTGGGCACTTGCGTGGCTGACTTCCTTCCTTTTAAACCAACCCTCCCAACTGCAATTGGACCCTTTACCTTCGCCCACCTCACTCGCGACCTGTGGCATCCCTCAGGGCTCTATCCTATCACCATGGCATTTCAACATCTACCTTGCCCACCATGCCCACTTCATCTACAACTTCTCTCCTCACTTCCAGTGTTATGCTGATGGCACTCATCTTTCCTTTGAACTACCATCCTCTATCTCCTCCCCTTCCTCTCTAATACCTGGTTGCTTGACTGCTATTCAGGGGTGGTGCTCCGACAACGATCTCTGCCTTAATGCCAGTAAGACAAAGATCTTTCTCATTGGGACACCTGCTCCCTGTTCCCCCCCCACTCTCTGGCCACCCTCCTTGGGACACTCCCCCCACCCACTTGTGAGGCTTAAAATCTTGGGTTCATCTTTGACTCCTCTCTATGCACATTACAGACCTTGCCAAGAAGGCTAGCTTTCAGCTCCACCTCCTCAGAGGAATTCCCCCTTTCCTCACCTTCCACCAGAAGTTCAATGTCCCCAGAGCACTCGTTCTCTCTAGGCCGGATTACTGCAACATTCTCTTCCTCAATCTGCCTCTCTCTTCCCTTCACCCTCTTCAACTAATCCAGAATAGGGATGCAAGAACTCATATCTCTGCGCTAAAATCTCTCCACTGGCTCCTAATTCAAGATCCTTTGCATCATCCACAAGGCTGTCTGGGGCCTGGGATCTCTCTACATCCAGCTTTCTCTCCCTAAATAACACCCTGCTAGAGATCTTCGGTACTCTAGCTCCAAGGCTCTGCAGGTCATATGCTTCTCCAAGCAAAGAGTGAGAGGTAGATGCCTTTCCTCGACAGGAGCCTCCCTCTGAAATTGGCTTCCTGCCCGCTTCATACATGAGCCAGATCTTCTTAAGTTCTGGAAACTTCTCATGACTTACCTTTTCTCCTCCTTCTTCCTCCCCCCTCCCGTGCTAATGTCCCTCTACAGATGCGACTGGTGCCTGGTCTCTTATGAGTCTTATAGGTGCCATGCTCTCCTTTATCAGTCCCCCCACAGCATCACTACCAGCACTTGCCCTTGGGAACTCTTACTGGACCAGCCTGATTCTGGTCCACCCCATCCATCGCACTTGTCCCTCTCCCACTTCCCCTGCACTTGTCCTTTGTGGCCCCCCCTAAGCACTTGCTCAGCCTCCTGGGCCTGCCACTCCTGTACTTCACAGCCTCATCCCCTGTCCCCTTCCCAGCCCTGCCCCCTATCTCCACCCTCCCTTGCACTGTTTGTCTCTGTACTTCCATGCCTTCCCTTGGTCATTGATTGCATGTACTGCAACCCAATCCTTTCTTGCTACAATTCCCTCAATGTCTATGGACACAATTGTTCCTTCTTTCTCATCTAGTGGTGTTTCTGGTCTGAATAGGTGCTCACCTGGTCTCCATACTTTCCCTGCTATCCTTGGCATCCATGCAAGGGCTTAGTCTGTCTTGTACTGGAACATCTCAGCGTCTGATGGCTCCCCCCCTGTACTGTGTTCCCACAATATGCTTGAACAATCTATCTTACAGTCAGCATGTGTATTCCTGGTGTGGAGCATGTAATGCCTTTGTCTGTGAATGAGATGGTCATGTCCTGTCTGCACATCACCTGACAACACAAATGTCCCTTCTGGATGCACAACCTAGTCGCCCCTGTGTCAACAAGAAAGGAAAAAGTTTTGTCACTTATCACCACCCTTATGTGAGGTTCCTCTGCAGGTTGGGTGTGACCAACAGGATGGGTCACAACAAGTAAGTCTGTGGGCTGTCCTATTGTGGGTACAATGATAATCCATTCCCCATGTAAGGATTGTTCACCACTATGGTAACTCCTCCCATCCGTCTGACAGGTACCGTTGCCATTGTGTCCATGGGTTCTGGGGAGTGACAGTCCTGTATTTGTGTTAACTGTTGTGATGCCTGTGAATGTTGGGCTAGTGGTGCTGTCATTGGTGGTGCTGTTGCTTGGGTTACTGTCATGGGTGGTGTTGTTGGTGCAGCCTGAGGCTGTATCTGTACTGTGTGTGTGGCGTGCTGTCGTATGCTTTGTAACTGCCCTTGTTGCTGCATTTCTTGAGGGTAATAGCCATCCTGTCCCACTTGGTAGCCCTGCTGCCCCTGTTCTCTCCACCCTTGTTGCACTCCCCTGTTTCTGCATGCACTGGAAATGTATCCTAGCTGCCTGCAGGTCCAGCACTGGGGTGGCTCCCTTGCTTGCCATGGGAATCCTCCTCCTCCCTCTCCTGGTCCTTGTGACTTTTGCCATGTGTATCCCCTGGACCCCACATGGGTTGGTGTGATTGTGGTCTGAAACCTCACCCACTTTGGAAACCTCTGCTCCCTCGGTAATTCTGTGAATATCGACCCCTTACCATGTAGCCTCCTCCCATGGGTGGTGCACATTGTTGCATGGGGTTATTGTATGGCATCTGTGGTTGGTACTGAGGTTGCAGGCTGTGGAGTCCCTGCTTGTGTCTATGTGTTGGGGCTTGTTATTAACAATTCCGCCAGTGCATATTTTGATGATTTCTTTTGTACTAACTTTGCTTCATCTGCTTTTCTCTCTTCTTCCTTTTGTTTTGCTTTCTCCTGCCACAACCTGCAATGGTGCATTATGGTGAGTTGTATTTCTGGCCATGCCTTTGCCTCCATCACCACTATTTTTTTCAAACATTTCTGTCCTTGTTCTGGTAAACCTTGTATCAAGATATGATAAAAGATTGCTATTGTTTTGTCCCACGGCTCTCGAGTTTCAAGGCGCCAAAGCTCTTGAATCTCTTCAATATAATTAACAGGGTCCTCATCATTGCGCATCTTGTGTGACGTAATAGCCCCTATGCCTGATGTGTTGGGATATTACGTCCTTAATTCTTGACATACTGTGGCTCTGCAATTGGTGAATGGTGACCCATCATGGGGTGTATTTTGTATGGTTACCACTGGGAATGCCAGTCCTCCTGATGTCATCGGCTGCGTCACCCAAAATGGAAACCCTGCAGGCTTTGACATCACCCACTGCCCCGCAGTCAGTTTCTCCATTTCATAGATCCACTTCCCCGCCCCTGCACTTAATGAGGGTAATCGGTACTTGACATTGTCCTTGACTGTGTGCTTCCAGGGCAAGTATTGTGGTCTTGCTCCTCCCCACCCTAGTAATGGCATTTGTGAGTATGCTGCTCTCTCCTCCGGTGTCCTTCTGTACTGCCTGATCTGGATGGGCCCTCTCTCATCCTCGATATCTGTACATAAATCCATCTGCTCTACTGCAGGAGTCCGTTCTAGTTGGTCATATATCCCAGGCTGTCACCCCTGTAACAGGAGAGTTTCCAGGATTGTGCAATCATTGCCTCATCCCTCCTATGCCCTGGGAGATCCTGCAGTCTTTTATTGTATGTTGTCTGTAGGGCTAACCCTTCTGCTTTGTCTTGGGTTGGTTTGTCTGTGTCGTGCCCTCCTCTCCTCTGTTGCTGTGGTCTGCACTCCCACAAGGTCCCTTCACTTGTCCTTGTGAGGTAAAGTTTGCTGGGTCCCTCCCTCTCCTCATCACTATGGTCATCATCATGGTCAGACTCGTTGTCCATGTGACTACAGAACCCATTTGAAAAGTTTCATTTCCGTGTCATTAAGTTGGGGTTGTGTGGTGCATTAAGATCAATGTCTCTTAATTTACATTTGTTTTCCCTTTCCTGTACTCCTAGGCGTGGAGTGCATTCCCGACTGGGCTTCCTTAGGTACATTTTCACTGTCTCGTTCATGTTGCTGCTCCTCATCTCTCCTTTTCCTATCCAATTCTAATGTGATCTGGTTCCCTACCCATTTTAATGCCCACGTGTCCTCATCCTCCCTATATCACTCCCTTGCCAACCTTTCCAACCTCAACTGCTTCAGCGGGTTCTCATCATACTTACGTGTTGCTTGCAATTATATTCCATAATGACATTTCCACCTCTTTTTCATCTTCTCCCAGCTTCTCTATTTCCTCCCACTTCTTCTCCATCTCTCCCCTTTGTCGTTCTGCCTTCGTATCCCTCTCCACTATGTCCCTTCATTCCCTTTCTAACATTGCCAAGTGCTCTCTCTGTCCCTGCTCCCGTAGCTCCAGTTCCTTTGATAATTCTTGTTTCCGTGCTCTGTGTCCTCCTGTTCGAGTCGTCCTTCGTCGTCCCTTCATTGTTGCTCCTCCTCCTGTACCTGTGTTGCACTTCTGTGACATCCTTGTCCCAACTCCAAGCTCTCTATTGCCTTTGTTGTCCCTTCGGCCACCCCAGTTGTTGTGCCCTTCAATTTAAGAAGTATCTGTGCTGCTATCCATTCCTCTTACTCTATTCCCGTGAACTCTGTTTTCACACGCCGCAGCCTATACCTTGCTGTTGTTAGTTTTTTGGCATAGAGGGTGGTTTATACGTAGGGTTTGAATATCTCTCAGCTGCTTTTAGTTTTCACAATGGGTATATGCCCTCTTCCTCATCTTCATCTTCGCCCACTATGCTTGTATCGGCATTACCGCCCCGCTGTACACAGGATACATCATGAAGTTTGTTTTTTACCTGTCCTCTAGTCGATAGTCCGCTGTCAAGGGAAAATGTTATAATTCAATAATTATCACCTTTGCTTATTACAAGCACCAGTGGCTCTGCACCTTACACGGTGTACTCCGCATACATCCCCTCCTTCACCAGCATTGCCGTTTTCCGGCACACCACCTCAATCGGGCCAATATGCCATCCGCGCACTGCCACTTGTTCACCTCTCTATCAATCCCGATGCTGCAATGCTAGCTCCTCACCGTCACAACACACTGTCTTATGCACCGACCTATGGGTGATGTCACCAAGCTAAAGTTTGACCAGATGGACAGACAATTTGTACATACACAGAACAGGGACCCATTGCTTCAATCGCGCTCAGAAAACCCACAACCCACGATCCCCACAGCTGTCTTCCCACCTCTCCGGGGTGGAGTATAATCTTTTATTTCTCCTGATTAACTGCACCCGCTGTGTCACCTAACATGTGAAACGCCTCTCTCCAGGAGACATAAACAGCTAATGCACCTTCCACCATCTAGGTTAGCCCCAGCTAACCCTTACGCGGAAACCGACATCTATGCTTCAAGCTAAAACACCCAATTCACAGGGATACCTAATATACATACGTCTATATTCCAAGCTTATCAAGTCAATAATCCCGGTTGTTCACCAGAACCTTTTACCTCTAAGACTGAACGTTCCCTAAACATAGAAAAGGGATGTCTACCTCCGCTCTGCTCCCTACCATCATGCACATGCTACCACTATTCCATCCCTCCTATTCACAACTATCAATCACAGAATAACAGTCAACATCTCCCTACTCCCGCATGCGTGAAACCCACCAACACAACACATTGCTTTTTATGTGGACCACTACTTATGTTCTACGTTCATCAACGCTGCTCGCCCGCTGGCTCCCCGTCAACCACTCGTCTAGCCCTTCTGGTCTGCGTTGACACCTCACCGACCGCGGGCAGGATATATTCTCAAGACGGCTCTCAATGGCGAAGCTCCGGTTACACTGTGTGGTTATCCCACAATTCCCACCGGGGTCCTGCAGAGCCTTTGCTAGGAGTCTGGGAGTGACAAACTCAGGGAATGCCTAACTCCTTGCTTTCCTAAAAGAACGCAAGGTTCACACAAGTAGCAAGGTACAACTGGGGTTTATTACAGTCAACAAACCAAAGGGATTATATGCACAGAGGGAAGTCCAGTCACATCTCGCCGCATTCTGGCTCACAGTTATGATGACTATTAGTGTCACAGCTTGCGTCACATTCCGGGCCCTTCTCCTAAACCTAACTTCACTCAAGATAGGTTGCTGAGTGGTAGTTCCCCTATTGGAACCCATACAGAAGTTAGTTTATTGGACCAGACTGCGTCAGGTGTTAGGCTTGGACCATCCCCGAAAACTGATACTAAGGTATGCGGGCCTAGTGGTTGGTCAGTGACCTCATCTACCCACCCCTACGGCTATGAATTCTGATTGGTTGAGCCACGGGCCCCCAAGCCTGGGACAAACACAGTTCCCAGTCCGCTAGACACCTGACCACAGTGCTTGTGCAACTATGTGTTTGTGATGTGCAACAATGTGTCTGCGGCATAATCGTGTTTAAACAATTACTGCCACAAAAGCGCTCCATTTCCCAATGCAATACTGTAGCTTGAGTGTAAAATTTGTTGCAACCATTGTCAGGCCTGTGAGACGGTTTGCTCTTCCCAGTCACCACATCTTGGCTCTTCATCAGCTCGGCCGGATCACGTGCTTGGAGACCACGTTTGTGAGCACAGGAGCTCTGAATTATTCTGCATTTCTCAGAGAACGTGCCTCTCCTGCAGCTGGTGCTACTTCAATTCAGGATAAGGAATGTAATTTGCAACATTGCGACCTTGGCTGTTGCTTCATTCCCGCTGTGGTTGTTCTGCTTGCACAGCATTTTGTGTGGCTTAAGGTTTCTCTAAGATGATCATAGCCTACTAGATTTTCTAACCGATGGTTTGGCTTCTACTGTATGCGTCTTCCATATTATCCATAGGTTAGTGCGTCATGGCAGTCAGGTCCCTCGAGTGCTCCTGCCATACCATGGGGTTATTTGCATATAAGCATCTGCAAGCACTTACACAAGCCCTTCTTGCTTCTTGCATTCCTGTGTTGCTGCAGCAAGCCTAATGGCAAAATAATAAAAGTGCAGACAGTATGTGCATGTCACTGTCCTCTAACTCATACAGCTGTATACGTGTGTTCTTTGTGTAATTGATTGTGTGAGTGTCATGAAGGTGCGGATGGCACGATTGCTTCATGTCTAACATAGCTATGTTGTTGTGATGTCTCTAATGACTTCAGGCATAGCTTTTCCGGGGTTGGTCGATTCTGTCCATGTAGCTGTCTCCAAATCCCTCCTGTGCGTCTTTGTCCACTCTGGATAGTGTTTGTACTGCTCCTAGGTTGTAGGGTCTGGCGAGATGGTATCTCTCGTGGTAATTGTCCATTGGGGGAGCAGTGGGAATTGGTGTGAGTTCATACAATCAGCGGCCATATTGTCTTTGGTGCTTCTTCTGGGGACGGGAGGTGTATTCTGACCTTCCCTCTTCAGAGCGTGCCCCGTTCAGTTCTTTTAGGCTCTCATACTTTTGTTGTCTTCCCCAGCCTTGGTATACCGTGTTCATATCTTTTTCACTCGTTTCTACTTGGGGCATGTGCCCATTCCATTTTCTCAGGCCCTCAAACCTTTGTTGGCATTCCCAGCCATGGCCCTCTCCCTTTGTGTTTCTTTGGTTTCCATAACCTTGTAAGTTTTGGCAGTCTTGGAAACCAACATTCATAGCCCTCACTGGCATTCTCACGTCAGAAGCGTTTGCTTCCTTGTTGGTGCTCATCTCTACAACAAAGTCACCTGCCCTGTGGAGCTCAGGAACCTGGGCTCCATTCCTTCATCTGGTCTCGACATCGGTTGCCGGACTCCAGGCCCGTCACTGCTCTTCAGTGATCGCACCACTAGGGAAGACAATTTGTCCTTCTCCTGACCGGAGCCTGTTGCTCAGTCGGAATGCACGCCATTCAGCCTACAGTTAGAGGGACTCGCTTCTCCCACACCACCACTGGTTCCATGGCTTGATCTGACTCCGCCCCTCCACAACATTGTCGCTAAAAAGGCTCACCTCTGCATAGCAATTACTCTCCTCCTTCCGTACAAGTCTCTTCTAGATCTGCAGTGTGCTATGCTCTTATGCACATCATCAGAACCAACAGAATGGTGTTAGTTTTCTTTGATTATGGCATTCCGATGATCCTCAGCATTACTTGAAGACAAAAGTGTGAAGGAAGGGTCTTTGTTGGTTATACTCATAACATGGTATGCCAAAGTCCTTCCACTACTCATATAAGCAGAAAACACCCCATATATGCAGAAAGGGTGTTAAGGACTGGGAGTTCCTTATTGGAATGGGAGTCCTTCCCAGCCTCAAAGGGGGTGTATCCCCTCTGGGGACAAGGGATTCATTTTCCGGATTTGTCACACTATATTTCTTCTAGGATTAACTTTTGAAATGTCTTCTTATTAGGCTTTTCTGTGAAGCCGGTAGTCCAACTTCAACTCACTCAGAACTCTGACACTTGCTTGATATTTTGTATTCTCCATTTGTGACCGTTTGTTTCATACTGATCAAGCCCTGGTGGCTGTCAAATCATTTGAAATTAAATTCACACGCCTTAGCTTTTCATGCCATTAACACTCTCTCTTTTAACTAACATTGTGCACTTTCATGAAATATCTGTTTTTCTGTAACTTGTTTACTCTCCATTTTCCAAATGTTACTATGAAAGGCCAGCTGAACAATGTTATCTTGTTTCTGGTTAAGCTCATGAAAGTTCTTGCTGATTAAATCTTTCTGTAAACATTCGGTTGAAGATGTCAGAAATGTTCCTGACATCACATGTTCAAAGCAAACAAAGTATAAAGATAATGGTATAATTCAGAACCCTTTCCGCCAGGGATACTCAAAAAAGCATGGTGTTTGAAGGTCTATCTTCTTGAACCTGGCTGTTTTTTTTAATATAGAAATCGAAATCAACTCTTGGTTTGCAGCAGAACACACATTTTAATATTTGAAAATGACACTTTGGGCCTCATTACGACCTCGGCGGTAGCCATGCCGTTATTGGCGGCATGTCTGCCGCCGAAATCGCGTGTGGGTCCGGGTTCCCAGAATGGGGAATTACCAGGCTCGGTAATTCCTCCCTCCAGGAACCCTGGCCCGGACCTTCCCCATTCCCATTTCAGCCCTCATAGGGCTGAATGGAAATGGGAGAGGGAGCAAACAACGGGCCGATTACGAGTGGCCCGTTGTTTGCTCTCTCTTCCCATCGCAGGACCCGGTTTTACCAGGCGTCCTTACCGGTCCCGCGAGGGGACCTCGTAATGTGGCGGAATGGGTTTAACGGGTCTGCCTCCGTTAGCGGGTCCCGTTAACCCGTTCTGCCAGGGTCGTAATGAGGCCCTTAGTACCGAATTCACAAAAAGTAATGCAAATAAACAATATGTTCAGAGGAGGCATTTTTTATTTGTCTCAGTTTGAGAAATGCATAGGTCATCATATTCACAAAGGTGGCCAATGCATTTCCAGGGGACTGTACTATAGCAGAAATGTTCTGCTTGTCACTCCCTTTGCATACATTAGAGTGGGAAGTATGGATAGTGTTCCCCGCACCCAAAGGCTACATACTCTAGATATCTGTTATGTGCGTTTTCTAGGACAGAGCTCATAACTTTAGAATCGTACCTGACTAAATGTTATTCCTTTTAAACGTCAGGGTCAATATGTTGAATGATGGGCATGTGACTGACTCTGCCTCGGCTGTACTGGCCTTTCCAGGGCCATTGTCCTGCAGCCAGTTAACCTCTATTTTATTAAATAATAACTTCAGTAATCCTTGACAGCTCTACTGGCCTTTCCAGGGCCATTGACCTGCAGCCGGGTAAACTCTATTTTATTAAATAAATAACTTCAGTAATCCTTGTGGAAGTACAGTTTGCAGGATGAACATTCATGCACCCCTAATTCATGGGTGACTCTGCACTTGCCCAACAGGCTTCTCAGGCCACAGGAAATGTGAGAGCACTCTTCGGAGTACCTCTACAGCACCTACTTCTTTAATTTCAAAGCTCTTGCATGTGAATGGTAATGTGAGGAAACATCAAAGGTTGGCCATTCCTTGCCCTCCCAAATGGAGCTAAACTGGTCCTCTGGTGGAGCAAGCACACCCAGATGGGAGATGTTTGGGCATCAAAATTATGTTTTGCTGTACTTTGATATTAATCCCTAATTTTCTTTCTGCAGATTCCTCAAAGAGTGTACTGGAGCCTAGATTGGTGAGTAAAAACATGGCTTGCTGGTTTAGTGGTGTAAAATGCAACTTGTCCATTTTCTTTGTCCCTATCATATCAATTGTATTAGTGTAGTTTGTTAAAACAAAATTCATTCTTGGCTGAATTTATTTGCAGAACTAGTAAGGTTCCTAGAGACATGTTCTGTTAAGTCTAGCAGAGACTCTGATATTCACTTTCCTTGTTCTCACATGAACCAGTTTCTGATATGCATGCACACAATTCTCTGGCTGGTGCTATATCTCTCTAGGAATCTAGAAACAACTACACTCCTAATCAAAGCTGGCAAACAGAGGGAAATGATCTGTCAAGTTACTGTCTGCATCTTCAGTAGCAGAAGTAACAGAGTTTTTTCTTTCTCTGCCTCGTCATAGGGTATTTTTCGGGGTAAGGTACTGCCGGTGAAGTTGGTAACATTGCAAGGGATGGAACTGCTAGTATGGATTACTTGTAAAAACCTGTTTCGGAATCGCCATTCCTTTTCCTACCCCACTGATCATCTGGCATCTGCTTCAGATTTCATTCTTGGTACCAAAAGTGCATCAAAATCGGAAGTTGATCATTGCTGCCTCTGTGATGTGTTGTTTCATCAGGGACAGCATACTTGGTACTTGGGGCATTCGACTTCTGGATTTACAATAGCAAATCCAGAACTGCAAATCCCAACAGTCAATAAAAAAAAATATCGGTGGCAGCACACCCAAAGTTAAATGATGTTTGCGTGTACCACATTTTAGGATTTCGCTTTAGAGAGATCCATGTGATTAATACTTATGGGTGAAGGACAACCATATGTTTAAAATCAATGTTTCAAGTAAATAAAATAACTTTTGTTCATACATTTCATACACACTGCAATTGACACTTGTTTCAAATCAGTGCATTTTTAAAATAAAATTGTAAACTGAAATGTAACTTTTCGAGTACAGAGTTCATACTCAACTTATTTCAATGCAAATTCATATGGATTCCTGCCTAAGAGGACCACAGAGAGTGACAATTGTATTGGAGTGAGACATTGACAATTGTAAAGGTATTATCTCACATATCAGTTGTAAATATATGTTGCAACATGCTTACTGGGTTCCATATGTTTTCCCTGCAGGCCATTTTTACCAAGGCCTGGTTTCCTGGGTCTGGCTTTGGCTCTGCGGTTAAATACTTTGAGTGGGCTGCTACAACCCCTCCAACCTTCTCTGATGGGCTGGACGCATCTTCACCCCCTCCCCTCCAGAGGTGCAATGCCTCCATTTGGCCACTTCACAATTTGAAAGGTTGTTGTGCAAATGCATGATACACTGGAGCAGATGCACTAAGAACTGCGAGCTTGCAACACATTGAGGTAGGCCAGGCTGTAGGAAGCACACGAGGCAAGGAAGGAAGCTGCAGAGGTGTTGATGAAGGTTACTAATGCTCAAACTGAAGCTGCAGCTGCTCAAGCATGTAATGATGCTGGAACAAAGAGTCATGTGGCTCCGGAAGATGTACAAGAATTCTGACATCTAAACTCCAAACATAACTCCACCCTCATCCATCCAGCACATAAGACATAGGCAAAGGCTCACACAGAGCCCCTTCAACCTCTCCCTCTGCCACCACATGGCTGATGCCAGCCTCTGTCATACACCGTGACTTGTCATCCTAACTGGGTTGCTGGCATGGCGTTCACAATTCCAATCCACTATGCCACTCAAAACTGCCAGCTCGAACACGTCAGCTACTTTTGTTAAAAATTGCTCATTGAGAACACCTAAACTAAATAGTCGAGACTTGAAAATCACTCCCAAAGGCTCTTTGTCATATAGAGGACCTTTTTACTTTTAGGTGAATTCAGAAGACACTGCATTATTCCAAGGCTTTTTAACCAAATTGTTTAATCTTCTCTAGTCTGTCGGCAGTTTGATTTATGCGTTATGCTGCTTGCTGCTTCAGTGCTGGGAAACCTTCTAGTAGTGATGCACTTTACACAACAATGTAAAATTACAATACACGTATAGGCCGGGGATAGCTCAGGGGCAACACGTTAGCAACACAGGTTCGAATCTCGGGCTTGTGCATATTAAGGACATTATAAAAGAACAATTATAATTATAACATAATATAAAACAAAACCTTCCCTGGTCGACCATCTCCCACAATGACACCCTACTTACTACCAACCTATGATTGAATCGCTCTATTCTTGGCTGACCTTTCACCTTGATGTTCTCCTCCTAATCAAGATCAGCAGACCCAATCACAAGTTCCTCTCAGGTAAATAGTTATTTCTGACCAGCAAGATGTAAAGAGTACATGCAAAGTCCTTGAGGGGGATTGGCAGACAATAGTCCTCGCCCAAGACTACACAAAATACCCAAGCCATATTAGGTTCGAAGAGCCTCTGTTTATGAGGCAAATAAATTCGTCAGTACATGATGGAAAGAACCCGTGCGTAGAGTTTTTCAAGGTACTCGATGAACTTTTAAAACTATTTTATTTCAATTTACCCAACCACCCTGTACCAGCAAAAGTCTCTCAAGTGCCTTGGAAGAACACTCCACCTGTCGGTCACCTGCCTTCTTTTGCTCCTTCTGCCCAACTCTCTTTCATTCAAGTACACTTCTCAGTAAATAAAAGTCCTCTGGGTTGCCATTTCACCCATACCCTGCAACAATACCCTGCAACAATATTCAAAGCAGCCTCTCTTCAGCTCTCACTACCTGCAACTGGCTACCAAAAGCTGAAAGAGCGAACTTCAAGTTGCCATGCATTCTCCAAGAAGCCCTGCATGGTCAAGGTGCCAAATTGCTGACTCCAAGAATCAACACCATTTCTATGCTCCTAAAAGCGGAATAAAAAGCAAAATAAGCAAAGCACAGTGCCAAAATGTGAAACTCGTTAAATCTACTCACCATCACAACCTTTCCCACCTCAGATCCAGCAAAAAGTGGGCCCCACCGGTTCTTATTATTTTCCGCTAACAATATGGGCATGCTGCCTGACAGTAGAGGAGGCCTCTCCTGCCAGTCAGTGTGTTCACGTTGTGGAGACCCACAACGTGAACATGCTGACTGACATGAGAGGCCTTTTTTCCTGTCGGGAAAAGGATCTACATCCCAGGAAGGAAAGGAGGGACAGCCGGTCCTTTCCGTGGCTTTGCAGGCCTAACTGGTGAATGCATGCTAGTAAATGTTTTTAAAACATAACGTAATGTGTATGCATGTATGTATGTATGTAGATATGTATGGTGGTGTGTTTGTTTTTAGGAATGAGTGTAGGTAGGAGTTCTATGAATGTGTGAATGTGTGGATGGAAGTGTTATCTGTGTGTGTGTGTGTGTGTCTGTGTGTGTTCCAGACAGTATTCGCACAAAGAACTTTGCTTAGAAAGATAGTACATGTGTTCTTTGTCTCTTTTTGAAACTGAGCACAATGTGTATTTTAACATCTGCACCATCAAATAAAGATAAGGGTTTCCTGTCCAAATTTCTCTGTGTGAATACTAATTGAGCTGCGGACAGATTCTGGAAATAAGGGGTTGGCCCTCTTTTGTAATATTTGTATGTTTGTGTATCAGCCCCCATCCCTAAATTTAGTGGTCCCACTTAGTGGGGCCCCTTAATTTAGGGTTGAGGGCTGCTGGTGGCGTGGCATTGCTTTTTTGCTTTACCCTTGATGCACAGTACTGTGCATCAAAAGTAAAGCAAACATGATAAGTGAAGTGTTATCACATGGCTAGACTGACCTACAGTGAATGCAGGTCAGTCTAGCCACGTGAAAACACTCCACGTATCATTTGCTTTATCCTTGATGCATGGTATAGTGTATGAAGGGTAAAACGAAAATATGATAAGTGTTGCTATATGCACTGGCCTGCATTGAATGTAGGCCAGTCTAGCCAGGTAACGCCACTTATGTTTGTTTTACCCTTGATGCAAAGTAAAAAACAAACATGCCACTTTATGAAAGTATATGCAGATTGCCACAACTACTGTCAGTATATGTATACTTTCTAAATGCCCCATGACATGTTTGTCCTTTGCATTAAGGGCAAAAGCGAACATAAGTGTGATTGCATGGTATACTAGACTATCTTGATGTGATATAGCCAGTCTTGATATACGTTCTTTCTGTGGCATGGCATTTTATTCTGGCTGAGAGGCTTTATATGGTAATACTGGCATATATTGGTGCATCGTGCATGGCTATGTATCGACACAGCCAGCATGAACATGTTTATATACTGCCATATGTTGTGGGCAAAGGCATCATGAAAATGTGTCATGTGCACTGTTGGTGCATCTATTGGGGTTTTTATGTGCTACCATAAAAAACTGGTTGCAAACTGTATTGCCTTTTACCCAGTTTTTCACAGAAAGTGTGGTAAAATGCACAGTATTGATCCATTATCATAAAAATGTTCTCAGGGAAGAGCACCCCACACACTCTTGTTTGGTTTGAGATCACTCTCTGCGATCTGTCACTCCCACATTTTAGGCTCAAACATTTATGGGCCAATTCATGGAACAAATGTACGCTGGAAATCTCGGCGCAAGCTGGCGCAAGCATGAAAAGGCAAGTGCACTTGCACACGTGCGATTCATGGAAGGCCCTGCGCGTGTTTTCCCTGGGATGTGTACCAAATCCGTGCGTGGCACACACAGATGCACACGTCCTTGCAACATCCAGAACGCCATGCACTACGTGTACACCGAAAGCACACAACGTTGGCGCACACACCAAAAAGGGAGTGGAACACAGGGCGGAATGCACAGAGCGGGGAACAACGCATGAAAATAAGGGCGTAACTGGGGATGTACTGCTGGGAAGTACACGGGACGCCCACACACACGTGTTAGGGAGAATTCTATTAAAAGGCTAATTTTCCTTACCCATAGAGTCCCCCAGCAGCTTTGCTGGATTTTAGGGGTTTCTTTTTTTCTCCTGCTAAGAGTGAGAACCTTTTTTTCCCATTCTTGGACAGATTGCTAGTGTGTGTTTTAGGCTATCTTGTGATCTTCTGGTCTATGGGGTTTTCTCACCCTCATAGGAATCATTTTTTTAACATGTGTGGTACACAGCACCCTCCATGCCATACCACTGGGGTGTCGTAGCAACCCCCACACATAGTCTCCATACCCTGGGACTGACGTCTGTCTCCAAGGACATGTAAAGTACCATTGACTTTACTAGTCAATAGTTATGAACAAAACCAGTACAACCCATCTTACTATGGAGGTAGTGGGAAGGGTTAATAGTTTTTCCCTGGTGTTCATTTTTGAGGACGTACCGTACAGTCCCTCTCTCAAATGTTTCTGGTTGGTGGCAGTGGTTACTACCATAAATATTCGACCGCAAATATTTCTCTATGGGATTTTCCCATTGTTCGAGGCTACCACTTTTACTGACAGCCTCTAACATACCGTTGGTTCATTTTTATATTAACTTTACTCCAGTATGTTTTTATTGCCAGAACTTTAATAATATGTATTTCTCGTGTCTTTCTCTGTAAACCTAACCCAGGTCGGGGATCCTTTGTTCGTCCTTTTGGCGGCCTTCTGCACAGAAGCCCTCCTCTCGGCGCCACTGAGTCTGGGGTAGACAGAATGTGTGGGAGGGGGAATAGGCCCCCTGGACCGGGTTGCATACGCAACCCAAGTCGCACTCTGGCCTGATAGGCTGGGGGTTCTCCCGCCAGGAGAGCCACCCCACTGTGTGAGTGACAGCTAGGCTGTATGAATGGGGGGTATTGCTGCATAAAAGCACGGTCCTGAGTACTGGAGGAAGAGACGTCACCACTGGAACTAAGAAACCAAAGAGGGGAGAAGCCGAAGACATCTGCAATGACTGAACCACCGGTGAAGCCCTGCTGCACATCCTCACCACTTTTCTCCAACGACTTGAGAAAATCTTCCTCTGCAAGAGTCTTCTTCCCTTGAGCTAGTTGGGCCAACCAGTTCGGCAATCGCATTCCAGGACCTGCTTGGTCGAATCGACAGTGCCAAGCACTAGGAGACCGGATAGCCAGGCACCCGTCCACCAGGACCGTGATTTAAATGAGTGTACCTTTTATTCTTTTTGGCAGCACCACGGCTGGTTTCATCCCTGGGCAGTGCAGTAACTCGAACCTTCCTCCACGACGAGAGTCTCTCTTCCTCTGCTGGATCTCCCGAACTTCAGGAACTGCCAGGAACAACCGCCACCACAGGAGCCTCTTCCACTTTTAAGGTACATTGTTCCGGCAGGCCTCCCGTTTCGTTGGGTATCGCTAAAAGTGTTTTAAATCCTTTACTTACCTACTGGGTTGGCCGGCCCTATCATCTAACATTGTCTTTCACCTTCTGCAACCGCCTTTTCGAATCGTTAAACAAAGACTTGACTGCAGCGACTAGACCATTTTGCACCTGGGCACTTTGCCTTGTACCATTGACAATGGCACAGGCCTATTGACTCTGGCTAAATATGTTACAACTGCCTTCTCTAGATTGCTTATCACCTACAAATGTGTTGGGGCACCTAACTCTTATAACCACCTTTTTGTCATGATGCCTACCTCCAAGGAGCCAGAGAGGGCCCGGCACCCTCAGAGGCAGGCAACATGTATACTAGGGAAGTCCCAGCCACCCCAGATAGGGGCTCTTTGGACTCAGTCTTGGCGCCGTTGGCATCAGGCTCATAAGGGATAACAGTCCTGGCACCATCGGCGCCAGGCTCATACAAGATATGGAAGGAATAGTGTTTGGTGCAAACTTACCTGGCAGACCATGCTGCAATTTCCTTACCTGGCAGATCATTCTACAACTTCCAGATGAAAAAGGAACTACTTAACCACACGGGTGTGGCTGGTGGCAGGATACATACCTTCAGTGGAAGGATATATACCTGGGACTACTTGAAAGGCTATTTAAGCCACGCCCAGACAGCAAACCACGCTTCGCGTTGTTCTGCTCATAGCAGCTGGACGCTCACCGTGCCTGCTCCTACTCCAGTCCTCGACCACGCCTGCCAGCATCCTGGAAACACCTAAGGATAGAAAAGGGAAGAAGAAACAGGTGAAAACAAACCTTACCTGTTAAAGCTGCATTCCGGATTCAGCGCGCCAATGTTCCTGCAAAAAGACATCATTTTAAATACTCACCGCGTCGCATACATCTCGGCGCACTTCTCTTACCTGCACGTGGCGCCTTCGGCTCTGCGACGCCCATCTGGATCTCCTGCAGCATTCCAGCACCTACGGGGAGACGAAGAGAAGAAAGCAAGGTGAGAAGGGGAAAATAACCAAGAAGCACTTACCCGCCAAGCTAATTCTTCTTACCTTCGGGTCGATGCCATTCCTTGGGCATTTCAGCACCCCGGCCCCTATGGGGAAAAAGCAAACATCACATTAGTGAATGCAAGAACCGTAGCAAACGAACTATTTTAAACTTACCTGCTTACAGGTCGGACTCAGCTTCTGCTTCGTACCGGCTCCATTTCTTCGGCATTCTCGAACTCCGGCCCCTAAGGAAAAAGAGACAGGAAAAGACAGTAGTGGGCCTACACCAAAACTCACCTGAAATCAGGTTTTCGACGGAAACCGCCCTCAGCCCGGAGTCTTCCATTACCTGCAAAAGAGATGAGGAACAGTTTAGACTCAAGCTTGCCATAAACATTTACGGTACACGCCCGCGCCTCCGTGGGAACCAGGTGAGCGTTACAGAACGCGAAGCCTACCCACAATTACCCACCCAGGCGCCTTGGAGACTTCCGAAACAGACCAACTGGCCCAACTATTGGGGGAATTACGGGCAGAAGTTCACGCCGCCCGCCAAGAAACCAACGTTCTTCGAAGAGAACTAATCTTGTCCAAAGAATGAACCGATGACCTGGCTAAACAGCTTTTGCAGAATCAGGCTGGACAAACGCCATTACCTGCTTCCGGGAGAGAGTCCACTCCTATGGCTTCCACTAACCTGGTGCAAATTAACCTGCCGGGAAACATGCCTTTGGCCCCACCTGAACGTTTTGCGGGGGACCCCAAGAAATACGCTGTTTTCATGAACCAATGTCGTTTACACTTTTTATGTAGACCTGGGGCCTTCCCTAATGACCAAATTAGGATGGCTTTTGTTTTATCGTATCTCAGCGGCTGTGCAGCCGATTGGTCTATTCCGTTGGTAAATCAAGACGATCCTATCCTTCGTGACTTTCAACGCTTCCAGGCTAGTATGAAGAGATTATTTGCCCGGCACGCCCAGGGTGAGGCCTTGGATAACGAACTTCTGTCTTTGCGTCAAGGGAACCAAGACCTCCTATCTTATATCGCCACATTTAACAGACTGATCGTGGAAACTGGGTGGCCTGAGAATAAAAGAATCACCTTGTTTCATCGAGAACTTCGTGGAGAGCTAAAAGACGTTCTGGCTCAAATTGTGAATCCACCCCAATTCTGTGAGGAATACATCAATTTAGTGATCCAACTTGATCAAAGACTTCAGAATAGAAAGACTGATCGGACTAGATTTGAAACTTGGGCTTTGGTAAAAACCCACGCAAACCCCAAGAGTACCGACACTTCGGAGCCAATGCAAATCGGGGGAGTAAAAGGACCCCTAACGCAGAAAGAACGAGAAAGAAGACGGAAAAACCAGTTATGTCTCTATTGCGGAGAGTCTGGACACTTTCTACGAAATTGCCGATAAAACCACCCAAGAAGGTGGTTGGAGCTACAGACCAAAACCTTCCAAAATCTGATTCGGGAAACGATCAAGCCCGACAAGCGTAGAGGTCCGCTTGCCGAGCGTGAAGACAAACTCTTTGACCTCGCATTTCATCATGCCAATGACCCTCGTGGATCCAAAGCAGCCTCAACGATTACATGGCATAAAGGCATATCTCGACAGTGGGGCTATTGGGAACTATGTTGATCTTGAATTGGCTTCCAGGATTGGTCTCCCTCTCTGACCAAAAATCACCAAAGATGTCATTACCACGGTTGATGGGACCGAAATTGCCTCTGGGCCGGTAACACATTCTACCACAGAAATGACACTGGTTGGCCAAGATGGTCATAGGGAAACCATAGTGTTCGACGTAATCAAGGCTCCACAATTTCAGGTAATATTGGGGATCCCTTGGTTAGAAGCACATAATCCTCGAATTGACTGGCGAGCAAAGAATATCACCTTTCCTAACTGCAGACAAACTTGTTATTCCGGAAATCCACAAGTGGGTCTAGCCTCAGTAACCTCTGCGTCAGCACAACTACCACTTGAGTATCAGGACTTTCAGGACGTTTTTCAAAAAGAACAGGAAAAAACCTTACCACCTCACCGGCCATACGATTGTCAAATTGATCTGGTACCCAATGCTCAACCGCCTTGTAGTAGGATTTATGCCCTTACCGAACCAGAGAATCTTCATTTACGCCAGTATTTGGATCAGTATCTTGCCAATGGGTTTATTCGCCCGTCAAAGTCACCGGCTTCTTCAGCTTTGTTCTTCGTGCCGAAAAAGGAAGGCGACCTTAGAACATGTATTGACTATCGCGCCTTAAATCAGATAACGGTTAAGAATCGTTACCCCCTGCCTCTGATCCCTGAACTCCTCGACCAGGTGAAAGATGCCTGCATCTTTACCAAGCTGGATTTAAGAGGGGCTTACCATCTGGTGCGCGTCAGAGAAGGCGATGAATGGAAAACGGCCTTCCGCACAAAATACGGACTCTTTGAATACCAAGTGATGCCCTTCGGGTTGTGCAACGCACCTGCTGCCTTCCAGTATTTTATGAATGACATCTTTCGAAAATCATAGATGTTTGTGTCATCATATATATTGACGACATCCTAGTGTACTCTTCCTCGGAATCTGATCACCGAAAACATGTTAAGGCCGTCCTGGAGAAACTACCCCAGCACAAACTATTTGCAAAGCTCGAAAAGTGCATTTTTCACATCACAGAGGTTGAGTTTCTTGGTTTCGTCCTAACGCCAAAGGGAGTTCGAATGGACTCACGGAAAGTGGACGCGATCCTCAAATGGCCATCCCCTAGTTCTGTGAAAGGGGTTCAGAGCATGCTTGGTTTTGCCAATTTCTATCGAAGGTTTATCCCCGAGTTTTCTCGAGTGGTTCAACCCATCACAGCTCTCTTATGGAAAACAAACGCTTCGAATGGACTACGGAAGCAGAACAAGCATTTCAGGAACTAAAAACTAAATTCACCTCCGCACCTGTGTTAAAACATCCCCGTCCAGATCTCCCTTATGTTGTGGAAACTGACGCATCTAGTTTAGCCTTGGGAGCGGTTCTATCACAGAGGGACCCAGTCTCGAACCAACTGCATCCTGTGGCCTTTTGGTCCAGAAAATTCTCAGCTCCAGAAGTTAACTACGCAATCACAGATAAAGAACTATTAGCTATCAAGTCAGCTTTCAAGGCTTGGTGTCATTACCTTCTCGGCGCAAGACATACTATTACCGTAATTACAGACCACAGGAATTTGCAATGCTTAAAAACGGCCAAAGCTCAATCCTCACGCCAACTCCGTTGGGCCCTGTTCTTTGCAGAATTTGACTTTGTGATCACCTATAGCCCCGGCTGCAAGAATGGCAAGGCGGACGCACTATCTCGAATAGGAATGGGCGATTCTACCCCAACTCTAGATCCAGTTCTGATTATTCCCGAACAGAGAATTTTGGGGGTGATCTCCTCACAAACTCTAGAGGATATTCAAACTAGAGTTAAATTGCTTTTCGACGCTGCAGCCTTGCAAGAATGGAGCCTGAAAGATCCCAGATTTTCAATTAATAACGATTTACCTTATTTCCAGGGGCGACTGTTCTTGCCTCAAAAGGATTTGCAAGATCTCGTTATTGCCCATCATCATGAGACACTAATGGAAGGACACCCGGGCATCGCTAAGACTGAAGAAAAAATTAAAAGGCATTTCTGGTGGCCCTCCTGGCGAAAGGATATAAAATCTTTCGTGATGACATGGGCAGTGTGCGCCCAAAATAAAAGTCAAAAGCAAAAACCAGCCGGTCCGTTACGACCTCTGGACATCCCACCGGCACCTTGGCACACTTTATCGCTGGATTTTATAACTGACCTACCTCCTTTTCATGGATTTAATACTATACTGGTAGTTGCAGACCTCTTCTCCAAGATGGCACATTTTATTCCCTTGAAAGGGCTGCCTTCAGCCTCCACCCTAGCCAAGGAATTTCTTGAGAACGTCGTTCGTCTACATGGTTTTCCATCCATATTAATCTCCGATCGGGGAAGCCAGTTTATTTCTCGGTTCTGGAAGAGATGTTGCCAAATGGCACAAGTTGATGTGTGTTTATCTACCAGCCACCATCCTCAGACCGACGGCCAAACCGAGAGAACAAACCAGACATTGGAGCAGTACTTACGGTGCAAGTTGCATCAATCAGAATATAATTGGAAAGACATTTTATGGATTGCTGAATACGCGTACAACAATTCTGTGCATTCAGGAATTGGCCAGACTCCTTTTTATACCTTATTTGGCCACCATCCCAGAACTTCGGATCTTGAACCACCTCAAGACCTTGAAATGCCCGCCGTGGATAACTTACATGCCACCATAACCCGAGCCTTCAAAGAAGCCAAGACTCATTTACAGCAGGCCAAGGACAAATATAAGGAAAATGCTGACTTACATCGGAGCGAAGTACCTCCTTACCAAGTTGGAGATCAAGTGTGACTGGCGACTAGACATATACCACTTAAAGGCCCGCGAACTTTTAACCCAAGATATATAGGGCCTTATCCAATCAAGGCTGTAATCAACCCGGTAGCCTTCAAACTCGATCTGCCCCCCAACATGCGAATCCATCCGGTTTTCCACGTATCACTGTTGAAACCTGTACAACCCGGAACCAGGCTACTCAAGCCACCAGAACCAATCCCAGTAGATGGGGAACTGGAATTCGAAGTTAAAGACATATTAGATTTTAAGATGTCCAAGTCAAAGGTTTTTTACATAATTGATTGGAAAGGATATGGACCTCAGGAGAGATCTTGGGAACCAAGCGATCATATACATGCACCTCGTCTAATACAAACATTTAATCGTAAGTTTCCACACAAACCAAAGCCTCCGGACAGTACATCCTTGGGAGGGGCCTTGGGGGGAGGTACTGTCATGATGCCTACCTCCAAGGAGCCAGACAGGGCCCGGCACCCTCAGAGGCAGGCAACATGTATACTAGGGAAGTCCCAGCCACCCCAGATAGGGGCTCTTTGGACTCAGTCCTGGCGCCTTTGGCGTCAGGCTCATAAGGGATAACAGTCCTGGCACCATCGGCGCCAGGCTCATACAAGATATGGAAGGAATAGTGTTTGGTGCAAACTTACCTGGCAGACCATGCTGCAATTTCCTTACCTGGCAGATCATTCTACAACTTCCAGATGAAAAAGGAACTACTTAACCACACGGGTGTGGCTGGTGGCAGGATACATACCTTCAGTGGAAGGATACATACCTGGGACTACTTGAAAGGCTATTTAAGCCACGCCCAGACAGCAAACCACGCTTCGCGTTGTTCTGCTCATAGCAGCTGGACACTCACCGTGCCTGCTCCTGCTCCAGTCCTCGACCAATCCTGCCAGCATCCTTGGAAACACCTAAGGATAGAAAAGGGAAGAAGAAACAGGTGAAAACAAACCTTACCTGTTAAAGCTGCATTCCGGATTCAGCGCGCCAACGTTCCTGCAAAAAGACATCATTTTAAATACTCACCGTGTCGCATACATCTCGGCGCACTTCTCTTACCTGCACGTGGCGCCTTCGGCTCTGCGACGCCCATCCGGATCTCCTGCAGCATTCCAGCACCTACGGGGAGACGAAGAGAAGAAAGCAAGGTGAGAAGGGGAAAATAACCAAGAAGCACTTACCCGCCAAGCTAATTCTTCTTACCTTCGGGTCGATACCATTCCTTGGGCATTTCAGCACCCCGGCCCCTATGGGGAAAAAGCAAACATCACATTAGTGAATGCAAGAACCGTAGCAAACGAACTATTTTAAACTTACCTGCTTACAGGTCGGACTCAGCTTCTGCTTCGTACCGGCTCCATTTCTTCGGCATTCTCGAACTCCGGCCCCTAAGGAAAAAGAGACAGGAAAAGACAGTAGTGGGCCTACACCAAAACTCACCTGAAATCAGGTTTTCGACGGAAACCGCCCTCAGCCCGGAGTCTTCCATTGCCTGCAAAAGAGAAGAGGAACAGTTTAGAATCAAGCTTGCCATAAACATTTACGGCACTTACCGGAACAGACAAGCGAACTCGAACTTACTATCCAGTGATGTAACTGGATCCCAATGCGCCCCTGCATCTGAAGCAGGATGGAGAGCTCGCCTCTTCAATCCCTAAGGTGAGTCTCCACAGGGAATTACAGAAGGGTTGCAAGGAGGGTGAGAAGGGGAACGGGAGATCAACACAAAACCTGCAGAGTATTAACCCTTCCTTTTCGCTCACAGAAGGGTATTCATCTGAGCCAGACAAGCCGGATTTGGGAACCCAGCCCACTCCATCTTCAGGGTGCTGAACATTTCCTTCGAAGAGGCCACTGCCGTCCAGACCACGCCCGCGCCTCCGTGGGAACCAGGTGAGCGTTACGCTTTTCCTTCCCTCTTTTTAAACTTGTGAAATGCCATTTTGGTCAGTGTTTCCTTGTTCCATAGTACTGTAGTCCTATTGTGTAAACCCTGAATACTGCTCATCTACCTCTTGAGATAAGTCTGACTGCTTAGCCACAGCTACCAACTAAATCTTTGTGGTACTGACTGATACCAAAGTGGATTTATTGCATATACCTGTAGTGTTAATCTTCTGTAGTGCTCCCTAAGGGAACTGCACAGGATTCTGCCTAACACTGGTGTACAGCAGTGAGGATAAAAGTATTGGATTTACATTTTAGAGTGCTGCTAGTACCTTGGTTCAATTAACCACAAGGCTTAACAATCACTAAAAGTTAATTTTAAAAAGTCAAGTATGGAAAGCTATAGCCAGGAGACCCTCCTTGTAAATACTGCTGATTATTTAAGGGATCTGTGCAGACAGAAACGTCTTCCTGTCAAAGGCAAGAAATCAGAGTTGATAGAAAGATTGTTAGAAAACCAAAGTCTGGAGAGTGGAGCTGAAGTGCCTGTCCGTCCAGCAAATGTAGCAAACATTGAGGATGATAATGATGAAGATGTTATTGTTGAATCAGATGAGGAAGAGGAGGCTGATAATGTAACCCCCTGTGGGCCCTTACCTGCTCAAAGGCCTCAACCTGTGGCTACTGGACCTTTGTGAGGTTCAACATTAAGTCCTGAATTTATCAGTCTAGACAAAATGAGGCTTGAACTGGAATTCAAAAGAATTAGTGCCCAAACTGAACAGAAACATCAATAACTAAGGCTCAAAGAAATGGAGCTCAATCATGAGCTAGAGATGAAGAAATTGTCTAGATCCTCCAGTCCAAAAAGACCCCGGATGCCTAAAGAGATTGTGGGTATGTATGAACCTAAGTTGGATGTGTTAGATTGGTTATCTATGTTTGAATACAATCATGGGCCCCAGGGTATCACAGGGAATCAGTTGATCCCCTGGTTATTCTCTAGGCTCCCCCCTGTTGCATCTGATGTGGTAATGGATTTGGGGGAGGTGGATAGGATGGATTATGAATGTGTGAAGCTAGCTTTAATTGCTAGATTTGGGAAGACCCCTTCCCAGTACCTTAAGAGGTTTAGGGCCCTCAAAAAGCATGATAGTACCCCTTGGGCTACTTGGATGAATGAGTGTTTGAAAAACTTAGAGGGATGGATTAAGGATTACAGAGTGAACACTTATGAAGGAATGAGAAATTTTGTTGGGTTGGAGTCTAGCTATGATGCCTGCTCTCCTGAGCTCAGACAGCACTTGGCTGATTCAAAAGAACTAGATTCCAAGAAACTAGCTAAGGTTGCTGACTTGTGGGTTGCCAACAGGGCTACTCACAAGGATTCAGGGGTCACTCATAAAAAGGATGAGGGAAAGCAGCCTAAGAAAGACAACAAAGAGAATTCAAATAATTCCAATTCCAAAGAGGGCCACAAACAAAATTCTAAGGGTAAGCCACAAGGGAAACCAAATCAGGCTAGTGTACCTTCTGGTCCCAGACAAGAAGGAGGTCAGAACAAACCACCATTCATAAAGACATTTGTGAAATGTTATGTTTGTGGTTCAACTGACCATTTGAAAGGGGATCCCAGATGTAAGGGTAAACCTTCAGGGATCTACACGGTCTCCTTAGCCTTCAAACTAGATGAGGAAGTACCAATGACCAGTGGAAACTTTCAACTACTAGCTGAAGACCCCATCCGAGTCTCAACTAGTGTAGCTTTAGTATCCTTGGCGTTTTGGGAACAACAGAATTTAGATGTGTATAATTCTATCCCAAATAATACTAAAGAGTATTATAAGGACAGTGTCTTAGTGAATGGTCAGGAAACCCCTGCTATTAGAGACACTGGGTCCAGCATAACTGTGGTGGATGAATCTTTTTTCAGGGTAGAGGATGCTGCTAAGGCACCCAAATGCCTCAACAAGTTGGCTAGAGGGCCTGTGCAGATGCTTCCCCAGTTACCAGCTCTCATCCAGTGCAATGACATGACTGTTAGAATACCTGTTAGTGTCCAATCTGAAGTACCTGGAAGGGTGTTGTTGGGCAATGATCTCAAAAATCTTGGAGTAGTGTCAAGTACTAGTACGTCCTAGTAAGAGATTACAGGAGCTCCCCAGACCTGCAAGGGAGAGGACCTTAAGAGGCTCTCCTGAGGAGATGATAGAACAATGAATCACTCCTACTCCACTGGAGTTACTAACTGCAATTTCCAAACAACCAGAAGCAAAGGAGATGCCCAAGACTTCCAAAAAGAAACCAGAAGAAAGCACTCCAGTCCTGCCAACCAGGAAATCTCCTAGGTTAGCAGAAACCACACCTGTGATTCCACCTCCAGCTGAGGCTGAGAGGGAGGTACCACCCTGTTTGGGTGAACTAGAGCCTGAGGATTCAGATCTAGTAGGAGGCCAGGATCTTATTGGAGATCTGAACCCTTTGGAGCATCCTGAGCTGCAGTCTTTACTGGCAGAAGGTGGCCCCAACAGGGCAAACTTCAGTAGGGGACAAAGAGAATGTCCAACTCTGGAAGGTCTTCGCCACCAGGCAGCTTCTCAGCTTGAAGGGCAAGAGCCTGGGAAGTATAGGTTACACTGGGAATATGGCCTCTTAGATAGTGAACCAACGAGTCAACCCCTGGAGACTACAGGAGACTTGCAGTGCCCCAAGAGAACAGACCCCCATTCTTGCAATTAACCCATGAGATAACTTTGGCTGGTCACTTGAGTTTCAAGAAGACCAATGATAGGCTCTCTTTCTACTTTTATTGGCCTAAAATGGGGGCTGAGGTAGATAAGTATTTCAAGAGTTGTCACACCTGCCAAACTTCTGGTAAGAGTGGCTCCAAGAACGTGGCACCTTTAGTGCCTCTCCCTGTAGTGGGAGTACCATTTGAGAGGTTGGAAATCGACATTGTTGGTCCTCTTGGCCCTCCAACCTCTTCAGGCAAAAGGTTCATCCTTGTTGTAGTAGACCATGCTACTAGGTACCCTGAAGCAATTCCTATGAGGACTGTTATAGCTCAGGTTGTGGCTAAGGCCCTCCTTGTTATTTTTGCCAGGGTTGGATTTCCTAAGGAGGTAATATCCGACAGCGGGTCAAATTTTATGTCCCACTACATGAAGGCCATGTGGAAAAACTGTGGATTACCTACAAGTTCCCAACAGCATACCACCCTCAGACAAATGGGTTGGTAGAAAGGTTTAACAGAACCATGAAGAGCATGATAGGAGCTTTAGAAGACCCCCTTAAGAAAAAGTGGGATCTTCTACTGCCATGCCCTCTCTTTGCATATAGAGAAGTCCCTCAGGAAGGAGTGGGTTTCAGTCCCTTTGAACTTCTCTATGGCCATCCGGTCAGAGGTCCATTGGCCCTGATAAGGAGGGGTTGATGAGTGCTCCTTCCCCCAAGCCAGTCAGATTGACTGACTATGTGATAGGACTCCGGAAGAGAATGTCATACATGATGGCTGAAGCAATTGATTACTTAAATGCAGGTCAGGCTCTGGTTAAGCATTGGCATGACCAGAAGGCCAACATGGTTGAGTTCACTCAAGACCAGCTAGTTCTTATAATGGTGCCAACAAGGCAGAGGGCCTTGCAGGACAAGACAAGTGGATAGGACCCTTCAAGATAGCAGGAAAACATGGAGAGGTGAACTATCTGGTGGACTTAGGCAATCCTAAGGAGGCTCCTAGATGCTTTCACACCAACTGTCTAAAAGCTTATGTCTCGAGACCAGAACTGGGAGCTTTGCTTCTAGCTTCAGCTCAAGAGGAGGAGGAGAGTGAACCTCTGCCTGACCTTCTCAGAGGCAAACCTTTAGATGAGCACATAAAAGGAGTCAATCTCTCTTCTAATCTGACTTCTGAACAACAGAAGGAGTGCAAAGTTTTGTTAAATCAATTTGCTCCCTTGTTTGCACTTTCACCAGGCTTAACCCCTTGGGGCAAGCATGACATAAACACTGGTGACTGTTTACCTGTCAAAAGCAGGGGTTACAGAATGTCAGAAAATGTAAGAACCCACATCAAAGGAGAGGTCAACAAGATGCTTGATCTCAGAGTAATAGAATCCTCTACTAGTCCATGGTCTAGCCCAGTTGTGTTAGTACCAAAGGCAGGATCCAAGGAGTTGAGATTATGTGTGGACTATAGAGCTCTAAATGCAGTCACTAAGACTGGTGCCCATCCTTTGCCAAGGACAGATGAGCTGGTGGATAGACTTGGTTCAGCCAAGTTCCTCAGCACATTTGACCTCATGTCAGGCTATTGGCAAATAGCCCTGGCAGACCATGCCAAGGGGAAAACTGCATTCTCCACCCCAGTTTGCTTATACCAGTTTACGGTTATGCCTTTTGGCTTAAAGAATGCACCTGCTACATTCCAACGGATGGTTAACCAGGTTCTTAAAGGGATGTAAGACTTCTGCATGGCATAATGGATAACATTGCAGGGTTCAGCCCTACTTAGAAAAAACATGTTGACCAACTAGGATATGTTTTGCAGGCTCTTGAGCAGGCCCAACTGACCATAAAGGCAAGCAAATGTCAAATTGGTCAGAGTAAAGTGGTCTACCTTGGACATGAAGTAGGAGGTGGTGAAATAAGGCCTTTGCTCAGCAAGATAGAAGCTGTGCAAAATTGGACAACACCTACTACTCAAACCTAGGTGAGAGCCTTCTTAGGTTTCACTGGGTATTACAGGAATTTCATTGAGAACTATGGGACAATAGCTTCTCCTCTGAATGTGATCTCATCTCCTAACTTCCCTAAAAAGGTCAAATGGAATGAAGAGTGCAATCAGGCCTTTGAAAGCCTAAAAAGAGCCCTTTGTCAAGCTCCAGTTCTAAGAGCTCCTGACTACCAACAACCTTTCATTGTACAAACAGATACTTCCAATACCGGTATAGGTGCAGTCCTTAGTCAACTGGATGAGAAAGGTAGGGAACACCCCATTTGCTTCATCAGTAGGAAAGTGAAGGAACCTGAGACAAGGTGGGCAATTATTGAGAGAGAATATTTTGTCATTGTGTGGTCTCTGAAGAAGTTTAGGCCATACTTGTATGGTTCTACTTTCACCATTCAAACTGGCGGGTGTTAAGGAGAATTCTCTTAAAAGGCTAATTTCCCTTACCTATAAAGTCCCCCAGCAACTTTGCTGGATTTCAAGGGTGTCTTTTTTTGTCCTGCTAAGACTGAGACCTTTTTTTCCCACTCTTAGACAGATTGCTAGTGTGTGTTAGGCTATCTTGTGTGCTTCTGGTCTATGGGGTTTTCTCACCCTCATAGGAATCATCTTTTTAACATGTGTGGTACACAGCACCCTCTGTGCCGGACCACTGGGGTGTCGTAGCGACCCCCAAACATAGACTCCATACCCCAGGACTGACATCTGTCTCCCAGGGCATGTAAAGTTACCATTGACTTTACTAGTCAATAGTTATGAACAAAACCAGTACAACCCATCTTACTATGGAGGTACTGGGAAAGGTTAATAATTTTTTCTTGGTGTTCATTTTCATGGGGGTACCGTACAGTCCCACTCTCAAAAGTTTCTGGCTGATGGCAGTGGTTACTACCATAAATATTCAACCACAAATATTTCTCTATGGGATTTTCCCATTGTTTGAGGCTACCACTTTTACTGACAGCCACTAACATACTGCTGGTTTATTTTGATATTAACTTTACTCCGGTATGTTTTAATTGCCAGAACTTTAATAATATTTATTTCTCGTGTCTTTCTCTGTAAACCTAACCCAGGTTGGGGATCCTTTGTTCGTCCTCTTGGCGGGCTTCTGCACAGAAGCTCTCCTCTCAACGCCACTGAGTCTGGGGTAGACAGGATGTGTGGGAGGGGGAATAGGCCCCCTGGACCGGGTTGCTTACGCAACCCAGGTTGCTCTCTGCCCTGATAGGCTGGGGGGATTCTCCCGCCAGGAGAGCCACCCCACTGTGTGAGTGACAGCTAGGCTGTATGAATGGGGGTCTTGCTGTCTAAAAGCACGGTCCTGAGGACTCAAGGACAAGACGTCACCACTGGAACTAAGGAACCGAAGAGGAGAGAGGCTGAAGACATCTGCAATGACTGAACCACTGGTGAAGCCCTGCTGCAGATCCTCACCACTTTTCTCCAACAACTTGAGAAGATCTTCCTCTGCAAGAGTCTTCTTCCCTTAAGCTGGTGGAGCCAACCATTTTGGCAGTCGCCTTCCAGGACCTGCCTTGGTTGAATCAAAAGTGCCAAGCACTAGAAGACCGGATAGCCAGGCACCCGTCCACCAGGACCGCAATTTAAAAGCGCATACCTTTTATTTGTTTTGGCAGCACCGCGGCTGGTTTCATCCCTGGGCAGTGCAGTAACTCGAACCTTCCTCCACGACGAGAGTCTCTCTTCCTCTGCTGGATCTCCCGAACTGCAGGAACTGCCAGGAACAACCACCACCGCAGGAGCCTCTTCCACTTTTAAGGTACATTGTTCCACCAGGCCTCCCGTTTCATTGGGTATCGCTAAAAGTGTTTAAATCCTTTACTTACCTACTGGGTTGCCCGCCCCTATCATCTAACATTGTCTTTCACCTTCTGCAACCGTATTTCGAATCGTTAAACAAAGACTTGACTGCAGCAACTAGAACATTTTGCACCTGGGCACTTTGCCTTGTACCATTGACACTGGTGCAGGCCTATTGACTCTGACTAAATCTGTTACAACTGCCTTCTCTAGATTGCTTCTCACCTAGAAATGTGTTGGTGCACCTAACTCTTATAACCACCTTTTCCTTCCTCTTTTTAAACTTGTGAAGTGCCATTTTGCTCGGTTTTCACCTCAGTATTGCTTATGCTAAAGTACTGCCTTGCCTAACTTGTTCACAAGCTACTTGGGAAGTGTTGCTGGTGTGTTAAAGAGTCTAACCCTGTATAACCTGTCCTTTCCCTCCCTTTTGAGAAATTGTTAGAGTGCCATTTCTGCTTGGTTTTCACTGTGCCGTTTTGCCCAGTTTTCACTCTTGCTCAAACTTGTCTACAATGTAAATAGGGAGTTGTGTATACTTTTCAAGACTGTTTTACCTTGCTTTAAGAATAGTGATTTGTGTGTGAACTTCAGAGTGTGTAAAATAAATATATATATATTCTTTTTGATACAAAGCTTTGGTCAGTGTTTCCTTGTACAATAGTATTATTGTAGTCCTATTGTGTAAACCCTGAATACTGCTCATCTCCCTCTTTAGATAAGTTTGACTGCTTAGCCACAGCTACCAGCTAAATCTTTGTGGTAGAGACTGATACCAAAGGTGATTTATTGCATATATCTGTAGTCTTAATCTTCTGTAGTGCTCCTTAAGGGAACTGCACAGGATTCTGCCTAATAGCACGCAAACTACACGTATTCATGGAATCGAATAGGGGAAACCCGTGCACAGCCAAAGACACGCACAGGCCTAAACACACCGCCACACGAAGGCAGGGCGTAGCGTCCCTGCGCATTACAAATGTGCACGCAAACAACAATCACGTATATACAGCTATGATGAATGTCCCATTCTGTGGCCCCCTGGGAGAAATGACATGTCACGCAACGCTCAGGCATCCCAAAAAAGCAAGAAAAAGAGATAAGCGACCCCTGTAGCCCACGTGCATGTAAAAAAACACACAGTACGCTGTGGTAGCCAGAAACACAAAAAATACGTATGTGATTAACACGCAGGCTAGTATGCCCAGAAAAAAAGGGGTACGTGACTAACAGGGATACCCGCATTATGAAAAATAGCGTGTGCAACTTACCGTCTGTCTTGCGTGTTGAAGAAGAACGCATAGCCAACACCCACACCAAAAGAAGACGTCCGCACTGTAGCCGCTGTGAAGTAATCCCGTGTGAACCCCAACGCCTGGAAAACCCACGCACTGCTTTCCACGAAATGCACGTACAGAGTGATGGAAACCCACGTGGGAACGTCAACCCGTGCCAGGGAAATGCCTGCGTGCATGTTACGTCACCTACGTGCTTACGTGCCAAGGGCCTTTCCTCGGAATTCAGGCAAACATGCTGTTTTTCACGTGCCAAATCACTCCGTATCAAGCTGGCCACACGACAACACACGGAAGACCACGCTCCTGCCCAGAAAGCCGAATTACTGCCCCCCAGAGCCCCGAGCAGCCTCCCACGAGCCATCTGCTGCTGCCTGCCTGCTGCCACCATGCCCTGCCATTTGGTGCCTGCACATCTGCCATCTGCAGTGGTCCAGTTGCTATGACCACCCCTGCTGGAACAGAAGACTCCCGACTGGTGCTCCGTCAGTCCACAGCCCAGCCCCAGGACCCAGTTGCCCACCCACACCTGCCTGGGGGGTTGCCATGTCCGACACAACACCTTCCGGCACCAGTAGCAATTCCCCAGCAGAGAGGCAGAGGGCTACCAGCTTCAGTGAAAAGGATGTTGGTATCCTGGTGGAGAAAGTTCTAGGGCATTATGATGTCCTCTTCACACCATTGTGCGCCGACACAGAAGGACAGAAGAGGATCTGGAAGGACATAGTGGGGGCCATCAACGCGGAGGGGGTTGCACCCCGCGACATGAAACACGTCCAGAAGCGCTGGGAGGACTACAAGTCCAGGACTCTCAAGAAGGCCTGGTGCCTCTTGGAGGCAGGGGATGCAGTGGGGCGCCGGGCCCTGCTTACCACCCAGCAGATGAGGGTCCTGGAGCGCTTTCGCCCAGTGCTTCACCACCAGATACTCAGGATGCAGGCACGTCTGGAGTCGAGCGGTAAGTGGCCATGCATTCACGTTTAAAACAGTGCATGTTGCAGTGTGCTGGTAGTTAGCTACTTGGCTGCATGTTTGACATGGGTCATGTATGGATGTGTGTGTGCAGGAACATGATGGTGCTGCATGTGAGTCCAGTCAGGCGTGACCCACATGGATGGTGTATGTGTTACAATGCATCATGCGGAGGAGCATGCAGAATGCACACATGTATGCATGCCTGTGTCTGTACTTTGACATGTTTGGGGTGTGAGAGATGTGTGCTGCTGACATGCATGATGTACATGTCCGTGTGTCTGAGTAGTGTGTGTGCCATGGACGCATGATACATGTCCGTGACGATGTGTTGATTCACTAATACAGCCTACTCATCCTTGTATCCACTGTGTCTGTGGGCATACGGGGCCAGATGCATGACCCTCCGGTGATGCGTGTGCATGTGATCAGCATGTCCCATGATGCATGTGAGTTTCATCCCACCATTGGATGTTTCTACGGTGCCGTGGACATGGATGCAAATGTTTGTTGCATGTGCCATGCCGGTTTCTGCAGGTGTGTTGCCTGCACTGACCCATGTGTTGTTGGGAGCGATGATGGAAGTGACGTTTGACAGTGCCACTCATGTGCTATTGCTTACTGTCTAGGGGACTATTGTACAGTACCCTGATGCTTGTGTTCAATGTCTCCCTTTACACAGCCGCGAGTGAAGAAGAGGGCGGAGACGGCGCTGTGGAGGAAAGCGGCAGGGATGCCTCCACCGGCCGGCGACGCAAGGCCCAGTCACCCTCCCAGGAAATCATCCGGGAGCGAGGGGACTGGTGCCGCATCTGTCACTACGGCTGCAGTGGAAGGGGCGGATGAGCCCCCACAGGGGCTTGCAATGGTGGAAGACGGTGCAGAGCCATCCAGGTTGGTGGTGCCTATAGAGGAAGAGGAGGCCGCTACAGAGCCGCACATGGGGCCTGGTGGCGGTGGTACCACTGGTGCAAGTGGTGCAGTCCATGGGCAGGAGGCAGAACAGGCCCCCGCAGAGGTGCCAGTGCATGTCTCTGTCCCTGACACTGTGACTGCATCACCATGCACCAGCAGGGATGCCCCGTCCTAGGCTCATCCGCAGGAAGGGGGGAGATCCATGTCATCTGGCACTACTCTACCTGTGAACGAGGGGACCCGTGACCGGATGGAGTCCGTACTGATTGGTGTCGCGTTGCACATGTGACATTCGTGATGATGTGTGTGCTTCTTGAGGGGACCACGCACGTCATCACGAAGAGCTGTGTGCCAACGTGGCCAAGTTGGGAGGTTCCATGGTCGGGAGTTTCCTCCATGTGTCGGCCAGTCTTGCGGCCCTCTCCTCCTCTGTGCACACTATACACCAGTCATTCTCCGTGCCGTCTCCCGGGCCAGATGCCACCAGGGCCCCCTGTGGATCTGCCCCAACCAACGCAGCCAGCCAGGTGGAGATCCCATCCCTGCCGCAGTCGGGAGTCGGAGGTCCAGCAGGGGTTGCCACCCCACCAACTGGAACCCAGCGGATGGAGGATGTGCCAGCATCATCGGGCAGGGCACATGCACTACGGCGCCGGGGGATTCCATCAGCCCGGATGCTGTTGTGTTGGCAGAAGCAGTTGCTTTGGAGGCAGCAGCAGGCTCAGCGTGGGAGGCATCATGGCTCTGGGCCATCAACACCCCAGGGGCAGGCATCGGCCGAGGGGCAGCAGGACCCCAGACTGGGATTTTCTTCAGTGTTGCAGCGGTTGGGCCGGCAAATAAAGGAGAGGCGGCAGGCAGAGAGGGCACGGCTCAGGATGGTCAGGGCGGAGAACTCCATGCACCGGGCTTTGAGGCGGGCAGAGGACCACGAGGAAACTCGCAGGGAGTTGAGGGATTCCATGGCTGCATCCCTGCAAGACCTTGAGTCCAGGGAACACAGGGTACGTGTATTCTGAGGGGTGCGCAGGGAGGTTTACATGCGATTGGCCTGGTGCAAGCGGGGTACGTGTATTCCGAGGGGTGCGCAGGGAGTTTTACATGCGATTGGCCTGGTGCCAGTGGGGTATGAGTATTCCGAGGGGTGCGCAGGGAGTTTTACACGCATTTTCGTGGTTGGGGGGCTGTATGCTGGTCCACTGGCCTTTGCACCATATACTGGATTTGTGCAATGTTTTTGACGCACAGGGCGGGCTTGGGGGCGTAACTGGTGCTGCTGCAGGGTCGCTGCGCCACTCTGCGCCACGGCTGTTTATGGATGTATAAATCCATTAATCCGCTGTGCGCCAAAATGGGTTTTGGCGCACACGGCTGGCGCAGACTGCTGCATGCGCACTCTGTGCGCCAGCCGCGTGCGCCACTTGTGCGCCAAATTCTATGAATTACCCCCCATAGCTCCTCCAGTTCATAAATGCATCTGCCTTCTACTGGATTCCTGTACATTGTTGCATGACTGTGGGCTTCCTGCAGCAAATCTTTGGGACTTAGTATGACCTTGAGTGTAGTATTGGTTGTGAGTGTCCTTGCATAATGCTTCCGTATCATATCAAAACAAAATAATACTAATAATAATGATAGCCTCCAAGGCTCTACAGACCTGCTTTGAGAGATGTTAGTAGTACTCAGCTGATACTCATATTATCCACGTATCCACCAGGCTACGCACATTTCTTCAGCAGATGCCTGCACCTGGCTACACGACCACTTTTCGTTTAATATATGGTCATTTATTGGAAGCAAATATGCAGGCAACAAAGCTCCTCAACATAATAACTCTTAATTCAAACAGGAACATATATGCATGATAAGAAAAATATAAAATACAGCAACGCATAACCATTATGACAAGCATGTGCACTCTCGCAATCGAAAAGGGTTTGCCTTTCCAACATACAAGAATCAGAGGAGCATTACTCATGGGAACTTACACGCCACCAATTATTAACACAACAAAACCATGCAGAGGGGATCTTTAATTACTTTGGGGAGGCAATATTCCCTTCTCCTGATAGAGGTCAACTCTCGGGGGAATGGGAATCCGATAGAACGGCCTGAGGTCGAACACCTGAGGCACTGATTGCTGGTTATCGCGCAAATACAATTCACTTCATGGGTATCGAATGCCTGGATCAATTATGCATGCATTTCCGCCACGCACCCCGTTTCAGTATCACTAAAATCCTCGTGCAAACACAAGAAAGACAGAACACAATGGGGCATTCCTTGACTGAAGCGTCTTCCGGTGGATAGCACACGGGTTAAGGCTAACCTTTCACAGGGTGCAAACATACGCTTTGTGAGTTTGATTATTGTGGCCGGGTCGACTGAGAGGTTGAGCAATTGAGTAACATGAAATGAGATAACGGTAATTGCGCCTATTATTACAGTGCTTAAAAGTGGCAGCGACCTTGCATTTAGACAGGCATTCATATTATCACACTTACACTTATAAAGCAAGCACGATGATTGTCGCATGATAGGGATTTTTCTCCTGGGCACTCTGCATTGTCGAAGGAACTCAAGAAATGCTGGAACCATCACGAACGCTGATCATGTACACACATGCCCAAACCACTCACACACACACGTTTAGTATAATGCATCAAAGCTGAAAAGACAGCATCAGTCTAGCATGATTTATATTAGTGTACGTGTTATTATTTATATAGCAGGAACATAGCTGGAACTGTATTAGTGTGACATTAACAGGCAAGGGGGCCATGAACAGGCAGTCATGCTGCTATATATGTCCGTGTGTCCAAAGAATGAACTCTGTAGCACAGTGGTGAGTTGCGAGTAAGCACCCTTTATCTAGTGAGCAGCCTCGGAGTCTAGCTAATGCCAACGTGTGACTGAAATAGCCAGTGCTACAGCTGTTTCCGGAACAGGAGGATGCAGGGAACTGGCGGATGGCTGCTGGGACAGTACCTGAATTTGGCAGGAAGATGACCGTTTCCTTTTTGGATCCTTGCGGGCAAGCCTGGCAGTGGTTCTACTGCCTGATTTATATATTGAGGCCATCAAACAGAAAAAGTCAAAAGGTTGGTGTTCTGATGCAGCAGCCTACACAAGCTGAAGCGACAGTGTGCAGCACAGGCCATTCAAAGGAGAGCGCCCATCTGCAAAATGCCATCTGCAGGGTGGGAGAGGTAGCCGTCACAATTTGATTGTAAGGGTTTAGATATATTGTTCAAATACAATTCTGGCACAATGCCTTATCCCAAGTTGTGCAACATATTTCTTGACCGGTTCACAAGTAAGCGATTGGTCAATCAAATACCTTTGAAGCACTTTGATGCACTTCACTTGTGGATAAGCACTATACAAATAAACAATTACAATTAGCAAGCGTCTAGTACTATTCATTTACAATCCATGTCCAATACTTTTCTACGGAGTAAATGCTTTATATATTTTATTGTGAAGAGCATATATCCTTCTGGCGTCTCAAATGATGGAAAAACAGTAATTAAAACTCTCGAGTTGGTCTTCATTTTTAGTTGTTGGTGTTTAAAGTGCTCTTCAATTTCCAGTACCCAAGAATGATTTGGAAAGGTGCATAACTTATGACATGTATTTGTGACGTGCCTTGTGTACTAGTATGTGAAACCTTTGCCGAGGCGCACAATGTCAAAATCATGACATACATATAGATCAAAGAGCCATTGTAGGTTGGATGTGTCCCGATTTATCACCTAGAATAATCCTAGGGATTAAAGGCTCATAAATTATCGCTTCCACAAAGAGAACGTCTGGATCAAGTACAAATCGCCATGCAAGATGCAGTCTGTTATTTGTCAATACCAGCCTTATTGTGATGAATGCATTAAGGTGGAAAACCTGTACAAAGCTCACGTACCTGCAATAAACATATGCAGTTGCATGAAGATGCTATTTGTGTTTTGTCCATGAACATCTGACTTTGGTGACCCCCATAGACTATCCTTGGGCTTACACCATTCTGTTATGGTCACATCTTATAGGCAGAAATTCCATAAGGAACAATGCATATTGGAATAACGCATGTCTAACAAGACAGTCACCCTATCAGGGTTTGGAGGGAGCCCCAATGCACTACAACTACAATGATAATAATTAAGAACAGTTCAATTAATAGGCAACAACTGAATGCAGACACAAATTGGAATAGCCACATTCACTAAAACAGAGCACCATAGAGGGATCAGTGGTCTAAGTTATTGCTCTGTGATAAATCCCACTACTAATATCAGCCACATTGGTGAAACAACATCAGGTAGCCCACTATGTTGCCTTGTCACCCCCCAAACATGGCAGCATATTAACATGCCCAGCAAGCAGCCTTCAGTCTGCAGAACATCTATCAAAACTACTAGTAGTCCACATCAAAATGCACAGATGTAGCTTCAGCAGAAGAGGAGCTTGGCCTTTGCACAGGCCAAGGATGCACAAGTCTAGGTGTTCTCCCCTGGGAATAGATGACCTGAATGAACGCGCCACCTATTCGCTGGACATGGCCACAATACAAGAACAATTAGCAGAAATCAAGGATGATATATACCACAAGAGAAACCATCAAGCAGCATAACCTTTCGCGCTGAAGATGCACATCATGTTGCACGTTTGTGCACATGGCCCATTTCATGGCACTGCAGCATGTACACGCAATGTTAAGGATTCTAAAGGGGCATCACACACCACACCAGACCAGGACTCTTGCCACTGGCCTAGGATGCAGCACAGATTTAAAACACTTTTGCTTTATTTACTAAGAATTAAGATTGAGATGGCACCCAGCCCGTCTCGCACCCCCTTTTACAAATACCTCGGGCCACAAAGGACCATGAACCAGGCCGTTGGGTGTTAATACAATATTTATTTATTTTAAAATTCAAATGAAATCACACAAATTTAATATTGGACAGCAATCACCAGTGGGGTGATAATTACACAGTAAATTGATGGAATACATTTAGTTAGACCTTTTCATGTAAAATAAACACTACACACTTGAAAGAAAGCAACATTTGCTTTGAGTGGATTTTAAATTGAATTACAGATACTTATTCCCCCTGCAACACTCCCTCCAACCCTGATTAATCAAAATGTGCATGGATGGTGAAATTTAGCAAGGAATCAGATACACTATTCAACAATCGAATTGAAAATCCAATTTACCCCCATTGAATAGGAGGCAAAACAATGTATTTAGCTCCCCGGAAACTGACCAAACAGCCAGTGAAATTTCTAAATGTTTATTTTACAGGTGCGTTTGAATGGAAAAGGCACAAATGAGTATAACAGTATCAGATATGTAAGAACACTAGCAAACTACAAAGCAATGTCCTAACAACGGGCATACAATTCAGAAAATCGACTCGGGGAAGAAAAACACAGTGCAGCCAAATCACACGGGGAGAAATAGCATTTTCTTATTTTCACAGGTTTAAACATCAAAATAGCTTGAAAAACAGGTTCAACAGACAACATGGAATGCGGTTTTTATGCTAAGGGGCAGATACACAACACAGGAATAATAAAAAAGCGAAAGGGTAACTCTAAATGAATGACAGAGGGAGATTCTTAATGGGAAAAGACATTTGGTTTTAAAAGTGAAAGCAGTGGACAGGGAAAATCAGTTTGGAAAGGAAATGACAAGTTTTACTGAAACTATATTTTAGTGGCTAGAAAAGAGGAATGCCGCCCGCAACAAAGGTTACTTTGCAAGTGTAACCCCTTCACGCCGTGTGTCTCTTTAGATGGGAATTTAATTTATTTATTTCAAATATGACTAAGGACTTATGCAATGGGCTAAAAGGACAGGAAAGAATGGCGCTAACACATGGAAATAAAGGAACAGAATACACAGAGGGTCCTGATAATTTAAACAGTTACTAGTATACGTTCAGGATGACTTATAGGGTGGAACAAAGGGCAAAGTACCAGAATGGAATATCCTACGTTTTGCTATGGGGTGATACTTACAATAAGCAATTGAATATGGGATTCTGGACCGCCAACCGGGTATCTGAACAGCGAGGCATGGGTCTGGTCACAGCACAGCGGTGCATCAGCTGGATAAAGCAGGAAGCAGGGCAAGCAGGTAGCTCTGGATATTCCCAATGAGGATCTAGCCACCTTTCACCTTTCTCCCTGAATTAGTGGGATTTTTGTGGGGTTCACGTCTGACGGGTGGTTCTGCCAGGATAAGAGGGCTTTGATCAGCTATCCCTTTCATGGCAGTGTGTTAGGCAGAAACCTGTGCAGTTCCCTCTGGGACCACTGCAAAAAGTTTAAGTCTACAGGAGTTAGCAGTAAACCCAATTGGTAGCAGTCTGTACCACCCAGATTTACCTGGTAGCTGTGGCTGAGCAGTCAGACTTCTCTCAAGACGAGTTAGGCCGTATTTCGAGTATACAGGATAGGGCAATTTACACAGTAGAACAAGCAGGCACTGATCAGAGCTTGGGTGTGAAGATATATAATTATTCATTTAAAAACACATCTATGGAAAACACACTGGCACTAATATGGCAAACAACTTCAATCACAGTTACTATAAGTATATATCAATCCCATAACAATATTTCGACAAGTCTAGGTTCAACGGCACCACTTATTTGCAGACAGAGGTGAATGCTTTAACCTAGATGGCACTCTAGTATTCGTTAGAAAGGGAGAGAAAAAGGCAGGGTATGAAACCAACTCAGTACCAACACTTTTATGAAACAAATGCAAGGCGAGCAGGGCAGGGTCTACTGTAAATCACAAAGTTCAGAGGCCAGGCCCACTCAGAGAGAGGCAAGGCTGTATGTCCCAAAAGTATCACAGTGGAAATGCACATCAAGTCTTTGTAGCAAAATGTCACAGAAAGGTTGGACCAGTTTTAGAACAAAAAGTTAAGAAGGTCTGGAGGCGACCCAGTGGAAAGGTAAGGATTTAAGACACCTCACGCTAACCGTTTCAGGGGAAGCCAGGCGGACACAGTACCTTGCAAGTGAAGAGACAGCTCCGGCGGGGGCAGTTGTTCCTGGTGGTGGATGCAAGTCGGGGCTTTGCCAGGAGATGAGAGGATCCCGTTGCCGAGGAAAAGTTGAAGATCGTTGCACCACCAGGGAAGAGATCGGCCGCGGATTGCTCCATCACAAGGCACCACCATTTGGTCGCGGTACAGTGGTTAGTGGCTATCCGGTTGCCGGGGTGTTCAGCACGGGCAATTCGACCATTAGACGTCCTGGAAGTGAAGAAAAAGCAAGGGACTGGTTGTTCCCACCAGTCAGGGGAAGAAGACTCTCCAGCACGAGATCTCCTCTGTCGTTGGGAAGTGGTGAATCGGTTCAGCAGGGCTCCACCGGAGGTGTCGTCATTGCAGGTCGGCTCAGCTTTACCCTCGTCGGATTCTTAGGTCCTGTTGCGACTTCTGAAGTTCCAGTCCCAAAAGCCATGCTTTTATGCAGAAAACCCCCATTCATTCAGCCTAGCTGTCAATCAAACATGCTAAGTGGTGAGCGGGGCGGCTCACCACTCGGGCCAATCACACAAGATTGCGACCTGAGTGGGCAAGGGAACTCAGTCCAGGGTGCCTAAACCCCCTCCCACACCCCCTGTGGTACCCAGACAGAATGGCAACAGTGGAACAAAGGGCTCAACCTTTGGTTCGGAGTTACAGAGGCGAACACATACGCCATTTTAAAAAACTGAGTTCTGGCAGAAAATACCAACCGGTGGATTTATTTAAGACAAATAAACCGGCGGTATGTTAGAGACTTATCTGAAAAAGTATTAGCCTCCAACAATGGGAAGAATCCCATAGGAATATATTTGCGGTCGTATATAAAAAGTAGTATCCACTGCCACCAGCCAAAACTCAATGAGGGGGACAGGACAGTTCCCCCTCGAACAACAGACCCAGGGGTAATCGAATTACCCCTACCAGTACGTCCACAATAGGATGGTTTGTACTAGTTCTGTTAGTAAATTTAGGTCTAGTAAAGCCAATGGTGACTTTACATGCCCTGGGAGACAGTAGTCAGTCCCAGGGTAAGGAGTCTATGGTGGGGATCCTCTAGGACACCCCAGTGTTACGGCACGGAGGGAGCAGTGTAACACACATAGCAAAACACATGAGGCCCTATGGAGTAAAAGACCCCATAGCCCATAGAACACATTGACATTCAAAGAAATCAACCACATTCATGTCCAACAGTGGGAGGAAAAGAGTCTCACTCTTGGCAGGATGAAAAAAAACAAACTCCAGAAATCCAGCAAAGCTGCTGGGGGACTCACTAGGTTAGGAAATACAGCCTAAACAGAGAATTCTCCCTAACACTGCCCCCCCCATACTAAGGGACAGGAGGATTTAATCCACTCCTGGATGAATCTCATACCTCTAGTCGATGATATACATCCTAGAGGGACCATCAGCATTTTGGTGGTTGGTGGTCAGTCTGAATGACAAAAGTAGAACCATACAAGTATGGCCTAAACTTCTTCAGAGCCCACACGATAGCAAAGCACTCTTTTTCGATTGTTGCCCACCTTGTTTCAGGATCCTTCAGCTTGCGGCTGATGAAGCAAACGGGGTGCTCCCTACCTTTCCCATCCAGTTGACTGAGTACTGCACCTATTCCTACATTTCAAGCATCTGTCTGCACAATGAAAGTTTGGTGGTAATCAGGAGCTCTGAGTACTGGGGCTTGGCAAAGAACCTTTTTCAGGTTTTCAAAGGCCTGATTGCACTCCTCGTTCCATCTAACCTTCTTAGGGAATTTTGGAGAGGAGATGACATTCAGAGGAGAAGCTATGGTCCCATAGTTCTCAATGAAATTCCTGTAATACCCAGTGAGACCTAAGAAGGCTCTCACCTGGGTCTGAGTAGTAGGTGTTGTCCAATTTTGCACAGCTTCAATCTTACTGAGCAAAGGCCTTATTTCTCCTCCTCCTACCTCATGTCCAAGATAGACTACCTTACTCTGTCCAATTTGGCATTTACTCGCCTTTATGGTCAGATTGTCTCGTCCATGAGCCTGCAAAACATCTCTTAGGTGGGTTACATGTTCTTCCCAGGAATTGCTGAACACTGCTATGTCATCCAAGTATGCCATGCAGAAGTCCTCCATCCCATTCAGAACCTGGTTTACCATCCGTTGAAATGTAGCAGGTGCATTTTTTCAATCCAAAAGGCATTACCTTAAACTGGTATAAGCCAGCTGGGGTAGAAAATGCAGTTTTCTCCTTGGCATGGTCTGTCAGGGCTATTTGCCAATAGCCTGACGTCAAGTCAACATCCCTCTGGAGCCGTGTCTGGGCTCCATGGAAACGGAGCACAACAAAGGAGGAGCAGAGTCAGCTGACTCGCGCGCCGCGGCCTGCAGCCCCTCCTCTCCCGCTTTAAAGGGAGAGGAGGCCCGCCGCCAGGCAAAGCCGCCACTTGGCAAAGGCCTATGGAAAAGGCCTTTGCCTCTCTCTGCAGCTCTCCGCTGCTCGACGTCGCGGGACGGAGCTCCCAGACTCCATCATCTAGGTAAGCCATCCAGCTGCCTCCAATCCACATTCCTCAACACCCTACCTTGCACTGCCCGAAATGCACGACTTAACTCACGTACCATAATTTCCCAACTGACTCGCACTCAAAGTATAAGCTCTCGCAATAAGCGTCTCGGCAGTAGGTGCTGGTGTGATACCTCTCCGGCCAATACCACCCTCTGCCTCACTGGCACTGCTTGCCATGATTCTAACCACCCATTAGCTTCCACACGAGCACCCAATGTTGCACACTGGCCCGCTGTGCCTGCTGCCCCCACTGTGTTGAACCTGCCTGCCACTGTGTTGAACCTGCCTGCCACTGTATTGAATTTGCCTGCCATTGTATTGAATTTGCCTGCCACTGTATTGAATTTGCCTGCCACTGTATTGAATTTGCCTGCCACTGTATTGAACCTGCCTGCTGGGTCTGCTGCTCCCACTATATTGAACACACCTGTGCCTGTTGCCCTTGACACAACTATCCTGCCTACGCATGACCCCATGGCCATCTCAGCCACGGCCCTTCCTACCTCCACCCTTAAGTGTGCCCTAATTAATGCCCACTCTGTTCCTGCACATGCTCTAGACATTCATGACCTAATTCTCAAAAACAACACTGACCTCCTTATTATCACTGAAACCTGGTTGAATGACTCATCAGGGCCTGCCCTCTCCCTGGCCATCCCAGATGGATACACCATTTACAGGCAAGACCGACACCTTCTCAGAGGCGGGGGAGAAGCCCTCATCGCCAAAGACAACCTCACCATTAGGAGGATCGAAGGGGAACTTGGCAGCTGTGACTACCTTCCCCTTAGAATCTATCTTTCCCCCAACCTCACCCTGACCCTTCACATTGTTTATCGACCTCCAGGTCCCATTGCCGAATTCCAGGAATCCCTCATCCAAGCACTCTCAGCGAACCTAAAGAAAAATTCCAAAGTCCTTCTCACAGGTGACCTTAACCTAGGCCTCAACGACCCTAATGACGCCCACGCGGCCGCCCTAAATAAAGCCCTCGCCACTCTCGGATTCTCACAAACGATCTCGAATCCTACCCACCTCAAAGGGCGCGCTCTTGATTGGGTTGGCCACCACAACTGCCCAGTGCTAATCACTGGTAACTCTCCTGTCCCGTGGACAGACCACCATCACATCCAATTTGACCTGGACACTTCTAAAGGGCCCCCCAAACCCACCATCCCACTTCCTGCAGCTCTCGCAAGAAGCTCCCGCTTACTAACTGTAGAAAGGATCACGCCCTTCCTTGAGGTACCGGCTCTCCAAGCCCCCTTTTCAACTGACCCTGACACCCTTGCCAACGCCTTCAAACTGACAATCACCAATGCGGTTGACGCCGTCGCCCCTCTCACTCTCAGAAAATCTAAGAAAGCCAAGCATACCAACGCTTGGTTCTCCCAAGAGCTTCTTCAGCTTCGCTCCAAGAAACGAGCTGCCCTCTCAGCTTGGAGAAATAAACCAAACGACGCTACCAAATCCTCCTTCAAGTCTATCTCTAAGGACTACAAAACAGCTATTATCTTCGCTAAAGCTAACTCCTTCAACAATAGGATTGCCAATGCCAAATCTACTACCAAAGAAATCTTCACCATCTTCAGGGAAGTTGAAACTCCGTCCACCCCACCATCCACCATCCAGAAAGATGAAAAATGGTGTAATGACATCCAAACCGCCATGTTTAATAAACTAAATACCCTGCAAACTAAAATCCAGGCACACCAAAAAGCTATGACCCTCCTAATCGCCAACCAGAATACTAACACCAACAAGGAGACCAAAGCCCACTCCTGCCCGCCTTTCGACTTCAAAGACATCACTGAATCTGAGGTCATCACGCTCTTAAAAACCATCAAACCATCTAACTGTAAAGGCGATGTATGCCCTGCACAGCTAGTCAAAGACTGCGGTCCTACCCTGGCCCCCTTCCTCACAGCCTTCATAAATGCATCCTTTCAGTCTGGCCATGTTCCAACTGACCTTAAGGAAGCCTGGGTCCGTCCGCTCCTCAAAAAGCCCTCACTTGACCCATCAGTACCAGGGAACTACAGACCCATCACTACTGTCCCCTTTCTATTGAAAATTTTGGACAAAGCGGCCTACCATCAAGTCCAAAAATTCCTCGAAGAGCACCGCCTTCTCGGCCTTCGGCAGTCTGGTTTCAGACCTCGTCATGGGACGGAAACAGCCCTACTTGACCTAAAAAATCAAATGGATGACATTCGTGATGCAGGCAAACCAGCGCTCCTGCTCCTCCTTGATCTATCAGCAGCATTCGACCTCGTTCATCACAACACACTCTGCCACCATCTCTCTATAGCAGCCAACTTCTCCCCAAAAGCATGCGCATGGATCACCTCATTCCTACAGGAAAGGGCCATGAAAGTCTTCTCGGACTCAGCATGTGCATCTCCTAGTCACATCAAATGTGGGGTGCCCCAGGGCTCCTGCATAGCACCCACCCTCTACAACCTGTTCACACGTCCTCTCTTCAATCTCCTTGATTCTATGGGCATCTCATACACGAATTATGCGGATGACACCCAAGTACTCATCCCGCTTACAGGTGACTATGAGCTGGACAAGAACACCCTCAACTCCATCTACGCCACCATCCAAGCCTGGATGGCTGACAATTGGCTTTGTCTCAATAGCGAGAAGACCGAGCTTTTACTTATTGGGTCACCAACCATTCTAGGCAACCTTGACAAACAATACACCTCTTTTACCATCGACAACATACCGATTGCGGTATCCCAATCAGTCAAGACTCTAGGAGTCTACCTCGACTCTAATCTCACCATGGACAAGCATGTTAATGCCATAGCCTCCTCATCAGCATACTACTCCAAGCTCATCTACGCAGCAAGACCCTTCCTATCCTCACAAAATGGCCTCACTATTGCTAGGGCCATCATAGGATCTAGGTTGGACTACTGCAACGCACTCCTTGGTGGGACCTCCGGAAAAAACATCGCTAAACTCCAGCTTGCCCAGAACAACGCCCTCAGGGCCGCTACAGGTTTTTCCAGGAAAGACCACATTTCTGACCTTAGGAGGCAGGTCCACTGGCTGCCCATTAGGCAGAGGATCATCTTTAAAATCCTCTCCCTCACCCATAAATGCCTCCATGACCTTGCTCCCCCCTACCTTGCCCAGAGAATTTCACGACCCACCTCGGCCAGGCCCACCAGATCTGCCTACACCAACCTGATTTCTACTCCCAAGACTTGTAGAGTACGTGCGGGCGGCTCGAGCTTCTCAGCCCTAGCAGCCTCACACTGGAACGCCCTACCTTCGCTCCTCAGGGGGATTGACTCTCACCTAGCCTTCCGCAAAGCCTTAAAAACCAGGCTGTTTGTCTAAACCTTCCTGCCTTTATATTTACAGGCTTACGAACGTCATTTGTAACTATGCTCCGCTCTTCTCTCTGTAACTAAGTACCTTATGTTTCCTATGTTTACACAATCTTGCTGCTTACGCCTTCATGTAATAGCGCCTCGATGTCTATGGGCTGCAGTGCGCTCTATAAATGTAAAAAATAAATAAATAAATAAATAAAATAAGTCAAATGTGCTGAGGAACTTGGCTGAACCAAGTCTATCCACTAATTCATCTGTTCTTGGCAAAGGGTGGGCATCAGTCTTGGTGACTGCATTAAGAGCTCTATAGTCCACACAGAATCTAAGTTCTTTAGATCCTGCCTTTTGTACTAACACAACTGGGCTACACCATGGACTAGTAGAGGGCTCTATTACCCCGAGATCAAGCATCTTGCTGACCTCACCTTTGATGTGGGTTCTTACACTTTCTGACATTCTGTATCCTCTGCTTTTGACTGGCAGACAGTCACCAGTGAGTATGTCATGCTGGCCCCAAGGGGTCAAGCCTGGCAAAAGTGAGAACAGAGAGGCAAACTGATTCAACATAGATTTGCACTCTTCTTGTTGCTCAGGTGTCAGATTTGAAGAGAGATTTACTCCTTCCATTTTTTCGTCTAACGGTAAGCCTCTGAGGAGATCCGGAAGAGCTCCACTCTCTTCTTCTTCCTCTGATGATGCTAGAAGCAACGCTCCTACATCAGGTCTCGAGACATACGCTTTGAGTCTGTTGGTGTCGAAGACTGTCGGAGCCTCCTTGGGATTGCCCAAGTCCACCAGATAGTTGACCTCTCCAAGTTTACCCACAACTCTGAAGGGTCCCATCCATTTGTCTTGAAAGGCCCTCTGCCTTGTTGGGATCATAACAAGAACTAGCTGGTCTTCAGTGAACTCAACCATGTTAGCCTTTTGATCATGCCAGTGCTTGACCAATGCTTGTCCAGCTTTCAAGTTATCACTTGCTTCCGCTATCATGTGTGACATTCTCCTCTGGAGACCTATCATGTAGTCAGTCACTCTGACTGGCTTGGGGGAAGGAGCACTCTCCAAACCCTCCTTAATCAGGGCCAATGGACCTCTGACGGGATGACCATAGAGAAGCTCAAAGGGAGAATAACCTACTCCCTCCTGAGGGACTTCTCTATAAGCAAAGAGAAGGCATGGCAGTAGAAGGTCCCACTTCCGTTTAAGGGGTTCCTATAAAGCACCTATCATGCTCTTCATGGTTCAGTTGAACCTTTCTACCAACCCATTGGTTTGTGGGTGGTAAGCTGTTGAGAACTTGTAAGTAACTCCACATGTTTTCCACATGGCTTTCATGTAGTGGGACATAAAAATTGACCCCCTGTCAGAGATAACTTCCTTAGGAAACCCGACCCTTGTAAAAATACCAAGGAGGGCCTTAGCCACAGCCGGAGCTGTAACAGTCCTCATAGGAATTGCCTCAGGATACCTAGTGGCATGGTCTACTACAACAAGTATAAACCTGTTGCCTGAGGAGGTTGGAGGATCAAGGGGACCCACAATGTCAATCCCTACTCTCTAAAATGGGACTCCCACAACTGGGAGAGGCACTAAAGGTGCAACATTCTTCGAGCCAACCTTACCAGAGGTCTGGCAGGTGTGGCAGCTCCTGCAGTGTTTTTCTACTTCGGCCCCCATCCTTGGCCAATAAAAGTAGAGAGAGAGCCTTTCCTTAGTCTTCTTGAAACTCAAGTGACCAGCCAAAGGAATCTCATGGGCTAACTGCAAGAACTGTTGTCTGTTCTCTTGGGGTACTACAAGTCGTTTGTAGTCTCCAGGTTCAGACTCGGTCGGTTCACTGTAGAAGAGGCCATCTTCCCAGTGCAACCTGTATTTCCCAGGCTCTTGCCCTTCAGCCTGAGCTTCTGCCTGGTGGCGAAGACCTTCCAGAGTTGGACATTCTCTCTATTGATTACTGAAGTCTGCCCTGTTGTGTCCACCTTCTGCCAGTAAAGACTGCAGCTCAGGATGGTCAACAGGATCCAGATCTCCAATGAGTTCCTGGCCTTCCATTAGCTCTTCTTCAAAGTATAATTCTACCACACAGGGTTGTGCCACCCTCTCAGCCTCAGCTGGAGGGGGAGTTACTGGTGTAACTTTGGACAACCAGGGGAAGTCCTTGTTGGCTGCACTGAAGTGCTGGCTGCTGGTTTCGGTATAGAAGTTTTAGGTTTCCCTTTCGCTTCTGATTTCTTTGAGACAGCAGCTGACAAATCCAGTGGAGCAAGAGTGATATCCTTCTTCATCATCTCCTGGGGAGTACCTCTCATGGTTCTCTCCCTTGCAGGTCTGGTTAGCTCCTGTAACCGTTTACTAGGAGGTCTTGGGGTATGAGACACAACTCTGAGAGTTTTTAAATCGTTACCCAACAGAACTCGTCCTGGTACCTCACTCTGTATGCTGACAGGTATCTTCACAGTCATGTCGTTACACTGGATGAGAACTGGTAATTGGGGAAGTATCTGCACAGGCCCTCCAGCTAACTTGGTGAGGCGTTTGGGTGCCTTAGCAACATCCTCAGCCTGAAAAAAAGATTTATCCACCACAGTTACGCTGGCTCCAGTGTCCCTAATGGCAGGAGTTTCCTGGCCATTCATCTGGACACTGTCCTTATAATACTCTTTAGTATTATCTGGGATAGAATTATAGACATCTAAATTCTGTTGTTCCCACAAACCCAGAGACACTAAAGAAACACTGCTGAGACTCCAGTGGGTTCATCAGCCAGCAGTAGAAAGTTTCCACTTGCCATTTGGACTTTCTCCTCTGGAGCGAAGGCTAAGGAGACAAGCTGGACCCCTGAAGGTTTACCCTTGCATCTGGGATCTCCTTTCACATGGTCAGTAGAGCCACAAACAAAGCATTTTCCGAATGCTTTCTGGAATGGTGGCTTGTTCTGGCCTCCCTCTGGTTTGGCACCAAAAGGTACACTATTTTGCTGCAGTTTTCCTTGTGGCTTACCCTTATGGTTTTGTTTGGGGCCCTCTTTGGAATTTGAGTTATTAGAATTCTCTTTTGAGTCTTTTTTTGGCTGTTTTCCCTCATCCTTTTTCTGAGTTGCCTCAGAATCCTTATGAGTAGCCCTGTTGGCAACCCACAAGTCAGCAGCCTTAGCTAGCTTCCTGGAATCCAATTCCTTCGAATCAGCCAAGTGCTGTCTCAGCTCAGGAGAACAGGCATCATAAATAGACTCCAACATAAAAAGATTCTTCATACCCTTATAAGTGTTCACCTTGTAACCCTTAATCCATACCTCTAAGGTTTTCGACCCTTCACTCACCCAGGTAGCCCAAGGGGTTCCATCATGCTTTTTGAGGGTTCTAAACCTCTTAAGATACTGGGAAGGGGTCTTCCCAAATCTAGCTATCAAAGCTAGTTTCACACTTTCATACTCTTTCCTATCCTCCTCCCCCAACTCCATTACCACATCAGTTGCAACAGGGGGGAGCCTAGAGAACAACCAGGTAAGTAGCTCATTACCTGTGATGTTCTGGAGCCCATGATTGTACTCAAACAAACTCAGCCAATCCAACACATCCAACTTTGGTTCATACATACCAATTAATTCCTTAGGCATCCGGAGTCTTTTGGGACTGGAACTTCTAGAGGAGCCAGAGACAGAAGCAGTTTCGACAGACAACTTTTTCATTTCTAACTCATGCTTGAGCTCCATTTCTCTGAGCCTAAGAATGTGTTGCATTTCTTGGTGTTTCTGTTCAGTTTGAGCAGTAATCCTTCTGAATTCCAAGTCTATTTTCATTTTTTCTAGTTCAAGGACTTGAGGACTTAGTGTGGGACCTGCTATAGGCCCAGTAGGTACAGCTGGTAAGGCAGACAGAGGAGCAGGGGAGACAGTTTCATTAGCCTCTCCTTCCTCTTCAGCCTCTTCATCACTATCATCAGAACTTTGATTTAGATCAACACCATTACTGTTATCTACATTTGCTGGAGAAGTTGGTTCCTCTGAACCAGTACCCAGACTTTGGTTTTCCAGCAATCTCGCTATCAGTTCTATTTTCTTGCCTTCTACAGAAAGATTCTCTTGTCTAGAGAGAGCTCTCAAACTCTCAGTATTTTTTCCTGACAAGGACTCCTGACTGTAAACCTCCATAGTAGACATGTTTTTAGAAAGTTGCTTTTTAGTGCTAAGCTTTGTGGTTAGTTATCCTAAAGTGTTGAAAAGCACTCTAAACTGTATACTCGATACAAATCCCACCGCTGTACACCAGTTTTAGGCAGAAACCTGTGCAGTTCCCTCTGGGACCACTGCAAAAAGTTTAAGTCTAGAGGAGTTAACAGTAAACCCAATTGGTAGCAGTCTGTAACACCCAGATTTACCTCGTAGCTGTGGCTGAGCAGTCAGACTTCTCTCAAGACGAGTTAGGCCGAATTTGGCGTATACAGGATAGGGCAATTTACACAGCAGAACAAGCAGACACTGATCAGAGCTTGGGTGTAAAGATATATAATTATTTATTTAAAAACACATCTATGGAAAACACAATGGCACTAATATGGCAAACAACTTCAATCACAGTTACTATAAGTATATATCAATCCCATAACAATATTTTGACAAGTCTAGGTTCAACGGCATAACTTATTTGCAGACAGAGGTGAATGCTTTAACCTAGATGGCACTCTAGTATTCGTTAGAAAGGGAGAGAAAAAGGCAGGGTATGAAACCAACTCAGTACCAACACTTTTACGAAACAAATGCAAGGCGAGCAAGGCAGGGTCTACTGTAAATCACAAAGTTCAGAGGCCAGGCCCACTCGGAGAGAGGCAAGGCTGTATGTCCCAAAAGTATCACAGTGGAAATGCACTTCAAGTCTTTGTAGCAAAATGTCACAGAAAGGTTGTACCAGTTTTAGAACAGAAAGTTAAGAAGGTCTCGAGGCGACCCAGTGGAAAGGTAAGGTTTTAAGACACCTCACGCTAACCGTTTCAAGGGAAGAAAGGCAGACACAGTACCTTGCAAGTGAAGAGACAGCTCCGGCGGGGGCAGTTGTTCCTGGTGGTGGATGCAAGTCGGGGCTTTGCCAGGAGATGAGAGGATCCCGTCGCCGAAGAAAAGTTGAAGATCGTTGCACCACCAGGGAAGAGACCGGCCGCGGAGTGCTCCGTCACAAGGCACCACCTTTTGGTCGCGGTACAGTGGTTAGTGGCTATGCGGTTGCCGGGGTGCTCAGCACGGGCAATTCGACCACTAGACGTCCTGGAAGCAAAGAAAAAGCAAGGGACTGGTTGTTCCCACCAGTCAGGGGAAGAAGACTCTCCAGCAGGGAGATCTCCTCTGTCGTTGGGAAGTGGTGAGTCGGTTCAGCAGGGCTCCACCGGAGGTGTCGTCGTTGCAGGTCGGCTCAGCTTTACCCTCGTCGGATTCTTAGGTCCTGTGGCGACTTCTGAAGTTCCAGTCCCAAAAGCCCTGCTTTTATGCAGAAAACCCCCATTCATTCAGCCTAGCTGTCAATCAAACATGCTAAGTGGTGAGCGGGGCGGCTCACCACTCGGGCCAATCACACAAGAGTGCGACCTGAGTTGGCAAGGCAACTCAGTCCAGGGTGCCTAAACCCCCTCCGACACCCCCTGTGGTACCCAGACAGAATGGCACCACTCTGGAGGGCTTCTGTGCAGAAGCCCGCCAAAAGTGGAACAAAGGGCTCAACCTTTGGTTCGGAGTTACATAGGCGAACACATACGCCATTTTAAAAAAACGAGTTCTGGCAGAAAATACCAACCGGTGGATTTATTTAAGACAAATAAACCGGCGGTATGTTAGAGACTAATGTGAAAAAGTATTAGCCTCCAACAATGGGAAGAATCCCATAGGAATATATTCGCGGTCGAATATAAAAAGTAGTATCCACTGCCACCAGCCAAAACTCGACGAGGGGGATGGGACAGTGCCCCCTCGAACAACAGACCCAGGGGTAATCGAATTACCCCTACCAGTACGTCCACAATAGGATGGTTTGTACTAGTTCTGTTAGTAAATTTAGGTCTAGTAAAGCCAATGGTGACTTTACATGCCCTGGGAGACAGTAGTCAGTCCCAGGGTATGGAGTCTATGGTGGGGATCCTCTAGGACACCCAGTGTTACGGCACAGAGGGTGCGGTGTAACACACATAGCAAAACACATGAGGCCCTATGCAGTAAAAGACCCCATAGCCCATAGAACACATTGACATTCAAAGAAATCAACCACATTCATGTCCAAGAGTGGGAGGAAAAGAGTCTCACTCTTGGCAGGATGAAAAAAAAAAACTCCAGAAATCCAGCAAAGCTGCTGGGGAACTCACTAGGTTAGGAAATTCAGCCTAAACAGAGAATTCTCCCTAACACAGTGGAATCTGGAATCTTAAAGGGTGAGTATGAAATGTCTCGATCTCAGGATATGCTGAAGCTGGAAGTCAGGAGAGTCAGTCCTTTGTCTGTCTGAGCCTCCACCTTGTATAAGGCAGATGACATCACAGGATTTTTCATATGGGGCAGACCTTTGGCTTGACATGCCTCTAACACTGGATTGGCCAGGGGTGTCTGTCACTGCCTTCCTGTCAGCCAGTTGGACTTCAGGGACATGACATCAGTTTTATGATGAGTGCTTTACAATGTACACGGCCATCACAACAGTTACATTTGCCAAAATCAGTTATGACACAAAATGCACATTTTTACAATTGTGGTGCTTTTGAAATTCACATATGCCGATTCCATATTTTACACTGAACCTGTCATTCCAACTCCCAAATTTCTACGATGTTATTTAGCCGTTCTAATAATCTTTCGCCATTTTGAGAGGGAACAGCTTCACCCAAAATTCTACTATTTTATATATGTGTACACATTATCATCGCGCATGTTTGCATTCATTTTCAAAGTTGTACCATGAATACTTTTCCCATGAACTACATTTTCCTGCCATTTGCATCCCCTACATGCTAGGGAAAGCTACAATGTCTTGTTTTGATGACATCAAAAGTACATTTAAACTGTTAAACAATTGCATTACTGCATTTCCTGGTTGCAGGAATAAAAGTCTTAAAGTTTATTAAATAAGAACAGTCTTTTGTCCCAGAGGGGCTATCTTTGCCTTCCAAGTGAGGGCATTCCTTTCCAGGCCACAGTCAAATGTCAGGCTCTGCTCAGTTTAGCCCAGTGGCATCATGGATACGCCTTTGAAGCTCTTCAGTTTGAGTTGAAGGGAAGGTGCCCCCTAGATAGTCACACCTATATGTCCCAGAAATCCATAGTCTCAGGCTGGAGCACTGCTGCTTTGTCTGACGAGGGTGCTATTTCCTCCACCCTTGTCTATTCATATGCCCCGGGGGCAGGTCCACTTGAAGGGAGGTAGATCCTGTTCCCAGGCACCAAGGTCCTTTGAAACCAAGGCCTGTAAAAAACCTGTTCATTTGGCTTCCTAGCAAATTTATTTATTTTTTCTTTCCTGAACCAGAAACCAAGTCTGTTCGAATTAAATATCCTCTATATATTTTAAAACAAACTCCATCACATTTGTATGCAAGGACAGGGCCTTAATTCAACAATTTACTTTTAAACAGATATGTTCTTGTTTGTAAAAAGCACCATTTTACATGTGGTTAATTTTCCTTGCTTGTCACTTTACAACGCAGCCTTCCTCTCATCCATTTTCTGAACCTTTCCAAAGCCCCAGTCATGTTTCTAATGCACAGGCTTCTGTTCAAATAAAATGTTCTTTGAAACTGACATGAGCAAGGAGATAGAGAAGGCTTTTTGTAACAAGTGCATCTGTGATATTTTGTTGCAAAAGTAAAGTGTTTTGCGTACGGCTTTGAGTGAAGTTCTTTGTTATTTCACAGATCTTGCCTGACACAGCCTGTCCTTCAATGAGAAATGCCCCCATTTGCTGGAACACCACCTGAATATGGATGGACATAGCTGGGTCTTACTGGAACCAAGTTGTGTACTGCTGAAAAGGTGGAAAAGAGCATCAGGGTGCAGCCAATTTAAAAGGCAGAATATTTTCTTTTTCAGTGAAAAGTATTGAGGTGGCAACATAGCAACGCTTTGTTTGACTTTTTTTCTCTGGTACAAATGAAGAAATTACTGACAGCAATTCTCGGGGTGTTCTACGTTTCAACTTGCCGCCTGTGGGGCTGGTAAGATAGCACAGCATTATTTTGGTAACTGCGAAACAAAGTTTTAAAGCACAGCAATCTTGCTCAACAGAGCTATTACAGCTGTTCTGCTGGTGCCTGCTGAGATGTGGTTTGGTGATGTAGGGGAGTTCTGCTGGGTGGATAAATGTGCCACAAAGTAGCATTACATACCTTTGTCTCTTCAAAAATCCTAACACCGGTCTTCAACACATGATGTAAAGCATTGAGGAGAACATTGTATCCTCTAAATGCCCTGCTGCCTGCTCTAGATGGCACAAACTCAAAAGGATGTTCCATTGCTGGATTGCCTTATGTGGTTTGGGCCTTGGGCTGCAAACATCTGGCCCTAATAAGTAAAAGGACCCAAGGGGAAGACTTCAAGGAGAAACACAAACAGATGGAGGGATGGATGTCAATACACACCTGATCAAGTTTGGTTGATCACATTATTGCAATGTATGGTACAGCATATTACCATCAGCTGCTATGTGTCTATGCCTGAGCAGGATACAGATGGAGTGAAGTAGATGACTATGGGGCAGAGAGACATGAGAATCATACACACAGTAGTGACAATGTAGATAGAGTGATGCAAAAAACAATATTGTCACTCATTTCTTCAGCAGAATATACATTTTCAAAATATGTATATCTCCTCCAAAACTTACTTCTCTCTCCCGTCCCCAACTAACCAATCAAGCCCCCAAAATAAGAACCATTATTCATTTTTTTCAAAATGAGTATGCTGCTACTAAATGGAAATGATCCAGGGTGGAGTGTGCATAGTCCTAATCCAAATAAAGAAAATGTTGGGAAATTGGAAAACTTTGAACTTTGTGCACAATACCACTGACTTTTGGGGGGACACATCTTCATCGTCATTTCTGTCACTTTTGCAAATTGCTACAAATATTACAATATTCATAGTAAATGGGATAAGTGTTACATTTAGGTTACTTTGTTATTTTGTGTAGAGGCGATACATTTGTAGATTTGCATGCGTGGAGAAACATAACAATGAAACTTTGTCACACGGAGGGCCCTTCCCCACTCAGGTGAAGCAGGCGATCAATATGTGCACGTGGAGTTTAGCTGTATGAATGGTGGTCATGAGAGGATATCATAATAGGTATTTTTAGAATTTAGTAAAGGACATGAAATATATGAGGTGTGGTTGTTTGTGACGGGTGTAAAACATAGCCCCTGTATGGCAGAAATATAGAGCCCAGGGTTATTTGTTCATGCCCACCGGAGTGGTGGTGTTCAAGGTCAGCACAGAAATGATGCAAAGCTGCGGCATATGGAACCAAAACGAGTCCACAAATCTAAGGAAAGAAAGTGGGCCCAATTCTAAAAAGTGCCAAGATGTGCCAATGCATTTCAGGAAGGAAAAGAAAAGAAGGGTGGCTGAAAATCCATGGAGTGCTGCACTGACACATAAAAAAACGCAGTGAAAAGTATCTTCAGTGGAATACCAGAATTGTGCTCCAAGCAGCTGAAGTGAAACAGAGCATTTGCATGTAAATTAAATAAAATAATGTCATTTTTGTTTTTTCGCTCCAAATTGACAATATTCTAAGAGAAATTCAAAGTGTGAATGTGTTGTTCTCAGATGCAGCATTTTAAAAAGGACTATTTAAAAGTGACACTCATATGTGCTGAAATTGTGTGCCTTATAAGATGTCATTTAAAAGCAATTGTGTGTGAGTTTAAAAGGCCATGTGCTGCTGGTCATTTTTCCCAATGTGAAACAAAGCTCCAGGAGACCCTCTGCTGCCCTGAAGAGAGGCCTGGTTGTCATCATCAATCAGAACCATTCCTTAAAATTAAAAGAAAGGATTACATGGCTTAGAATAAAAACACGGTGAAGACAGATAAAGTCAGGTCTGTTCTGCAGCAAGAGTGACCTCCAGGTCACACGTCCCATAAAAAATCCATTAGTGTGGCTAGCAGGCATCTCTGCTCAAGTCACGTGCCTGAAGAGAAACTAAACTGCAATAGCAAGGGTGGGGGCCCAGTGAATGAGGAGTGAAGCTGCACGTTGCATAAAATGTGTGAAATATATTTTATCACATAAAATAGGCAGCCTACATGCCACAACGTCCATTCCAAACTTGTATTAAAGGTGACAATTACCCCCTTGTAACCATGATAAAACGATTTTCGTGTGATAAACACAACTGAAGTTATTTAGAAAAATGTGATTTGGGCCTTCCTTTGATTCCCACAGATGTGAAAGTTGGTATGCGCATGCCGGTAATAATTAATATTAAGACGGTAAAGTGGCATATTTGTCACTGATATGGTTCCTGAGTAAATGGAGAAAAACTGTCAGGCCGATTTATGGAATTAATGTGCTCTGAAATTTTCTGCGAAAGCGTGCGAAAGCGTGCGAATCGCAGTGCCATTGCGAAAATCGCAGTGAAACCCACGCACAGCGATTCATGGAAGTCCGTGCATGTGTAAATCCCAGGATGTGTGCCAAAATTCTGCGTGGCGCACCTGGCGCACATGTCTCCAAAGAGCGTGCGCTATGCGCACAGCGAAATCGCACATAGCGCGGCGCACACAACAAAAGTAGGAGGAACAGAGGGCATGACACGCGGAATGGGGAACAACGCATGAAAATGTGTGCGTCACGGGGGAAGTACAGGAGGCAAATGCGCGGAACGCCCACACGCACGTTCCAAACACGTATTCATAGATTCGAACGGGGCTAACGCGTGCGCCAAAAAAGACGCGCTAATCCGGAAACACGTACGCCAGCAGGAAGCAGGCGTACGTGGACCCGTGCAGCATAAAAGTGCGTGCAAACAACAAACAAGCTCAGACGCCATGATGAATATACCGTTCCTAGCAGCAGTGGTCGTGGGATACCGCAGGAGGAGGAGGAGGATAGTCAGGCCCAGAATTTTTACACCCAGAACCAGCCTTTTTGGGATGCCTGATGACCAGGTGTATGGGAGGTACAGGTTTCCACCTCACATAATACTCAACCTGGTGAGTGAGTGGGAGGATGACCTCACATCACCTACCCTGTGCTCCCAAGCACTCAGCCCCCTGGAGAAGGTCCTCAATGTACTGCACTTCTTGGCCACTGGATCATTTCAGCGGACAAGTGCTATAGTGGGGGGGGGGTGTCACAGGCCACGCAGTCACGCTACCTACACCGGGTCTTGGCCATCATGACTGCACGCCCATCAGTCTGCAGGTACATATACCTGCCTAGAACACCTGCAGAAAGGCAGGCTGCCGTCCAGGATTTCTACGGGGTGGCACAATTCCCCAAAGTCCTAGGTGTCATTGATTGCACCCATGTGGCTGTTCGTCCCCCCAGGGCATCAGAGCACATCTATAGAAACCGCAAGCACTGGCATTCCATCAACATCCAGGTAGTATGTGATGCCAAGGGAATCATCACCTCAGTATATGCCAACTATCCAGGGTCCACCCCACCCACGACAGTTTCATTTACAGAATGTCAACCCTAAACCGGGACCTAGGAGCTGGGCGGCATGGCGATACATAGCTGCTCGGTGAGTATAAATGCCACAGCACATGCATGCATGTCAGATACTGAGTAATGTCATAACCCCACTAATGATACCCATCACCACCTCCCCAAGGGACAGTGCCTACCCTCTGAGCATCCACATGATGACGCCAATTCGGAACCCCACCACGCCACCCGAGGTAAGATACAACACAGCCCACATTGCAATGCGGGGCATAGTGGAGCGCACATTCGGAGTGCTCAAGTCACGCTTTCGCTCCCTTGACCGTTCTGGCGGGCAGCTGTTATACGCTCCCCCAGTAGTGTGCAGGATCATAGTGGCAGCATGTGTCCTGCACAACGTTGCAACACGCCGGGGCCTGCCCATGGACATGGTGGTGCCCCCACATCCCCAACCACATGCACGCCCGCTGCGCATGGGAGGGGAAAGGGCTCGGGGTGAGGCAGCCCGTACGCAGCTGGTGGCTAATTACTTCACCTAAAATCACACCCCTGTGGAGTGCACACAGCCCTGGCACATACCACCTGACAATCAATGATGATGACATAAGGGTCAGTCAACTGTCACAACCATACCAGCCTGAGATTGGTCACCTGGAAGTGTTACATTGTGTGCATCCCTACCTACACAAACACCACCAATGCTGTGTCATCAAAAGACACACTTCTATGCTGCTAAATTCATTACCCCCTTGCAAAATACAACATGACAACAGTGCCATGTCACCCAACCCCTCCCCAGCACCGCCACCCAACACACCATGGCATGTCATGCTATGTGAGAGCAAACAAAGCAATCCCCAAAACCTGACACAAGTGTCACAGAGTACAGTGTCCCTAATGGAAACTGGCCACACACAAAATGCTCCCAGTAATGTAGAACTAACAACACACATGACCAAATACTTACCAACAATACAATGCAGCTACACAACCTCAAACATAGCAAAAACATGACAGTACTAAGTTAAAGTAGTGGTAGTCTCACAACCTGATTATGCCAGCACATTGACCCCTTCCAACTGTACAGTGTTGCTGCCATGCAAATGTGTAAGTGCACTGCTTACAACATGAACTCCATCTCCATAGTAGACGGCCTTGTGAAGACATGATGAATGAACCTGCAAATTAGGATGAAGACATGGATGCACAAGCGCATATCAATAAACAATGCAGTGTACAATACAACAACAATATCCACTAGGAATGTATACACAGTATTGACTACAGACTGCCCACACAGCTCATGGGAGTACAACGTCACTGTGTAAGTCACTGTCACTTGGGCACACCCTTTGTAAGCCCATGGAAATGGGAAGCAGGAGGGGTGTGTGTCTCACGAACCCAAGCATCTAACCCAAACTCAGGACAAGCCTGCATGTGCCCAGCCGGAATACAGTGGATGCCCACGGGAGCAACACAAGGCAACACATTGTAAAAAAAAATCAAAAATCAAAAATCAAAAATCAAACATCAAAAATCAAAAAATCAAAAATCAATGGCCATGTGGGGACCGAGGGGAGGCCACCCAGGATGTCCGAGGACAGGGTGCGCACCAACAGCCACCTGTGCGGATGTTGGGAAAAAAAAACACCTCCATGGGCTCATGGCCTGCACGGCTATGCCAATGTGGGAGAACTGCTGCTGTCGCTCTCATCACCCTCTGCTGCTGCATCAGGAGGTGGTGGTGCTATGGGAGGCAGCCCACGCAAAGCCCTGGTATGGTCCTCCATGGCAGCAAGCATGCGGGTGTGGAAGGTCTCGTTCTGGAGGATTATAGTGCGGAGATCCCCATGCACCATCTGGCGTGATGCCTGGATCTCCTCCCGAGTTGCCTGCATCTCAGCTGAGACCGAACGTGTGAGCCGCTCCAGCTGCTGTTCTGTCCTCAAGTTAGTGGAAGCCTCATGGTCAACAAGAATCTCCCTGAGGTGATGGAGTTCTACCCTCAGGGCTTCCCTGTGGCCCTGGGACTCTATTGATATCGATTGGCGTAGAGTCTCCAGTGCCGCCCGTCTGTCCCTGTTGGACGCCAACATGTCCTCCCTGTGTGATTGGCAAATGGAGTCTGTTGCCTGCTGTAGTTGCTCCATCTGCCTTTCATGGAGGACAATGGAAGTGGCCACCCTCTCCATTGCTTGAGCCATCATCTCAACTGATGCTGCCTGTTGGCTTGCCATACCGTACATGGATTGTTCCCATACGGTATTGCCTGGTGGCGTACGGCCACCGCGTCGGCGAGCACCACACCTGGTTGGGGCAAGGCGATCTGCGCCTTGCTGTGCTGGCACTGCCTGAGGCTGCAGGACTGCATTCCCCCTCTGATATGCTGGCCCTGGAACAGGATCAGATGTTGTGGAGTGTGACCCTGCATCCATAACCGCCAAAGGCGGACTTACCAACACTGACATCCCCATAGAGGGTTCTACCCCTGGTGCAGGTGGGTTGGACAGAACAGAATCCCTGCCAGAAACACTTACCTGCGATGGCACATAGGTCTCATAATCCGAATCAGCACCTGAATAGAGGTCTGGGGAGGTGCACCCAGAGACACCCCTGGACAGAATGGTCTGCGGCAAGATTGGGTTCTCACCCACCACCACACCACGTCCCCCACTGGTGCCCGGTCGTGCCTGAGATTGCTCCTGGGTCTGCACCATCTCCTCAACCTCAACAGCATCAAGTGCGTCATCCCATGCAAAAACATGAAAGCCAAAAAATGGAAACAGGCATTAGCACCATAGCACACAAATAGGCCTGACAAGCTACAGAACCAGTACATGATGTACACATGTCCCACATGACTATAACCCTCACATGCATGCACTGTCACTGAGTTGGAAGGGGAGGCAAAAGGCAGACACTGATGACACCAAGATGGAAGAGCAACACATTTGCTGCATGCTGGGTAGCACTGCCATCACACATTGGCCTGTGAGTGGCATGTCCAATACACATACATGACACATGCCATCACACAGATGCCATGTACCATAGCCATGGTACATTCCACAAGTACATCCATATGTCAGTGAATGAGTACTGTCAGCCATCCATGTGAGATGGACATGATGAGATGAAAAATGCTACATAGTGTGACAAAATACGCATGTGCCACACACTGCAACACATCCAGTGTACAAAAATACAGTGATTGCAGGCCGATGTACACATCAATGGTTGTGCACTTCAACATGACAGGAAACAACTATCATGTTCAACATTCAAACAGGCCCCAAAAACCTATGTGATCAGGCCAATACTCAATCAGCCTGAATGGTCAAATCATTCACCTAACAAGGTAACACATGTGGGCCAATGTGGGGTTCATCAATGACAGAAGCATGTCACAAATGTGACAATAGGGCTGAGGAATGCGTAGCAAAAGTGGGAGAATTGAAACAATCAGCCTGAACGAACACTGAAAAATACAAACAATGTTGTTGCAATATGCCACTTCAAGGGCAACTGCCGTAATGTTGCGCTAAATTACTACTGTGGGCATAAGGGATACTGTCACACCCAAATCCAAGGCCGCTGAATGTTTTGGATGAAGCACATGGGTGACCCATACCACCCAGGCACACACACCCTCACCTGGCACACAATCAGAACCTGTCACCCAAACAACATACACATGCATTACACACACATGCATGGGCACTCACCGGATAATGCATCATAATCAGGTAGTTCTCCCACACCTTGGATCTGTTCCTCTGTGATGAAGGCCCCAGCAACAGACTCATGTTCAGTGAGTTTGTTGTCCTCTTGTGGAGACCCACCGCCAGTCACCAGAGTAGCGGCATGATTTGAGGCCAGCTTGTTCTTTGCTCTGCGTTTCAGGTCATTCCACCGCTTGTAGCAATCATCAGCTGTGCGCCTCACAAATCCAAGGGCACTTATGCGGTCCGCGATGGTCTGCGAGTGTGCCCTACGTTGACCAGGTGTGGTCTTGCACCCTGCAGTCACCAACATTTCGCGGCTATGTGCTGACACATAGGACACAAGTGCATCAAGTTCCGCGTCATTAAAGCAAGGCTTCCTTGACATGCCGGAGTGTGTAGCTGTGTCTGGGTTCTCAGCCTGTTGTGCCAGAGCACCCTTCCTCCTCTTCTTTAAAGGTGGAGCAGAGCCAGAGTGGCTTACGCCGCTCTGGTCAGTAGGGGCAGAATCACCGGTGGACTGGGTAGTAGGAGTGTGGGAATGCACAATGACCATAGGCCTTGATGCAGGCATTGGTTGCAGGGTAATGTTGTCAGGGGGAACGTCATTTTGATGGACCTGGACTGACACTGTCCTGTCTGGGAGAGTCAGAGCTGGGGTGGATGGAGCTGCAGCTGCCCCTGCAGCCTCCCCACCCTGCATACTTGGGGCAGTAGATGACATAGCTGCCCCAGATCCACGTGGCTTGGTGACAACAACTTGCACCACCACACGTGGCCTAGACCTGCTGACCTGGAAGTCAGCCTGGGAGTCATCCTGTGCCAGGTCAGGTGCCACAATGGGCTGGTCCAACAGGGGCTGAGCTGGGATGATGTCAGCCACGTTTCCCTCAACCAGGGCATGGGTGTCCCTGATTGTTCCTCCACACATGGGGGTATAGGGGCACCCTGCAAATCCCGGCCACGTCCCCTACCGCTCCCACCATGCCCACCTTTTGAAGGTCAGCCACCTTTGCCTCCCTTACCGCTTGGTTGCCTCCAAACCATGGCACTGATGTTGTTGTGCGTATGGGAGTTGCAGTAAACTATTGTCCTGGGCAATTGGGAATCAAAGGGGTAGGATACTAGATTGAATTTGTACCCTAGTACTCTAAGAAGGCTGTCTGTGACCCCTGGGGGAAGATGATGGGTCACACAACGCACAGGCAGCCCAAAATCAAAAATAAACGTGCACGCAACCCTTCGTAGACCACGTGCGTGAAAAAATGAACCCGCACTACACTGTGGCACCCAGAAACACAAAAATAAGCGTACGCATAATACACGCAGCCTACAATGACCTCTGAAGGGGAACGCGACACACGGGGAAGCACAGTTGCTAAGTATGTGCGGAACTCACCGTCTGCCTGGAAAAAGAACGTGAAAAATACGCGCGTGTGTGCGTTGGCAACACCCCCGCCAAAAGAAGAATTTTACGCTGTCTGAGGAGACAGGACAAAAGGGGAAGTGAACTCTGTTTGAGGAAACAGGCCCAACAAAAAATCAGAAAAGAGCTGTCAGAGGTAACAGGGAGTACGAACTAGAAACGCTGTGAAGTAATCGCGTGTGAACCGACAAGAAGTACAGATTTCACCCACTCGCTCTCCACGAAAAGCACGTACAAGGAAACGGCGTCCTACATGTAGCTTTTAAACCGGCCCACACGTACACGTCAGATACGCCTGTACGCGGGCCCTTTCCTCCAATTACACGCGATGACACTCCGACGTGCAGTTTTTCCACGTGTGCTCTGTCATCACGTGCTATGAGGGAAACGCCCGTGCGCGTAATGTAACTTACGCGCTTACGCGTTAAGTCTATGACACTTGTATGTGCAGTTTTCCCATGTGTGCTCTGTCATCACGTGCTATGAGGGAAACGCCCGCGCGCGTAATGTAACTTACGCGCTTACGCGCTAAGGGCCTTTGGTCCAATGAAATTGCATGCGTGTGCTGACGCGCTTACGCGCTAGGGCCCTTTCATCGAATTACACACTGACGTGCAATTTTTTCACGTGCCAAATCACTCCGTATCAAGCTGGCCACGCGAAAACACACGGAAGACCATGCTCCTGCCCAGAAGGCCGAATTACTGCCCCCCAGAGCCCCGAGCACGCTCCCACCTGCCATCTGCTGCTGCCTGACTGCCTGCTGCGCACGTGCCCTGCCATTTGCTTCCTGCACGTCAGCCAGGGGTGTAGTTGCTGTGACCACCCCTGCTGGAACCCGAAGACTCCCGACTGGGATTCCATCGCTCCACAGCCCAGCCCCAGGAGCCAGTTACCCACCCACTCCTGCCTCTGGGGTAGCCATGTCCAGCACAACACTATCTGGCAGCACTGGGAACCCCCAGCCAGAGAGGCAGAGGGCCACCAACTTCACTGCCACCGAAGTTGGTGTCCTGGTGGAGCAAGTCCTGGGGCAGTATGATGCCCTCTTTGGAAGTTTGTGCGCCGACAATGAAGGACGGACCAGGATCTGGATGGACATCGTGACTGCCATCAATGCGGAGGGGGTGGCAGTCTGCGACTTACATCATGTCAAGAAGCGCTGGGAGGACTTCCGGTCCAGGACCCTCAACAAGGCCCGGCACCTCGCTAAGGGAGCGGATGCCAAGGGGCGCCGGGGCCAGCTGTCGAACCATCAGATGAGGGTCCTGGAATGCATATGCCCAGTGCTCTACGTCCAGATCCTTGAGAGGCAGACCCGTCTGGAGTCAAGCGGCAAGTGTACATGCATGTTGATAGTATGCTGTGCGTGTCGTGGTGTGCCAGTAGTGTGCAGGTTGCACATGTGTTTATGTAGGGCCATGTAGGGATGTGTTTGAACATGGGCGTGAGGCTGCCACATGTGAGTCCTCTCAGTTGTGAGACACATTGATGGTGTATGTGTTGGTAAGCATGCTGGGCAAATGCAGGTGTGGGAGCACACATGTTTGAATTTCTGTGTATGTACATTGGCATCGTTGTGGCATGGATGGTGGTTCATAATGCATGTATCTGCACTGTGTACATGTGCATGTATGTGTATCTGACAAGTGTGCAACTGTGATGCAACATGGATGCACGTGACACTGATGTGTAGAAGGATGAATGGCAGATGTGACATGTATGGCGATCTCATCACTGCAACAGTTGGAGGAGATGTAGACATGCATGTAAGTGTGCTAGCGTGTGTGCATGTCTAGTGCACTCCTTGTGTTTCATGTGATGTCAGGCTCACCTTTGGCTGTTCATGCTGTTGTATGTGTATGGATGGTGCTGCCTGGTGCAATATTGCTGTTGAAATGTTCATTTATGTGAGTTAAAATGACATGTGTGTCGTGGAGTGTGATGCTGTGTCTGTAGTTAAACAATGCCACTCATGTGCAACTGTCATGTGTGTATCAGTCCATTGTACAGTGCCCTGATGCCTGTGTTTTATCTCTCCCTGTCTGCAGCGTCAACTGAAGAAGAGGGCGGAGAGGGTGCTGTGGAGCACAGCGGCAGGGATCATCCCACCAGCCAGAGACGCAAGGCCCGGCTCCCCTCCCAGGTTGTCATTTTGTCGGGGAGTGAGGAGTCCGGTGCCGCGTCCCAGGCCGCAGCTGCCGAGGGAAGGTCCAAGAGGCGGAGGTCGGAGTTGGACTCCTCGGCAGCAGAAGAGGCAGCTGAGACCCCACAGGGTCCGACAGAGGAAGATGGCACGGAGTCATCCAGGTTGGTGGGGGGTTTGGTGGAGGAGGAGGCTGTGCAAGGGACCGATATAGGGTCTGGAGGTGGGGTTTCCACTGGTGCTAGTGGTGAAGTGCAGGGGCAGGGACAGGAGGCAGCACACGCCACTGCAGAGGTGCCTGTGTGTAATCCTGTCCCGATCCTGTGACTGCATCATCCCGCACCAGCAGGGATGCCTACGTCCAGACCCGTTTTCAGGGAGGGGATCCGCTTACAACAACTGGCCTTCCCCTCCCTGCGGACGTGGCTATCCGGGACCGTGTTGAGCCTGTCCTGGGTGGGGTGGCGTTGCGTCAACGGGCCATGCGAGGTGACCTGCAGTCTTTTCATGAGGAGACTGCACGTCATCTCGAATGGCTGGTTGACCGCGTTGACCTACTGGGACAGCTCACCAGGGCCGGATTCCTCCGTTTGCTGGACCTTGTTCCAACCCCCTCCTCAACTGAACCCCCTATGCGCCAGTCGTACTCCATGCCATCTTCCCACCCATGTATCACCTGGGTACCCTGTGGAGCTGCCTCTGACCCTGCGGCCAGGCTAGTGGAGGACACATCCCTGCCACAGTTGGGAGTCGGACGTCCAGCAGGGGTGGCCACATCAACAACTGCACCCAGCCATAGGAGGATGTGCAGGCAGCAAGAGCCAGGGCACAGGCAGAGGCACAGCAGCAGCAGCAACAAGGTGGGAGCCATTATGGCTCGGGGCCTTCGTCATCGGCGGGGCAGGCATCGGCCAGAGGGCAGGAGGACCCCGGACTGCAAGTGTCTTCCATGTGGCAGCGGTTAGGCCATGCTATAGATGCGGAGTGGCATCTGGCAGAAGAGGCACGGCTCACGATGGTCAGGGCGGAGAACTCCATGCGGAGGGCCCTGAGGCGGGCAGAGTGCCTTGAGGCAACTCGCAGGGAGTTGGAACAGGCCATGAGTGCCGCCCTGCGAGACCTCGGGGCCAGGACAGAGGCCCGCCTCCAGAACATTGAGCAGGAGTTCGATGATGCCCTGGCCCGGGACATCCAAAAGTGAGCCATCGGACTAGCCCGCTGCAATTGTAAATAGTTTTTAGAGTTAGGTTTCCTTTGCGTTTTCCTTTTATTTGTGGTCAATGGACAATGCCACTCACATTTGTATATAGTTATATTTTTAGGTAGTTTCTTAGGTAGGTTTCATTTGTTTAGTTGGGCTCATAGACCCTTTACATCGTTGGACAATGGATTGATTTATTTTTTGGATTTTTGCACATGGATTAATGAATTTTTATTTTGGACAATGGATTGTATATAGTTACATCATGGATTCATTTGGATTTTTTTTTTCTTTATTGACATGGAGTAATGTTTTTGTCATGATCACTGCTTCCAAGGAGCCAGGATCAGCCCAACGTCCTTGGAAGCAGGCCCCTAACCCTGATCCTAGGCACCAGCCGGTCCCCACAGGGACCTTTTGGACCTTGTCCTGGCGCCGGTGGCACCAGGCTCATCAGAAGCCTCGGTCCCGGCACGGGAAGCGCCGGGCTCATCAGTGGTGTGAAGATGCTTGGGTGGACTTACCTGCGGCAGACCATGCTGCTGACTTGCCAGACTCTTAAAAGTCCTCGGTGAACTGGGACTACTTTTCTTACCTGGGTGGGGCAGCACCACTCCACTGGAACTCTTCTGGAAGCAGGAACTCTTTTCTTACCTAGGCGGGGCCGTGGAAGGAGACGCCTCATCACTCCAAGGCTATTTAAACCACACCCGATTGATGAAACGTGCTTCGCGTTATTCTGCATCAGCAGCAGAACGCTCACCGAGTCTGCTCCAGCTTTTCTTCTTTAGATCCTGAACCTGCAAGAATTATACTCACCATTCCGGTACCCGAGCAACATCAGCACCTGCAAAAGATCAGAAACAACAGGTTAGCAGAACGAACTTTCACACACAGTGTTTGCTTACCCGATCCATCGGCAGCGGCCGTGTCTCACGCTGCACCTTCGCCTGCAAAGACAAACAGCATTATTTTACTTACTGGCACGCCGTGCATTCCGGATTCTTCACGCTGCATCTGCACAAAGATAAACAGCATTATTCTACTTACCGGCACGCTGTGCATTCCGGATTCTTCACGCTGCATCTTCACCTGCATAGACAACAGCACTCACCGGCACGTGGCGGATTCCGGATTTCTTCTTTCTGCATCGTCGCCTGCAAAGACAAAGAAAGAGACAGTAAGAGCGCTTGCCATACTTACTCAATTCCAGGCGCTTCACTGCCACGCATAAAAGACTATAAAGACTAAAGGTGTCCAGAAACTTACCGGTCGTGCAGACAACGACGGTACTCATCCTCGGAAGTCAAGAGGCTAACGTTTCACCAGTGAAGGAACTGGCAACGGCACCCTGCACTAGACGCAGATGGAGAGCCCAGCATTCACCTATCTAAGAAACCTCACCCTTCGAGTTCGACACACAGTGCGGAGAGGTTCGACCCCAGAAGCCAACCGAATCCTGCACATCACGTTTCGTGTTACGGACACCTTCCTGCCAAGACCCGCGCCTCCGTGGGAATCAGGTGAGCGTTACAGAACGCGAAGCCCACCACTAAACTCCTACCCAGGCGCAATGGAAACTTCAGATACCGATCAACTAGCCCAGTTGCTTGGGGAATTAAGAGCAGAAGTACATGCAGCTCGCCAGGAAACGAGCTCTCTAAGAAGAGAACTGATAATTTCTAAGGAGCGAACAGAGGACCTTGCTAGGCAGTTGTTACAAACTCAGGCAGGACAGACACCTTTGCCCGTTCCAGGAGGGAGTTATCCTTCTGCATCAGCTTCAAATCCAGTGCAAATCAATCTGCCCGGTAATGTGCCCTTGGCTCCGCCCGAACGCTTTGCTGGTGATCCAAAGAAATTCGCAGTGTTCATCAACCAGTGCCGCCTGCATTTTTTATGTCGACCAGCTGCATTCCCAACGGACCAGGCCAAGGTAGCTTTCGTGCTTTCTTATCTCAGTGGCAGTGCTGCAGATTGGTCGATCCCTTTAGTCACCCAGGATGATCCGGTTTAACACGATTTTCAAGCCTTCCAGTCCAGCATGGAGAAACTGTTCGCAAGACATGCACAAGGGCAGGCCTTGGACAATGAACTTCTCTCATTACGACAGGGTAACCAAGACCTCTTGGCTTATATAGCCTCTTTCAATAGACTCATTGTGGAAACACAATGGCCCGAGGACAAGAGAATAAGGCTTTTCTACAGAGGCCTGCGTGGAGAGCTCAAGGATGTGCTAGCGCAGGTTGTGAATCCTCCACAAGAATGTTCAGACTATATTGACTTAGTTGTCCAACTAGACCATAGACTACAGAACAGGAAGGCAGATCGTTCCAGATTTGATACCCGAGTGTTTTCCAAACCACAGACCTCGAATAAGGGAGCTGACACTGTGGAACCCATGCAAATAGGGGGCATGAGAGGACCTTTAACCCAGAAAGAGCGGGAAAGAAGAAGGCAGCTGCAATTATGCCTCTATTGCGGTAATTCAGGACACTTTCTTCGGGACTGTCCCGTGAAACCAGCTAAGAAGACTGTAGGAGCCGCTGATACCTGTACCACAAGTTCTGAGCAGGGAAATGACCTCGCCCGACAAGAGTAGAGGTCCTCTTGCTGAGCTTTAAGATCTGTCCCGTGTAGTCGCATTTCGTGATACCCATGGTCCTCATTAGTCCTGAACGTCCGGATCGTTTGCATGCAATTGAAGCTTACATTGACAGCGGAGCAATCGGTAACTATGTGGACCGTGAAATGGTATCAAGGATGAATCTACCCCTTGTCCCTAAGGCAGTAAAAGACGTCATCACTACGGTGGATGGCACGGAGATAGCCTCCGGACCAGTAACGCATGCCACCCAAGAAGTGACGCTGTTGAGTCATAATGGACACCGGGAGAGAATAGTGTTCGATGTAATCAAGGCCCCTCAGTTCCAGATCATTCTGGGAATCCCTTGGTTAGAGAAGCACAACCCTCAGATTGATTGGCGAGCAAAGACGGTTCAGTTTCCAGAGTGTTCTACCACTTGTTATCCTCGACCTGATGTTTCACTGGCGACGATCTCTTCTGAGGAGATTCTCAAATTGCCTCCCGAATACCAGGAGTTCCAAGACGTCTTCCAGAAGGATCAAGCTAACACCCTACCTCCTCATAGGTCTTACGACTGTCAAATAGATCTGATACCTGGAACAACTCCTCCTTGCAGCAGGATCTATGCCCTCACCGAGCCAGAGAACCTTCACCTCAGACAGTACCTGGACCAATACCTAGCTAACGGGTTTATCCGTCCTTCAAAATCTCCAGCTTCATCGGCTTTGTTCTTCGTTCCGAAAAAGGAAGGAGACCTTAGGACTTGCATAGATTACCACGCCCTGAATCAGATCACTGTTAAAAACAGATACCCGTTACCTTTGATCCCTGAACTCCTGGACCAAGTCAAAGATGCCTGTATATACACAAAGCTGGATCTCAGAGGAGCCTACCACTTGGTACGGATCAAAGAGGGCGATGAATGGAAAACGGCCTTCCGCACCAAGTACGGGCTATTCGAATATCAAGTGATGCCCTTTGGACTGTGTAATGCTCCTGCTGCTTTCCAATATTTTATGAACGATGTCCTCCGAGAACTCATTGACGTATGTGTAGTTGTCTACATTGACGACATCCTCGTCTATTCATCATCTGAAGAAGAACATCAGAGACATGTTAAAAAGGTTCTCGAGAGATTGCGTCAACATAGTCTTTTTGCTAAGCTTGAGAAATGCGTCTTCAACGCAACGGAAGTCGAGTTCCTGGGATTCATACTGTCACCTAACGGAGTCCATATGGATTCAAAGAAAGTTGATGCAATTATCAAGTGGCCATCACCAACCTCTGTAAAGGAGTTCAAAGCATGTTAGGATTCGCTAACTTTTACCGCAGATTCATTCCTGAATTTTCCCGGATAGTCCAGCCCATCACCGCTCTGTTGAAAAAGAACAAACGTTTTGAGTGGTCTTCTGAAGCGGAACAAGCTTTTCAAGATCTAAAAGCTAAATTCATTTCTGCACCTGTTTTAAAACACCCTCGCCCAGAACTACCTTACATCATGGAAACGGATGCTTCTAGTCTTGCTATGGGAGCAGTGTTATCATAAAGAGATTCGGTCACAAACCAACTACATCCGGTTGCCTTTTGGTCCCGCAAGTTTTCGCCTCCTGAGATCAACTATTCAATTACAGACAAGGAACTTTTGGCCATCAGATCGGCCTTTAAAGCCTGGCGGCATTATCTTCTAGGAGCCAGACACACAGTCACCGTAATGACTGACCACCGCAATTTACAATACCTAAAGACAGCCAAAGCTCAGTCTTCCAGACAACTTCGTTGGGCTCTGTTTCTAGCAGAATTTGACTTTCTAATTACTTATCGACCAGGCAGTAAGAACGGAAAAGCGGATGCCCTCTCCCGGATGGGAGTAGATGAACATTTGATCAATCCAGATCCAATACCCATAATCCCAGAACAAAGGATTTTGGGTTTGGTCAGCACTCAATCTTTTGAAGACATCAAGACCACGGTGAAATCGCTCCTAACTCCGACCGATTTGCAGGACTGGCAATTAAAGGGAAAAGATTTCTCAGTAGATCAAGACCTACCATATTTCCGAGGACGATTGCACTTGCCCTGTGAGAAACTACAAAAACAAGTAATCTCCGGTTATCATGATTCTCTAATGGAGGGGCACCCTGGCATTACCAAAACCATGGAAAAGATCAAAAGACATTTCTGGTGGCCATCGTGGAAAAGGGATATTAGAGACTTTGTAATCTCCTGCGGTGTGTGTGCCCAGAATAAAAGTCAAAAGCAAAGACCAGCCGGCCTATTACAGCCACTTGACATCCCTCCCTGTCCATGGCATACCCTGTCCATGGATTTTATCACGGACTTACCTCCATGCTTGGGATATACTACCATCTTAGTAGTCGTGGATCTATTCTCGAAAATGGCTCACTTCATCCCCTTGAAGGGTCTGCCTTCAGCCTCAGTATTGGCCCGGGAATTCTTGGCAAACATTGTTCGCTTACACGGTTTTCCTTCGGTTTTAGTCTCCGATAGGGGAAGTCAATTCATCTCCCACTTCTGGCGCAGTTGCTGTCGTCTAGCCCAAGTTGATGTAAGACTTTCGACCAGTCACCATCCCCAAACTGACGGACAAACCGAAAGGACAAACCAGACACTAGAACAATATCTACGCTGCATGCTCCAACAAACAGAAAACCCCTGGAAGGACATTCTTTGGATCGCTGAATACGCGTACAACAATTCGACTCATTCTGGAACCGGGAAGACTCCCTTTTTCTTGTTATATGGACACCATCCTAGAACCTCCAACCTGGATCCTCCCCAAGAAATTGAAGCACCTGCTGTGGATCACTTGCATTCGGAGATCACCTGTGCTTTTAAGGAAGCCACTGCCCATCTGCAAAGAGCTAAAGCTCAATTCAAAAAGGCAGCCGATCGGCACCGTAAAGAGGCCCCTCACTACGCTGTAGGAGATCAAGTCTGGTTATCCACTAAGCACCTGCCTTTAAAAGGACCCCGCACTTTCATCCCGAGATACCTTGGGCCCTACCTCATATCTGCCATAATTAATCCGGTGGCTGCCAAATTGGAATTACCTACGCATATGAAAATACATCCAGTATTCCATGTCTCCTTATTAAAACCCGTACAACCAGAAACCCGATTGACTGAACTCCCGGAACCCGTTTTGGTAGACGGAGAACTCGAATTTGAAGTGAAGAACATCCTAGACTCCAAAATTTCCAGGTCTAAATTATACTATCTGGTTGATTGGAAAGGATACGGTCCCCAGGAAAGGTCTTGGGAACCCTCAGAACACGTCCACGCACCTCGTCTGGTCAAGAGATTTCATCTGAATCACCCCGACAAGCCGAAGCCCCCGGAGAAGACACACTTAGGAGGGGCCTTGAGGGGGGATACTGTCATGATCACTGCTTCCAAGGAGCCAGGATCAGCCCAACGTCCTTGGAAGCAGGCCCCTAACCCTGATCCTAGGCACCAGCCGGTCCCCACAGGGACCTTTTGGACCTTGTCCTGGCGCCGGTGGCACCAGGCTCATCAGAAGCCTCGGTCCCGGCACGGGAAGCGCCGGGCTCATCAGTGGTGTGAAGATGCTTGGGTGGACTTACCTGCGGCAGACCATGCTGCTGACTTGCCAGACTCTTAAAAGTCCTCGGTGAACTGGGACTACTTTTCTTACCTGGGTGGGGCAGCACCACTCCACTGAAACTCTTCTGGAAGCAGGAACTCTTTTCTTACCTAGGCGGGGCCGTGGAAGGAGACGCCTCATCACTCCAAGGCTATTTAAACCCCACCCGATTGATGAAACGTGCTTCGTGTTATTCTGCATCAGCAGCAGAACGCTCACCGAGTCTGCTCCAGCTTTTCTTCTTTAGATCCTGAACCTGCAAGAATTATACTCACCATTCCGGTACCCGAGCAACATCAGCACCTGCAAAAGATCAGAAACAACAGGTTAGCAGAACGAACTTTCACACACAGTGTTTGCTTACCCGATCCATCGGCAGCGGCCGTGTCTCACGCTGCACCTTCGCCTGCAAAGACAAACAGCATTATTTTACTTACTGGCACGCCGTGCATTCCGGATTCTTCACGCTGCATCTGCACAAAGATAAACAGCATTATTCTACTTACCGGCACGCTGTGCATTCCGGATTCTTCACGCTGCATCTTCACCTGCATAGACAACAGCACTCACCGGCACGTGGCGGATTCCGGATTTCTTCTTTCTGCATCGTCGCCTGCAAAGACAAAGAAAGAGACAGTAAGAGCGCTTGCCATACTTACTCAATTCCAGGCGCTTCACTGCCACGCATAAAAGACTATAAAGACTAAAGGTGTCCAGAAACTTACCGGTCGTGCAGACAACGACGGTACTCATCCTCTGAAGTCAAGAGGCTAACGTTTCACCAGTGAAGGAACTGGCAACGGCACCCTGCACTAGACGCAGATGGAGAGCCCAGCATTCACCTATCTAAGAAACCTCACCCTTCGAGTTCGACACACAGTGCGGAGAGGTTCGACCCCAGAAGCCAACCGAATCCTGCACATCACGTTTCGTGTTACGGACACCTTCCTGCCAAGACCCGCGCCTCCGTGGGAATCAGGTGAGCGTTACAGTTTTTTTTTCAGGACAATGTATTGTAAATAGTTGGACTATGGATTGATTTCGCATTTTTATTTATCATTATGATCATGAAACAATGGATATCTTTTTTTAACCTTTTTTTGGATTTGCGTTGGTGGAGGGAGAGTTCGGATGTTTTTCTTTCAAATTTTTTTGCATTGCTTATCATTTTCATTCTTTCATCTTTTTCACATGCTTTTCATTTCATGTTTGGTATTTTGGTATGCTTTCATTTCATTTATTTATTTATGTACATAATATATTTTCATATTTTAGTTCCATGTGTGGGATTTGATCATTGGGTTGATGCATGTGAAATTGTGGGTTTACACAGGCAAAGCCAACCAGTGTATGTGTGTGATGGACATGTGTTGATGTACATAGTTGAGTTTTGGTTTGTGTCTTGAGATAGGCATGTCGGTGTGGGGTGGATTGGGAAATCATTGCGTCTCAAGAACGGGGTGGCGTGATGTGGTATTTTTTGGTGTAGAAGTGGGCCATGACTGTGCATCTTTATTAGATGTAGGGGGGGACATGAGTGGGACATGAGTGGGGCCTGCTGGCAGGTGCCCCTGACTGCTGGGGGGTGGGGGTGCAAAGGGACATGAGTGGGGGCCTGCTGGCAGGTGCCCCTGACTGCTGGGGGTGGGGGTGCAAAGGGACATCAGTGGGGGCCTGCTGGCAGGAGCCCCTGACTGCTGCGGGGTGGGGGTGCAAAGGGACATGAGTGGGGGCCTGCTGGCAGGTGCCCCTGACTGCTGGGGGGTGGGGGTGCAAAGGGACATGAGTGGGGGCCTGCTGGCAGGTGCCCTGCACTGCTGGGGGGTGGGGTTGCAGGGGGACATGAGTGGGGGCCTGCTGGCAGGTGCCCTGCACTGCTGGGGGGTGGGAGTGCAGGGGGACATGAGTGGGGGCCTGCTGGCAGGTGCTCTGCACTGCTGGGGTGTGGGGGTCCAGGGGGTAATGCGTTGGTGATCAGTAGTGCAAGCTGACATGTGGCTTGGCTGGGGGGCATGCCCATGGTGGATGGGCTGCCTGCGGGACATGACCAGGGGTGCAGGGTAGTCCCCTGTGGGGTGGGCTGCCTGCAGGGGCAGTGGAGGGTGTAGAGGGAACACCTGGGAGGACCCACACTGCCAATTCACGTGTAGGACTCCCCGCGCACCCCCGAAATACACATACCCTGCTGAAATCGCGTGTGAGACTTCCCGCGAACCCCAGTTATACACGTACCCCACTCGCACAGCCCCTTTCGTGTGTGAAACTTCCCGTGAACCCCAGTAATTCATGTACCCCGCTTGCACAGGGCCTATCGCGTGTGAAACTTCCCGCGAACCCCAGTTATACACATACCCCACTCGCACAGGCCCTTTCGCGTGTGAAACTTCACGCGCACCCCCGAAATACACGTACCTCGATCCAATCGCGTGTGAGACTTCCCACGAACCCCCGTAATACACGTACCCTGCTCCAATCACGTGTGAAACATCCCGCGAACCCCAGTTATAGACGTACCCCACTCGCACAGGCCCTTTCACGTGTGAAACTTCCCGCGAACCCTCGTGATACACGTACCCTGCTCCAATCGCATGTGAAACTTTACGCGAACCCCAGTTATACACGTACCGCACTGGCACAGGCCCTTTCGCGTGTGAAACTTCCCGCCAACCCCCATAATACACGTACCCTGCTCCAATCGCGTGTGAAACTTCACGCGAACCCCAGTTATACACGTACCCCACTCGCACAGGCCTTTTCACGTGTGAAACTTCACGCGAACCCCAGTAATACATGTTCCCCGCTTGGCGTTTGCTGTTTGGCAGCCCTATAAACTGGTCCAGGGTTAACGCAGTCCTTTGCGCTGGATTGGGGATTTTGATGGCTTTTCCTTGCGCGAGGGCGTTCTTGGGGGCATAACTGGCGCTGCTGCAGGGTCGCTGCGCCACTCTGCGCCACGGCTGGTTTTGGAGGCTAAATTCCATGAATACGCTGTGTGCGGAAATCGATTTTAGCGCACGCGGCTGGCGCAGACATTCACACGTGCACACTCTGCGCCAGCCGCATGCGCCACTTGTGCGCGAAATTCTATGAATTACCCCCTGTATCTTTGCATAGGAAGGGTGTGTGGATTTCTGACGAGTTTTATCTGATGCGCCTTAAAATGTAGTTCTCAAAAATGTATTCATACAGGTAAAGATTTGAAAATATAGAGTACTTGCCATGCTGAGATATTTTGTGAACTTAATGCAGACTGAGCCCATCTGTCAAAGTGGGATGATGGAGCATTCTCCTCCCACAGCTATCTGAAATCAAGCAAAACTCACAATTTAATGATATTAACATCTGGTATTGAATATGCATGGAAACGTAGAAACCTCAATGTGTGTTGTGCTCTAATCGATTTTTCAGCCACCTTTGACTCAGTGCTTAGGAATTGTCTGTGGCTTAAGTTAAATGCACGGAACGTCCCTAAGAGTCTTCTTAAGATGTTGATGTTACTTTACTCTGATACGTCTGTGAGGTTACGATTAGACGCAAGGGGGAAATTGTCGCCAATAATACCTACTAATTGTTGAGTTAAACAGGATTGCATTGTGGCTGCAACCCTATTTAACCTATTTTTGGCCGACATGGAATATGCATTTAATATTCAGGCTACTTGTTCTGTAAAATGTGGTAGGTCGTCTGTGGGATGGCTAGCATACACAGACGAATTGCTGCTTCTTGATCAAACACCAGCAGGCCTTCAAAATTTAGTAGATGCATTAGCGGATTACTCACATAATAATGGGTTACAAATCAATGCAGCAAAGAGTAGAATCAAAGACAAGAATCCACCAAAAAAACATGAGTGGCACATGAATAACATTAATTTGGAATCGGTATCCAATTACAAATATTTGGGGATTCTGATAGATTGCAAGTCAAATTGGGAGAAGCAATGGTTGTCAGTAAAAACACATTGCCTAGTGTCTGCTAATGCTATTAGTGCTTTCATAGACAGGAACATTGTTTACTCAGCGTGTGCAGTTCTGTTGATGTATACAGCAATGTACATGCCATGCTAATGCATGCAATTGCGGTATGGGGACATAGGTATCTTTCCCGACTAGTTAAGCTTGAGATTCCAATATTAAGAAAGCTTATGTGCCTTCCTCTCACTACATCAGTAGAATATCTCTATTTGGAATTCAACATGAAATGCATTCGAGCAGAATATTTGAGTCGGTCAGTGATGTGTTATGCCAATTTGATGCAGTTAGATAGCGGAACAATTGTTCAACATATTCAAGCATTTTTTTAAATAAAAACATTTTCTACGATGGGTATCTTGGGCATAATCAAATCCCTGTTTGATCAGTGGAAAGTGGGGTTTGCTGTCATATCTAATATTGTTCCTGTGGGTTCATTGAAGAGGTGGCTTAAAAAGAAATTAGCAGTATACAGTAATGAGTGCCTCATTGTTTCTCTGACTTCGAAAGTACATAGTGGAAGTTACTGTCAATACTACATTCTTCGTGAGAATGTACCACAATATATCAAAGCCTTTCCCAGTCCTTATGTATTTAGATCTTATCTATTAATGAAGTATAATAACTCTGAAGCACTTGAGACAAAAGGGTCGTAGCAAGGTCTTAGTCGAAGTAGTAGACAATGTAGATTGTATGGCTGTGCTGCAAAAGTTTTACAGGAGTTGAGAATTAAGTATATGAAATCCTATGATAAACAGATTGACATTTTTACCACAGCGGAAATATGGAAACATTTTATGAAAGGAGATGATATTCATCTTATTTATTTTATAGTGACATTTTATTTGAGAATTGTTGAGATTTTAAAATGTTTATCATAATAATGGTTATAAGTGTGATCTTGGATGATGTATATTTTTAAAGTTGGATTGTGTATATGTGTGCATTGTTTTAATTGATTATACTTTGTATTGTTTTAAATGTTCTACCTGTTGTATATCCAAAGCTTGGTAGCTGTATGTATATTAAATAAACTAAATTAAACTAAGCTATCCGAAATCACTTCCCCATCCCCTTGTCCTATCAGCACACAGGTGGCAGGTGGGTAGTGATAATCAACTAATGCCTTTTGCGAGAATCATGACACATTTGTGATGTCATTTGTCCTATAAATTAGCCAGTTTGCATCAGAGTTGGACTTCTTCCAATAATTCTGAGAGGCGACCTGCTGCTAAAATGTGGCAAACAACACCCAGCAGAGAGGCCTAAGGCTTGCATGGGAGAAAGGAGTCAGGAGACATAGAAGCTGACTGGGACCCCTTGGAGGAAAGAGAGGAGGTCCTTTACTGACCCCAATTGCTGTCCCAGTGGTGCCCTGTTGCTCCCTGATACCTAGTTCCAGGCCTCTCCTGTAAGTAAGACCTCCCTAAAGCCATAGATTGTGTAGGTCCTATATCTTTCAAGCATTGTTTTAGTTAGTTTCCCATTGAAAAATATCGTGTTCATCCGTGTAGATCCCTAGCATATGTAATCAAAGTAAATCAATAAATTCCCCTATAGATATCACATGTGGTGTTTGTTGGCATTCAAAACTAACAAACTCTTCCCAGTGTGCTGTGAGCCCATATAGACATACAGATTTGCCAAAACAATGTATCCCAAAGCCCTATTTTCACATGTGTGCACAGGGTGCAAAACATAATTCCCCATTGATCCCATTTATCTTAAGTCAGAAGGGGAAGTCCGATAGTGCATTTGCATATGCAAGGTGCAAAACAAAATTACCCCTTTGTATCCATTGTCCCCTGACCAAAACCTGAAAGACCTGCCTGTTTTTTTTTTCTGTGTGGCAAAACAAATGTTCCCATTTGTTTTTCTTTCTCACATTGGGCCTCATTACAACTCAGGCGTTAAGGGTTAACGCCACCGTTAACCCTTAACGCCTGATTCTGATTTTAACGCCTGCTTTTAGCAGGCGTTAAAATCCATGGCGCTAACCTGCCATGGTGCTAATTACGCCGCCGTAATTTACGGCGGCGTAATTAGCGCCTTCCCCACTCCCATTATGCCCTATGGGGCAAAAATGGGAATGGGGAAGGGAAAATGGGAAATGGGGATTTACCGCCCCACTCACCTTGGAATGGGGCGGTAAATCCGCCATCCACCATGGTGTAAACGCAGTTTACACCATGGTGGTAAAGTTGGTGCACTTAGCACCAAGGTTGTAATGAGGCCCATTGCCTCTGTGATTCTAATTCAAAAAATGATCTTCCCATTGTGCTCTGACCAAAACCCCAAAGCCCTGCCTATTCCTGGTATGTGTAGCAAAACAAATGTTCCTATTGCTTTTCTGTCTCCCATATCGTTTCTGTGCTTAACACTCGAAATCTGATATTACCGCTGTGTTCCCTCTCCCTGCCACTGTGTTCCATTCAAAGGAGTCAAGCCTAATTGATGTTTGGAGGGCGAGGGTTGCTGGGTAGAAAGGTATCGTAACATTGGGCCTCATTACGACCCAGGCGGTAAATTACTGCCTGGGTCGTACCTTTACCACCATGGCGTAAACTACGTTTACGCCATGGTGGTTGGCGGACTTACCGCCCCATTCCGAGGTTGGCGGGGCGGTAAGTCCCCAATCCCCATTTACCCTTCCCCATTCCCATTTTTGTCCCATAGGGCATAATGGGAGTGGGGAAGGCGTTAATTACGCCACCGTAAATTACGGTGGCGTAATTAACATCAAGGTCCCTTAGCGCCATGGATTTTAACACCTGCTAAAAGCAGGTGTTAAAACCTCCATGGCGCTAAGGGACCTCGGAATCAGGCGGTAAGGGTCGGCGCTGTTTACGCCGCCGTAAACCCCTTACCGCCTGAGTCGTAATTAGGCCCATTGTGTTTTAAATCAGAAATCAATGTGTGTCTTGAATTGTTCTTTTCCTGTATTGGGGGGTGTTTTAAAAGGAATTAATTATGAGTCCATATCTCTGTGTTGGTGCTTTACAGAGGTCAGTTTTGTTTTTTGTGTTACTAAAGCATAAGTGGCTGAAGTTAATATGTGTGTCTAAATTTGATTTAAATAAATTAATAAATATATTCTTAATACACACCAGCCTGGTTTCTAGTCCATTGTGTCACCCGGTATTTGTTGGGGTTGTGTACAAGACTGGTTGGAGGCCTTACCAAAGTGAACCAAATAAAATCATAGTGATTTGATGTGGACCACATCAATTGGGGGAAAGTCACTCCCTCAGTTGAGTATGAACGCGTAATGAACCGCAACAGTTGTTCTGTGTATCATGGGTCTTTGTATTGTGGCTTAATTAGAATGGTATTTTTCGCAATCGTGTCAAAGGCCCGTCAGCAGTCAGGGAAAATGTTTTGTAAGTTGGTCAACGGGGTGGCTGCGGTCAGTTTGCAGATGGCTCAAGTGCTGGAGGACGAAGGGAAGATATGATCTCTAGTAAATAGGAGAGATCATAGGCATTTGTGAAACACACATGGGTATTTGGAACAGGTGGCTTCTCCCAGGGCACTTGCAGTGAACAGTAGTAATACATTTCAGGAGAATGATTGTGTTGTCCGAGAGTGGGTGGAATTCATACGAGTAGGAAAGGTCAGTAGTCATAAAAATCGGACACCAGACAGGTTTAGGCAATGCGGTTAGCAAACACAAATAGGTCAAAAGGGATGTGTCTTTCTCTCGTATTCATGTGCTTAGGTATTTTTAGGGCAGGTCTGTGTGCGTCATTAACAGGAATTCAATACCAAAACCATTGCAGCACAGCTGGCTCTATACAGGGTTTGGACATATGTTAAGTCTCTGCTATCAGACTAAAGTAACTATTGCTCTTTTTTGATCATGGTAACATGGAATGTTCACCCTTTTAGTCTTAAACACACTGATTAGTATTGTGTGGTACTACTAATTCTATTATGCATTAAGATTTATTAGGATTTATGAATTGATGATTGGATGTTTTCTTTAGTCCTTATGCTTCATGCTTTAGGATTCATGTGTAATATATTATTATTATTTTGTTCTTACCATGACAATTTGCTATGTTTCATTTTCTATGTGTTTTATATGTTTTACTTTCATGTGCTATATGCCTTATGTTTTATGTTTTTGTGGAAAGTCAATTTTTGACTATATCACAATAAATATATTATTATTATTATTATAGGAATTCTGTTGTTGAGTAACTAAGAGGCGAGGCTGCCACCAAATATGGAGAGGTGTTTGGTAAGGGGTGTGTTGAAAATGTAAACCTTGTAGTTACAAGTTTTTAGGGAATTGTCTTATAATGTCTGTGTCCAATGAACTGTGTGGGTTATAGATTTCTCTTTACAGGGCAACCAATCATGCTTGGGGGGGACGCCTTTTTAACAGTATCTAGGGGAGTGTGTTAACTTTTGAAAACTGTATATGATATTTGTTTGTTGTGTGGTTCAGGGAGACATGGGTTGGTGTGACTGTTAAATGTCATCTAAGCACCCTCCCCGCCATCTGTACAATAAAGTTGCTTTATGGACAAAAGGCGTACTTACTAATTCTAGAGGTGGGCCATATTTGGGTAGAGGGGTGAGGTTAAAGGACCACGCCTACAATTTGGCAAGCCAGGTAGGAGCCTTAGGCTCTCTGAAAATATTGGGCGTCTCCTGTTCGTCCAGCACAACTGTGGTACCTCTCTGTAAGGACAAGTTTGTGCACAAAAAAGAAGTGGTTTGCAGGCACCAAGAGGCCTGTCTGGTACCTGAGGCAGAAGTTCCACAGCCCAGCTGTGAAGCAGAACTGATTGGAGGAGCACCAGTTTGGAGCACTTCGAGGTTTCAACATCCACATAAGTGCATCTTTTTCAGGTAAACCAAGTGGTAGTATAATAGGAGAAAAAAGGAAACACGTTTTTTTAGGTAGGGCAATAAATGTGTTTGTGGGATCTAGTTTGTTATTTTAGAGGTTTAGTCCTTCAGTGCAGTGTGTTACTAGTGGGGATGGTCTTGGTACCATTCACGTTTCTTGTCTGGTTGGCTGGAGATCTCACTTTAGAGTGAACTGGCATCTTATGGTATGACCACCCGTAGACACCTTTCTGAGGCATATCTTGATAGGGCCATACTTCTTCTAACTGAGCGGGTGCACCCAACAGCCCGAGTTTTTAGGTTAGTCTAATGTAGTGTGGGTCTCCTCTGGTAGTGTCGAGGTAGATGGCTTTCTAGTAGAAAGGGCCATAGTAGAGAAAACTGGAAATTATATAGCGGTGTTGTAGTGGAAAACATTGTGCTCCTTCTATGCTTGAGTGAAGGTAAAATCTCAAAGGAATGAAAAGGATTGGGCCGGCCGGGTGTAATAAGATGTTGTCTTTTGTGCGCGGTTGAGGAATATATAGTTATTGAGGTGGTTATGACAAAGAAGTGAGTGCGGGGAGTCATTGTGGGGAAAATCTTTTAAGGGACAGAAAAGGAATTTTTGGATAGTAATTTTTGTATTGTCGGGTTGGGTTTTCTTTAATAATATCAGTATTTTTGTTATTTTGGAAACTACATTGAATCATTTATGTCAAGTGCTCCTGGACATAAAATAAACATTTTGAAATATCATCGGGAATGGTTGAGGGAAATGAAGGGCAAGTTGTTTAAACCTTGGCCTAGTGAGGGGTCCTATGATAATGATATATTGGAAATTATCTGTACCATCTAGGGATCAAACATAAGGGGTCGAAATTGAATAATAGCCTGAATATCTTGGAGCTATGGAGGGTATATGAGAGGGGCGGTACCCAGACGGTCGTGGCTATGGAAGAAGGGATGAGGAAGGAAGGTGTAAGAATTACTTCTGCAATGCCCCCATATATGTGCTATTCTTTGTCGCCCGCAGAAGGGGGTTGAACCTCCATATTCTCCAGTGACTACTCCAGTGGTTATGAGATGGTCAGGGGCAACACCTCAGTCGATACCAATTTTTGAGAGACAGCATTATGAGGGAAGCAGAAGGGTAATGCCTCCTTTAATAAAGGTTGTTGGCGGGCCCGGAAGAGGAGAGAAGAAAAGTCTATCTTAAGGATAAATCATTGTTAACCTTGGGACTGAAAGACGAAAGCGAGAGAGGGATGGAAGGAGTGGGCGTGAGAGGCAGCGAGGGGAGTATTGCCCCTCAGAACCACGATAGAGAATTGATTATGGAAATTAGTGGAAAGGCAAGAATAGCAGAATCGGGATGAATCCGCAAGGTTAGTAGAGAGCAAAGTGGCATGGGAACAACAGGATATGAGTGAAAAGCAGGAAAACAAGAACAGGGAAAAACAGGAAGCAGAGGAAGGAAAATGGAGACATGGTCAGATTCATGTACGGCTAGATAAATCTGTCATAAGGAGAGTAAGTGTGGACCTGGAAAAAGAAAGCACTGCTATAGATGCAGAATTAGAATGAAGGGAAAGAGAGGCGACTTGTTACGGTAGCCCAGAGGGTGCGGTCATCCCCACAAAAGGGAAAGCATGGGACAAAATGTGGCTTTTTTAAATAATATTTTGTAAAAAGGACATCCTAATGAAGCACAGCATGACCTAGACAAGATTGTAGGGATAGAGGCGAAGAGTTGGTAGGAGATACAGGTGCATATTGTGCATTTTTGTAAGAGGCAACAGGAAAAAGGAAAAGGAGAGTACGGACCAAGCACAAAAGGCTGAGGCTAAGCTGGTCCAGAAAAATCTAGCAAAGATTTGTTTAGAGGGGGCAATGATAACCAGCCCTATAGGGGGACAGCTAGGACAGTTGGGACAGCAACGACAAATTGACTCTTAAATGGGACAACAATGGATGGACAGGTATGTACCTGAACCAAGACTGATGAGAGGATTTCCACAGGTTAGGGAAGGATTTTTCGCGAGGCGTCAGGTCATTCGGCGGGTTTGGAGGAATGGGGCCTGGTTTAATGGGCCTATGGGAGGGGGTATGGAGGAATGTATGGAGTGAGTGCAGTGTGTGGAAGAATGGGGCATGTGTCGAGGGATTGTCAAAGTTGACCACAGTATTTTAATGCAGGTCCCCTCCAGATGAATACTCAAATATTGCCCTATGCCCCGAACTCTGTGCCATTGCAGCAAGTGTAGGTTAATCAGAATCTGGGAACTGGAATGACACAGACTCATGCCCCGATCATGTCAGCCCAGGAGCCAGTACTGCCTTGGGAGAAGAATCCACTACCAAATGGGACAGTTACACATTATATTGCAGCAAGTGCACCCTTTTTCTCATCCTGGTGCTCAAATGTATCAGGAATAGGCCAGCCCACACGTATTTCTGACAGGGCCAATTCTATCGGTTACTACAGATCCAGGACAGGAACCCTGGATAGGTGTAAAGGTAGGTAAACAGACATCGTCTTTCATTGTTGACACAGGGGCCACAAAATCCTGCATTAAAGAAGGTGGATTTCCCCTATCAGGCAAGGCAATGGACACGCAGGGATTTTCTGTGGCTGTCCTATCGGTTCCATACACTGAAGATTTGCGTATCAAGATAGGTAATTAAACTTTATCTGCTCCCTTGTTATACTGTAAACATACTCTGGTGAACCTTTTGGGAAGGGACCTGCTGAGCAAGCTTAATATGTTGATCACATTTCCAAAGGACGGCATAGTGTGCGGAACTCCAAGATTGTGCCAATTAAGAGAATCAGTGCTTTTCCCCACGTATTGCAGTGACAGCGTGATTTTGGGGGTGCCAGTACATTGTGCATTATTCTTGTATGGGGTAATGATAGTGTTAAATTGGCTACCTGGAATAAGAGGTCGGACATGGCGGATACCCCTATAATGTTTGTTTCGGCCTGCTGAGTCACAGGAAATAGCACCAGGAACTATTGTTACCATTCTTCTAGAAGCCGCGGTTGTGAAGAAGGACAAGGTGCTTTTTTTCAGGCACCAATGAGGAAGGAGGCGAATGGAACATGGTGTTGTGTATTGATCCAACCTCATCATTAAGAGACATGTCCGATGAACAATTGTTTGAGGATGCTGAATATGCAGGAGAAATGGTTTTTGAGGTTGGGGTGCCGTGTCATGCAATAGTAGAGCAAAGGGAGGTACCACAGACTATGCTCATTGTGAGAAAAAAAATCACCATATTGGAAGGAGCATTTAGAGAAAGTGATATGGGGTTATTGTAAAGTGTAGGGGCAGTGCAAATAAAATTAAAACCAGGAGCAATTTCACCAATGTTTAGGCGATACCCCATGTCTAAGGAGGCAGACAAACGGATTTTTTAGACCATTATGGTATTGTTGAGCAAAGCATTATACTACCTTTTGTGTCCCCATGTAACATGGCTTTTTACCCTGTGAAGAAGGCAAAGGGGTCTAGTTGGAGGATGGTTCAGGATTTGCGTCTTCTGAACAACATTGTTGAAGAATTTCCGGTGGTACCAAATCCTGCTACCATTCTCTGTAACATCCCTACTGGGTCGACCCACTTCACAGTTACTGATTTGAAAAAATGCACTTCTCTTGGTTCCTTTGCACCCCAATTCCCAGCACTTCACACTGTTTACATATTATGGACAGACATTTCAACACACAAGGTTACCCCAGGGGTACTGTGAATCTCTGAGTGTTTTTGACAGAGTTATTCAGATGGATTTGGGAAGCTTACAAATGTCCAGCACTGTTTTCAGTATGTGGATGATATACTTGTGTGTAGTGCTTCAGAGGAACAGTGTTGAGGAGACTCAGTCAGGCTCCTCGCCCTTCTGGCGGAGAAGGGGTACAAAGTGGACAAAGAAAAAATGCAATGTTGTCAAACAGGAGTAGCATATTTAGGACAAGTACTATCATCTGCAGAGAAGGGTAATGCCCGAGAGAGCCACCACAGTTCAGAACACACTTCAAACCAACTACGTAAAACAAATGCAACAGTTTTAGGGGCTTTGTAACTACTGTAGGTGTTGGATTTTTTTTTTACTTTATTATTCAGCTGACAAGTACAGTACATAAACATCAGAAATTGCATGGCACCACACAATACAAATGATATGTTAAACTGGACTTAATTACAGAGATGCAACAAGAAATGGGGATTAGGTCAAATGACTCTTGCTACTACGGTGTTGCAGAGACCTGGTCGGCAGAGTTCAGATAACGCCTGAGGGGTGCCCAAATGTCCTTAGGTCAACTGGTAGATTTATTGTTTCTTGTATAACCATCTTCGCAGTCATATGTGTCAATCAGATCTCAGAACCACATATGGATTGTGGGGGCAGTTTTCGCTATCCAGTGACAACGGACATTGCGGTATGGCTACTGCTGTCACAACTGCAAATAACCGGTGGATTTTGATTGGGACTTTTCCGATATACCCCAGGAGATATTTCAATGGCGTCGCTGGGATATGTATCTCGAGGATGTCTCTGAGCTTGAAGGCCACCTCATCCCAGAATTGTCTCGTGGAGGGGCACTCCCAGTACATATGGAAGGAGTTGGACTCAGGGAGTCAGTATTTCGGGCACAAGGATTGTTTGGAGCAGTCAAATTTGGATATTTTCCCTGGGATGAGATGTAAACGGTTCAGTATTTTGTATTGGATCAGCCTCAGGTTATCAATTAATTATACAGATTTAGTATATTCACAGTAACTGGCCCATTGAGTATCCTCAATTTCTGTTTCAAGGTCTCTCTCCTATTTAGCCTTCATGTTGTTCTAGGAGGGGGGGTGGTATTGGACCGTGCTGTATATTCTGGAGATGGTACCCCCAAACCCATCGTGATCCATTATATCTAGCATGAATGGGTGGGACGGTGGCTCCCTGGGGAACGATGGCCATTTGTGTTTTAGTGCTGCCTTCAGGTGATGGTATTGCAGGGTAACTGCAAACCCACAACCCATCCTGCTTTGGACCTCCACCCGATTTAAGAATTCCCCATTCCCGAAGAAGTCCCCAAGCTTCTTAACTTTCCTGGGGTCCCATAGCTTTTGCATCATGGTGTCAGGCAGTGGGGTGATGTCTGAGTGATGCCACAGAGGGGCGTGGGCCCAGTATGGTTGTGTGCAGCCTACTCTGAGAAACAGTGCTGTCCCAGCCTGCGTAGTACAGGTCACTGGGTTCAGGCCCACCTGGCTTCCGTGCCTCTCGGCAAAAACACTGGAGCGTATGTCAACCCCAAACAAAGCCAGAGGCCAATCTTTGCAATTTATTGAAGAATGTTTTGCCCAGCCAGATGGGGATGTTACTAAATAAATAAAGTAATTTGGGTACAGCCACCATTTGCAGCAGGGAAATGAGGCAGTATATAGAAATGGTGAGCTTACTCCATATTGTCAGTTTTGTTTCTAGCTGCGCAATGTAAGGGGCATAATTAACCTTATAGAGCGTGTCTCTATCTATGGCAATGATTATTCCTAGATAGCGAGCAGAGTTTGGTGATCAGTGCAATTGTGCCATGGCGTCTGAATTGGTAGCCCTCGGTGTCAAGGGGTTTATCTCAGATTTAGCCTGATTAATGTTGTACCCAGAGAATTTGGCAAATTCTGTGATGTAATGCATGACCGGCAATAGTTAGTGTTTGGGTGCAGTATATACAGAAGTGTATCATCTGCGTAGAGCAAAACAAGCTGGGGGACTGCATGTCAGAAGGCCACGCCGCGAGTGTCTGTAGCGTAAGAGTGCCACCATTCACTCTATTTTGAGGGCAAAGATTAACAGAGATACAGGGCAGCCCTGACACGTGCCTCTCTGCAGATTCAAGGCGGGGGACATGGTGTGGTTAGTCGGAATTCTAGCTTTGGGATTTCTTTATAATAGCTGGATGAAGCTCTGGAACCATGGGTCGAATCCCATGCAGTTCAATATGGCAAACATGAACACCAGGACACCGAATCAAATGCTTTTTCGGCGTCGAGAGTTACTGCCACTGCTTCGGCATCAGGGCTCAACTGTGCTATAGTCACAAAGAGTCTCTGTAGGTTTAAGGATGTGGATCTAATGGGTATGAACCCTGATTGATCTGGGTGTACAAGCTTGTTCATATGGGGGAGGAGCCTATTTGCTATAACCTTTGTGTATATTTTGGTTTCTGTATTAATTAATGAGAGAGGGCGGTATGATTTAGGGTCTTGTGGGGGCTTCTGTGGATTAAGAAGGACAGCAATGGTGGCTTCCCTCAGAGACTCTGGGAGCATGCCGGATTCTAAGGCTTCTTCCCATAGTGCTAATATTCTGGGGGATAGCTCATCTACATAACATTTGTATAGGTCGGGTGGGAGGCCGTCCGGCCCCAGGGCCTTGCCGGCTGTAAGATCCTTAATGGCCTGCACAATTTCCTGGAGTGTAAATGGGTTCTCAAGTATTTCATTATCGTTGTGCTCTAGACTAGGCAGTGGGATGGAAGACACGTATAGCTCAACTTCATGTTCCGTTGCTTGGTCGTTGGTCTTGTACAGTTCGTAGTAAAAGTCCAGAAAGACTTTGTTGATCTTGTCCTCATTTGTGTGAACCATTCCATCTATTCCGCTGATGGACGTGATCGGCTTGAAACCCTGCTCTGCTTTTATCAGGTTCACCAGCAAGCAACTTCCCAGCTTTGTTGCCCTCACCATATCGCCTGGCCCTGATTGGCTGCATGATGTATTTTATTTCCCGTTCCGCCAAGGCTCTGAAGATACCCAGCTGTTCCTCCAGCGATTTGAGGGACTCAAACCCAGGAGCTTGCACGTGTGCAATTTCCAGGGCCCGGAGATTGGTTTCTGTCTGATTTAGTTAATTTCTGATGGACTTTAGTGTACCCAGAGATTTGGAGAGGAGGTGGCCAATGATCCAGACTTTAAATATTTCCCAGAGAGTGGCAAGCAAATTCACTATGCCCTCATTGATGTTGAATAATTCAATAATTTCATTTCTCAGCGGTTCTATAATTGTCTCATCTCTCAGGAGGGACGGCGGCATATGCCATGAGCGGTGTATTCTCTCGGCCATATTTATTTCCAATTGCACCGGTGAATCGTCTGATATCGTTCGTGGGAGTATGGAGCATCTTTTTACCTGTGGGATGAGCTCTGGAGAGAGTAGCCAATAGTCTATTCATGAGCTGGAGGAGTGGGCAGATGAGTAGAATGTGAACTCCTTTAGTGTTGGGTGTAGTTCCCTCCACACATCCACCAGTGGAAACTCAGCCTTACCTTGCACTATAGTTTTAGCTGCTCTGGAGTGAGGCCTAGGGGCACCAGCCGATCTGTCCACTTGAAGGTCAAGAATCACGTTGAAGTCTCCTCCCCACATAATCTTGGCGTTCCCGTGAGGCGACACCAGTTACATGACCTGCAAGTAAAACTCTGGGGTGTCGATGTTTGGACCATATGTGTTGACAAGGATGACTTTCTGGTTTTGCACAGAGCCCCATATTATCACAAATTTTCCTTCGGTATCTATTACTGATTTTGCAAGCTGGAAACTGGTGCGGCGGTGTACCATAGTGAGCACGCCTCTGGCCTGTGAGGAATAATCTTTGCCAACTCACAGAGGTCCCCACTCACGGGCGAAGGAATCCACGACTCTTGCCGTAGCATATGTCTCTTGCAGAAACAATATATCGACCCTATGAAGTCTGGCCTTTATAGGGTTTGCCAGGCCACGTATGTGCCACACTAGGATATTCACGTTATTTGCTGAACTGGTGCTGCCATCTTTGGTTAGACGGTTTCCTAGTTTTGCGCCTGTTGTAGATGTTGTGTGAGCCATACTTGAACCTAACTTCAGCTTTTTTCTTCTTAACCCCCCCAACTTGCCCCCTCCCTTCCCACCCTCGCCATCCTTCCAACTGGAGAGTGTAGCTCCCAAACTAAATTGAACAGACTGGTTCAGTGGGTTGCTGTGCACGGCCACAACTGGGAGCCTTGCAACTTGCTACCTATGCGTGAGATGTAACCATAACTTGCAGCGGAGTGTGTGTGCCGACATTCAGTTTTAATGCTGGGCTTTCCATTATGTAGGAGTGCCTCGGAATACTGTTGTCATCTGTTGTTCTGGACTTCAGGGATGCGTTGCACAATGTAGGCCATTGCTTCACCGGGTGTTTCAAAAAAGTGGGCTCTTCCCGCATGTTGGAGGAGAACAGCATTGCATACAGTATTTCCCTGTCATGCAGTATCTTTTTAACCAGATCAAATGTCCGTCTGGCAGCTTGGACCCCTTTAGAAAAATGTGGGTAAATGTGTATCCGATTAGAGTCGTGGGTCAGGGACCCTTTCTCGCTTGATAGACGAAGGATCAGGTCGCGGTCACGATAATTGAGGAGGCTGGCTATTTATCATGCATGGATGGGCACCTGGCTTAGGTGGTGGGGCCAGAGATCTGTTGGCCCATTCTACTAAGAATTGTTGTGAGCACTGGGCCTCTGGGAACTGTGACCGAAGGACATCCTCCAAATGTTGCTCAATTGGCACATTCATTTCCGCCATCCCGACCACCCTGATGTTATTGCGGCGGGATATGGATTTGAGATCCTCGCATTCATCTCAGATGTATTTGAGGTTCTGTTGGATCTCTTCAATTGCTTTACCCTGTGAGGCCAATGCATGCTCCAGGGTACTCACCCTCTCTTCCGTCTCCGACACCCTGACATTCACCTTTTGTAAATCGGACCTTATGGAGGCAATGGGGATACCTATGTCATCCAGTTTGTTTTTTACGGCCGCAAATCCGGCCTGCATCGCATTCATGTATGACTCCATATGTGGTTCATGTGCGATTGGGAGCTGTTCGGGGTAGATTGGTTGGAGTTCTGGGTGATCTCTGTTCCGTTCGCACTGATGAAGGCGTCCCTTAGCCCCCCTCGTCATGGCGACGTCGAACGCTTGGCGCTCCCCCCGGGGTCTGGAGAATGGCCACCCTCTGTTGCTGATGTATGTTCGGGCTCTTATGGTGCAACTTGTGAATATATGAGGAGTTGAGGGCTTGTGGATGCTGCCCAGTTTTATTCCTGTTGTAATGCCTTCCAGGCCCTTGTGTAGTTGCCCCAGCGGAGTAGCCAAGCACCAACAGATTGCCTGTGTCGGTCCGGCTTGCAGATGCCCTTATATCTCGATCCGGCTGAACTGGCTCATAACTATTTGCCCAGCCGTTGTAGCAGGAAGACTATGGCTCCGGTGCAGGCACTCTTATTTGACCTGCATTTGCCACATATGAGCAGGGTCCACTCATGCCGAGCTGGGAGGAACGCTGGGATTAATGTCCTTATTGCAGGGTGGTTCTCACCTAGGGCAACTATCCCCCACTGTGTGCTGCTGTGTTATATGGCTCTGCTTCTTCCATTCTGTTACCGGGTGCCGGCAAGCCGCCAATCTCTGATTGTCTGTCCACCCAGTGGTTATGGAGCACAGGCACACAGGAAGAGCGCACCAGGCAGATCGACCTGCCTAGCTATGGGGATTTTCCAATGCGTTGTTCTGTCCCGGTCCAGATGTAGGCCCAAGAGCGAAGGAGGCAGTGCAGGATGACAGGAGACCCAGCGGGAGCCCCCGTGAGAATGAGGTGTCTGGAGAGCTGCGGAGGGAGGTTGCGGTTCCAGGTGGCCCACGTGTGGATATACCAAGCCCTGGGGAATCCCTGTCATGGGCCATTAGTATTGTGAGTGTGTGGGGTCCCCTCCCGCCCCTGAGGCTTGTCATGTACCTTCAGCGGTGCTCTCCCGGCTGCAATGTCACCCCGTCTCACCGCACACCAACAGTCACTGTCTGGGACCGCTCTCCAGAACGATCACCAGCCAGTCCAGCAGGCAGGAGCGCCAGCCCGCTTCGGGTCCAGGCGTGGGGGGGACGAGATGGGCTCCAAGGACTAGGTCAGCGATGGCGCTCTGGGTGCCCTCCAGATGTCAGATGCCTGCAGCACTCGGCTCCCGTGCCTCACGCCCATGGTTGCAGCCGCCCCTGGCGAGGCGGGAGGTCCTTGGGTGTACAGTTTGAAGCATCCGCTTCACACATAGGGATCCAACATCTGACATCACCCAGCTCTCTGTTCTTAGGGTCATTGCCAGCAGGATCTCCCCAAGCTGTTTTCAGTTTGTGTGGGTAGGTGCACTCTCCGGATCTCCACAGCGTCCTCCCACCGTGGACCGTAGTGAAGTTTTGGTGCACTCCGCGCGAACCAGGCTGTCTGCTGCTCCCCATGCTCTGGCTCACCCCGGGCACCAGAGGAATCGAATTTCCTTCAAATTACCCTGCTGGTACCCCATCAGGTACTGTTTGGATATCTGCATTTCTTTTTTGTAGGCTCACACTTCGCTAAGCAGGATTTCAATGTCAGGATGTAAGTAGTTACGGAAATCTCACATCAGGCAGCCCTTTCTGCTGGCGCACAACAGCGCCCCCCATAGGTGTTGGATTTTTGACTACTCTAGTTACACGAGGCCCCTGCTGCAAGATCTCAAGGAAGCACAGAAAGAGAATAGTCCGATCGAGTGGTCAGATGAAATGAGAACTTGTTTTCAAGAGCAAAAGACTGCTATATATAATACCCCAGTTTTGGTGACTCCAGATTACCAAAAGCCATTTTAATTCGTTTTTCACATACAGATGGGAAGGTAATGACAGCTTTTCTAACACAGAAAACATTGTTAGATCACAAACCCTTGGCCCATTATAGTGGGTTGTTAGGCTCAGTTATACAGGGTCAGTGTCTGTGTGAGCAATCTCTTGAAACAGCAGCCTTTGCAATACAAAAGTCCTCAGCCATTACTATCGGCTGCCCAGTGACACTGTACGTGGAGCATGCGGTTTTTGCAATTTTGGAAAACTAGAAATCAACTTTGACTACTCAGAGAGTTTCAGGGTATGAGGTTATTTTGTCAAATGCTTCCGTACAACCAGTGAGGTGTCACTTAGCAATCTCAGCAACTTTTCTGGCTGACCCAGTGCAGTCTATTGATGATTTACATGATGTTGTGACCTATGAGGGAGATGAGGGAAAAATACAAGTGTTCAAAATGCTTTGGATGCAGGAGGAACACTTTTTGTTGGTGGAGGTAGAGAAGTGCCCCCACATTACTCTGGGCAAGCAGCTGAATTGGTGGCACTTACTGAGGCGCTGAAAATGAGTAAGGGAAGGCAGTCACTATCTATTCCGACACTGCGTATGTTACCACAACAATACATTCTGGGTTATGCACATGACAGAGAAGAGGGTTTAGAATATCTGACGGGACCCCTTTCCAGCATGCTGCACTGCTTTCATGATTAATCAATACGTTAACATTGCCTGTGTTCCCAGCAGAAATTCTGCGAAATGAATTTGTGGACTATCATAAGGCTTTAACCAAGAGTGTTAGAATTGTGTCCTCACAGATTATTGCATCTCATCAGCAGAACAAGATCAAAGGCAGTGTGGGGCCAAACAAGCATCAGCATCTGTTGTTACTCCCTGGGGTGAGGGTCTTTGTCTGCTCTTTTGTCCGTCACTGGAATAACCGATGATTCCACGGACCCGATAGGGTGATCTTCTCTACTCCTACAGCTGTGAAAGTGGTGGGCATTGAAGTATGAGTGCATCTCCACCCCCACTGACACCTTAGGAACAGCAGTCTACAATAATTAAGTTAAGTGGAATCTGAAGAATCACGGTTCGTTCCAGGTGACTGGGGGGAGGAGAGCATATGAAACCCGAGATTTGTTTTAAAAGATTGTCTTAAAATTTAGAATTGTTTTAGTACGAATTGGTTGTAGAATGATTATTTAGGACTTTTTTGTTTTTCACAAATAAAAAGGAATGAAATTGACAATGTGTTCAGCAATATATAGAAATATTTTCTTTTTTCTTTTTGCTTCATATGTGTTGGACAAAGAATGTGTACAGGCGAAGGAAACATTGGGGTATTTGGGTACAATGGATGAAATGCAACAAAGTTTCTGAATTGATTTTGCATCTTATGATTCTGATGGGAAATTGTAAATGACGCATACAATGTTGTATTTGATAACGTAGGGTTTGTTTGTTTGTTTGTTTTTTTAATTTGTAATGTCCGCCGGACCCAACAGTATCAGGGTGCAGAAGTTACATGAATACTTTCAGCTTAGGGTTACACAGTTATATAAAAAGATAGACAACATATGCAGACAGGGGTATGTACAAAAAATAGGAAAAAGCAATACATCATTACATAGTTAAAATATTTAAAATAGTATTCAACATAAACCGGACATTATGATATCTATTTACAGTGCAAGATAAGAGTAGAGACAAGAGGACAGTAGCTGGAATGCATTAGTGATTGTTTTCTTTAAGCCAATTGATGATGATTTGTCTAAAGCTCAAGTAGGTTTAGCCTGCTCTCAGGGAGGGGGATAGGGAGTTCCAGAGCTGTGCAGCTTTAACTCGGAAACTATTCCCCCAGCTTTGTTCAATTTGAACCTTGGTACGATCAGACAATGTGTGTTGGCAGTTCTAGTGGGCCGGGTGGAGGATTTTCTATTGAATCTCTCTGTGAGATAGCGGGGTGCAGCGTTGTTAATGCACTCGTGTGTTAGCGATGCAGTTTTCAGCAGGATTTTGTCACTAGTAGAGAGACACTTATTTTGTCTCCTTATCTCTGAGATGTGCTCTTTCCTCGCTATTACCAAGGAACATGAAGAGAGTGGGAAGAGAGAGAGTAACTCAGTCATGTTACATTTGCTCCCTCATTTCCCATGCCACTGGTGTCCCTAGATAATTTATTCCTAATGAGGTACAAGTGGCAGATGCACGTTGTTTGGTTCAACTAGCCCTATGCAGGTTCTGAGGGCAGTTTCAGGGGCAATCTGTAGCAGCTTCTGTCCTTCCGATTGATGAAGAATGTTTCATTTCAAATGGGGCAGATCACAAAGATGTTTGTTGTACACAAAGAGTGCAGCTTAACCTTGAGGATCTGATTATCGTGAACAACAAATGGGAGCATGGGGTAATGAGTTGAAAGGCTGGAGTGGAGGGATGGTAGGACTCTCTGAAGAAGGAGTGGCACAAACTAACTTGCCATGTGGAAAAATTTGGAGAAACTATGTGAATTTCGTGACATGGCTCAAGGAGCCTGAGAAACATGTTAAGATCTGGTTACTTACTCAATTTATTCTGTGTTTGAAGGGTGATGGTATGGTGCCTGTCGGCACAAATCAAAACTGCAGCACAACTCTGCGTATTCCTGATTTGGCTGAAGGTACAGCAGCGATTCTCAATTTATTCTGGTCATGTGGGCTCTTTTCATACAAACAATTACCTCCATCCTGGAGAGGTGTATGCTGCATGACCACTTTGCATGTGCCCATCCTCGTGGTTCTGCAGAGCCACCGGACACTGTCTGAGTATACTTGTGTGCCCCCTTGGTCCCCTGTGCCCCTAGCATCCCTTGTGCCATCGAACATGGACAATTTATGAACTTTGCAAGACTATGGAGGAACAGACTTTTTGAGAAGATCGGGAAAAAAACGATTTGTTAGCAGCATCATCTGAGGCTCTAAGGAACATTCCTTATCGTTTTTGGCTGTTTAGTCGTACTGAAACCTTGTTCTCCTCTCTGTTGGCTCCAGGTGTGCTATCCTCTGTTAGTGCAGAATGGCTTCAAATAACCTGTTACGTGTTGCTATTATTTGTCAATTCCTCTGCCTTAACGTTCAGTGTCCTTAAAAAGGGACTTAGGGATTTGAGTATTGCAGCCCTGTAGAATGGTTACATTGTGGACCTCCTAACAGCTATGGAGGGTGGGGTATACCATAAATTGGGCAAAACTTGCCGCACATATTTGCCTCCTAATGACTCGGATAACGCAACTTTGGCTCAAACAATTACTGAATTGCAAAATCTAAAAGGGGTCATGGAGAGGGAGGCAGGAATTACTGATGATACTTTTTTGGACTCTCTTGGATGCCTTTGTGGAAGAACATAATCTTAAAAGTACTTTGACATGTTTTGATTTGTTCTCTGGTACTTTTTTGTTCTTGTCAGTTATGTCTTTGATGTTTCTCGACTCAGGTGCCTAAGAGTTCTGCCATGTTTCTTGTAACCTCGTCTAAGGCTAGGTATAGGACCAATTCCCTTTACATGGGCACTCAAACTGATTTTGGAATGATTGAAGGGTGGGTTTCCGTCCTGCCCTAGGTTGGAGTGAATGTGCAGAACAATGGGTAGATTGCGGAACTAATGATGAGTCAAATTGGAGTTGTCTATTGGAGGAGTATGGGAAAAGCGGTTGTAAAGATTTCTCACATAAAGGTAGTGTAAGGGGTTCTTTCATGTGCATGTCAAGCTAAGGTTCAGTCTACTTAGCTACAGATCAAATCTTCCTCTTAAGATAAGCTTGACTTCTCTGCCACTCAACCATGGCCCTAAGTTAGTACAGACTGATACTAAGAGTTGGAGATCTACAAACCACTGGGATAGCTTACTAAAATCTCACCATCAGTAGGACTTTATGAAAACTCCCCTAACAACATGTACCCACCAGTATATCTCACACTTGTCCTTAAGTAGGTAAAGCCCCAGAAGAGATACTCTGAATATCATTTGTAAGGAAGCTCAGTTAGTTAATGCTGCAAATACAGATTGTGCAAGTCTCAGGTGGCAAGCCTGTATCCTAGATGAGGTGGCAAATCATATAAGACTTCTGAGGCTGATGAAATTAGTAACATTGAGTTACATGCCACCTAACAGGTGGTTCTGATAAAGTTGCAAAGCAGAGCTGTTAGTGGGCATAAGCAGAAGGCAATCTCTGCCCACCCCCAAAAGGTACAAACAAAAGTACAAACAAATGTAATAGGCCCCTCCCCCATCATGGCTGTAGGGGCCAGGCTTATGGCCAGGTAGAACCATTATGGAAGTGCCTGGCAAATGCCGTTCCCATGCAGACAGAAAAGCAGAAACAGCTTGTTTAAGTCTTCTGGACAATACGAGCTGGGTAACATCCTTGATGCCTAAAAGTCATTAAAATACCAATACCTTTTATTTTCCCATCTCACTGCCAACAAAGGCACTATCAGTCCTTTTCTCCAGGCCACGAATCTGTTTGTGTAGAGCTGTTCCTTCCTTCTTTCTTCTTCCAGCAGCTCTGGTGGCTTCACTGTACTTTCTCTTTCTCGCCGGGCGGGGCTTTGACGACTTCGGATTCCCTCGGGCTCTGCACGTTGGTACTTTCGGCTCTCACTGGTGAAGCTGCTCTCTTGCTTCCGCAAAGCATTCTTTCAACCTTGTGGCCCGAATTCTTCCTCTGCAGCCTTTGCCCATTCTAGCATCTCGGCATCCGGTATTCTTCCTGCAGATAGCTCCAGGGCTCAGATGTGGCAGCCAAGCCCTCATGATGCATTTCCATTTCAGTAACCGGTGGACCCAAAGGTAGACAGCTGAAACCCAATGTCCCCCCACCCATGTACCACACGAAACATTGAGTGTTGGCAATAAAAGGCTGCGGGTTTTTATTGCACATCATTATGTGATAATAAACAAAATAATCATAATCATAATAACCATAAACATAATGTGTACTTTTGGGCACAAAGTCCTGAGGTTATGCCCTCAGGCCTGTGCCGACTTCTTAGTCTCACGACAGTGTTGGCCCCATATGGTGCCCTGTTCTTTCTTCTCCTTCTTCTCTCCTTTTTTCTGGGGCGGGATAGTTTTGGGAAAAGAAAAAAGTATGCTGCATAAGCAAGGTACTTGTTGGTGCTCCGTGCGGAGTCCAAAACAGATTTGTGCTTTTTTGCTGCAAATGTAGGGCCTTATATTGTCCCTGGGGCTGCTCCTGCGCTTTGTCTGCCTGTGTAGGGGCTGTATCCAGCCCCGGGCCAGCTGGCACTGACAGCATTTCACACCCTTATGTGCTTCTTTTGTTGTTGGCTGATATTTCCTGCCTGCCCTGCCATGCGGTGCTTAGCACTTCCTTGGTGGGCTGTTCAAGGGGTTTCTCTCACCTTGCCCCTCATCCTGCCTGGCTCCAGGAGTCTGAGGGGTAGGGGGTGGAGAGGGAGAGGTGGTTGTGCCTTTGCTTTCCCCTATCCTTGGCTGTGCTGTTGGTAGTCAACTGTCCTGACACCTCTCCCTATCCTGCCTTCCATGTGGCACAGGCTACTGATCCCTGCTTTTGAGCTGCAGGGTTCCCCCTGCGCAGTGCTGGCTACAACACTCGGCTGGGCTTGATTCACTTAGCGCTCTTGCTCCTTCAGGGTGTGTAAAGCAGCTTGCGCTAACAAAAAAGCCTTTCTAAAAGTATTTTGGCTGCCATTTTCTCTGTCCTCCTCTCCTAGCCGCGCACCTCTGTGTGGGGCCTGGCTGCAGCTGTCAGCCTTTCCTGGGGCTGGAGGAGTTCTCCTTCTGCCAACCTCTTCCCCTGCACCACGTAAGGAAAGCCTGTCTGTGAGGATCACAGCTTCCCAAAGAAGATGTGGAAAGGAAAAACAGGCCTGAACCATGAGGGATGCCACTGTGAGGGGCCCATTGTTACAGCCCGCCGGTGCCACTTGCCCACTCTATCCCCATGGCCCGGCCCCCCATACTTTCATGCAACTTTTTCAAGGGCAAGCAGTTTGCCCACCCTAACCCTCCCTCGTGAAGTCCGTGCCGGTGCTCACCAGTGTCACCTGATCGCCACTTGGAGGAAAACAGGGCACTTTGCAGCAGACTTTAAACATACTCATCAGGAGTTGACCTGACAAAAATAATTGTTAAATACAAGTTAAAATATAACTGGGAACTCATTTTTTGCCTTTATTGTGCTCCAACTTCGGAGCGCCACATAGCACACCGGCAACATCAGAAGGCCAGCAGACAGGAATGAGAGGGTGAAAGCCTGGCTGGTGCTTTGGCTATTTCTTAGTTAAGCATTGGCAAGTTGCCATGCCAACACCACACACTGCTCCGTGTTAGGGAGAATTCTCAAGAATGTGCAAATTTCCCTTACTTTTTGAGACCCCCAGCAACTTTGCTGTATTTCTAGGAATTTAATTTTTACCTGGAAAGAATGTGAGCCTTTTTTCCCACTCTCATGTATTTTGATGTGTGTTTTACTTTTATGTTCTTTGGATATGGGGTTTTAAACAACTCCATAGGCATCATCTTTTTCTTGTGTGTCACAAAGCACCTTCAGTGCAGTGGCACAGGGATGTCTTTCAGACTTCCCAAGGTTTAAATACCTTCTCTGGGACTGACTACTGTCTCTCACAGCAAGTAAAGTTGAATTGACTTGCTAGTCTTTTTTAATTCATAGACCCAGCGCACATTATCTTCCAATAGAGTGCTGGAGGGTTGCCTAGCATCCCCTGAGTCTAACACTAAGTAACAGTCAAATGTTACCCTTTCCCTCTTGAAATGGCTGGTGGCAGTGGTTTACAACAAACTACCAAGATTATTGCCGACCGCGAACACCGCTAGCTAAAAATCGGGTCAGCCATGTTTTTCAATATGGCGCCCAAGACCCCTCTGTAAAAACAGACTCTGACATCTGTTTTTGCCGTTTCTTTTAGGAAAGGTCCTTCTTGTGTTTAACTCTGCGTGCCAAACCAGGTTTGGTCGCTTTGTTCGATGCCCTTTGGCAGGCTTCAGTGCTGAAGCCCTCCTCTGGAGCCTGAGTGTCTGGAGTGGACAGGATGTGAGGGAGGTGCCCGAAACTCACTGTGCTTAGTCTCCTAGGAGACCTGAATGCACTGTGGTGTGATTGGCTGGCTGACTGTCCGGCAAGAACAGCCACCCTGCTGAGTGAGTGACAGCTAGGCTGGAATGAATGGGAGAAAACTGTTTAAACGCAGGTCTCTGGGACATGGAAAGCAGAATCAACCACTGGAACGAAAGAACCGAAGACGAGCTGAAGGAAGATGACTCCTGCAATTCCTGGACCGTTGGTTTGCCCGGTGAAGCCGTGCTGCAGGTCCGAATTGCCTGAAACTCCATCAACAGAAAAGCCCCTTATAGGACGACTTCTTCCGTTGAGCTGGTGGGAACAACCAACTCGTAAGCCACCTGGACACCATCTCCATGCTGGTCGTATTTTCATCAGAGTGCTGTTGAAAACCGGATAGCCAGTGAGAAGGATACCAGTTTGTGGACTTTAAGTCATTCACACCTTAAAACCAACGTTTTGCAAAGTGTGTGGCCTCTTCCCTGGGCAGTGCAGAAACCTCCTGACATCCTCCTTCTTGTCCCCATGACTGAAGCTCAGGAACAGCAAGATCTGCAGGAACTGCCATGAACAACTGCTTCAGCTACAGCTTTTCTTCATACTTAAGGTGCCGTCAGGAAATCCTTTTTGCCGCAGTGAAAGTTTGTGAAACTTTCCAAACTTTGCAGTCTTGTTCGCTCCTAATCCGACATATACATGTTTTTCTGGCAAACTACTTCTAAAAACATTGGCAAGGATTTAACCGTTTACTACCAGAACTGAGCTATCCTATCCAAGACACAGAACCATTGACTTTGGCCCAGGCCTATTGAATTGAACTGCCTCTTGTAGTGAACTAAAACTATTTGTCCTGCTCTGAATGTAATTGTGCTGTGATTCTTATAACCTTTGTCTTTCTACCCCTTTTGAAAGTTACTGAAGTGCCATTTTGCTCCCACTTCTGCGGAACCTAACCTGTTCAGAAACGTGCACTGTAGTGTATTATAGTGTGATATTGAGCTGCTTCTTACTAGTGGAATGTTTTCTAACTGACTGTGTAAATAAATGTATATTCTTTTACCAAGAAACCTTAAATAGTGTTTGTTTGAACTACAGTGATTGCAAGTCCTTTGTGTAACATCTTGCACTGCTCACATCCCTCTTGAGATAAGTCTGGCTGCTCAGCTACTGCTACCACATAACTGTGTAGTACAGGCTTGTACCAAAGGTGATATTGTGCTTACACCTGTAGTCTTAATTGTGTGTAGTGTTCCCAAAGGGTACTGCATATAATTCTGCCTAACACTCTGGAACTCCCCTTTACAGTTTTTATTTTACAGTAGAAATGTTTTGCCATTATTTTGGTGGTTGCACCACCAACATGCACCAAAACCAAAAAGTTGGAGGACAGTGAAGTATGTGCAAATGCAATTAAAAAAAAGGTGGAAGTAGCTGTAGAAGCAAATGTGACGGTCAGCCAAGTCACAAAGACTGAAACACAAAGTGCAGCAGATAAAGAAGAAATAAGAAACCACACTTGACATGGAGAAAATAAAACGGTTAAGATGTGGCAAGACAGGCCCTTTTACGGACCTTAATTATTGTCTTGCATTCGGGCCATGGTACAGCATTAAGAATCACTTAAGTTCTACGTGCAGGTGGAAGCAGGAATTGAGCTGTGTACAAGATTCAGAGACATAAAAGACTGATGTGAATTATGGTGAAGAGGCCTGTCCAGAGAGTCATTTGTAGATAGAAGGAATATAAACAATGTTTCTTTCAGATCGTTGCTCACCATGCACAATCAAAACAAAAGATGTATGGCAGGACCTACATCAAGCTTGATCAAAATGAACACCCAGTATACCAAATATGCAAAACCCCGAAGGTTTGAGGGATTGCACACTGTTTTTGTCCAGTATTAGCTGAGTTTTAAAGCTATGTAGCAGAGAAAATTTGAGAGAGAAAGTCGCCAGCGAGCTTGGATCGAATGGCCAAGAAACCTTGATCATCAAGTAAGATCCCAAAATCCAGGAAAACGCTTTGAGTCTGGAGGCTCAAGGAGAGCTGGAGAAGAGGAAATTCCAAAAGGTTTTTACATGTAGGATAGGAACCCTAAAGGGATGTATCCACGAAATCAAGCTCAGGCAAAGCGCAGCATCCAAACATGCACAAAGGCAGGTGCATCCCATTTGCACTATCAGAGAAAGTGGTGCACAGAGACATGTGTCTGAATGGATCCGAGAATGGATTGAATCAGCCGAGCGATTTGTCCCCGTGTTTGTCTATGAAAAGGTCAGTAGGAAGGTTAGAGTAATTGCTGACCTTAGAGATATAACCAATCACATTATTGTAAACAGATTCTCCACACCTATTGTATTTGACATTCTCAATGTCATAAGAAGACAAAACACATTCTTCGACTCTCAACCTGCCTGTGGGATAGTATAACATACCACAAGTGGAAAGAAGTAGAAACTAGAAGTCATTATTACTCCTTTCCGAGACTAAACGTACTGTAGTATGCCATTTTGCATATCGTCATTGGCTGCAATGTTCCAAAGAGTAATGACAACTCTTCTGCAATCTGTGGGGATTTCTTGTTTGTCAAGATGCCATATTGAAACATGGCAGAGGAGGGGAAGATCATGACTTCAAACTTGATCACTTCTTGCAAAAGTTAAAGGCAAAGGTTCTAACACTAGAATCAAATACATTCAAGTTTACAGTGCAAGAGGTCGATTATTTGGGGCATACAGTAAGAAATCCTGATTTACAAGAAAAGTTTCACAATACCACAATCCCATTGGAAAACGCTTTGCAAATCAAACTAATGGAGGTCTCACTTAAAGCCGTAAACAACCCACTTACTACGAGTAAGAAAAAAGGGACTATGGTCCTTTCTACGATTAGCATAATTTTACAATACATGAATTCCGAGTTTACAGTTCTACTGACCAGTAAAGTCACGGAGCAAGCAGCGAGGAAGAGAAGGACCATCAGATTTAAAAACATTCCTTTCAAAATAAAAATGAAAGGAATGTATTAAGGTAAGGGGGATGTGTGGCATTGTGATCAATGAGTTGATCAAGATGAGAGGAAATAAAGCGAGGTGTATAATGGAAATGAGTGGAACTCCTGGGGAACGAACCAACACACAGAGAGGGTGTGATGAGTAGAACCCATGGGGAGTAAGAAGAAAAATTCAGATGGAAGGCAAGTGTTGGGGCAATGGCTGAAACCTCAGGGTTATTTCCAACACTAAAGTTTCTTCATGGCCACATCCGTTTCTCTGACCATGCTTAACAGAGAATCAAGTTCAAAACCTTCAAACAGCACCTCAAATCTGTACGAAACATCTAGAAGAGAAGCTTGACACTGCCCAGCCTTCTAAAGTCACTTACCTCAAGAATGTGTGGACTCAGTGTTCTTTCCCAGGAATCCTAGACTCTCTGGCCCACTGGCCTTACAGTGGGACCAAGTGATTGCCCATTTTTGATATCCCTTCAGCAGTGCGATTCCCAAGTTACCTTACTCCCAATAGGCATATATCTAGCCCATGTCACTGGGCTTAATTCCTTTTCGGTGGTGGGCGAGTAGTGTGCTTAGTAAAGGCTGCTTTTTTCCTTGATTAGAAATTCTTTTTATTTTAGTAATAACAGGATTGTTGAATTTTGCATGCATCCATTCCTGAACTAAATCTCTGGAAGTATAATATACTCTTGACCAGTGCTCTTGACGAGTGCTCCTAAACCAATGTGAATAAGACACACTATCTGCTTTAGTTTGTTCAAATTGTATCCAGAGCTTAGATAGGGTGTGCAAAACAGACCCCCCCCCCATACCTTTTGGGGATATAATAGCATTACAGACTCAACAGGCAGTGGGGCATTCAATGCTGTACTGATACTTCATGCTGTCCAATTGAAAGAAAAACAAATGTGCACAGCAAACTGAAATAATTAGTGAGGCATGTTTTTAGGACTGGAACTTGACATGGACAAGTGATACTAATCTTAGAGGCGGTTGGAAATGTAAACAGGTATATCGACGATGACCCATTCGCGCAAGCTTTGGAAACGACCGGTGGCATTGCCTCTTACACATCACACTTCACAGCTCAGTTATAACGGTAGTCACAGTCCATCAGAGTCACCCACTGGGAAGTCCCTTTTGGAGACATGGAAGCCAGCATTGGAACAGATATGCCAGAGGGATCTTGTGTCTTGGATGCACATGGGTTGAGCTGTGAGGGTTTCAAGTTGAGGAGACTGAACATCCGAAGAGTCAAACAGATTAACCCCTAGTGTGAGGGAGGCCAGTGCAAGCCTAGGATCCAGAGCCACAACATTCTCATTCCATCCTACGAGGTGGGGAAGAATGCTGTTCAATGGTTTACAAAACCAGGACTAGCCTTCCAGCTCCAATAGCTTCAGTGAAGTATTGCGGATGGCCGTTATACATGTTTTCACGGACTTCTATTTAAAACTCTGCATTGTGTTTGTGCACTTGAGGTCGACATGAATTCCACCAGTTTTTTTTTTTCTTAAATGTCCCATGCCACTCCACTAGCTCACGAACACACCCCTCACTCGCAAACCCACTAGTCCTTACCCCACATACACATATGCATGTATACCTGTATGTAATTGCTTGAATTCACCCAAAATAGCACAAACAAAATGCAGACTTTAAAATATAAGTCTATAAAAATATGTATTACGGTGTATGGCTGCACTATCAGAGAAAGTGGTGCACAGAGACATGTGTCTGAATGGATCCGAGAATGGATTGAATCAGCCGAGCGATTTGTCCCCGTGTTTGTCTATGAAAAGGTCAGTAGGAAGGTTAGAGTAATTGCTGACCTTAGAGATATAACCAATCACATTATTGTAAACAGATTCTCCACACCTATTGTATTTGACATTCTCAATGTCATAAGAAGACAAAACACATTCTTCGACTCTCAACCTGCCTGTGGGATAGTATAACATACCACAAGTGGAAAGAAGTAGAAACTAGAAGTCATTATTACTCCTTTCCGAGACTAAACGTACTGTAGTATGCCATTTTGCATATCGTCATTGGCTGCAATGTTCCAAAGAGTAATGACAACTCTTCTGCAATCTGTGGGGATTTCTTGTTTGTCAAGATGCCATATTGAAACATGGCAGAGGAGGGGAAGATCATGACTTCAAACTTGATCACTTCTTGCAAAAGTTAAAGGCAAAGGTTCTAACACTAGAATCAAATACATTCAAGTTTACAATGCAAGAGGTCGATTATTTGGGGCATACAGTAAGAAATCCTGATTTACAAGAAAAGTTTCACAATACCACAATCCCATTGGAAAACGCTTTGCAAATCAAACTAATGGAGGTCTCACTTAAAGCCGTAAACAACCCACTTACTACGAGTAAGAAAAAAGGGACTATGGTCCTTTCTACGATTAGCATAATTTTACAATACATGAATTCCGAGTTTACAGTTCTACTGACCAGTAAAGTCACGGAGCAAGCAGCGAGGAAGAGAAGGACCATCAGATTTAAAAACATTCCTTTCAAAATAAAAATGAAAGGAATGTATTAAGGTAAGGGGGATGTGTGGCATTGTGATCAATGAGTTGATCAAGATGAGAGGAAATAAAGCGAGGTGTATAATGGAAATGAGTGGAACTCCTGGGGAACGAACCAACACACAGAGAGGGTGTGATGAGTAGAACCCATGGGGAGTAAGAAGAAAAATTCAGATGGAAGGCAAGTGTTGGGGCAATGGCTGAAACCTCAGGGTTATTTCCAACACTAAAGTTTCTTCATGGCCACATCCGTTTCTCTGACCATGCTTAACAGAGAATCAAGTTCAAAACCTTCAAACAGCACCTCAAATCTGTACGAAACATCTAGAAGAGAAGCTTGACACTGCCCAGCCTTCTAAAGTCACTTACCTCAAGAATGTGTGGACTCAGTGTTCTTTCCCAGGAATCCTAGACTCTCTGGCCCACTGGCCTTACAGTGGGACCAAGTGATTGCCCATTTTTGATATCCCTTCAGCAGTGCGATTCCCAAGTTACCTTACTCCCAATAGGCATATATCTAGCCCATGTCACTGGGCTTAATTCCTTTTCGGTGGTGGGCGAGTAGTGTGCTTAGTAAAGGCTGCCTTTTTCCTTGATTAGAAATTCTTTTTATTTTAGTAATAACAGGATTGTTGAATTTTGCATGCATCCATTCCTGAACTAAATCTCTGGAAGTATAATATACTCTTGACCAGTGCTCTTGACGAGTGCTCCTAAACCAATGTGAATAAGACACACTATCTGCTTTAGTTTGTTCAAATTGTATCCAGAGCTTAGATAGGGTGTGCAAAACAGACCCCCCCCCATACCTTTTGGGGATATAATAGCATTACAGACTCAACAGGCAGTGGGGCATTCAATGCTGTACTGATACTTCATGCTGTCCAATTGAAAGAAAAACAAATGTGCACAGCAAACTGAAATAATTAGTGAGGCATGTTTTTAGGACTGGAACTTGACATGGACAAGTGATACTAATCTTAGAGGCGGTTGGAAATGTAAACAGGTATATCGACGATGACCCATTCGCGCAAGCTTTGGAAACGACCGGTGGCATTGCCTCTTACACATCACACTTCACAGCTCAGTTATAACGGTAGTCACAGTCCATCAGAGTCACCCACTGGGAAGTCCCTTTTGGAGACATGGAAGCCAGCATTGGAACAGATATGCCAGAGGGATCTTGTGTCTTGGATGCACATGGGTTGAGCTGTGAGGGTTTCAAGTTGAGGAGACTGAACATCCGAAGAGTCAAACAGATTAACCCCTAGTGTGAGGGAGGCCAGTGCAAGCCTAGGATCCAGAGCCACAACATTCTCATTCCATCCTACGAGGTGGGGAAGAATGCTGTTCAATGGTTTACAAAACCAGGACTAGCCTTCCAGCTCCAATAGCTTCAGTGAAGTATTGCGGATGGCCGTTATACATGTTTTCACGGACTTCTATTTAAAACTCTGCATTGTGTTTGTGCACTTGAGGTCGACATGAATTCCACCAGTTTTTTTTTTCTTAAATGTCCCATGCCACTCCACTAGCTCACGAACACACCCCTCACTCGCAAACCCACTAGTCCTTACCCCACATACACATATGCATGTATACCTGTATGTAATTGCTTGAATTCACCCAAAATAGCACAAACAAAATGCAGACTTTAAAATATAAGTCTATAAAATATGTATTACGGTGTATGGCTGCACTGCTGACTCACTTACGGACACAGGGAACAGATGCATTAATCCGCCTTAAAAGAGGTCTATTAATTCTAAAATGAAATGGTTTTCCTTACAAATGTGTGCAAGATCACTGAACAGTTTTAGGGATATTCTCTCACTGAGTTTTCCCAAAGATGTTATCTATGCTAGGGGTACCAAGATCGCATCAGCATACCTGAAAGTGTTGTGGGATGAGTGTGGATTAATGTATAGTTTCTCAACATGTTTTTACCCAGAAACAACAGGCTTCTTGAGAAATTCAACAAGACCATCAGAAATGCACATGTGACTTGGAAGAATTCCTATGGAGAAAATGGGACATTATCCTGTCATGCCTCATGTTCACCTTCCGAGAGATGCCAGAGTATTATGGAGTAGGGTTTAGTTGCTTTTAGCTCATACTTGGCCATCCTATTAGACGAGGTACCCTAGGTTTGTCAAAAGAAGGCTGGGAAGGTCAATCCCAAATTCCTACTTATCACATAGTGGACAAGCCGGCTCACAGCAAACGGTCGCAGCTAAGGGCTAGCGTCATCGTCACCTGTCTGGGCCTTATTTCAGTTATAGCCTAATGAGTGCTTGCAACATCACCTTGTTGCTTTTTCCATCTTGCGAGATAAGCATTGTGTATGATCTGTAGTGGGCAAAGTGGAGCACTGTTTCTTTGCAACATGGCTGCCCTGGGCCCCCTCCTTTGTGCCCGACTTTGTCAAACGCAAATGCCACCTCCACTACGTGTGGCTTGGACTGGTTGCCTGATGATAGCATCCATTCTAAGTGAGCCGGTACGGCTAAGCCGGCTCACAGCAATCTTTCCCTATCTGGGGCTGTCCAGGTCTTACAGCAATACGCTATGCCCGAGCCTGCTGATCTGTAACCGGCTGCAACTCCTGCTCTCGTCGCTGGTCGGGAAGGCCGATCCCTCTTCCCACAGGCTTTCTTTCCTCTTGACTATTTGTTTTGGCTCAGCTCTAATCGCTCAGTATGCTGAACTTGCTCCCTTTCATCTTATGACTTACTTTCTCTGAACATTGCTCATCTCTTTCGTCTCCTTGCTTGTCATGCTGTTACACCAGACCCTAATGTTGATCTTGCCATGTTTGCAAGCATTTTAATGGCATGCAGTATGACTTTACCACCATGCACACTTCTCATTATGCCGGGCACTTTCTTCATGCCCCCTTTTCTGCCTTGTCTCATCGACCCTAATGTATATCTTGCATTGTTTCTGTGCTCGATGCTTCCCTTCCTTCATGAACTCTCGTATAACCGATTTTGACTTGGCACCCCGTACTGTTTTGCTACTTATACCACTTGTCTTATAAGATTATGCACATCTGAAGCAGCCCCTGTACTATGAGGCAAGGCTTGCCAAAACATGCTCCTACCACTGACCATTATGCTGTAACCGACACAATTTCTTGCACTGTATGATTTGTTCTAAGCACTCTCTCTGACTAGCGCCCTGATGCATCTGGGATTGACATGCTCTAACGGCCTATATATTTCACTCTACTGCAACGAAACGGGTATCTCTGATGTAGCCCATTGTACCATGAGGCACGGCTTCCCAGACTATGTACCTACCTGATTAACCCTGCATATCCGTTGTAGCCCCCTGATGTAATTGACATACGTGTCCTCACCCGTTAACTATGCTAGCATTTATCTCTAGGCCTAATGTAACCCCCGTACCTTGAGACGTGACTTTCCTAGACTATGCATTTACCTTTACTTTGACATTCGTGTATCTGTATACCTAATGAGCCCACCACGTACAATGATGCAAGGCTTGCCAAAGCATGCTCCTACCATGACAACACTGTAACCAAAACACTTCTTGCACTGTATTATTTGTTCTAAGCACTTACTTTAACTAGCACCCTGATACATGAGGGTTTGGTACGCTGTTATAAATGCACAAATAAAAAAAAATATGAACTGGGACTCAGAGCAAAAAGGCCACTACATGGATAATCTCTAAATTAATTTGGAAGTCAGCTGTGAATTAGTGAAGCACTGGTATGACCAAAAAGCCAACATTATAGAGTAACTGTTAGGCAGAATCCTGTGCAGTGCCCTTAGGGACCACTACACACAATTAAGATTACAGGTTGTGATACAAGTTTTGGCAAAATTTGCAGACTCTTTTTTGAAGGGTTTTGTAAATGAAATGCCATCTTACATTCAAGACTCGATGTCTGTAATTAATTTAATTGAGAATTTCCCTTTCAATCCAAATGAAGATATCATGGTGACTCTAGATATCGTCTCATTGTATACGAAAATTCCTCAAACTGCAACACTCGACGTAATAGAGGAATTACTTTATACTAAATGAACTACAGGTATGACGCCTAATTCGTTTATTTTATGGTGTACTATGTTGTCATTGACAGAGAATTATTTTCAGTTTGACGGACTCTTTTTCCAACAGGTCCATGGGACTGCTATGGGGTCTGCCGTAGCTACCTCCCTGGCTAATCTATATGACTTTGTAGAACAAATGAGTATCTATAGTGATAACAACATATATAAACAACACATCATGGTATGGAAGAGATATATCAATGACGTACTATTAATTTGGCACGGAGATGAGGCTACCCTTTTAGCTTTTTTCCATTGGCTAAATAGTGTTAATCCTTTCCTTAAATTTACCATCAACTATCAAAGGAATTCAATAGACTTTTTAGATCTGACAATTATTTCGGACCAGTCTACACGACGTTTAATCTTAAAACCATATCATAAGGCCACAGACCGGAACTCATTATTAAGATATGATAGCTTCCATCCTAAGGCATTGAGAGATAACTTACCATTTTGTCAATTTCTTAGGCTCAAACGGAACAGTAGTAGCAAGGAAATATTTATGTCTGAAGCCCGTAGTCTGAGCCAGAACTTGATCCATCGAGGCTATCCAGCTAAAATTGTAAAGAGGTCCTTTAAAAGGGCATCGAATAACCATTGCAAGGCCCTTTTAGAATATCGGTCGAAGGCAGTCTCCAATACTAACCATCTAGTTTTTGTTAGTACACTCAATCATTTATCTAACCAGGTGGTTAAGATAATAAAAAACACTGGCATCTACTAGCACAGGCGAAAATACCTATCCCAGTTCCCCGTTGTGCTTTTAAACGAGGTTGTAATATCAATGAACTGGTCAGTAGAAATGACATCAGTATTGGAGATAATGACCAAATGACCATTACTCAATAATGGGGTATGCCTAAACCCAAAGGACACGCATCATGCGGGGCCTGTGTATGCTGTCAGTTCACTAGTCGAACTACAGAAGTGGACATTGGGTTACAAAGACCATGGAAACAAAAGATGTTCTCAAACTGCAATTCCCAAAATGTAATATACGCTATATGGTGCCCATGCCCAAAACTATATATTGGTAAGACAGAGCGTAAAATTAAGATTCGCATCAATGAACATAGAAGCTGTATTAGGACCAAGAATCTTACTGCTCCTATGGTAGGCCATTTTATGATGCATGATCATAACTGCAATGACCTGAAATGGACTGTGCTAAAGAAACTTCCCATTACTAATAACAACCGTGCTAATAAACAAACATTGTCCAGAAAATAACTTAAACTCATCTATATGAGCAATAGCCATGTAGTTGGCCTTAATGAATTAATCAACTGGAATATTTAAATGCATACAATTTAAATGTATGTCTCAATCTTTCTTTTGGAAATAATGAATTAGCTGATTATTCATAATATGAAAATGAGTTCTATGCACATTTAGTTAAGTTACCTACCGGCTATTACACGATGAGCTGCGAGCTATTGGAACATTGAGACTTCACAATAATGTTCGTCCACGCCCGTGTTATATTAAACATGAATTAAGTGACGGCTATTGTTGTGAGACGCTAACATTACAATAGGGCTCATTAATGTTCAGTTTGCAAAGATGAACAATGAAGTTAGCCTCACACAGATGTTGAAAACGTAGAAATCACTAAGTATTTATTAACGATCCCTGATACCTAATCAGACGTGATACGCCGTGGTCACATGACTATACGTTTGACCATAGAGCGTATTTAGAGTCCGAGTACTGTCATGTTGCTGGCGCCGGCGATCCACAGAACCGCCGACTAGGTACACAACGGACGCACGATATAGGTAAGCTAACAGGCAGTGTATAACGAACGATACTCTGAGACCGAGATAATAATTCTGGTCAGACGTGTTTGTAATCCTGATAGCGTTGATAGTGCTCAGCTGCAAGCAGGGCTTTTAATGGAATCGAATTGTAATTTAGTTTGGAGTTAGCACTTCCGAAACTAAAGCATAGTTCCCGCTTTTTTTCAATACTGTCTATACAGATTCGGTCCATACCGTTGAATACAATGGGAGGAGAAAACACCTTACTGTGTGACCACGATACCGTAAAGTCACAATGACGCTCCACATAACGATTATCAGTACAGATTGCTGACTCTGACAGGTAGGTGCCTGTAACGACCTCTGCCTTAGATAACGGGATAGAGTGCATTCACAATACATCTGGTTGCATACTCTTTTTATACTTAAGTTGATATTTTAAAGGAGCTCTAATGGCCTTTATGGTATTCCCTGTCTATCTTTTTCTTATCTTTAGAGTCGGTCCATAATCAATCGGATATTTGATACCCCCTATTACAAGGGGGCTGTTAGCAGCCATTTCTAATTAAAATAGTAAACTGCCACTGACTGATACTCAGAAAAATGAAATGAAAATCTGACAGAATTGGAATCTCTCTTTGAGCTGTGAGTTCCCTATATATTTGGTAAAGTATGACACCACATTACCTCACTACCTATCACTAGGTGTTTTTGCTAACATTGAGCCACATTTGGGTGACATGGTTATAACAGAGTGATCTTTCTTCATTTTCCCAATTGTATGTTATAATAGTAGTTAAGAATAAACTAACACTACTCTTATGGTGCATGTAACATGCTGTATAGTCTCGGTGGTTTGGTTAAGTCTTGCGGTGATCACAATAGTGGTGGTATTTTAGGATCTGACCAATTGAGCTGGTCTCCTAGTCACGTTACTGTTTGGTAATAGTGACCCTTCTGTTCAGAAGATGATACTATAGAGGCTTTATTTCCATCTACATATGTGCACTTTATTCATTAATAGTATGAAGTTAGCATATTTCGATCAGTACACTAGTGCATTAGAGCCTGATTGAACGTGTTTTTGTGTTTTACCCACAGGAGAGTTCTTGTTGTCCGTCGGTCTAGATAGAAAAATATCTCTGGTTTGAATACTCTGGATATACTTAACCCCCGATGAATTTCTGCATAATAATCACAGTACAGAAAGAAACATGTTGGGTGGGGAAAACTATTTTGTTTTGTATATCATTGTTAATCAAATCATATCACAACAGTAGTAACGATTTAAATTTCAGAAAGTTGTTGATATGCTAATATTTCACTATTCTGAATGATAATGAATTGTGATTACATTTTAGACATTTATTTTATATTTTTTTGATATAATTGTTTAAATTTGAATATATTAAAACTGAGAAAGTGAGAATGTTTGAGTGTGTTTGAATGAAGTATGCCTGAGTTATTCTTATTTTGAGATATGTTTCACGTGGTACCCAATCAGATAGGTTATATTTTTATTAACCAATTCTAGATTTGCACTGCTCAAGGTACTTTTTGATGAATTGTTGAATTTTAGAATTGTATACATTTTTATATATGTTTTGATGTAATGTTAACATATGAATAAAATATATTTATGAGTATATTACGTCCTAGTGAGTAGAATTGAATTTTTTTCTCCTCACACATCAGTTGAGATAAATGGACATGTGGTCTTTTCCATTTAGATATAGGTTTGAAATGAAGTTTTGTTAACCAACTGCACACCTGAACTCTCCTAGCAGAGATTCACTGGTTTTATGGTCTCCGATGTTCAAGTTAATATAGGTAATATACAGGCTAGACCATAAAACAGAGATACGCCTGTTATCCCTTGTTACTCTTGTTAGTCTTGGTGATACAAGTTTTACCTTTGGTACAAGCCTGTACTACTATGTCAGAGTGGTAGCAGTGTCGGAGCAGCCAGGCTTATCTCAAGAGTATCTGAGCAGTAGCAGAATTTACAAAAATGGACCACAATTTCTGTGACTCAAGCAAACACTGACTCAAGGTTTCAGGTAGAATAATATAAGTACATTTATTTTTAAACCATTCGTTATAAACACAACACTTCTATTAAACTTCAATAAAAAACGCACGTTAAATATACTACAACTAACCAATTCACTTTGTACAGTAAGTCTCAACATAAGTACCCTGTGTTGGAATGAACCAGTGTTAGGCACAAAAACACGTTACCGCGAATACGATTGCGATCACTTTTTGACTGTTCGGTCTACTAAACAAACGCGTATCCGTGACATGAAATGCTACCGGGGCAAAACTACACTTAGCACCTGAGATACCAGGAGGGAGTTGGAGTCAAAAATCACAGGCAATATTTTGGTTAGGCAGGCAGAATCAAGAAACACCCAGAGACAGGAGTTCAAAAGTCAAAGGGCCGGAGCCAGGGTCGAAAGACACCTGGGCCAGTTGCTGAAGATCACAGGGTCCGACAGTTCATGATTCAATGTAGCCAAAAGTACTTTGATATTGTCAATGTTCGGAAGCAAAAGTTATAAGAAGGAGGGAAGACAAGGGCAAGCCTCGGAAATGAAGAAGAAAGGGATTCACCCAGTTTCCTCAACAGAACACAGTACCTTGTTCCAATGGTGCAGCTGGTGCCCTGGCAGTTGTTCCTGTTGGTTTCCCACAAACCCACGATTCCTGGCGCTTTGTCGGGAAGGAGGACGTCTGAAGGGGGTCTGCACCACACAGGGATGAGGCCGGCAGCAGCGACACAGAATAAAAGGTGCGCTCCTTAAAAACAGGAGAGGCTCTTCAGGTGGCTATCCGGACCACTACAGCAGTGTGCAGCGATTTCGACCACGGAAGAGGATCCTCTGGCTGTAGAAGATGAGCTGGTTATCCCCACCAAGCTCAAGGGAAGAAGACTTCAGACTGGATCTTCTCTGAGTCGTTGAAGGGCAGTTAGCTCAGGACTGCAGCAGGGCTTCACCGGGACGGGGTAGTTGCAGCAGCCGTAGTTCTCTCTGCTTCTCTTTGGTTCCTTTTAGTTCCAGTGGTGACTCTCTGACTTCTAGCCCAAGAGACCTGCCTTTTATGCGGAAAACCCCCCATTCACGCAGCCTGGCTGTCAATCACCCAGCAGGGGGGTTGTCCAGCCCGGACAACTACCGTGGCCTATCATGACAAAGTGCGACTTGGGTTTCCTAGGATACCCTGTGCAGGGGGTGACTACACCGCTCCCTCACATTCAGCCCACCTAGACAGCCAGGCGCCTTGAGGAGGGCTTCTGGGCAGAAGCCCACCAAAAGACAGTGAACAAAGAACGCAAACCTAGTTTGCCATGCAAAGTAAAACACAAGAAGGACTTTAACAAAAAGAAATGGCAAATAAACAAACCGGAGCCAAGAGAAAGACGATTTGGTCAAGCGGGTTTATGTTCAAGGCTAATATAATAGCCAAGAACAGTACCACGTTTATCTAATATAATCACAGTAGAAAAGTTAGGGTAGATACCACTGCCACCAGCCAAGTCTAAATGTTAAAAGAGCGAAACAATGCTCTAGGAGGTACAGATAAAAAGGGATACAAGTTAACCCTTTCCAGTACTCCATGGAAGATGGGGTGTACTGGATCTGTGGTAGATTGACTAGGTAAAGTTAATGGTAACTTTACCCTTTTCTGGGGGATAGTTGTCACCTCATAAATGGAGTCGATGGAAGTCTCAAAGACAACCCTGTGCCATGGCACTGCAGGTTCTGTGTGACACAGAAAAAGAAGGGGGCTACTGAAGTGGTGTACTTCAGAGTCCACAATCACAAAAACAGGTAGAAACACATAGCAAAACCCAGGTAAGAGTGGGGGAAAAGATCTCACTCTTACCAAGTCGTAAAAATAAACTCCAGAAGCCCAGCAAAGCTGCTGGGGGACTTACTAGGTGAGGGAAATTAGCCATAAATGAGAATTCTCCCTAACACTCGCCCTCCCCCCCCCCAGACTAAGGGACAGGAGGATTTAATCCACTCCTGGATGGACCTCATACCTCTAGTCGGTTACAAACATCCTAGAGAGACCATCAGCATTTTGGTGGTGACCTCCTGCTCTGTGCTCAATGGAAAAATCAAATTCTTGCAGGCAGATTGACCATCTGAGTAACTTTGGGTTTTCCCCTTTCATTTGCATCAGCCACCTCAAGGGTTGGTGGTCAGTCTGAATAGTGAAGGTAGATCCATACAAGTATGGTCTAAACCTCTTCAGTGCCCACACAATAGCAAAGCATTCTCTTTCTATTGTTGCCCACCTTGTCTCAGGATCCTTTAACTTCCTGCTGATGAAACAAATGGGGTGTTCCCTACCTTTCTCATCCAGTTGACTAAGGACTGCACCTATACCTACATTAGAAGCATCACTTTGTACAATGAAGGGTTGGTGATAGTCAGGAGCTCTTAGGACTGGAGCTTGACAAAGTGCTTTCTTTAGGACTTCAAAGGCTTGATTGCACTCATCATTCCACCTGAACTTTTTAGGAAGTTTGGGAGAGGAGATGGCATTCAAGGGAGAAGCTATGGTCCCATAGTTCTCTATGAAGTTCCTATAATACCCAGTGAGACCTAGGAAGGCTCTCACTTGGGTTTGAGTAGTAGGGGTGGCCCAGTTTTGCACAGCTAGTACTTTGCTAGGCAGTGGCCTTATTTCACCTCCTCCTACCTCATGTCCAAGGTAGACCACTGAACTCTGACCAATTTGACATTTGCTTGCCTTTATGGTCAGATGGGCCTGTTCAAGAGCCTGCAATACATAACCTAGGTGTTCAACATGTTCTTTCCATGTAGGGCTGAACACTGCAATGTCATCCAAGTATGCCATGCAGAAGTCCTCCATCCCATTCAGAACTTGATTGACCATCCTCTGAAATGTAGCAGGGGTATTCTTTAATCCAAAAGGCATTACATTGAATTGGTAGAGGCCAGCTGGGGTGGAGAATGAAGTTTTCTCCTTGGCATGGTCCTTCAGGGCTATTTGCCAATAGCCTTTAGTTAGGTCAAATGTGCTGAGGTACTTGGCTGCACCAAGTTTGTCCTCCAGCTCATCTGTCCTAGGCAAAGGATGGACATCAGTCGTGGTGACTGCATTTAGAGCTCTATAGTCCACGCAGAATCTCAACTCCTTGAATCCTGCCTTTGGTACAAGCACAAGTGGGCTAGACCATGGGCTAGTAGAGGGTTCTATTACCCCGAGTCCAAGCATCTTGTTGACCTCATTCCTTATGTGGTATCTGATATTGTCTGACATTCTGTACCCCCTGCTTTTGACAGGCAAACAGTCACCAGTGTGTATGTCATGCTGGCCCCAAGGGTTCAAGCCTGGTAAAAGTGAGAACAAGGAGGCAAACTGATTTAACAGTAACTTTCACTCATCCTGCTGGTCAGATGTGAGACTGGAAGAGAGATTAACTCCTTCCACTTGCTCATCTAAAGGTAAGCCTCTGAGGAGGTCAGGTAGAGGTTCACTCTCCTCCACCTCCTGAGCTGAAGCTAGAAGCAAAGCTCCTATGACAGGTCTAGAGACATAAGCCTTTAAACGGTTAGTGTGAAAGACTCTGGGAGCCTCCTTAGGATTGCCTATGTCCACCAGATAGTTCACCTCTCCTAGTTTACCCACAACCTTGAAGGGTCCTATCCATTTGTCCTGCAAGGCCCTCTACCTTGTGGGGACCATAACAAGAACAAGCTGGTCTTGAGTAAACTCAACCATGTTAACCTTCTGGTTATGCCAATGTTTGACCAGAGCTTGACCAGCCTTAAAGTTATCACTTGCCTCTGCCATCATGTGTGACATTCTCCTCCGGAGACCTATCACATAGTCAATCACTCTGACTGGCTTGGGGGAAGGAGCACTCTCCAACCCCTCCTTAATCAGGGCCAATGGACCTCTGACTGGATGGCCATAAAGAAGTTTAAAGGGACTAAATCCTACTCCCTCCTGAGGGACTTCTCTATATGCAAAGAGAAGGCATGGCAGTAGAAGGTCCCACTTTCTTCTAAGGGGTTCTTCTAAAGCACCTATCATGCTCTTCATAGTTCTGTTAAACCTCTCTACCAGCCCATTGGTTTGAGGGTGGTAGACAATTGAGAACTTGCAGGTAACTCCACAGGTTTTCCGCATGGCTTGCATGTAGTGGGATATAACATTTGATCTCCTGTCAGATATCACCTCCTTAGGAAAACCTACTCTGGTAAAAATACCAAGTAGGGCCTTAGCTACAGCCGGAGCCGTAACAGTCCTCATAGGTATAGCTTCAGGAAACCTAGTGGCATGGTCCACTACAACAGGATAAACCTGTTGCCTGAAGTTGTGGGAGGGTCAAGAGACCCAACAATGTCAATCCCAACCCCCTCAAAAGGAATTCCCACCACTGGGACAGGCACTAAGGGTGCCACATTCTTGGATCCACTCTTGCCAGAGGTATGGCAAGTGTGGCAGCTTCTGTAGAATGTGTCTACTTCTGTACCCAGTTTAGGCCAGTAGAAGTGGAGAGATAGCCTTTCTTTGGTCTTCTTAAAACTTAAGTGACCAGCCAAAGGTACCCCATGGGCTAACTGCAGAAACCAGAGTCGGTTCACTAGAGGTACTACAAGTCTTCTGTAGTCTCCAGGGGTTGACTCAGTTGGTTCACTGTAGAAGAGACCATCTTCCCAGTGCAACCTACACTTCCCAGGCTCAGTCCCATTGAGCTGAGAAGCTGCCTGTTGGCGAAGACATTCCAAGGTAGGACACTCTCTTTGTCCCATACTGAAATCTTCTCTGTTGGGTCCACCTTCTGCAGTAAAGACTGCAGCTCAGGATGGTCAACAGGGTCAAGATCTCCTACCAAGGTAGAATCCTCTTCTAGATCTGATTCCTCAGAATCTAGTTTGACCGTACAGGGTCGAACCTCACACTCAGCCTCAGCTGGTGTGGGAGTCACAGGTGTGACTTTGGACAATCTCGGAGATGTCCTTCTGGGAACAGGAGTGCTTGCTGGTTTCTTGCTGGTAGACTTAGGTTTCCTCTTTGTCTTTTCTTGTCCTGCAATGGTAGTAAGTAGGTCCTGTGGTCTTGGGGTGATAGCTTCCTCTATCATGTCCCCAGGAGAGCCTCTTAAGGTCTCTCCCTTGCAGACCTTGTGAGCTCCTGCTTCCTTCTGCTTGGGGGCCTGGGGGTGCTAGACACAACTCCAAGAGTTTTAAGGTCATTACCCAACAGGACCCTCCCAGGTACGTTATTTTGCACACTTACAGGTATTCTGACAGTCATGTCATTACACTGGATGAGAGCTGGTAACTGGGGAACCATTTGCACAGGGCCTCCAGCTAACTTGGTTACGTGTTTGGGTGCCTTAGCAACATCCTCCACTTTGAAAAAACATTCATCAACCACAGTTATGCTGGCTCCAGTGTCTCTGATGGCAGGGGTCTCCTGGCCATTCACAAGAACACTATCTTTATAATACTTTTTAGTATTATCTGGGATTGAGTTATAGACATCTAAGTTCTGTTATTCCCAAAGACCCAAGGACACTAAAGAACACTAGCAGAGACTATCATGGGCTCATCAGCTAGTAGCTGAAAGTTTCCACTGGTCATAGCTACTTCATCCACCTGGGAGAAGGCTAAGGAGACAGTGTTGATCCCTGAAGGTTTACCCTTACACTTGGGATCTCCTTTCACATGGCCAGGCAACCCACAAACAAAGCATTTTCCAAATGCTCTCTGGAATGGGGGTTTGACCTGGCCTCCATCTGGTGTGGAACCAGGTGGTATCCTATCCTGATTCGGTTTACCTTGTGGCTTACCCTTGTTATGTTTGGGGCCATCTTTAGGATTGGAATTATTGGAATTCTCTTTGTTGTCTTTCTTTGGCTACTTCCCCTCATCCTTCTTCTGAGTAGGCCCAGAATCCTTGTGACTAGCCCTGTTGGCATCCCACAAATCAGCAGCCTTAGCTAGCTTCTTAGGATCTATCTCCTTTGAATCAGCCAAGTGCTGTCTAAGCTCAGGAGAACAGACATCCAAAATAGACTCCAACATTACACGATTCATCAAACCTTCATAAGTGTTCACTTTGTAACCCTTAACCCAACCAACTAGGCCTTTCAAAAATTCACACACCCAGGTAGCCCAAGGGGTACTATCATGCATTTTGAGGGTTCTAAACCTCTTATGATACTGGGAAGGGGTCTTCCCAAACCCAGCTATTAATGCTAGTTTCGCACACTCATAATCCTGTTTATCCTCCTCCCCAACTCCATTACAGCATCACTTGCAACAGGGGGGAGCCTAGAGAAAAGCCAAGGAATCAACTGATTCCCTGAGATACGTTGAATCTCATGATTGTACTCAAACATTGCTAACCAATCCAAAATATCAAGTTTAGTCTCATAAATACCAATCATTTCCTTTGGCATACGGGTCTCTTAGGGCTTGAAGACCTAGAGGACTCTGGGAGCGAAGCATTTTCTAGAGACAGTTTCTTCATTTCTAGTTCATGGTTCAGCTCCATTTCTCTGAGCCTTAACTCTTGATGTTTCATGGCAGTTTGTGCCTCAATACATTTCACTTCTAATTCAAGTCTCATTTTCTCAAGTGCAATAAACTCAGGAGTAAGTGTAGGACCTGTGGGGGTCCCTGTGGACAGAGGTTGTTCATTTTGAGCAGGCAGGGAAGTTGCAGGGTTTCCTAGCAAGGACTAATCTACTTCTACACAATTAACACTCTCAGAATCAGAAACATCAAAATCCACATTTGCTGGAGTGGTAGGTCCTTCTGACACACTCTCCAGACATGTTCCCATTAACTTTGCAACCAGTTCAGATTTCTTTCCTTTACCAGAGATATTCTTATCCCTACACATGGTTCTCAGAACCTCAGTAGTATAGAGTAAAAGACTCTCTTCAGTGTAGTTTTCCATATTTGACATGATTTCTTAGTTAAATAGAATGAGTGGTGTTAGCCTTGTGGTTAGTTGAACCCAAGCAATAGCAGCACACTAAGTGTAATCATTCTACTTCCAAATCCTCGCCGCTGTACACCAGTGTTAGGCAGAATCCTGTCCAGTGCCCTTAGGGACCACTACACACAATTAAGACTACAGGTGGTGATATGTTTTACCTTTGCTACAAGCCTGTACTACTATGTCAGAGTGGTAGCAGTGGCAGAGCAGCCAGGCTTACCTCAAGAGTATATGAGCAGTAGCAGAGATTACAAAAAGGGAATACAATTACTGTGGCTCAAGCAAACACTGACTCAAGGTTTCAGGTAGAAAAATATAAGTACATTTATTTTTAAACCATCTTGTTATAAACACAACACTTCTATTAAACTTCAATAAAAAACACACGTTAAATATACTACAACTAACCAATTCACTTTGTACAGTAAGTCTCAAGGTAAGTACCCTGTGTTGGAATGAACTGGTGTTAGGCACAAAAAGACGTTACCGCGAATACGATTGCGATCACTTTTTGACAGTTCGGTCTACTAAACAAACGGGTATCCGTGATATGAAATGCTACCGGGTCAAAAACACACTTAGCACCTGAGATACCCAGAGGGAGTTGGAGGCAAAAATCAAAGGCAATATTTTGGTTAGGCAGGCAGAATCAAGAAACACTCAGAGAAATGGGTTCAAAAGTCAAAGGGCCGGAGCAGGGTCGAAAGACACCGGGGCCAGTTGTCGAAGATCACACAGTCCGATAGTTCACGATTCATCGTAGACAAAAGTACTTCAATATTGTCAATGTTCGGAAGCAAAAGTTATAAGAAGGAGGGAAGACAAGGGCAAGTCTTGGAAATGAAGAAGAAAGGGATTCACCCAGATTCCTGAGTTTCCTCAACAGAACACAGTACCTTGTTCCAATGGTGCAGCTGGTGCCCTGGCAGTTGTTCCTGTTGGTTTCCCGCAGACCCACGATTCCTGGAGCTTCGTCGGGAAGGAGGACGTCTGAAGGGGGTCTGCACCACACAGGGATGAGGCCGGCAGCAGCGACACGGAATTAAAGGTACGCTCCGTAAAAACAGGAGAGGCTCTTCAGGTGGCTATCCGGACCACTACAGCAGTGTGCAGCGATTTCGACCACGGAAGAGGATCCTCTGGGTGTAGAAGATGAGCTGGTTATCCCCACCAAGCTCAAGGGAAGAAGACTCCGGACTGGATCTTCTCTGAGTCGTTGAAGGGCAGATAGCTCAGGACTGCAGCTTGGCTTCACCAGGACAGGGTAGTTGCAGCAGCCGTTGTTCTCTCCACTTCTCTTCGGTTCCTTGTAGTTCCAGTGGTGACTCTCTGACTTCTAGCCCAAGAGACCTGCCTTTTATGCAAAAAACACCCCTTCATGCAGCCTGGCTGTCAATCACCCAGCAGGGGGGTTGTCCAGCCCGGACAACTATCCTGGCCAATCATGACAAAGAGCGATTTGGGTTTCCCAGGATACCCTGTGCAGGGTTTGACTACACCCCTCCCTCACATTCAGCCCACCTAGACACCCAGGTGCCTTGAGGAGGGCTTCTGGGCAGAATCCCGCCAAAAGACAGTGGACAAAGAAGGCAAACCTAGTTTGCCGTGCAAAGTAAAACACAAGAAGGACTTTAACAAAAAGAAATGGCGAATAAACCCAACCGGAGCCAAGAGAAAGACGATTTGGTCAAGCGGGTTTATGTTCGAGGCTAATATAATAGCCAAGAACAGTACCACGTTTATCTAATATAATCGCGGTAGAAAAGTTAGGGTAGATACCACTGCCACCAGCCAAGTCTAAATGTTAAAAGAGCGAAACAATGCTCTAGGAGGTACAGATAAAAAAGGGATACGAGTTAACCCTTTCCAGTACTCAATGGAAGATGGGGTGTACTGGATCTGTGGTAGATTGACTAGGTAAAGTTAATGGTAACTTTACCCTTTTCTGGGGGACAGTAGTCACCTCAGAAATGGAGTCGATGGAAGTCTCAAAGACAACCCTGTGCCACGGCACTGAAGGTGCTGTGTGACACAGAAAAAGAAGGGGGCTACTGAAGTGGTGTACTTCAGAGTCCACAATCACAAGAACACGTAGAAACACATAGCAAAACCCAGGTAAGAGTGGGGGAAAAGCTCTCACTCTTACCAAGTGGAAAAAATAAAATCCAGAAGTCCAGCAAAGCTGCTGGGGGACTCATTAGGTGAGGGAAATGAGCCACAAATGAGAATTCTCCCTAACACTAACATCCTTGATAATTGGTTTAGTTATTTGAATCTCTCAATTTCAGTGTCATTCAGGATGAACTGACTGTGCAATACACTGTGCATCAGAAGATAAGTGAGATAAAGTAGCTAATTAACAAAGATACTACTAGGTCAAAGGGTCTTTCATGTCAAGTTCTAACCACAGTACCACAAAGATGGCATACTTATGCTTCTCATAACCAATGACATTGCTGAAGTGGAGCGTGACCCCCCTTCCATTCCTGCTACATGCAGAAGTCAAAGGAGGATCAGTAGAAAGGGTGCACATTTCCCTTCAACTAACAAACAACTGAGAGAGTGCTGGCACAACAGTTTGCAGGTTTGTTTTTACTGAATCAACATTGGGGTGTCCATGACACTGAAGACAACACGCCAGTGCAGAGTAGCATTCATTGCATTTTAGATAGGATGTGGAAAATGATCCAGGAGGATTTTTCCAATATCTCAGCCCCGTGTTTATTCAGCCATTGAAACGTGCATGGTCTAGTCCTGTGCTGCTTGTTCCCAATAAGCGGGTCAGAAGGGAACTCGCAAGGTTTCCTTTTTCTGTAGAATATAGAGGGTGCATTTCTGTGACTTAGACAGAGGCACACCCCATTCCGAGGCCAGGCAATCTCATTGATAAGTTGGCAACTGACAAGTACATGAGTGCATTCTATTGATCCGTATAAGCAATGCACCTCTGTGCTAATTCTTTAAGTGAACTGAACTATGGACTACCAGTGCATTGCAACTTCACTGCTCCATAATCACTGGAATAACAATAAATAGAAAACATACACAGAGTCTTGCTTTGCTGTGAAGTAATTATTGCAGTATGAAAATTGGATTTTTCCAAAGCAAACTATGCTAAATGAATTGCCCATATGGTGCCCTTATCAAAACATGTTTCAGTCTAACCACTGAACTCTTTGTCAGTGCATTTGTATAGACACAAGTGGTTTCTTGTGGTGGTCTCTCTACTGTCTCTATTGTGAAGAGGCAGAACTTTTACTAACCATGTAGAGCGTGGTGTGGGAAGTGGCAAGGCAAGTGGTTTCTTGTGGTGGTCTCTCTACCGTCTCTATTTTGAGGTGGCATAGCCTTTTCCTTTGGACAGCCAGCAACAACCTTAAAACGCCATTCACAGCATGGAGCGTGGCGCCGGATGTGACGAGGTAAGTGGTTTCTTGCGGTGGTCTCCCTACTGTCTCTATTTTGAGGATGCAGAACGTTTTCCTTTGGACAGCCAGCAACAACCTTAAAACGTAATTTGCTGCACAGAGCGTGGCTCAGGAAGTGGTGATGCAAGTGGTTTCTTGTGGTTCTTTGGGGTTCAGCTTTTTTTTATGTCGACTCATCAGTTTGAGTAAGTGTTGAAAAAACCTTTATGAATGTGATACTGTTTGTGTAACCTAACAAATCAGACATAGCTATGCCAGCAATTAGTCACAGATGTTTACTATGAACCAGGGAACGCTCTGCCTGCTCTCGAGTTCTCACGGAAAGTCGCAATATGAAAAAGAGAGCAATACATGAAATAAACAAGCTGAATCTGTAGCGATTGGTATTACCAAATCTATTTGCTTTATGATTGATATTGCAGAGAATGACCAAGGTAAGATAACTGCTTCTTTAAAGCCATCCAAGAGGGCCATAAGGGTCGAGCTACTCCCCTCTAATACTCCTGAAGAAACCATTAACAAAAATGGCACTGACTCTAATCTATCAGTAGACATTCCATTTGATAATGAATTACTTTTAGATTTATGAATAAGTTTCCAGGTAGAATCAAAGGTGGACACAATTATTACACCTGTAGGAGAACAAAATAGCATAGCATTAAATAACCTTTTTCCTCTGACTAACTTAGCTAATACTCCAGATGTAACGCAGATTGCAATGAAGGCATATCCTTCTTCCTCAAGACACAACTCGAGTTTTTCCTCATCAGATTCATCATGTATTGATGACCCACGATCAGAACCAGGGTTCCTTTCTATACTTAAAGCACTTTTCTAATTATGCAACAATCTTTATAAAGATCAACAATTTATGAAGCAAGAAATAATAAGATTGGTTGACATGATTATTATTATGCAGGATCCTCTGATACAGGAACATCGACTTGAGGAGGCGCTAAATCCATAAATGTGGATCAAACAAGAGTGGTTCAATGTGAAAAGACCTCATTGTTAAGGTATCATGAGAAAAAGACACATTTATTTGGGCCATTTATCTTTTCATTGTAGATCTCGAGACCTTAATAATGAGGTCTTATCACACAGAACACACTTTTTATTGTCTACATTTCGGGGGTTGTACCCCCTGAATCCTGTTTGCTCCTCTTCCGCACCCCCCACTTTACCAAATTATTACCTCGCCTCCCCACACCCCTAGTGCTCCCCATCCCCACTGAAGACTCCCCAAATCCATAACATACAAATACACACAATGCACACACTAACACACATGTATCCACACACGTACCTGTTCTCCTCATCCTGCGCTTCCCGTTCCTGCTGAGCCTGTTAGCCCCTACGCACACTCGGAGGAGGCTGTTGCACTAGTCTAGCCTGGAGCGAACCAGAGCTTGGGTAACATTGAGTCTATGGGTGAAGGTGAGGAAGGGTAGAGTTCCTTTGAGAAGGAAGAGCTGAACGTGGGAATGTCCTGATTATGAGGGAAGAAGGAAAGGGAGGAGTTGAAGATGACTCCAAAATTCCTGGCTTCAGAGGAGGGAGCAGGGGTGAGCCCATGGAGGAAGGCCAGAATCAAGGAAAGAAGTACGGTACAGGGGATCCAATAGGGAGAATCACTGTTTTGCTAGCGTTGAGGAAGAGGTCATTAGCAGTGCACTAGGCCTGGATGGAGGAGAGGCAGTCAGGGATGAAGGAAGGTGCAACAGTGTCAGTAGGAAGTTTTAAGAAGAGTTGTGTGTCATCAGCGTAGCACTGGAAGCTTGGTGACAAGGAGGCAATGAGGCGTGCCTGTAGGGAAAGGTATATGTTAAAGAGCCAGGGTGAAAGAATGGACCCCTGGGGCACACCACAGGTGGAGACGGAAGTAGGGAAGGAAAAGGGGCCCAGAATAGTTTTGGAGGAATGGTTGGTTAGAAAAGAGGTAAGCCAGTCCAGTGCCTCCACCAAGATACCAATGGTATCATGGAGCTTTTGTATGGGGATGGAATGGTTGACTGTGTCAAATGCAGAAGAGAGATCACGGACGATGAGGACAGCAGGGGAGTTGGAATCGAGGGATGCAGGCAGTTCTTCACAGTTGTTCAGGAGAGCAGTTTACGTGCCTCTGGAAGCTCATAATCCAGACTGGTGGACATGTAGACCGCTAACAAGTTCAGTATTGGTGTGGAGTTGGGTGAGGGTCAACTTCCAAGCAGCTTCCTGAGGAAGAGGGTGATGGAAATGGGGTGGTAGTTGGCTGAGCAGGAAGGGTCTGTAGATGTTTTTTTTAAGGAGGGGCATAGAAGGGAGTGCTCGAGGGAGGATGGAAAAGAACCAGTAGCAAAGGAGTGGTTACAGCGATCAGCAAGAGCAGGGGCGAGAGAAGAGATGGTGTCCTTGATGGTTCTGGTGGAGCATGGGCAACCTGTTTGGAAAAGACCTTCATGCAGTTGACAACTCTGGTGACTTCTTCAGGGGAGACAGGAGAGAAGGAGAAGAAAGAGGAAGGAGGAGGGTGAGTGGTAGGTGGGCAGAGTCAGGAAGGTTGGGTTGGAAGAGTGCGTGACAAAGCTGTCCAGTATGTCTTGGGTTTTGTAAACAAAGACGGGTTGGCAAGTTCTCTGCAGATTTGGATGAGTTCAGCCGTGATGCAAAGCACAAGAATGCAAGTACACAAATACTCACCTCTTGCACTCCATGCAGGATCATGCCTGACACATCAATTCACAGAGGCCGATGTCAGATTGGAAGACTGGCCACTGAGGCAACTGCCATGGAAGACATAAGCAGACAAGACAAAGCAATGTGATACTGCAAGCAAGCATACATGCATGCTAAACGTAGGATGCAAACTAAAAGTGCAAGGTTAATGCAGACTTCATAGTGACAGCATACAATTGGTCCAATTCTGCATTCAATTAAATGAAGCAGTACCATGCAACCATCTGCAGTCACCTTGAATCTACAAACCCCATGGTGCAGCATGCATGTGAAAACACCAACACATCTAAACCTAATGTGCTGGCACACAACATAGCCTCCCAAAAATGTGCATCAATGTTCCCCTGGCGTGGCTTGTAACTGGGGCTGCACAACATAATTCGGGAACCCTAAGCAAGACAGGCCAAATGTGCCATCAAACCATTACCCCACAGACATTGCAAGGGATGTGAAGAGTCACTCAGTACACATGGTCAAAGTGCAAGGAGACACACATCAGCACAACCATGAACACCTGTCACAGGCCACAAGCAGCCAGCCCTGCCACTCACTGTCAAACACCCAAGAAAGGCCCACACATTTGGAACACACACAATTTTGAATATGAAACTAGTGGCCCCACCAATCCATAGAAAGAACACCATGCCCAGACCTATCACCAGAACTACACCTGTGAAACATGCACCCATGAAGTAGTACCCGTGCCCCACTAGACAAGACAGTCCCAAGTGATCACACACAGTGCAAGACTCCCAGCCAAACACCAAACAAGTGTCTGAAAATGCCCTTCAATTACCTGCATAGGGTATCCACCTGCCTTGCATATGATGCAACCCAACCGTAGACACATCCTCTAAATGCAATGACATGCATAGAAAGAATATGCATATCCATGACAACACAAGAATTGGTCCTGAAAATATACAGAGCGCAACCACTGCAGAAGCGCCACTGGGTGCAAGTGGGTGACAGGACATAGATTGTGATATGCCCATGAGTGCAGGGAGAGAGAGTGACACTGAGAGGAAAGGCCAAGTTAAAAACACATCAAGGAGTACACTGCCTTGATTGGAGATAGCCAATCACATGCACTACACCACAGTAGGTGCAGCCATAGGTGAATTGACAAAGGGAGGTAGCACAGTGACATGAGTACCGCTTAAATAACCATCCTGGGATGGTAGCATGCAAAGCATGCAAAGCACATATAAGTAAAGTTACACATGCAGCAAACATGGTGACCAATGACGTATGCTCAACATGCAAGACAGTGCTCATGCTTACCTGCTGACTGCGCCGGCATAGTGTAAATCCTGCATTACCTTCACCATGTGCTGTGTCTCCAAATGACTGAGAGGAGGAACAGTGCCTGGAGGAGGGCATGGGTGCAGAGTGTCTTCAACAGGACAGCAGTCACCGCCAGATCATGGTTTACTGAATCAACATGGGAGAAGACATTACAACAGGCATAGTGAAGTACCATTCACACAGCACACATGTGCGAGGAAACATTGAACCCATGGTTACCGGCACATGCCATCCTGTGCACCACCTTGCAAACATACAAGTTGACCTCACTATGCATGCCTGCATGTCCATCACTGCAAACGTCATGGCCATGAGTAGGTAACTGCACAACTCAAGGACAAAACAATTAAACAAATTAAAATAAAACCTGGAAAGGGCAACTCAAAAATAAAATGCCAACATTCAACTAAAGTATAAAAATATCAACAAGAAAATCAAAATGTCCATTATGGATGGAGGAGGCAGGGGGGTGTCCACCCAGGAGGTGGGAGGGGTAGGATACATGTCAACAATTACATGGGTGGATATCAACAAAAACCCTCAAAATTATTCCCCTCCATGGGCACATGGAACGCACGGCTATGGTGGTCCTGGAGGCATGTCTCTGCTGGCACCACCATCCTGCATTGAATCAGAAGGTGGAAGTGGTGCTGGAGGCTCACCACACAGTTCCCTGGCCTGGTCCTCAGTTCCAGGGGCCATGTGTGACACTGATGAATGCATCAGCAGACTGAGAGCTTGGAGGTCACTATGCACACTTTACGGGTTGCACAGAGTTCCTCCACGATTGTCTGCCTCAATGATAAAATCTCCTGGCAGAATAGTCTTCTGCTGGCTGCCTCTTCCTCAGGGATTGCAGCTCTGTGGGCCAACTCTTGACACAGGGCTTCCCTGTGTGCCAGACCGTCTGCAAGCAGGGAAGGCTGCAGACACTGCAGATCTGCCAGTTGGCCCCTGATGTTGGCCTCCATGCGCAGCCTTTGGGAGCAGTATTTGAACTGCATGACCTGCAGCTGTTGCTCCACCTGTGTTGCTGGGGCATCATGGAACGTGCCACCCTATCCATGCCCTCAGCCAAACTCTCATAGGCGGCACCCTGTCAGTGTGTGGAATGCAACATCTGCTGCACCCACATTGTCTGCCCAGCCTGCACATGTCCTCCATGTGTGCGGGGTCTATGCCTGCCTGATCCAAGGGAGCATTGTCCATGCTGTGAAGTCACTGTCTCTGGCTGCAGGACTGCAACCCTCCCTTGAACCTTTGCCCCAGGGCCAGAAACGAATACATGGGAGTGTGGCCTTGCAGCCGTAACCACCAAAAGCTGCCAGAAGCATGGAAACTGCTCTCCTGAACATCTGTGAAGACCTGCTGTTCAACCTTGATTCCAACACCCATTGTGTCCTCATTTTACTTGATCTCTCTTCCGCCTTTGACACGGTCAACCATGCCATCCTGCTCAACTCTCTAGGCGATAACCTGGGTATCACCAGACAGGCCCTGGTGTGACTGACTTCTTTCCTCTCTGATCGACCCTCCCAGGTTCAACTTGGGTCCTTCCTCTCCTCCATCTCGATCTCTACATGTGGTGTTCCCCAGGGGTCTAACCTCTCTCCCTGGCTTTTCAACAATACCTGGCACTTCTTGCCCACTGCATTGCCGTGCTCTGCCCCAACTTCCAGTGCTTTGCAGATGACACTCAGCTAATTTTCAGGCTACCTACAGCCACCTCTTCTCCCTCTCTCATCTCTGACTGTCTGTCTACCATCCAGGAGTGGTGTACCACCAATGATCTCTGCCTTAATGCCAGTAAGACCGAGATTCTCCTCATCAGCACACCCAATCCCTTCTTTTCTGCCACTCTGGCCGGCCTCTCTTGGCCCTTTTCCTGTTCCCACCTGTGAGGCTAAGAACCTCGGGGTCATCGTCGACTAGACTCTCTCTTTCTCTCCTCACATCTCTGACATCTTTAAGAAGTCACACTACCAGCTTGACACTTCCCAGAGGTATTCTTCCTTTCCTCTCCTTCCCCCAAAAACTCACTGTCTCCAGAGTTCTGGTTCTCTCCAGGCTGGACTACTGCAACATCCTCTTTCTAAATCTGCCTTCTTCTGCTCTCCGCCCTCTGCAAATCATCCAGAACAAGACTGCGAGACTTGTCCTTGGCCTCAAGCCCAGGGATCATATCTCTCCAGGATTGAAATCTCTCCATTGGCTCCCCGTGGCTGTGAGGATTAAGTTCATAACCCTCTGCATTGTCCACAAGGCCTTCTGGGCCTGGAGATACCTTCAACTCCCTATTCCTAAATATATTCCTTCTCAAGCTCTTCGCTCCACCTCTAACTCCCTCAGGGTCAATCGCTTCTCCAAGCAACGAGTTGGGGGTAGATCTCTTTCTTCGGCTGGGGCCTCCCTCTGTAACAGCCTCCCTGCCTCCCTGAAGCTTGAGGAGAATCATCTCTAGTTCCAAAAGCACCTCAAAACCATTCTCTATGCTTCTGCTTTTTCTCCTCCTCTCCCCTGGTGACTTCCTGGCTGAAACTGAAACTGCACTAGTTACCTGGCCACCTGCTGATCTCGGGCCCAGGTCCCCTCCCCCACCTGCACTGCCTTCCTGCCAGCCCCCTCACTTGGGACTGTTTCTGTATCCCTACAGTCCCACTACCAGCACTTGACACCTGTTGTTTGTGCTTTTCCTTGCACTTGCCACCTGCTGACCATACTTTTACTGCACTGCCACTCCCCCTTGACCCTGCACTTTCCTACTTCCCCCTTCCCATGCACTTGCGCAATCTGAATGACACCTGGTCTAGTAGGATGACTGTCTGTCTTCCCTCTGTTCCCCCTCCCATGCCTTGTCACACCTTGAGAGACTTGTGTATAGTCATGTTATAAATGCTTTATCATATCATCATATCATATCGACAGACGGGCGTGACACCACTGACTGGCCTTGTGAAGGCATGTTACCCCCTGCAGCTCACAGTCCCCAATTGCTCCACCCCATTGGTGCACTCACCTCTGCCAGCATTGAGGATTACACACCCGGTTGAACATCAGAGCTGCTTGAGTGCAAAGAGTCAGAATTGTCTGCAGCATGGCTCAGAATGGTCTGTAGCAGCAGTGGATTCTCATGGTCTGCCATGCCACATCCTCCACTGGTCGTGTGAAGCGCCACAGACTCTTCTTCTTCCTCTGCATCTGGGGCCTCCTCACCTGCACATGGACAGAAAAAGATATGTGTAGAAATCTGCAACGTATCTACAGTAAACATGTGAATCACAGTGCTGTCATGCAACAAAATGCAGGGCATTTCACCATAAGAAATACAGCATTCACACAAACGTACAACAAGCTATCTGAGCATGGCATATGCAGACTGGCAACAACATTCCCTGCTCAGGGCCATGCTGCCAGTGGCCATATTGCCAACAAACAGGGTCATTAAGAAGCATATTATGGCCCAGGGCCCAGCTAACTGCTGACTAATACCAGTGAAATGAGCGTAGCCATGTGGCTCTGTGACATGCAATTACATCACGTGGCAACAGGCAGACACACATATCCACATCCAAGTCCACATCCATCACATGCCACACCAGTGTTGACCTGGTACAGGGACTGTGCACAATGGGAACATGCCATGTGTGAAAAAGGAAACAGTCCAAGTTGATGTATGTATGGCTGTAAGAGCACCACTTAGCCAAGGTCTGTGAAGTGGAGAGAGTAAGTCAATGGAGTTGTAGATAGGAACAAGGTACAGTGACCCACAAGAGAGAGTGGGGCATGGACCCATTGAGTGTGGGATGAGTATGGGAGGGTAACAAGGATCAGGCCTCATAACAATTTGCCTCAGGAGTCATTGCCATTGGGGCAGCGGGGATGTGCAGTCTACACATATGCATACTCACTCATGGCACGCCATAAGGCGTGTTGGTTGTCATCTTGTATGTTCTATGTGGCATGGAAGCACCTACATACATGTGTGAAAAGAGATTCTATACCCTGCAGGGCATGAAGTGTGACTTACATTTTGGGCACAAGCACATGTCTAGCAGAGCAGCAGCTAACAAGAGTGCATGTTGTGGTATCATGTTGCTGATGTTGTGGGGTTATGCTAGTGGGAGATGAGTATTGTCACATGGCCATGTTCAATTGATGCACAACCCATGTGTTGTATCCACTCCTGTTTACACTGGACAGGAGTCAGTACACCACGACATGGTTCACAAGGGGCAGTCATTCAAATGCAGACAGATGTGCACCAAAATTATACATCTTCACTTCACGTACTCAGGATACACAATCTTGGTCACTCCCCGGATGTGTCTTCATAATTTTCCAGGCCTCCCATGCCTTGCACCTGCTCCAGTAGAATGAATTGGCTCATAGCCTCTTCATGCCCGGTCAGCTCATCCTCCTCTGGTGACCCCCTCCAGTTGCCAGAGCAGAGGCTAGGTTGGCAACCCAGCTTGGACTTGGTGCTATGGGTGAGGTGATTCCAACGCTTCACTACCTGTACAGCAGTGCGCATTTCAACCCCTAAGGCGTTGATCCCATACGTGACATGCTACCAATGCACCGTACACTGAGCAGGTGTACGTGTGCTCCCCAGTTGCTGGCACATGTCACAGTGGTGAATGGCCATGTAGTCAGTCCATGAGGATTTTGAGTTCTTCATCATGGAAGTTATTTTTTCCTCAACGTGCCAGCGTTCTGTGCCGTGTCATGGGGTGGAGCCTTTTCCTCCTGCTGTGCAGGCTTTGCCTTTTTGCCATAAGGTTTGGTTGTCACACGTGCGTGGCTGGGACCACTTTGGGATCCAGATGCTGGACCAAAAATGGCCTGGGACATGGCATTACCCCCTGGGGCGGGAGCACCTGCATCTGCAGCATGTCCCTTAGCCTTTTGGACTGAGGCATCAGCTTCCACAGCACAACCCTTACCCTTTTGTGCTGAGGCAGCTACTTCCACAGTGCATCCCCGAACCCTTGTGGCTAGGGCAGCTGCTTCCGAAGTACATCCTTGAACCCTTGGGGCTTGGGCAGCTGCTTCTGCAACACTTCCCTGAACTCTTGGGGCTTGGACAGTTGCTTCCACAGGACGTCCCTGACCCCGACCACGTCTGCCTCTTTTCCCCCTTGTGGCCTTTCCACACATGCTCCAGGTCTAAGGGAAAAATGGAAGGCACACCAAGAAATTGTCCTGGGCAATTTGAGTGAGGGGGCACTCTACATGATGGAAGACATAGGGCCTCATTACACGGAAGGCGGTAAGGGTTAACGGTCACTGGTAATGGTACCGGTGACCGTTAACCCTTACCGCCTTACTACGAGGTCCCTTTGCGGGTTGGTAATGGGAAAGGGGAAGGGCAATGGGGGAAGGGGGAATTACCACCCCGCCAACCTTGGAATAGGGCAGTAATTCCCCTTTCCTCCAAGGCGGTGCCGGTATTTTACCGGCATGGACCAAGGTGCTAATAGCACCTTGGTCCACCGCCTACCGTGTAATGAGGCCCATAGTTCTGTAGGCCAGCTAGGGTCAAATGTACCGCAGGTGTGAAAAATACAGTGTGTGTTACGCACAGGCACTGCATAAAATAATAGATGCATACGTGAGACCAGGATAGCTTTAGGAAAAAGTAAAAAGCGGTACGCGATACACAGTGGTAACCAGCTACATAAAAGAAAATCCATACTCGAACTCCGCAAAGCTACTCGAAAGGTAAGAATAGAGGTATGCGATACACAGGGTACCCAGAGATCAGAAAGATGCGTATGCAACTCACCGTTAGCCTTGCAAATATCAAAAGGAGATGCGCATATGCACAGAGGCAAATCCCCCATCAAAAAAAGAGGTTTATACAGTCCCTGAAGTGAACGGATTGCATTGCACCCCACAATATGCACTACTCCACTTGTCCATCTCCTGCCCTTCGCACACACGTTCGAAGTTCCTTGTACAAGTACTAATGTATCCCTGAATATGGCGTGCTGAACGCCTGTGCACAGGGCGTGTCACATAGGTTATGCGCTGAGGGCCTTTCCCTGGATTTCAAGTGTCCATGCTTTCTGCATTTTTTAAATACAGAGTCACTCGGTTCATGTCTGCCAGCATTGTATACATGGAAGACCCACGCTCTTTCCTCTATTCCATTTTACCTACCTCCACGTGCCCTGTGCTGCCTCCAACTTTTCCATCTGCTGCTGCCTGTCCAGCGTGTGTGACTGCTGCCCACCTCCACAGCATTTGGAGTGCCAGCTGTCCAGCCATTGGCTGTGCTCCTGTCTTTGGCCCTGTGACCACCTCAGCTGTTACAATGGAATCCCACTGTGCGATTCCACGACCACCGCTCCGCAGCCCAGCTCATGGACCACCTTGCCCACCCACACCTGCCTCGGGGGTTGCCATGTCTGCACCGTCATCATTAGAGCAGAGAGGCAACCCCTTGGCAGCGAGGCAGAGGGCTGTTAACTTCAGTGCCAGGGAAGTTGACATCTTGGTGGCGAAGGTCATGGAGCATTATGATGCCCTCATCGACCTTGTGATGAAATGCGGCAAGGAAGGACGTCAGCAGATCTTTGTTGGCATCACAGATGCCATCAACATGGAGGTTGTGGCAGTCTGCTCCTTCAAGACCGTGCACAAGCTCTGGGAGGATCTTAAATCCAGAACCCCTGGCAAGGCACTACGATTCATCCAGACCGGTGCAACCGCAGAGGTGCACCGTGCGTGCAGGTGCCGGTTGTCGGGGAACAACATGCGGGTCCTGGCAAGGTTTTACCTGGCACTGCACACTCTGGTCTGCAAATTACGGGAGCGTCTGAAGTCGACTGGTGAGTAGCCATGTGGTGCACTGCTGTACGATGCATGTGTGTTGTGCATGTGCCAGCATGTTGGCAGTGACCCCCTTAGGCTTGCAGCAAGTATCCTTCTAAGACAGATGTCTGCATGCATGCCCCCGGCATCACTCTCCATATGTTGTGCATTGAGGCATGTCTTCAATTAAAATGTGCTCTTACTTGCATTGTGTGCTGTAGTGCTGTCTTGCAAGCCATGCACATACAATGTTACTTGTGTCTGCAACGTTCCAGGATTGCAAGTGTGCCATTTGAGGTAGTGTTGCCACGTCATATGCATGTAAAATGCTCATGTGTATGTGCAATTGATGCATGCGTGTATGGCATACTCAATTGATTGGTTTTGACAGTGGCATGTAGTTTGATGTGATCGTGTGAAGTGATTGCCAGACAGGTGTCTGCCTGGATGTGGATTGCATGTCATTTTGTGTGGATGTGGATTTTTTATGATTGTTCCCTTTACAAGTCATGTTCCTGTGAATGTTGAGATGCCACGCTGGCTTTGGTGCAGTACACTGATGTTGCTGTTCTGTTTTTTTCTTTTTCCACAGTTGCATCTGATGAAGAGGTCAGAAGAAGTGCTGTGGAGCAAGGATGCAGGGATCTCTCCACCAGGCAGAGGGGCAGGCCACAGCCATGCACACGTGACAGCTCATCTTCGGGGATCGATGTGGCTTTGGCAGCCCCGGTAACATCGGACATGGCTGCTGGGGGTAAGTCAAAGAAGCTGAAGTTGGGAGTGGACTCCTCAGCAGCAGTGGTGCCAGGTGATGCCACGCAGGGGCCATCCATGGCGGAAGACACCCCAGAGTCATCCAGGTTGGCAGAAGGGGACGTGGCCATTGAAGCACAGCACAGAGGGTCAGGTGGGAGTGTTGACGTGGGCATGCATACTGCAGTCCTGGCCCAGGGGAATGAGGCTGTGCAGGCCATTATGGAGGTGCCTGTGCAGCAGTGTGCGTCTGCCGGGATGCCTCCACCCAGACCCATCCCCCGTTGTCGGCTGGTGTTTCCATCCAGACTGACACCTCAACCATGTGATCCGTACATCCGAGATTATGTGCTACCTCTTCTGGCTGGATTGACGAGGTGTCATTCGTGATAATCTGCAGGATACTCGTAGTCTACTTGCACATGATTACAGTGAGCTATAACGCCTTGTGTCATGGCTCACAACGTGCCTGTTCTATGTTGTACTCTGGTGGATCTTCCCTTAGGTGACCTCATCAACTTCCTGCTCTATGTACCAGTCGTCCTCCAGGGTGCCTTTCAGCCCATGTACCAGCAGGGCCACCTGCACACCAGTCCAACCCCCAGTGCTCCGTCTGGTGGAGTTCACATCCCTGACCATGTTGGGAGTCCAAGTCACATAAGTTGCAGTGGCCGCTGTGCCTATCCAGGCACCGACAGGGGCCCATGCAATGGAGCGACAGCAGGCACCCATGAGCAGTGCAGGTGCCGTATGCCCCCGGGTATTATCATCAGCTCGGAGGGTGTACCAACGTAGCAGGCACTGGGCACTGGAGCAGCATCTGGAAATAAGGAGTAGGAGATTTTTCACAGGGCAGACTACCCGAAGGAGGCAGGTGGCAAGAGTGTGGCAGGGGGCACACCTCAGTCACAAATTGTCTTCCATGTTCAAATGTTATGACAGGCAGATCGTTGCAGAGAGGCAGCAGGAACAGGAAGTGGGAGTGGTGGTGGCCAGGGCTGGGATTGTGCTGCGTCGTGGAAGGTGTCAGGCTGCCATCCTGGAGGCAACTTGCAGGGAGGTGGAGGTGATAGAGACATGGATGCTGGATGACCTGCAAACCCTCCAGGCAAGAACGGAGGCCCACCTGAGGGGGGGAGATATGGCCTGGGACCCAGCACTGGGGGAAAGGCTGATTAAGATCTGGAAGGAGGACTAGACCGCTGCCTACGTATATAGTTATTTGGATGTAGGTTTGCTTTTTTCTATATTATTTTCCCTGGACTTGCCAGACATTCCTTACCAGGTTTTCATATATATAGTTAGTTAGGCATAGGGGTTTTATTTCTTTTCCTTTTTCCCCTGGACTGCTTTCATCTTCCTTCCCTGTTTCTATTGTAAATATTTCTATGCAATACATATTTGATTTGGTTACATTCCACACTTCATGCAGTTCATTTGTGTGTTTCCAACTTTGATTCTTCACTTTTCAGCCAGTGCATCTCGCCATAGCAAGTCATGTGCCTTGTGACGTGCGTGTGCATGCATGTGTGTTGTTGTTATAGAGGAAGTAGAGTCAACGGCTACCCAGGCCTAAGGCGTGACAGGGGGTCGCAATATTCCTTGCAGTGGAGCTAGGAGAATACTAGCTGGAAAAAAGGGGATCACCGTGGAGTGTAACAAACAGGAAGGTTTATTTTAACAGGAAGACATGTTTACACAATTCTTTATGTGCCGTTGCACATAGTGTATGCATCCTTGAAGTACATTTACAGGTTGTATATCGGTGAGTTAGTAATCATAGAATAGTGACAAGATATTCCATCTATTGTTTACATTCACAATACATTTAACATTGTCGACACATAGGTTGGTGTTTCTGGTTCGGTAGGTTACAAAGGGCAGTGGCTGGGTGAAATGAGGCAGTGCTGCAAGGTAGTATTGTGTGTTGTTGTTGCCATGATGGTTGCGGCTGCTAGGATGCACATGTGACTGACATGTGGGGGTGGGTCCATTAGACAGCTGTGGCTGCATTGTATGTTTCCATTTGCTTTTAGCTGTGCAGCATCACTGTGTATTTGCCATCAGTGTGTTTGGGGTGGAGGTAGGTGGGCTCACTGTGGAGGTGTTCCATGGTCCCATTAATGGCACTTTTGCTTGTCATTGCTGTGTTAAAACCCATGTCATGCAGACACACCCGCCACCATATGCAGTAACACACTGCCTTCTCACATGTGCTGATCCACCTCGGACACTGGAATGCAGTAGTGAGCCATGTTTGCTCTTTCGGAGTGCAAATAAGAAGGGGGGTCCTCGGAGAATCTCTGCCAGACATTAGTCCTGGTTACCAGAGCCTAACCCAGAGTCTTTAGCTCACTATCTTTCACAGAGAAGAAATATTGCACATATTTCAGTCTTTGTCCTGCCGTGGGGCAGTCCAGTACCGAAATGCTAGGCAATTCTCCTATGAACAAGAGTACCAACAGCAACCCCAGACACGTGTTTCGGTCTGGTTGGACCTCATCAGTAGGTTGGAGCTGTGCCTCTCTAAGAATAGTGAGCAAGGGGTCCATGTCTGGATTCCCCTAGTAATTTAGGGTGAGACCCAAAGTTACTTAAAATATGCAAATAACAAGGGGGGTCCTGGGAGACTCTCTGCTAGACATTATTCCTGGTTACAAGAGCCTTACTCAGAGTCTTTAGCTCACTATCTTTCACAGAGTGGCATCATGATTCTCCTATCTCTGTGACTCATGCACTGATTGCCCTGCCATCACCCATACATAGCCCTGTCATGTTATTGCTCCCTGTCGGGTTATTTGATGCACTTTCCACCCAGGTGGCTGATGCTCAGGCGGTGACGCACATGGGCATTGTTTGTGTATTTTTCATTTTTATTAGTATGTTTACTTCTGTCAAACATTCAGTTAGTGTGGTTTGCTGCCATGGCAATGTACCATGGCCGGCATGCACATGCCACTTGTCACATGTGTATGTGGTGGGCGTGTTGAAGTCTTGAGGGATGTTTCAGGAGATGCTCCAGTCCTGTATGGATTTCCGGTGCTTCCAGTTGATCATGTTTGCTGCTGACATATTGGTGTCACACTTCATGTACTTGGCAGACCATGGAGGTTCAGGTAAGATGCAGACATGCATTGCATTTCTATTGTGGAAAAAGGTCAGGGGCAGTCTGGGGGGGTTGTCCAGTCTGGAGGGGGTTGCCTGGGAGGGGGTCCAGTCTGGAGAGGCCTGCCTGGTGGGGGTGTCCAATCTGGAGGGGTTGTCCAGTCTGGTGTGGGATACCTGGGGTTGGTGTCCAGTCTGGAGTGGGATGCCTGGGGGGGTACAGTCTGGAGGGGGCTGCCTGGGGGTGTCAAGTCTGGAGTGGGTTGCCTGTTGGGGTGCAGTCTGAAGGGGGCTCCCTGGTGGGTGTCCAGTCAGGAGTGGGATGTCTGGGGGGTGTCCAGTCTGGAGGGGCTGTCCAGTCTTGAGTGGGATGCCTGGGGGGTGTCCAGTCTAGAGTGGGATACCTTGGGGGTGTCCAGTCTGGAGGGGATGCCTGGGCAGTGTCCAGTCTGGAGGAGGAGTCCAGACTAGAGTGAGATGCCTGGGGGTGTGTCCAATCTGGAGGGGGAGTCCAGTGTTGAGTGGGATGCTTGGGGGGGTGTCCAGTCTGGAGGGGGTGTGCTTTCTTATGTGGGATGCCTAGGTGCAGTCCAGTCTGGAGTGGGATGCCTGAGGGGTGTCCATTCTGTGGGTGGCTGCCTGGGAGGGTCCATTCTGGAGGGGGTGTCCAGTCTAGGGTGGGATGCCTGGGGTAGGTGTCCAGTCTGGAGGGGGTGTCCAGCCTTGAGTGGGATACCTGGGGGGGGGTCCAGTCTGGAGTGGGATGCCTGGGGGGCGTCCAGTCTGGTAGGGGCTGCCTGACCTTGCGAGGAACTGCATTTTCTCTGGGGTGCGGCCTGAGCTCGCAAGGGAGGGCAGGTGTTTTCTCTGGGGTGTGGCCTGGGCTTGCGAGTTGAGGTGCACAATTTCGCTAGGGTGCAGCCTGGCCTTGCAAGGGAGGGCACGCGTTTTCTCAGGGGTGCGGCCTGGGCTTGCGAGTGAGGGCATGCGTTTTCTCTGGGGTGCAACCTGAGCTTGCGAGGGAGGGCATGTGCTTTCTCTGGGGTGTGGCCTGTGCTTGCGAGGTGAGATGTACGATTTCTCTAGGGTGCAGCCTAGGCTTGTGAGGTGAGGCGCACCTTCTCACAGGGGTACTGGATGGTGAGCCAGGGATGGCACAGAGGCTTGCGCCGTATTAGTCATTTTTCTTGCTTTTTGCTGTGCTTGGGGACGTGTTATGGGCATTCCTCCGGCAGCTTGTTGTTACCCGCGTGACGGGTAGTAATACTTCTGTAAAATTCATGAATTTGCGTGGCACGCAAGATTTTTTATGCTCCAGTTCACGTGTAGGTTCCTTCTCGGCACGTGCACCTTGCACCATTTCTGCACCCCATTCTATGAATCGGGCCCTAAATGTCCACAGTAAATTTGAATTGTTTATTTTTAGTACATATAAACCCCCTTTTCCAATTAACTGAAAAGTAGTTTGAATAAGCTTCACAAGGCACTAAAAAAGACCAGGAACTCCTTTCATAAAAATATGATCCTCTTCCTATGAGAGCATTTTACTGTTAGATTGGCTTTGGCTAAAAACTGAGTAGATATGATGGAAGATGAGGGAAGTGGAATGTGACCCAAAGGGATGACGGATGACTGAGGTGATGGGCAGGGGCACTGACTAATTAAGTTAGAACCATCTTATGGTCTTCATATAGTAAATGGAAGATCAGGATCCACTTCTGCAGAGTACCTTTGAGGACTCATTAACACCCTCTATTATTATCTTTTAGTAGTTCTGGATAGTTATGATACGGTGCATGGTTTTAAAGTTTTCAAACATACAGAGAATGTTCATAAAACTATGGATCTACTTTTGTCTATCAAAGTTCCAGATGTTCCAAAGAAACCTATTTGTTAAATGTCATACTGATTATATTTGGAGCCGTATTCAGCAATGCTAAAGACAACATGAAAAATCGGTTTAGACAGAATTCAAAGTTAAAGAGGATTTTGGGAATTGTAGGGGTTTTTGTTCTCGAGTTGCGTGTGGCAAACATGGTCGTAATGGGCCAGTTTCTAGGCACCATCTATTAACCCAAAACATTGGATAGTTAATTGCCATACCGTACATCAGAATACACAAATGATACCTTTTAATGTGTCTGGGGAACGTGAAACCTCTAATCTAAGACGCTTTGCTTTCTCTACTACCTATGATTAGGTAAAGAAATTAACTCATTCGACACCCTCAGGGAAGGCTACAGGCCCAGATGGGGTTCCACTCAACATGTTAAAAGAGCTCCCAGAGATGTAGATCCCAGTTCTGATTAAACTGTTTAGCTGAATATTTGATCTAGACTGGGATTTGCCTTTTGGAAGAGTGAATAATTGTTCCCATTTTTTTAATAACAAGTGGTGGCAAATCCTCTCCTTCCTGTCACTGACTGATATCCTGAATGTATTCAATACCAGTTCAGTCTGGATTCATATGACATGGAGCCACAGCAGAACCGAATTAAATGGGCTTTTATTGGCTGGGAAATATGTCATGTTGGAACGTGGCCCTTGGCATATGGAGGTTTAAGCACCTTAGCCCGGGAATCAATCATAGCGATAATGAGTTCTTATGCAGGGTCCTTAAGGACATTAAATGGACTCTACTTTTGATGCATTTGATCATTCCATTGGATACCATCGTAGAACCTGGAGTTCACTATGGTCCACTGGGAAAGTCTAAAAGGAGATTTCCTGTAAAATGTGGAATTCGTTAGTGCTGGGTTCTAGTACTTATACTTTTAAAGTATATATTGAAGAATTAGAGGTGCTTTCAACGAAGAAAGAGAAAATTCACAAAGGTTAGGAGCTATTATGTCTCTCTTTTATGCTGCCCATATGAATCCTGTCACGAACCACTGAATCCTTGCAAATCTAAATAATGGCTAATACTAATGATATGCCCCTTCAAAAATGAACACTGAGTGCATTCAAATCCAATGTAGTGCAAACATCCTGACTATACAGTTGTTGCTCAGGTAGGACCCGAGGTCATTTATTTGATTTTTTGTCAATAAGACTTTCAAGGGAAGTGTCCTAAAGTTAATAGTAAATACATTGAACTTCAAACTGGAACAACTGACTTAAGTTGTTCTGCGACTGTATCATAGAGCGGGAGGCTCAGTCTTGGCCGCAGTGCTAGATGTTTATAAAGGGAAATATGTTGTATCTTCAGTCATGCATTGAGGTAGGATTTGGGGCACAGAGGATGTCACACTATTACAAAAAATGAAATTAAAATTCTTGAAAGTTATGTTATGAGTTCCCCCGTGTATGGGTCGTAACCTACTATACAACACTGGATTACATAAACATGGCACATGTTTTTATTAGGGACAATGATCTCATCAACTTAGGTAGCCCAAATGGCCCGGGTAGCAATAGAGAGTGGACTTTTCATCACTTAAACAGTGTACTTGACTACAACAGGATAAGATTTACTGAAGATAGCCATGGGTGCCTTTTTGACGAAAGAATACACAAGGAGAAGAACGAGGTGAGGAATCAGTAGGTCCCGGAACGCTGAACGGTGGTCAGAATCTGAAAAGGGCAAGTGGAAACTGAAGCAGAGAGGCACCGGCGTTCCAGACACAAGGGAGGAACAGAAAAGTAAAAGCAAGAAAAGTCCAAAATTACCTTCAGCACAAAGGCAGGGAACACAGGAAGACAGAACAGACCGGGCAGCAATCCAGCATCAGCTGAGGGTTGTGACGCAATGCATTAAAACAGGCACGGTTGATGTAGTCAGCGACTGACATGCAGCGGGCGCCATATTGGAAAACATTAGACTATTGCTGGACGTTTCCTGGACAATGTGATCGCTCTGACCTGCACTTTCTTCCATCTCCAGTATTGCCAAAGGGATCACTGGGCGACTTTGATACACAAGGTCTGAGAGCACACATTCACAGCCAAATGTGTTGCGAAATACAAATGGGGAAATTGATTATTTTTGCTTTTTCAAACTGTTGGACTGAAACATAAAAGAGGTTGGACCTCTTTGTGGTTCTTATTGTTGTTGTGGCCACATATAGGGGAAAAGGATAATGGGAAATGAGAGGGTAACTTTTTTGTTGTTTTTTAAAAGCGTTTTATTAGAAAGAAGGGGCAAAAAAGGAGCACCACGGGCAGAATCCAGATGGATTTTTGTGAATTCCAGCACAATTCTAGATTGTGAAATGCACGTTTTTTTCATCACCGGAGACAGTTCAATCTTTCAGAGAAAATGAGCTTTTAAATAGCCCTTGTTTTTTCCTTATACAATGCTTCTATTTCTTTCCTTTTCTGTCCTCATTCTACTCCCTCTGCTCTGAACTCTCACTCTGTGCCTCCTCATTGGACTCTAGTTAGACTAGCAGGTCTTTTTGTAATTTTGTTCTTTGTCACAATAATATCACCTCTTAAGTTTCCATTCTCTCTTCACTGTCAGTAAAGTAGCTGGACTGAGACCTTTACAGGTACACATTGAATGTTGTGCAGTCAAATACCAGAGTTATGCGCCCTGTTTCATCATGAGATCTTCTTCATGCACAGATTTGCGGGACTATCATTTTTTTAATTTGAATATTGTTTTGCGCACAAAGTTGTTTTGTTTGATTGCAATTTTCTTCATATGTCCATGTTCAAGTTTCATATTTCAAACACTCGTCTTCTTTTCTATATGTTTGTATTCAATCTGGTGTAAACCCATTAGGTATGTGCTTACATTCATGTTCTTTCTTTTACTATTGTTCAGTGTGTTTTTTCACATTGCTTATGACTTTGTCTGCAATACATTGTGCTCAGTTTACACCCTATCTTTGTTTCATCCTTGTATGCATATAGTGTCATAATTAGACTCACTCCCTGACTTGAAAAAGCTGTCTACAGCCAGAAAAGAAAAGTCAGGAATACATTTCCCTTGTGAGTTGTGTGCAGTCACCGTTGTTTCACTTTCAGGCGTCTTGGTGCCATTGTCTATGGGACACCACGGAGTGGTCAGCACCAGCCCATTTCACACTACCCTTGACTCTGTTACGCAGGGCTGATCCTTCTGCATATTTGGTTTGCTGTGAAGGGGCGTTTGCTCGATTTTATGAAATCTAGGAGTCCTCATAAATTCAGAGAACCAAGTGGAAGATTGTCAGTAGATACAGTGATGGCCAAGCTACTGCTGCTTGGCTAAATCATTTGATTGGTCAAGAGAGGAATCCACATGTCCCTTTGGATAGGACATATTTTGCTTAGGGAGCCAGCCCTATAATCATCTATACAGGCCATCTTCCAGGGAACCTTATATATCAGACCTTGTAGTGGTTGTAGATTCAACAATTAAGGAAGGACTCAACATAAACACGGGTGGATCCCCTTCAGTGGAGGCCATCACAGAGTTAAATGGGTGGCTACTTATGTGAACACACAGTATGGGCTGAAAATTGAAATACACTGCAGAACACACAAAGAAGGACACAACAGGCAGAATTTGGTCCCCGAAGATGGTCCCTTAGAACGAAATGCATTGGACTTTTTATAAAGAGCCTTTGTCTTTGAAAACAAACTTCCTTTATGGAAACCACGTGGATAACTCAGACAGGTTCGTATGAAAGAACACAGAATTTTTGTGTATGGAACCGTAAAGTAATATATTAACTGCAATGTATGAAGTTTATGTAAGCTATTCACGCAAGGTCCTTCCAAAATCCTGGGTCGCATCAACCTAGGAACCATTCTGGTTATGCATTTGTATCTCATGTGTTGAATGGCAGAGTTGGTTCTTCCTCTGGCTGTATGCTAGTCATTCCTTTGGAGCAATAACCGAGGTATTAAGTTGCAAGTTGACAATTTTGCTGTGCTTAATTTCTTTGAATAGACTAAATTCAACAGAAGGTGTGTTCCCGTAGGACCACGTTTTGAACATTTTATTATAGAAAGCCTCTCATGAATTCAATGCCTTGGTATCATAAACATGGAGTAAACTTTTCCACTTATGATCACTTTATTTCTACATTAAATAAGAGCAAATAATCTCGTCATGTGACAATAATGAATCATATCACACAACCCATACATTATTTAAATCCTCATGTTCATATTTCCTCATTCAATTGGCATAGTGAGAAAGACAGCATATTTGACTAGTGCCAATATACCAATCATACCCATAGGTGTCAGAGAACTGAAGGAGGTGCAATAACCAATGGTGGCCGTAAACATAAAACAGCCAGGGTCGACGCAGACACAGTCTAAACATGTGTCACAGAATCATGTATGTGGAACACAAAGCGTTTCGGCGAGCCAGATGAAAGTGCCTTCCTTAGGAACAAAAAGCGCCCTGGTGATATAAAAGGGGAAATTAATTTGCATATGCTAGAAAAAGGAATGCGTAAGCGACACCATTAAAAAATGGGCAGGTTGGTGTTGGAACTCACCTCCAGCTTAATTGGAGAATGTTGACAGATTTACAATCCCCACCGTGTTCATATAGAGGAGTAGAATTCAGAAATACTGGTATCCAACACACCTGTAGACCTGCAAATAAATGGATCAACATGTGTAGATGTTAGGAATACACGGCCGGGATGGTCATAGAAATCAATAGTGAAATTCCGAAAAAAGTTACACATACCTTTGGAATCGAGGTACCGAAAAACATTGATATTCAGCACCTGTGGGAGTCTAAAGATAAAGGCAGCAACTCACCAACTATGGGGGTAATTCATAGAATCCAGCGCACAAGTGGCGCACGCGGCTGGCACACAGTGTGCGCATGCGACAGTCTGCGCCAGCCGCATGCGCTAAAATCTATTTCCGCGCACAGCGTATTAATGGATTTTAACATCCAAAACCAGCCGTGGCGCAGAGTGGCGCATCGACCCTGCAGCAGCGCCAGTTACGCCCCCAAACACTCCCCATGCGCCATGCACAGTGCACAAATCCCGTACATGGCGCACAGGCCGCCAACCACGAAAATGCCTGTAAAACTCCCCACGCACCGCTCCAAATACATGTACACCCCGGCGCGGGGAGTTTTACACGTGATTGGCCCTCTGCGAGCGGGGTACGTGTATTACTGGGGTTCGCGGGAAGTTTCACAAGCGATTGGCCCTGTGCGAGCGGGGTACGTGTATTACTGGGGTTCGCGGGAAGTTTCACATGCGATTGGCCCTGTGCGAGCGGGGTACGTGTATTACTGGGGTTCGCAGGAAGTTTCACACGCGATTGGCTCTGTGTGAGCGGGGTACGTGTATTACTGGGGTTCGCGGGAAGTTTCACACGCGTTTGGCCCTGTGCGAGCGGAGTACGTGTACTACTGGGGTTTGCGGGAAGTTTCACACGCGATTGGCCCTGTGCGAGCGGGGTATGTGTATAACTGGGGTTCGCGGGAAATTTCACACGCGATTGGCCCTGTGCGAGTGGGGTACGTGTATTACTGGGTTCGCAGGAAGTTTCACACGCGATTGGTCCTGTGCGAGCGGGGTAAGTGTATTACTGGAGTTTGAGCGAAGTGTCACACGCGATTGGCCCTGTGCGAGTGGGGTACGTGTATTTCTGCGGTGCTTGGAGGTTTCACATGCAATTTTGCTGTCAGAGCGTGGTACGTGTATTTCGGGGGTGCGCGTGAAGTTTCACATGTGATTTCGCTGTCCGAGTGGGGTACGTGTATCCAGTGTGGTGTGCGGGGAGTCCTACACATGAATTGGCAGTGTGGGTCCTCCCAGGTGTCCTCTCTACCCCCTCCACGGCCCCTGCAGGCAGCCCACACCACAGGGGACTACCCTGCACCCTGGTCATGTCCCGCAGGCAGCCCATCCTCCATGGGCATGCCCCCCAGCCTAGCCACATGTCACATTGCAATATTATCACCAACTCATGTCCCCCATCACCCCCACCCCCCAGCAGTGAGGGGCACCTGCCAGCAGGCCCCCACTCATGACCCCCTGCACCCCCATCCCCCAGCAGTGAGGGGCACCTGCCAGCAGGCCCCCACTCATGTCCCACTCATGTCCCCCTGCACCCCCACCCCTCAGCAGTGAGGGGCACCTGCCAGCAGGGCCCCACTCATGTCCCCCTGCACCCCCACCCCCCCAGCAGTGAGGGGCACCTGCCAGCAGGCCCCCATTCATGTCCCACTCATGTCCCCCTGCACCCCCACCCCCAGCAGTGAGAGGCACCTGCCAGCAGGGCCCAACTCATGTCCCCCTGCACCCCCACCCCCCAGGAGTAAGGGGCACCTGCCAGCAGGCCCCCACTCATGCCCCACTCATGTCCCCCAGCATCCCCACCCCCCAGCAGTGAGGGGCACCTGCCAGCAAGGCCCAACTCATGTCCCCCTGCACCCCCACCCCCCAGCAGTAAGGGGCACCTGCCAGCAGGCCCCCACTCATGTCCCACTCATGTCCCCCTGCACCCCCACCATCAGCAGTGAGGGGCACCTGCCAGCAGGCCCCCACTCATGTCCCCCTGTACCCCCACCCCACAGCAGTGAGGGGCACCTGACAGCAGGCCCCCACTCATGTCCCACTCATGTCCCCATGCACCCCCACCCCCCAGCAGTGAGGGGCACCTGCCAGCAGCGCCCCACTCATGTCCCCCTGCACCCCCACCCCCCAGCAGTGAGGGACACCTGCCAGCAGGCCCCCATTCATGTCCCACTCATGTCCCCCAGCACCCCCACCCCCCAGCAGTGAGGGGCACCTGCCAGCAGGCCCCCTCTCATGTCCCCCAGCACCCCACCCCCAGCAGTGAGGGGTACCTGCCAGCAGGCCCCCACTCATGTCCCACTCATGTCCCCCAGTATCCCCACCCGCCAGCAGTGAGGGGCACCTGCCAGCAGGCCCCCACTCATGTCCCACTCATGTCCCCCTGCACCCCCACCCCCAGCAGTGAGGGGCACCTGCCAGCAGGGCCTCACACATGTCCCCCTGCACCCCCACCCCCCAGCAGTGAGGGGCACCTGCCAGCAGCCCCCACTCATGTCCCACTCATGTCCCCCAGCACCCCCACCCCTCAGCAGTGAGGGGCACCTTCCAGCAGGCCCCCACTCATGTCCCCCAGCACCCCCACCCCCAGTAGTGAGGGGCACCTGCCAGCAGGGCCCCACTCATGTCCCCCTGCACCCCCATCCCCCAGCAGTGAGGGGCACCTGCCAGCAGGCCCCCACTCATGTCCCACTCATGTCCCCCAGCACCCCCACCCCCCAGCAGTGAGGGGCACCTGCCAGCAGGCCCCCACTCATGTCCCACTCATGTCCCCCAGCACCCCCACCCCCCAGCAGTGAGGGGCACCTGCCAGCAGGCCCCCACTCATGTCCCCCTGCACCCCCACCCCAAGCAATGAGGGACACCTGCCAGCAGGCCCCTACTCATGTCTCCCTGCACCCCCACGCCCCAGCAGTGAGGGGCACCTGCCAGCGGGCCCCCACTCATGACTCACCCTACATGAAATAAAGATGCACAATCATGGCCCACTTCTACACCAAAATACCACAGCACGCCACCCCATTCTTGAGACGCAATGATTTCCCAATCCACCCCACACTGACATGCCTATCTCAAGACACAAACCAAAAGTCAACTATGTACATCAACACATGTCCGTCACACACACACACTGGTTGGCATTGATTGTGTTAACCCACATTTTCACATGCATTAACCCAATAAGCGAATCCCACACATGGAACTAAAATATGAAAATGTATTATTTACAAAAATAAAGCAATGAAATGAAAGCATAACAAAATAACAAACATGAAATGAAGAGCATGTGCAAAAGATGAGTAAATGAAAAGTATAACCAATCCAAAGAAATCCGAAAGAAAAATAGTCCAACCTCTCCCTCCACCAACGCAAATCCAAAGGAAACAGAAAAAGAAAAATCCATTGATCCATGGTGAAATCAAAAGAAAAAGTTCAAAATAATCCATTGTCTAACTATGTACAATCCATTGTCCAAAAGAAAAATCCATTAATCCATGTTCAAAATCAAATAAATAGTTCAAATAAATCCATTGTCCAAATATGTACAATCCATTGTCAAGGGTCCATGAGCCCAACGAAAGAAATGAAACCTACCTAAGAAACTACCTAATGAAAAAAACGAAATACAAATGTGTGTGGCATAGTCCATTCACCACAAATCAAAGGAAAAGGAAAAGGAAACCTAACTCTAAAAACTATTTACAATGGCAGCGGGCTAGTCCGACGGCTCACTTCCCGATTTCCCGGGCCAGGGCATCATCGAATTCCTACTCGATGTCCCGGAGGCGGTCCTCTTCCATGGCCCTGAGGGTTCGCAGGGACGATGACATGTGGACCTCCAACTCCCTGCGAATTGCCTCGAGGCACTCGGCCCGCCTCAGAGCCCTCTGCATGGAGTTCTCCGCCCTGACCATTGTGAGCCGTGCCTCTTCTGCCCGCTGCCCCACCGCATCTACGGCCTGTCCCAACCGCTGCCACATGGAAGACACTTCCAATCCTGGGTCCTCCTGCCTCTGGCCGATGCCTGCCCCTCGATGTTGAAGGCCCCGAGCCATCATGGCTCCCACCTTGTTGCTGCTGCTGCTGTGCCTGTGCCCTGGCTCTTGCTGCCTGCCCGTCCTCCTCCGGCCGGGGTGCAGTTGTTGAGGTAGCCACCCCTGCTGGACGTCCGACTCCCGACTGTGGCAGGGATGTGTCCTCCTCCACCAGCCTGGCCACAGGGTCAGAGGCAGCTCCACAGGGTACCCAGGTGATACATGGGTGGGAAGATGGCATGGAGGACGACTGGCGCATAGGGGGTTCAGGTGAGGAGGGGGTCGGAACAAGGTCCAGCAAACGGAGGAATCTGGTCCTGGTGACCCGTCCCAGTAGGTCAATGCGGTCAACGAGGCATTCGAGATGACATGCAGTGTCCTCACGAAAACACTGCAGGTCACCTCCCATGCCCCATTGACGCAACGCCATCCCACTCAGGACAGGCTCAACCCGGTCCGGATAGCCACATCCGCAGGGAGAAGAAGGCCAGTTGTTGTAAGCGGATCCCCTCCCTGAAAACGGGTCTGGACGTAGGCATCCCTGCTGGTGCGGGATGATGCAGTCACAGGATCGGGGACAGGATTACACACAGGCTCCTCCGCGGCGGCCTGGGCTGCCTCCTGTCCCTGCCCCTGCACTGCACCACTAGCACCAGTGGAATCCCCACCTCCAGACTCCGTGACTGTCACTTCCACAGCCTCCTCCCCCACCAAACCTCCCACCAACCTGGATGACTCTGTGCCATCTTCCTCCGTCGGACCCTGTGGGGTCTCAGCTGCCCCTTCTAATGCCGAGGAGTCCAACTCCGACCTCCGCCTCTTGGACCTACCCTCGGCAGCTGTGGCCTGGGACGCGGCACCAGACTCCTCACTCCCGCTCCACAGCACCCTCTCCGCCCTCTTCATCAGTTGACGCTGCAAACAGGGAGAAATAGGACACAGGCATCAGGGCACTGTACAATGGACTGATACACACATGACAGTTGCACATGAGTGGCAGTGTCAAACTTCAGACATGGCATCACAATCCCCAACACACATGTCATTTCAACTCACACACATGAGCAATTCCACATCAATATCGCACCAGGCAACACCATCCATACACATACAACAGCATGAGCAGCCGAAAGTGAGCCTGACATCACATGAAACACAGGGAGTGCACAAGACATGCACACAAGCCACCACACTTACATGCATGTGTACATCTCCACCAACTGTCGCAGTGATGAGATCGCCATCCATGTCACATCTGGCATTCAGCCTTCTACATATCAGTGTCACATGCATCCATGTTGCATCACAGTTGCACACTTGTCAAATACACACACATGCACATGTACACAGTGCAGCTACATGCAGCTGGAACCAGCATCCATGTGTGACACCACAACCATGCCAACGTACATACACAGTAATTCAAACATGTGTGCTCCCACATCTGCATTTGGCCTGCATGCTTACCCACACATACGCCATCCATGTGTCTCACACATGAGAGGACTCGCATGTGTCAGCCTCACGCCTCTGTACATACACATCCATACACGGCCCTACAAAAACACATGTGCAACCTGCACACTACTGGCACACCACGACACGCACAGCGTCCAATCAGTATGCATGTGCACTTACCGCTCGACTCCAGACGGGTCTGCCTCCCAAGGACCTGGACGTGGAGCACTGGGCATGTGCGTTCCAGGGCCCTCATTTGGTGGTCAGACAGGTGGCCCTGGCGCCCCTTGGCATCCGCTGCCTTCAAGAGGCGCCGGGCCTTGTCGAGGGTCCTGGACCTGAAGTCCTCCCAGCGCTTCTTGACATGTTTGATGTCGCGGACTGCCACCCCCTCCTCATTGATGGCAGTCACGATGTCCATCCTGATCCTGGTCCGTCCTTCATAGTCGGCGCGAGAACTTCCAAAGAGGGCATCATACTGCCCCAGGACTTGCTCCACCAGGACACCAACTTCCCTGGCACTGAATCTGGTGGCCCTCTGCCTCTCTGGCTGGGGGTTGTCAGTGGTGCCAGATGGTGGTGTGTCTTCAGTTCCAGCAGGGGTGGTCACAACAACTGCACCCCTGCAGATGGCTGATGTGCAGGCAGCAAATAGCAGGGCATGTGGGCAGCAGGCAGGCAGTCAGCAGCAGATGGCAGGCGGGAGCGTGCTCGGGGCTCTGGGGGGCAGTAATTCGGCCTTCTGGGCAGGAGCGTGGTCTTTCTTGTGTTGTTGCGTGGCCAGCTTGATACAGAGTGATTTGGCACATGAAAATCTTGCACATCTGCGTGTAATTCGGGGAAAGGCCCTTAGTGCGTAAGCGCATCTGTGACATTACGCACATGGGTGTTTCCCTCGTGACGTGGGCATAGTGGTCCAGGGCGCGTGAAAAAACTGCACGTTTGCGTGTGAATGCGTGTAATCCGAGGAAAGGGCCTACGCGTCTGTGACGTGATGCGCAAGTGCGTTTCCCTCAACACGGGTGCATGTTCATCGTACACGTGCAAAAACTACACGTCCGAGTGTCAGCTCATGTAATTGGAGGAAAGGGCCTTAGCGCGTACATGCGTAAGTGACGTTGTATGTGTGGGCCGGTTTAAAAGGTACGTGTAGGACATAATTTCCTTGTACGTGCTTTTCGTGGAGAGCGAGTGGGTGAATTCTGTACTTCTTGTCAGTTCACACGCGATTACTTCACAGCTTTTCAAGTTCGTACTCCCTGTTACCTCTGACAGCGTTCATTTTTTTTGTTGGGCCTGTTTCCTGAAACAGCGTTCACTTCTTCTTTTGTCCTGTCTCCTCAAACAGCGTACAATTCTTCTTTTGGCGGGGGTGTTGCCAACGCGCACACGCGCGTCTTTTCCATGTTCTTTTTCCAGGCAGACGGTGAGTCGCGCACGTATTTACCAACTGTGCTTGCCCCGTGTGTCGTGTACCCCTTCAGAGGTCATTGTAGGCTGCGTGTAACACGCGTACGCTTTTATTTTTGTGTTTCTGGGTGCCACAGAATAGTGCGGGTTCATTTTTCCACGCATGTGGTCTATGAGAGGTTGCATGCACGTTATTTTTTGTTTTTGGGGTGCCTGTGCGTTGCGTAACCCGTCATCTTCCCCCAGGGGTCACAGGCAGCGCTGCTAGAGCACTAGGGTATGAATTCCATCTAGTACCCTACCCCTTTCACCCCAATTGCCCAGGACAATCGTTTACTGCTACTCCCATATGCACAACAACATCAGTGCCATGGTTGCGAGGCGACCAAGCGGTAAGGGAGGCAAAGGTGGCGAACCTCCAAAAGGTGGGCATGGTGGGCGCGGTAGGGGATGTGGCCAGGATTTGCAGGGTGCCCCTAGAGCCCCATGTGTGGAGGAGCAATGAGGGACACCCATGCCCCCCCATGGTTGTGGGAAACATAGCTGACACCATCCCAGCTCAGCCCTTGTTGGACCAGCCCATTGTGGCTCCTGAACCTGCACAGGATGACTCCCAGGCTGACATCCAGGTCAGCAAGTCTACGCCATGCGTGGCGGTGCAAGTTGGTGTCACAAGGCCACGTGGGTCTGGGGCAGCTCTGTCATCTGCTGCCCCAAGTAGGCAGGGTGGGGAGGCTGCAGGGGCAGCTGCAGCTCGATTGACCCCAGCTCTGAGTCTCCCAGCTGGGACAGTGTCGGTCCCAGTCCATCAAACAGACGTTGCCCCTGGCAACATCACCCTGCAGCCAATGCCTGCACCAAGACCTATGGTCATTGTGCATTCGCACACTTCTAGTACCCAGTCCACCGGCGCTTCTGCCCCTACTGACCAGAGCGGCGTAAGACACTCAGGATCAACACCACCTTTTAAAAAGAGGAAGAAGGGTGCTCTGGCACTACAGGCTGAGACCCCAGACACGGCTACACACTCCGGCACGTCAAGGAAGCCTAACTTTAATGACGCCGAACTTGATGCACTAGTGGCCTATGTGTCGGCACATAGCCGCAAAATGGTGGTGACTGCAGGGTGCAAGACCACACCTGGTCAACGTAAGGCACACTGGCCGACCATCGCAGACATCATTAGTGCCCTTGGATTTGTGAGGCACTCAGCTGATGATTGCTACAAGCGGTGGAATGACCTGGAACGCAGAGCAAAGAACAAGCTGGACTCAAATCATGCTTCTACTCTGGTGACTGGCAGTGGGTCTCCACAAGAGGACAACCAACTCACTTGACATGAGTCTGTTGCTGGAACCTTCGTCACAGAGGAACAGATCCAAGGCATGGGAGACCTACCAGATTACGACGCATTGTCCGGTGAGTGCCCATGCATGTGTGTGTAATCCATATGTATGTTGTGTGGGTGACAGGTTCTGATTGAGTGCCAGGTGAGGGTGTGTGCACCTGAGTGGTATGGGTCACCCATGTGCTTCCTCCAAAACATTCACCGGCCTTGGATTTGGGTATGACAGTATCCCTTCTGCCCACAGTAGCCATTTAGCGCCACATTACTGCAGTTGCCCTTGATCTGTCATCTTGCAACAACATTGTTCAGAATTTTTCAGTGTTCATTCAGGCTGATTGTTTCAATTCTCCCACTTTTGCAACACATTTTTCAGCCCTATTGTCACATATGTGACATGCTTTTGTCATTGATTACACCCCACATTGGCCCACATTTGTTACCTTGTTATGTGAATGATTAGACCATTCAGGCTGATTGAGTATTGGCCTGCTCACATTGATTTTTGGTGCCTGTTTGCATGTGGTACATGATAGTTGTTTCCTGTCAAGTTTAAGTGACCAACCATTGATGTGTACATCTGCCTGAAATCACTGTATTCTTGTACAATGGATGTGTTGCAGTGAGTGGCACATGCGTATTTTGTCACACTATGTAGCATTTTTCCTCTCATCATGTCCATCTCACATGGATGGCTGACAGTACTCATTCACTGACATATGGCTGTACTTGTCAAATGTACCATGGCTTTGCTACATGCCATCTGTGTGCTGGCATGTGTCATGTATGTGTATTGGACATGCCACTCACAGGCTAATGTGTGATGCCAGTGCTGCCCAGCATGCAGCAAATGTGTTGCTTTTCCATCTTGGTGTCATCAGTGTCTGCTTTTTGCCTCCCCTTCCAACTCAGTCACAGTGCATGCATGCCAGGGTTATAGTCATGTGGGACATGTGTAAATCATGTACTGGATCTCTGGCTTGTCAGGCCTATGTGTGTGCTATGGTGCTAATGCCTGTTTCCATTTTTTGTCTTTTATGTTTTTGCAGGTGATGACACACTTGATGCTGTTGATGTTGAGGAGATGGTGCAGACCCAGGAGGAATCTCAGGCACGACCAGGCACCAGTGGGGGACGTGGTGTGGTGGTGGGTGAAAACCCAATCTTACTGCAGACCATACTGTCCAGGGGTGTCTCTGGCTGCACCTCCCCAGACCTCTATTCAGGTGCTGAATCGGATGATGAGACTTATGTGCCATCGCAGGTGAGTGTTTCTGGCAGGGATTCTGTTCTGTCCAACCCACCTGCACTAGGGGTAGAACCCTCTTTGGGGAAGTCAGTGTTGGTAAGTCCGCCTTTGGCGGTTACGGATGCAGGGTCACACTCAACAACATATGATCCTGTTCCTGGGCCAGCAGATCAGAGGGGGAATGCAGTCCTGCAGCCTCAGGCAGTGCCAGCACAGCAAGCTGCAGATCGCCTTGCCCCGAACAGGTGTGGTGCCTGCCGATGCGGTGGCCGTACACCACCAGGCAATGCTGTATGGGAAAACTCCATGTACGGAATGGCTACCCAACAGGCAGCATCAGTTCAAATGATGGCTCAGGCAATGGAGAGGGTGGCCACTTCCATTATCCCCCCTGAAAGGCAGATGGAGCAACAACAGCAGGCAACAGACTCCATTTGCCAATCACACAGGGAAGACAAGTTGGCGTCCAACAGGGACCGACGGGCGGCACTGGGGACTCTGTAGGAAGCCATTGCTATAGAGTGACAGGGCCACAGGGAAGCCCTGAGGGTAGAACTCCATAACCTCAGGGAGAATCTTGTTGAACTTGATGCTTCCACAAATTTGAGGACAGAACTGCAGCTGGAGCGGCTCACACTTTCGCTCTCAGCTGAGCTGCAGGCAACTCAGGAGGAGATCTGGGCATCACGGGAAGCCATGCGTGCAGAAATGCAGGCAACCCGTCAGGTGCTGCATGGGGATCTCCATACTATCATTCTCCAGAACGAGACCTTCCACATCCGCATGCTTTGCGTGGGCTGCCCCCCATAGCACCACCATCTCCTGATGCAGCAGCAGAGGGTGATGAGAGCGACAGCAGCACTTCTCCCACAGTAGTGTAGCCGTGCAGGCCATGAGCCCATGGAGGTGTTTTTTTTTCGCAACATCCATACAGGTGGGTGTTGATGTGCACCCTGTCCTCGGACCTCCTGGGTGCCCCCCCCTTTGCCCCGACATGGCAATTTTCTTTTTTCTTCTTTTTTACAGTGTGTTGCCTTGTGTGGCTCCTGTGGGCATCCACTGTGTATTACGGCTGGGCACATGCAGGCTTTTCCTGTGTTTGGGTTATATGCTTGGGTTCCTGACACACACACCCCTCCTGCTTCCCGTTTCCATGGGCTTGCAAAGGGTGTGACCAAGTGACAGTGACTTACACAGTGACATTGGGCTCCCATGAGCTGTGTGGGCAGTCTGTAGTCATAACTGTGTGGACATCCCTAGTGGGGTTTGTTTTTGTATTGAACACTGCATGGTGTATTGATATGTGCTTGTGCATCCATGTCTTCCTCCTTATCCGCAGGTACCTTCTTTATGTCTGCACAAGGCCATCTCATTTGCAGATGCAGTTCATGTTGTATGCAGTACACTGACACATTTGCCTGACAGCAACACTGTGGAGTTGGAAGGGGTCAATGTGCTGGCTTATTGAGGTTGTATGACTTACATTACTTTGAGTTTGTACTGTCATATTTTGGCAATGTTTCATGCTGTGTTGCTGTATTGTGTTCCTGGTAAGTATTTGGTCATGTGTGCTGTTTGTTATTGATTACTGGGAGCATATTGTCTGTGGGCTGTTTCCATTTGGGACAGTGCACTTTGTGACACTTGTGTCATGTGTTGTGCATTCCTTTGCTTGCTTTCACATTGCAGGACATGCCATTGTGTGTTGGGTGGCGGAGATGGGGAGGGGTTGGATGACATGGACCTATTTTCATGTTGTATTTTGCAAGGGGGTAGTCATTCATGCAGCATAAATGTGTGTCTTTTTGTGACACAGCATTGGTTGTCTTTGGGTAGGTAGGGATGCACACAATGTAACACTTCCAGGTGACCAATCTCAGGCTGGTATGGTTATGACAGTTGACTGTCCCTTATGTCATCATCATTGATTGTCAGCTGGTATGTACCAGGGCTGTGTGCACTCCACAGGGGTGAGATTTTAGGTGAAGTAATTAGCCACCAGCTGCGTACGGGCTGCCTCATCATGTGCCCTTTCCCCTCCCATGCACAGCAGCCGTGCATGTGGTTGGGGATGTGGGGGCACCACCATGTCCACCGGCAGTCCACGGCGTGTTGCAACGTTGTGCAGGACACATGCTGCCACTATGATCCTGCACACTAATGGGGGCGCGTATAGCAGCTGCCCACCAGAGCGGTCAAGGGAGCGAAAGCGTGACTTGAGCACTCCGAATGTGCGCTCCACTATGCCCCGGGTTGCAATATGGGCTGTGTTGTATCTTACCTCGGGTGGTGTGGTGGGGTTCCGAATTGGCGTCATCATGTGGGTGCTCATAGGGTAGGCACTGTCCCCTGGGGAGGTGATGATGGGTATCATTAGTGGGGTTGTGACATTACTCAGTATCTGACATGCATGCATGTGCAGGGGCATTTATACTCACCAAGCAGCCATGTATCGCCATGCCGCCCAGCTTCTAGGTCCCGGTTTAGGGTTGACATTCTGTAAATGAAACTGTCATGGGTGGACCCTGGATAGTTGGCATATACTGAGGTGATGATTCCCTTGGCATCACATACTACCTGCACGTTGATGGAATGCCAGTGCTTGTGGTTTCTGTAGATGTGCTCAGTTGCCCTGGGAGGACGTAGAGCCACATGGGTGCAGTCAATGGCATCTAGCACTTTGGGGAAGTGTGCCACCCCGTAAAAAACCTGGACGACAGCCTGCCTTTCTGCAGGTGTTCTGGGCAGGTATATGTGCCTGCGGACTGATGGGCGTGCAGTCATGATGGCCAACACCTGGTGCAGGCAGCGTGACTGCGTGGCTTGTGACACCCCCCCCCCCACTATGGCACTTGTCCGCTGAAATGAACCAGTGGCCAAGAAGTGCAGTACATTGATCACCTTTTCCAAGGGGCTCAGTGCTTGGGAGCACAGGGTGGGTGGTGTGAGGTCATCCTCCCACTCACTCACCAGGTCGAGTATTATGTGAGGTGGAAACCTGTACCTCCCATACACCTGGTTATCAGGCATCCCAAAAAGGCTGGTCCTGGGTGTAAAAGTTCAGGCCCTGACTATCCTCCTCCTCCTCCTGCGGTATCCCACGACCACTGCTGCGAGGAACGGTATATTCATTTTAGCGTCTGAGCTTGTTTGTTGTTTGCGTGCACTTTTATGCTGCGCGGTTCCACGTAGGCCTGCTTCCTGCTGGCGTACGTGTTTCCGGGTTAGCGCGTCTTTTTTGGCACACGCGTGTTAGGGAGAATTCTCTGTTTAGGCTGAATTTCCTAAACTAGTGAGTCCCCCAGCATCTATGCTGGATTTCTGGAGTTTGTTTTTTTCCATCCTGCCAAAAGTGAGACTCTTTTTCTCCCACTCTTGGACATGAATGTGGTTAATTCCTTTGAATGTCAATGTGTTCTATGGGCTATGGTGTCTTTTACTCCATAGGGTCTCATATGTTTTGCTATGTGTGTTACACCGCACCCTCCGTGCCGTAACACTGGGGTGTCCTAGAGGATCCCCACCATAGACTCCATACCCTGGGACTGACTACTATCTCCCAGGGCATGTAAAGTCACCATTGGCTTTACTAGACCTAAATTTACTAACAGAACTAGTACAAACCATCCTATTGTGGACGTACTAGTAGGGGTAATTCGATTACCCCTGGGTCTGTTGTTCGAGGGGGCACTGTCCCGTCCCCCCTCGTCGAGTTTTGGCTGGTAGCAGTGGAAACTACTTGTTATATTCGACCCCGAATATAATTCTCTGGGATTCTTCCCATTGCTGGGGACTAATACTTTTTCCCGTTAGTCTCTAACATACCGCCGGTTTATTTGTCTTAAATAAATCTACCGGTTGGTATTTTCTGCCAGAACTCGGTTTTTAAAATGGCGTCTATGTTCGTCTCTGTAATTCCAAACCAAAGGTTGAGCCCTTTGTTCCACTTTTGGCGGGCTTCTGCACAGAAGCCCTCCAAAGTGGTGCCATTCTGTCTGGGTACCACAGGGTGTGTGGGAGGGGGTTTAGGCACCCTGGACTGAGTTGCCTTGCCAACTCAAGTCCCACTCTGGTGTGATTGGCCCAAGTGGTGAGCCACCCCGCTCACCACTTAGCGTGTTTTGATTGACAGCTAGGCTGAATGAATGGGGGTTTTCTGCATAAAAGCAGGGCTTTTGGCACTGGATCTTGAGAAGTCGCCACAGGACCTAAGAATCCGACAAGGGTAAAGCTGAGCCAACCTGCAACGACGACACCTCCGGTGGAGCCCTGCTGAACCGACTCACCACTTCCCGACGACAGAGGAGATCTACCGCTGGAGAGTCTTCTTCCCCTGACTGGTGGGAACAACCAGTCCCCTTTGCTTTTTCTTCGCTTCCAGGGCGTAGTGGTCGAATTGCCCGTGCTGAGCATCCCGGCAACTGGATAGCCACGAGCCCTACCGTGACCAAAAGGTGGTGCCTTGTGACGGAGCACTCCGCAGCTGGTCTCTTCCCTGGTGGTGCAACGATCTTCAACTTTCCTTCGACGACGAGAGCATCTCATCTCTTGGCAAAGCCCCGACTTGCATCCACCACCAGGAACAACTGCCCCCGCCGGAGCTGTCTCTCCACATACAAGGTACCGTGTCCGCCTGGCTTCCCTTGTGGCGGTTAGCGTGAGGTGTCTTAATCCTTGCCTCTCCCTTGGGTCACCTCCAAGCCTTCTTAACTTTCTGTTCTGAACTGGTCCAATCTTTCTGTGACAATTTGCGACAAAGACTCGAAGTGCATTTCCACTGTGATACTTTTTTTGGGACATAGCGCCTTGCCTCTCTCCGAGTGGGCCTGGCCTCTGAACTTTGCGATCTACAGTAGACCCTGCCTTACTTGCCTTGCATTGTTTCGTAAAAGTGTTGGTACCGAGTTGGTTTCATACCCTGCCTTTTCTCTCCCGTTCTAACGAATATTAGAGTGCCATCTAGTTTAAGCATTCACCTCTGTCTACAAATAAGTGGTGCCGGTGAACCTAGACTTGTCGACATATTGTTAGAGGATTGAGATACTTATAGTAATTGTAATTGAAGTTGTTTGCCGTATTAGTGCCAGTGTGTTTTTCATAGATGTGTTGTTATAAATAAATACCTATATATCTTTACACCCAAGCTCTGTTCCGTGTCTGCTTGTTCTACTGTGTAAATTGCCCTATTTTGTATACTCCACATACTGCCTAACTTTTCTTGAGAGAAGTCTGACTGCTCAGCCACAGCTATCAGGTGAATCTGTGTGGTACAGACGGCCACCAAGTGGGTTTACTGCCAAACACCTGTAGGCCTAAATCTTTTGCAGTGGTCCCAGAGGGAACTGCACAGGTTTCCGCTTAACACTGGTGTACAGTGGTGGGATTTGTATCGAGTATACAGTTTATAGTGCTTTTCAACACTTTAGGATAACTAACCACAAAGCTTAGCACTAAAAAGCAACTTTAAAAAAACATGTCTACTATGGAAGTTTACAGTCAAGAGTCCTTGTCAGGCGAAAATACTGAGAGTTTGAGAGCTCTCTGTAGACAAGATAATCTTTCTGTAAGAGGCAAGAAAGTAGAACTGATAGCGAGATTGCTGGAAAACCAAAGTCTGGGTACGGGTTCAGAGGAACCAACTTCTCCAGCAAATGTAGAAAACAGTGATGGTATTGATCTGAATCAAAGTCTTGATAATGAGTCAGACGAGGAAAGTGAACCTAATGAAGTTAGCCACGCTGAGCCTCTGTCTGCCTTACCTACTGTACCTTCGGGCCCATACCAGGTCCCACATGTAACCCTGCTTATTTTGAACTTGAAAAAATGAAGCTCGAGTTAGAATACAAACGGTTTTTAGCTCAATCTGAAAGAAACCAAGAGCTAGAGTTCAGACGGATGAATGCCCAGGCTGAGCAGAAGCAAGCTGAGTTAAGGCTCAGAGAAATAGAACTTAATCATGAGTTAGAGATGAAAAAGTTGTCTGTGGAAAATGCTTCTCTCTCCTCTGGTTCCTCTAGAAGTTCCACTCCCAAAAGACCCCGAATGCCTAAAGAATGAGTGGGTATGTATGAACCGAGATTGGATGTGTTGGATTGGTTAAAACGGTTTGAATATAATCATGGGCTCCAGGACATCACAAGGAATGAGTTACTTCCATGGTTGTTCTCTAGGCTTCCACCTGTTGCGACTGATGTGGTAATGGAGTTGGGGGAGGTGGATAAGAAGGATTACGAAAGTGTGAAACTAGCTTTGATAGCTAGGTTCGGGAAGACCCCTTCCCAGTATCTTAAGAGGTTTAGAACCCTCAAAAAGCATGATGGTACCCCTTGGGCTACCTGGGTGAGTGAAGGGTTGAAAAACTTAGAGGGATGGATTAAGGATTACAAAGTGAACACTTATGAGGGTATGAAGAATCTTTTTATGTTGGAGTCTATTTATGATGCCTGTTCTCCTGAGCTCAGACAGCACTTGGCTGATTCGAAGGAATTGGATTCCAGGGAGCTAGCTAAGGCTGCTGACTTGTGGGTTGCCAACAGGCTACTCATAAGGATTCTGGGGCAACTCAGAAAAAGGATGAGGGAAAACAGCCTAAAAAAGACTCAAAAGAGAATTCTAATTACTCAAATTCCAAAGAGGGCCCCAAACAAAACCAGAAGGGTAAGCCACAAGGAAAACTGCAGCAGAATAGTGTACCTTCTGGTGCCAAACCGGAGGGAGGCCAGAACAAGCCACCATTCCAGAAAGCATTCGGTAAATGCTTTGTTTGTGGCATAACTGACCATGTGAAAGGAGATCCCAGATGTAAGGGTAAACCTTCAGGGGTCCAGCTTGTCTCCTTAGCCTTCGCTCCAGAGGAGGAAGTCCAAATGGCAAGTGGAAACTTTCTACTGCTGGCTGATGAACCCATTGGAGTCTCAGCCAGTGTTTCTTTAGTGTCTCTGGGTTTGTGGGAACAACAGAATTTAGATGTGTATAAGTCCATCCCCGATAATACTAAAGAGTATTATAAGGACAGTGTCCAGGTGAATGGTCAGGAGACTCCTGCCATTAGGGACACTGGGGCCAGCATAACTGTGGTGGATAAATCTTTTTTTCAGGCTGAGGATGTTGCTAAGGCACCCAAACGCCTCACCAAGTTAGCTGGAGGGCCTGTGCAGATGCTTCCCCAATTACCAGTTCTCATCCAGGGTAACAACATGACTGTGAAGATACCTGTCAGCATACAGAGTGAGGTACCAGGACGCGTTCTGTTGGGTAACGATTTAAAAACTCTCGGAGTTGTGTCGCATACCCCCAGACCTCCTAGTAAACGGTTACAGGAGCTAACCAGACCTGCAAGGGAGAGAACCATGAGAGGTACTCTCCAGGAGATAATGAAGAAAGATATCACTCCTGCTCCACTGGAATTGTCAGCTGCTGTCTCAAAGAAATCAGAAGCGAAAGGGAAACCTAAGACTTCTATACCAAAACCAGCAGCCAGCACTTCAGTGCAGCCAACAAGGACTTCCCCTCGGTTGTCCAAAGTTACACCCGTAACTCCCCCTCCAGCTGAGGCTGAGATGGAGGTACAACCCTGTGTGGTAGAATTATACTCTGAAGAAGAGCTAATGGAAGGCCAGGAACTCATTGGAGATCTGGATCCTGTTGACCATCCTGAGCTGCAGTCATTACTAGCAGAAGGTGGACCCAACAGGGCAGACTTCAGTAAGGGACAGAGAGAATGTCCAACTCTGGAAGGTCTTCGCCACCAGGCAGAAGCTCAGGCTGAAGGGCAATAGCCTGGGAAATACAGGTTGCACTGGGAAGATGGCCTCTTCTACAGTGAACCGACCGAGTCTGCACATGGAGACTACAAACGACTTGTAGTACCCCAAGAGAACAGACCACAGTTCTTGCAGTTAGCCCACGAGATTCCTTTGGCTGGTCACTTGAGTTTCAAGAAGACTAAGGAAAGGCTCTCTCTCTACTTTTATTGGCCGAAGATGGGGGCCGAAGTAGAAAAACACTGCAGGAGCTGCCACACCTGCCAGACCTCTGACAAGGTTGGCTCCAAGAATGTGGCACTGTTAGTGCCTCTCCCGGTTGTGGGAGTCCCATTTGAGAGATTTGGGATTGACATTGTTGGTCCCCTTGATCCTCCAACTTCCTCAGGCAACAGGTTTATACTTGTTGTAGTAGACCATGCTACTAGGTATCCTGAGGCAATTCCTATGAGGACTGTTACAGCTCCGCTGTGGCTAAGGCCCTCCTTGGTATCTTTACCAGGGTCAGGTTTCCTAAGGAAGTAATCTCTGACAGGGGGTCAAACTTTATGTCCCACTACATGAAAGCCATGTGGAAAACCTGTGGAGTTACTTACAAGTTCTCGACAGCTTACCACCCACAAACCAATGGGTTGGTAGAACGGTTCAACCGAACCATGAAGAGCATGATAGGTGCTTTAGAAGAACCCCTTAAACGAAAGTGGGACCTTCTACTGCCATGCCTTCTCTTTGCTTATAGAGAAGTCCCTCAGGAGGGAGTAGGTTATTCTCCCTTTGAGCTTCTCTATGGTCATCCCTTCAGAGGTCCATTGTCCCTGATTAAGGAGGGGTTGGAGAGTGCTCCTTCCCCCAAGCCAGTCAGAGTGACTGACTACGTGATAGGTTTCCGGAGGAGAATGTCGCACATGATGACAGAAGCAAGCGATAACTTGAAAGCTGGACAAGCATTGGTCAAGCACTGGCATTATCAAAAGGCTAACATGGTTGAGTTCACTCAAGACCAGCTAGTTCTCGTTATGATCCCAACAAGGCAGAGGGCCTTGCAAGACAAATGGATGGGACCCTTCAGAGTTGTGGGTAAACTTGGAGAGGTCAACTATCTGGTGGACTTGGGCAATCCCAAGGAGGCTCCGACAGTCTTCCACACCAACCGACTCAAAGCGTATGTCTCAAGACCTGATGTAGGAGCGTTGCTTCTAGCATCATCAGAGGAAGAAGAAGAGAGTGAAGCTCTTCCTGATCTCCTCAGAGGCTTACCTTTAGACGAAGAAATTGAAGGAGTAAATCTCTCTTCAAATCTGACACCTGAGCAACAAGAAGAGTGCAAATCTATATTAAATCAGTTTGCCTCTCTGTTCTCACTTTCACCAGGCTTGACCCCTTGGGGCCAGCATGACATACTCACTGGTGACTGTCTGCCAGTCAAAATCAGAGGATATTGAATGTCAGAAAATGTACGAACCCACATCAAAGGTGAGGTCAGCAAGATGCTTGATCTCGGGGTAATAGAGCCCTCTACTAGTCCATGGTCTAGCCCAGTTGTGTTAGTACCAAAGGCCAGTTCTGAAGAACTTAGATTCTGCGTGGATTATAGAGCTCTTAATGCAGTCACCAAGACTGATGCCCACCCTTTGCCAAGGACAGATGAGTTGGTGGATAAACTTGGTTCCGCCAAGTTCGTCAGCACATTTGACTTGGCGTCAGGCTATTGGCAAATGTCCCTGACAGACCATGCCAAGGAGAAAACTGCATTTTCTACCCCTGTGGCTTATACCAGTTTAAGGTAATGCCTTTCGGATTGAAAAATGCACCTGCTACATTTCAACGGATGGTAAACCAGGTTCTGAATGGGATGGAGGACTTCTGCATGGCATACTTGGATGACATAGCAGTGTTCAGCAATTCCTGGGAAGAACATGTAACCCACCTAAGAGATGTTTTGCAGGCTCTTGGATGAGCCAATCTGACCATAAAGGCGAGTAAATGCCAAAATGGTCAGAGTAAGGTAGTCTATCTTGGACATGAGGTAGGAGGTGGAGAAATAAGGCCATTGCTCAGTAAGATTGAAGCTGTGCAAAATTGGACAACACCTACTACTCAAACCCAGGTGAGAGCCTTCTTAGGTCTCACTGGGTATTACAGGAATTTCATTGAGAACTATGGGACCATAGCTTCTCCTCTGAATGTCATCTCCTCTCCCAAATTTCCTAAAAAGGTTAGATGGAACGAGGAGTGCAATAAGGCTTTTGAAAACCTGAAAAAGGCTCTTTGCCAAGCCCCAGTACTCAGAGCTCCTGATTACCGCCAAACTTTCATTGTGCAGACAGATGCTTCAAATGTAGGAATAGGTGCAGTACTCAGTCAACTGGATGGGAAAGGTAGGGAGCACCCCGGTTGCTTCATCAGCCGCAAGCTGAAGGATCCTGAAACAAGGTGGGCAACAATCGAAAGTGAGTGCTTTGCTATCGTGTGGGCTCTGAAGAAGTTTAGGCCATACTTGTATGGTTCTACTTTTGTCATCCAGACTGACCACCAACCCTTGAGATGGTTAATGCAAATGAAAGGGGAAAACCCAAAACTACTGAGATGGTCGATCTGCCTGCAAGGGTTTGATTCCACCATTGAGCACAGGTCAGGGTGTCACCACCAAAATGCTGATGGTCTCTCTAGGATGTATATCATCGACTAGAGGTATGAGATTCATCCAGGAGTGGATTAAATCCTCCTGTCCCTTAGTCTGGGGGGGGCAAGTGTTAGGGAGAATTCTCTGTTTAGGCTGAATATCCTAACCTAGTGAGTCCCCCAGCAGCTTTGCTGGATTTCTCTAGTTTGTTTTTTTCCATCCTGCCAAGAGTGAGACTCTTTTTCTCCCACTCTTGGACATGAATGTGGTTAATTCCTTTGAATGTCAATGTGTTCTGTGGGCTATGGGGTCTTTTACTCCATAGGGTCTCGTATGTTTTGCTATGTGTGTTACACCGCACCCTCCGTGCCTTAACACTGGGGTGTCCTAGAGGATCCCCACCATAGACTCCATACCCTGGGACTGACTACTGTCTCCCAGGGCATTTAAAGTCACCATTGGCTTTACTAGACCTAAATTTACTAACATAACTAGTACAAACCATCGTATTGTGGACATACTAGTAGGGGTAATTCGATTACCCCTGGGTCTGTTGTTCGAGGGGGCACTGTCCCGCACCCCCTCGTCGAGTTTTGGCTGGTGGCAGTGGAAACTACTTGTTATATTCGACCCCGAATATAATTCTATGGGATTCTTCCCATTGTTGGGGACTAATACTTTTTCCTGTTAGTCTCTAACATACCGCCGTTTTATTTGTCTTAAATAAATCTACCGGTTGGTATTTCATGCCAGAACTCAGTTTTTAAAATGGCGTCTGTGTTCGCCTCTGTAACTCCAAACCAAAGGTTGAGCCCTTTGTTCCACTTTTGACGGGCCTCTGCACAGAAGCCCTCCAAAGTGGTGCCATTCTGTCTGGGTACCACAGGGGGTGTGGGAGGGGGTTTAGGCACCCTGGACTGAGTTGCCTTGCCAACTCAAGTCGCACTCTGGTGTGATTGGCCCAAGTGGTGAGCCACCCCGCTCACCACTTAGCGTGTTTTGTTTGACAGCTAGGCTGAATGAATGGGGGTTTTCTGCATAAAAGCAGGGCTTTTGGGACTGGATCTTGAGAAGTCGCCACAGGACCTAAGAATCCGACGAGGGTAAAGCTGAGCCGACCTGCCACGACGACACCTCCGGTGGAGCCCTGCTGAACCGACTCACCACTTCCCAACGACAGAGGAGATCTCCCGGCCGGAGAGTCTTCTTCCCCTGACTGGTGGGAAAAACCAGTCGCCTGTGCTTTTTCTTCGCTTCCAGGATGTAGTGGTTGAATTGCCCGTGCTGAGCACCCCGGCAACCGGATAGCCACTAACCACTGTACCGCGACCAAAAGGTGGTGCCTTGTGACTGAGCACTCCGCGGCTGGTCTCTTCCCTTGTGGTGCAACGATCTTCAACTTTCCTTCGACGACGAGAGCATCTCATCTCTTGGCAAAGCCCCGACTTGCATCCACCACCAGGAACAACTGCCCCGCCGGAGCTGTCTCTCTCCACATACAAGGTACCGTGTCCGCCTGGATTCCCTTGTGACGGTTAGCGTGAGGTGTCTTAATCCTTGCCTCTCCCTTGGGTCGCCTCCAAGCCTTCTTAACTTTCTGTTCTGAACTGGTCCAATCTTTCTGTGACAATCTGCGACAAAGACTCGAAGTGCATTTCCACTGTGATACTTTTTTGGGACATAGCGCCTTGCCTCTCTCCGAGTGGGCCTGGCCTCTGAACTTTGCGATCTACAGTAGACTCTGCCTTACTTGCCTTGCATTGTTTCGTAAAAGTGTTGGTACCGAGTTGGTTTCATACCCTGCCTTTTCTCTCCCGTTCTAACGAATATTAGAGTGCCATCTAGGTTAAAGCATTCACCTCTGTCTGCAAATACGTGGTGCCGGTGAACCTAGACTTGTCGACATATTGTTAGAGGATTGAGATACTTATAGTAATTGTAATTGAAGTTGTTTGCCGTATTAGTGCCAGTGTGTTATTCATAGATGTGTTGTTATAAATAAATACCTATATATCTTTACACCCAAGCTCTGTTCCGTGTCTGCTTGTTCTACTGTGTAAATTGCCCTATTTTGTATACTCCACATACTGCCTACCTTTTCTTGAGAGAAGTCTGACTGCTCAGCCACAGCTACCAGGTGAATCTGTGTGGTACAGACGGCTACCAAGTGGGTTTACTGCCAAACACCTGTAGGCCTAAATCTTTTGCAGTGGTCCCAGAGGGAACTGCACAGGTTTCCGCTTAACAACGCATAAGCCCTGTTCGATTCCATGAATACGTGTTGTAGGGGTGCGTGTGGGCGTTCCGCGCATTTGCCTCCTGTACTTCCCCCGTGACGCCCACATTTTCACGCGTTGTTCCCCATTCTGCGTGTTACGCCCGTGTTATGCCTACTTTTGTTGTGTGTGCTGCGCTATTTGTGCTTTCGCTGTGTGCGTGTGCGCCAGCGTGCGCCACACAGGATTTTAGCGCACATCCATGGATTTACACGCGCACTGACTTCCATGAATCATTGTGCGCAGGTTTCGCTGCGATATTCGCACTTGCGCTGTGATTCGCACCCTTTCGCACGCTTACGCGGAAATTTTCAGCACACATTAATTCCATGAATCGGCCTGTAAATGTACTGGCAGTTCAAGAGAAAGCACGGCAAATCCATTCTCAGGTGCCTTGCCAGACTTGAGCATGGTTAACGGAGTACATCCAAACACCATGAATACGCTTTAAAGGTCAAAGCATCAAAAGCATGGCACACTGATGACACAGCTTTACACAGGTGGTGACATGCTAGTAGCCTCGTAATTGCTCTCGGGAGGTAAATAGTAAGTCTGGGTAAAGCCAATAATTATATGACCACAATTGGCTACAACACTCAGAATCACTGTGACAATAGCGACCACTCAGGACAGATCCATACAGCAATTTAAAGTTTAAAATGCCCTGAAGTGCCAGGACCATGAGCGCGTCCATGTGGTGGCATTTACTTTAAGATAAGGCTGGTTACATAACGATAAAGATACTAGAGATTCGAGTTATCACATAAGTCAATAAAGCACACAATTTCAAAATTACCAGGACAGCAAGTCAGATCGTTTAGACTGAAAAGATGCTTTCCTGTGGTGATGAAGCACCTAGTCATCAATGCATTTGGTCACACAATGACGCACAGGTTGACAGTGGTTTGTATTTGCAGGACACCAAATAACATAATTGAAAAAGAAATCATGTATTGATGTATTAACATTCACATTTGTGTACATAGAGCTGTACTGACATTTGTGTACATAGAGCTGTACTGACATTTGTGTACATAGAGCTGTACTGACATTAAAATTACATTCCACCATAACCTTTCTAAAACAACACATGACAAATGTGACCCACTAGTCGAACGTCCAACATTTACAGAAATGTAACATGTAAAAAATGATGTGTTAACTCACACTGTTTGGGCTGGGATGTGATAATACTATGCTTACATGCCGGTGCTCTTATAGATGTTACATATACAGGGTAGCAGTCTAATTATGATGCACTGTAACAACCCAAATAAATTAGATCTTAGAAGACAAGTTTTCCATTTAGGCAATGTGTGTGGGACCCCATGCGATGAATCCAACGTGAGTGCTTCTGTATTAACATTTACTCAACATGATTTTTCCCTTTAACAATGTCTAGCACCCACCATTTAATATCATCAGCTGAGGGTCTCAGTAGGAGGACATGTTGAACCAGGGGTGCAGTATATACCTTGCACCTATTTCCTGTTCTATGTTAAGAGATCCTGGTGTGGTCTGCCGTTTGGTTTGGTGCACATACCTAAGGTGACAGGGGAATTCAATTCAACAAACAACTTTCTGTGTTTTGAAATTGGTAAATTCTTGTTGTACCCATACTCTGTCTCCGATTTGAAAGGATATGATCTTCTCTGTAAATCTGTGGACCGAGAATGTGCCACATGGATGATGGCAAATCAATGGGCGTAGGTTCCGGCAGGTGTTCTTGGGTGCAATCTTTGCAAATCTGGACTGATCCAATTTGTCTCTCAAATTTGGGGCAAGTTTTTGTGCATATATTAGGTTGTCTTTATCCTGTAATGTAAGCATAGCAACCTGCCAGTATTGTTTAATGATCTTCTTCACGTGTGGGGTTGTAGGGGAATGGGTGATAACACATGTCATCCTAAATTTCTTATAACTCCTATTACGCCCTGCTAGTAGGGACTCTCGAGGTTTTTAACTGTCCCTTTTCTGAGATTCCTTAAGTAGTTTGCCTGGGTATCCTCTAGAGAGCAATCACATTTTGAGAGTGGCAGCATGGTCATTGAAGTCCTTCAAGTTCAAGCAGTTGCGGCACAATCTTAAATATCGTCAGAAGGGGAGATGGTCTTTGAGACTTCTCAGGTGATAACTCTGATAGTGTAAATGTGTGTTTCCTTCTGTTGGTTTCCTTAAGAGAGTGCATGGTATAGTATTGTCAATATTTGATAAACACAGATTTAGAAAGTTCAACTTCAGTGGATCATATTCCATTGTGGATTTCATTCAGGGTCACAATTGTTAAGCCAGTTGAAGAACTCGTATAGGCAATCACTATCACCATGCACATGAAAAGGACATCATCAATGTACTATTTCCACAGGAATATATGTTGGCAGAAAGGATTGTTTTCAGAATAAAAAAACTCCTTTTCAAAGGTGGCCATGAACAGTACTGCCAGGCATGGGGCGAATACCGCCCACATTGCAGTACCTTTAATTTGTAGGTAAAACTGCCCATTGAATTCAGAGACATGTTCCTGTAATACAATAGGCATGAGTTCAACAATGAACTCAGGTGTACTCTGTCAGGAATGTGATTATTTAGGGGACACCTCTCACACACTGGCTTCATCCTGAGGTATACGTGTGTATTGGGCCTGAATATCTATAGTGACAAGTACATCTTCAGAGCTGCTGATCTCTTAGCCGTCAAAGGTTTGAATAACAGAGGTGGTATCCTGGAGGTGGGATTCAGTAGTTCTATAATAGAGTTCAGCAGTAGAATAGACTGGCATCCGTTGAAACACTGGATATGCTTCAAGGAGTGTTCCCATTTGAAGAATTTATGTTTGCTATTGTAGGTGTACAAAGATGGCAATGCATGCAATGCAGTCTATCCCATATTTCCATCTCACACTATTCTTGGCCTGTATGGCCCTTAAATTAAGATATAGTAGTGACTAAGGCAAACAGACATACGTCATATAAGAAACACATAATTTCTCTGAGACTGCTGTTCAAATAATCCACCTTTCAATGATGGTGCAATGGGTGTGCTGGATACCATGGGCAATGGATCAGATTAAAAACGTAATTGAGCAGTCTACAGTAAAATAAAAACACAGCCGGTGGTGCCATGACTTTCAGAAAACATTTCAAGTTGTTGCCTGTCTGGACATATTATAAAGGTGATAGGTTGGTCAGGTGATCCATTGATTAAGACATTTTAATTCATGCTGGTAGAGTATATGGAAATGCAGAAATTATGGCCACGTATAGTTCATTGCTTTCAAAACTAAAAATAAAACCACAAAATCAAGACAGTGAACCTAGGGTAAGGGAATTAGCCTAAAGAAGCAAGCAAGACTGCGTAGACAGGGGATAAACATTTTTCAACAACCATATGTGAGCACCTCAAGAAAACCAAATGAGAGACAACTCTTGGTATTGGCAAGAACAGATAATATAGTCCCAGTTAAAACAATGAGGAAATTCAGGCTGCAAGATGTGTTGAGTGGAGGATGAGACTCTTAAGCATTTTCTTTTTTACGGCCCAAAAGAGTCCTCCCTCTATAAGAGCAAAAAGTCATTTTAGACCCTAAAAATGGAGCAAAGTAGTTTCTCTTTGGAGATTTTGATCAGACGATCACAAAGATGACTGGCTGTCTGATTAATAGAGCTTGAGAAAACTAGAGAGATTTAGGGCCCGATTCATGGAAAAGTGTGCAGAAATCCTGCAACGCCTGTGCACCCAGAATGCCTCTGCAGAAGCCTGCGCACAGTGGTTTCCCTGCGCTCTCTGCCTATTGATGGAATTGTTTGCTCAAAGTAACCATATCCACTAGTTGCGGATGTAAAAACCCCGACCAACCCCGACACAAAGCAAAAACAGCTTGAAACAGCTACATTTGCGTGCTCTCCGTGTGCGAATACATGCACCATCAAAACAGTGTGTGGGGTAACTGTTAACAGCACCCCGACAACTTGCGTACGATTTATCGTAACTCGGGTAAAACTCAGAAAATCTGTGTGCAAACCCCCGTCAACCGTTCTTGCACCTGCTACACTGCGTACACGCACCCCTAAGTTAGATGCTTACCCTGCTGCATAAAGGCACCACTAAATCCGACACCCAATCATATCTCTGCACTGTGAATCGTATGCGCAAGTGTCTTTACTCCTGCCTTCAGGTGGCGGATAGTATGAGGGTGTTGCATGGCCATTTCCATGCTGAGTGGTTGTGAAGTTGGATCCATGACTATGGGGGTCATTACAAGTTAGGAGGTAACCAATGTCACTATTAGCGGCATGGCTACCCCCTTACCGGGAACCGGGTCCGGGTTCCTTGAATTAGGAATTACCGGGCCATTCCGACCTTGGAGGACCCGGTAATTCCTCATTCAAGGAACCCATCCCCATTCGAGCAACCATAGGGCTCAATGGGAATGGGGAGGGTGCTAACAACGGGCCCGTTGTTAACGGGCCCGTTGTTAGCACCCTGGGCTGCTTGCGGAACCCACTAAGGGTGCCTAGTAAAACCAGACGTCCGTAGCGGGTTCCCGCGAGCAGACTCGTAATGAGGCGGTAAGGGGTTGACGGCTTCGGCACCATTACCGACGCCATTCACCCCTTACTGCCTCACTTGTATTGACCCCCTATGTATCATTCCGTACACTAGTGGGTGTGCGATGGACTGCCTGCGACCCGTCTCGTAACGCCTACATTTTCCTTTGTTCTTCCACATTTTACGAGTTCCACCCATTGCCTGCCATCTGCGCAAGCCACCCCCCGCTCTGTGTGTTGTCTCACACAAGGGACACGCCCACTCGCATAGACGTGCCGAGCCTGCTCGAAGAGCACTGCAAAGTAGGAAAAAGTGATGCACAGTCTATTCCAAGAATTCTCAAAAGGGATTTTGCACACAGTTTGGCGCGCAAAGTCCTGATTTACATCACAAATAATTCCATGAATTGGGCCCTAAATCACAACCGTCTGGCCGATTCATGGAATTAATGTGCGCTGAAAATTCCCGCGCAAGCGTGTGAAACCGTGCGAATCGCAGTGCAAGTGCGAAAATCGCAGCAAAACCCGCGCATTGATTGATTGATTCATGGAAGTCCGTGCGCGAGTAAAATGTGGGATGTGCGCTGAAAATCTGCATGGCGCACGCCGGCGCACAGGTCATCTAAAGTCGTGCGCTACGGCCACAGCGAAAACGCACATAACGCGGCGCACATAACAATAGTAGGCATAACAGGGGGCGTGACAGTAAAGGAGGCAAGTGCGCGGAACGCCCACACGCTCGCCTACAACATGTATTCATGGAATCGAATAGGGCAAACCAGCGCACCGGCAAAGACGCGCACAGGCCTAAACACGTACGCCACACGAAGGCAGGTGGTTGCGTCCCTGCGCATGAAAAAAATGTGCGCCAAAATATGCGCTAACAAAAAGCACATTTATACAGCTCTGATGATTGTGCCATACTGTATTCCACTGGGACAAATGACGTGCAAAGGGGTACGCGACAAACACGAACACCCACTGTGTCCAAAATAGCGTGTGCGTGTATTTCGGGGGTGCGTGGGAAGTTTCACACGCGATTGGCCTTGGGCGAGCGGGGTGCATGTAAATCTGGGGTTGCGTGAAGTTTCACATGCGATAGGCCCTGTGCGAGTGGGGTGCGTGTATTCCTGGGGTTCGCGTGAAGTTTCACACACGATTGGCCTGGGTACGTGTAAATATGGGGTGCACGGGAAGTTTCACACGCGATTGGCCTTGGGCGAGCGGGGTACGTGTATTTCGGGGATGCGCGGGAAGTTGCACACGTGACAGGCCCTGTGCGAGTGGGGTATGTGTATATCTGGGGTGCAGGGGAGTCCCACACGTGAATTGGCAGTGTGGGTCCTTCCAGGTGTTCCCTCTACACCCTCCATGGCCCCTGCAGGCAGCCCACACCACAAGGGACTACTCATCACCCCATGTTATGTCCTGCAGGCAGCCCATCCACCATGGGCATGCCCCCCAGTCAAGCCACATGTCACCTTGCACTACTGATCACCAACGCATGACCCCCTCCACCCCCACTCCCCAGCAGTGCAGTGCACCTGCCAACAGGCCCCCACACAACTCACACTCATGTCCCCTTGCACCCCCACCCCCCAGAACTGAGGGGCACCTGCCAGCAGGCCCCCACTCATGTCCCATTGCACACCCCCCCCCAGCAGTGCAGGGCACCTGCCAGCAGGCCCCCACTCATGTCCCCTTGCAATCCCACCCCCCAGCACTGAGGGGCATCTGCCAGCAGGCACCCACTCATGTCCCCTTGCACCCCCCAGCAGTGCAGGGCACCTGCCAACAGGCCCCTACTCGTGTCCCCTTGCACCCCCACCCCCCAGCAGTGCAGGGCACCTGCCAGCAGGTCCCCACTCATGTCCCACTCATGTCCCCTTGCACCCCCACCCCCCAGCAGTGCAGGGCACCTGCCAGCAGGCCTCCACTCATGCCCCCTTGCACCCCCCAGCACTGAGGGGCACCTGCCAGCAGGCTCCCACTCATGTCCCATTGCACCCCCAGCCACCAGCACTGAGGGGCACCTACCAGCAGGCCTCCACTCATGTCCCACTCATGTCCCCTTGCACCCCCACCCCTCAGCAGTGCAGGGCACCTGCCAGCAGGCCCCCACTCATGTCCCATTGCACCCCAGCCCCCAGCACTGAGGGGCACCTGCCAGCAGGCCCCCACTCATGTCCCACTCATGTCCCCTTGCACCCCCACTCCCCAGCAGTGCAGGGCACCTGCCAGCAGGCCCCGACACATGTCCCCCAGCCAACACGTCACCACAATCTAGATCCATGGCCCTTATGGCCAGACTCCACATGCCAAAGACCCACCCAAGTATTGCATCCACCCACATAGAAATGCCAATTACATGATACAACCCCAATGGCAAGTATGTAAATGAACACATGTCTGTCACACACACACAATGGGTGCAAGTGAATGTCAAAACCCATATCATGACATGCATGAAACCAATGAGATAATACCACAAATGGAAGTATAAAAATATATATTAAAGATAACATGAACGTAAATCAAATTAAACACACAACAATTGGAATAACAAAAGAAATGGTCCATGTCCGATAAATAATGAAAATCCAGAAAACATAAGCAAAAGAAATCCAAAAAGAAATGTTGTCCAAAGTCACAGTTAAAAAAATCAAATCCAAGGGAAAATAAAAACCATTGCTCCATGGTGAACACAAAATAAATATTAAAAAAGATGAATCAAATGTAGAACTATGTACAATTGAAGAATCCAGGGTCCATGAGCCCAACTTAAGAAATGAAACCTACCAAAAAGTACTACCTAATAAAAAAACTATATACAAAAATGTGGTGCATTGTCCAAGCGGTCCAAAATAAAGAAAAAACGAAAAGGAAACCTAATACTAACTAACTAACTATTTACAAGGGCAGCGGGCAAGTCCAATGGCTCACTTGTTTTTGGCCCGGGCCAGGGCATCATCGAACCCCTGCTCGATGTCCTGGAGGCGGTCCTCTTTCATGGCCCTGAGGGTTTGCAGGGACGATGACATCTGAATCTCCAGGTCCCTGCGAATGGCCTCGAGGCACTCGGCCCGCCTCAGGGCCCTACGCATGGAGTTCTCCGCCCTGACCCTCGTGAGCCGTGCCTCTTCCGCCCGCTGCCGCTCCGCATCTATCGCATGGCCCAACCGCTGCCACATGGAAGACACTTCCCGTCCAGGGACCTCCTGCCCTATGGCCGATCCCTGCCCCTCCGATGCAGAAGTCCCTGAGCCATCATGGCTCCCACCTTGTTGCTGCTGCTGCTGTGCCGCTGCCTGTGCCCTGGCTCCTGCTGCCTGCACATCCTCCTCCAGCTGGGGTGCAGTTGTTGAGGTGGCCACCCCTGCTGGACGTCCGACTCCCGACTGTGGCAGGGATGTGTCCTCCACCAGCCAGGCCGCAGGCTCAGAGGAAGCTCCACAGGGCACCCAGGTGACACATGGGTGGGAAGATGGCACAGAGGACGACTGGCGCATAGGGGGTTCAGTTGAGGAGTGGGTCGGAACAAGGTCCAGAAAATGGAGGAATCCGGCCCTGGTGAGCTGTCCCAGTGGGTCAACGCGGTCAACGAGCCATGCGAGAAGACGTGCAGTCTCCTCTTGAAAAGACTGCTGGTCAGCTTGCATGGCACGTTGACGCAACGCCACCCCACCCAGGACAGGCTCAACCCAGTGCCGGATAGCCACATCCGCAGGGAGAGAAAGGCCAGTTGGTGTAAGCCGATTCCCTCCCTGAGAACGGGTTTGGATGTAGGTATCCTTGCTGGTGCAAGATGATGCAGTCACAGGATCGGGGACAGGATTATACACAGGCACCTCTGTGGTGGCCTGTGCTGCCTCCTGTCCTTGCCCCTGCACTGCACCAAAAGCACTAGTGAATCCCCACCTCCAGACCCCGTCTCTGTCCCTTGCACGGCCTCCTCCTCCACCAAACCCCCCACCAACCTGGATGACTCCGTGCCATCTTCCTCCGTCGGGCCGTGTGGGGTCTCAGCTGCCCCTTCGGCTGCCGAGGAGTCCAACTCCAACCTCCGCCTCTTGGACCTCCCCTCGGCAGCTGCGACCTGGGACGCGGCACCGGACTCCTCACTCCCCGACGAGATGACAACCTGGGAGGGGAGCCGTGCCTTGCATCTCCTGCTGGCGGTGCGATCACTGCCGCTGTGCTCCACAGCACCCTCTCTGCCCTCTTCATCAGTCGACGCTGCAGACAGGGAGAGATAGGACACAGGCATCAGGGCACTGTACAATGAACTCATACACACATGACAGTTGCACACGAGTGTCATTGTCAAACTTCAGACATGGCATTACAATCCCCAACACACATGTCATTTCAAATCACACACATGAGCTATTCCACAGCCATATCGCAACAGCCAGCACCATCCATACACATACAACAGCATGAGCAGGCAAAGGTGAGCCAGACATCACATGAGACACAGGGAGTGCACTAGACATGCACACACGCCACCACACTTACATGCATGTGTACACCTCAACCAAGTGTCGCAGTGATGAGATTGACATCCATGTCACATCTGGCAATCAGTCTTCTACATATCAGTCTCACATGCATCCATGTTGCATGACAGTTGCACACTTGTCAGATACACATACATGCACATGTACACAGTGCAGATACATGCAGCTGGAACCAACATCCATGTGTGACACCACAACCTTGACAACTGACCTACACAGTCATTCAAACATGTGTGCTCACACATCTGCATTTGGCCTGCATGCTTACCCACAAATACAACATCCATGTGTCTCACACATGAAAGGACTCGCATGTGTCAGCCTCACGGCCCTGTACATACACATCCATACATGGCCCTACAAAACCACATGTGCAACCTGCACACTACTGGCACACCACCACACGCACAGCTTCCAATCAGTATGCATGTACACTTACCGCTCGACTCCAGCCGGGTGTGCCTCTCAAGGACCTGGACGTGGAGCGCTGGGCATACACATTCCAGGACCCTCATTTGGTCTTCCGACAGGTGGCCCCGGCGCCCCTTAGCATCCGCTGCCTTCAAGAGGCACCGGGCCTTGTTGAGGGTCCTGGACCGGAAGTCCTCCCAGCGCTTCTTGACATGTTGGAATTCGCGGACTGCCACCCCCTCCGCTTTGATGGCAGTCACGATGTACGTCTAGATCCTGGTCCGTCCTTCCTTGTCGGCGCGCAACCTTCCGAAGAGGGCATCATACGGCAACATGACTTGCTCCACCAGGACACCAACCTCGGTGGCAGTGGAGCTGGTGGCCCTCTGCCTCTCTGGCTGGGGGTTGCTTGTGGTCTCAGATGGTGGTGTGCCCGACATGGCAACCCCAGAGGCAGGAGTGGGTGGGCAACTGAGTCCTGGGGCTGGGCTGTGGAGCAATGGAATCCCAGTCGGGAGTCTTCGGTTCCAGCAGGGGTGGTCACAGCAACAGCACCCCTGGCTGACGTGCAGGTAGCAAATGGCAGGGCACGTGGGCAGCAGGCAATCAGGCAGCAGCAGATGGTAGGTGGGAGCGTGCTCGGGGCACTGGGGGGCAGTAATTCGGCCTTCTGGGCAGGAGCGTGGTCTTCCGTGTGTGAACGCGTGGCCAGCTTGATACGAGTGATTTGACACGTGCCCCAAGTATGCAGGGTGGTGAGGCTGCAGGGGCAGCTGCAGCTCCATCCGCCCCAGCTCTGACTCTCTCAGCCAGGACAGTGTTGGTCCTGGTCCATCATACTGATGTTCCCCCTGCCAACATCACACTTCAGACAATGCCTGCACCAAGTCCTATGGTCAATGTGCATTCGCACACTCCAACAACCCAGTCCACTGGTGATTGCGCCCCGACTGACCAGAGCGGCGTTAGCCACTCTGACTCTGCTCCACCTTCTAAAAAGAGGAAGAAGGGTGCTCTGGCACAACAGGCTGAGACCCCAGGCATGGCTATACACTCCGGCATGTCAAGGAAGCCTTGCTTTAATGACGCAGAGCTTAATGCACTTGTGAGCTATGTGTCGCAACATAGCCACGAAATGGTGGTGACTGCAGGGTCCAAGACCACACATGTTCAACGTAAGGCACACTGGCAGACCATCGCCAACGACATAAGTGCCCTTGGATTTGTGAGGCGCTCAGCTGATGATTGCTACAAGCGGTGGAACGACCTGAAACGCAGAGCAAAGGACAAGCTGGCCTCAAGTCATGCGTCTACTCTGGTGACTGGCGGTGGGTCTCCACAAGAGGACAACAAACTCACTGAACATGAGTCTGTTGCTGGGACCTTCGTCACAGAGGAACAGATCCGAGGTGTGGGAGAACTACCCGATTATGAAACATTGTCCGGTGAGTGCCCACGCGTGTGTGTGTAATGCATGTGTATGTTGTTTGGGTGACGGGTTCTGATTGAGTGGCAGGTGAGGGTGTGTGTGACTGAGTAGTATGGGTCACCCATGTGCTTCATCCAAAACATTCTGTGGCCTTGAATTTGGGTGTGACACTATCCCTTCTGCCCACAGTAGTAATTTAGCGCAACATTACGGCAGTTGCCCTTGAGGTGGCATCATGCAACAACATTGTTTGTATTTTTCAGTTTTCTTTCAGGCTGATAGTTTCAATTCTCCCACTTTTGCAACACATTCCTCAGCCCTATTGTGACATATGTGACATGCTTCTGTCAGTGAAGAACCCCACATAGGCCCACATGTGTCACCTTGGTAGTTGAAAGATTTGACCATTCAGGCTGAATGAGTATTGTCCTGATCACATGATGTTTTTGGGCCTGTTTGAATGTGGAACATGCTAGTTGTTTCCTGTCATGTTGAAGTGCACAACCATTGATGTGTACATGGCCCTGCAATCACTGTATTTTTGTACACTGGATGTGTTGCAGTGTGTGGCACATGGCATATCTTTTCCCACTATGTGGAATTTTGCATCTCTTCATGTCCATCTCACATGGATGGGTGACAGTACTCATTCACTGACATATGGATGTACTTGTGGAATGTACCATGGCTATGGTACATGCCATCTGTGTGATGGCATGTGTCATTTATGTGTATAGGACATGCCACTCACAGGCCAATATGTGATGGCAGTGCTACCCAGCATGCAGCAAATGTGTTGCTCTTCCATCTTGGTGTCATCAGTGTCTGCCATTTGCCTCCCTTTCCAACTCTGTGACAATGCATGCATGGGAGGGTTATAGTCACGTGGGACATGTGTAAATCATGTACTGGTTCTGTAGCTTGTCAGGCCTATTTGTGTGCTATGGTGCTAATGCCTGTTTCCATTTTTTTGTCTTTCATGTTTTTGCAGGGGATGACGCACTTGATGCTGGTGAGGTTGCAGACCCAGGAGGAACCTGAGGCACAACCGGCCACCAGTGGGGGACGTGGTGTGGTGGTGGGTGAGAACCCACTCTTGCTGCTGACGATACTGTCAAGGGGTGTCTCTGGGTGCACCTCCCCAGACCTCTATTCAGGTGTTGATTCGGATGATGAGACCTATGTGGCATCGCAGGTAAGTGTTTCTGGAAGGGGTTCTGCTCTGTCCAACCACCTGCACCAGGGGTAGAACCCTCTATGGGGATGTCAGTGTTGGTTAGTCGGCCTTTGGCGGTTATGGGTGCAGGGTCACACTCCACAACATCTGATCCTGTTCCTGGGCCAGCAGATCAGAGGGGGAATGCAGTCCTGCAGCCTCAGGCAGTGCCGGCACAGCAAGGCGCAGATCGCCTGCCCCAAACAGGTGTGGTGCCCGGCGACGCGGTGGCCGTACGCCACCAGGCAATACCGCATTGCAACAATCCATTTACTGTATGGCAACCCAACAGGCAGCATCAGTTGAGATGATGGCTCAAGCAATGGAGAGGGTGGCCACTTCCATTGTCCCCCCTGAAAGGCAGATGGAGCTACTACAGCAGGCAACAGACTCCATTTGCCAATCACACATGGAGGACATGTTGGCGTCCAACAGGGACAAACGGGCGGCACTGGAGACTCTACGCCAATCGATTTCAATAGCGTCCCAGGGCCACAGGGAAGCCCTGAGGGTAGAACTCCATCACCTCAGGGAGACTCTTGTTGACCTTGAGACTTCCACTAACTTGAGGACAGAACAGCAGCTGGAGCGGCTCACACGTTCGCTCTCAGCTGAGATGCAGGCAACTCGGGAGGAGATCCGGGCATCACGTCAGGTGCTGCATGGAGATCTCCACACTATAATCCTCCAGAACAAGACCTTCCACACCTGCATGCTTGTTGCCATGGAGGACCATACCAGGGCTTTGCGTGGGCTGCCTCCCTTAGCACCACCACCTCCTGTGGCAGCAGCAGAGGGTGTTCAGAGCGACAGCAGCAGTTCTCCCACATTGGCATAGCCATGCAGGCCATGAGCCCATGGAGGTGTTTTTTTTCCCAACATCCACACAGGCGGCTGTTGGTGCGCACCCTGTCCCCGGACCTCCTGAGTGGCCTCCCCCGGCCCCCACATGGCCATTTTTGATTTTTGATTTTTGATTTTTGATTATTTTTTGACAGTGTGTTGCCTTGTGTGGCTCCCGTGGGCATCCACTGTATTCCGGCTGGGCACATGCAGGCTTGTCCTGAGTTTGGGTTCGATGCTTGGGTTCGTGAGACACACACCATTCCTGCTTCCCGTTTCCATGGGCTTGCAAAGGGTGTGACCAAGTGACAGTGATGTACACAGTGATGTTGGGCTCCCATGAGCTCTGTGGGCAGTCTGTAGTCAATACTGTGTAGACATTCCTTGTGTATATTGTAGTTGTATTGTACACTGCATGTTGGAATTATGTATGCTTCTGCTTCCATGTCTCCCTCTGAATTTGCAGGTTCATTCCTCATGTCTTCACAAGGCCGTCTACTTTGGAGATGGAGTTCATGTTGTATGCAGTACAGAGACATGTTTTGAAGCCTGCAAGACTACAGTTGGAAGGGGGCGATGTGGTGGCATATTCAGGTTGTAAGACTACGACTACTTTAACTTAGTACTGTCATGTTTTAGTTATGTTTGAGCTTGTGTAGCTGCATTGTATTGTTGGTAAATATTTGGTCATGTGTGTTGTTAGTTCAACATTACTGGGAGCATATTGTTTGTGGCGAGTTTCTATTAGGGACACTGTACTTTGTGACACTTGTGTCAGGTTTTCGGGATTGCTTTGTTTGCTCTCACATAGCATGACATGCCATGGTGTGTTGGGTGGTGGTGCTGGGGAGGGGTTGGGTGACATGGCACTGTTCTCATGTTGTATTTTGCAAGGGGGTAATGCATTTAGCAGCATATGTGTCTTTTGATGACACAGCATTGGTGGTGTTTCAGTAGGTAGGTATGCACACATTGTGACACTTCCAAGTGACCAATCTCAGGCTGGTATGGTAGTGACAGTTGACTGTCCCTTGAGTCATCATCATTGATTGTCAGTTGGTATGTGCCAGGGCTGTGTGCACTCCACAGGGGTGTGATTCTAAGTGAAGTAATTAGCCACCAGCTGCGTTCGGGCTGCCTCACCCGTGCTCTTTCCCCTCCCATACGCAGGAGCTGTGCATGTGGTTGGGGATGTGGGGGCACCACCATGTCCACTGGCAGGCCCCGGCGTGTTGCAACGTTGTGCAGGACACATGCTGCCACTATGATACTGCACACTACTGGGGGAGCGCATAACAGCTGCCCGCCGGAACGGTCAAGGGAGCGAAAGCGTGACTTGAGCACTCCGAATGTGCGCTCCACTATGCCCCGGGTTGCAATATGGGCTGTGTTGTATCTTACCTCGGGTGGCGTGGTGGGGTTCTGAATTGGCGTCCTCATGTGGGTGCTCAGAGGGTAGGCACTGTCCCCTAGGGAGGTGGTGATGGGTATCATTAGTAGGGTTGTGACATTACTCAGTATCTGGCATGCATGCATGTGCTGTGGCATTAATACTCACCGAGCAGCCATGTATCGCCATGTCGCCCAGCTTCTATGTCCCGGTTTAGGGTTGACATTCTGTAAATGAAACTGTCGTGGGTTGTCCCTGGATAGTTGGCATATACTGAGGTGATGATTCCTTTGGCATCACATACTACCTGGACGTTGATGGAATGCTAGTGCTTGTGTTTTCTATAGATGTGTTCTGATGCCCTGGGGGGACGTAGAGCCACATGGGTGCAATCAATGGCACCTAGGACTTTGGGGAATTGTGCCACCCTGTAGAAATCCTGGACGGCAGCCTGCCTTTCATGATGGCCAAGACCTGGTGTAGGCAGCGTGACTGCGTGGCCTGTGACACCCCCCCCCACTATGGCACTTGTCCGCTGAAATGATCCGGTGGCCAAAAAGTGCAGTACATTGAGGACCTTCTCCAGGGGGCTGAGTGCTTGGGAGCAGAGGGTGGGTGATGTGAGGTCATCCTCCCACTCACTGACCAGGTCGAGTATTATGTGAGGTGGAAACCTGTACCTCCCATACACCTGGTCATCAGGCATGCCAAAAAGGCTGGTTCTGGGTTTGAAAATTCTGGGCCTGACTATCCTCCTCCTGCGGTATCCCATGACCACTGCTGCTAGGAACGGTATGTTCATCCTGGTGTCTGAGCTTGCTTGTTGTTTGCGCGCACTTTTATGCTGCGCGGGTCCACGTACGCCTGCTTCCTGCTGGCGTACGTGTTTCCGGATTAGCACGTCTTTTTTGGTGCGTGTGTGTGGCCGTTCCGCGCATTTGCCTCCTGTACTTCCACGCCCACCGCAGTAATACACGGACCCCGCTCCCCCAGGCCGAATCGCGTGTAAAACTTCCCGCGAGCCCCTGAAGTACACGTAACCCACTCAACCAGGCACAATCGCATGTAAAATTTCCTGTGAGCCCCTGAAGTACACGTACCCCGCTCACTCACGCACAATCGCGTGTAAAACTTCCTGCGATCCCCTGAAGTACACGTACCCCGCTCACCCAGGCACAATCGCGTTTGAAACTTCCCACGCACCCCAGCAATACACGCTATTTTTGACACAGCGGGTGTCCGTGTTTGTCCCGTACCCCTTTGCACGTCATTTGTCCTAGAGGGCCACAGTATGGGACATTCATCAGAGCTGTATATACAGGCTTTTTGTTAGCGCAGGGACACTACCGCCTGCCTTCGTGTGGCGGACATGTGTTGATGTACATAGTTGACTTTTGGTTTGTGTCATGAGATCGCCATTTCACTGCTGGGGGGTGGGGATGCAAGGGGACATGAGTGGGACATGAGTGGGGGCCTGCTGGCAGGTGCCCTGCACTGCTGGGGGGTGGGGGTGCAAGGGGACATGAGTGGGACATGAGTTGGGGCCTGCTGGCAGGTGCCCTGCACTGCTGGGGGTGCGGGTGCAAGGGGACATGAGTGGGACATGAGTGGGGGCCTGCTGGCAGGTGCCCTGCACTGCTTGGGGGGTGGGGGTGCAAGGGGACATGAGTGGGGGCATGCTGGCAGGTGCCCTGCACTGCTGGGGGTGGGGGTGCTGGGGGACATGAGTGGGGGCCTGTTGGCAGGTGCCCTGCACTGCTTGGGGGTAGGGGTGCAAGGGTACATGAATGGGGGCCTGCTGACAGGTGCCCTGCACTGCTGGGGGGTGGGGGTGCAATGGGACATGAGTGGGACATGAGTGGGGGCCTGCTGGCAGGTGCCCTGCACTGCTTGGGGGTGGGGGTGCAAGGGGACATGAGTGGGGGCCTGCTGGCAGGTGCCCTGCACTGCTGGGGGGTGGGAGTGCTGGGGGACATGAGTGGGGGCCTGCTGGCAGGTGCCCTGCACTGCTTGGGGGGCCGGTGCAAGGGGACATGAGTGGGACATCAGTGGGGGCCTGCAGGCTGGTGCCCTGCACTGCTTGAGGGCGGGGGTGCAAGGGGACATGAGTGGGGGGTGCTGGGGGACATGAGTGGGGGCCTGCTGGCAGGTGCCCTGCACTGCTGGGGGGGTGGGGGTGCAATGGGACATGAGTGGGACATGAGTGGGGGCCTGCTGGCAGGTGCCCTGCACTGCTTGGGGGTGGGGGTGCAAGGGGACATGAGTGGGACATGAGTGTGGGCCTTCTATCAGGTGCCCCTGACTGCTGGGGGGTGGGGGTGCTGGGGGACATGAGTGGGGGCCTGCTGGCAGGAGCCCTGCACTGATTGGGAGGTGGTACAAGGGGACATGAGTGGGACATGAGCCGGGGCCTGCTGGCAGGTGCCCTGCACTGCTGGGGGGTGGAGGTGCAAGGGGGTAATGCGTTGGTGATCACTAGTGCAAGGTGACATGTGGCTTGGCTGGGGGGGCATGCCCATGGTGGATGGGCTGCCTGCGGGACGTGACCAGGGGTGCAGGTAAGTCCCCTGTGGTGTGGGCTGCCTGCAGGGGCCGTGGAGGGTGTAGAGGGAACACCTGGGAGGACCCACACTGGCAATTCAAGTGTAGGACTAACCTGCACCCCTGAAATACACGTACCCCACTCGCACAGGGCCTATCGCGTGTAAAACTTCCCGCGAGCCCCTGAAGTACACGTACCCCACTCAACCAGGCACAATCGCGTGTAAAACTTCCCACGTTCCCCTGAAGTACACGTACCCCGCTCACTCAGGCACAATCGCGTGTAAAACTTCCCGCGAGCCCCTGAAGTGCACGTACCCCGCTCGCCCAGGCACAATCGCGTGTGAAACTTCCCGTGCACCCCCGCAATACATGCTATTTTTGACACAGTGAGTGTCCGTGTTTGTCCCGTACCCCTTTGCATGTCATTTGTCCTAGAGGGCCACAGTATGGGACATACATCAGAGCTGTATATACAGGCTTTTTGTTAGCGCAGGGACACTACCGCCTGCCTTCGTGTGGCGGACATGTGTTGATATACATAGTTGACTTTTGGTTTGTGTCATGAGATCGCCATTTCACTGCTGGGGGGTGGGGTGCAAGGGGACATGAGTGGGACATGAGTGGGGGCCTGCTGGCAGGTGCTCTGCACTGCTGGGGGGTGGGGGTGCAAGGGGACATGAGTGGGACATGAGTGGGGGCCTGCTGGCAGGTGCCCTGCACTGCTGGGGGGTGGGGGTGCAAGGGGACATGAGTGGAACATGAGTGGGGTCCTGGTGGCAGGTGCCCTGCACTGCTTGAGGGGTGGGGGTGCAAGGGGACATGAGTGGGGGCATGCTGGCAGGTGCCCTGCACTGCTGGGGGGTGGGGGTGCTCGGGGACATGAGTGGGGGCCTGCTGGCAGGTGCCCTGCACTGCTTGCGGGTGGGGGTGCAAGGGGACATGAATGGGGGCCTGCTGGCAGGTGCTCTGCACTGCTGGGGGGTGGGGGTGCAATGGGACATGAGTGGGACATGAGTGGGGGCCTGCTGGCAGGTGCCCTGCACTGCTTGGGGGTGAGGGTGCAAGGGGACATGAGTGGGACATGAGTGGGGGCCTGCTGGCAGGTGCCCTGCACTGCTGCGGGTTGGGGGTGCTGGGGGACATGAGTGGGGGCCTGCTGGCAGGTACCCTGCACTGCTTGGGGGGGTGGTGCAAGGGGACATGAGTGGGAGATCAGTGGGGGCCTGCTGGCAGGTGCCCTGCACTGCTGGGGGGTGGGGGTTCAAGGGGACATGAGTGGGGGCATGCAGTCTGGTGCCCTGCACTGCTGGGGGGTGGGGGTGCTGGGGGACATGAGTGGGGGCCTGCTGGCAGGTGCCCTGCACTGCTTGGGGGGTGCGGGTGCAAGGGGACATGAGTGGGGGCCGGCTGGCAGGTGCCCTGCACTGTTGGGGGGTGGGGGTGCAATGGGACATGAGTGGGACATGAGTGGGGGCCTGCTGGCAGGTGCCCTGCACTGCTTGGGGGTGGGGGTGCAAGGGGACATGAGTGGGACATGAGTGTGGGCCTGCTGTCAGGTGCCCCTGACTGCCGGGGGGTGGGGGTGTTGGGGGACATGAGTGGGGGCCTGCTGGCAGGAGCCCTGCACTGCTTAGGGGGGGTGGTGCAAGTGGACATGAGTGGGACATGAGTAGGGGCCTGCTGGCAGGTGCCCTGCACTGCTGGGGGGTGGGGGTGCAAGGGGGTAATGCGTTGGTGATCACTAGTGCAAGGTGACATGTGGCTTGGCTGGGGGGGGAATGCCCATGGTGGATGGGCTGCCTGCGGGACATGACCAGGAGTGCAGGGTAGTCCGCCGTGGTGTGGGCTGCCTGCAGGGGCCGTGCAGGGTGTAGAGGGAACACCTGGGAGGACCCACACTGGCAATTCACGTGTAGGGCTCCCCTGCACCCCCGAAATACACGTACCCCACTCGCACAGGGCCTATCGCGTGTGAAACTTCACGGGCACCACAGTAATACACATACCCTGCTGAAATCGCGTGTGGAACTTCCCGCGCACCCCAGTAATACACGTACCCTGCTGAAATCGCGTGTTAAACTTCCCCGCACCACAGAAATCCACATACCCAGCTGAAATCGCGTGTGGAACTTCCCGCGCACACCAGTAATACACGTTCCCCGCTCGGCGTTTGCTGTTTGGCAGCCCTGTCCAGGGTTAGCGCAGCCCTTTGCACTGAATTGGGAATTTTGATGGCTTTTCCTTGCGCGAGGGCGTTCTTGGGGGTGTAACTGGCGCTGCTGCAGGGTCGCTGCGCCACTCTGCGCCACGGCTGGTTTTGGAGGCTAAAATCCATGAATACGCTGTGCGCGGATATCAATTTTAGCGCACACGGCTGGCGCAGACATTCGTACGTGCACACTGTGCGCCAGCCGCGTGCGCCACTTTTGTGCGAAATTCTATGAATTACCCTGTGTGAGTAGGGTCATAAACTATTTGTAGAGATGTTTTCCTTATGGGGGCTGCAAAGGTAGGACTTTTGTGTAATTATCTCCCCTCCTTCAATTCAGCTCTCACAGCATCCCGATGAAACAAGATCACTGAGATATCGTAAATACTCAGTTCAATTTACATTTTTAACCAAGTCAACTTTAGAAGGGTTGTGTTGTAAAGTGTAAAAAAGTAAAATAATTAAGAGTGACGACATTTGTTTATGTGCACGTTTGTAGGTAATGTTTGGATTTTGAAGTTGGAATTGTTGTGGTCTTTTTTGTAATACTTTTACTATAGATAATTGCCTTTTCTTTATCTATTTTCTCTTTTTTACTTCATCACAAAATTCTTAAGTAGCCAAACGTGTTACTAAATCAAATGAAATCAAATGAAATCAGATAGGGAATCTCATCATTTCTCTGAGAAGGCCATTCAATGTATTCACCTTCCCATGTTGTATGAGCTGGGCACTATACCAATGGACAAGATTCAAAATGTTATGCATCATGTGTTCAGCTTCACCTGCCATCAGCCATAGCCATCATATTCAATGATGAGGGATCATGGGAGTTGTAGTCCAAAACATTTGAAGAGCCATATGTTGCAGTAGTATAGTAAAAACTCAGCCAGAGATGCCCCGACTTCAAAAACTTTTAAGTTGTTGCTTGTCTGGAAATATTATGGGGGTGAAGGGTTGGGAAAGTGATCCTTTCCTTAATACATTGCAATGTATGCTTGTAGAGGATATGTCTTTGCTGGTCATAAATTAGCTGTAAACAAGGTTAATATTAATGTCTAATCTTGGTATAGAACACAGATTTCCTTTCCATACTTGTTCAGTATAAGGGAGTACTGGCTCCATTAAGTAGAATGAGTAGTTTCTCTCCATTTCTTGCCAGTACAATGCGGTGGTTGGTTTGCTTTCCATTATCAAGTTATACACATATACTGTTATCAATAATATAGCAAGTAACATGCATGTTTGTGCGCACGGTGTTCATTTATGATGTATTTGTTGCATAATGAGTGCCCGATTAAGTTACCTATCTCGTTTCGGGTTCTTTTTTCAAAACTACTTGAAGAGAAATAATTGGTTTCCACCATGTTGGTGAACAAGTCTGGTGTTTATCGCTGTTGATGGTTCTTTGAGTTCATTGTTGATTACGTGTCAGCTGGAAAATAAATGGTGTACAGCATCAAAGCAAGTAGGAGACAAGGGCACGAGGTCGTATCTTGAGCTGAATCGAAGTTGATTTGCCATTTGCTAAGGCTGCATTGTACCTGGGATCATGGAAAGGGATTTTTTTTTAAAAAGGTCTTGTTGATGTTCAGTTTAAACAGTAAAGAAGATTACGTTTTAACATCGGCTGTGTGTCTTTAATGGAACTAGCACAGCTTGATTCTAAAAAACTATGCTCAATGTTCATTTTCATGAATTTTCTTTATCATTGTTTCTGAAAAAAAAATGCTTCAATATCTTTTTACCAAGAGAGAATACTGTTTAGACGTCTATACACTGGCCAAGAACCAATGGAGTAACTTTGCTGAAAATGTTGGGGGGGACAAGGGTGGTGTGGAGGGAGGGTGGATTGTGACTCTTAGAGATCGTTTCGGTCAAATTGTTTGAAAAAATGTGGTCGAATGGTAGATTTCACTGAATTCAGTCACCACCATTAGTTCGAAGCCAAAGATACCAAACATGAAGAGCTAGGGTTTGCGGCGTCCCCCGCTCCCCATGTTCGGTCTTTTTGGCTTTGGCGGTTGCGAGGGTGTCCCCCGCTTCCTCATTATTGGTGGCAGGGGACCCAACAAATAAAAAGAAAAAAGAGGCACCCTGCAGCGTGAGATCCAACCCACGTTAGATAGATGGATCTGGCGCTGCAGGGTACAGGAGAGGCGGCGGATGGAGAAAAGATAAGTAAGGGGGGTTTGTGGGTGTACTGGCTGGAGGGACATGGGTTTGGTTTTTTGTACCGAGGTAAAAACATATTCGCAGCAAAAATTACTACGGTCAGTTCTGCCATGATTTTGTACCCCTGTTAAACAACCTAAATCCCTGAGGGATAACACTTCACTACTATACCACAAGAGTCCATTGCTGACACTCTGTTATAACTTTCATAAGACTGGTGGCCTATCTTTAAAATTCAATTGGGCCTCCACACATCTTTAGCCGGCCTGCCATGCACCCAGGGAAACAACATAACATTCACAAACTTAATTCCAATAGAACATACAAACAATGTATTATTTATCATTCATTCAGACAAAAAAGTTAACACACATATGCTTGCATACACTCTCACTCACACACAAATGCACCCAGCACCTCCATTGACATACACTATGGGCACATAACATGTATATGCACATATACAATAACACATAGAAACAGTGGTGCAATGACCATTGAGCAGACCAAACTTTATCACTCCCGATCCCTGAAATTTGGGCTAAGTTGACTTGACCTAGCTGAACTATGAAGCCATGGCCGAAAAGAACAGATTCACTGGAATGTCAGCAATTCCCTTGATTTTTCCTTTCATTCAAAGGCAGAAGCCATGGGTTAATGCAGTGCAGTGGGTGACCAAGTATACTTGGTATCAATTTTTAAATGGCATATATCTTAAAACTTGGGTTCTGCACAGCGCCTTAAATGTGTACGTGCTGACAGATTTTTTTCTACAAGATTCTGTCTGATTAAAATTAAGGTATGTTTTCATGTGTTCAAATGGCTCCAAGCAGTGAAGAAACAAGCCGGGAGAGGCAGCGGGGGCAAGCTGCCCCCCGTGGCTCTTTTACGAGGAAGACCAGGACAATTGTCATTGGAACAACTCTCCTGTTCGGCACATCAGAGAGGGCGCCAAACGGCAAAGGTGTTCCGAATGGTCGAGGTGTCCCGCTGCCAGGACAATGTCCCAAGGAGCTCCGGGCAGCAGAGGGTCCTCACGTTGCTCTGTATCAACAGAGCATTACAATGTGAGCCATTAGGCTACGATGGGATGGAGGGAGGTACTATTAGAAGGGACTTTTGTCGCTTTAGAAATGTGAATGGGAGGGAGTGAACAGAAGTGAGAAGGGTGCGTAATGTTGCATGCTTTATGAATTAATGTCTATGGTTTTAAAACCCCAGGGGGATTTGTTAGGCTCACATTAATCTACATGATGGTATTGTGACTTTACATGAAGAATGGGGAGAATAAAACTAAAGCCATACTCCCATTGCTCAACATATTTCTATGACAATGTATATAGTGTATGGTTAGTTTACTATGAAAGGCTAGTTTATTATGTAATGTGGTTTGCTTCTAAGGCATTGCTATAAATAATGATTTAAGCATATGAAATGCAAAGCAAAATCTTAATAAATATCTTTATCAACTAAACCCGGAACGTTGTGCGTGGTTGCTTAAATTGTCCACAGCTCAGTTTCACCATTTAAAGTGTGTGATCCTGAGCAAATCATTTAATCATATTGTGCCTTATCTGCAGCTCTGCAAGTGACTCTGATTCACTTCAGAGCTTATGTTAATGTACCATGGTATTATAATGGAAATGCCTAATGACTATAGAGTTCCTCCACATATAACAATAGTGCAATTTAGTTATTTTGCACCACAGTTATTTGTCAATTAGCTTATTTATGGGAACTTATTCTAATGCCACTTCCTTGGTGCCTCCAAGTATCAAAGACTGATGATGCACCTTGCAATGTGCTTTTCTATTCAGTCATTTCTGTTGGTGCAATTAGGAAGTTTGCATGTATTTTGCCTCAGAGGGCTTGAACAGAGCTCTAATAGGTGGGTTTCCTGCATCTGGAATGATCCTGCAGTTTTATTTGTTTTTGTTGTGTGTTAAAATGCCATCTTCCACGAATGTTACCAAAAAAGTAGATTGGGGCAGGGGTGGGGGCACCAATGAGAATATGTGGAATTCCACACACTGCATTTCGCTGCTCCCCCCGCTCCACACTCTTACAATGCTGGATACTCCCCTGCTTAGTTTGGTAAGTGAAGCAGTTTTTGGTGGCCTGTAACCTGAACCATGACAGCCATTTACTAATTTGCACCAAAACGTCCTGAAAAATTGTCTGCAAAACTCGAAATACTTTTTGCCAGTTTGGTGAAGATTTATTTTGGTGGCAGGGGGAAAAGTTTTACAAGGCTCCTAAAAGTGTGCTTTTAACACAAAATCCCATACGGTTCCTTCTGCGCAAAAACTGCTTAACAAACATACACCATGTTTGAAAAGCGTATAGCACTCAAATTCATTTCACAGAATTTGCAGGGTGTGATAGTTTGGGATCAAAGGTTTTCTCAGCTTGACTCTTTCCACTCTACTTGGGGAGGGTGCACCATCTGCCAACTTCATTTTGAAATTAGGATGGTGGTGCTTAGGTAGCATCAGAAAAGTGGCAAGACTAATTTTAGAGGCATTGCAGAGCTGTGGATTGCCACAGAGAATGCACCATTTGTTTTTGTTAGTGTGTCCTCATACCTGGGGCCTTAATGTGTACTGTGAGCTCTGCTCACATTGTCCAAATGTGACACGCGCCCTCACTAGGTTCAGCCCGCAGCCCAGCCCCCCAACCAACATACACAAACACAATTAAAAAATCTTTTAAAAAAAGAAAAAACAGTGCCTCTGGTCTCCTTTCACATGCCACCCGGGCTACGTCTCATGTTACCGACCTAACCTCTTCGCACTCACGCACCTCCAGACAGAAACCATAAAGAAACCAGCAAGCTGAATGAGCTTCCTAGTTCCTGTCTGTGTGTCACACAAACACAAAGCTGGAAAGTGATTCTCTGAGCCGCGGCCCCTGGAAGTGCTGCTGCTAGTGTGGCAGCACAGGTGCCAGTCCCTGCAACACCCAGTTCAGCACCCTGGCTGCTGACTTTGAGTCAGGCCAGCCAGGGTGAGGGACTTAGCCATGCAGGGCATCCCGGCCCTGAATGTGTTGCAGAGCAGCTGGCAGGTATCTCTGCATTATTTAATGAGACAGTGCAAGCCTTGCTGGGCATCCCAGCTGGGCTCGCACTGGCCAATTACATAATTGATGACTGCAGCCCCCCTGAACTCCCTCCAAAAGTTGGGGGGGACAAAAAGGCATGCCACAGAAGTTGGGGGGGACAAAATCCCCTGTCCCCCCCTATAATTACGCCCATACCAAGAACAGTCAATATATAGGAGAGACAAGTTCACAGGGGCCGCCAGTCACACCGACTGGTTGCTAATGCATAAATGTGAACCTCATGTAAAAACTGGGGGCCTGAATAACAGAAGCGTTTTATAATAGCACAATGTCATTGAAAAACAGACTGTGAATCAAGCCTGTTTTTCTTCCAAAGAAGGGCAAAGTTTCAGGTCTTCCGGCAAAATGGAACCAACGCGCTCTACACTATCAATGGCATAAACAGATTGTTGTGATCTGAGGGAGCAGGTCTGTTAGGCACGATTGTATGCAGTACCCTTTGGGGGCACTACAACAACCCTGACCTCCTGGCAATAGGAACCCAACCTTTGGTATAGGTCTGTACTACACAGGTTGGTAGCGTGATTGAGCAGACAGGCTTATCTCAAGAGGGGTCAATGTGAACTGTAGGGGAGTTACACAGAGATTCACAGTGACAAGTGTTCAAATAAACACTTACACACAAGGTTTCTTGAATAAAGAATTTTTAATTTATTTATCAGTCAGTTTGGGCAAGCCTTCAGAAGGGAGCAATATAACAGTTACACTCAAATGTGCTTTACAAAATACACACTTTTAATATCTCTAAATCAGTGAGCACTCTTTTGGGATGAACCGCAGGCACAACCTACACACTCAGTTGACTTCAATAGCTAGGGTGCTGGGGACATTAATATATCACTGTTGTATTTAGAATCATTTAGGAGTAAGTCAAAGGAAAACGTTATTAAAACATACAAGAGACCACAAATATTCTTAAGCAGGCAAACACTTTCAGATCTCCCAATAAGAGTAATTCAGTGGAACAGGCTAAGCCAAAGTCAATGGGTAAAAGTCTATATGAGCTGAAGCACTTGTAGGCAAGTAAGAAAAGTCTTTGCACAATGTTTTAGAAGTCTTTGAAGAAAAGGAAGAATCAATTTCAAGCCACAAGCTGATTAGAGTTGTAAGTAGTAGAAGATGCAAGCAACTGTACAGCAAGAGGTAAGTTCTCTCAGACTTGTATAGTACCTTTGTATTGAAGAAAAAGTGCAGCAGATGACTTCTGTTCCTGAGCCGCTTTGCAGATCTCAGTATTCCTGGGCCTCAGTCATGAGGACAAGAGGGAGGACTTCGGGGGACTCCTGCACTGCAATGGGACGGTCACCGCTCGCAACTGGAAATTTTCAAACAAATGGCTGTTCAGCGTTTCAGCTCCTCGCGTCTACCGCAAATAGCAACACCAGTGTTGCTGGCTGTCGAGATGGGCTTTGCTTGCTTCTGGGGTCCCACACTCTGTTGAGGGGGCTTAGGCTCGGTCAGTCCTGCTTCCCGGGAGTCGGAAGGATCTTCGTGGTGCTCTTGGCCAGCTTAAAAGCAATGCACACAATCTGGTGTTCCTCTCCCAGGTGTTTCAGTTTCCAGCAGCAACTCTGTGGAAAGTCAACCAGCTCTGAGAAAATGTCCAGGTGGCTTACTTTGGAGTTGATTGGTTCAACCAACTTAAGGGGAGACATTGTCGTTGCAGGGACTACAATTTGTCGATACGAATTTGGAGTTTCAGCACAGCAGCAGGGCTTCACCGGGCAAACCAACGGTCCAAGAGTTGCAGCAGGCGTCCTCTTCAAGTTCTTCTTTGGTTCCTTCGTCCAGTGGTTGACTTTGCCTTGCAAGCCAAAAGCCTCGCCTTTTATCCAGTTCTCTCCCATTCATTCCAGCCTAGCTGTCAGTCACCTAGCAGGGTGGCTGTCCTTGCCGGACAGTCAGCCGGCCAATCACTATTGAGTGCATTTGGGTCTCTAAGGAGACCAAGCACAGGGAGTTGTGGACATCTCCCTCACTTCCTGCCCACCCCAAACACCCTGGGGCCAGAGGCGCCCTTCACTCAAAATCCAGCAAAGTTGTTGGGGGTCTCTAAGGTGGAGGGAATTAGCACATTTCTGAGAATTCTCCCTAACAAGGGCACACCCTCAATTACTGAGGGATCAACCTGGCACATGGTATGCAAGGAAGAAGATGAGTGTGAAGGGGACAGCTACTGCTGTTCGATTTAAAGGATGCACGTAATCTGTTACACATGAAAGGCCCAGACAAAACCTTATGAGGAGAGCAGATAGTACTGAACGGAAAGATATTTTGAGATTCCCATCACTATGCAGCCCCGTTTCCTCCATTAGATAATACAATGGAGGCTTAAAAAAAACTAAAAGAAAAGGGCAAAGTGGTCGGAGGCGAAATTGCATTTATAATTTGTACAGGAATGGAAAAAATTGCATGCACTACAAATGCCAGGACTTACAGAAGATGATTTTAGTGGTGTTCCATCATTATTTAAGGAACAGAAGTATGCAAGTAGTGTTGCTAGGGGAGAAAGTGCATACTGTTTTGCTGCATTACTAGTGTTTTCACGCTTTAGAATGTTCATATTCAGCAGCTATTCTGGATGCATTTTACTGTTCTGTGGCAGCAAAAACGTGTACATTTTAATTCCGCCATTTTGTTCATTTTATGCAGTTGATAAACTGATTAGTATTTAGTTGAGTAATATTAACATGTATTATTTTAAATGTCATAAATGACTGCTACTCGCTTCAATGCAGTGATGTGTAGTGGTTTGCCTGTGACAATTCCTGCTACTAAATGTGGATGTTATAGTGACTACCATTACAGTGGGTGCACTGGGACCCATTTACTCTCACCTCATCCTGCACTCGTATTAGCAATATCAACTTTCAGAACAACAAATTGAATTACAAACTTATTCCACTGTCTTTTCTAAAGAAGCTCAGCCTAGTTTTGATTTGTCTGTTTGTTAGATGTGCAAAACACGTTGTTTTCTATAGCATTTCAAATTTTGTGTCCCATCACACAAACAACAGGCTGCTTGAACATTTCAAACAATGACTTCAAGCAGGTGCCCTTATCAAACAGTTTGTTGTGTTGTGTCTTAATGTTAAATAGCAAAACGGAGATGGTCTTGGGCTCATATCCCTTACAACCTGAGTTAATAGAAGGGAGGAAGTTCATTGAATTGCACCTCTTACCTATTTAGTTAAAAGCAAATTATAGTACATAATAATTCAAAGGTTGGCCTGATACTCATCTGCATGCTAAGATAAATGCTTCGATTACATAAATATATCTTCTTTGGTTGCACAGAGAACCATGTGCTAGACCGATGAGTTTACTGTGCAGGCCGACCTGTCAGGAAATCATGGCTTCACCAATTTACATTAGTACCCGGCACGCCCGGCGCAGCGGGAATACAGCGTGGTGATTGGCTCATTTGCAAGCCATACCACACGGTATTCCCTTTACGCCGTATGTGCCGGGTTCTCTGTTCCCGGCGAGGGGTCTAGCAGCCCCTCAGCCAATGAGGAGGCTCGAAACGGGGCAATCCCCGCTCCGAGCCGCCCCATGGCTGGAGGCTTCCCTCGTCCCCCGCCGGGGACTCAGGTAAGACATTTTGTTTTTGTTTCCCCCTTCCTCCTCCCTCCTCCCACCCCACTACACTTACCTTCTATCCCGGAGTCTTCGGCGGGGGACAATGGAAACCTCTAGCCATGTGGAGACTCGGAGCGGGGCCATCCCCACACCAAGCTTCCACATGGCTGGAGGCTTCCATCGTCCCCCACATGGCCCTTTGTTTAGGTCTTCAATGCTATTTTCCATTCCATTAATTAAGTACTGATATATCCTTACACTATTGTGCTCCCCCTCTCTCTCTTTTTCTATCTGTCGGTCTCTCTCTCTACTCCTTACTCTATCGTTCTTTCTGTCTCTCTGTGTCTGTGTCTCCCTCTGTGTCTGATTGTCTCTCTCTGTCTCTCTGTCTCTCTTTCTCTCTATCTGTGTTTGGTACCTAAATGATATTTTACTGGTACACTTCCTTAATATATTTTCTGTATTTGACACAGTAAGGCTAATTCTCTGCAACATTCCCCGGTGGCTTTGGAACAGTGGTGCTAATGCTCCTGCATTTGGAGCCTTTGTACTATTTCGCATCTTTGCTCCCTAGATTATTTAAACTTCAACTCCATCAGCTCTACCAAACCCAGTCAATGTCACTGGATCATGGGAGTCATCTGACATCTGCAGGTTGCAGGCCCTCCTAATTGTAGTATGTCATTGATATTTGTTTGCCATTTAGTATATCAGTGTTACCACACCTGCACTGTGCCCAAATCTATGTTGGGTGCCGTGGTGCTATATTTCTTGAACATTGCTCAGTATCTCCCATGCACATTCATTAGTGTCTCCTGCTTGGTCTTGCAGAAGGGACAGGGTTGATGTTGTTGGGGTGGTCGGGAAAGGTCCCCATGAGGGAGGTTTATGTTGCATGCACTGTATTTATGACTGGGGTTGGAGCAAACTGAGCATGATAATGCAACTTCATATGTATCCAGTGTAGTTAATTGTAGATGTTATTTGTTACTTTTTAGTATTATTCTTTGTTTAGTGCTGATACATGTTAGCTTACATACGCACAGAAAGATACAATGTGAAAACCACCAAATGAAACATAAAGACTATTCACACATGGGGTGCTCTGAAGTACATGGAAACTGAGAGGCGGGGACAGTTTTTAATGCACGTGTGAGGAAGAGGGCTGGTGAACACACTGTGAAGAAAATACAGTTATTAAACATGCATGCACACTGATACAAATACATAGGGAATTTGTGAATCAAAATGTAGTGTGCTTTTTACAAATGGCTTAAAACACAGCAGCCAGGGCTGTTTGCAAAGCGAACTTTGCTGCAAGTTTCAGAGACCAGAGGATGGGTAAATAAGTAACTTCAACCTTCACAGGCAGCTCACCTGAAGGAGACAGCTATGGATTTTATGGTCTGATGAGTATAATAAACAGCAGATTTAATCTCCCGAATGCTGGGGAGCTCGACAAAGGGGTTTTCCTATTTGTTTTTTTGCCAGCAGTAAAACATGGGTTGAGTCATTGCCCAAGGCTAAAGTAATTAGATCCCGGGAGTTTCAATTGTATTTTCAGATGTGCTGGGTGCAATACAGTGGCAGTTCTCTAGATGAGAATTTTCCAATGGAACGAGAGACCTGGGGAATGAGATGGTTATCGCTAATTCAAAAAGAAATTATTTATCCAGACTTCTTCATATCGCTTGGAATATGTTTGAAAACCATGTGCAATTAAAGGTTATGGTTAAAAGGGCTTAGGCCAGTTATTGCTAGTAATTATGTTTGTATAAAAATGTTTAACTGGATGATGATGTCATGACCTACCATGAATGAATCCTAAGAAGAGGTGTGTTCTACATATGAGCTGAAGATGGTATTTAAGATAAAGGTAACCAATAAAACTGTAGGAATTGGAGGAAGATGGGATTTCTTTTATTTATTTATGTATTTAAACATTTCTAATGCGCCGGTAATTCACAAGTCTCAGGTGCAGATACATGGGCACAAACGACATACAAAGGACCAAACGAACATAGAGGACAAGACAAGATGTTGATGATGATGTAAAGATTTTAACTGATGTGGTTTGTTGACACTTGGGTTACTTTGGGTCTACATCACCATCTAACTGCTCCCTGGCTAATTATACAATAAACTTGCTTTACATACAAACCGCTCACTCGTTCCTCAGGTGGTGGAACTGCTTGGGTTGAGCTGATTAAGGGGCCCATCCCCACAACGTTTGCGAGCCAGCTGGGAGCCCAGGCTTTCTGAGATGTTGGGTATCTTCTGTCTGCACAGCTCAGCTGTGGCACCTCACTGTGGGGGCCAGTCTTCTTTGCATTATGAAAAAGAGGTCTGCCTACTCCATATTGGTTAAAGGTCTGTCTGCTCCCCAGAGATGTTGTGCTGTGGCCCAGCTGTGCAGGACGACTTGACAGAGCACCACATTGGAGTGAATAGGGTCTACGTCAGTGTACATTTGGAGATAGAGCAAGGGGAAATAGGGGCAAAAGAGGGTTGTTTCTTTGATTTAAGGGGTGTGGTAAGTGTAGACTTGGAGTGAGTGTGTGAAGTTAGTTGAGGTTGTAGGGTTTGAAAAAGTGGATATTTTTCATGGAGTGATTGAACTGTTCTGTGTTGTTAGTCTCTTGTACATATGTTTTACCTAGTTTGTTATTTTACAGGTGTGACGTGGTAACCTATCCCACACACCCAGTGTAAGGTTTGTCCTGATATCCTTTAGCTTGCTTATCTGATTGGCTGGATCCCTTACCTGAAGGTGGGGTGACATCTTATGGTAAATCCAACTCTAGATAACTTTCTGAAATAGGCCCTTTACATTCTTTTGTATTGGCTGTGCAGGTAGAGCCTGTGCCACAATTTTCTTGGTTAGTCGAAGTAGTTAAGGAGAAACTTCCTGTAGTCAGGAAAAGCGTTTTGTAGTAGAGAAGGTTGTACTAGTAAAAGTAGGGAGAGTGAGATCAGTGGTGCGGTAGTGGAAAGCAGTGGCCACTCCGATGCACGAGTGGTGGGGATATATCCGAAATATAGGCTGATAAGATACTGTCTTTTGTGTAAGAGTGAGAAGTAGAATTGAAGCAAGAAGCTGAGTAGGTAATTGGTGTTAATGTGTACGGTGAGTGATGATGGGGAACGACAAAAAAATTGGGTAGGAGTATAAAGGGAGTTCTTTGGAAGAAAATGTTTTCATGCCGTGGGTTCGGATTGGTATTTTTTGTGTGAAATTGTCTTGGATAAATTGGGGTGGAGTATGAAAACTCGGTTGAAACATTTGTTTCAGGTAGTTCCTGGCTATAAGATGAATATTTTAAAATACCATAGGGAATGGTTACGGGAAACTTAGGGAAAAATACTAAATTCTTGGCCTATCGATGGAACCTATGACATGGGGGTATTGGAGAACTTGCACACATTCTTCACTACAAAGCACAAGGAGTCGAAAATAGAGAAGCGGTTCAATATGTTAGAGCTATGGATGATGTATGAAAAAGGTGGGAAGGCCATAATCTTGAAATCGTTGGGCAAGGGCCAAAAAGGAGGTTGCAGGAATTCCTTCTTCACTACCCCATATGGGTTCTATCCTTTCATCACCTGCATTGGGGTACATAGACGCTGAGCTCGAACCTCCATTTTCCCCAGCGGCCACTTCAGTGGTTGCAAAATGGACAAAGCTGATTCGTCCATCAGCTGCGCAGCCCATGAAGTGGGATCTCGAAGAAAGTGGAAGGGTAATTCCTTCAATGGTTAGGGCTGCAAAGAGGTTGCAAACAGAGAGTGCAGAGGGAACAAATGCCGTGTTTGCTAGATAAGCAGACAGATTCAGAGGCTGATTCATGGAATTAATGTGCGCTGAAAATTCCTGCGCAAGCGTGCGAAAGCGTGCGAATCGCAGCGCAAGTGCGAAAATCGCAGCGAAACCTGCGCACAGCGATTCATGGAAGTCTGTGCACGTGTAAATCCATGGATGTGCGCTAAAATCCTGCGTGGCACATGCTGGCGCACACGTCTTCAAACAGCGTGCGCTACAAGCACATGAAAAGCGCACATAGCGAAGCGCACACAACAAAAGTAGGCGTAACACGGGGCGTAACACGCGGAATGGGGAACAACGCGTGAAAATGTGGCCATCACGGGGGAAGTACAGGAGGCAAATGCGCGGAACGCCCACACGCGCGCCTACAACATGTATTCATGGAATCGAACGGGACTAATGCGTGAGCCAAAAAAGACGCACTAATCCGGAAACACGTACGCCAGCAGGAAGCAGGCGTACATGGACCTGCGCAGCATAAAAGTGCGCACAAACAACAAACAAGCTCAGACGCCAAGATGAATATACCGTTCCTCGCAGCAGTGGTCGTGGGAAACCGAAGGAGGAGGAGGAGGATAGTCAGGCCAGAATTTTTACACCCAGAACCAGCCTTTTTGGATGCCTGATGACCAGGTGTATGGGAGGTACAGGTTTCCACCTCACATAATACTCAACATGGTGAGTGAGTGGGAGGATTACCTCACATCACCCACCCTGTGCTCCCAAGCACTGAGCCCCTTGGAAAAGGTGCTCAATGTACTGCACTTCTTGGCCACTCGTTCATTTCAGCGGACTACTGCCATAGTGGGGGGGTCTCACAGGCCACGCAGTCACTCTGCCTGCACCAGGTGTTGGCCATCATGACTGAACGCCCATCAGTCGGCAGGCACATATACCTGCCCAGAACACCTGCAGAAAGGCAGGCTTTCATCCAGGATCTTTAGGGGGTGGCACACTTCCCCAAAGTGCTAGGTGCCATTGACTGCACCCATGTGGCTCTACGTCCTCCCAGGGCAACTGAGCACATCTACAGAAACCGCAAGCACTGGCATTCCATCAACGTGCAGGTAGTATGTGATGCCAAGGGAATCATCACCTCAGAATATGCCAACTATCCAGGGTCCACCCATGACAGTTTCATTTACAGAATGTCAACCCTAAACCGGGACCTAGAAGCTGAGCGGCATGGCGATGCATGGCTGCTTGGTGAGTATAAATGCCCCTGCACATGCATGCATGTCAGATACTGAGCAATGCCACAACCCCACTAATGATACCCATTGTCACCTCCCCAGGGGACAGTGCCTACCCACTGAGCACCCACATGATGACGCCAATTCGGAACCCCACCACACCACCCGAGGTAAGATACAACACAGCCCAAATTGCAACCCGGGGCATAGTGGAGCGCACATTCGGAGTGCTCAAGTCACGCTTTCGCTCCCTTGACCGCTCTGGTGGGCAGCTGCTATACGCGCCCCCAGTAGTGTGCAGGATCATAGTGGCAGCATGTGTCCTGCACAACGTTGCAACACGCCGGGGCCTGCCCGTGGACATGGTGGTGCCCCCACATCCCCAACCACAAGCACGGCTGCTGCGCATGGGAGGGGAAAGGTCACTTGGTGAGGCAGCCCATACGCAGCTGGTGGCTAATTACGTCACCTAAAATCACACCCCTGTGGAGTGCACACAGCCCTGGCACAAACCAGCTGACAATCAATGATGATGACATAAGGGACAGTCAACTGTCACAAACATACCAGCCTGAGATAGGTCACCAGGAATTGTTACAAAGTGTGCATCCCTACCTGCCGAAAGACAACCAATGCTGTGTCACAAAAAAACACACATTTATGCTGCATGAATGACTACCCCCTTGCAAAATACAACAAGAAAATAGCGCCATGTCACCCAACCCCTCCCCAGCTCCGCCACCCAACACACCATGGCATGTCATGCAATGTGAAAGCATACAAAGCAATGCACAAGACCTGACACAAGTGTCACAAAGTGTACTGTCCCAAATGGAAACTGCCCACAGACAATATGCTCCCAGTAATCAATAACAAACAGCACACATGAACAAATACTTACCACCAACACAATACAGCAACACATCATGAAACATTGCAAAAACATGACAGTACTAAGTCAAAGTAGTGGTAGTCCTACAACCTGAATAAGCCAGCACATCGATCCCTTCCAACTGTAGAGTGTTGCTGCCACGCAAATGTGTCAGTGTACTGCATACAACATGAACTCCATCTGCAAAGGAGACGGCCTTGTGAAGATATGAGGAAGGAACCTGCAAATTAGGAGGAAGACATGGATGCACAAGCACATATCAATACACCATGCAGAGTTCAACACAACAACAATACCCACTAGGGATGTCCACACAGTATTGACTACACAGCTCATGGGAGCCCAATGTCACTGTGTAAGTCACTGTCACTTGGTCACACCCTTTGTAAGCCCATGGAAACGGGAAGCAGGAGGGGTGTGTGTGTCACGAAACCAAACATCTAACCCAAACTCAGGACAAGCCTGCATGTGCCCAGCTGGAATACAGTGGATGCCCACGGGAGCCACACAAGACAACACACTGTAAAAAAAAAAAAAAAACGGCCATGTGGGGGAAGGGGGGAGGCCACCCAGGAGTTTCGAGGACAGGGTGCACACCAACACCCACCTGTGTGGATGTTGCGAAAAAAAAATACCTCCATGGCTCATGGCCTGCACGGCTATGCCATTGTGGGAGAACTGCTGTCGCTCCCTTCACCCTCTGCTGCTGCATCAGGAGGTGGTGGCACTATGGGAGGCAGCCCATGCAAAGCCCTGGTATGGTCCTCCATGGCAGCAAGCATGCAGGTCTGGAAGGTCTGATTCTGGAGGATTAAATTGCGGAGATCCCCATGCAGCACGTCACGGATTGTCTGCACTTCTGCACTCATGGCCTCGCGGGATGCCCGGATCTCCTCACGTGTTGCCTGCAGCTCAGCTGAGAGCAAACGTATGAGCTGCTCCAGCTGCTGTTCTGCCCTAACATTTCGGGAAGCCTCAAGTTCAAGCAGACTCTGCCTGAGGTCATGGAGTTCCACCCTCAGAGCTTCCCTGTGGCCCTGTGACTCTATTGATATGGATTCGCGCAGAGTCTCCAGTGCCGCCCATCGGTCCCTGTTGGATGCCAACATGTCTTCCCTGTGTGATTGGCAAATGGAGTCTGTTGCCTGCTGTTGTTGCTTTATCTGCCTTTCAGGGGGGATGATGGAAGTGTCCACCCTCTCCATTGCCTGAGCCATCATTTCTACTGATGCTGCCTGTTGGGTTGCCATACCGTACATGGAGTTTTCCCATACAGTATTGCCTGGTGGCGCACGGCCACCGCGTCGGCGGGCACCACACCTGTTTGGGGCAATGGGATCTGCACCTTGCTGTGCAGGCACTGCCTGAGGCTGCAGGACTGCATTCCGCCTCTGATCTGCTGGCCCAGGAACAGGAGCAGATGCTGTGGAGTTTGACTCTGCATCCGTAACCGCCAAAGGTGGACCTACCAACACTGACATCCCCATAGAGGGTCCTACCCCTGGTCCAGGTGGGTTGGACAGAACAGAATCCCTGCCAGAAGCAATGACCTGCGACAGCATATATGTCTCATCATCCGACTCAGCACCTGAATATAGGTCTGGGGAGCTGCACCCAGAGGCACCCCTCGACAGTATGGTCTGCGGTACCCAAGTGTTTTCACCCACCACCACAGCACGTCCCCTACTGGTGCCTGGTCGTGGCTCAGAATCCTCCTGGGTCTGCACCATCTCCTGAACCTCACCAGCATCAAGTGTGTCATCACCTGCAAAAACATGAAACACAAGAAATGGAAACAGGCATGAGCACCATAGCACACACATAGGCCTGTCAAGACAGAGATCCTATACATGGTTAACACATGTCCCGCATGACTATAACCCTGGCATGCATGCACTGTCAATGATTCTGAAGGGGAGTCAAAAAGGCAGACAATGAGGACACCAAGATGGAAAAGCAACACATTTACAGCATGTCGTCTAGCACTGGCATAACACATCAGCCTGTGAGTGGCATGTCCAATACACATACATGACACATGGCAGCACAGAGATGTCATGTAGAATAGCCATGGTAAATTAGATAACTACAGCGATATGTCAGTGAATGAATACTGTCACACATCCATGTCACAGGGACATGATGAGAAGATTAATGAAGAAAAGTGTTGCAAAATATGCATGTGACGCACACTGCAACACATCCAGTATACAATTAGACAGTGATTGTAGGCAGATGTACACATCAATGGTTGGCCACTTCAACATGACAGGAAACAACTATCATGTTCCACATGCAAACAGGCCCTAAAAATAAATTCCAGCAGGCCAATATTCCCTCGCCCTGAATGGTTTAAACATTCACATAACCAGGTAACTAAGGTGGCACAATGTGGGGTGTAAACAATGACAGAAGCATGTCACATATGTGGCATTAGGGATGCAAAAAGCATATGAAAAATGGGATAATCTAAACAATCATGCTGAATGAACACAGAAAAAATCAGAATAATGTTGTTGCAAGATGATAGTTCAAGTGCAACAGCAGTAATGTGGGGCTAATTGGCTACTGTGGGCAGAAGGGATACTGTCATACCCAAATGAAAGGCACATGAATGTATTGGAGGAAGCACATGGGTGACCCATAACACTCAGGAGTACACACCCTCACCTGGAACTCAATCAGAACCCGTCACCCAAACAACATACACATGGATTACACACACATGCATGGGCACTCACCGGACAATGCCTCGTAATCAGGTAGCTCTCCCACACCTTGGATCTGTTCCTCTGTGACGAAGGTCCCAGCAACAGACTCATGTTCAGTGAGTGTGTTGTCCTCTTGTGGAGACCCACCGCCAGTCACCAGAGTAGCGGCATCATTTGAGGCCAGCTTGTTCTTTGCTCTGCATTTCCGGTCATTCCGCCGCTTGTAGAAATCATCAGCTGTGCGCCTCACAAATCCAAGGGCACTTATGCGGTCTGCGATGGTCTGCTAGTGTGCCCTACGTTGACCAGGTGTGGTCTTGCACCCTGCAGTGACCACCATTTCGCGGCTATGTGCGACACATAGGTCACAAGTGCATCAAGTTCGGGGTCATTAAAGCTAGGCTTCCTTGACGTGCCGGACTGTGTAGCCGTGTCTGGGGTCTCAGCCTGTAGTGCCAGAGCACCCTTCTTCCTCTTTTTCAAAGGTGGAGCAGAGCCTGAGTGGCTTGCGCCACTCTGGTCAGTAGGGGCAGAAGCGCAGGTGGACTGGGTACTGGGAGTGTGCAAAGGCACAATAACCATAGGTCTTGGTGCAGGCATTGGCTGAAGTGTGATGTTGGCAGGGGCAACATCAGTTTGATGGACCAGGACCGACACTGTCATGGGTGGGAGACTCAGAGCTGGGGTGGATAGTGCTGCAGCTGCCCCTGATCCACATGGCCGGGTGACACCAACTTGCACCAGCACACATGGCTTCAACTTGCTGACCTGGAAGTCAGCCTGGGAGTCATCCTGTGCCGGGTCAGGTGCCACAATGGGCTGGTCCAACAAGGGCTGAGCTGGGATGGTGTCAGCCACGTTCCCCTCAACAATGGGGGGGAGCATGGGTGTCCCTGATTGGTGATCCACACATGGGGGTCTAGGGGCACCCTGCAAATCCTGTCCACATCCCCTACTGCGCCCACCACGCCCACCTTTTGGAGGTCAGCCACCTTTGCCTCCCTTACCGCTTGGTCACCTCCCAAGCATGGCACTGATGTTGTTGTGTGTATGGGAGTTGCAGTAAACAATTATCCTGGGCAATTGGGGGTGAAAGAGTTAGGGTACTAGATGGAATTCGTACCCTAGTGCTGTAGCAAGGCTGTCTGAGACCCCTGGGGGAAGATGACGGGTCACGCAATGCACAGGCAGCCCGAAAACAAAAAGTAACGTGCATGCAACCCCTCATAGACCACGTGCGTGGAAAAATGAACCCGCACTACGCTGTGGCACCCAGAAACACAAAAATAAGGGTACGCGTGTTACACGCAGCCTATAATGACCTCTGAAGGGGTACGTGACACACGGGGCAAGCACAGTTGGTAAATGCATGCGCGACTCACCGTCTGCCTGGTAAAAGAACATGAAAAAAATGCACATGTGCACATTGGCAACACCCCCGCCAAAAGAAGTATTGTACGCTGTCTGAGGAGACAGGACAAAAGAAGAAGTGAACGCTGTTTGAGGAAACAGGCCCCAAAAAAAAAAATGAACGCTGTCAGAGGTAACACGGAGTACGAACTTGAAATTATGTGAAGTAATCGCGTGTGAACCGACAAGAAGTACAGAATTCACCCACTCGCTCTCCACGAAAAGCACGTACAAGGAAATGGGGTCCTACACGTACCTTTTAAAGCGGCCCACATGAACAGCGTCACTTACGCGTGTACGCACTAAGGCCCTTTCCTCCAATTACACAAGCTGACACTCGGACGTGCAGTTTTTGGATGTATACGATGAACATGCACCCGTGTTGATGGAAATGCCCGCGCGCGTCTCGTCACTTACGCGCGTAGGCCCTTTCCTCAGATTACACGCATTCACATGCGCTCGTGCAGTCTTTCACGCGTGCTGAACCACTATGCCCACGTCACGAGGGAAACGCCCGCGCAATTTTCATCACAGAAGCGCTTACACGCTAAGGGCCTTTGGTCCAATGAAACCACGTATGTGTGCTGACGCGCTTACGCGCAAAGGGCCTTTCCTCGAATTACATGCTGATGTGCAAGATTTTCACGTGCCAAATCACTCCGTATCAAGCTGGCAACACAACAACACACAGAAGACCACCATCCTGCCCAGAAGGTCAAATTACTGCCCTCCAGAGCCCCGAGCATGCTCCCACCTGCCATCTGCTGCTGCCTGCCTGCCTGCTGCCCACGTGCCCTGGTATTTGGTGCTTGCACATCAGCCAGAGTTCCAGTTGCTGTGTCCACCCCTGCTGGAACAGAAGACTCCCGACTGGGATACCATCGCTCCACAGCCCAGCCCCAGGACCAAGTTACCCACCCACGCCTGCCTCGGGGGTTGCCATGTCGGGGTAAACACCATCTGAGACCACTGGTGACCCCCAGCCAGAGAGGCAGAAGGCCACCAGCTTCAGTGTGAAGGAAGTTGGTGTCCTGGTGGAGCATGTCCTGGGGCAGTATGATGCCCTCTTCCGAACATCATGCACCAACAAGGAAAGACGGGAGAGGATCTGGGACGACGTAGTGGTTGCCATCAACGCAGAGGGGGTGGCAACCCGCGACATCAAGCACGTCAAGAAGCGCTGGGAGGACTTCAGGTCCAGGACCCTCCACAAGGCCCGGCGCCTCATGGAGGGGGGCCGGGTCAGCATGAGTGACATCCAGATGAGGGTCCTGGAACACGTATGTCCAGCGCCCCACGCCCAGATCCTTCGGAGGAAAACCCGTCTGGAGTTGAGCGGTAAGTGGCCAAGCATTGTAATGTGAGACAGGGCATGTTGTAGTGTGCTGGTAGTCTGATCCTTGCCTGTATGTGTGACATGGGCCATGTATGGATGTGTGTGTGCAGGGACATCATGTTCATGCATGTGAGACCAGTAACGTGCAAACCCCCTGGTTGGTGCATGAGTTCCAATGCAACATGGGGAGCTGTATGGCATGAAAGCATGCCAGTGTCTGTTCTTGCACATGGTGGGGGTGTGAGGGATGGGTGCTGCTGTCATGTACATGTATGGTGCACATGTGTGTGTGTCTGAGAAGTGTGTCTGTGACTTTGATACGCCATGGATTTATGACACATGATGATGTGTACATTCACTCATGCAGTGCGGTCACCGTTGTATGCACTGTGTCTATCCAATGTGTCTGTGGTGTACAAGGCATGATGCATGACCTTCCGGTGATGTGCGTGCATGGGATCAGTGTGAGCCATGCTGCATGTGAGTTTGAAGGCAACATTTGGATTAATAGAGGCCCTTGTACATGGATGCTGATGTTGATTGCAGGCGCTGTGCCTGTTTATGCATGTGTGTTGCGTGCATTCACCCATGTGTTGTGGAGGGACAGGATGGAAGTGACGTTTGACACTGCCACTCATGTGTTATTGCTTCCTGTCTAGGCAAATACTGTACTGCACCCTGATGCTTTTGTTCTATGTCTCCCTCTACGCAGCGTCAAGAGAAGAAGAGGGCGGAGACGGCGCTGTGGAGCCAAGCGGCGGGGATGCCTTCACTGGGCGGCGACGCAAGGCCCAGCCACCCTCCCAGGACTTGCCATCATCCGGGAGCGAGGGGGCTGGTGCCGCGTCTGCCACTACGGCTGTGGCGGAAGGGCCGGGTGAGCCCCCACAGGGGCTTGCAATAGCGGAAGACGGTACAGAGACAGCCAGGTTGGTAGTCTCCACAGAAGAGGAGGAGGAGCCCGCTACTGAGCCGCACATGGGGCCTGCTGGGGGTAGTAAAACTGGTGCAAGTGGTGCAGTCCAGGGCCAGGGTCAGGAGGCAGCACAGGTCACCGCGAAGGGGCCTGTTCATGTCCCTGTCCTTGACCCTATGACTGCACCACCATGCACCAGCAGGGATGCCCCGTCCCAGGCCCGTCCGCAGGTAGGGGAGAGTGCCATGTCATCTGCCTCTTCACTACCTGCGGACGAGGGTTCCAATGAACGTATGGGCTCCGTCCTGATTGGTGTCGCGTTGCGCACGCGTGACATTCGTGATGACGTGCGTTCTACCTGGGCGGAGAACGCACGCCATCACGAACAGCAGTGTCGCGACATGGCACTGTTGGGAGGGGCCCTGGTTGGTGGGTTACTACATGTGACACGCACTCTGGCGGACCTCTCCTCCTCTGTGGAGACTATGTGCCAGTCATCCTCCCTGCCGTCTTCCTGCCCAGATTCCACCAGGGCCCCCTGTGGACCTGGCGTGACCAAGACAGCCAGCTTGGTGGAGATCCCATCCCTGCCACAGTCGGGAGTCGGCTGTCCAGCAGGGGTGGACACCACAACTGGAGACCAGCTGATGGAGGATGTGCAGGCATCATCGGACAGGGCACATGGACAGCAGCAGGAGCAGGCTCTAGGTGGGAGCAATGATGCCTCGGGCCATCGACATCAGGGTGGCAGACATCGGCCAGAGGGCAGGAGAACCCGGGAATGGATTTGTCCTCCGTGTGGCTGCGGTTGGGCCAGCGTATAGGTGCGGAGCGGCAGCAGGCGGATGACGCGTGGCTCACCATGGTCAGGGCAGAGTTCTCCATGCGTCGGGCGTTGAGGCGGGCAGAGTGCCTCGAGGCAACTCGCAGGGAGTTGGAACAGGCCTTGAGTGCCTCCCTGCAAGACCTCGGGGCCAGGACAGAGGCCCGCCTCCGGCAAATAGACATGGAGTTCGATGATGCCCTGGCCGAAAACATCACTGACTGGGCCGCAGGACTTGCCTGTCGCCATTGTAAATAGTTTATAGTGTTAGGTTTCCTTTTTTTTCTTTATTTTGGGGCTTTTGGACTATGCCCCACACTTTTGTAAATAGTTTTTTTGTTAGGTAGGTTATTGGATAGGTTTCATTTGTTTCGTTGGGCTCATGGACCCTTGGAAATTTGATTGTACATAGTTGGACGTTGGATTGATTTTGATTTTGTACATGGATTAATGGATTTTTCTTTTGGACAATGGATTGTACATAGTTGGACAATGGATTATTTTGAACTTTTCCTTTTGATTTCACCATGGATCAATGGATTTTTTTTACATTTCCTTTGGATTTGCGTTGGTGGAGGGAGAGTTTGGACTATTTTTCTTTTGGATTTCTTTGTATTGGTTATACTTTTCATTTACTCTTCTTTTGCACATGCTTTTCATGTCATGTTTGCTATTTTGTTATGCTTTCATTTGATTGATTTATTTTTGTACATAATACATTTTCATATTTTAGTTCCATGTGTGGGATTTTCTCATTGGGTTAATGCATGTGAAAATGTGGGTTTACACAATCAATGCCAACAAGTGTGTGTGACGGACATGTGTTGATGTACATAGTTGACTTTTGGTTTGTGTCTTGAGATGGGCATGTCAGTGTGGGTTTGATTGGGAAATCATTGCATCTCAGTAATGGGGTGGCGTGCTGTGGTATTATGGTGTAGAAGTGGGCCATGATTGTGCATCTTTATTTCATGTATGGGGGACATGAGTGGGGGCCTACTGGCAGGTGCCCCTCACTGCTGGGGGGTGGGGGTGCTGGGGGACATGAGTGGGGGCCTGCTGGCAGGTGCCCCTCACAGCTGGGGGGTGGAGGTGCTGGGGGACATGAGTGGGGGCCTGCTGGCAGGTGACCCTCACTGCTGGGGGGTGGGCGTGCTGGGGGACATGAGTGGGGGCCTGCTGGCAGGTGCCCCTCACTGCTGGGGTGTGGGGTGCTGGGGGACATGAGTGGGGGCCTGCTGGAAGGTGACCCTTACTGCTGGGGGGTGGGGGTGCTGGGGGACATGAGAGGGGGCCTGCTGGCAGGTGCCCCTCACTGCTGGGGGGTGGGGGTGCTGGGGGACATGAGTGGGGGCCTGCTGGCAGGTGCCCCTCACTGCTGGGGGTGGCGGTGCTGGGGGACATGAGTGGGGGCCTGCTGGCAGGTGACCCTCACTGCTGGGGGGTGGGGGTGCTGGGGGAAATGAGTGGGACATGAGTGGGGGCCTGCTGGCAGGTACCCCTCACTGCTGGGGGGTGGGGGTGCTGGGGGACATGAGTGGGGGCCTGCTGGCAGGTGACCCTCACTGCTGGAGGGTGGGGTGCTGGGGGACATGAGTGGGTGCATGCTGGCAGGTGACCCTCACTGCTGGGGGCTGGGGGTGCTGGGGGACATGAGTGGGGGCCTGCTGGCAGGTGCCCCTCACTGCTGGGGGGTGGGGGTGCTGGGGGACATGAGTTGGTGATCACTAGTGCAACGTGACACGTGGCTTGGCTGGGGGGCATGGCCATGGTGGACGGGCTGCCGATGGGATATGTCCAGGGGTGCAGGGTAGTCCCCTGTGGTGTGGGCTGCCTGCAGGGGCTGTGGAGGGGGTAGAGGGGACACCTGGGAGAACCCACACTGCCAATTCACGTGTAGGACTCCCCGCGCACCACACTGGATACACGTAGTCCGCTCTGACAGCAAATTCACATGTGAAAGTTCCCACGCACCCCAGTAATACAAGTACCCCGCTCGCACAGGGACAATCGCGTGTGAAAGTTCCCGCGCATCCCAGTAACACACGTACCCCGCTCGCACAGGGCCAATCGCGTGTGAAAGTTCCCGTGCACCCCAGTAACACATGTACCCCGCTCGCACAGGGACAATCGCATGTGAAAGCACCTGCACACCCCAGTAACACACATACCCCGCTCGCACTGGGCCAATCACATGTGAAAGTTCCCGTGCACCCCAGTAATAAACGTACCCTGCTCGCACAGGGCCAATCGCGTGTGAAAGTACCCGCGCACCCCAGTAACACACGTACCCCGCTCGCACAGGGCCAATTGCGTGTGAAAGATCCCGCGCACCCCAGTAACACACGTACCCCACTCGCACAGGTACAATCGCGTGTGAAAGTACCCACGTACTCCAGTAACACACGTACCCAGCTCGCACAGGGCCAATCACGTGTAAAAGTTCCCGCGCACCCCAGTAATACACGTACCCCGCTCGCACAGGACCAATCGCGTGTGAAAGTACCCGCGCACCCCAGTAACACACGTACCCCGCTCGCACAGGGCCAATCGCATGTGAAAGATCCCGCGCACCCCAGTAACACACGTACCCCACTCGCACAGGTACAATCGCGTGTGAAAGTTCCCGCGCACCCCAGTAACACACCTACCCCGCTCGCACAGGGCCAATCACATGTGAAAGTTCCCGCGTACCCCAGTAACACACGTACCCCGCTCGCACAGGGCCAATTGCGTGTGAAAGTTCCCGCACACCCCAGTAACACACGTACCCCGCTTGCACAGGGCCAATCGCTTGTGAAAGTTCCCACGCACCCCAGTAACACACGTACCCCGCTCGCACAGGGCCAATCACGTGTGAAAGATCCCGCGCACCCCAGTAACACACGTACCCCACTCACACAGGTACAATCGCGTGTGAAAGTTCCCGCGCACCCCAGTAACACACGTACCCCGCTTGCACAGGGCCAATCGCATGTGAAAGTTCCCGCGTACCCCAGTAACACACGTACCCCGCTCGCACAGGGCCAATCGCGTGTGAAAGTACCCACGTACCCCAGTAACACACGTACCCAGCTCGCATAGGGCCAATCACGTGTGAAAGTTCCTGCGCACCCCAGTAATACACGTACCCTGCTCGCACAGGGCCAATCGGGTGTGAAAGTACCCGCGCACCCCAGTAACATACCACGCTCGCACAGGGCCAATCACGTGTGAAAGATCCTGCACACCCCAGTAACACACGTACCCCACTCGCACAGGTACAATCGCGTGTGAAAGTTCCCGCGCACCCCAGTAACACACGTACCCAGCTCGCACAGGGCCAATCGCATGTGAAAGTTCCCGCGTACCGCAGTAACACACGTACCCCGCTCGCACAGGGCCAATTACGTGTGAAAGTTCCCGCGCACTCCAGTAACACATGTACCCTGCTCGCACAGGGCCAATCGCATGTGAAAGTTCCCGCGCACCCCAGTAACACACGTACCCCACTCGCACAGGGCCAATCACGTGTGAAAGTTCCCGTGCACCCCAGTAACACACGTACCCCGCTCGCACAGGGCCAATCGCGTGTGAAAGATGCCGCGCACCCCAGTAACACACGTACCCCACTCGCACAGGTACAATCGCGTGTGAAAGTACCCACGTACCCCAGTAACACACATACCCAGCTCGCACAGGGCCAATCACGTGTGAAAGTTCCCGCGCACCCCAGTAATACACGTAGCCCGCTCGCACAGGGCCAATCGTGTGTGAAAGTACCCGCGCACCCCAGTAACACACGTACCCCGCTCGCAAAGGGCCAATCGCGTGTGAAAGATCCCGCGCACCCCAGTAACACACGTACCCCACTCACACAGGTACAATCGCGTGTGAAAGTTCCCGCGCACCCCAGTAACACACGTACCCCGCTCGCACAGGGCCAATCGCATGTGAAAGTTCCCGCGTACCCCAGTAACACACGTACCCCGCTCGCACAGGGCCAATTGCATGTGAAAGTTCCCGCACACCCCAGTAACACACGTACCCCGCTCGCACAGGGCCAATCGCTTGTGAAAGTTCCCGCGCACCCCAGTAACACACGTACCCCGCTCGCACAGGGCCAATCTCGTGTGAAAGTACCCACGTACCCCAGTAACACACGTACCCAGCTCGCACTGGGCCAATCGCGTGTGAAAGTTCCCGCGCACCCCAGTAATACACGTACCCCGCTCGCACAGGGCCAATCGCGTGTGAAAGTACCCGCGCACCCCAGTAACACACGTACCCTGCTCGCACAGGGCCAATCACGTGTGAAAGATCCCGCGCACCCCAGTAACACACGTACCCCACTCGCACAGGTACAATCGCGTGTGAAAGTTCCCGCGCACCCCAGTAACACACGTACCACGCTCGCACAGGGCCAATCACGTGTGAAAGATCCCGCACACCCCAGTAACACACGTACCCCACTCGCACAGGTACAATCGCGTGTGAAAGTTCCCGCGCACCCCAGTAACACACGTACCCAGCTCGCACAGGGCCAATCGCATGTGAAAGTTCCCGCGTACCGCAGTAACCCACGTACCCCGCTCGCACAGGGCCAATTACGTGTGAAAGTTCCCGCGCACTCCAGTAACACATGTACCCTGCTCGCACAGGGCCAATCGCATGTGAAAGTTCACGCGCAAACCAGTAACACACGTACCCCACTCGCACAGGGCCAATCACGTGTGAAAGTTCCCGTGCACCCCAGAAACACACATACCCCGCTCGCACAGGGCCAATCGCGTGTGAAAGCACCTGCACACCCAAGTAACACACATACCCCGCTCGCACTGGGCCAATCACATGTGAAAGTTCCCGTGCACCCCAGTAATACACGTACCCTGCTCGCACAGGGCCAATCGCGTGTGAAAGTACCCGCGCACCCCAGTAACACACGTACCCCGCTCGCACAGGGCCAATTGCGTGTGAAAGATCCCGCGCACCCCAGTAACACACGTACCCCACTCGCACAGGTACAATCGCGTGTGAAAGTACCCAAGTACTCCAGTAACACACGTACCCAGCTCGCACAGGGCCAATCACGTGTGAAAGTTCCCGCGCACCCCAGTAATACACGTACCCCGCTCGCACAGGGCCAATCGCGTGTGAAAGTACCCGCGCACCCCAGTAACACACGTACCCCACTCGCACAGGGCCAATCGCATGTGAAAGATCCCGCGCACCCCAGTAACACACGTACCCCACTCGCACAGGTACAATCGCGTGTGAAAGTTCCCGCGCACCCCAGTAACACACGTACCCCGCTCGCACAGGGCCAATCACATGTGAAAGTTCCCGCGTACCCCAGTAACACACGTACCCCGCTAGCACAGGGCCAATTGCGTGTGAAAGTTCCCGCACACCCCAGTAACACACGTACCCCGCTTGCACAGGGCCAATCGCTTGTGAAAGTTCCCACGCACCCCAGTAACACACGTACCCCGCTCGCACAGGGCCAATCTCGTGTGAAAGTAGCCACGTACCCCAGTAACACACGTACCCAGCTCGCACAGGGCCAATCACGTGTGAAAGTTCCCACGCAACCAGGTAATACACGTACCCCGCTCGCACAGGGCCAATCGCGTGTGAAAGTACCCGCGCACCCCAGTAACACACGTACCCTGCTCGCACAGGGCCAATCACGTGTGAAAGATCCCGCGCACCCCAGTAACACACGTACCCCACTCACACAGGTACAATCGCGTGTGAAAGTTCCCGCGCACCCCAGTAACACACGTACCCCGCTTGCACAGGGCCAATCGCATGTGAAAGTTCCCGCGTACCCCAGTAACACACGTACCCCGCTCGCACAGGGCCAATCGCGTGTGAAAGTACCCACGTACCCCAGTAACACACGTACCCAGCTCGCATAGGGCCAATCACGTGTGAAAGTTCCTGTGCACCCCAGTAATACACGTACCCTGCTCGCACAGGGCCAATCGCGTGTGAAAGTACCCGCGCACCCCAGTAACACACGTACCCCGCTCGCACAGGGCCAATTGCGTGTGAAAGATCCCGCGCACCCCAGTAACACACGTACCCCACTCGCACAGGTACAATCGTGTGTGAAAGTACCCACGTACTCCAGTAACACACGTACCCAGCTCGCACAGGGCCAATCACGTGTGAAACTTCCCGCGCACCCCAGTAATACATGTACCCCGCTCGCACAACGCCAATCGCGTGTGAAAGTACCCGCGCACCCCAGTAACACACGTACCCCACTCGCACAGGGCCAATCGCATGTGAAAGATCCCGCGCACCCCAGTAACACACGTACCCCACTCGCACAGGTACAATCGCGTGTGAAAGTTCCTGCGCACCCCAGTAACACACGTACCCCGCTCGCACAGGGCCAATCACATGTGAAAGTTCCCGCGTACCCCAGTAACACACGTACCCCGCTCGCACAGGGCCGATTGCGTGTGAAAGTTCCCGCACACCCCAGTAACACACGTACCCCGCTTGCACAGGGCCAATCGCTTGTGAAAGTTCCCACGCACCCCAGTAACACACGTACCCCGCTCGCACAGGGCCAATCTCGTGTGAAAGTACCCACGTACCCCAGTAACACACGTACCCAGCTCGCACAGGGCCAATCACGTGTGAAAGTTCCCACGCAACCAGGTAATACACGTACCCCGCTCGCACAGGGCCAATCGCGTGTGAAAGTACCCGCGCACCCCAGTAACACACGTACCCTGCTCGCACAGGGCCAATCACGTGTGAAAGATCCCGCGCACCCCAGTAACACACGTACCCCACTCACACAGGTACAATCGCGTGTGAAAGTTCCCGCGCACCCCAGTAACACACGTACCCCGCTTGCACAGGGCCAATCGCATGTGAAAGTTCCCGCGTACCCCAGTAACACACGTACCCCGCTCGCACAGGGCCAATCGCGTGTGAAAGTACCCACGTACCCCAGTAACACACGTACCCAGCTCGCATAGGGCCAATCACGTGTGAAAGTTCCTGCGCACCCCAGTAATACACGTACCCTGCTCGCACAGGGCCAATCGGGTGTGAAAGTACCCGCGCACCCCAGTAACACACGTACCACGCTCGCACAGGGCCAATCACGTGTGAAAGATCCCGCACACCCCAGTAACACACGTACCCCACTCGCACAGGTACAATCGCGTGTGAAAGTTCCCGCGCACCCCAGTAACACACGTACCCAGCTCGCACAGGGCCAATCGCATGTGAAAGTTCCCGCGTACCGCAGTAACACACGTACCCTGCTCGCACAGGGCCAATTACGTGTGAAAGTTCCCGCGCACTCCAGTAACACATGTACCCTGCTCGCACAGGGCCAATCGCATGTGAAAGTTCCCGCGCACCCCAGTAACACACGTACCCCACTCGCACAGGGCCAATCACGTGTGAAAGTTCCCGTGCACCCCAGTAACACACGTACCCCGCTCGCACAGGGCCAATCGCGTGTGAAAGATGCCGCGCACCCCAGTAACACACGTACCCCACTCGCACAGGTACAATCGCGTGTGAAAGTACCCACGTACCCCAGTAACACACGTACCCAGCTCGCACAGGGCCAATCACGTGTGAAAGTTCCCGCGCACCCCAGTAATACACGTAGCCCGCTCGCACAGGGCCAATCGTGTGTGAAAGTACCCGCGCACCCCAGTAACACACGTACCCCGCTCGCAAAGGGCCAATCGCGTGTGAAAGATCCCGCGCACCCCAGTAACACACGTACCCCACTCGCACAGGTACAATCGCGTGTGAAAGTTCCCGCGCACCCCAGTAACACATGTACCCCGCTCGCACAGGGCCAATCGCATGTGAAAGTTCCCGCGTACCCCAGTAACACACGTACCCCGCTCGCACAGGGCCAATTGCATGTGAAAGTTCCCGCACACCCCAGTAACACACGTACCCCGCTCGCACAGGGCCAATCGCTTGTGAAAGTTCCCGCGCACCCCAGTAACACACGTACCCCGCTCGCACAGGGCCAATCTCGTGTGAAAGTACCCACGTACCCCAGTAACACACGTACCCAGCTCGCACAGGGCCAATCGCGTGTGAAAGTTCCCGCGCACCCCAGTAATACACGTACCCCGCTCGCACAGGGCCAATCGCGTGTGAAAGTACCCGCGCACCCCAGTAACACACGTACCCTGCTCGCACAGGGCCAATCACGTGTGAAAGATCCCGCGCACCCCAGTAACACACGTACCCCACTCGCACAGGTACAATCGCGTGTGAAAGTTCCCGCGCACCCCAGTAACACACGTACCACGCTCGCACAGGGCCAATCACGTGTGAAAGATCCCGCACACCCCAGTAACACACGTACCCCACTCGCACAGGTACAATCGCGTGTGAAAGTTCCCGCGCACCCCAGTAACACACGTACCAAGCTCGCACAGGGCCAATCGCAAGTGAAAGTTCCCGCGTACCGCAGTAACACACGTACCCCGCTCGCACAGGGCCAATTATGTGTGAAAGTTCCCGCGCACTCCAGTAACACATGTACCCTGCTCGCACAGGGCCAATCGCATGTGAAAGTTCCCGCGCACCCCAGTAACACACGTACCCCACTCGCACAGGGCCAATCACGTGTGAAAGTTCCCGTGCACCCCAGTAACACACGTACACCGCTCGCACAGGGCCAATCGCGTGTGAAAGATCCCGCGCACCCCAGTAACACACGTACCCCACTCGCACAGGTACAATCGCGTGTGAAAGTACCCACGTACCCCAGTAACACACGTACCCAGCTCGCACAGGGCCAATCACGTGTGAAAGTTCCCGCGCACCCCAGTAATACACGTAGCCCGCTCGCACAGGGCCAATCGCGTGTGAAAGTACCCGCGCACCCCAGTAACACACGTACCCAGCTCGCAAAGGGCCAATCGCGTGTGAAAGATCCCGCGCAACCCAGTAATACACGTACCCCACTCGCACAGGGCCAATCGCGTGTGAAAGTACCCGCGCACCCCAGTAACACACGTACCCCGCTCGCACAGGGCCAATCACGTGTGAAAGATCCCGCGCACCCCAGTAACACACGTACCCCACTCGCACAGGTACAATCGCGTGTGAAAGTTCCCGCGCACCCAAGTAACACACGTACCCCGCTTGCACAGGGCCAATCGCATGTGAAAGTTCCCGCGTACCCCAGTAACACACGTACCCCGCTCGCACAGGGCCAATCGCGTGTGAAAGTACCCACGTACCCCAGTAACACACGTACCCAGCTCGCATAGGGCCAATCACGTGTGAAAGTTCCTGCGCACCCCAGTAATACACGTACCCTGCTCGCACAGGGCCAATCGCGTGTGAAAGTACCCGCGCACCCCAGTAACACACGTACCACGCTCGCACAGGGCCAATCACGTGTGAAAGATCCCGCACACCCCAGTAACACACGTACCCCACTCGCACAGGTACAATCGCGTGTGAAAGTTCCCGCGCACCCCAGTAACACACGTACCCAGCTCGCACAGGGCCAATCGCATGTGAAAGTTCCCGCGTACCGCAGTAACACACGTACCCCGCTCGCACAGGGCCAATTACGTGTGAAAGTTCCCGCGCACTCCAGTAACACATGTACCCTGCTCGCACAGGGCCAATCGCATGTGAAAGTTCCCGCGCACCCCAGAAACACACGTACCCCACTCGCACAGGGCCAATCACGTGTGAAAGTTCCCGTGCACCCCAGTAACACACGTACCCCGCTCGCACAGGGCCAATCGCGTGTGAAAGTACCCACGTACCCCAGTAACACACGTACCCAGCTCGCACAGGGCCAATCACGTGTGAAAGTTCCCGCGCACCCCAGTAATACACGTAGCCCGCTCGCACAGGGCCAATCGCGTGTGAAAGATCCCGCGCACCCCAGTAACACACGTACCCCACTCGCACAGGTACAATTGCGTGTGAAAGTTCCCGCGCACCCCAGTAACACACGTACCCCGCTCGCACAGGGCCAATCGCATGTGAAAGTTCCCGCGTACCCCAGTAACACACGTACCCCGCTCGCACAGGGCCAATTGCATGTGAAAGTTCCCGCACACCCCAGTAACACACGTAACCCGCTCGCACAGGGCCAATCGCTTGTGAAAGTTCCTGCGCACCCCAGTAACACACGTACCCCGCTCGCACAGGGCCAATCTCGTGTGAAAGTACCCACGTACCCCAGTAACACACGTACCCAGCTCGCACAGGGCCAATCGCGTGTGAAAGTTCTCGCGCACCCCAGTAATACACGTACCCCGCTCGCACAGGGCCAATCGCGTGTGAAAGTACCCGCGCACCCCAGTAACACACGTACCCTGCTCGCACAGGGCCAATCACGTGTGAAAGATCCCGCGCACCCCAGTAACACACGTACCCCACTCGCACAGGTACAATCGCGTGTGACAGTTCCCGCGCACCCCAGTAACACACGTACCCCGCTCGCACAGGGCCAATCGCATGTGAAAGTTCCCGCGTACCCCAGTAACACACGTACCCCGCTCGCACAGCGCCAATCGCGTGTGAAAGTACCCGCGTACCCCAGTAACACACGTACCCCGCTCGCATAGGGCCAATCACGTGTGAAAGTTCCCGCGCACCCCAGTAATACACGTACCCTGCTCGCACATGGCCAATCGCGTGTGAAAGTACCCGCGCACCCCAGTAACACACGTACCCCACTCGCACAGGGCCAATCACGTGTGAAAGATCCCGCGCACCCCAGTAACACACGTACCCCACTCGCACAGGTACAATCGCGTGTGAAAGTTCCCGCGCACCCCAGTAACACACGTACCCCGCTCGCACAGGGCCAATCGCATGTGAAAGTTCCCGTGTACCGCAGTAACACACGTATCCCGCTCGCACAGGGCCAATTGCGTGTGAAAGTTCCCGCGCACCCCAGTAACACATGTACCCTGCTCGCACAGGGCCAATCGCATGTGAAAGTTCCCGCGCTCCCCAGTAACACACGTACACCACTCGCACAGGTACAATCGCGTGTGAAAGTTCCCGCGCACCCCAGTAACACACGTACCCCGCTCGCACAGGGCCAATCACGTGTGAAAGATCCCACGCACCCCAGTAACACACGTACCCCACTCGCACAGGTACAATCGCGTGTGAAAGTTCCCGCGCACCCCAGTAACACACGTACCCCGCTTGCACAGGGCCAATCGCATGTGAAAGTTCCCGCGTACCCCAGTAACACACGTACCCCGCTCGCACAGGGCCAATCGCGTGTGAAAGTACCCACGTACCCCAGTAACACACGTACCCAGCTCGCATAGGGCCAATCACGTGTGAAAGTTCCTGCGCACCCCAGTAATACACGTACCCTGCTCGCACAGGGCCAATCGCGTGTGAAAGTACCCGCGCACCCCAGTAACACACGTACCACGCTCGCACAGGGCCAATCACGTGTGAAAGATCCCGCACACCCCAGTAACACACGTACCCCACTCGCACAGGTACAATCGCGTGTGAAAGTTCCCGCGCACCCCAGTAACACACGTACCCAGCTCGCACAGGGCCAATCGCATGTGAAAGTTCCCGCGTACCCCAGTAACACACGTACCCCACTCGCACAGCGCCAATCGCGTGTGAAAGTACCCGTGTACCCCAGTAACACACGTACCCCGCTCGCATAGGGCCAATCACGTGTGAAAGTTCCCGCGCACCCCAGTAATACACGTACCCTGCTCGCACATGGCCAATCGCGTGTGAAAGTACCCGCGCACCCCAGTAACACACGTACCCCACTCGCACAGGGCCAATCACGAGTGAAAGATCCCGCGCACCCCAGTAACACACGTACCCCACTCGCACAGGTACAATCGCGTGTGAAAGTTCCCGCGCACCCCAGTAACACACGTACCCCGCTCGCACAGGGCCAATCGCATGTGAAAGTTCCCGTGTACCGCAGTAACACACGTATCCCGCTCGCACAGGGCCAATTGCGTGTGAAATTTCCCGCGCACCCCAGTAACACATGTACCCTGCTCGCACATGGCCAATCGCATGTGAAAGTTCCCGCGCTCCCCAGTAACACACGTACCCCACTCGCACAGGTACAATCGCGTGTGAAAGTTCCCGCGCACCCCAGTAACACACGTACCCCGCTCGCACAGGGCCAATCACGTGTGAAAGATCCCACGCACCCCAGTAACACACGTACCCCACTCGCACAGGTACAATCGCGTGTGAAAGTTCCCGCGCACCCCAGTAACACACGTACCCCGCTTGCACAGGGCCAATCGCATGTGAAAGTTCCCGCGTACCCCAGTAACACACGTACCCCGCTCGCACAGGGCCAATCGCGTGTGAAAGTACCCACGTACCCCAGTAACACACGTACCCAGCTCGCATAGGGCCAATCACGTGTGAAAGTTCCTGCGCACCCCAGTAATACACGTACCCTGCTCGCACAGGGCCAATCGCGTGTGAAAGTACCCGCGCACCCCAGTAACACACGTCCCACGCTCGCACAGGGCCAATCACGTGTGAAAGATCCCGCACACCCCAGTAACACACGTACCCCACTCGCACAGGTACAATCGCGTGTGAAAGTTCCCGCGCACCCCAGTAACACACGTACCCAGCTCGCACAGGGCCAATCGCATGTGAAAGTTCCCGCGTACCGCAGTAACACACGTACCCCGCTCGCACAGGGCCAATTACGTGTGAAAGTTCCCGCGCACTCCAGTAACACATGTACCCTGCTCGCACAGGGCCAATCGCATGTGAAAGTTCCCGCGCACCCGAGTAACACACGTACCCCACTCGCACAGGGCCAATCACGTGTGAAAGTTCCCGTGCACCCCAGTAACACACGTACCCCGCTCGCACAGGGCCAATCACGTGTGAAAGATCCCGCGCACCCCAGTAACACACGTACCCCACTCGCACAGGTACAATCGCGTGTGAAAGTACCCACGTACCCCAGTAACACACGTACCCAGATCGCACAGGGCCAATCACGTGTGAAAGTTCCCGCGCACCCCAGTAATACACGTAGCCTGCTCGCACAGGGCCAATCGCATGTGAAAGTACCCGCGCACCCCAGTAACACACGTACCCCACTCGCAAAGGGCCAATCGCGTTTGAAAGATCCCGCGCACCCCAGTAACACACGTACCCCACTCGCACAGGTACAATCGCGTGTGAAAGTTCCCGCGCACCCCAGTAACACACGTACCCCACTCGCACAGGGCCAATCGCATGTGAAAGTTCCCGCGTACCCCAGTAACACACGTACCCGGCTCGCACAGAGCCAATTGCATGTGAAAGTTCCCGCACACCCCAGTAACACACGTACCCCGCTCGCACAGGGCCAATCGCTTGTGAAAGTTCCCGCGCACCCCAGTAACACACGTACCCCGCTCGCACAGGGCCAATCTCATGTGAAAGTACCCACGTACCCCAGTAACACACGTACCCAGCTCGCACAGGGCCAATCGCGTGTGAAAGTTCCCGCGCACCCCAGTAACACACGTACCCCGCTCGCACAGGGCCAATCGCATGTGAAAGTTCCCGCGTACCCCAGTAACACACGTACCCCGCTCGCACAGCGCCAATCGCGTGTGAAAGTACCCGCGTACCCCAGTAACACACGTACCCCACTCGCATAGGGCCAATCACGTGTGAAAGATCCCGCGCACCCCAGTAACACACGTACCCCACTCGCACAGGTACAATCGCGTGTGAAAGTACCCACGTACCCCAGTAACACACGTACCCAGCTCGCACAGGGCCAATCACGTGTGAAAGTTCCCGCGCACCCCAGTAATACACGTAGCCTGCTCGCACAGGGCCAATCGCGTGTGAAAGTACCCGCGCACCCCAGTAACACACGTACCCCGCTCGCAAAGGGCCAATCGCGTGTGAAAGATCCCGCGCACCCCAGTAACACACGTACCCCACTCGCACAGGTACAATCGCGTGTGAAAGTTCCCGCGCACCCCAGTAACACACGTACCCCGCTCGCACAGGGCCAATCGCATGTGAAAGTTCCCGCGTACCCCAGTAACACACGTACCCGGCTCGCACAGAGCCAATTGCATGTGAAAGTTCCCGCACACCCCAGTAACACACGTACCCCGCTCGCACAGGGCCAATCGCTTGTGAAAGTTCCCGCGCACCCCAGTAACACACGTACCCCGCTCGCACAGGGCCAATCTCATGTGAAAGTACCCACGTACCCCAGTAACACACGTACCCAGCTCGCACAGGGCCAATCGCGTGTGAAAGTTCCCGCGCACCCCAGTAATACACGTACCCCGCTCGCACAGGGCCAATCGCGTGTGAAAGTACCCGCGCACCCCAGTAACACATGTACCCTGCTCGCACTGGGCCAATCGCGTGTGAAAGATCCCGCGCACCCCAGTAACACACGTACCCCACTCGCACAGGTACAATCGCGTGTGAAAGTTCCCGCGCACCCCAGTAACACACGTACCCCGCTCGCACAGGGCCAATCGCGTGTGAAAGTTCCCGCGCACCCCAGTAATACACGTACCCTGCTCGCACAGGGCCAATCGCGTGTGAAAGTACCCGCGCACCCCAGTAACACACGTACCCCACTCGCACAGGGCCAATCACGTGTGAAAGATCCCGCGCACCCCAGTAACACACGTACCCCACTCGCACAGGTACAATCGCGTGTGAAAGTTCCCGCGCACCCCAGTAACACACGTACCCCGCTCGCACAGGGCCAATCGCATGTGAAAGTTCCCGCGCACCCCAGTAACACACGTACCCCGCTCGCACAGGGCCAATCGCATGTGAAAGTTCCCGCGTACCCCAGTAACACACGTACCCCGCTCGCACAGCGCCAATCGCGTGTGAAAGTTCCCGCGCACCCCAGTAATACACGTACCCTGCTCGCACAGGGCCAATCGCGTGTGAAAGTACCCCCGCACCCCAGTAACACACGTACCCCACTCGCACAGGGCCAATCACGTGTGAAAGATCCCGCGCACCCCAGTAACACACGTACCCCACTCGCACAGGTACAATCGCGTGTGAAAGTTCCCGCGTACCCCAGTAACACACGTACCCCGCTCGCATAGGGCCAATCACGTGTGAAAGTTCCCGCGCACCCCAGTAATACACGTACCCTGCTCACACAGGGCCAATCGCGTGTGAAAGTACCCCCGCACCCCAGTAACACACGTACCGCACTCGCACAGGGCCAATCACGTGTGAAAGATCCCGCGCACCCCAGTAACACACGTACCCCACTCGCACAGGTACAATCGCGTGTGAAAGTTCCCGCGCACCCCAGTAACACACGTACCCCGCTCGCACAGGGCCAATCGCATGTGAAAGTTCCCGTGTACCGCAGTAACACACGTACCCCGCTCGCACAGGGCCAATTGCGTGTGAAAGTTCCCGCGCACCCCAGTAACACATGTACCCTGCTCGCACAGGGCCAATCGCATGTGAAAGTTCCCGCGCTCCCCAGTAACACACGTACCCCGCTCGCACAGGGCCAATCTCGTGTGAAAGTACCCACGTACCCCAGTAACACACGTACCCAGCTCGCACAGGGCCAATCACGTGTGAAAGTTCCCACACAACCCAGTAATACACGTACCCCGCTCGCACAGGGCCAATCGCGTGTGAAAGTACCCGCGCACCCCAGTAACACACGTACCCCACTTGCACAGGGCCAATCGCATGTGAAAGTTCCCGCGTACCCCAGTAACACACGTACCCTGCTCGCACAGGGCCAATCGTGTGTGAAAGTACCCACGTACCCCAGTAACACACGTACCCAGCTCGCATAGGTACAATCGCGTGTGAAAGTTCCCGCGCACCCCAGTAACACACGTACCCCGCTCGCACAGGGCCAATCGCGTGTGAAAGTACCCGCGCACCCCAGTAACACACGTACCACGCTCGCACAGGGCCAATCACGTGTGAAAGATCCCGCACACCCCAGTAACACACGTACCCCACTCGCACAGGTACAATCGCGTGTGAAAGTTCCCGCGCACCCCAGTAACACACGTACCCAGCTCGCACAGGGCCAATCGCATGTGAAAGTTCCCGCGTACCGCAGTAACACACGTACCCCGCTCGCACACGGCCAATTACGCGTGAAAGTTCCCGCGCACTCCAGTAACACATGTACCCTGCTCGCACAGGGCCAATCGCATGTGAAAGTTCCCGCGCACCCCAGTAACACACGTACCCCACTCGCACAGGGCCAATCACGTGTGAAAGTTCCCGTGCACCCCAGTAACACACGTACCCCGCTCGCACAGGGCCAATCGCGTGTGAAAAATCCCGCGCACCCCAGTAACACACGTACCCCACTCGCACAGGTACAATCGCGTGTGAAAGTACCCACGTACCCCAGTAACACACGTACCCAGCTCGCACAGGGCCAATCACGTGTGAAAGTTCCCGCGCACCCCAGTAATACACGTAGCCTGCTCGCACAGGGCCAATCGCGTGTGAAAGTACCCGCGCACTCCAGTAACACACGTACCCCGCTCGCAAAGGGCCAATCGCGTGTGAAAGATCCCGCGCACCCCAGTAACACACGTACCCCACTCGCACAGGTACAATCGCGTGTGAAAGTTCCCGCGCACCCCAGTAACACACGTACCCCGCTTGCACAGGGCCAATCGCATGTGAAAGTTCCCGCGTACCCCAGTAACACACGTACCCCCGCTCGCACAGGGCCAATTGCATGTGAAAGTTCCCGCACACCCCAGTAACACACGTACCCCGCTCGCACAGGGCCAATCGCTTGTGAAAGTTCCCGCGCACCCCAGTAACACACGTACCCCGCTCGCACAGGGCCAATCTCGTGTGAAAGTACCCACGTACCCCAGTAACACACGTACCCAGCTCGCACAGGGCCAATCGCGTGTGAAAGTTCCCGCGCACCCCAGTAATACACGTACCCCGCTCGCACAGGGCCAATCGCGTGTGAAAGTACCTGCGCACCCCAGTAACACATGTACCCTGCTCGCACAGGGCCAATCGCGTGTGAAAGATCCCGTGCACCCCAGTAACACACGTACCCCACTCGCACAGGTACAATCGCGTGTGAAAGTTTCCGCGCACCCCAGTAACACACGTACCCCGCTCGCACAGGGCCAATCGCATGTGAAAGTTCCCGCGCACCCCAGTAATACACGTACCCTGCTCGCACAGGGCCAATCGCGTGTGAAAGTACCCGCGCACCCCAGTAACACACGTACCCCACTCGCACAGGGCCAATCACGTGTGAAAGATCCCGCGCACCCCAGTAACACACGTACCCCACTCGCACAGGTACAATCGCGTGTGAAAGTTCCAGTGCACCCCAGTAACACACGTACCCCGCTCGCACAGGGCCAATCGCATGTGAAAGTTCCCGTGTACCGCAGTAACACACGTACCCCGCTCGCACAGGGCCAATTGCGTGTGAAAGTTCCCGCGCACCCCAGTAACACATGTACCCTGCTCGCACAGGGCCAATCGCATGTGAAAGTTCCCGCGCTCCCCAGTAACACACGTACCCCGCTCGCACAGGGCCAATCACGTGTGAAAGTTCCCGTGCACCCCAGTAACACACGTACCCCGCTCGCACAGGGCCAATCTCGTGTGAAAGTTCCTGTGCACCCCAGTAACACACGTACGCTGCTCGCACAGGGCCAATCGCGTGTGAAAGTTCCCGCGCACCCCAGTAACACATGTACCCCGCTCGCACAGGGCCAATTGCATGTGAAAGTTCCCGCGCACCCCAGTAACACATGTACCCCGCTCGCACAGGGCCAATCGCGTGTGAAAGTTCCCGCACACCCCAGTAACACACGTGTCCCGCTCCCATAGGGGCAATTGTGTGTGAATGTTCCCGCGCACCCCAGTATCACACGTACCCCACTCGCATAGGGCCAATCGCATGTGAAAGTACCCGCGCACCCCAGTAACACACATACCCCGCTCGCACAGGGCCTATCGCGTGTGAAAGTACCCGCGCACCCCAGTAACACACGTATCCCGCTCGCACAGGGCCAATCGCTTGGGAAACTCCCCATGCCGGGATGTACATGTATTGGGAGGGGTGCGTGGGGAGTTTTACTGGTGTTTTCGTGGTTCAGGGCCTGTGCGCCATGTACGGGATTTGTACGCTGTGCATGGTGCACGGGGAGGGGTTGGGGGCGTAACTGGTGCTGCTGCAGGGTCGCTGCGCCACTCTGCACCATGGCTGGTTTTGGAGGCTAAAATCCATGAATACGCTGTGCGCAGAAATGGATTTTAGCGCACGCGGTTGGCACAGAAAGTTGCATGCGCACACTGTGCACCAGCCGTGTGCGCCACTTGTGCGCTGAATTCTATGAATTACCCTATAAGGGTGGTGGAACCAGAGAGAGTAAGGCTGGCAGCTAGAAGAACATGTTAAGGATCGAGAATGAGGGCGAAGGAAGAGGTCAGGCCTTTTACTGCTAGGATAGATAATAGGTTGCAGGTAGTGGTAGAGAGACACGAGCGGGAAAAAATGAAACAAGCGCTAAGACTAGCAGAGGAAGAGGTAGTGCTGCTATGGCGGCAAAGAGATGAAGAGCGGGAGGAAGTGAAAAGACATGTAAGGGATGTAGAAGAATGAAGGTGACGACATGGGCAGGTTCTTGTTAGGTTGGAGAAATCGGTTATCAGAGCGGTTGAGGTGGATCTGGAGAACAGGGATGTTGCCACAGGTACAGGGGCTGAGCAGTGAGAATGGGATACAGCACCCTATCATAGTGCTGATTATGCTTCCATGCCTGTTGAAGGGTCAGGGTATGTAGAAGCCGGTTTAGAATATGAAGACGGATGGGAATCCGATGATGAGCAGGGAGAGCAAGGTGAAGTCACCCTACCTCCCGCTTCAGTAGCAGCAATAGAAAGCACACCATTTTTCTATAGAATGCACTGGGGTACTGGCATGGCTGTAGCAAGTAGTATGGGAGAGATGGGGAAAGCACAAGTAAAAACAGTTGTAACTTAGTTTCTGCTGCTCCAGAAGGGTCTGGAAAAGGCATTTATGTCCCGTGGCCCCACATGGAGTGGGATAACTTGATGCAGAGACTCCCTTCGCTCACTGCAGGGTCAGGGAAGTTGATTCATGCATTAGAGAAACATTCTGCCAGTGTCATGTTGGCCGTAGGGGACATGAACAACATACTCACAGTCCTAATGGGGGAGCAATCAGACATGCTTGGGAGGAGATCGGGGAAACCAGGAGTTCAGTTGAACACAAATGCCCATGATGGAGAGGCTTTTAATAATTTCAGGGCACAGGTATGGGGGGGCCTTACGGATTATGTATCCCGATACGCCAGATTTAAATTCGATTCTACCTAAAATGATGAAACTCAATGATGATCCTGCCGGACACATCCAGTTAATTCAAGAGATGTGGAGGGCAGAAACAGGAGAAGCGTGGGACAAGAATGTGGTAATTTTTTTACCACATCCTGAAGAAGGAACTTCCCAAGGAATTTCAGCATGATCTAGATAAAGCGGTAGAAATGAAGGCGAAGAGTTGGCTGGGAATTCAAGCACACATTGTGAATTTTTGTAAAAGGAGGCAAAAGTGAAAAGGAGAGTACACAACAGGCGCAGAGAGCAGAGGTTAAGCTTGTTCACAATAAATTGGTGAAAATGTGTTTGGAAGAGCCAGTAATTAATAAAGCTATGGAGGGACAGCACGGGCAATTGGAACAACAAGGACAGGGTGAATTGGGCATGACACATGGGTGTATTAGCGGGTATGCTCTGAGTCAAAGGCACATGAGAGGGTTTCCCAAGGGTAGGGGAGGATTTCCGTGGGAATGTGGGTCATTTGGTGGGTTCAGGGGAATCAGTCCCTGGTTTAATGTGCCTATTGGAAATAATTATTGAGGGTTCTATGGCATTCAGTGTTGGTCATATGGAAGGTTGGGGTATGTGTCACGAGATTGTTGTGACAGGACACAGTATTTTAACATGGGAGCTCAGCAGATGCAATCCCCAACCCTGCTATATGCCCCAGGATCTGTCCAATTGCAGCAGGCACTCATTGATCAGATCCCAGCAACTGGGGCACCACAGACCTTTGGGATCCCACCGACCATGCCAGCACAAGCATCGGTGCAGGCAGTGGAGAAAAATCCTTTACCCCAAGGAACGGTTACTCACTACACTGGCGCAAGTGTTTTTTCAGGGAGTCCTTTTTTGCTCCCGGTGCCAATATTCAGCAAGAGCAGGACAGCCCACAGGGCTCTCTGATGTGTCCAGTCCTGTCCACTACCACCAATCTGGAAGCAGAACCCTGAATAAGTGTGCAGGTAGGCGACCGAACGTTGTCATTTGTGGTCGACACAGGTGCTGCAAAATCTTTGCATTAAGGAAGGTGAGTTCCCTTGTCAGGCAAAATGATGGATACACAGGGATTCTCAGGGACCTACCCTGTTGGTTCCTTATACTGAAGATCTTCATATTAAGGTAGGCACTCAAAATCTAAATTTAACTAGTTGACACTTATGAATGTGTCAGACACCTCAACCGTATGGTGTTTGTAACATTTATTTAGTAACAGGATGGTTTTTGAACATCCTAAAACCAATTCAATAACAATCAACCTATTGCCATTGATGTCCCACACATTTGTAAAAGCATAAGTTTGTCATACACCATATTTATTGTTTCTTACAATTCAAATGCATGTCTTACTATCTAACCAATGATCACAATTTGTTGTGCATAATGGAAATTACTCATTACAATCATAATGTTGCCATTCTTGCATACACTTGTTTCAACCTTCAAGTTCAGTTCTTCATCAGGGTTTTCTTCAAAATCTTGTTATAAGTGTGTTTACAAGTAACTTATATGCTCTGCATCAGCTTTAGTGCTTGTGCTAAATCTTTATCTTCAGCACAATCTCCCAAATCACCAATACGTTTTAAACATCTTTCATGCTTCATTAAGTGAGTTCCTCTTATCACAGTCTATAGTGACGTTATGCATATCAGTAGATCTCCCATACATTTTAAATCCCTCATACTTTATTAAGTTGGTTCCTATTTTTGTAAGAATCTATAACGGCGTTCCGTGTGGTGTAAGCGGGATGTATCTGCCCATTTGTTGTATTGTACAGACACCACGGACAAATCCTTTGGGACCTCCTGAGAAAGTTACAGATGTTGATTACTTTCATAGAGGAAAGTAGTGTATGCTCGACTCTGGGCTTGTATACGTTAAGGGAAGCAACACATTTGTAGGCTTATTGTAGCAAAACCATGATTAGAGGGTTTCCCTTACATCAGCATCATTTTTTTTATGGGGTGATGGTTTTGTTGAGTTGGGTGCCGGGAATCAGAAATAAGACTTGGTGGGTAATGATTGAGTTTTTGTATTGATCTTATGTGCAGCAGTGTTATGAGACTGTAGTGATCAAGAAGAACAAGGTGGTTGTCTCAGGCACAGATAAGGAAGTTGGAGAGAGGCGCACAGTTCTGTGCATCAATCCATCCTTATCACTAAGGGACGTCTCCAACAAGCAATTGTTTGAAGACACTGAAGACATAGGAGAGATGGTCTTTGAAATTGGGGGTGCCTTGCCAGATAGTGATAGAGCAAAGGGAAGTACCACAGACCTTGCTCATCTTTAAAAGTACATTGCTGTATTGGAAGGATGATTTGGGAAAAGTGCCAGACCATTTATGTACCAGCAATCCTCATGATGCGGGGCTGATAAAGAGTGTTGGAGCAGTGTGAATAAAATTGAAACCTGTTGCAATATTACAATAGGTTAAGCAGTACCCCATGTCTAGGGTGGCAGACGAAGGGATTTACAAGATCATTATGGCGTTGTTGAAGAAAGGCATAATACAACCTTCTCTTTCCCCATGCAATACGGCCATCTACCCTGTGAAGAAAGCAAAGGGGTCCAGTTGCAGGATGGTCCAGGATTTGCACCCCCTCAATTATATTGTAGATGCAGAAATTCCAGTGGTACCGATTCTTGCAACCATTCTCTGTAACATCACTATTGAGTCGACCCACTTCAATGTGATCGATTTAAAAAATGTTTTTTCCTCTGTTCCCTTACACCCAGATTCTCAGTACCTCACAGCATTTACGTATCGTGGTCAGAGTTTCGAGCACCCGAGGATGCCCCAGGGGTACTGTGAATCTCAGAGTGTCTTTAACAGGGTGGTTCAAATGGATTTGGAGAATTTACATGTAGCCAGTACAGTAATCCAATGATCTATTAGTCTGTAGCACTTCAGCAGAGCAGAGCCGAGGAGACTCATTAACGCTCCTCACCCTGCTTGCGCAGAAGGGATACAAAGTGGACAAAGAAAAATTGCAGTACTGCCAGACAGTGGTAGTATATTTGGAGAAAGTAAAATCGCATGCAGGGTGAAAGGTAATGCCAGAGAGAGCCACCACAGTTCAGAATACACCTCAGCCAGTCACAATAAAATAGATGCAGCAGTTTTGGTGGCTCTGTAACTATTGTAGATCATGGATCTTTAATTACTCTAGTTATGTGAGGCCCTTACTGCAGTGGCTCAAGGAAGCACAAAAGGTGAAAGGTCCGATAGAATGGTCTGAAGAAATGGTGATTTGCTTTTGGGAACTCAAGGCTGCGATCAGCAATGCTTCGGTCTTGGTGACACCGAATTACGAGAAGCCATTTGAATTATATTCACATTCGAACGGGGAGGTGATGACAGCGGTCCAGACTCAGAAGATGTCGTTAGGCCACAAACCTGTAGCGTACTACAGCTGACTCCTAGACCCAGTGATGCAGGGACAATTCCCTTGTGAGCACTCTTTAGTTGTAACAGTTTTTGCGAATCAAAAGTATTCGACAATTACTATGGGTTGCCTGGTGACATTGTACGTGGAGCATGCAGTTTATGTGATTTTAGAAAAGTCTGTGCAGTAGCACCTGGAGCGTTCCAAGTGCCAGATGGAATTACCAATGAAGATCTCAGACCCAAATAACCGGAAAGTCTCAAAGAATATGGCAAAATACTAATTTATTATCAGTACGGAAACCTGGCGAACAACGAATCATAGTCCACACACTCACGAAAATTATTTGATTAAACAAAGGCTTTATACCTCAATGTACGTCAGCTATGATGCCATCCTATTTGGCAGACTTAAAAAGCCTATTGACTGAAGGGATTGGTTAACAGAACATATGTACCTATAGTTCAGCTTGTAGAAGTGTTAGGATCATTATTGAATGCCCCTTATCTGGTAGGTATTCCTTGAACTACCTCTAAATACATATAATACAGATTAATAGAAGAATAACAGCAGCAGAAAGGCTTCTGCAACAATGTATATTGCACTGCCATAAACTCTTATGATTGGTTGGCATTCTCTCCCAACCTTGGACCTTCGGCTCGTTAGCAGCATGTGAACAAAATGAAACCCAGGTGCAGAGAACAACATCAGACTACTACCCACTCACCCAATTAGTCCATCATTTCTCATCAGTCAGGCCCAAAGCCAAGGCCTCTTCTTTGTAGTTGACATTGAGAACTGTTCTCGTCTCTGGGACTTTTAAGAGAGTGTAGGTACACCACTATCTTCATCTGGATCTTAATGCATAGGCCTCCTTTTAGAGTTCTGAATCACATGTACGGAGACAGACCATGATTTTGTCCATTTTAACCTTTTATTCAGTATTATTTATTTCCAGTAAGCTTGGTGTCATTATTCCTTTTGGCCTCTGGAGACTTGGTTGCTCTACTTCACATATGCCTTCTGCATCCTTGATTGTCCAATATTTGGCACTTGCAGAGGTTTTCTTCTCTGCTTCTCTGCTTCAAAAGAAGACATATTGGGAAAATATGCTGCCCTTTTTGCTTCTACGTCTGCGGCTACGTTACTGTGAGAAATCATGTCTGAAACTTTAGTCTGGGCTGCACATTTCACCGCGATGATAGCCAATGGGAGTCACAATGCCTCAATAAGTTTATCCAATAAGGATGGATGTGGCACTGGTGTGCCGTCTGCACAGAGGAAACCCCTCCTTTTCCAACATGAGAATCATGCATGTACAGTTGACGTTACATATGCGGAGTCAGAGAACACTATCACTTCCTCATCCTCATATTACTTGAGTGCAGCGATAAGTGCCAGTAATTCTGCAGCATGTGCTGCATAATGTGGAGGCAGTCTCACACTTGTCACTACTTCAAATACACCATCACGGTTCAGCTTCACTGCTGCTGATCCCATATGTATTTCTCCCATCATTTGGTCAATTTTTGAAGAACCATCAATGAACAGAATTGCCCCCCCCCCGTCCAAGAGCATTTTCTCTTACACGGGGAATATCATCATAGAACTCAGTACACATTGTGAAATAATGTATATAGTCCTCCTTCCCTACTGGCTGTGCTATAAATGTTGCTGGATTCACTATTCTACACCTAACAATTTTGATTGCTGGGTTTGAAATAATCACCTCATATCCTGATGCCCTTTGTGTAGTCAATGTACTTTTGGGTTTCTGTGAATTTGTGAATTCCAAAACATGTGTGTTTGACAAATAATTTCACTGAACACTCCATTATAATGCTTGCAGCTTTTACAATAGCAAACACAGCAGCAGCTAATGCTTGGTTTAAGTGCATGTCCTAATTTCATTTTTTGTGAGATGACTGCTTACTTCTCCATTTGAATGTGAAAATAGATACAACTTAATTACATTCTGGAATTCCTAACACAGGGGCTGTTCTGATCACCTTTTATAATTCTTCAAATCCTTCAATCATTTAATCTGCCTATGTTAACTTACTTTTTCCTACCTGTGTTTCCTTAAAAGTAGCTGAATCTATGTGCTTTAGTCGAAAACCCAGACTCTGCAATAGTTACATAGGCCTACAAATTGTTTGTTGCATTTCCTTTATTGTTTTAGGTTCTGAAGTCTTCATGATTGTTTCTGCTCTCTCAGGTGTCGCTTTTCTCCCTTCTTGAGAGATTAACTGTTTTATGTACAGAACCTCTTCCTGGCAATATTGTAGCTTTTCTTTGTCTACTTTGTATTCTTTCTCTGCTAGTATGGTCATTAACTGGACCGAGCCTTTTCTACACTTTTCTTCTGTCTTGCTGCACACTAATATGTCATCTACATACTGAATTATGGCACTCTCCAGTTGTACGTTATAATTATATTATTATTATAATTGGTTATTTATAACATGCTTAATACCCATAGGTTTCTAAGCGCAGACCTGGGGATTGAACCTGTATCGCTCTGCATAGTATTGCATCCAAGGCATGCACCTTGCCCATGAGCTATGCTCTCAGCCCTAACTACCCTGTTAAAAATCAAGGGGACTCACAGTACCCCTGACTAAGTCTTGTATGTTTCCAGGGCAAGTTTGTATATGAAAAGTAGGTCAAATCCTATGAGTCTTCATGAAGAGGTATTGAGGAAAATGCATTCTTCAAATCTATTACTGTAGAATATTTGGCTGTGGCTGGAATATTACATAGTATCATAGCTGCATTTGGAACTAAAGGAACTTCTACCTCGACTATATTATTTAAGGGACAGAGATCCTGAATAAATCTCCATGACCCTCCTGATGATTTCTTCACAGGGAAAACAGCTGTGATACATGATGAATCTGATGGCACTAATAGTCCCTGCTGTACTAAAGAGTAAATGGTTTCAAATATACCTTCATCCACTTCTCTGGACATGGGGTATTGCTTTGCTTGTGGTGAAAATGCTCCAAGATTAAGTCTGATTTTAACTGCTCGTACTCCACTCAATAGACCCACGTCATATGGACTGTTAGTCCATAAGATGCATGGCACCTATTTTAAATCTTCCTGGTAAAATTACAGTTTCTTTTTTACCATTCCCATTATCTGTGGTATTTCTCTATACTCTATTTTAATCCAATAAATAAGAGTTATGAAAAATACTAGTTCATCATCTAAGTTATCCCTGAAAAATGATTTTTCTGTCAAGTCTGTCCTTCACCAAAGGCTATCACTGCTCTTCATCCTCTTCCCTCATCATCTGTCCCATTGACAACCACCCTTTTCCCTCTCACCAAGGCTGCTTCTAGCTCTAGGGGGATAACCTGTCCTTCTTCATCATTCATAGGTATTTCTGGCCTAGACAAGAATTCTTCAGGTATTATTAATATTTTACCTACCAGTCTAGGTAACCATGTTAATAAAGCAGTCACTCCATATAAAATACTTCTGGGTCTAAAGGAACTCCTCGTAATGCTTTTTGACCTGCAAATCCTAATATAAACTCTCATACATTCATGCAATGTATCCCTGGAGTGGAACACACTATTCCTTCTTCAGAAATAGATATCATCATGTTACGTTTTGTCATCAAGTCATGCACTAATATATTAACTGGTGTCTGCCGAAAATACAATAATGGCATGTTCTCCAATTGAGATTCGTAATTCATCAGTAAAATATAACTAAACTCATAGCCCCAGAGAATCCCTGTGCATTCATGCTAATGCCATACATTGGGTATTTTCCCTCTCGAACACAGGAATGAGTCGCTCCAGTGTCAACGAAAATAAAAATGCATTGCCTCCTATTGTTACCTTGACCCTTGGTTTCTCTTGGGGGTCTGGTATCACTGATAGTACTGAACACATCAGAACGCTCTGTGGTATTTCCTATTGTGGACATTAATTCATCCATGTTCCATGGTCACACTCCCTATTCTAGGGGTGGGTACTTGTGGGACCCCATTATTTGTGGTCCATTGTGGCACAATGGTCTGTTGTGTCTGTGGTTCCTTAGTTTGCACTTGTTGTGTTTGCATAGGCACTTGCTGTGGTTGCCCTTGTGACATTTGTGATTGCAATGGAGCTTGATGTGTTTGACGTATTTGTGGAGCACATGTCTGATTCTGCATTTGACCTTGGGTATAATACTCTTGTGGTTCTGTATTGTATTGTAGAACACAGCCCATCCCCCCTCTTGAAGCTTGCCAGTTTTGCCACATTCCCCCATATGTCTACATGTTCTGTTCCATCCTTCCACAATTACAGCATTGTTGTGACTGTCTGCCAATAATTCCTCCTCCTCCCTGAGGGTTTTGGAATCCGCCTCATCCCACCCTAGGTCCATTCCCTCTACCTCATGGCCAGAAATCGTATCCCCCTTGGTCAATAGGGTACACCAAATTGCTTGAATGTGATGGCCATGCCTCTTGTGTTGCCATACCTTCAACACTTGCCAATACCGCTCTTCTATGGCTAATTTTGACAATTCGTTGTGGTATTTCCTATTGTGGACATTAATTCATCCATGTTCCCTGGCCACACTCCCTATTCTAGGGGTGGGTACTTGTGGGACCCCAGCATTTGTGGTCCATTGTGGCACAATGGTCTGTTGTGTCTGTGGTTCCTTAGTTTGCACTTGTTGTGTTTGCATAGGCACTTGCTGTAGTTGCCCTTGTGACGTTTGTGATTGCAATGGAGCTTGATGTGTTTGACGTATTTGTGGAGCACATGTCTGATTCTGCATTTGACCTTGGGTATAATACTCTTGTGGTTCTGTATTGTATTGTAGAACACAGCCAATCCCCCCTCTTGAAGCTTGCCAGTTTTGCCACATTCCCCCATACGTCTACATGTTATGTTCCATCCTTCCACAATTACAGCATTGTTGTGACTGTCTGCCAATAATTCCTCCTCCTCCCTGAGGGTTTTGGAATCTGCCTCATCCCACCCTAGGTCCATTCCCTCTACCTCATGGCCAGAAATCGTATCCCCCTTGGTCAATAGGGTATACCAAATTGCTTGAATGTGATGGCCATGCCTCTTGTGTTGCCATACCTTCAACACTTGCCAATACCGCTCTTCTATGGCTAATTTTGACAATTCGTTGTGGTATTTCCTATTGTGGACATTAATTCATCCATGTTCCCTGGCCAAACTCCCTATTCTAGGGGTGGGTACTTGTGGGACCCCAGCATTTGTGGTCCATTGTGGCACAATGGTCTGTTGTGTCTGTGGTTCCTTAGTTTGCACTTGTTGTGTTTGCATAAGCACTTGCTGTAGTTGCCCTTGTGACGTTTGTGATTGCAATGGAGCTTGATGTGTTTGACGTATTTGTGGAGCACATGTCTGATTCTGCATTTGACCTTGGGTATAATACTCTTGTGGTTCTGTATTGTATTGTAGAACACAGCCAATCCCCCCTCTTGAAGCTTGCCAGTTTTGCCACATTCCCCCATACGTCTACATGTTCTGTTCCATCCTTCCACAATTACAGCATTGTTGTGACTGTCTGCCAATAATTCCTCCTCCTCCCTGAGGGTTTTGGAATCCGCCTCATCCCACCCTAGGTCCATTCCCTCTACCTCATGGCCAGAAATGGTATCCCCCTTGGTCAATAGGGTACACCACATTGCTTGAATGTGATGGCCATGCCTCTTGTGTTGCCGTACCTTCAACACTTGCTAATACCGCTCTTCTATGGCTAATTTTGACAATTCTTTGTGAACTAACTTCACTTCATCCTACTTTCTGCTCTCAGCTTTTTTTCTATTCTTCTCCTTTAACAATTGACAACGACACACAATAGTCAATTGTATCTCTGGCCATGGCTTTGCCTCCATCCCTACGTGTTTCTTCGTCTGCTGCAGAACTGGCTTGGGCAGTTCCTGACATAAAAATATGATAAAATAATGACACTGTTTTATCCCACGGTTCTCTTGTCTCGAGAAGTCAGCATTCTTGAATATCTTGAATACAGGGACGTCATTTAGGGGTTGCCAGAGGTTGCAAATGCGACCTCTGTGGTCACCCTTGCAACCTCTAGAAAAAAAAAAGCTTTTTAATTCAAGCTCATGGGCTGTGGCCAGCACAATGTGGCTCTTTAGTTTTGGAGTGGCTGGCTTTCTTGTTAAAGCCCCTTAAAAAAAAGAATTAAAAGAAGAAAAGGAGTGACACAAGTCTAACTCTTTCAGCACTGACCCAAAATAAGAAAGATTAGGAATACCAAATAATGTGTCTTTCTGGAATACTATACAATAATTGATAGACTCATTAAAGGTTTATTTCAGGCACACTTCAGCGGGTGAGTCACTGATTTAGTCTGTTCTTAAACACCTCAACTCAGCCTTTCATCATTCTGAGGTCGATACATGAGTACCAACACAGGTTGGGTGATATTGGGTGTATATTTTTTCTATATAAAGCGCTTAAGCGTAAGTGCTATATAACAACACATCATTATCATTTGGTCATGGTGCTTGCATTCACAGTAATTTGGTAATATGGGCCTATACACACTGATCTTAATGATACATATGGCGATCCATTCTTGTATGAAATGTACATCACATTATAGTGATATCGTAACCATATTTTTTGTAGTGTACAATGCTATGCGATAGCACTTCCTGTTTTGTCAACGGGTGAAAGGTTAAGTTCCATCGCATCCCACGATATCACTTCGGGGCGGGATCAAATTACACCACTTCCTGTGATGTCACCAGGGGTCAAGGGTCGTGTGATGTCACTTCCGCTACCCCTGGCAATTTGGTGAAATGACGTCCCTGCATGAATAAAGGCAACAGGATCTTCATCCTCACCCATTTTGCTTGTCATAATCGCACCCATATCTGATGTGTCGGGATATTGTACTCTGAGCGCCCGCCATACATCTGCTCTGTAACTATTAAATGGCTCTCCACCATGTGTCGTGTTTTGTGCTGTCACACTCGCATACCCTGCTCATCTCCAAATGTCATCAGCCCTCTCCACTAGAATGGCTGCTAGCAGGTATTTTATGTCACCTATTGCTAACATCATTCCTGATGTCGGTCTTTCTAATTCAAAAATCCGCTTTCCAGCACCTGAAGCCAAACTGGGTAATTTACATTTCAAATGATCTTTATCCATCTACTTATCCATCTACTTCACAACATGCTTCCTGCAACCTTGATTGTCCAATACTTGGCACTTGCAGATATTTTATTCTTTGCTTAATCAAACAAAACTGTTTTACCAGCACCTCTTTGCTCTGCAGCCCTGGTCTGTTTCTGAGTTAGCTTGGTCATTCTTACTACGAGTTCAACGTCCATCTTTTAATCATGGCTGCTCTTGTCACATTCTATTGTCTTCTGCAGCAAGCTTCTATGTGTTTTCTCTACATTGCATTGTTGCGTATGTACATTCACTTTGTCTCTTCTCACTTATATCTTTGGTGCACATGTTTTCTTCATATTCGATTACATTTTTCTCTTACTTCAGTTACAACTTTATTCCTTTAGTATTCGCATATCATTTTGGTGCGTCCTTGTGTCTTCTCTTTATGACGCCACCCCACTCTTCTCTCATTTCAATTACAGCTCTTCAATGTCCAATAGTGTATGCAAACATCCTTCCACCACGTCAGTGCAAGGGTACATTCGATATGGTTGTCTAAGTGCATAACGCCTCTTGTATCTTTGATTTGGTATTGGAATGATACCTGGTGTTACGCATAATGCTCTCTCACTGCTATTTTAGTATGATGAAGGTGAGGGGGTGGGATCTAGAGAAGACATGCACACCTGCTCCTCTACGAGTCCACATTAATGAAGGGTATGAGGTAATTATGGAAAATGCATCGATTCACCCAGTGCAGTGTCAGCTAGTCACTCCAGTGACACCAGCCTCAGGATACTGTTCATGATTATGCCATGCATGAGGGAGAAGAGTGAAGTGGGAAAATGGGAAAATACCCTCCCCCCAGTCTCATACAAACCATGGCCCATGACATCAGGACCCAAGCACCCCCCGCAAGAGGAGTTCGTCCAATTCACCCCCTCACCAGATGCCCAGATTCCCTGCATCCATGGCCCACACGCCCGGGGAGCCTGCCCCATACCACGCCCAGGTCAAGCCGACGCCTGCGACATGGACCAACTCGTTTAGACAACAGCCACGAAATCCATCATCATTAGAGATGCCATGACGACATAGCCAACAGACGGGAACACATGTGCCACCATGCACACTGGTCACTCACACACCAACCTACATGAAGAACACAGTCAGTGCTATGACATAGGTGACCGATACACCCACAGACATGCATTGTTGTTATTTTTCACATAGGCCTTCTACAGCACCGCAGAAACGCAAGATGCCTGAAGAGCTCGTGTACATGCTTGCAGATGCTTTCTCGCTACCTATCCCTATGAAGACACCACCACATATATCTAATGCTGCTTCTGACACTCTGTCGCTCCGCGACCCCCATATTATGGGTTATGTACCACCACACAGAAACTAGGCCCAAGTAAGCCGCAAGCAAGAGTCCCCTGGCAGGAGCCTCTCAGACGAAAATCCTCCCAAGACGAAAAAGCAAAGCACTAACCATGCAGAATGAGGGGGCGTGGCTTGGCGGCCATGCGAGAGTGAGCAGACTCCGAGGAGCTCCCACCAGATCCGACCAGAGATCCTGAGAAAGGCGTATTTTAGTAAATAAAAAGACAACAAACGCGAGGAAAAGGCGTCGGAAGATCCAAGGCACACACGGGAGAAGACCCGAGGAAAAACGGAGACCAGAAGGGTGAGAACGAGAAGGGAGAGAAGCGCGCGGCACCACCAACAAAATGGCGGACGCGCAGCGTTGAAAAGAGAACCTCGTCCCGAAGCACGAAGAGGGCCGAAGAGCAAAAGCAGAACCGGACGAGACAACTGATCGAAGTCCAGCGCAGGCAAGACCGAAACACCACCGGAGTGGCAGAAACCCGAGACGCCGACTGCAGGGATTGCCGCGTAATACCGACCCGGAGAAGGTGAAGACGGCACGGCTCGAGAACGGGGAGAGGCCCGCGGACCGGAGCTGGAGAACAGCTTTTCCCAGCCGAAGCGGAGACGAACAGCAGCGGCAGTGGCAGCAGGATCCCGGCGGTACTACGAAGAACCTGAGCGGAGAAGAAGCGAAGGCGAGGCGAGGGGCGACCCACAGATCGAACCCCAGAAGAGCGAAGGTGAGAGATAACGGCGGAGAGTCAACAGGGCGACGTGGGACCCCGAGAGACGAGGTGGTGAAGACCGGGAATCGACCCGAAGACCGGACCGAGAGAGCCCCCCCTTGATGCAGAAGCGGCGGAGGCCCAGCTGAACAATCGGAGAATCGGAAAGCGAGGCGGAACGGATGGAAAGCGGCCCACAGACCGAACCGAGGCAGATTCCCTCGCGCTGAAACGGAGGTGAGCGACAGCGACAGCGGGACAGCGGAGCAACGAGGGAACCCACAACGGCCAGACCATAGAAGAGCTTCCCCCGACCGACGCGTAAGAGAGTAGCAACGACAGATTGGAGTGCCGAAGAGGAGCCCTTACCTGCCAGTCCGGAGCGGAACCGAGGGGGACAGCAGATCAACGCCCGGCATAAGCAGGATCGAGGCGTCACCCGACCGACAGCGAGAGGAGGCACTGACGGCAGCAACGGGAGGGAAAGCCCGAGACAGCACCACGGAAACGGCGCGACATCGAACGAGGAAGGGGGAAGGCGTCGAGACCTACGGTCAGGAAGCAGCCCACAGATCGGACCGAAGAAGAGCCCTTCCCTGTCGCAGAGGTGACTAGCTGATCCTGAGAGGAGAGGCAGCGAAGAGACACAGGAACCAGGCCCAGGGAACAAGAAACATACCGCAGAGCGGGTCAGGGAAGCCGAGACCCAACTCTAAATACCCAAAGAGAGGGGGAAGAGAACACCGGAAAGAGACACGGCAAACGGACAGAAGGGGTAAAGTCACAGGGAGATATCGCTTAATAACAAGGTAACACACACAGGAAGAGCAGAAACGAGTGGGGGAACTGAAAAGGGACCCACTGCAGCGCAAACGGAGCCAAACTGAACAGGACCCAACTACAGGCCAAGAGCAGTGGGCATTAACATGCCAGACAAGCCTAAAAGCGGCAGAGGGAAACAAACAGTCATGGAGACATACACCCGGAAGAACGACGGCCAGCAGCCGGGGGCTGAGGAGAAAGACATGCCGGAGTCATATGCCACGCAAGGAGAGATCAGGCAAGTGGAAAGCAGTATACTGGAAGCCATAGGGGCGTTAAAGACGTCGATAGAAGGAAAGCTAGATGCAGTGATGGTAGATGTGGGACTTCTTAGACAAGACACGAGAAATCTGGCGGAAAGGATGACAACAGTAGAACAACAAGCACAGAGTAACTCAGTGGAAGTGTCCGCCTCGCGAACACAAATGTCGGAAGCACTGGAAAGAATTAATATACTAGAACGCAGAGTGGAAGACGCAGAAGGCAGGGCCCGACGCAACAACGTACGAATAGTGGGGCTGCCAGAGGGAGAGGAAGGAAGGGACCCCACGGACTACATAGAGAACCTCCTGATCCAAGAAGTAGGGGCAGGGACCCTGTCCCAGGGCTTCGTAGTAGAAAGGGCACACCGAGCGCTGACTAGAAGACCGCGCCCAGGAGCACCACCAAGACCAATGATAGCAAAAATTATGAACTTTAAAGATAGGGAGAAAATCCTGACTTTCTCGAGAGAAGGAGGGAACATCACAAGGAACGGGGCCAGGATAACAATATATCCAGACTATACGGTACTGGTGCAAAAGCAGAGGGCCCAGTTCTGGCAGACTAAAGAGCGCCTCCGGGCGGCAGGGGTGAAATTCATGCTGCTGTATCCAGCCAAACTAAAAATACTGCATGACGGGAAAACACAGATCTTCGAGACAGCGACCGATGCCCAGGAGTGGATGGATCAGTGTGGGATTCCACAGCCGGCAGAGAGGAACGAGCGAAACAGAAACCACCCCCAGCAAAACAGAGATTAGAATCGAGCACAACAAACATACCTAACGCTACGGGAGCAAGAACGAGACGGTAGAGATGCCCTACCGGGAAGTTATGAAAAAAGCAACCGACAGCCACCAAGTTGAAAAGCCCATAGCAAAGAGACTCACAACGGGAGCACGAGACTTGGAGAAGGGGAACCGCCAAGACCCACAGAGAGGCCCCAGCAGAAACAATGTTCATAGTGTCAGTTTCAAGACACTACGCCGCGACAGGCAAGGCCGAGGAGGAGAAAACGGCACCTGGAAAGCGACGGAGCCCGAGCAGAGGAGAGGAGGCTGGGCGTTTGTTGACGTTATTTAGGTTAACAGTTATAACAGTTGGGAAGTTAAGGCAAAGCCCACAAAGAGAGGAGGAGAGCAGAACAAGAAATAATAGTTGTCACACACAAAGAATCAGCAAGGAAAACAAATTCAGGGGACAGTACCCGCAAACAAAAAGATGGCGGGAGGCACGAGACAAAAAATTCAACTGCCAGAAGAAGGGACACAGATCCCCGGCAGGAACGCACCGTGAGAATGAGACACCGAGCGAGCCCATGGGAAAGAGCAGGCCGCAGGCGCCAGTCCCCACAAAGACCAAGATGTCTTAAGAATTGTTACGTGGAATGTCAGGGGGATGAACGCATACGTCAAGAGGCTAAGGATCTTTACCTGGCTAAACAAAACAAGGACTCACATTGCACTGCTGCAGGAGACGCACCTGACGGCGGAAAAACAGGCCAAAATAAAGAAAAAATGGGGAGGCCAGATGTATAGTGCAACGTATTCCAACTATGCCAGAGGAGTCATAACCTGGGTCGCCCCGGGCGTCCCATTCCAGCTCATCAACCAAGAGAAAGACACAGAAGGGAGAATCCTGGTGGTCCATGGGATGCTAGAAAACCGGGAGATATGCCTCGTAAATACCTATGCCCCTAATCACGACGCTACAGCCTTCTTCAGAACGCTCCCGCCCCGGCTGGCCCCGTACAGGAATGCAACGATGATTTGGGCAGGTGACCATAATTGCACACTGGATCCCCGGCTGGACAGGTCGGACGATAAGTACAAAAGAGCGGCACCGCCAGCGAGAGCACTACAACAGATACTAGACCAGCTCGGACTCGAGGACGTCTGGAGGAAGGTACATGGGGAAGAGAGGGGATACACACATTACAGTGCCCCACATAGAACATTCACACGGATTGACTACCTGTTCACGGGCAGGGAGACACTGGGAGAATTCACTGAGGCATACATACACGCGCGAACCCTATCTGACCACGCCCCCCAGACGATCACATGGGCGCACACACACAGGAGAGCCCCAATACCAACATGGAGATTGAGGGCAGAGGCTTTACTGGACACGGGCTTCCAGGAACACATCCAAAGCGTGATAGAAGATTATTTTGAACATAATGAGGGTAGTGTGGAGAGCACAGGAACGATATGGGAAGCCTTCAAAGTGGTAGTCAGAGGAGAGGCGATGGGGAAAATGGGAGGTCTCCGACGAGAAACCCTAGCACAACTAGATGAGATAGAAAGGAAAATTGAGAAAGCGGAGAGACAAGCGGGGGAAAAGGGGGCGGAACAAGAGAACCTCACCACCCTGCGACAACAGTGCGTGGAGACCTGGGAAAGATTGGGACGCCTAGACTACGGGAAATATATACAAAAACTACATGCTGAGGGGGATAAGCCTAGCAGACTCCTAGCCTGGCTAACTAAGCAGGAGACTAAGCGGGAGCCAATTAACGAAATTCAGAACAGGGAAGGAGAGGTGATAAGGTCCCAAGAGGGAATAAACGAGGTGTTCTCGCAGTTCTACGAGGACTTATACTCCAGGGTCCAGGAGGCAGAGGAGGGGGACCTGAGGGAAGCCCTCGCGGAAATCAAACTCCCACAATTGACGGAGGAGCAGGCCCAAACATTAGATGCCCCTCTCACTGTGGAGGAACTAACGGAGGTTATCGCCCAGCTCCCGACAGGGAAATCTCCGGGGCCAGATGGGCTCCCGGGGGAATTTTACAAACAATACAAAAATGATATAGCCCCAAGACTACTAGAAACATTAGAAGAAGCATACGAGATGGGAAGACTCCCGAGCAGTATGTCAGAATCCATAATAGTCCCGATCCTGAAACCGGGCAAGCCCCCCCTCGAATGCGGTTCCTACAGACCGATTTCCCTAATAAACCAGGACTCCAAGATCCTGACGGCGGCACTAGCCAACCGCCTGAAAAGAGTGCTACCCACCCTGATCCACACGGACCAGACAGGGTACGTGCCAGAAAGAAACACGTCCTGGAACCTGCGTAGACTCCATTACGTTATAGAAAAGACAAACCAAGAAGGTGGGGAGTGTGCTGTAGCTTCACTGGATGCAATTAAAGCATTCGATTCGGTGGGATGGGACTGGCTCCTGGGGACGCTCACCCACTATGGGATTGGCCAAGGGTTCACAAGATGGATAGAACTACTTTACAGAGACCCGAGAGCGAGAGTCAAGACGGGTAGACAAATCTCTAGAGAATGGAGCATAGAGCGAGGCACAAAGCAGGGATGCCCCCTGTCCCCAATGTTATATATCCTAGCTCTGGAGCCATTCGCAGTATTCCTAAGAACGGATTATAAAGACACAGGCATAGAGATAGACGGGGAAACACACCAGATATCCATATACGCAGACGACATACTCCTTTACATACAGAACCCACGCACCCACCTGCAGGACCTGCTGGAGGCGCTGCGCGCATTCGGGAGGTTATCTGGAATAGTGGTCAACAGGGAAAAATCAGTGCTGTTTCCCCTGGCAGACCTACGCGCAGTGCCGACAGATCAATTACCACCTCTGGGCATCACGTGGGCCCCGAACACCTTCAAATACCTGGGAGTGGAGATCTATCATGACACCATGGAAACACACGCAGGTAACACACAAAAAGCTCTAGACAAAATTGAAAAGGCTATGAAATTCTGGCAGACGCTGCCGTTAGGCATGATAGGCCGGGCGGCACTACTAAAAATGACAGTCCTACCCCGACTCCTATATTACTTCACGAACATCCCATACAACATACCAGAGCCCTTTTTCAAGCGCCTACACACCATAGCGAGAACCTTCCTATGGGGAGGGGGACGGAACAGGGTGGCACTAAGCACACTACAAAGAAGCTATGAGTGGGGGGGCATCAAACTCCCAGATTTCGAGTATTACTATTTGGCAGCACAACTCCAATTTGTGGTGCGATGGCTGGGCGAAGAGACCTCAATAGACGCAATAATTATGGGGCCAGCACTCCGGAAGTATCACCTGAGAGAGCTATTATGGGTCAACGCCGCCCAAGCCAAAGAACTGCCCAAAATAGCCCAACTAGGCCGAATACTATGGAAAAGAGCCTGGAAGACACAGGGCATACGAGACCCCTGCTCAAGACACATCCCACTGGCGGGGCTGGTGGACACCCGAGTGGCCAGCCTGACCACGTACAGGGCACAATGGGAAGACAAAGGCGTGGCCCAAATTGGGGACCTGTGGCGTGACGGACAGTGGGTGGACTTCCAGACCCTGATGGATGAACAAGATGTACACAGGGGCCAATTCATCCTACACAATAGCCTAGTCCAGACAATAAAAAAGAGGTGGAGCGCTATGCCAGAACCCGAGGACGCCGAAGGAGAATTAGAGGCATGGTACGATATATCCGAAGGAGGTCACACGGTGTCCAGACTCTACGAGCAAATACTGGGACACACCAACAAAAAGACACTAACAGCACGGATGAGATGGGAAGAGGAACTGCAACAACCCTTCGAAGACGAGGAATGGAACAAAGTCCTCATGTACACAAAAAAGGTGTCCAGAAACGCCAGGTTCAGACAACTGCAGATATACATAGTACATAGAGCATATCTAACCCCCAAGAGAATGTCAAAGATAGGAGAAGGACAATCCCGGAGCTGTCCGCGGTGCGGAGACGAACAGGCCGACATGGTGCACATGTTCTGGTCGTGCCCGCAAATAGCAGACTTCTGGAACACGGTGAGAGAAAAAGCGTTGACAGCAGACATACAGATGCCAGCAAGAACGCCAGCAGCATACCTATTGGGCCTGTTCCCAAGAGGGCACCGGCAGATGACGCATGTGGCAAAAATGAAAGATTTAATGACGATACTAGCGAAACGCCGCATAGCGATGGCATGGAACAAGAGAGAAGGCCCTTCGAAGGAAGGATGGTGGGCCGACCTACAAAAATGGGCAATAGCGGAGACGGCAGTCTGGGCGAGAGCTACACAAAAGGGAGAGAGCAACAGCGGAGCCAGACTACAAGCATGGAACTCCCTGGTGCAAGACCTGCTTGGCAGTGGAGGCGATGACGATACGACTGACAGTAGCGATCCAGGGGACACAGAAAACGACGAAATTGAACCGCCCACGTCGGGAGGCACTACATAACTCACAATGGAGAGAACTAAGGGGAAGGAAAAGAAGAGGTTGTGACCTGTGCGGACTCTGAACAGTGCAACTCCAACTGGGAAAGACCAGCAAACACACGCAAAGACAAGGCCAAGGGAAATTTCCGAGGAAAGGAGTAAGGCCACTGGGAGACTGGCCCCTCAGCCACGAACTGGACAACGACCGGCGCCGGCCCCGAGGCGGCAAAGGACCAAGAACATAATGCGGCTGCCTTTAGGGAGAGGGAGGGGGGAGGGAGGGGGGAAAGACAATGGGAGAGGGACTTTCGTTTCTGTTTTTTTGTTTGTTCTCTCCCATCCCTTTTATGTTGTAAAACCAATAAAAAGAAGTTTAAAAAAAAAAAAAAACCATGCAGAATGAGCCCCAACGAGAGCCCACAGCCAAGGCCGCAATGTTGCAACCCACATGCCGCGCTCCCAGCGCCAAGGTTACACCTGCCACCGCCAAGCGCCCCTCAGAGCCGAAATACAAATCAAATGCTCATAACAGAATCATCCCACACACGCAGGAAAAGAGGTGATTGCAGCATGAATAAAAGAGGCGTGGTTCTGTCCCGAGCTAAATTCACATGTTGCAAACTTCATCAGCAATTGTCTCACTTGTCAACAATTCACGCCCGGTCACATGCTGCAAGTGATTAAAGGTATACCCCGGCCGGAAGGACTTTTCCTGCACCTACATATTGACTACGTTGACATGATCAATGTATGTCAAGGATACAGATACATGATTGTGGTAGTGTGCCCATTTTCAACGTGGATCGAGGCCGGTCCATGCTCCCACGCCTTCAGAGCAGCAAAGTTCCTGGTGAGGGAGGTGTTCCCGAGGTGGAGGGTATGCAAAGTGTTGCGGTCTGACAATGACCCACACTTTGCCAATGAAATGTTCCAACACATCACTGGTCTCCTTGGTATCAAGAACAAGTTTGCAAGTGCATACCACCCACAGGCAAATGGCTTCTGTGAACGCCTCAACGGCCTCCTAAAAGAAGAGATAGCAAAAATTCAGCAAACAACTAAGAAAAGTTGGATCTACTGCCTCCCCTTAGCACTATTTGAGTTAAGAAACAGGCCGGGGTCAGACCACCACCACCTCACACCCCACGAGGTGCTAACCGGACGCCAAATGCACCTTCCACTGACACCACCATCAAGGTCTATAAAAGATTGCCATGCATCACAGACTGTCTTTGGTGAAGAAATGTACGAATATGTCCCTTCCTTGGTTACTAGTGTCACCTTTATCTCTGAACAGATCAAACGGACTCGGGGCGGGTCGAAGAACACCCAACAGCAAGAAAAAACAAACGAAGAACAGGAACAAGCCGCACAGTGGACAGTAAAAGAGGGGGACCATGTCCTTCTACGAAATTATAACTGCGGGTGGAACAGCCCCAGGTTTACTGGGCCCCATCAGGCAGAGAAAACAGCTCCTAGAGCTGTCAAGCTCCGAGATAAAAACACCTGGACTCACCTGTATGACATCAAGCCCTACAAAGATCAGACCCGCCCGTGCGTCGATGACAGGGCCAACGCAACAGCAACCAACGACAATGACAACACAGCCCAAACCCCAAACCCCATTAAGGACACAAGTGACAAATGCCCATAGCCCACCCCGTGGTCACGAGATCCCAGACTGAAACAAACACTGTCCTAACAAGCCCCGACCAGACAAGCCCCACCCCCAGCCACTACCTAAATAAAGAACATTGTCAAAATATGTGCATATTTTACACCACAATGTGTAGACACATGCATGTTCTCTTCTTTTTTGTCTCGCACATGCAGGTACCGCACAGTACTGTTCCATATAGAAGAATTGAATAAAGGTACTAATGCATACGTCTTTGCCCATGGGTAAATGCTGCCCACGGATGACAATACCCCACAAGCACTGTCACACCAATTCGTATATGCTATAAAAAGCCAAAATACCTAAAGAAAAGAAGAATACGTGTGTATTAAAACACGTTCATTTTGATCATAGAGCAATCCTTCCAACATCTCCATGAGCACTTACCAGCCCTAAGGGATAGGACGTAGGACGCTAAGGAAAGCGTGGGAACAGCTATTCACCTGGGCACTGAATGACTACATGATAGGGAGAGCTTGAATGAACAAACTAACAAATTAATGCTTATTTTTAGAAATGTTAAGGCGGGCATCTATATAATCAAAAATAAAAAGCTGCAGGCCCACAGCAAAGGTAAGAGAACCATGCCAGTCATATTAGCTATTGTAATAAAGATTATAGGCCTATTGTTTATCACTGGTCTACTTGCTGCCATTGTCTGGCAGGCACACTATGCTTCCTATGTCATGGATGCACCTACAACTAATCTACCCCCCACCATGGCTGCAACAGGTACAGTGTCAGGTGGTACAAGTAACCCAAGAGAAAATGGGAAGAGGGTTAAGCGTAGCACCTCTATTGATAACAACGGGGTAGACACATATCTCACAGCATCCGCACATGTCTCGAACAACATGTGGTACCAGCATATGTCCAAAATTGGTAAGGGGACAACTAAGGACAACTGCTATGTGTGCTCATTGATCCCATACACCATGAGCGCATCCAGAACATTTGTGGCTACAGAGGTACTTGCAACATCAGTAGAGTGTCTGATATACCTGGCCCTGTTCCAAACAAAAGGATGATTTCAAGGGAGACTAGCAATACTGCAATGGAAGACGAGTGACACATACCCGTATGAAAATAACTTCATCAAAACACTACCCATGTACAATAACTACTGGCAACATACAGAAGGGCTCCAATATGTGACGGATGGACCTGATAAAGGAGAAACGAAAGAAGTAACATTGAATTACCTACCGTGTGAATGGCGTGCAAGGGAAGTTCCTGGGGTACTAGGGTGCTGGGAAAGACCACTGATATTAATATATGGAAAGGTGTACACGAAAGAAGGATGGACAGATAGGGTTGTGGGGAGCAATATGGTAACATCGACAAAAGCAACTGTGGTAACAGTAAATGAAGCAAACAACAAATGTTATGACGAATGGATAAGGAGCGCAGCAATGGTAACATGGCTAGAGAAGGACGAGGACCCATTAACAATACTGCCACTAACAGCACCTACACTATGTTATCAACACAACAGGGATGTTGATGTTGGAAGAAATAGCAACTGCAAAAGAACAGTAATGATAGCTGAGGAGGGTGCCGGTACAGCAGTTCTAATGGACCACTGTTGGGCCTGCAGAGAAAAGGCGTACCACAGCTTGCTGCCATCTTGGAATGGAATATGCACTATGGTACACATCAACGTAATATCCCTAGTAGTGCCACAGAAACATGTCAACCTGGGGAACTTCCCTAAGATGGACAAAGGGAATAAAAGGAAGAAAAGGTCAGTGAAGACAGGAGGAGGACGGGAAAAGAATGACACGACAATATTGTCAAGAGTAAAACGACAAGGAACCGCTGACAGGGAACTACCTGTGGGGAAGATCAGAAACAGCTCTCAGTGACATCCCACCAGAGCACAGACTGTTCAGCAGAGCGGCAATGTTCTTCTCCTCATCATACATCCAGAAATGCAGGCATATGCAAATGTGAAGTGGCTCCAGATCAGCAGATGGGAACTAATGATGACAATTAACTCCACTGTCAATGGATTCAACGCAATAAAAGAAGAACTGAGGGCAGTACGATAGTGGCACTACAGAACCGATATGTGTTGGATCTCCTAACAGCAATGGAAGCAGGGGTTTGTGCAACAATTGGAAGCTTGTGTTGCACATTTAACCCTGCTAATGACGCAGACAATGGCACACTTTCTGAGGCAGTATCACAACTTGCCAAGATGCACGCCAAGATGGAAGAGGAAGCAAAGGGAGTGAAGAGAGATGGTAGCTGGTTTTCATACTTATGGTCATGGATGCCATCATGGCTGTCAGATGGCCTTAAAATTATAGCTGGATGCACAATATTGGGAATGGCCGCCCTGTTAGGACTGAAATTGTGGAAAGCAAGGACAGCACGCACAACTGACGAAATGATGTAAATGATCTGCATGCACGCCCTGATGCCAGCTGAAGACGACAAACACACAGATATCATCATAAAGGAACGAGAGAGGTTGCGCCAAAAAATAATAAAAGCAGACTTTTACCCGCCATAAGTGAAGGTAGAAAACACAAAGAACCCGAAGAGTTACGTTGGAAAGTGGGTTTATTGCCAGCCTGGCGGTGGATACGTATACATGTACTGTTCATTTGAAGACCACGTGAACCAGTATGGACCCTAGCAGGAATAACAAAGGTATGGAGATTAAGAGGAGATAAGAGAGTGGATAATTTTATGGTCGACAAGTCGACCAGAGGGGGGACTGAAGTGGGAAAATGGGAAAATACCCTTCACCCAGTCTCATACAAACCATGGCTCAGGACATCAAGACTCAAGCACCCTCCACAAGAGGAGTTCATCCAATTCACCCCCTCACCAGATGCCCAGATTCCCTGCGTCCATTGCCCACACGCCCGGGGAGCCTGCCCCATATCACGCCCAGGTCAAGCCGACGCCTGCGACATGGACCAACTCGATTAGACAACAGCCACAAAATCCATCATCATTAGAGATGCCATGACGACATAGCCAACAGACGAGAACACATGTGCCACCATGCACACTGGTCACTCACACACCAACCCACACAAAGAACACATTCAGTGCTATGACATAGGAGACCGATACACCCACAGACATGCATTGCTGTTATTTTTCACATAGGCCTTCTACAGCACCGCAGAAACGCAAGACGCCTGAAGAGCTTGTGTATATGCTTGCAGATGCTTTCTCGCTACCTATCCCTATGAAGACGCCATCACATATATCTAATGCTGCTTGTGACACTCTGTCGCCCCGCGACCCCTATATTATGGGTTATGTACTGCCACACAGAAACTAGGTCCAAGTAGGCCGCAAGCAAGAGTCCCCAGGCAGGAGCCTCTCAGACGAAAATCCTCCCAAGACGAAAAAGCAAAGCACTGACCACACAGAATGAGCCCCAACGAGAGCCCACAGCCAAGGCTGCAATGTTGCAACCCAAATGCCGCGCTCCCAGCGCCAAGGTTACACCTGCCACCGCCAAGCGCCCCTCAGAGCCGAAATACAAATGAAATGCTCATAATTCTGCTCCAGCTACAGCCTCTCCACACGTGACCAAGCCGAACTGACAAGGTGCCAAGCTTACGAAACAGAAAGTCGCCGGGGTCCCACGTCTGGGGCACAGGCTGCAACAACGAAGCAACAAGTTGGACACCTACAGCAATGGGAAAGGCATGCACATCAGCCACTAGCCAAACCTGTCCATTGTCCACCACTAACACATAGTTGCACATTGTTGCCAGCACCAGGTACATTGCAATCTGGGAACGGCGATGGTCCCAGGCTTGGGGGCTCATGAGGGAACCAATCAGAATATGAGGGGCTCATCACTGACACCATTTTAGGTAGCCAATCACCAAGTGTCCCCTTGTAACTAATTTGTTGTAGCAGTTGTTAGGGACAGCCCAAGTGTACCACCTGACCCATCCTTATCCACTAATATTCCCTCCTATAGGTAACTATACTAACCCTACCACTCGGGGAGCCAACCCGAGCTGGCGTTAGGTTTTGTGACAATTTTCCCAGGTAATGCAAGTAGCGTGTGATACTATGGTAAAAAGGGCCTGCGAGACCCACTAACACTGAGAGTCTCACCGGATCCATACGAGCTGAGAACTATCCCTGCCGTTACTATAATAAACAGCAGTAATTACTTTGCTCCTTGTGTGTGTCTCAAACTCCTTTTGGGATGCGGGAGGAGTTGGGGCATCCCAAGCCCCGGAGGTACGCGGACGGCTCTGCCGGCCCCCGGGAAATCACCCTGACAAGTGGAAGAGTGGGTGAATGGGAAAGAGGATGCCCTGGATGGGGGTGAGGCGATTTTTTTTGATTGACTTTCAACCAGGAGGCAGGTGAGAGACATATGAGGGCAGCTGTCTTGGGCCTTGCAGAAGGGAGAATACTGGGTCAGACTGAAGAGATGGTTACCTCCTCATTACACTGCACAAGTGGTTGAACTAGTGGCACTAATAGAGGCACTGGAAATGAGTAAGGGTAAGGCAGTCAATATTTATTCTAACTTTGCATGCATCACCTCCACTGTACGCTCTGGGTTATCAAGGTTTCAAAGAAGAGGGTTTGGGAAGTCTGATGAGTCCCCTGTCCAGCATGCAGCACTGCTATCCTGATTAATTGAAGCATTCATTTTTCCAGCAGAGATAGGTTTAGTTAAATGCACTGCACAAACTAACCGCACTAATCCAGTAGCTCTCGGGAATGAATGCACAGACAAGGCGGCATAGGAAGTGGCATATTTACCTTTTACAGATTCACAAAAAATGGAAACTGTGTCCCAGCAGGTACAGTTACCAGCCCCATACACAGCAGTCCCAGTGCTACAGATCATAGAAATGAAAGAGAAAGCCCCTAGAGAAGAACAGGAGCTCTGGAAAAAGTGAGGATGTGTTCTCTCACCCACTTAATTGCAGTGTAGACAGGAGGTGACGGGGAAGGTAGAAATGCCTGTAGAACTGCTTCTACTGTCTGTAGAGCAACTACACTACCCGTCGCATACTTCTCGGTGACGAATCGCAGCAGAGCTCCAGGCGGACTAGTTTATCCAAAACCTACAAGAACAGGTTAGCAGATACACAGTGGACTGTGTAGTGGGCAAGTTATTCAATCCTGGAATTACCATGAGGACTGTCAGGGGGTGTCCTGCTTAGGCCGGCTGGTCCATTTAAGGGGCTCCACATTGACTTTAAGGACATGATTACGAGGTGCAGTAATTTCAGATATTTGACTGTTGTTGCTTGTCCATTTTCCCGGTGCCTTGAGGTTGGTCCTTGCGTACATCCTGATGCTAAATCAGCCGCAAGATTTCTAGTGAGAGAGTATTTCCAAGATGGGGAGTTTGTGAGGTGCTAAAATCTGACAATGGAACCCAGTTTTTTAATGCCTTATTCGAAGATATCACTTCACTTTTGGGAATAAAAAACATGTTGTGCTCAGTTTACAAACCCACAGGCCAAAGGCATTGTGGAGTGGCTCAATGGGGTCCTTAAGGCCAGTTTAGCCAAGTTATGCAATGAACTGAAAGAATCCTGGCATTATTGCCTTCCCCTGGCATTGTTTTATTTGAGAAACTAGTCAGGGTAGTGCCACTATTTAAGCCCTCACAGAATCATGACGGGTGTAGTTTACAACCACCTCTCTTGCCTACATGCACGGCATCCAATGCACACAAGACTAAAGTGGTCCTAGGAGAGGAGTTTAGAGAGTTCCTTAGTGCTTTAATGAAAAGTGTTAAAAGTATGTCTTCCCAGGTTGTGTCATTTCACCAACAGACAATATAAAAAAACAGCAAGACTACCGATGATCAACGCAAGACACAGCTGCTTCCAGTAGACTGCATCTATAGCTGCATCTTTGTGTGCTGCTGAAACAAACAGAGCTTCCACGGGCCTCACTGAGTGATTTAGTCAACTCCGACAGCCGTGAAGGTGGAGAGCAACAAGAATTGGAAACATCTCAGTGATACCGGAAGAGATACAGGCAGCCCACCACTGGCACCAGAGCAAGAGCAGGCATAAAGTTAAGTATGCCCTAAGGATTCACTGCTCGTTTCAGTCCAATGGAGGGTGCGAATGAAGATCCAAAATTTGATTCATTTTGTTTAGGAAAAGAAATGTCTACATTTGTAAATTGTTTTTATGGTTTTTCTGGCACTCTGTCTGAAGATGGCAACCAGTGTAAATATGGAATTGTTAACTTTGTCTAGTTTTGTGGAATTTGAAGAGATAATGTCAAGAGGAAAAAGAAATGTTAATAGTGATTTTTTGGATAATCTTAATGAGGAACTAGATCCCACAACAAATGCACATGGTTTCTTAGCAGATAACATACGGTATAGCCATATGAGGAAGGTGGAGAGAGTCAGATCTGTCGGATATTGCTACATCTGCTCTTTCATCCCCAATGCTTCTTGCAATCATACCAATCGATGAAGACTGTTCATTTGCCAACAGTAAAGAGCAGACAAATATGCAGTGTGCTCAAAGAGTCCAAATGACTTTTGCAGGGGCTATCTTTATTCTAAAAAATCGATACGAGCAAGGAGTGGAGGTTTGCAGAGCTGGAGGAATGACAGGATTCTCAGAAGAAGGGGTAGCACGACTAAATCAAGAATGTGGAACAGTGTGGAGAATTACTTGCAGCATCAGACGTGGCTCAAAGAGCCAGAAAAACCTGTTAAGATACAGACACTTTCACATTTTTCTATGTGTTTTAAGGGTGATGGCATGGTGCCCGTTGGTACAAATGGGAACTGCAGCTGCTTGCTTCACATCGCTGATATGGATGGAGGCAAAGCTGCTCTTCTAGATAACTTCGGGACCTGTGGATAAAACGCATACAGGCAGTTGCCTCCAGCCTGAGGAGATGTGTGCAATTTTTCTACCCTTCACATGCCCGTTCTTGTCATCCCTGAGAAATGTTTTGTTTTGGTCAGACCAATGCCCTGTTCCCCCTGCATCCCTTTCATCATTTTTTATGGACAAACCAAAGACTCTGTTTGATGTCCAGAATCAGGAACAATTGCAATGTAGGATATGATCCAATTACCTTTCAACAGCATCATCAAAGGCTTTAGCAGACATTCCTGATTGATACCGGTTGTCTAGCCACACTGAGATCTTTTTTACCTCTCTCCTGGCGCCCAAGCAGTGGCAAATAACAAATGGCTCCAGGTGACCAGGTTTGAACTTTTGCTATTCGTGAACACTTCCAAGTCAGTGTTTAGTCCCATTAGTGAGGAGTTGCGGGTTCTAGGGCTTTGCAGAATCGGTACACACTTGACCTCCTGACAGCAATGGAGGGTGGAGAATGATGGACAATTGGGAGTACCTGCAGCACATTTGTGCCTCCCAATGACACAGAGAATGCTACCCTGACAGCAACCATTGCTGCCTTACATGAATTCAAATTGATCATGGAGAATGATGAGGAAGAACCAATGATTCATGACTCGGCTCTTTGTTTTCTTGGGTACCTACTTAGATCTGCCTCACTGTGAAGATCATGGGGCCTATATTTGTCTTTTTCCTTATTCTATTTGGTTCCTGTCAATTTCTCTTATGATGTTGTCCTACCCAGGTACTGACAGCTGCTGCTCTGACGACTATGATGCTGTACAACGCCAGGGCCACTATGACCTAATCCCATATGGGTACTCAAACTGAAGTTGGCTTGTGTCCTCCACCAAATTGGCATGATTGTGTGGAGAAGCTGGTAGATTGCGGGCATGGTGGGGGTGGGGTGAGTGTGGTTTGTTCAGCGGTGGAGTATGGCCATATTAGGACCTGTGTGAGAGTTGGTTGTAGGGTTTTTTCACAAGAAGATGATTATGATTTGTTAGTTAAAGTATTAACTAAAGGTGGTAATGTTGAGGTGGTCAGGAAAGGTCCACACGAGCAAGGGGGGTTTATGTTGTGTGCACCATATTGATGACTGGGAGTGTGGCAAACTGAGCATGAAGTTGCTACTTCATACCTATCCAGTGTAGTTAATTGTGCATGGAATATCTTACGTTTTAGTGTTATTCTTCATTTAGAACTGATACATATTAGCTTACACAGGCATAGAAAGGTACAATGTTAAAACCACCAAATGAAATATAAACACAATTCACACATGGACTGCTCTGAAGTACGTGGAACCTGAGAGGCGGGGAATGTTTTTAACGTGCATGCAAGAAAGAGGGCTGGGGAGCCCACTGTGAAGAAAATACAGTTATTAAACATGCATGAACACAGATATAAATACATAGGTAATTTGTGAATGTGGGATTTTTACAAATGGATTAAAACACAGCAGTCAGGGCTGTTTGCAAAGTGAACTTTGCTGTGAGTTTCAGAGGTCACAAGATGGGTAAATAAGTAACTTCAACCTTTGTGGGCAGCTCAACTGAACAAGACAGCCATGGGTTTATGGTCTGATAAGTATTGCTTACATCAGATTTAATCTCCTGGATGCAGGAGAGCTTGACAGGGGAGTTTTACTATTGGTTTTTGGCCAGCAGTAAAACATCAGGTGAGTCAATGCCCAAGGCTAAAGCAAATGGAACCCAGGAGTTTCAATTGCATTTTCACATGTGCTGTGTGCAATGAAGTGGAAGTTCTATAGATTAGAAACTTCCAATGGAAGAAGTGACCGGGGAATGAGATGGTTATCACTAATTCAAAGATACATTATTTACCCAACCTTCTTCATATCGCTTGGAATATTTATGTGTGCCATGTGCAATTAAAGGTTAAGGTTAAAAGGGCTTAGGCCAGTTATTGCTAGTGATGAATTATGTTTACACGCAAATGTTTAACTGGATGATGATGTCATGACCTACCACAAATGAATCCTAAGAAGACGTATGTTCTAAATATGAGCTGAAGATGGTAATTAAGATAAAGGCTACCAATGAAAATGTAGGAATCAAAGAAAGATGGGATTTCTTTGAAGAGGTTTTTGTCCAATCACATTAGGGGGTGGATTGTAATAAAGTATCTGGGGGTGTTTTAACTATTGCAACCATGAATATAAATTGTTGACTGATGTGTTCTGTTGAGACTTGGCTTACTTTGGTTCTACAGCACCATTTAACTGCTCCACAGATAATTGTACAATTAACTTACTTTATGTACAAAACGCACACTTGTTCCTCGGGTGGTGGGCCTGCTTGGATTTAGGTGATTAAGGGACTTGGCCCCACAAATTACATGCTTTTTGCTGCTAAGTAACTGTCATCCATCTATATATGATTTTCTTATTCTTATTCTTTTTTTACATTTTTTTTTTTATTCTAATCATTTCCAGCACCAGTCCTTTTCTCAGTAAAGGTATTAGGACTAGAACCATGTGAGGGATATGGTGAGAGAAAATACTATATAATAGGAGAAGCCCTGTCCCCACTACAATGTGCCTCATAACAAGTTTGCTGGTTCGGGAACTACATTACGGGTTCGCTTGCTGGTACGGTAGTTCCCAGACCGGAAAACTATGAGTTGTGCTCGCGGGTGCCTTTCTGCCCGCCAGGTCAGACCTGGCAGGCTGAAACCCACCCGAGAGCACAGCATGTCGGATGCACCGGCCCCGTTATAAACAGTTCTGGTGCATCCGACCCCCCATTCCCATTCAACCATATGGGGCGGAATAGGAATGGGGAGCATCTTAGTTCCGGCGCCCGCAAATGGGCAATTACTGTGTCCGGCAGGGCTGTAATTATCCGGTAATTGCCCATTTGCGGACACTGGAAATATTCTGAAGTTTGTCGGCAGCCTGCCGGTTTTACCAGCAAAGCTACCGCCAAGCTTCTAATGAGGCCCAATGTCTGAGTTGCACAATGCATACTCACACATACATGACACATTTGGCACACACTGTACATTGTTGTTTCCCATCCATACATAGGAGCACTTTTGCATTTTGGATTATGCGCATCTTGCACATGGATTATTTGCACTTCTACATATTTAAGGAATGACAGAGTTTTATACAATTTCATTAGTTCAGAACGGCTAACCTGAGGTTTAGTTATCTTAAACATCACTTTAACATGGTGATACATGATACTGATTAGATGAAGCAAAATGCCAGATGGTGCATGATGAAGCAACACTTGAATGGATTGACACATTATAAAGTATCCAGTATACCTATTACCCAAATGTGTGCCACTTGTCTTTCAGGGGGCCTACATTGGCATTAGAGATAAGGCTGCATAAGTGCCTATCACATTCAGTAGGCAGTGCTCCCTCAACCTCATTTGCTTGGAAGCATGCTCCAGTAACAGCAGGGATTCTACTTTATTGAGGCCTTTCTTTGCATCCTCAAAGCAGGTCCATGGGCAATCAACTGATCTATTTATGCCTTATCTGGGTAGTGGTGTACACTCACTGGACAACCCAAGAGTGCAGATTTGTACGTGGGCCAAGGACAGGAGGGCCCCTTGGAGCCTTCCTACCCTGGCTGGAGGGAGTAGGAGGGGGCCGGAGGGCACTGCTCCCTTCAAGTGAGAGCTCACTTTAGACACTCCTAAAGCTGGCAGCGTGGTAGCTTTAGTAAGGGTCAAAGGCTGGCTGCAGAATTGGCAACTTTGACTGTGGTTGTGTTCGGGAGCGGCATGCTTTTTTAGGTCTGTGCTGCAAAGTGTCACACTCAGCCTGGCTGCAGCTTGCCGCTTTTTAAATCTGACCCTTCATGGATTTTCAATGTGATGTTATCATGACGCACTATTCTAATTATATATGGGATGAAGTATCCCCTACTGTATGTTAAAAGGATATTGCAAGTCACAGAGGAGTTATGTGACCAAATAGTGCCAGGAGGCCAATAGAATAGTTCATTTATAAGGTCATGGAACTTCGAGGTGACTTTAAAATATATCCTTTTTACGTACAATATAGGATATGTTATTCCGTAAAATACATGGCCACACACTGGCATATCGTTTACTACCTGCGCTCTTGTTTAATCTAATGTAATAGATTTTCCATTTGCTGTTCTGTATAATTAATGTAGAATTTGTTTGGATTTAAAAAAAGCTAACATGCAGCTTGTAATGTTTTGTAGAGAAATAGTTTTGAGCAGTTTAATAAAATAGATTTTAAGAAAAATCCGTTTTGTACTTTAAAATAAGTAATAACATGCTGATTCTTGCTCGTCCACAAGTGCACAAAGTAAATCTACTATAAACAGTTCCTTGTCAATTACTGCCTGGACAGTGTCACAGAAAACTATTTTACAGGCACAGAATTTGAAAAGCAGCAGCAGGCTTTGTGGCATCACAACTGAGCATAATAACTGCTTACAGAGCAGTCGTGATGTCATTTTCTTATTACAGGTCAGTTACGATGTCACACCGAGCCCTAATAAGCACATTATTCCCAGACTTTTATATGGATATTACAGGCTGTCCTGTATTAAACCTCACTTAAAACTCTAGGAATTAATACAACTATTGTTGAACTCCACATGATTTTATTCATAGTGTATTATCGTTTAAACACATTTTCTGCCCGCCTCTTTTCTTACTGAATGATTTTCTCTCTGATGTTGTCACTGGTGTTCCTGTTTTCAGTTTTGCTCAAAGCAGTGTTTGCCTCCCTGGATAGACTTCATTGCAGCACCTTCAAAGTCCCTGCAACATTTGATATACCCTTCAATCCTATTGATTTGTGCTTGGGGACACGATCCAGCATTTCATGTGCGTAATTGAAAAGTCAGAGTTGTCAGTGCTCAGGATGCATCACAGCGACACAGAGTGACCCACTGGAGTTGCGTGGGCTGAAGTGCAGGATATATAAAAGAAATCAGAAAGGGTACAGGAACCCGGCTACTGCTTCGACAGAGAACATTAAAGTGTATTTGTTTGGACACGCGATTCTGAAAGTCGCAATCTTTAATTCACATTTAATCTCAAATCTAATATAGTAATAATTTCCAAATAGCAAATTAGCAAATTAAAAGCTACAACATAGTGTTAAAAAAACATTCATTGATATATAAAAAAATAAGTTTACATTAAAAAGTTGAAATGACTATTTTGGGTTTGCAATACAAAACCTTCACCTTACTTTTGCAAGTTGTATATGATTATGGCAGTTGGGCAATCAATTCACCACTTTCTTGCACAAACTATCCCTTATTTCCTTTTACTGCAATTAAAAAATGTAGTGTAGCTTGGCACACATCAGGTTGGTCTCCACAGAGCCCCTAGTGACGAGCTAAATTTACTGATCAAAGGAGAACCTGTCTGAGGAGGAGAGTATATGGCACTTCAAGAAGGAGGCAAATGAGGATCAATACATCAAGCCAGTTTGTATTAAGCGCAACACCTTGCCTTTGTGTTGTTGTTAATCAGCAGCTCATCTCGGTTTGAAGAATAAGGAGGCTGGATCTCACATTGTTGTGGCAGCATCTGAGCTTGTCTTAAATTCGTGAGTACAGGTTTGAGTGTTGCACTGCCTTATGTTTAGGATTATTTTTCTGTTCCTTGAGTCCGCCAAGATCACTTATAGTGCTTTGAACTATTGTTAGGCTGTTTAAGCATACATGAAGTAAACTTAAGACATTTCAAAGGGTGGGCCTCATTACAAATGTGCTGGTGCAGTAAAAGAAAGACAGTAATTCCTCCACGCGACCTCAAAGAATTTGCAAAAGTACCCTGGGTTGTAAATCTTCTAAAATTCCCATGGAGTCCTTTGGACTATAATAACGGTGGTTTGCAGCTATTTGCCAACACTAACAACTCTGTATTAATTCTACATGACTCAGTGGCGGTACTGGTAAATGATTTCAGCGGTAATTCCATGGATTTGTTGCCGAATTACCACCAAACCCGTAATGAGGCCAATATCATTCCACATACAGCAAATATTGTAAAGATTATGAGTCTGACTTCACAAACGATATAACGTCATCATGAATATAAATAATACATGGCAAACAATATGGTGATACCTTTCCTGACACACGGAACGGTTTGTTCGGTTCTGTTTTTGAGGGATAATGGAGTGAAATAGCCCTGTCAGGATATGCAAGTATAATATTGGGCATTCAATTTTGAAGATTGATGTATCTGGCAATGGAACATTTGGCTCAATAAGAGCAGCCTGTTTAAGTATTTCTCAGAATCATGCATTAGCTCTCTTTTAGTTTTGTATTTGTTGCTGGGGAATTTTTAAATTTGTTTACTCGCTTTGGAATAGAGGCTTTGGCTATGGATATGCATTTTTCTTGAAAGAATATAATTTGATATTGTGGCAACTGCCCGTCAAGTCAGTTTGATATTAAGGTGTGGCAATTACATACATCTTCCTGCAGAATTTAAGAATTGTTGAATTACCTACTTATCTTTGAAATATAACGATTCATTATTGATCCCTTTTGATCTAACCAGAACAGAGGAGGTAAGGAAACATTTGACACAAGCTGCGTGTATTGGTGATAGTTACGCACTTTAGAGGTAAGTTCCTTAACATTATGGACCCTGAAGATCTTCTTTGTGTTGCTTCACAGGTCACATTACGCTTTATCTGGAGAGCGTAATCATTCTCAAAAGAATACATATTGGATGTCGTTGCTCAACACTGTGAGCATTAAGGCTCTCCTATACAGGTAACTTAATTATGATAAGAGTTTGGCACCAATGAGGGTGGTGCACACTGTTTATTATACCATTTGATTGATTATGATCTAAGACACGCATCCGTCTGGTTATCGGGTATGTTGGGACATTCTTTTCCCATTGTAGATTCTTTGGCTGGTTTGATCGGGCTATTGCAAGCGGAAGCTGGACTCTGAGCAATTGAATGTGTTTGTACCTTTGTGAATCTCAGGATTCAGAGCAGCAGCACTGTGCGGTTTATTAGAAAGGCATTAGAGAGACTGGTGATGGAGTGTAATGGTGGTGGTTTTAGGAGTGCCTTACACTCAAAGTAATTTTCGTTTGAAATTGGACACATAGATGAGCACTGGTCTTGGTGCTGCTGTCTGTAAGTGCTATCTAGCCTTTGGAGGTTATTAACTGATGTTAGTTCTTTATGTGCATTTCTATCTCCCTCACAACCCCTCTAGCCAAGGACGGGGACCTGATGTATATTATACTGAAGTCACTTATGGAAAAACTCTTATTTGGTAACTTATCTTTTATTATACTTTCTGTTCTTGTTTATGTTTTTGATTTGTTGTAATTTTTTTGTTCTACATTATTATTGATGTCTGTAGCCCTGATATTAATGGTCCGAAACAAATGTTGGCTATTCAGCCTACCCTTTAAAAAGAACAATAGTACCAACTAATGATGAATTATTGATGAGTTCTCCTGGTGTGACCACTGCAGGCTTAACACCCCTTGCTCGATTAAGATTAATTACCACAATTGGAACAGTTCAACGTGACGGCTTGACCTTAGCTTTCCATTAAATTATCTTTTGATGTAAAGGAGAGTTCAATGGGTGGGCAATAGGCTCAAAAACTTGAAAAGTGATGGCACTGCTTTAGCCTTTAAAAGTATGCATTTGGTCAAAATATGTAAGGTTAATGGCTGAAAGGCACCAGTCATTCTAAGGTAAAGTTGTACCATTAAAATACATGGATCCTCATAATTCGCCTTGAGCTGAGCTTGTCAAAGGAAATGCCAATATGGTATTCTTCTTGTTAGAAACAGAACAATGCCAGCCAGTGTATCCAGTCAAAAGTTCTAAAATGAACAAACAAGTTTGAAGTGCGTACCAGTTTGGATGACAATTATTGACTGAATTGTACTTTTGATGTAAATTGTTATAATGCCAAAGTAGATGTAGATCCGTGAGCAAAATGGATGGGTACCCAGCAAATTGCTGCACTCATGGCACCTCCTATACAGGCACTCATGGCACCTGTAAAGGTTGATCTGATCCTACATTTTCATAGATTTCTTAGTTTAGTTCCTACATTTTGATAAAGCTGCAAGAGACTTGGTTGGATGTCCCTTTGGAAATGGCTGCGTTGTGTTTGCAAGTGTCTACTGCAAAGCCTTTCCATCAGTAAAAGGGAGGAAAAAAGTGGTATCTTAATCTGGGTATCACTGAACGTAAATGAAACATCCATAGAGGCCCAACTATCAACATGCATAATCATTGCTATCAAAATCAAGTTGGCCTCAAAATGGAATCTAGCCTTGGTTCATTTGTATAATGCCAATGAGAGTGCATCTCTGTGTGACTTACAACATAATTCACATTTTTCATGAATCACATATCAATGATTACAAGATTATAATAAGGGGAGACTTTAATTTGAAATGAGTTTTTCTAGAGAACTTAACTTATTTGACCATGAGGAGAATGAAGCCTACATAATTCTGCCATTAATTATGACAGACACGAGGTATTGTCGGGGGGAAATTCTCCCGGGGTCGGCTGGGCCGTCCGCGGACCTCCGGGCAGGGAGGCCCCAACTCCTCCCGCGTATCCCGAAATCAGTATGAGACACACACAAGAAGCAAGGTGGTTCTGCTATTTATTGAACAACGGCAGGGATGGGTCTAGGATCGTACGCGTCCGTCCTGACTTTCGAAATTCGTGGGGCTCGCAGGCCCCCTTTTTGCCTCAGTATGACGCGCTACTTGCGTCACCTGGGAAAGTTAGCAATAAAACCTATCGCCACTCTGGATTGGTTCCTTGAGTGGTAGTGTTAGTATAGCATACGTATAGAGAACGTTGTTAGTGGTTAAGGGTCAGTCAGGTGGTATACTTGGGTTGTCCCTTCTATTAGATACATGAAAATTGTTACACGAAGACCCCTAATGATTGGCTAATGTTAATGGCGTCAGTGATGAGTGCCCCATGTTCTGATTGGTCCACTCGCGAGCCCCCCAGCCTGGGACCATCGTTGTTCCCAGCTCGTGGTGTACCTGTCATTTGCAACAATATGTAACTATGTGTTTGTGCAGACAATGCGTGGATTTGCTCATATGCCTGAGAGCAGACTATTCCCACCGCTGTAGATGTCCATTGGGTCATTTCATTGTTGCAGCCTGTGTCTCAAACGTGGGACCTAGGCGACTTCTCCCTCCTGCGTCTGGCACTCTGTCAGGTTCGGCTTGGTCATGTGAGGAGGGACTGTGGTTGAGGCAGAATTCTGCACATTTAATGTTGTATTTTGCGCTGTGTGTCTGGCTTATTTTACAGGTGCAACCATGGCTTCGGCTTGTGGCATGCGAGTTGCAACATTGCCCCCTTGGCTGTCAGTTCTCGCTGGGCTCATTCTGCAGGGTCATCAATTGTACTCTTGTTCGTTCAATGTTCGTGGAGGTTCTTACTTGCGGCCTACTTGGGCCTGGTGCATAGGTGGGGATGTTTAATGCACGGCACTTTAAGTTACGGTATCATATTGCTTCATATCCAGTATCATGTCTTCGTTGCATTTTTCATCACAATGCATGGGTTAGGAAAGGCATCGGCAAGCATTTTAGATGAGTGCTTTGTGCGTCTTGCGTTTCTGCATTATGGAAAACCTATGTGAAAAATAATAAAGATGCGCGTCAGTGGGTGTGTCCGTCACCTACGTCATAGCACTGAATATGTTCTTCGTGTGGATTGGTGTGGGAGTGTCCAGTGTGCATGGTTGCACGGGTGTTCTGACCATTGGCTAAGTCGTCATGGCATCTCTAACGATGTGTTTATTTATTGTTGAATGGTTCAGTTGAGTTCATCCATGCCGCAGGTGTCGGCTTGAGCAGGGCAGGCTGGTGGGCAGGCTGGTGGGCACATCTGTATGTTCCTGTACCAGGGTATTTGGTCGTCTGGTAGATGGGCAAATTCATCTCGTGGCGGGTGTCGGGGTCACGATCCTCTAGGCCAGGGGCGCGAGGGGATTGGGGGGAGTCTTTTGTCCCATTCTCCCACTTCAGTCCCCCCTCTGGTCGACTTGTCGACCACAAACATATCTTTTTCCTTATCTCCTCTCACTCTCCATATTTTAGTTACTCCTCCCAGGTGTCCATAGTGGTTGACATGGTCTTCAAATGACCAATACATATACACACAGCTTCCTCCAGGTGTGCAGTATACCCATTTCCCGATGTAGCTCCTCGGGTTCCTTGGGTTTTCGAGCTTCACGGATGGCGGGTCCAGGTGGTTGGTTATGATCTGTTTGTGCAGTTTTTCTCTTTCTTTTATTATTGTGTCTGTGTGCTGGCCATCATCAGTCGGCATCAAGGGGTGCATACCAACCATTTCGATAATTTCGTCTGTAGTGCATGCTTTCCGGGCTTTCCAGAACCTTATTATGATCAGTGCAGCTCCTGCCAGTATTATACATCCTACTATAATCTTCAGTCCGTCCGACAGCCATGATGGCATCCATGACCATAACAATGAAAACCAGCTGTCATCCTTCTTTACTCCTCTACTTTCTTCCATCATTTTGGAGTGCATCTTGGCCAGTTGTGATACTGCTTCGGTGAGTGTACCATTGTCAGCATTGTTAGCAGGAATAAATGTGCAGCATGATTGTCCTATCTTTGCGCAAACTCCTCCTTCCATTGCTGTAAGGAGATCTAATAGTATCTGTTCTGTAGTGCTACCATCCTCACTGCTCGCAGTTCCTCTTTTATTGCGTTGAATCCATTTACTGTAGAATTAATTGTCATCATCAGCTCCCATCGGGTTATCTGGAGCCATTTTGCGTTTGCGTAAGCTTGTATTCCCAGATGTATTATTGACGAGAAAAACATTGCTGCTCTGCTGAATAGTCTGTGTTCTGGTGGGATTGAAGTGAGTGCTGTTTCGAACCTTCCCCATAGGTAATTTCCTGTCAGAGGTTCTCCTTGTCTCTTTTTCCTATTCAGGACATTATTGTTGTTGTTGTTTTTTGTTCTCTGACCCCTTCTGAGGTTGTACAGATCTCTTCTTCCTCTTGTTTCCTTCATCCATTTTAGGGAAGTTCGCCATGTTCACATGTTTCTGGGGCACCACTTGTGATGGTACATTAATGTGTACCATTGTGCATATACCGTTCCACAGAGGGGGCAGTGTGTGGTATGCCTTGTTTCCGCAGGCCCAGTAGTGGTCCATTAACACTGCTGTTCCTGCTCCCCCCTCAGGTAACTCTATCACGCTGGCACAGTTGGCGTTGTATCCCATGTCCACTTCTCCTCTATGTTGGTAGCATAGCTTAGGTGCAGACAGCGGCAGTATGCTCATTGGGTCTTCATCCTTCTCCATCCACGTCAGCATGGGTACGTACTTGCCCCAAATCGTCCAACATCTGTTATTGTGTTCATCAATAGTTGTAATATTTTCTCTTGTTACCATGTTGCTGCCAATCACTCCTATGTCCCATTTGTTGTCCATGTACACCTTCCCTGTTATTGTTACCAGTGGTCTTTCCCAACATCCTTGTGTACCAGGAACTTCAGTGGCGTACCAGTCACATGGTAGTTATTGTAGTGTTACTTTCTTCGTTTCTCCCTTTTCAGGACCACTTGTCATGTATCTGAATGCTTCAGCATGCAAACTGCTCTTGTGGTAACTCAAATAAGTCTTGAGGAAGTTGTTTTCGTATGGATATGTGTCTCGCGTTTTCCACACCAGTCTCACCACCGTCCCTTGAAATCGCCCTCTCGTTTGGAATAGTGCCAGGTGTATTATACATCGTGCTGTCTTTTCATCTATTTCTGTGGCAACGAATGTTCGAGAAGCGCTCATGGTTTATGGGATCAATGAGCAGACGTAGCAGCTGTCTTCTGTTGTCTGCTTACCTATTTGGGTCATGTGTTGGTACCACATGTTGTTCGAGACGTGTGCTGAATCTGTTATGTAATTATCAATGCCTTTATTATCTGAGTATGTGCTGCGTTTAACTCTATTTCCCTTATGTGGAGGTTTGCTAGTACCACCTGACGTATGACCTGTTGCAGCCGTGTGTGGGGGTACATTAGGTTTGGGTGCAGCCAAAATATTGATAGCATAGCTTTTCTGCCATACAGAGGCAGCCAAAAAACCAGTGATCATCAAAACCCCTATCATCTTTATTACAAAAGCTAGTCTCACCGGCATTTGCTCTTACCTTGCTGCAGTCCGGCAGCTTATTCTTGCAACGTTAAAGTTGCCCGCCTGAAAATTCTCAATACGCTTGTAATTATTGTTAGTTGTTGTTATCAAGCCCTCCCTATCAAGTAGTCGTTCATTGCCCAGGCGAAGAGCTGTTCCCACGCCAATCTAAGCAATCTGTTTCTTAGGGCAGGTAAGTGTTGGTGAAGATGGGGCATTGATTGTTCTATGGCCAAGATAAATGCGGTGTAGTAAACACGTATCCTCCTTCTTTTTAGGTACTTTGGCCTTTTTATGTGATATACAAATTGGTGTGATAGGGCTTCAGGGTAATTATCGTCTGATGGTAGCATCTACTCCTGGGCAATGTATGCTGTTAGTTATCTTATTTTCTTAGCAATACAATAATACACGGTACCTGCATGTGCGAGAAAGAAAAAGAAAACATACAAGTGTTTACATGTGTATATGTGCAAAACAATGTCCTTCAATTGGGTGGTGGCTGTAGTGGGTAGGGGGTTTTGGGGCTCAACTGGCGGAAGTCTCTTTACTCTTTGATCGTGTGACCATGGGGTGGGCGGTATGGGAATTACCAGTTTCTATTTCAGTACTTGTCACTGGGGATTCTGGGGGGTGGCAGGGTATGGAGACACTGAGGTCGTCAGCTGTGGTAGACGTCTCTTTCTCCGTAGGTGACGCTGTCTCTGCTCTTCCAATGGCCCTGTCGGTGACGCTAGGGCGGGTCTGGAGTTTGCAGATCTTCACGTCGTGTAGGTGATTCCGAGCATGCTTATCCTGTAACTTTACTGCTCTCGTAGATACCTCCTCTACCAGGTGGGGACCAGTGAAGCGTGGGCTGTTCCACTTTCTATTGAAATTGCGTAGTATCACGTGGTCACCTTTAGCAATTTTGCACAGTTTTTCCTTTTCCAATTCTTTGTCCGCGTCTTCTTGTTGATAACTCTTAGACCCACCCCGCGTGCGCTCGAGCTGTTGAGACACAAACACTACACTAGTAATCAAGGAAGACACATATTGGTACATTTCATCACCAAGAACAGTTGCAGTATTTTCATAGTCTGTGAATGCTCTTGATGTTGGCGTTAGAGGAAGGCGCATTTGACATCCGGTCACCAACTCGTGAGGAGTGAGGTGGTGGTCGGAGCCTGGTCTATTCCTCAGCTCAAATAGAGCTAGCGGAAGGCAATACAACCAACTCTTCTTTGTTGTTTGCTGTATTTTTGCAATTGCCTCCTTCAGTAGGCCATTCAGGCGTTCGCATATATCGTTGGCCTGCGGGTGATATGCACACGCAAATTTATGCTTGATGTTCATTAAGGATGTGATGTGCTGGAACATTTCATTAGCAAAATGTGGGCCGTTATCCGACCGCAGTACCTCGCACACTCCCCACCTGGGGAAAACCTCCCTCACTAGAAATTTAGCTGCTCTGAATGCATCTGGATGTGAGCAGGGTCCTGCCTCAATCCACCTGGAGAATGGGCATACCACTACAATCATATACCTATTTCCTTGACATACGTTGGTCATATCAACGTAATCAATATGGATGTGCAGGAAGCGTCCCTCTGGCCGGGGTATAGTACCTTTTATCACGTGCAGTGTGTGACCGGCCGTAAACTGTTGACATGTGAGACAATTGCTGATAAAATTTGTCACATGGGAATTTAACTCGGGGCAGAACCAGTCTTCCTTAATTCGTGCTGCAATAACTTCCTTGCCTGTATGAGCTGGGTGATGGAGTTGGCTCAGGGCGGTGTTCAATAGTGCCAATGGCATTACCATCTTTCCAGTGTTACCCTGACGCCATAGTGCGTCAGTTGGCGACATTGTACATCCTCTTTTTACCCATATTTCTTTTTCTGCCATTGGTGCAGCCGCTTGTAACTCCATTATCTGTGTGGCTGGGAGATGAGTGTACCCTTCTCTCATCAACATCTCTTTAGCTATCCCCCTCCCTCTCCCTCTCTCTGACTCTGGGGGGTTCCATATCTCACCAAAATATGCAGCATACTTGGCATGTGCGTCTGCTGCTGCATTTCCTTTTGAGATATGATCTTCTCCGTTAGTGTGTGCGATACATTTGACCAAAGCTAGTTCTTGGGGATCATTTATTACGTCAATTAACTCAGCTAATAAGAGAGCATGTTGCACGTGCACTGGGGTGCCGTCAGCTCTCCTAAACCCTCTTCTCCTCCATTTTGTCAATCCAGAGTGGACAGTAGACATGACATATGCGCTATCTGAGTATATAGTTACTCTTTTGTCAAAGCTTTCCTTCAACGCCAAGATCATTGCAACCAATTCTGCTGCTTGAGCAGAGTAATGTTGTGGTAATTGTACACATTTCACCGCCACACACACCAATTCCTCTGTCATTTTTACAACTGCTGCCCCAGTTCTCCTTATCCCATCACTCTGGTCTATTGTTGATGACCCATCAATGAACAAGAGCTCTCCTCCATTTAGCGCATCCTCTTCAACTTTTCTAGTACATGAGTACATTTCAGTAGTCTGCGTACAATCATGAGCATAGTCACCTTCCTCAATAGCTTCCGCTATAAACCTTGCAGGATTAACTGTGCTGCATCTAACAATGGATAATTCTGGTCTAGATAAGATGATCTCATAACCTGACGCCCTCTGCGTAGTTAGTGTGGACTTAGGCTTGTTCAATATTGCAAATAGTGCATGCTCCACAAATAGTGTGGTTGGGCAGCCCATTGTAATAGATGATGATTTCTCTACCGCGAAGGCAGCTGCGGCGAGACCTTGTTCGCAAGGGAAATGACCTAACATAACAGGATCCAAGTGACCGCTGTAAAATGCTACTGGCTTGTATCCCATGCTTGTTTTTTGAGCCAACACTGCTTTCATTACTGCTGAGTCGCAATGTGAGAATATAAAGAATTGTCGTTCATAATCTGGGGTGGCCAGTACCGGAGCAGTTGATATTGCGTCTTTCAGTTCATCAAAGGCCTCTTTCATTTCCATTGTCCACCCCAATTTTTTCTCCCCTTTGTTAGCTTCTCTCAATGCTTCAAGTAGGGGTCCTATGTATGAGCTGTAATCAAATACCCATGCTCTACAGTAGTTGCACAATCCCAGGAACTGCTGCAGCTCCCTCACTGTTTGTGGCAATGGCGTTTTTGATATAGCCTGTGCTCTTTGTGGTGCAATCTTTCTTCCGTGTTGGGATATCAGCTGACCAATGTATAATACCTGTTCCTGACAGTACTGTAACTTTTCTTTGTCTACCTTGTAACCCTATTCAGCCAATATTGTCAGCATCTTCAATGAGTCCTCCCTGCATCTTTTTTCGCTTGTGCTGCAAATTATTATGTCGTCAACATATTGCAACACTGTGCTTTCCAATTCAATGTTTCCCAAGTCCATTTGTATTACTCTGTTGAAAATTGAGGGTGACTCGCAGTACCCTTGTGGCAATCTGGTGTGTTTCCATTTTGTGTTTCTGTACGTGAAGCTTGTCAGATCTTGTGAATCTGGATGCAGGGGTATTGAGAAAAAGGCATTTTTGAGGTCAATCACTGTAAATGGTGATGCCTCTGCTGGAATTCCACACAATATTGTGGCCGGTTTTGCTGCTATGGCGTATTCTGCTTCCAATATGTTGTTCAAGGGCCTGAAGTCCTGGATGAAACGCCAAGACCCTCCTTTAGCTTTGCGCACTGGATATACGGCTGTGTTACATGGTGATTCTGATGGTACCAGTATGCCATTATTTATAAGGGCTGTTATTGTTTCATATATGCCCTCATCTGCCTCTTTTGATAGTGGGTATTGTTTCACTCGAGGGAGTATTGCACCTTTTTTCATTTTATTCTTACTCCCCCGATACTTTTTATACACCCCACGTCATAGGGACTAGTAGTCCACAATGATGTTGGAACTTTTGCCATATCCTCCTCAAAAAAGGGAACTGGGGTGGATGTGAGTGCTTCAAGTGCCATTGCAATTTTCTGTGCCACTTGTTTGTATGTCACTCTTAGCCATATATCTACACTCATCATAAATACCATTTCACCCTCTTCCTTTTCTTCTGAAAAGAGCTCCTCGTCTGACACCTGGGTGAGCCTGCATCCCTCAGCTAGGGCTATCACTGTCCTCCATGCTCTTCCTTCCCTGTCTTGGGCATGTACTGCGATATAATCAGCAGTTGCTATAATGCTCTCCATGCTCACTGAAATCACCTTTCCTTCTGGTTCATTGGCTGGTGTTTCTGGTCTAAACAAATAGGCTGTTGGCCTCCTCCAGATCTTTCCTTCTATTCCTCGCATCCATGCGAATGCCATGTCTGTTCCATACTGGAACAGTTCGCCATCTACGGCTCAGCACTAATCACTGTCTGTCCACAGTATGCTTGCATAATTTGCCGTGCAGTGAGCATGTTTATTCCAGGAGTGGAACAAATTATGCCGTCCTCCGTGAAGGAGATTGTCATATTCAACCTGCTCATTATGTCTCTCCTGAGTATGTTCACTGGTGAGTCCCTTGAATATAAAAGCGGGACGGACATGTCATAATCCCCTATCGATAAGGGGATGTTATCAGTAAAGGGAACCAACCCCCTAGCCCCAGAGAATCCTTGGGTGTTCATGGCCTCACCTGACATCTTAAACTTACCTTCCCTTATGCAAGACCGGGTTGCCCCGGTGTCGACAAGGAATGATAATTTTTTGTCACCTATCGTTACCTCTATGCGTGGTTCCTCCGCACTATTAGGTGTTACCGACAGGATGGGACACACCAAGGCCGTCTGTGGGCTGTCCTATTGTGGGTATAATGATTGACCACTTCCTGTGTAAGGGTTGTGTCCCAGGACCGTCACCCTTCCCAGTTGTGTTTGCTGTAGCTGTGTATTGGTAGAGGTTATCTTATGGTCTTGAATTTGAGCGGGTTGCTGTACTTGCTGCACTTGAGGTTGTTGTGTTATCGCTACCTGTTGTTGCCGTAGTGAATATGTCTGTGGTTGTTGTTGTGTTACTAGTTGTTGCTGCACATTTCCCGGTTGCAGTGCCTGCTGTTGTTGGTGGCCCTGCTGTTCCCTTGTAGGCCCTTGTTTTCCCTGTTCTCCCCATGCTGGTGTCCCGGGTCTCATTCTACATGTGCGTGACATGTGTCCCAATAATCCACAAATCCAACATACCGGTGGTTCCCTGGTCTGCCATGAAAAACTCCCTGTATTGTCCTGGTATACTGGTTGCCCAGTTGGGTAGAAACTTCTGAATCCTCCCCCTTGCTGTTGTGTGTTATAGCCATATCCCCTCCCCCTCATCATTCCTCCCCTTCCCCTGTTATAATTATAATATCCAGCTCCTGGTGCTGAGTATCCTCCTCCCATGTTAGTCGTGTATGGTGGGGGTAGTGGCAGTTGTTGTGCTACAATCTGTGGTGATTGTATTTGGGAGGGATCTTGTGCAGCCACTACTTGCGTGGGGGTTTGTGTCATTGTTGTAGGTGTAGTTATTAGTGCACCCTCCATCGTGTATTTAGTGAGTTTTTTCTGCACCAATTTAGCCTCTTCCGCTTTTCTATCCTCTTCCTTTTGTTTCATCTTGTCTTGCCATGTCCTACAATGATGTACTATCGTCAGTTGTATTTCTGGCCATGCTTTTGCTTCCATCCCCACTACTTTCTTCAATTGTTTCTGCACTGCTTCTGGGAGCCCTTGTATTAGTATATGATAGAATATAGCTGGTGTTTTGTCCCACTGTTCTCTAGTTTCCATACACCACTTCTCTTGAATTTCCTGGATATAATCAACAGGATCTTCGTTCTCACGCATCTTGCGTGATGTAATCGCTCCTAGGTCTGATGTGTCTGGGTATTGTACACTCAGCGCTTGCCATAATGCATGTCTGCAGTTTGCGAATGGTGCCCCGTCGTGTGATGTGTTTGTTATTGTGACCCCGGGGAAGCCCGCTCTCTTACAGATGTCATCTGCTGCATCCCCCAATATTGATATTAGGAGGCCCTTTAGATCTCCTACTGCCAGTTTCTGTCCTGCGGTGTGTTTTTCCATTTCAAATATCCATTTCCCCGCACCTCCACTTAATGATGGGAGCCTGCACTTTATATTTTCCTTGTCTGCATGCTTCCAAGGGACGTATTGTGGTCTAACCCCTCCCCTCTCCAAAAGTGGCATTAGGTTGTGTCCTGTCTGACCCCCTGGGTTCCCCAGAGTCGAGTCCGTGTACCCATCCTCTTCTTCCGTGTCTTCTACATCGTCTGTTGTGTCCATATTTCCCCTGCTCGTAACTGTTTCTCCTCCATCTCTTCCCCTTCTTTTATCATTTCCTTTATTTAATGTGGGCGTGTGTTTTCGTTCTTCCTGCCTACGTCCAGGGAGGTCTCTGAGCCTGCCTGCATAGGGTGTGTGTTCGTGAGGGGCGGGTGCGGGTGTAGGTGGGCATGTTGCACGGGATGAGTGTGGGGTGGTGGAGCATGTTGATCGGGATGATGAGGGTGTAGCTGCACCTGTCTGCCTTCCAGCCATTCCTTGCTCTTCCCCCTCACTTCCCCCCAGTTCTTCCTTTCTTCTGCAGGCCCATGGTGATTCCCTGTTTGTCCGGGTGATGTACAATTTATCTAAGCTTTCCCTTTCCCTATTTCTTCCTTCCTTCTCCATTCCTTCATCTTCCTCGCTACAGAAGTCATCCAGGAGCGACAACCCCCAATCTGTCTTTTTCCCCCGAATCGTTACTGTTTTTAAATCTATTAAATCCGTTCCCCCGCTTCTTCTTTACCAATTGCTCCCCTTTGTGCTGATGTTGTTGCTACTTCTGTGTCTCTGCGTACATATCTCCTTACTTCACTCTCCCCTCTCCTATCTTCTCTTTCCCGTTCTTTTTTCTCCACTATCTCTCTACCTATTTCCTCTCTTTTCTTTATTAGTTCCTCCATTACTTCACTACTCATCTTTTCCAATATCCTTTCCTCTTCTCTCTTCCTTTCCCATCTCTCTCTTTCCCGCTCTAATATGCTCTCTATCATCCTCCCTTCTTCGTATTTCTTGGTCGTTTCTGATAGTATTCTCCTCTTCCATATTTCCATTTCTTTTTCTCTCTCTTCTTCCTCTCTTTTCTTGTCGCGCTGTGCTGCTCGGGATACCCTTTCTGCTACTGCCTTTACCCTTTCAGCTTCTCTCTTTCGCTCCTCAGTTCCTTCCCTCATTTTTTCCAACTCATTCTTACTTTCTTTCCTTTCCCGTGCTCTCTCTCTTTCCTCCCTCTCAAGCTGCTTGATCAGGACATTTTGCTCATTCCTTAATTCTGCTAATCGTTCCTCCAAAATCTCTTCTTTTCCTCTTAACAGCTCTTCTTCCTTTCTTTTCCCCCTTCCCCTTTCATCTCGCTCTTTCTCTCATTATCCTCGTCCATTTTCCTTACTACCTCCTTCTCTTCTCCTGTTAATGAACCTCGTAATTTTAATAATACCTGCGCAGCTACCCACTCATCATGTCTTATTGCTGCGATTTGTTCTTCGCTAGTCCTCTCCTCCCCTGTGGGCACCTTCGTATAAGTTGGCCCCGTCGTACTTGTCTGCTCTCCTCCCGTGTGGCCACCTGTAGCTGTATGTGGTGGTGGGCTGTATGCCGGGTTCGAGTACCCCTCAGCCGCCCCTAATTGTTCTCTCACTATTTCTCGTAGTTCCGTTAAAGGATATAACCCCCCTTCCTCTTTTATCACTACCTTCGCTAGGGGCATGTCGTCACTCTGTTCCTTTTTTATTTCTTTTTCGTTTAGGTTGCTACCTTTTTCTCCCCCCTCTTGTCCGTTTCCCGTGCACTGTGTGCCTTCACTCTCTTTTTCCCCATTCTCTTCTTCCTCCTTAATCTTCTTCTCTTCCTTTGTTTCCCCCACAGTGAACATTCCGTTTGGTCCTGGTCGGGACGCCTGGAACATTCTCCATAAGTTAAACACCTTCACGTGGTGTGTCAATTTCTTCCCCTTGTATGTGTTATGCAGATGGGTCAATAGTGAGTGTTGGGTATATGGGTCGAAACTGCCATTAGGCGGCCATGGTGTCGTCATTTTGTTGTCCGTCCCCTGTGTCCATTCTATGCTGTATTTGATCAGTTTCTCCCTATGGGGTGACAGTGTTTTACATATGTGCTGTAGCGGGGTAGTGAGGGTGTTTCCCCACCCTCCCGAACCTGTCCCGTATGACATAGTAACACTAGTTTGTTACCCTCCCTCTGTATGTAGCGGTTATCTTGCTAATAATGAATGCTATACAATTTCAGATCTTTTACCTGGCCCCGTAATTTTGGGGACTTGCGATTGTCAGCTAAAAGAAAATAGTAAAATATAGCATTTGCATTTATATATTCTTTTCTTTCTTTTCTTCCTTCACCAAACACCGTTACGGCCCCCTACGGCCGAGGCGCACGTAGCCCCCTGCGGCTGCGTGCCCTGTGTGACGTTCTTATACAGCCGTCCCACTTTATTTCACCCCTCCTCCTCCCTCTTCACTTGTCGTGGCCGGCGTTCTCCGTGCGCGGCCACGTCCCTCTCTTCACCTTGCCCCAATCTAATTGTTACTGTTTATCTCCGTCTCCACTCCCTTACCATTATTCTCTTCCCCACCACTCTCCAACAAATGCCTTGTGCTCGGGATATCCTATGAAAGCCCTACTGGTGACGTCACCGACCTCTTCCAAAACTACCGGTAAGTTCTTTACATGTTTTTAAAAGTTTGAAATAAGTTTGCAATCTACCCCCGTTAACCCCACAGCTGTCCTCTTGTCGCGCCTGGAACAAGGTAATCAACAATATAATCAGACTGCGCACGCTGCGTCGCCTCGCGTGTGATACGCCCCTCGACAGGAGGGCTTAAACAGCCAATTATCTTCTGTATTAGGCAACCAGCTAGCTACCGCCTACAGGGAAACGTCATCTATCTATCGAGTTTTCTGCTCGAACAATAGGAATCCTCATCTACTCATTGATCAATAATCACCAATTCGTAGGAAACCGCACACACACACACACACACACACCCTTACAGGTGGTCGCGACCTAGGCCAATCAGTGTCTACGAGCGGCCGCACGTGATGCTTTCGTGCTCCGCTCCCTCCTTCTTCGTAACGTAGCGGACTGCTCTCGCACTTGTCCAGCTACCATTCATTTCACCGTCAACACTAAGTTATCAAACCTTCGCCGCGCACCTGTATAACACCTCCCACCTCCCATATTCTATTCCTCCCCCCTCCCTCACAATTTCACATTGCTTGTTGGGCGTGGCATACTCACCAAGTTCTCTTGATGCGGGGCCGCTCGACTGCGTGCACTCCTCCAAGCGGCTCGCCACCTCCCCTCGTCTGGACCACATCTGGACACTCGCCAACCGCGGGCGGGATACTTCTCAACCGGCTCCCGAAGGCCAATATCCGGATTGCGCTGTCCGGTCTTCTTGCAGTTCCGCGATGGTCCTGTAGTCCTCAAAAAGGGGGCAGCGGCAGAGGGGGCCACGCCGCCGGGCCTCTTCGCAACGAGAGCACTCGGAAAAATAAAAATAAAAAGCAGATCTTAAACAGATCTCAGCAGTGCCTCCAACTTGTCGGGGGGAAATTCTCCCGGGGTCGGCTGGGCCGTCCGCGGACCTCCGGGCAGGGAGGCCCCAACTCCTCCCGCCTATCCCGAAATGAGTATGAGACACACACAAGAAGCGAGGTGGTTCTGCTGTTTATTGAACAACGGCACGGATGGATCTAGGATCGTACGCATCCGTCCTGACTCTCGAAATTCGTGGGGCTCGCAGGCCCCCTTTTTGCCTCAGTATGACGCGCTACTTGAGTCACCTGGGAAAGTTAGCAATAAAACCTATCGCCGCTCTGGATTGGTTCCTCGAGTGGTAGGGTTAGTATAGCATACGTATAGAGAACGTTATTAGTGGTTAAGGGTCAGTCAGGTGGTATACTTGGGTTGTCCCTTCTATTAGATACATGAAAATTGTTACACAAAGACCCCTAATGATTGGCTAATGTTAATGGCGTCAGTGATGAGTGCCCCATGTTCTGATTGGTTCACTCGCGAGCCCCCCAGCCTGGGACCATCGTTGTTCCCAGCTCGTGGTGTACCTGTCATTTGCAACAATATGTAACTATGTGTTTGTGCAGACAATGCGTGGATTTGCTCATATGCCTGAGAGCAGACTATTCCCATCGCTGTAGGTGTCCATTGGGTCATTTCATTGTTGCAGCCTGTGTCTCAAACGTGGGACCTAGGCGACTACTCCCTCCTGCGTCTGGCACTCTGTCAGGTTCGGCTTGGTCACGTGAGGAGGGACCGTGGTTGAGGCAGAATTCTGCACATTTAATGTTGTATTTTCCGTTGTGTGTCTAGCTTATTTTGCAGGTGCGACCTTGGCTTCGGCTTGTGGCATGCGAGTTGCAACATTGCCCCCTTGGCTGTCAGTTCTCGCTGGGCTCATTCTGCAGGGTCAGCAATTGTTCTCTTGTTCGTTCAATGTTCGTGGAGGCTCTTACTTGCGGCCTACTTGGGCCTGGTGCATAGGTGGGGATGTTTAATGCACGGCACTTTAAGTTACGGTATCATATTGCTTCATATCCAGTATCATGTCTTCGTTGCATTTTTCATCACAATGCATGGGTTAGGAAAGGCGTCGGCAAGCATTTTAGATGAGTGCTTTGTGCGTCTTGCGTTTCTGCATTTTGGAAAACCTATGTGAAAAATAATAAAGATGCGCGTCAGTGGGTGTATCCGTCACCTACGTCATAGCACTGAATATGTTCTTCGTGTGGATTGGTGTGGGAGTGTCCAGTGTGCATGGTTGCACGGGTGTTCTGACCGTTGGCTAGGTGGTCATGGCATCTCTAACGATGTGTTTATTTATTGTTGAATGGTTCAGTCGAGTTCATCCATGCCGCAGGTGTCAGCTTGAGCAGGGCAGGCTGGTGGGCAGGCTGGTGGGCACATCCGTATGTTCCTGTACCAGGGTATTTGGTCGTCTGGTAGATGGGCAAATTCATCTCGTGGCGGGTGTCGGGGTCGCGATCCTCTAGGCCAGGGGCGCGAGGGGATTGGGGGGAGTCTTTTGTCCCATTCTCCCACTTCAGTATGATCAACACGCACATGGGTCCTCATGTTCATTGCCACCATGATTTGAACCTGGAAAAGAGTAAACTAAAGTACGAGGCTCTGAAAAGTCGCACTGCTCTTCAAGTGTGACACATCTGATTTAACTGTATGGAGAGGTATTGCACCGATTTTGGATATGCAGACGAACCAACACTTCCAGACTCTTTCTTCGGCTGGGTCCTCCCTCTGGAACAGCCTCCCTGCCTCTCTGAAAACTGAGGAGAACCATCTTCGTTTCAGGAAGCATCTCAAGACCTTCCTCTTTGGCTCTGCTTTCTCTACTCCTCTCCCCCTGCTGAATTCCTCGCTGAATCTGCACTGGTCACCTGGCTACACTCTGTTCCCGGTCCCAGGTCCCCTCCCCGCCAGTTGCACACCTGCACTGCCCCCATGGCAACCCTTGCACTCTGTGGCTGGTTCTGTATCAGTACAGCCCTCCACCAGCAGTTGAAAACTGATGTCTGCATTTACCTTTGCACCTTCCACCAGTTGGCCGCACTTCTTATCTATTGTTCCTATTTATTGTTTCTATTTATTTACTGTTTATCCTATGTACTGCACTTTCACTCCCCCTTCCCCCTCCCACTTTTCCCCTTCCCCACCTCCCCTGCCCTTGTGCGATCTCAATGTCACCTGGCCTAGTAAGATCATTGTCTCGGTCTTCCCTCTGTTCCCCTCCCTTGCTCGTCGCACCTTGAAACACCTGCGTATAGGCACGTTATAAATGCCATGTTATAACATATCATTGAACCAAAAAATAATACAATTTAAATGGATGCTAAATAACTGTGAAGTGGAAGCGGTGGAACAATATACATATCTCGGGATCATGATTGACAGCCATTTCACATGGGCCACACAGACATGAACCTCCTTTAAAAAGTTAAGTATGGGATTTCTGATTTTCTCTGCGAAACCTGCATGTTATACGGTGGCAACTTTGAAGGAAATATACATGCTAAAGTACTACATATCATCTTACATGACACTGAAATATGGTCAATTGGTAAGGGGAGCGTCCATATGAAAATGGAAAGCTACTGTCTGGGGGCCATTTTTGGCATGGTAAAGATCTTTCCCATAGAATATCTCAGGGCAGAACTCAATTTGACATCCATTGAATCCTTGGCAATTCAGTATCAATATATGCTAATTAAAACATAATATGCAATGGCAGACGCTGGGACCTTGGCATATATTAACTTTGCAGGATGCCAACACCAGGCTAACACATTGAAACTTTTTTTTATCGAAGTCCTATATTCGAAAGAGTACTTAGAACAAGTGACCCCCAGATCAGAAATAGCTATAAGAGCTAGTAAAATTAGAATCAAAAGAAATATCAAACTAATAGATGATGAGCAAAATAATGTGAATATAGCAACATACACACTGCCGACATAGTATTAAAAGTGCATATCCCTGACCCAGGGACCTTTTCACAATATATACATGAGTTTCCTAATCGAAATATATGAAGAAACTGTCTACTGAAACAAATTGCTTACTCAGACAAGATATCTGCGTTGAGGCAAGGGCTTGCCAGAATTATCAGAACCTGTCATCTCTGTTACATGGTACTGCTAGAAAGCAGTAGACATCTAATAACTGTATGCATGGCACTTAATGATAAACGGAACAACCTTTTAATGGAATATGGAGGGGCTGATGCTACTAGATTGGAATTTATACATATATACGGACTAGGTTTATGGCTGGGGAAGATCAAGCAATTATCTTTCATCTGAGGGAAATTAAAAAATGTATAAACATGTTATAACATGGGTAAAGAGCATGTCATAGAAGATGACCCCTTGGACATATCATTGTATTACTTGTTTACTGTGAAATGATTGTAAATTAATTAGATTGTATACAAGGCATGGTGAGTTTATCATGCTTTCTAAACTTTACTGAAAGGAGTGATGTTGTTTATGATGGATTGTTGAGATGTACACCCGTTTCGTTTTATAATTGATCTATTAACTAAAATGTATGTAAGGTCCTAAATATAAGACCATTATATTAATAATATATATATTTTTTTAAAAATACATTTTTAGCTGTGGGCCCAAGGATAGAGATGACATTGTATGCTGTCTGCGTAAAATATAATCTCAGTACATTGTATCCAAAGTGTTTTCAAAGAAATTCTTAAAATTAATGTGTGATATGATGACATCCATACCATGGCCTACTGAACACCTGCTTGCTAATGTGTGTTCTTTGAAGGCTATAGCAATTTAAAAAAAGACTGGGAAATTAGAGTAAGTGTAACCGTTTAATTTCACCTCTTACAGAAAAAGATGCCAGTGCAAATCTCATATAGCCCTCATTCTATGAATGAGGTGAAACGGAAGGGGCACTTATACCATTTAAAGAAATACTTGTGCATTCTGAACTGATAATATTCACCCCTAAACAAAAACCTGAAGAATCCTGGGACAATTAATTACAAGTTTACTTCACACATATTAACAATCCTCAACACCATATTCAGATGGGAAACATGTGACATAAAACAATCTGCTGCAGGAACGCCCATTTCATTGTGCCTTACTCAACACCAGGTCCCAGTTGGCACAGGCACACAACATACTTGACCTCATCACAAACTTAAATGATCACTCACCACCTCATCTACCAGCCTCCAGACCTATTTGCAACTTTGGAAGAAGATCTCTCCCAACTCATTCTAGCCAACCTCAAGCCCACCACCCAACTCCTTATCCTGGGTGACCTCAACCTTTGTTACAATGATCCCTCAGACTCTGAGGCTGTTGCATATACCAGCTCCTTGGCAGCGTTAGAATGCACTCAACTAGTCACTGACCCTACCCACTTCCAGGCCGTACACTAGATTGGATCTTTGATCATAACAGCAATGTCACCATTCTATCCAACCTCCCCTGTCCATGGTTAGACCACAATATCAAAGTCTTCTCCATCCCTCTCCATAGCCATTCTAGATCCTCAGGCACCAAACCTAGCAACAGGCCAACTGCCATATTGGCCCATAGCACTCACAACCTAACCAGTACCCGGACAACTTCCAAACAGCAACAACATTGTGTGCCTGGTAAATCACTACAGCACCTTACTCAGCATAATCCTTCACATCCTGGCACCCCTGAAGACCCGAAAATCAAAAAACGTCCATCACCATAACTCCTGGTTCACTCCAGAACTCAGGGACACCCGCACAAAAAAAGAATAGAAGAAGTGGTCTTGCGCAAAGATCCTACTCCTACCAATAAAGCTCATTTCATCATGGCGCCCCACGACTTTAGACAAGCCATCACGCCTGCCAAACTGACAGCATATATAAGCAGAATTACCAAGACATCCTTTAGCTCCCATTAACTATTTTCCATCCTCAGTGTTAGGAAGAATTCTCCAGAATGGCTAATTTCCCTTACCTACTGAGTCCCTCAGCAGCCTTGCTGGATTTCTAGGATATATTTTTTCACCTGGTAAGAGTGTGAGCCTTTTTATCCAACTCTTACATGTGTTTTGCTGTGTGTGTTTAACATTTTTTGTGTTCATAGACTGTGGAGCCTCACCTACTCCATAGGCATCATCTGTTTACTATGTGTTACACAGCACCTTCAGTCAGTGACACAGGGTTGTCTTTTAGACTTCCCAACTCAGACTCCATTTCCTGGGACTGACTACTGTCCCCCAGAACATGTAAAGTTGCCATTGACTTTATTAGTCTCATAAAATCCACAGACCCAGTACAAACTATCTTACATAGAGTACTGGAAAGGGTTAATACTTATCCCGTTTTGTCTGTTTCTCTTGGAGCATTGTTTCACTCCCTTTTCATCAAGACTTGGCAGGTGGCAGTGGGAACGACCCTATTTTTCCTACCGTGGTTATCTTAAATAACCTTGGTATTGTTGTAGGCGATATTGGGAGCCTCAAACTTAAACCCGCTAGACCATAAACGTTTTTATATGGTTCCACTCTGCGCGCCAAACCAGGTTTGGTTCCTTTGTTCACCGTCTTTTTGCGGGCTTATCCGTAGAAGCCCTCCTTAGGCGCCTGAAAGTCTCGGTAGGCAGGATGTGAGGGAGGGGTTTTAGGACCCCTGCCATGGGTTCCCTTGGTAACCCAAGTCACACTCCTGTTTGATTGGCTAGGTGACTGTCCCGCCAGGACAGCCACCCTGCTGTGTGATTGACAAGCAGGCTGTGTGAATGGGGGAAAACTGCATAAAAAGCAGGTCTCTGGGTCTGGAAAGGCAGAGTCGCCACTTGAACGAAAGAACCGATGAGGAGCTGAGAGAAGAGGACCCCTGCAATGACTGAACCGCCCGATGAAGCCCTGCTGCAGGTCCGAATCTTCAGACTCCAAAGACAGAGAAAAGCTACCTGGAATCTTCTTCCCCTGAGCTGGTGGGACCAACCAGTTCGCCCAAACTGCAAGCCAGGAATTCCTCATCTGGTCGAATTTGCTGTACAGAGCTACAGTGAACCGGATAGCCAGGAAGGTCGGACCCTGCTTGGGTTTTAAGGAACACACCTTTTATTTGTTGCTTTGCTCTGCTGCTGGTTTCTTGCCTGGGCAGTGCAGGACCCTCCAGTCTTCCTACTTCGTGTCAGCCCGACAGTCGCTTCAGGAACCGTGAGCCTGCAGGACCTGCCAGGGATGTCCGCCTCAGCTACATCTTCTTCTCCATTTAAAGGTACTGTGCATATCCGGTTGTTTGTTTCGTCCAGCCGCGGTGAAGGTGTGTGAAACCCTTCGCCAATCCGAGGGCTTGTCCTTCTTTACTCTTTAAACTAACTTTTCTGCCAACCAACTTCGTCAGCAACTCTTGGCAAAGACTTAACTGCGAACTACCCTGAACTATGTGATCTTGAGCAAAAGACTTTTGTCCTATTGACTTTGGCCCTAAGCCTTTTTGATTTGATTCCATCACTGTAGTTCCTCTTTCTAGATTGCCCTGCTTACTTACCTGTTGGTGCTGCTCAATTTGTATCTAACTTTGTCTTTCCCTCCCATTTTAAAATGTTGGAGTGCCATTTTGCGCACACTTCATTTTTTAGCTTAACGTGTCCAGAATCGATTGGGAGTGGTGTGGTGTATTAAGAGTGTGATTTTTCAACTGCTTTACTAAAGTGAGATGTTATACAACTGATGTATAAATAAATGTATATTCTTTTACTCAGAAATCTTGAGTCAGTGTTTGTTTGAATCATAGTAATTGTTGTCCTTTGTGTAACTATTGATACTGATCACTTGCTCTTAAGATAAGTCTGGCTGCTCAGCCATCGCTACCACTTTTACCGTGTAGTATAGGCTTGTACCAAAGTTGAATTTGTACTGTCACTTGTAGTCTTAATTTTGTGTGGTGTTCCCAAAGGGTACTGCATATAATTCTGCCCAACATCAGTGTCAGCGATGAGGATCAAGTATAGTAATTACACTTAGGGCCTCATTACACGGATGGTGGTGGACCAAGCACTATTAGCACCTTGGTCCATGCCGGTAAAATACCGGCACCGCCTTGGTGGAAAGGGGAATTACCACCCTATTCCAAGGTTGGTGGGACGGTAATTCCCCCTTCCCCCATTGCCCTTCCCCATTCCCATTTTTGCCCCATAGGGCTCTATGGGAATGGGGAAGGTGCTAATTATGGTACTGCAAATTGCGGTACCGTAATTAGCTCCCTGGTCCCTTTGCGGGTTGGTTTTTATCGCCTGCAAAAAGCAGGCGTTAAATTCCCCAACCCGCAAAGGGACCTCGTAGTAAGGCGGTAAGGGTTTACCGGTACCGGTAAAATACTGGTACCGGTAAACCCTTACCACCTACCGTGTAATGAGGCTGTCAGAGTGCTGCTATAAAATTGGATCAACTAACCACAAGATTAACATCACTATAAAGGAATATTAATCATGTCTGATATGGAAAGCTACAGTCAGGAGACCCTCCTTAGTTACACTGTGGACTTAGTTACGCTGTGGATGATCAAACAAATCTGTGTAGAGAAAGGAATCTCTCTGCCAAAGGCAAAAAGTCTGAATTGATTGGAAATTTGTTAAAGAACCAAAGTCTGGGGAGTGGGTCTGAAATGCCTGACTCTCCAGCAAATGTGGAAAATAATGAGGATGATAATGTGTCTATTATTGATGAGTTAGAGGAAGTAGATGTGTCGCCTAATGTAGGCGTCACTGCTCTCTTACCTACTCAGCAACCTCAACCTTTGTCCACTTGGACCCCATCAGGTCCTATACTCAGTCCAGAATTCATTGCTCTAGGAAAGATGAGGCTTGAACTGGAATTCAAACGTTTAAATCCTCAAACTGAACAAAGCACCAAGAATTTAAGCTCAGAGAAATGGAGTTGAATCCTGAACTAGAAATGAAAAGGTTATCTCTTGAAAATGCTTCTCTCCCAGAGTCTTCTCTGTCTTCCAGTCCTAAGAGACCCTCTATACTTAAAGAAATTGTGGGTATGTATGAGGTTAAGCTTGATATTTTGGATTGGTTGGCAATGTTTGAATATAACCATTGGATTCAAGGTCTTACAGGGAATCAGTTGCTTCCCTGGCTCTTCTCTAGGCTACCCACTGTTGCATCTGATGTTGTGATGGAGTTGGGGGAGGTGGATAGGATGGATTATGAGTGTGTGAAGCTATCTTTAATTACTAGATTTCGGAAGACCCCTTCCCAGTACATTAAGAGGTATAGGACCCTCAAAAAGCATGATGGTACCCCTTGGGCTACCTGGGTATGTGCATGTTTGAAAAACTTAGATGGTTGGGTTAAGGGTTAACGAGTGAACACTTATGAAGGTATGAGAAATCTTGTTATGTTGGAGTCAATGTATGATGCCTGCTCCCCTGAGCTCAGACAGCACTTGGCTGATTCTAAGGAGATAGATCCAAAGAAGTTAGCTAAGGCTGCTGACTTGTGGGTTGCCAACAGGGCTACTCACAGGGATTCTGGGGCAACTCAGAAGAAGGATGAGGGAAAGCAGCCAAAGAAAGATAACAATGAGAATTCAAATGCCTCCCATCCAGAAGAGGTCCCCAAACATATCCAGGATAAGCCACATGGGAAACCAAATAGGGCTAATGAATCCTCTGGTGCTCAACCAGATGGAGGTCAGCAGAAGCCCCCATTCCAGAGAGCATTTGGTAAATGCTATGTTTGTGGGTCAACTGACCATGTCAAAGGAGATCCCAGGTGCAAGGGTAAACCTGCAGGTATCAGCACTGCGTCCTTAGCCTTCTCCCCAGAGGAAGAAGTACAAATGGCTAGTGCTCACTTTGAACTATTTGCTGAAGCACCCTTGGGTCTTCAGGCAAATGTATCCTTAGAGTCCATGGGTCTGGGAAATAAACAGAATATGTATGTGTACAACTCCATTCCAGAAAACTCTAGAGAGTATTATATGGACAGTGTTCTTGTCAATGACCAGGATACTCCTGCCAGGAGAGACACTGGGGCCAGCAGAACAGTATTGGATGAATGCTTTTTCAAGCCTGAGGATGTTGCTAAGTCACCCAAAGGCCCCACTAAATTTTCTCGATGCCCTGTCCAGTTGGTTCCAATTCTGGCAGCTCTCATTCAGTGCAATAATATGACAGTGAAGATTCCTGTCAGTGTCCAGAATGAGGTGCCTAGGAGAGTCCTGTTGGGGAATGATCTAAAAGCTCTAGGAGTAGTATCCAGTACCCCAGGCCTCCCAGTGAGAGAAAACAGAACCAAACCAAATTATCTAGAGAGGCAACCTTACAAGATCACTCTGAGCCTGTGGGAACCTCTACAGAGAACCCCACTGCAAGCCCTGGTGTTAGTAAGTTGACCTCTAACCCAGGCAAATCTGAGGCTAGTATAGTAGGGAAATGGGATCCCCAACCAAGCTCCATCATTGCCCATCCAATTGTAAAGCCTTTCACTCCCCCTGCTTCTGAGAAAGAGGTGGATAGACAAATTGGACCCCTCTCTAGTCCTGTGAGAACGGGTAATTCTCAAGGTTGATGGAAAACCGGGTAAAATAGGTCTAAGGCTAAAAACCTTAAGACTGTTGGAGCTTCTACTGAAGACTCCAGTGTAAATCTTAATGTTAGGAGGGAAACTTCTAAAATAGGTAAGGTCAGATCTCAGAGGAAGTGGCAGCATGGACCTTGCTTGCCCACATCCCCTCCAACCAAGATACCTGAGACCCAACCTGCTCTTGTGAGAGAGGTGGTGAGGAACCCTGGAGGCCCCTCTAGATCTAAGGGATTCTTTTCTAAAGACCCCTTGAAAAAGCCTATTGTAGGTTCAGAGGTTGTTACAACTTCTGAGGGACTGTTAGATCAGATCCCCTATACCTTAAAAAAGAGTGATGTACCTCAACAGGTTTGTAGGTCATATAGTCTAAAAATAAGGAATGTCACCACCAAAATGCTGATGGTCTCTCTAGGATGTTTGTAACCGACTAGAGGTAGAGTTTCATCCAGGAGTGGATTAAATCCGCCTGTCCCTTAGTCTGTGGGGGGGAGTGTTAGGGAGAATTCTCCAGAATGGCTAATTTGCCTTACCTACTGAGTCCCTCAGCAGCTTTGCTGGATTTCTAGGATTTATTTTTTCACCTGGTAAGAGTGTGAGCCTTTTTTTCCCACTCTTACATGTGTTTTGCTGTGTGTGTTTAACATTTTTCGTGTTCATAGACTGTGGAGCCTCACCCACTCCACAGGCATCATCTTTTTACTATGTGTTACACAGCACCATCAGTGCAGTGACACAGGATTGTCTTTTAGACTTCCCAACTCAAACTCCATTTTCTGGGACTGACTACTGTCCCCCAGAACATGTAAAGTTGCCATTGACTTTATTAGTCTCTTAAAATCCACAGACCCAGTACAAACTATCTTACAAAGAGTACTGGAAAGGGTTAATACTTATCCCTTTTTGTCTGTTTTTCTTGGAGCATTGTTTCGCTACCTTTTCATCAAGACTTGGCTGGTGGCAGTAGTAACTACCCTATTTTTCCTACCGCAGTTATCTTAAATAACCATGGTATTGTTTTAGGCTATCTTGGTAGCCTTGAACTTAAACCCGCTAGACCATATACATTTTTATACGGTTCCGGCTGGGTTTATTCGCCATTTCTTTTTGAAAATGTCTTTATCGTGTTTGGTTCCTTTGTTCACCGTCTTTTCGCGGGCATCTGCACAGAAGCACTCCTTAGGCGCCTGAAAGTCTGGGTAGGCAGGATGTGAGGGAGGGGTTTAGGTTGCTAACCCAAGCCACACTCCTGTTTGATTGGCTAGGTGACTGTCCCGCCAGGGCACCCACCCTGCTGTGTGATTGACAGCCAGGCTGTGTGAATGGGGGAAAACTGCATAAAAAGCAGATCTCTGTGTCTGGAAAGGCAGAGTCACCACTGGAACAAAAGAACCGATGAGGAGCTGACAGAAGAGGACCCCTACAATGACTGAACCGCCTAGTGAAGCCCTGCTGCAGGTCCGAAAAATTCAGACTCCAATGACAGAGAAGATCTAACCGGAATCTTCTTTCCCTGAGCTGGTGGGACCAACCAGTTTGCCCAAACTGCAAGCCAGGACTCCCTCCTCTGGTCGAATTGGCTGTACAGAGCTACCGTGAACCGGATAGCCAGGAAGGTCGGACCCTGCTTGGGTTTTAAGAAGCGCACCTTTTATTTGTTGCTTTGCTCTGCTGCTGGTTTCTTCCCTGGGCAGTGCAGGACCCTCCAGTCTTCCTACTTTATGTCAGTCTGACAGTCTCTTCAGGAACCGTGAGCCTGTAGGACCTGCTGGGAACGTCCGCCTCAGCTACACCTTCTTCTCCATTTAAAGGTAATGTGCAAATCCGGTTGTTTGTTTCGTCCAGCTGCGGTGAAAGTGTGTGAAACCTTTCACCAATCTGAGGGCTTTTCCTTCTCTACTCTTTAAACTAACTTTTCTGCCACCCAACTGCGTCCAGAACTCTTGGCAAAGACTTAACCGCAAACTGCCCTGAACTGTGTGATCTTGAAAAAGACTTTTGTCTTATTGAATTTGGCCCTAAGCCTTTTTGATTTGATTCCATCACTGTAGTTCCTCTTTCTAGATTGCCCTGCTTACTTACCTGTTGGTGCTGCTCAATTTCTATCTATCTTTGTCTTTCCCTCCCTTTTAAATTGTTAGAGTGCCATTTTGCTCACACTTCATTTTTTAGCTTAACTTGTCCACAATCTATTGGGAGTGGTGTGGTGTATTAAGAGTGTGATTTTTCAACTGCTTTACTTTAGTGAGATGTTATACAACTGATTTGTAAATAAAAGTATATTCTTTTACTCAGAAACCTTGAGTCATTGTTTGTTGGAATCATAGTAATTGCTGTCCTTTTTGTACCTATTGATACTGCTCACTTGCTCTTGAGATAGGTCTGGCTGCTCAGTTATCGCTACCACTTTCACTGTGTAGTACAGGCTTGTACCAAAGTGAATTTGTACTGTCACTTGTAGTCTTAATTGTGTGTAGTGTTTCCAAAGGGTACTGCATATAATTCTGCCTAACACCCAGAAAGCTGGAAACCCCCATACTCCCTCTCACAACCATCATTAAAGACAATTCCTGGTGAAACACTGTGCAAGATACACTCACCAACAGAAGTGCATTATTATAAGCAAAGAACGCTGCCAAACGCTCCACTGTGGCAACAGCCCCAGCCCGTTACCCACCCCCTGAAGTCTCCAGACACGTCCTGTCCATCGAATTTCAACCCATATGTGTCTCCACTCTTGGCACCATCATCAAAGGCCTTAAACCTCCTCACTGTAAAGCAAACACCTGCCCAGCCGCCATTGTGAAAGACTGTGTTGAACCACTTCACCCTCTCACCATCATCATAATCAACTCCTCTTTCGCCTCCCGCTTCCTCCCACTTGTCCTCAAAGAATCGTTGGTATCCCCATTACTAATAAAAAAACCTCCCTCTACACTTCCGTACCCACCAACTACTGAGCTATCACTACAGTCCCATTCCTCTTGAAAATTATTGATAGAGTTGACTACCTACAAATCCAGGAATTCCTAGAAACACACCACATTCTGGGTATGCAACAATCAGGATGTCGCCCATTGCATGGAACCAGCTCGATGAGGCAAATGACTGAGGCAACCGGTCCCGTCTCTTAATCCTGGACTTATCTGCGACCTTCAAACTGGTTGACCTTCAAACTGGTTGACCACCAAACGCTTTGCCAACACCTCACATATTCAGCCCCATTATCCCCAGATGTGGTGAAGTGGATTGCATCCTTCCTAGCTGACAGAACCTCCAGGGTTTTCACTGTTGAAGCCTCTGCATGCCCCCCTCCTACTACCTGTGGAGTGCCACAAGGCTCTTGCATCTCCCACACCCTGTACAACATATATACTAAGTCACTTTTTGACCACCTGGACTCGTTTGGCATCTCATACACCACCTACGCTGAACCTATGCAGATTGGCATCCCCTTTTCTGGCAACCACATACAATATTTCCTCAGGGTGAATACTATTTATGAAACTATACAACCCTGGATGGCCACACACAGCCTCTGCCTCAGTGATGAAAAGAATGAGCTTCCTCTCATCGGCCCCCTGGCACACCTAGCAAAACCTCACCAGGCCTACAAAGCCTTCATCATTGATGGCCACCTCGATGAAACACTGGGTGTGTACCTGGACTCCTTGCTAAACATGATTTGCCAGGTCAATCATTTTGCCTCCACATCGGGATATATCACGAAGCTCATCACTGCTAGCAGACCTTTCCTGACTGTAAAGAACTAAAGCACATGTTCTGGTCTGTTCAATATTAGACTATTGCATCTGCTCTGCAGCAAAAACATGAGCAAGCTTCAAAGGGTGCAGAAAAATGCACTGTGAGTGACCCCAAACAGTGGCAAACGCAAACAAATCTCTGAGACGAGAATATCTTACCATTGGCTTCCAGTCAAGGGCAGAGTCAATTCTAAGTTCCTCTCCATCACTGACATCTGTCTCGCCAACAATGCTCCATCCTACCTCATAAATAAACTAACCCCCACTGCTCCCCCGACTAGGCCTTTAAAATCAGCCTACAAGTACTGCCTCATCACCCTGAGATTTAACTGCAAGAGAGCAGGGAGGTTCAGCTTTGCTGTATGGCATGCATCACTTTGGAAAGAGCTCCCAGCCCACCTCTGTGATGAACCGTCCTACAACAGCTTCAGAACAAAGCTAGAAAACACACCATTTCAACTGACAATCCCCCTTTTCAATTGTCTTTCCTTTACTGTTATTTTTCTTCCATGTCTCCCTTTCATTCTCCACTGTAACCAGCGCCTAGATGCCCACAGGTTTTGTGCACTTTACAAATGCATACATAAAATAAATAAATAAAACAGTTCTCTGACTTCATACATGTCTAGTGTTATTGGGGTAAGCCGGTTCTTCATATCATTTGTATGTAACTTTATTTGTAATTTGAAAATGTTTTGGATGTAAAGAATATGAACACATTGGCCGATAAGCGGCAGATTTATGACTAGACTGTATATTGCCATTCAGAATTAAACCTATAGAGTTTATGTTTGAGAAATTGTGAGATTCAAGTTCAAGTAATTTTTTTATGTTTTGGACAAAATGCTAGTGATTGTATAATATTTTGGTGACTTCCCTTATAAAAGGCTGAGGACCACCTTTGCATTGATTTATTTGTTTAATTCAACAAAATATTTAATCTGAAATTGGCCTTTTTCTTGTCCCCAGAATTGTAGGTTGGAACTGTATGCCAGCAGGCATTAGATCAGGGATATCCACTTCATGAAAAACCAATCGATGAACAGATGAATCAAAATCATGACATCATGTACAAGGTAGGGATAGGGGCACTTAATAGAAGTACTCTAACTCCCGAGGGGAACAGGACATTTAAGGGAGGAGCCGGTAGGCGCAGTACAATAGAATATTTTATAGTACGTACCCATGATTGGCCCAAGATAGTGAACATGGAGATTTTGAACAAAAGGAAAGTGATCATAACTGTCGACATATTCTTTGGACACAATTCCCATAGAAAATCATACTCAGTTACAATCAATGTTTGGGCAGTGTAGCAAACAATAGACAAACACTTAACAGAGTTAATTCATATTTTGAACCTCGTTTACTCACTATTGAAGTAAGCGTTTGGAGTGAAACACAACTATTTATCTCCTCTAAGGATCCCAACTTTATTTTGGAAAATATTGACAAGATTGCTTGCATGTTGAGAGTGTTACTCACTACTGATGCACTACTTCCCTGTAATCATTGTGAGAGCTTTTAAAGTCTTTAAAAACATTCCCCAGTAACTCTGCCCAGATTGCAATCAGTCAACAGAAATATGAAAAGGCTATTTGGATGGGGAGACCGCCCCAAACAGATACAGCATGGGATATGTTGAATAAGGGGCTTAATGGGACTGACCATTCTAGATCCTGGAAAGTGGTGTCAGAGGGAGTGACATGTCCATAAGCAGTAAAGGACCTTAATTGTAACGGGAACAGGTTTGCATTAAGCCTTTTTCTGCGATCTACAATGGTTTTGATGACAATAGAGGCATTGATATAGCTAGGACATAGAACAACTATATTGCCAAGCCGTTTATGCCAATGGAAACCTTGGAAATAAACAAGCTCACCTCTTTGACTACACAACAGCAAGTAAAAAGAGTTCAGGCCCAGCTTTTTAATATATGGATCTGTACAAAATTACTGTTCATTTTAGGCTTGCACACTTTGTAGTTTATTTCATGTTGTCTGTAAAGTTCTCCTGATCACACTAAGTTGGAAACACTCCATGTAGGTAACTAAATTTAAGAATGGTGATAGAGAAAACCTTCTTGTGATCACCCAATCACATTATTGAATGTTGTCCCCACATTATTGCATGGAACCTGCAGGGGACAGCCCCGCAACCCCCAAACTTTAATTATTATTATTTTTATTTTTTTTGCCCCTGTCCTCATATATATGGTCACCCAAGTAATATCGCCACATTTTCCTGGCGATATTATTTACGGTGACCATATATATGGGGATATTATTACCTGATACCGTTTGAACAAGCTCTAAACTTACTATTGTTGACCAGTAAATATAGAGTCAGTTACAAATGACCATTTTTTTTAACAATCTTTTTTTTACTTTTATGAATGTATCCTCCATTTCTGGCCGTGTGAACAGTAGACAGATGGGGGCAAGTGTATCCACAAGAATTCTCCAGAGAGTTGTTTCAGTGTCTTGAAGGAACTACACATTGACTTGACGATGTCTGTCATATAGGGCAGTTGGTGAGCTTTCAAGTCCCTTTCAGTATCGGTGAGGAATCCAACAGTGATGTGTCCTTGTAACCTTGTTGTTCAATGACCTTGAGGAAGAACCTGTCTCCATCACTGATGTTCCTTCTCGGTTCAACCATTCCGTGTTCTGCTTTCCCATACACCCAAAACCTGTCAGTCATTAGTTGATTATGTTTTGTTAAGTGTTCCAGAACTCTAGCGGGTTCGGGAACAGCTAGGGGTTGAGAGACGGGGAGCTTGGTTGCCTGCAACGGTAGCTGCTGCTCTCTGCACTGCACAATAAAAGACTTGATGCACCGCTACCTGGTCTGCAGTGTCCCTCATTGATCTCTACACTGGCGACGAGGACTCAGAGACCACACTAGGGGACGGAAGTCAACACAGAAGACCCTCTTGCAGCGGCAGCTGTAACCGACTGCCATAGTGCATAAAACAGGTGAGAGAAATGTACGTCCCAGAACACTGTCCCGAAGGGGGGTGCAGAAGTCAGGAAAGAGACCAGGAGCTGAAGCCGTAGCAGCTTGGTCCCACTCACTTAGAGGAACAAACCCTACAATGTTCAATCCTGCATTGAACGGCGACTCCTACTGCACTTCACAGTGATGTTTACAGAGCGTTACCATGGCAATGCATAATGCAAGGGAAACCATGGCAGCCTAGGAGCAGCAAGTTGTGCCAAAGGCAACAGGGACTGCCTACATCACGTTGATTGCCTAAAGTCAATTGCCAATATTGTTTTAATTACTGGAAATTAACTGTCATAGAGAAAACACCTTCGGCAGTGGCAACAGCAGCAATACCTCCGACACCCCCGTTTCTGGCTGAGTCAGGAAGTCCTCCAATAAGATGGAAGAGGTGGATAAAGATGTTTGAAACATATGCAGTGGCCATGGGTGGAGACAAGTTTAACCCTTCCATGAAACAAGCATCGTTGCTACATAATTTAGGGCCAGAAGGTCGATGTGTATTCAATGGCCTACCAGAACCACAAGGGGAAGGAGCAGGAGACCTAGATGAATTCACTCTTGCGATCAGGAAGATTGAAGAGCATTTTGAACCAAAGAAAAATCTGACTTTTGAGAGACACAAGTTTTTTCAGACAATACAAGAGCCAATGGAACCCGTGGAAGGGCATGTAGCTGTTTCAAGGACATCGAACCACACTTGTGAATTTGGTGAATTGACCAACTCCTTGATCAGAGATCACCTTGTAAGATGCAACAATCATTCCTGAGTACAAGAACAATCATTAGCAAAGGCTTTGACTTTGGAGGATGCTGTGGAGCTCACTACGAGTGTGGAACAGACGACATAATACATGAAAGAGATGAAGATAGAAAAAACAAACTATGAGGTCGTTCACTAAAACAGAGAAGAAACAATGAAAGTAGGAGAGAGCTGCCAAAATGTTTCAGAGGTGGAAATCCAAGACATGGAGCAGCCAGTGTGTTTTGCCTGGCAAGAAATGCAGACTGCAGCAAGTGCAGATGCAAAGGACACCTTGCACGCATGTGGAAAGAGAACACCATCAATGTATTGGAGCATAGACACTCTCAATCAGTGCAAGAAATAGCACAGCCTCCCCAGTATAGCAAAGGAAGACCTCACCACGTGTTCGAAATGTTGGTATTATCTGGAGGAAATGGAGGGCCTGTAGATGTATTTTGTGGAAACGGCTCAGATCTTTCCATGAAGGTGCATAGCGCATCCCCTTGAACTATTATATCAGAAAAAACATTCAGAAGATCATTGTCAGGGAAAGAACAAGAGCTGGAACCTCCTCGCATCCATCCTTGTGGATATGGCGAAACAGAGACTGAACTCTTGGGGATGTTTCAGGCATATATTGACTACAAGGGCAGAATATGCATAGCAGATATGTTTGTAGCAAAAAAGGATCATTCTTACTGGGATGGGAGGAACAGAAGAGCCTAGGGATTTGCATCCAAGCAAGTGCTTCTGACACGGTAACTAAAACAGAAAAAGGTGATACATGGGCTTTGGAATTCCCCACAGTGTTCTCAGAGAAACTAGGGAAGCTAAGGGACTATGAGCATTACATGAGGATGAGGCTAATGGCTCAACCAGTAGTACACAAAGTGCAGCCAGTACCTCATCACATGAAGAAGCAATTGCATGGAGAACTGGATAGACTACTACAAAGAGGAGTAATTGAATGAGTAGAAGGGACTGATTGGTTATCCCCAGTGGTTCTAGTGGCAAAGAGCAATGGGAAATGTATCTGTGCATTAATTTGAGAACAAAAACATTTGAGTGGAGAGACACCCTTTGCCGGTTATTGTGCTAGTCCTGGCTGTTCTTGGAGAATCGAGCTGGTTCACTGTAATGGATCTGTCCACTGCTTATCACCAGGTTCCGTTGTCACAGGAATGTCAGGAAGTAACAGCGTTCATCACCACAGAAGGGACATTCAAGTTTCTCAGGATGCCTTTTTGGTTAGCCTCTTCAGCGGCTGTTTTTCAATGCATTACGAAGAAGGTGTTGGAGTGTGTTAGAAATGTGACGGTTTTTCAAGACAACATTCTTATTTATGCTGATAGTATTTGAGACAAAATTAATTTATAAATAAGTGGACCAAAGTTAAACATGGTGTTATGTGCAGGCATTGTGCTAGGGAAATAGAGACCAGTAGACATATATTGACAGCATGTCCTGCTATATGCAATCTATAGAGAGCATACGCAGAGATCAATTTTGGGCAGCCCTAATGGGGGTGGAATCCATTGTAGTTAATGCTGCAGGTTTTAATATTGGGAGACTGGTGACTCTTTAGATAGTACACTGTATGTTATACATGATCTGATATAGGAACTTTATTTTCTTTATTTTCTTTTCTTTATTTCTCCTTTATTTATATTTAAGATGTATATTTTAACTATTCCGATTGACAAATGCGACATTTTAATTTAGTTTGTCAAAAAAATGTAAATGTTTGTTCTTGACGAAATATAAACTAAATGCACAATCAATAAAAACTAAAAAAAAATTGAGCAACATGATAAAATGCTGAGAAGTCTGCTGGAGAGGTTGCGTAAGGCTGGGTTAACAGTGCAGCACAGCAAGTGCAAGATTCAAGTGCAGGAGGTAGAGTGTCTTTGCCACAACATTTCAGCTCCAGTGATATCTCCAAATTACAGTTTGGTGGGAGCCATCAGTAAAGCCCCGGCACCACAAGACAAAGATCAGTTGAGTTCATTTATGGGCATGGCAGAGTTGTATCACAAATGGGTACATGATTTCGCCCTCATCTCAGCTCCTTTGAGAGAATTACTCAAGAAAGGGGTCACGTTTATGTGGTCAGGTGAATGTATGAAGGCTTTTCAAGAAATAAGGGGCTATCCGATGCGCCTTCTATAGGGGCATTTGTGAGTGGGCGGAAGACATTGAAGCCAGTTTGTTGCTGCTGGGAGTCTCATTGTTGCAATAATATTGGGAAGGAGGAGCATGTAGTAGCTTTTGCCTCCAGGCCACTAAGAGGTCTGAAAGAAACAACTCATTTGTGAGAAGAGAACCTTTGACTGTGTATGGGCCATTACACTTTTTACATTCTTTTTGTGGGGCCAACGGTTTATTGTGAAAACTGATCACAGGCCTTTTGTGCAAATGTAGGCTTGTGGAAATTAGTCTAAGGGTACACCCAGGGTGTCTAAATGATACATTTGGAATCATGGTTTCTCAAGAAAACAGTATTTCGAATACCAAAAAATACAAAGCAAAAATGTAAAATTCAAATGATTATGTTCCAAAACTGTTTACCAATCAAGACAACATCTGACAAAGAGCCTTATTTATTATGGATCAAGAACACTTAAGCCTTCTCACTACTGACAGATTTGAGTCCAAATAGTCCAGCTCCAGCGTTGTCACATGTGAAAAAATGTGATTAAACTATACAAGTGCGTTGTCCAATGACATACATCTTGTGGCACAGAGCAGTTTCAAAGGTCACAAGATGCACCGTGGCAGTGACAGCAGAGCCGCTGCCACACCGGGGTGAGATTTTACGTAAATGTTACCTAAATCACCATTCTGGTGGGAGGGTAATCTCTAAGAAAAAGCTATGCCTGGGTTTAGGCATTGTGCATGGCAATACTTATGATCATGGCCACCACACATCACATCCAAACTGATATAGCACATGTGTCAGATTATCTGAGCCAGTCCTGCTGCAGGGGCAATTATGTATCCTGGTCAGACGGTCAATACTGCCACACGGCAGGACAGAAACACAGAGGACCTGGCCTCTCTTTGGGCCCAGGTATCAAAGGGGCGCACCCATTCAGGCAGAGTAGCCAAAGACTAGGGTGCTGCACATTCAAGGGTCTTTGTTGTTCAGTCGTAGGGAAAGGGGCAGGAGCAGGATAGGCAGGAATGCTCTAGGCAGTAGAAGAAGCCTTCTACCATGTTGTCTCTCGCTGTCTTTTTCCTTTCCTGTCTCCCCCACTTTCTATGTAGCAAAGCAATCTCGATGCAAAGGTCACTCTATCCAGGAGCAAGGATTGGTCCTCTTAGGCAGGCTAGCGTTAGACCAATCACCTGGAGACTTGGGCCATTAAAAGCTTGGTCTCCCACCACTTCAACAGAACACCTTCAGTTCTTTCAGTATCATTTAAGGCCAAAGAGACGTTCTGAACGCTGTCACCTGGACATCTTTTGGGCCAGTTTCACTGGCCAAACTCCTCCTACGGAGGTGAAGAAAGAAACGTACAAGACAGAAGAAAGTTCTGTCCCTGGAAACATAGGGAGTGGCCAGTGCTGTGGATAAGGACCAGCAATCTGCATTGGATCTTCTGGGCCCTGAACTAGAGTATCCTATCCTTGAGTCCTTTTGCGATGGCCTCACAGCAGCCTGGAGGGCTAGGCCAACTGCAGCTCCTTGCAATCCAGCAGACAAACAGGGAAGCCATGTAGACATAGGATGAACTGATAGGGTCCATTACTTTTTGTGTTTAGGATTGGTGACATTTTTCCTCTCATTTGCTTACTTGCAAACTTTGCTAAGGCTTGTCATCCATACCCAATGCCAGGTTTCTTTTTTCAGTAACTGAAACAAATGCAATGGGAGAGTAGAATACATAACGGTTTAAACTAAGGCCACAGTCAGTGGACCTGCATTAAGAAGAAATTATAGTAATATAACATTTTATATGTCCCCTGGGAGCACCGGAGACCCAAAGTGATAGCCACAGCAGGCAGAAACACATGCGGTTGTGTTGGAAAACGCTGCGGTTTTCTTTCCAAGTTTCTCAGGCTCCTCCGAGCCAGAGGAGCCTGAGAAACTTGGAAAGAAAAACCGCAGCATTTTCCAAAACAATAACGTTGTATTTATGTTTGCGGTCACTTCAAAAGCGACCGCAAACATAAATACAACGTTTTTAAAGCTGCGGTTTTATTTCTAAGTTTTCCGGGCACCTCCAGCTAGTGCTTATTTAAAAAAAATAAATAAATAGCACTTACCGAGATTTAGCTGCAGCTTTCCTGCTCTGGTCTCCGGTCCCCGTCCTCCGCCTACAACACTAATGAAGGGAAAGCCACCCAGCGGTAGCCTTTGTTTACTACAGCTGGCTGGCTTTTCCTTCATTAGTGCCGCAAAAGCAAAAGCCAGCACAGAAGGGCCTCCATTTCACAAAATGGATGCACCCATGTGCTTGCTTTTGCGAATTTGGAGCTTGAATAGCTCAACATTTTACATAGGAAGTTTTAAAACGGAGAATGCTAGTATTTCTTTTTTTATGTTGCCTATCTATTTTTTAAATAAACATTTTTACTAGACCATCCCTTTAAGACAGCTTTGGCACACACAGGCACAAAAGGCCAAGATGGTGGCACAACGCTTGTCACTGGGATTGAGGAAGTCAGGCGTGCACATGTACAAAAGGCCAAGATGGTGGCCACAACAAGGGGCAAGATCGGCCTCGACATGCAATAAGTACAGCAAAGCTTGATCCCCACTGGGGGAGTTTGAGTGCAGTTAAAGGGGACAAAGCCTGGCCCCTGCTACAAGGCTTACTTCCTAGGCCCTGGCAAGCTCGCCTCTGGAGAAGCTGGAGCGGCAATGAGGGTATGAAGCCCTCCTGGACTTTGGCCTCCCGAGGCCCATTGGAGGACCCCAATGAGGTCCTGTGAAGAACGGGTGCACGCTGCTGGTGTCCCAGGTGGTGCACACCAAATATTTAAAAAAACATATTTTAAAAAGAGAGAAGTGTCTACCAAAATCTTGTGCCCGGCCCACCACCCCCCTCACCAGGGTAGGAGGTGCTGCCTGCCTTGTGGAGTAATGAAAGGAATGAAGCGGCCACAGCCACGTGTTAACAGGTGGCACGAGGCCGCACAGAACACAAGGAGGTGGAGAAAGTGTGATGTACACTGGGCTAACTCAGCAACATCGCCCTGGCTGCAGCTCTTGTCACGGTGACTGTGTGGTGAGGCAAATGGGCCACCTGCACACTACCATATCGAGCGAATGAAAGCTACCACAGGCAAATACAATTGCCGGCTTGAAGGAGAGAAAGGTGGGGGGAAGCCGCACTCCATGCCATGAAGAAAGATTCCCACGGAGTGGGATAAGGAGATAGTATGGTGCGGCTGCTCACCCCAACTGCTCCCAATACGTACTGGCTGCTGCCCGCCCCGTCCCACCGAGAACCGAACAAGCGACGAGGACCCGACAAAGGACGCCTGCGGTCCCACTCCACCTGTCACGTTTGAACCCGGCCCCAGCTTTCCTGGAGGAAAGTGCTTGTGTGACCCGACTGCCCTTTCCCATACGTGGCCATAACCTATCATGAGCGCACTGTAAAGTGGGCACAGTGAAGTAAGCTGCAGTCCTATGAGTTTCCTTCAACCCTAATTTGGTGCTCAGTACTAATGAACTTCAGTCGGGGCACACTAATGGACACACCGTAGTAGATGTGGCCCCTGGCATATCCAGGTGCGGCTTTTCCTGCAAAACACCCTTTGACAGTGAACTAAAAAAGTTGTAAGTGTGTGGAGTGGTCGCGTTGACCCTCAGCGCCCCATTGATCTCATCATCGATTTGCCTGACATCCTTGGTGCATTCAAATCCCTCTCATGTGTGCTGCCCTTTTGGTCAACGGCCAGACCATAACATGTATATGGGCCCATGTCAGTTTTAGAGTGGTTGTGTTGTGCACACTTGACAATGTACATACTGAACGTTGAGTTGTGGGCGCATCCATGTAAATGTCCCATAGACAGCACGTATTATACCATGTTTTCAATGTTTTGTCATTTCATTGCAAATCCCTGGCATGGGATGTTGTGACTAACACCCCTCCTGGGCTCGTGTGAAAGTCACGTGGGGTATGACACGTGGGAGACGTGTCATCATGATAAGAAAAGGGCTGAGTGGCTTCCGCTTGGCAGTCAGTTAGCACCATGATTCCTGCATCATGGCCCTCCACCACCGGGCCCAGGAATACCGGGCCCCTTAACAGGCCCCTACACAGTGGAAAACAAAATGCAGGGACAAGGGAAATGTAGTGTCTGTAGTGGTCGAAATGTACGAAAAGAATTAGTGAAACTATGTTCCCTACTTGACTGCCCCCGTTCCCCACGAACCCCATCGCTACACCACTTTCCTCGCACAATACAAACCCTCAAACCCATGTGCCTGCTCTTTAAGGGAACGTTCAGTGCAGTGCACTGAAGTTTCAACTTCTTCCTGCACTTTTATTTTAAAACAAAACCATTGCAGAACGGTAGAGGAGCAACGCTCCGAACCGCTCCCAAACACTAACGCCCATTTTGACCACCGAGTCTGTGATATACTTAAAGGCCAGACCATTATCATGGAATTTGGTGGTGGCAGGTTTACTGGGGTGCTTACATGTCAGAAAAGTGTACCTGAGACATATGATACTCAATTTACATGATAAATATATAACTGTGCTGATCAGGTGATTATACTAGGCTTGCAGATATGAGGAATATGACAGGATGGCAACTGTCGGTTGAGGCCTTTCTGACCTGCTCTTGCTAAGCAGCAGTTTAAATTGTGCTACTTCCTTTTAGCTCTGTTAACCAGATAAGGATGGAGATAGAAACAATCACGTGTGCACATGACCACTCTGTCATGCATCAAGATCCCCATCAAGTTCTTGATCTTCTCAGCCGTGTATGTGCTCTATCACCATTTTTGAAAACATCTTTTCCAAGTGGTCACGAAAAGGAGGCATTATCATTTTGTGAAACATGTGAAACCCATTAGAAATAAGGGGCCACTTAGTGGACCACTTGCTAGGGCCTATGATGTCATTTTATGTGTAAAAAAAATGTAATATTCATATTGCCATGAGGAAATGTTAAAAATAATGACACTGACAATTGCTCTAGTGTGGAAAAGCACATTATGGAAAGTGCATAATGTAATTCTAAAATATTGTTAAACAACACAAAATTCAAACTGTAGCTGCTCACATAATATTCTATCCACTTAAACACAAACCCCAGGCTTAGTTCGAAGTATACCTCCTTTCCTTTCTGCCTATTCACGTGCCATTCAGACATGGGTGACTAGCAGGGTCTTGACCACCCTCTCATAACTTTAATGGGCAGAATGTGATCAGGCAAAATAGCACCTCCCAATTGATTCTATATCTGGGCTTTGGTCCTTCCGGGGGCGTTCAATCAACAACGCGTTGGGACCATAAGGCGCTACACAAATGAAAAAATGAATGAAATTAATGAATGACTTCATTCAATATGACAATATTGCAGGCAGGTATCCATCTGCCCTTTACAAGCAAGAGGTGTTATAGCTTCCTTTGAACTACAGCTCCATATTAAATGTGAGTACATCCTCCTTAGGGTGCCATTATGCACTTGAGGTCTTCTTTAAGGTTCAAAGTACTTTATGAAGAACCATTCTCAGTTGGCAGCGAGAAGGCATTTCCAAATGTGCAGGATGAGTCCATCCTCCTCCTCAGGATGCAAATACATGTATATCCAGATTTGAAATTGGTTTGCAAACTTTTGTGCAGATTTGTCAAAAGGCACCACATTTGTAAGCCTTTACATTATTTTGGGACCCCCCCTCTAATTTTGCCCCCTCTTCACAGAATCCCTCCAAACCTTGCAAAACCCTTCAGGACCAGGTCTAGAATAGTTTCAGTTTCATTGAGTGGTGCCAAAGTTATAAGCCATCCAAGAATTGCTTTTCACCAACCCTACAAGTGTACACAAACTTCACAGGACTGTTTGCGAACATCCAGACCGTTTGCAGACTTTTACGGTGTAAAACGCCATCTTTTTGGCTACTTATGGCCATATCCCATCCTCATCACCCCTCACTTCCCCAGCGATTGTTTGATAAGTTTGACAAGTGCAATGTTTTGTTTTTTTAGATGTTTTTACCGCGATATCCGTGGCCACGCGCTGATGTCTGCAAATGCAATATGGCGGGAGTTTCCAAAAATCTCACGCACTTCACGCTTTTCACCATTCAATCAGTGGGCACATCCAAAATTCGCAGACATCACGTTGTCTTCTAGGCCAATCGGATGCTGTCCGTGGACCGAACAGGAAAAAAGGTCCTCAGACCGAACCCAGATATCACTCATATTTTGGGACCTACTTTTTGGTCATTTTATTTTTAACTACTGGACGGATTTCCACCAAATTTACAAAAGCACACTTCTATGTGTAGGATGAGTATATCCTCCTCAGGATGCTATTATGCACTTGAGGTCGTCACTAAGGTTCAAACTACTTTATGAAAAACCCTTCTCAGTTGGAAGAGAGAAGGCATTTCGAAATGTGCAGGATGTGTCCATCCTCCTCCTCCTCAAGAAGCCATTCAGCACTTGAGCTCTTCACTAAGGTGCAAACTATATTTTGAAGAAGCCTCCTAAATCGGAAGAGAGAAGGCATTTCCAGATGTGTAGGATGAGTGGATCATCTTTAGACTGTCATTATGCACTTAAGGTCTTCACTAAGGTTCAAACTACTTTGTGAACAACCCTTCTCAGTCTGAAGAGAGACAGTATTTTCAGATGTGTAGAATTAATCCATACTCAGGATGCGATTATGCACTTCACATCTTCACTAAAGTTCAAACTACATTGTGAAGAACCCTTCTCAGTTGGAAGAGAGAAAGTATTTCAGATGTGGAGGATGAGTACATCCTCCTGAGGATGCCATTATGCACTTGAGGTGTTCACTAAGTTTCAAAGGATTTTACGAACAACCCTTCTCAGCCAGAAGCAAGAAGGCATTTTTAGATGTGTGTGATGAGTGCATCCTCCTCAGGATGCCATTATGCACTTGAGGTCTGAACTAAGCTTCAAACTACTTTGTGAATATTCCTTCTCAGTAGGAGGAGAGAAGACATTTCAGATGTGTATGATGAATACATACATCCTCCTGAGGATGAAATTGTGCACTCTAGGTCTTCACTATGGCTCAAAGTACTTTATGAAGAACTCCTCCCACTCAGGAGATAGAAGGCATTGCAGATGATACTGATGAGTACATCCTCCTCAGGATGCCATTCTGCACTTCAAGTTTTCACTAAGGTTCAAAATGACTTTATGAGGAATCCATCTCAGTCAGAAGAGAGAAGGCATTTCAGATGTCTAGGATAAGTACATCTTTCATGATGCCTACTCCCGGAGAACCAGTCCAGGACCACTGTCCCCGGAAGCAGACATCATGTTCCCGGGGAAAAGGCCAGCAACCCCTAGTAGGGGCCCTTTGGACACTGTCCTGGCACCTTTTGCGCCAGGCTCATTTTGGACCTCATTCCTGGCGCCATAGGCGCCAGGCTCATAAAGGAAGTGTTTATGTGAACTTACCTGATGCAGACCGTGCTGCCAGATCCAGACCTCTTTGAGGCCTGAAAGGGACTATTTTACCTGTGGGACTATTTTGCCACCCGGGCGTGGCCGGGGAAGAATACGTACCTGGAAGTACTTTTGATGCTATGTAAGCCACGCCCAGACAGCAGCTCACGCTTCGCGTTTTTCTGCACCTAGCAGCTGGACGCTCACCGTGTCTGCTCCTGCATCCTGACTCCAGCCACGCCCACCTCCATTCTGGAACACCTGAAAGGAAAGAAGGGAAGGGAAAAGGTGAACAGAAGAACATTACCTGCATCTACCTGGAGTCCGGAGTCATCACGCCGGCGATCCTAAGGGAAGACATTTATTTTAAAGACGCATTGCGTTGCTCGCTGGAGCGCCGCGTTCCACTCACCTGTTCACAAGGCATCTCCGTGCTCCTTAGCGACCATCTGCACGATCCGCCGCATACATGCACATAATGTTGAAGAGAAGAACAAAAGGTGAGCAAAAGGAACATATTGAGGAAAGCCAGATTTTCGCCATAAGACTTACCTGATTATTGTTGGGAGAATCTTTCCTCATCTTGGGTCGGCGCCGCTCCTTCGGCAGTACCGTACCCCGGCCCCTATGGGGAAAAAAGACACACGCATTAGTGGGTGAATATAAGGACATTAAAGGAACCACCCATCATAAACTCACCTGAGTTTACCTTCAGCGAATTGTTTCCTCTACGCGAAATCTTCACTCAGCACCTGTGATAAAAGGGATAAGAGTCGGACTACTGAATATAAAGGCAAATAGAAAAGGAGGCCAACTCTTGAACTTTTACAACAGTATACTTACGGCACCTTGCCAGGAAAGTCAAGTAAGCTTGGATCCTCACCAATCCGAACACCAGTGAAGTAACTGGATATAATCGCACCCCTGCACCAGAAGCAGGATGGAGAGCTCATCCTTTCAAACCTTAAGGTGAGAGTTAACGGGGAATTTCGGAGGTGGTCTGAGGAGAGTGAAAGAGGGAAGTGGGAGGCCGACGCGCTACTCCGCAGGTAGTTAATCCTCTTTCTCCATCTGCAGAAGGATTCTCCTGCGAGTCAGACAAGCGAGATTTGGGGGTCCTGTCCAGTCGGTCTTCCGAGTTCTGTGCATCACCTTAGAAGAGACCGCAGCAGTCCAGACCTGGTCAGCGTCTCCGTGGGAGTCAGGTGAGCGTTACAGAACGTGAAGCCTTCCTACAATTTCCCACCCAGGCGCTATGTAGACTTCCGAGACTGATCAGTTGGCCCACCTATTGGGGGAATTACGGGCCGAAGTGCATTCCGCTCGTCAGGAGACTAACGCTCTCAGGAGAGAACTAATTGTATCTACGGAACGAACTGATGACCTTGCCAGGCAGCTATTGCAAGGTCAGGCTGGACAAACTGCCCAACCAGTTTCAGGGGGTATTCCCACCCCAGTGGTTTCAAGTAACCCAGTGCAAATTAATCTACCTGGAAATATGCCGTTGGCCCCACCTGAACGTTTTGCCGGGGACCCCAAAAGATTCGCCGTATTCAGGAATCAATGCCGATTGCACTTTCTCTGCAGACCTGGGGCCTTTCCTAACGACCAAACCAAAGTAGCTTTTGTATTATCATATCTCAGCCGCTGTGCTGCCGATTGGTCAGTTCCACTGGTTACTCAAGATGACCCAATACTCCGGGATTTTCAAGGCTTTCAGACACGCATGGAAAGATTATTTGCTCGGCACTCTCAGGGACAGGCCCTGGACAACAAACTTCTGTCCCTACGACAGGGTAACCAGGATCTCTTAGCCTATATCGCAACCTTCAATAGGTTGGTTGTGGAGACCGGGTGGCCGGAGGATAAAAGAATCACGTTATTTCATCGAGGTCTACGTGGAGAACTTAAGGATGTCCTGGCCCAAGTTGTAAATCCGCCCCAAGACTGCATGGAATATATAGACTTAGTGGTCCAATTAGATCACAGGTTTCAAAACAGAAAGGCAGATCGGTCCAAGTTTGAGACACAGGTGTTGGTCAAGACTCAAGTTAACCCCAAGGGTGCCGATGTTTCTGAACCTATGCAAATTGGAGGGGTTAAAGGACCTTTAACTCAAAAAGAACGTGAAAGAAGACGGCAGATGCGATTATGTCTTTATTGTGGGGCTTCTGGACACTTTTTACGAGATTGCCCAGTAAAACCACCCAAGAAGGCGGTAGGAGCCACGGATAAGAACCATATGGAACCTGATTCGGGAAACGACCACGCCCGACAAGCGTAGAGGTCCGCTTGCCGAGCCTGAAAACTAACTCTCAGACCTCGCACTTAATCATGCCAATGGTCTTCGTAGATCCGGAACAGCCTGGGCGGTTGCATGCAATAAAGGCATACATCGATAGTGGGGCTATAGGAAACTATGTGGATCGTGAATTGGCTTCCAGGATCAACCTCCCTCTTCGTCCTAAAACCAGTAAAGAGGTCATCACCACACTAGATGGAACCGAAATCGCCTCTGGGCCGCTAACACATTCCACTGCAGAGGTCACACTAGTGGGTCAGGACGGGCATCGGGAGGCTGTTGTGTTTGACGTAATCAAGGCTCCACAGTTTCAGGTAATTCTAGGAATCCCTTGGTTAGAAACACATAATCCTCGAATTGACTGGCGAGCGAAGAGGATAACCTTTCCGGATTGTGCACAAACCTGTTATACAGGAAATCCAAATATAGGCCTGGCTACAGTAACCTCTGCCACTTTGCAAATACCGCCGGAATACCAAGAATTTCAAGCCATCTTCCAAAAGGAACAGGCCAACACGTTACCCCCTCACAAGTCGTACGATTGCCAAATCAATCTGATGCCCGGTGCACAACCCCCTTGTAGCAGGATTTATGCTCTTACTGAACCCGATAATCTTCATTTGCGACAATATTTAGTTCAGTACCTAGCCAATGGTTTCATTCGCCCATCAAAGTCTCCTGCATCCTCGGCTTTGTTCTTCGTGCCAAAAAAAGAAGGCGACCTCAGAACTTGTATCGACTACCTCGCATTGAACCAGATAACTGTTAAAAACCATTACCCTTTGCCTCTGATCCCTGAACTTCTTGACCAGGTGAAGGATGCCTGCATATACACCAAGTCAGATCTCCGGGGGCTTACCATCGGGTGCGAGTAAAGGAAGGCGACGAATGGAAAACTGCCTTTCGCACCAAATATGGACTATTCGAGTACCAGGTGATGCCTTTCGGATTGTGCAACGCACCTGCTGCCTTCCAAAACTTCATGAACGATGTCCTTCGGGAACTCATCGATGTTTGTGTTGTCGTACATATCAATGACATTCTTGTGTACTCCTCTTCGGAATCTGATCACAAAAACCACGTCAGGGCAGTTCTTGAGAAATTGCGCCAACACAAACTGTTTGCAAAACTTGAAAAGTGTGTTTTCCATACCACAGAAGTCGAGTTTCTTGGTTTCATCCTGACACCTAAAGGAGTCCGAATGGACTCCCGAAAAGTGGATGCCATCCTCAAATGGCCATCGCCTAGCTCTGTGAAAGGCGTTCAAAGCATGCTTGGCTTTGCCAATTTCTATCGCAGATTTATCCCGGAATTTTCACGTATTGTACAACCCATCACTGCACTCTTGAGGAAAAATAAACGCTTCGAATGGTCTGAGGAAGCCGAACAAGCCTTTCAGGAATTAAAAGCTAAATTTACCTCTGCACCTGTATTGAAACACCCGCGTCCAGATCTCCCATACATAGTCGAAACCGACGCATCCAGCTTAGCCATGGGAGCTGACCTGCCTCAAAGAGATCCCGAAACTAACCAACTGCACCCCGTAGCATTTTGGTCCAGAAAATTCTCGGCACCTGAGGTCAATTATGCAATCACCGACAAAGAGTTATTAGCCATTAAGTCCGCTTTTAAGGCTTGGAGGCATTATCTTCTTGGCGCTAGACATACCATCACGGTGATCACTGACCACCGGAGCTTACAATATTTGAAAACTGCCAAAGCTCAATCATCACGTCAGCTCCGATGGGCTTTGTTTTTTGCTGAATTTGATTTTGTAATTACCTACCGTCCTGGTAGCAAGAATGGCAAAGCGGACGCTCTATCCCGAATAGGAATGGGAGAAACAGATACAAACTCAGAACCTATACCGATAATTCCCCGAACAAAGAATTCTGGGCATGACCTCTTTACAAACACTGGAAGACATTCAAGCTAGAGTTAAACAACTCCTGGACCCTACAGCCTTGCAGGATTGGATTCAAAAGAGGTCTTAATTTACTGTCAATGATGATCTACCTTACTTCCAAGGGCGCTTATTTCTACCACACAAAGAATTACAAGAACTGGTTATTTCTCGTTATCATGATACTCTAATAGAGGGGCACCCAGGTATTGCCAAGACGGAAGAAAAGGTTAAACGACAGTTCGGTGGCCCTCTTGGCGAAAGGACATTAAATCCTTTGTGATGTCCTGTGGTGTTTGTGCCCAAAATAAAGGTAAAAAAAAAAGACCAGCCGGCCTTCTTCAACCCTTAGACATTCCACCGGCACCTTGGCACACCTTGTCACTGGATTTTATTACGGACCTGCCTCCTTGTTATGGATATAACACTATTCTTGTAATTGTGGATTTATTTTCCAAAATGGCCCACTTCATTCCATTAAAAGGTTTACCTTCAGCTTCTGTCCTAGCCAAGGAATTCCTTGAAAATATCGTTCGTTTACATGGATTCCCGTCCATACTAGTCTCTGACCGGGGAAGCCAATTCATTTCCCATTTTTGGAGAAAGTGTTGTCAGCTGGCACAAATCGACGTAAGATTATCACCAGCCACCACCCTCAGACCGATGGTCAAACAGAGAGGACTAACCAGACCCTTGAACAATATTCACAGTGTATGTTGCATCAATCTGAAAGTAATTGGAAGGACATTCTTTGGATTGCCGAATATGCATACAATAATTCGGTACATTCTGGAACTGGGCAAAGTCCTTTTTATACCTTATATGGGCATCACCTTCGAACCTCAGATCTTGACTCGCTTCAAAGCCTCAAAATGCCCGCAGTAGACCATCTGCATTCTACAATAACTCAAGCTTTCAAAGAAGCAACTACACATTTACACCAAGCCAAGAGAAAATACAAGAAGAGTGCTGATCTCCATCGAAGTGAGGCACCTCTATACCAAATAGGAGACCAAGTATGGCTGGCTACCAGACACTAATCGCTCAAAGGACCTCGAACTTTTAACCCAAAATATTTGGGGCCTTACTCAATTACGGCCATAATCAACCCGGTGGCCGTCAAACTCGACCTACCAGCTAATATGCGGATTCACTCTGTTTTTCATGTATCACTTTTGAAACCAGTACAACCTGGAACCCGATTAATCAAGCCACCAGAACCTATCCAAATAAATGGAGAACCTGAATTCGAGGTGAAGAACATTTTAGATTCCAAGGTGTCAAAGTCAAAACTTTTCTATCTATTAAATTGGAAAGGATACGGGCCTCAGGAAAGGTCTTGGGAACCTAGTGACCATGTACATGCACCTCGGTTAATGAAAAAATTCCACCGGAATTTCCCAAACAAACCGAAACCCCCGGAGAGAACAATCTTGGGAGGGGCCTTGGGGGGGAGTGCTGTCATGATGCCTACTCCCGGAGAACCAGTCCAGGACCAGCGTCCCCGGAAGCAGACATCATGTTCCCGGGGAAAAGGCCAGCAACCCCTATTAGGGGCCCTTTGGACACTGTCCTGGCGCCTTTGGCGCCAGGCTCATTTTGGACCTCAGTCCTGGCGCCATTGGCGCCAGGCTCATAAAGGGAGTGTTTATGTGAACTTACCTGATGCAGACCGTGCTGCCAGATCCAGACCTCTTTGAGGCCTGAAAGGGACTATTTTACCTGTGGGACTATTTTGCCACTCGGGCGTGGCCGGGGAAGAATATGTACCTGGAACTACTTTGGGGGCTATTTAATCCACTCCCAGACAGCAGCTCACACTTCGCGTTGTTCTGCACCTAGCAGCTGGACGCTCACCATGTCTGCTCCTGCATCCTGACTCCAGCCACGCCCGCCTCCATTCTGGAACACCTGAAAGGAAAGAAGGGAAGGGAAAAGGTGAACAGAAGAACATTACCTGCTTCTACCCGGAGTCCGGAGTCATCACGCCGGCGATCCTAAGGGAAGACATTTATTTTAAAGACGCATCGCGTTGCTCGCTGCAGCGCCGCGTTCCACTCACCTGTTCATGAGGCATCTCCGTGCTCCTTAGCGACCATCTGCACGATCCGCCGCATACCTGCGCCTAAGGGGGAAGAGAAGAACAAAAGGTGAGCAAAAGGAACATATTGAGGAAAGCCAGATTTTCGCCATAAGACTTAACTGATTATTGTTGGGAGAATCTTTCCTCAACTCGGGTCGGCGCCGCTCCTTCGGCAGTACCGTACCCCGGCCCCTATGGGGAAAAAAGACACACGCATTAGTGGGTGAATATAAGGACATTAAAGGAACCACCCATCATAAACTCACCTGAGTTTACCTTCAGCGAATTGTTTCCTCTATGCGAAATCTTCACTCAGCACCTGCGATAAAAGGGATAAGAGTCGGACTACTGAATATAAAGGCAAATAGAAAAGGAGGCCAACTCTTGAACTTTTACAACAGTATACTTACGGCACCTTGCCAGGATAGTCAAGTAAGCTTGGATCCTCACCAATCCGAACACCAGTGAAGTAACTGGATATAATCGCACCCCTGCACCAGAAGCAGGATGGAGAGCTCGTCCTTTCAAACCTTAAGGTGAGAGTTAACGGGGAATTTCAGAGGTGGTCTGAGGAGAGTGAAAGAGGGAAGTGGGAGGCCAACGCGCTACTCCGCAGGTAGTTAATCCCCTTTCTCCATCTGCAGAAGGATTCTCCTGCGAGTCAGACAAGCGAGATTTGGGGGTCCTGTCCAGTCGGTCTTCCGAGTTCTGCGCATCACCTTAGAAGAGGCCGTGGGAGTCAGGTGAGCGTTACAACATCCTCCTCAGGATGCCATCAAGAACTTCAGGTTTTCAATAAGGTTCAAACTACTTTGTGAATAACCCTTCTCAGTTTTAAGAGAGAAGGCATTTCAGATGTGTAGGATGAGCACATGCTCACCAGGATGCCACTATGCACTTGAGGTCTACATAAGTTTCAAACTACTTTGTGAAGAGCCCTTCTCAGTTGGAAGAGAGACAGTATTTCCAGATGTTTATGGTGAATGCATACTCAGGATGCGATTATGCACTTGAGGTATTCACTAAAGTTCAACCTACATTGTGAAGAACCCTCCTCAGTTGGAAGAGAGAAGGCATTTCATATCTGTAGGATGAGTATGTCCTCCCCAGGATGCCATTATGCACTTGAGGTCTTCACTAGTTCGAAGTACTTTATGATGAACCCTTCTCATTTGGAAGAGAGAAGGCATTTCGGATGTGTAGGAGGAATATATCCTCCTGAGGATACCTTTATGCACTTGAGATCTTCACTAATGTTCAGAATACTTTATGAAGAACTCTTCTCGTGCAGAAGCGAGAAGACATTCCCATATGTGTATAATGAGTACATCCTACTAAGGTTCAAACTACGTTGTGAAGAATCCTTCTCAGTAGGAAGAGAGAAGACCTTTCAAATGTGTAGGATGACTATATACATCCTCCTGAGGATGCCATTGTGCCCTTGAGGTCTTTACTATGGCTCAAAGTATGTTATGAAGAACCCCTCTCACTCAGGAGATAGAAGGCATTTAAGATGATAATGATGAGTAGATCCTCCTCAGAATACCATTCTGCACTTGAGGTCTTCAATAAGTTTCAAAGTACGTTATGAAGAACCCTTTTCAGTCAGAAGAGAGAAGACATATCCTTATGTCTAGGATGAGTACATCTTCATCAGGATGCAAGTATGCACTCAAGGTCTTCACTAAGGTTCAAACTACTTTATGAAGAACCCTTCTCAGTTGGAAGAGAGAAGGCATTTCCAAATGTGCAGGATGAGTCCATCCTCCTCCTCCTCAAGAAGCCATTCGGCACTTGAGGTCTTCACAAAGGTGCAAACTACATTTTGAAGAAGCCTCTTAAATCGGAAGAGAGAAGACATTTCCAGATGTGTAGGATGAGTGCATCATATTTAGAATGTCATTATGCACTTAAGGTGATCACTAAGGTTCATTGTGAAGAACCCTTCTCAGTCTGAAGAGAGACAGTATTTCCAGATGTGTAGTATGAATCCATACTCAGGATGCGCTTATGCGCTTAACATCTTGACTAAAGTTCAAACTACATTGTGAATAACCCTTCTCGGTTGGAAAAGAGAAAGCATTTCAGATGTGGATGCCATTATGCAATTGAGATGTTCCCTAAGTTTCAAAGGATTTTATGAACAACCCATCTCAGCCAGAAGCAAGAAGGCATTTTCAGATGTGTGTGATGAGTACATCCTCCTCAGGATGCTATTATGCACTTCAGGCCTTAACTAAGCTTCAAACTAGTTTGTGAAAAATTCATCTCAGTCGGAAGAGAGAAATCATTTCCAGATGTGTACGATGAGTACATCCTTCTCCTAGGATGCCATTATGTATTTCAGGTGTTCACTGAGGTTCAAACAACTTTGTGAAGAACCCTTCAAGGTCAGAAGAAAGACATTATTTCAAGATGTGTCAGATGAATACATACTCAGGATGCAATTATGCACTTCAGTTCTTCACTAAGTTTCAAACTACATTGTGAAGAACCCTTCTAAGTCGGAAGAGAGAAAGCATTTCCAGATTTGTATGATGAGTACATCCTTCTCCTCAGGGTGCCATTAAGTACTTGAGGTCTTCACTAAGTTTAAAACTACTTTGTGAAGAACCCTTCTCAGTTGGAAGAGAGAGGCCATTTCAGATGAGTAGGATGCCATTATGCACTTGAGGTCTTTACTAAGATCCAAAGTACTTTATGAAGAAGCTGTCTCACTCAGAAGAGAGAAGGAATGTCCAGATGTGTATGATGAGTACATCCTCCTCAGAATGCAATTATGCACTTGAGGTCTTCACAAAGGTTCAAACTACTTTTTTAACAATTCTATTCAGTGGGAAGAAAGCATGTTCAGATATGTAGGATGAGTACATCCTCTTATTCAGGATGTCATTATGTACTTGAGGCCTTCAGTAAGGTTCAAACTACTTTGTGAAGAACCCTTCTCAGTTGGAAGAGAGCATACATTTCAGATGTCTATGATGAGTACATCCTCCTCAGGATGCCCTTAGGCACTTCAGGTTTTCAATAAGGTTCAAGCTACTTTGTGAAAAACCCTTCTCAGTCGGGAGAGAGAAGGCATTTCCAGATGCATGCAGGATGAGAACAACTTCCTCAGGATGCCAGTATGCACTTAAGGTATTGGTTGCTGCTCAAAGTACTTTATGAAGATTCCTTCTCAGTCGAAAGACAGAAGACATTTTGAGATCTGTAGGATGAGTACCACTTACTCAGGATGCCCTAATGCACTTGAGTTTTTCATTAAGGTTCAAAGAACTTTATGAACAACCCTTCTCAGTCGGAAGAGAGAAGGCATTTCCAAACGTGCAGGATTAGTCCATCCTCCTCCTCAGGAAGCCACTCCGCACTTGAGGTCATCACTAAGGTTCAAACTACATTTGGAAGAAGCATCCTAAGTCGGAAGAGAGAAGGCCTTTCAGATGTGTAGGATGAATACATCCTTCTCCTCAGGGTGCCATTAAGTACTTGAGGTCTTCACTAAGTTTAAAACTACTTTGTGAAGAACCCTTCTCAGTTGGAAGAGAGAGGCCATTTCAGATGAGTAGGATGCCATTATGCACTTGAGGTCTTTACTAAGATCCACAGTACTTTATGAAGAAGCTGTCTCACTCAGAAGAGAGAAGGAATGTCCAGATGTGTATGATGAGTACATCCTCCTCAGAATGCGATTATGCACTTGAGGTCTTCACAAAGGTTGAAACTACTTTGTTAAGAATTCTATTCAGTGGGAAGAAAGCATGTTCAGATATGTAGGATGAGTACATCCTCTTATTCAGGATGTCATTATGTACTTGAGGCCTTCAGTAAGGTTCAAACTACTTTGTGAAGAACCCTTCTCAGTCGGAAGAGAGAATACATTTCAGATGTCTATGATAAGTAAATCCTCCTCAGGATGCCCTTAGGCACTTCAGGTTTTCAATAAGGTTCAAGCTACTTTGTGAAAAACCCTTCTCAGTCGGGAGAGAGAAGGCATTTCCAGATGCATGCAGGATGAGAACAACTTCCTCAGGATGCCAGTATGCACTTAAGGTATTGGTTGCTGCTCAAAGTACTTTATGAAGATTCCTTCTCAGTCGGAAGACAGAAGACATTTCGAGATCTGTAGGATGAGTACCACTTACTCAGGATGCCCTAATGCACTTGAGTTTTTCATTAAGGTTCAAAGAACTTTATGAACAACCCTTCTCAGTCGGAAGAGAGAAGGCATTTCCAAACGTGCAGGATTAGTCCATCCTCCTCCTCAGGAAGCACTCCGCACTTGAGGTCATCACTAAGGTTCAAACTACATTTGGAAGAAGCATCCTAAATCGGAAGAGAGAAGGCCTTTCAGATGTGTAGGATGAGTGCATCCTTCTCCTCAGGATACTTTTATATTGACTTTTAGGTCTTCACTAAGGTTTAAACTACTTTGTGAAGAAACCTTCTTAGTCAGAACAGAGAAGGGATTTCCAGATGTCTAGGATGCATCCATTCCCCCTCCTCCTTAGGATGCCATTACACACTTATGGTCTTCACTAAGGTTTAAACAAATTTGTGAAATACACTTCTCAGTCAGAAGAGAGAAGACAATTCCAGATATGTAGGATGACTACATATTCCTCAGGATGCCATTATGCACTTGAGGTCTTCACTAAGGTTCAAACAACTTTGTAAAGAGCCCTTCCCAGTCGAAAGAGACTTTCAGATGTGTAGAATGAATCAATATTCAGGATGCAATTATGCACTTAAGTACTTCACTAAAGTTCAAACTACATTGGAAGAGAGAAAGTATTTCAGATGTGTAGGAGGAGTACATCCTTCTCACGGTGCGATTATGCACTTGAATTTTTCACTAAGGTGCAAAGTTCTTTGTGAAGAGCCTGTCTCACTCAGAAGAGAGAAGACATTTCCAGATGTGTATGGTGAGTACCTCCTCCTTGGGATGCCATTATGCACTTGAGGTCTTCACTAAGGTGCAAACTACTTTGTGAAGAATCTTATTCAGTCGGAAGAGAGAAAGCATTTCCAGATGTGTAGGAGGAGTAAATCCTCCTCCTCAGGAAACCATTATGTACTTGAGGTTTTGACTAAAGTTCAAACTACTTTGTGAATAACCTTTCCATGTCGGCATTTCAGATGTGTATGATGAGTACATCCTCTTCAGGATGCCATTATGCACATGAAGTCTTCAGTAAGGTTCAAAGTACTCTTTGAAGAACTCATCTCAGTCAGAAGAGAGAAGGCATTTCAGCTGTGTAGGTTGAGTACATCCTCCTCAGGATGCCATTAGCCACTTCAGGTGTTTAATAAAGTTCAAACTACTTTGTGAAGAACACTTCTCAGCATCTCAAGAGAAAGCATTTCCAGATGAAAGCAGGATGTGTACATCTTCCTCAGGATGTCAGTATGCACTTGTGGTCTTCACTAAGGTTCAAACTACATTGTGAAGAACCCTCCTAAATCAGAAGAGAGAAACCTTTTCCAAATGTCTAGGATGAGAACATCCTTCTCCTCAGGATACCATTCTGGACTTGAGGTCTTCACTAAAATTTAAACTACTTTGAGAAGAACCCTCCTAAATCGAAAGAGAGAAGACCTTTCCAGATCTGTAGGATGAGTACATCCTTCCCCTCAGGATCCCATTAGGCGTTTGAGGTATCAATAAGGTTTAAATTACTTTGCGAAGAACCCTTGTCAGTTGGAAGGGAGACAGTATTTCCAGATGTGTAGGGTGAATCCATACTCAGGATGCGATTATGCACTTTACGTCTTTACTAATGTTCAAACTACATTGTGAAGAACCCTTCTCAGTTGGAAGAGAGAAAGCATTTCAGATGTGTAGGATGAGAACATCCTCCTCAGGCTGCCATTATGCACTTGGGCTATTTACTCATGTTAAAAGTACTTTATGAAGAACTGTTCTCAGTCAGAAGAGAGGATTCATTTCCAAATGTGTATGGTGAGTACATCTTCCTCCTCAGGATGCTATTATGCACTTGAGGTCGTCACTAAGGTTCAAACTACTTTATGAAAAACCCTTCTCAGTTGGAACAGAGAAGGCATTTCAAAATGTGAAGGATGAGTCCATCCTCCTCCTCGGGATGCCATTCAGTGCTTGAGGTCATCACTAAGGTTTAAACTACTTTGTGAAGAGTCCTTCTCAGTCAGAACAGAGAAGGCATTTCCAGGTGTCTAGTATGTGTCCATTCATCCTCAGGATGGCATTACGCACTTGAGGTCTTCACTAATGTTCAAACTACTTTGTGAAGATCCCTCCTAAGTCAGAAGAGAGAAGGTATTTCCGGATGTGTAGGATGAGTACATCCTTCTCCTCAGGATATACTTAGGCATGTGAGGTCTTCACTAAGATTTAATGTAGTTTGTCAAAGACCCTGCTCAGTTACAACAGAGAAGCCATTTTCAGATGTCTAGATGTGTCCATTTATCCTCCTCAGGATGCCATTATACATTGAAGGTATTTACTAAGTTTCAAGCTACTTTGTGAAGAACCCTTCTCAGTCAGAAGAGAGAAGGCATTTCCAAGTATGTAGGATTAGTACACACTACTCCTCAGGATGCCATAAGGCACTTGTGGTCTTCATTAAGACTCAAACTACTTTGTTAAGAACCTTTCTCAGTCAAAACAAAGGAGGTATTTCCTTATATTTAGGACTGTATAATTTCTGCCTGTACTCTTTTGAAGGAGGTTGGTGAGTCTCAGCTGGCGAGTAGACATCCACGTTGTTCTGGGGTTATTGTTGCTCTCAGCACAGTGGGTATCTAAGAAGCAGTCTTATCCCTCCCCCCTTTTTAGATAGTGTCAATGGTGGTGGATTTGCTGCAGTTTCATGGAAAGTAGGAAACCATGTTTGATTTGGGACATTGGCTCCTCCTGCTCCTTAGTCCACCCCTTCTTTCCATGAATCTCCCAGTTCTTGGGGCAGCAACTCCATGTTTCTTGGTCCTCACAAGGTCTGGGAATCTCAGATTAGTGGTTAGTCTCATTTCTTTTATCGGCATAGGGTTTCTGTTTCCACACCTACTCCTTTAGTTGTGAAGATGCACGCGCATCTGAGGAGTTATGGTGCAACTCTGCATGATCATTCAGATAAGTGAGTGAAGTGCATGTACGAGGCAGGTTACTCTTCCCACTCCAGTGCATTGTCAGGAATTAAATGCACCCTCTTGAACTTTGTGGATTATCTCAAGGATGGGCCTTTAAATTTCACACTGACAATCAGATTGTTATTGTTATTTTGCACTTATATAGCGCCTTATATACCATTGGTATGGTCTGAAGGCGCTGGTAGGTTGAACGCCCTTGGGAACCGAAGTTCAGATCAGTAGAGAGAGTAGGGAGAGTCAAAAGGTGCGTGTGAGCACCGGATATGTGTGCAGCTTGTGCGGTACACGTGTAATAGCTGCTTCTTATCGGTAGGTGTGGTGGTTGAGAGATCAGGAGAATGTGTTCGTTCTGGCAGGATTTATCCGGAACGGATGTGGCTGCGTTAGGCCTGAGGAAAACGCCTGGCTGGGGGTGTGGGACCAGCAGTGTTTACATAGAATGATGTGGAGTAAGCGGTGGATGTTCGTATGAGAACAGTTATACCGAATGGTGTCATAGTATCTCTGTGTTCTAGTTGAGTGGTGATGTAAGGAGAGAGTAAGCGTGGGGTGTGGTGTGATGGGTTATATGGTCTTTCAGTGTGCAAACTTCTAAATGCAACTTTCCCAGAGAGGGAACTGGGCGAACTTCTAAGTACAATTTTCCATACAGAGTCTAATGGGAACACTTCTAAATTCATTTCATCAGAGAAGGTAATGGACTCGTATCCGCAGTCATCCGCCCTCCGCAGTCATCCGTCCTCCGCAGTCATCCGCCCTTCACAGTCATCCGCCCTCGGCAGTCATCCGCCCTCGGCAGTCGTCCGCCCTCCGCAGTCGTCCGCCCTCCGCAGTCGTCCGCCCTCCGCAGTCGCCCGCCCTCCGCAGTCGTCCGCCCTCTACAGTCATCCGCCCTCTACAGTCATCCGCCCTCCATAGTCATCCGCCCTCCATAGTCATCCGCCTTCCACGGTCACCGCCATACACACTCATCTTCCAAAGGTATCTGCCCTCCACAGTCGTCAAAGTGGCAAAGTGTTATATCCTTAGCAATAGTTTAAGTTGGTTTGGGGATAAACTTAATATCCTTTTCTGGCCAGCAGCATATGGAATGAGCAGGCACATGCTGACTATATAGTTCATGTCAACGGTCAACGTCAGTCTCCATACTCACCTTTTCCCCAGGTTTCGTGCCTGTTCTGCCATCAATGTGCAGACTTTTTTTCTGTTCTAGGAGGGTATCACAATATCCAAGACAAGAAAATTGAGGTTTTGTTAGCAGTTCCCCTGTGCTATGAGGATCCTGGGATTTTTTTCAGCTTTTTACCAAATCACTCTGGTTGCCACTGCGTCCTATGAAAATTTATTTACAACTTTTTCTAGCGGGTTGGAAATTTTGATAATAGGTTTCCTTTAGATAGATGAACATATACATCCATCAGTCCATTCAATGTATCTGTGTGTGTCACATTTTAGATACATTTTGCATCTTCAAAACAGTGAGTGACCTGTGGAGAATTCAGATTCTTGTCAGCCAGTAATCTGTTTTCTCCTTTATGAAGGAATCGTGGGCAATTGTTGGCATTGTGGCCAGTCTGGGGACCTTAATCAGATGAAATGTTTTGCACTAACGTTGAAGGAGAAATTCGACGAATTTGTTTGTAATAGGGACATTGATGAGTCACTCTTCAGCACTGAAACTATTTTAACCATGGCCGTGGTTAACGGTCCCTTAAAATGTGCATACATTTTATATCAGTGGTATTCAGGCACAGTTTTCCTGAACCACACAAGTAAGCAAATGAGAAACATAAACAATATTATAAAGTTTTTAAAAATCGGCTTTGCAACAGTTTTCTCTCACTTCTATGCGCTAAACTAAAATCTAATCTAATGCAATGTAATGGTATTCCGTTTATGGTCTCCAACACGATATAGAGTTAAATGAGGCCGCTAGGAGTCGAACCAATGAAATGCAGACAGGCCCCATGTTTCTGAGGCGAGCACTTAATCTGTGCGCCAGTGGCAAATTCATCCATGCCGTACAGATAAGCAGCATACGAGCATTTATTTCGCAATGATAACGAGAGAAATAAACATAACAAACACGAAACAGACGGTAGAAAAACTACCAACAATAAATATAGCCTACTGTCCTTTTTCTCTGACCTTCCATATGTTTGGCTTAGTGGTACCAGCAAAGCAATGCCATAGGAAGCTGCTCAAATATTATTTTTGCCTGATATGAGGAGGAATTTTAAGTCAATCATGCATCATATCTGTTTTAGAGTAAATATATATTTGTACTTGCCTACATAAATATCCCCAATTGGAATGTCAATCACCTTTTTACTATCTAAAATGGCAGTTTTCTCCCAAATAAATAAATTAGGAAGTGAAATAATCCCCTTTGAACATTGTCTCTGGAGCCCTGCCTTTGCGTATTGTTATGTCATGTGAAACTGGTGTGTTTTGTCACACAATGGCTTGGATCAGCCTGTTTTTATTGATTCTAGAACAGAAAAGCGCGGGTAAAGTCAGTCAGCTATAAGGCATTGCTAGAGAGCAGGCTCTCTGAAAAATGTTTGTTTTAAAATTCTGTTAGACTATGTATAGTCACTAAGTCTGCAACCTTTCGCTCTTCGGGCCAAGTCAAAACAGTGAGCAGTAAGGGATCATGGGAATCGTAGTCTGGAACATTTGGACAGTCATAGGTTGAAGACCGCTAGTCTGGTCGAAATTAATTTATGCAGTTCATAGGCCCACTACAGGCATCATAAACTAACACTGACAAGTGTGAGTCTTTTAATGCATACACGTGATTATTGTTTACTGGCATTCCGATTAGACTCAATAAGACCACACAACATTGCGGATTACATTCAATCACACTGATCCATCTGCCCTTGCCTTTCCAATTTGTCCTCTTAATTAAAGGTCGTTTTTGGCATAGTAGTTCTTTAAAATCAATTACATCGTTTAAGGATCTTTGTTTAAAATATTATTTGATGAATCAAATACGCTGGAATAAATTATACATGGTCTGAATGATTTTTGGCACAAAAAAACATGAACAAGACAATAAAGCATCACATATAAACATTAGTAACTCTTCAAATGTACTATGATCCATGTGCCAGTGTTGTGAGTAAGGGCTCCTAACTTGCTCATTCTTAAGAGGAGTTGCGGGTTCGAGGGTCGGATGATTTTCAGTTCACGTTTAGTGTGATGGTCACCTGACCAAGTGTGCTCCTCTTAAGAATGAGCAAGTTAGGAGTCCTTATTCATACACACAAGTAAAAGTAGCTGTTACTACTCACAACACGGACACATGGATTGCAGTACATTTGAAGAGTTACTAATATTTTTGCCTCGTTTGCACACATTGAGGAAGTTTGTAAGTGAATGTCTTCTTGTTTAATCATTTGCTCTATACGCTTTGTATAGTTTAGGAATTCTCCTGCACACACTGGTTTTGGTTTATTGAAGATAAGATTGTATACAGGAGTAAGAGACCTTTCCATTGTCTGCCTCAACATTTTTATAATAATAATGAATTGTATTCTTCTTGTTCTTTGTCACCACATGTATAACAAAATCCAGGAAAAGTTATGACTCGCAAATCGGAGTAATCATGAGAACAAATATTGAATAAAGAACATGGAAAGGATGGGCAAATAAGAAACCCCATCAACATTTGAATTTACAAAAGCCGAATTTATTATGCTTTTCTATAGACATATATTGTGAATTCTGATCAAATCAATGCACTTCCTGTGCACTAAAAATGTATATATTAGGGAAACGTTTTTTAAATATAGTATTTGCCAACCTAATGTCCTAATATAGGCAGTTTCTCCCTTTGGTTAAAACGTATTCGGATTGGGGCATGGCTTGCAATTGCACTGTAGTATTCAATTGATTTTACTCATGGCCACGGTACCTTATCCTTCTACTCTACCTACGTTCACTCCCTTGCTTTCCCCAGCCTTCTGTCCCTCCGATGTTTCACTCCGCCTGTCTCCTGCCTCTATCCTTTGATGTTAACCCTCCTCCTGCATCTTTTCCTCCATCTCTACTCATCCTCCGAATACACCTCTTCTCTTACCACTAATAATGTAGTAAGACTACTGCTTTCCTGCTACCACTAATCCTCTCCTCCTCCTACTACCACTCTTCTCCCATGACTAGCAGTACTCTCTTCCTGCTACTACCACTCTTCTACCACTACTACTCATCACCTGCCACCACTCTCCTCCCACCACTACTACTACTCTCCATCCACTATTCTACCCTCAAAACTACACAAGCACCCTTCATTCTTTAATTCTATATCAGTCATTCCACTTTCATTCCTTACACTACCCTCTTCTACTCACTAGTCACTGAGCTATGCACCCTCAAATTGCAAAACCACTATCACTCTTAAGCCAATACCCCACCTTCTCCACGATTTTCCTACACAAGATGCTACTCCTTCCTTCTTCCTGCTGGTCTCTTGGTCAATCTCCACCTCCACTGATGACCTCCTCAGAGTAACTTTTACTTGCTGTGTACTCTCCCCTGCTTAAATCTCTCTCTGTCATGATTTGACAGCTTTGTCAAGCCAATCCAGCTTGTGCTTTTCCCTCCTGGGGTGTTTGTGTGCCGGGAAAATATTTTAAATGGAGGCTGAACCCCACCCATTTTCTCCATGCAGACTTGCTGCTAACTTGGTTTGGTGGTTGGCAAGACCAATCTTCATATTTGTTTTGCGGGGGCACGCTTCATGGAGGTTTATGGTAAGTTCTGTTAAGGAGCGTAGTTCGCACTCAGGTGTGTATGTTTACCAAAATGGCAGGGGTAGCAGAAGTGACATCACATAACCCTTGTCCCTCCCTGATGACATCACAGGAAGTTATGTCATTTGACCCTGCCCCAAGTGACATCACGGGAATTGATGGCAAACGACCTTCAGATTTTTCAGATACGTCAAGTATCCGTGTTTACAGGCGCTCTCATTTAAGCCAGATTTAAGAACCAATGCACAGAGGGAGGCATGATTTGTCCATGATCACACATTTGGGGAATGCCATTTTCCACATTCGACTTTGGGTATATATGTAAAACATACATAATGCAGTATTTGTAACAGGATAACCAAAATCTCTAACACAGGCTACAGCTAGCGTATGGAACATCTATAGATCAATCGACAAAAAAGGTACGCGTTATCAGTGGCATTTCTGTGTTAAACAAGTCAAAAAAGTACTGACCTGAGGAGGCGTGTCCTGCTCTTTACCCAGGAGAAAAATGCTGCACGAGCAAGGCCTGAAAATTAAATCATTGACTGTGATTTAGTATCAATAAAATTCCCTGATTATAAATGTATCTATGAGTCAGCTACCACTATGATAGAAGAAATCTATTAGATTGGTCAGTGTGCAACACAGGGGAGTGCACTGGATAATGTTATCTTTGCAGGAGTATAATACCTGGTAAAGGTTCTTTCAATATACCAAAGACCCCCCATAGTTGTTATTATCTAAGTGTAATACTGGGTGCCAGAGAACGTATCCCCCCCCCATCATTTAATGTAATATCATTCCATCACACATAAATCCATGGCACCGCACGGTTATTTTAAATTGAGATCACCCACGAGTTGCTTCTCACCCAGGGACTCACTGGCAAACTTCAAGGCACGCACTGCACACAACCCCTTTGTCGGACCCAGTGGTTCCCAATGGCGTAGCACAACATTTGGCAGTTCCAGTGCGAGCCGCATTGTGGGAGCCCAACAAGCTCCTTAACAAAGCACAGGACACGCCACACCCTGGGCCGGTCCGGACCACCATGTGTGCGCAATGTCCATGATGATTATGCCGCTGCAGGGGCATGCGCTAGTGCAAGTGAAAGAAGTAAATGTGTTTTCAAGGGCTCAAATGTTTAATAGCGAAGTCCGGAATATAGCTCTTGTTAGAGATGATAGATACTCAAGGGGGGTAGTCTTAATGAAATAATCACTCACTTCAGGTGATGGGCACAGCACAAAATCTGCAACATAGTTTAACATTGGAGTTCTCGTCTGGTATTGTCTAAGAAGATCAAAACACTGTCTAATTTTCTAATATATGTATTACTGATGTTGTTTTAACACCTCTCAACAGGAGCCTACATTAAAGTGCTCAGTTTGTGCATGGTAGAAACTTGAATGTACTCAATTTCATCATGATGTACACTTGTTCATTCTTTTGCACAATTGACAAGGACTACGCTGTCACCGGAAGGCCAAGTGCGGAGAAAAGGATGTTGATCACTTCAACACCACTCGTCGAGCGGACCTGTGGCCATTAGCAGGAACCAGAAAAAACATAAAAAACAAAGAGCCAACCATGTACATTAGTACCGGGACTGTAGAGGGAGCGAAACACCGTCTATGTGTACCATGCCTCAGCTCAAATGGTGCGCAGTCGAAATACTGGCAATAATGTTAATACTTACACAATCCTCGCTGCAGATGAATCGACCCGCAGCGCCTCCCTCGTTTCTGTTTTCCAATGCCCCCATTGTCCTACAATGCCACAGTCTTCATAGAAGCATTGAACAAAAAAACTAGAACACGTTTGTGTGGAAATGGGCATCGTCTATAGCACCCATTTTGAAAGGAGAAAGCTGCAGTATTATTAGGCAGACAGTATCATATAATGGGTTAGTAAACTGTCTCCTTCGTTCTTACGCGTTGTATGTGTCTGCTCAAAATAAATCTAGTTGCTCTTCAGTACATCACATAACAGTTGGTAGGTAACTCACAGGGAGAGGGGACCTCATAAGCCGTACTCATATCACAGTTGTGTCTGACTGAATTAATACACACTGTGCCAATCGATATTCTCCTTCATCCCAGTCACATGACTATTGGTTAGGAATATCATATGTGTTTCCTCTTTAATTAATCTTTGTTTGTCTCGTTGTGTTTTGTGACTCTGGACTTCAAATCATCACAAGTATGTCCAATCATCAAGAAGTGTCCTACCATGCGTGCTGTTAATGCCCTATTTCTAATGCAACTTTTATGTTCCCCGACACAAATTTTGATTGGCCGTTCAGTTTTACCAATATAAATCTTTCTGAACGGGCACCAGATCACATAGATGACCCACGAGGTATTGCAATTATTAAACTGTCGTTGTTGCAATGGGGTATTTCATCCGATGTCGACCATTGTGGTTCTGGATGTGGAACTGCAACATCTACAGTTGCCACAGGTGCTATGGTCCATTGTTCTATTCAGACCCCATGTCTCGGTTAGGGTCATCAGTCTACTGCTGGGTTCATGCATGTCGTTCCTTGTTATTAACTCATTCAGATTTTCACTCCTTTCAAATGAACATCTTGGAGCATCGATTGGCTTGGTTCCTTTCGACATAATGTGCCAGTTCTTATTGACTATTCTTTTGACCTGATTGGACATAGCATTAAAGGTGCTTACAAATACGATACGGTCGTTTGGCTCATCTTTCTGTCGGTATTCCAATAGAGCGTCATGATTATTATTTGGAGCTCTTTCAAAGGCCCTTTTAATAATATTCTTCGCTACCCGCTGTCCTTCAGACAAATACTCAACACGTTGTGCTCCTTTGGAAACTCTGGCTTGTTGGTACTATTATGCTTAAACTGTAGAAATTGTCCCACCAGTAAATTCTCATGGACATGCCTAGGATGGAAGCTATCATAAACCAGTAGTGAGTTCTTGTCCATGGTTTTGTGCAATGGTTTAATTTTGAGTACCCTTTCATCATTATCAGCATAAATAGTAATATCAAGGAAAATTAGATTTTCTTTACTGCTATTCATAGTGAATTTCAAGTAAGGGTTCTGATTATTCAACCACTCAAAAAAGGCTTCCATACTTATCAGATCGCCATGCCAAATGACCACCAGATCATTGATGTATCCCTTCCACACTCTGATATTATCTTTAAAGGGATCGTCATTAAACATTATTTTGCTTCTTTCAAGACACTTAACATACAGATTTTCTAATGTGGGTGCCACGTCCATCCACATTGCGGTGCCGTGTATCTGCTGGTAAAAATCTATTATTAAACTGAAAATAATTTTCAGTCAATGCCATATCAGTGCACCACAAAATGAATTAATTGCGAGCAATCCCACATTGTCTCTTAAAGAGCAAATGTTCTACCATATTGAGTGTTGATTCCCGTGGTATTTTAGTATATAGCGAGATGATGTCCAAACAAGATTTCCGTTCGATTGTCAAAGGGATGGTCTTCAATTAAGTTGATAATACTTGTGGTATCTTGCAGATAGGATGGCATCTCAGTTGCAAAACCCTTCAGAAAACAATCTGAAAAAGTGTCTAGTGGTCCGAGTATAGAGCCTGTTCCTGACACTATTGGCCTTCCCGGGGGATTGACCAATGTGTTGTGAATTTTGGGTAGAGTTTACAATGTCCTTGTACCATGGCTGTCATCTGGCATAGCTGTTGTGGGGTTCCATGATCACAGGTGTGTGTTTGGTGTACATCGTTCTCGCTTTCTGCCTCAGAACGGTGTCTTCTTCGATGGCAGCTTCACTTTGGGGCTTTCTCTCTCTCTCCCACTCTCTCTGTTTGACTTCTGCCTTTGTCTGGCAGCCCTTCAGATCTTTCATCTTAGAGAGGAGATCTAAAATTAAGAAAAATACACTAGTCTGCATCTGTGACCCAATGCAAGTATGGAGATAAGGGTCTGCAAGCAACAATACTGGCACAACAGAAAGGGGTCAAGTTTGAGTTCCCCAAACTGCCTGCCTTCACCGGGCGAGGACTGTGTCTGGGCAGCTCTGTGGCAGCCTCCTCTACTTTCTTGACAAGGCCGTATCACAATCATTTTTGATTAATTAATATTCCAGTTCAGTAGAAATTTCACTTAAAGCGGAGGGATGTCAGCAGCCAACCCATCCTAGTGTGACACATCAAAATGTTCTCGGCTAATACAAGGTAGAAGGAGGATTCTGGTGGGTGTGAGAAAGTGAAGGGAACCTTATCATCAGCTCTGTCAATCTAAAATGCTGTGTCAAATGATGATGCAGGTTTGGAGTTTGCTGGATATGTAAACTACAACACATAGGAAGGAGGGTGAACTTTGGGGAAAACAGGCGCAGAAGAGCCAACCGACTGGGAAGTAACAGATGTGGATTGCAACTGAATATTTGGATGGGGAATTCTCCTTAACATTGTATTTTCCCACATTGAACTGAATGAAAAAGCCTTTTCCAAGGCTGAACCAGATTACTTTTGAGGGTTTTAAAGAAATATTGTACCTGGTGGAACTACCCAAAGTAGTTACTTCCTCTACTTGTCGTGTGCCTTTTAAAGACAAATAAGAAGTGAGTTCCATGAACGGTGGCAGATATCAAACAGTACGAGGACCACCAGTCGTTGCTCTCATGTTTCTTTATTCTTGTGTAAGAAAATTAAATTAACCTTTCCCTAAACTCAAGCCCTATTCTACAAAGGAAAGTCCTGAGGGTGCTAATCAGTATGTCAAAACAATACAACAGTCCTCCGTTCTAAATCTTACTATATCCTAACCACTTTATCAAAGAAAATCAGAAAAAACACAGTCTTTTGGTTAACTTTGATTTGGGAGGGGTAGCTACTGGCTTCAGACCCCCAGCTGTGTACCTTTTCAGAGAAGACCATACTTACAGTTTAGTGTATACAGTTCTTTGTGGGCTGGACTGCTGTACAGAGTTCCAACCCCTAATCTCTCCCTGTCTCTTTCCAGTTCCTTGGGGATTCCGTAAGTCTGTCTTCCTCTCGATTCAGAGGGTTTCCCAGTCGCTTCCTACCCAGGGACTTTTCTCCTTCTCACTCCCATTCTGGCGTTTTCATTACATTCCCCACTCTGGGAGTGACTTTTACTCTCCATTCTGGGGTTTTCTATGTCTCTGCCCATTCTTGGACTTTCTCTGTTCTTCTCCAGTATCAGGCGTTTCTCAGATCTCGTTATGAGATGTTCTCTTTTTCTCCCCTCTGGATTTTTCCATGTTTTTCCCCACTCAGGGTGTTCCTTTTTCCTCTCCATTCTCCAGGGTTTTCTCTGTCTCTCTCAACTCTGGGTAATTTCTATTTTCTTTTCCCCACTTTTAGAGATTTCCCCCTCCCATCCTACTCTGGGGCTTTTTGCGTTCTTACTCCATACTCTGGGGTGCTTCGGTTTCTCACTCACCACTCTAGGGTGCTCTTTTTTATCACTCCCCTCTCTTGAGTTCTTTCTGCTTCTCCCCAATCTTTGGTGACTTTTCTTACTCTTTCTTACACCTGCCTCCCACTCCCGTTCAGCCACTGCATACATGATTGTCTTGAGAAAGCCAAGGGATTGGGTGTTCTCTCTTCTCATTGTGGAGCCACCTACATGACTGTTCTGTAGGCTGTTGTGACTGGTATCCACAAAAATAATCGACTCCAAAAATGCCTAAGGAGAAATTACCAATATATTTGGTCTAATTTATTAGGTATGTTTGTACATTTTAAATAATATATAGATGTGGGGTGGGCTAAGGGTATAGGTTGCAAGTGATTTCTATCCGGTACTTCACCTAAGTCAATGCCTAGCGTGTAATGCACAACTGAAATCCTTATTTATCTATTTGTGTCTAAAAGTCATTTTATTCTGAACGATGTACCACTTATATCACGCCCCTCTCTTGGAACCCCCCCAGCAAACACAAGAGAGAAACCGAATTGATTGGCAAACTGTCAAAATGGTTTTAAAGTTGTCATTGAATCGAATGGGCAAAACACTAAATATAGGCTAAATCACAGAAATGGTTTAAATTCTAATGGAAGCTGCTTTAGATAGATAGAGACAACACTAGCAATGATTTGACATTAATATGCAATGTGAAAACTGAAAATTGAGGTTGGGTGCAATTGAAAGCTGTTTTACAAGTGTGAGATTTTGGCAAAACGAAAATCCAGGCAAACTTTTCCGTGCGCGGTAATCACGATTGCGGGAAAACTATAGGGATGTGAGATGCGGTTTTTCGTTATACGTTAATGTTAAATGTTAACTGTTAAATGTTAAAGGTATTTGTACCGCACACCGCCACCAACAGAATTGGTCCCCAGGCACTCAGGCGGATCAGTAAACGATAAAGGTGAGATGGGTTAGTAAGGTGAAGAAGGGAGTAGGATAGTGAGAGTGGTGTTCTGTTGGCAGCTTCAAATCAGTATACACCGGGTGCTGAGCTTTGATGCGGGTATCGGATCGGAGTCAGTCCGCGTGTGCTGTTGTTCCGGGTTATGTGTTGTTTCAGTGTTGTGAAGTGCGTGCGGCTTGTTGTGCGAGAGATGGTTGTGTGAGTTTTTTTAGTGATATAAGTATGCAGAGTTTGAGCTCATATTTGTTAGTGGGTTACCTGACCTTTACCATGCTAACATTCACAGTTCTGTCCGAGTGTGGCACTTGTTGGCCCTTACATTCCCATCTAGACGAGGTGCAGGCCAACGTCTAGGACTCCATCCAGGTGGGTCATGCCAACATTCACACTCCCACCCAGATGCGGCGCAGGCTAGTGTCCAGAGACCCGTCCAGGTGTGGGCATGCTAACATTCACAACTCCATCTGAGCGCCACGCAGGCTGGTGTTCACAACTCCAGGTGTGGCGCATGTTAGCATTTATGTTTTTCTAGGTGTGGGCATGTTATCCTTCAATCTATCTATGGAAAGCGTAGCATGTTAGCTACAGGCAGACGTTGAATTTTTGTTTTTAGCATGAAATTTGAAGAAGTTATGGATGTTTTCATGGAGGTTGTTTTTTTCAAAGAGAGGCAAAATTGGAAAACAGGGTTGCGCTTTCAAGAGACAAACATGATTTCTTTACACTAGGGAATGACTATGAAGAAGCAAATACCACACGGAAGCACAGCCACTAGACCAGGGCGCCTCTGGATCAGGTTTTTGCCTGCCGAGGAGCTTGCCTTCTTCAGATGAAATATATCAGTGCAAAGATATTTAACACTATTAGTACAGAATGAAAATAGTAGGGATAAGATAGAGAGTTCAGGCAATTCAAAAAGATTTCTAACATTATCAGGTTCTAAATACAAGAGAGGATGGGTTGGATAGGGATTGGACTAAGGATATTACATATGCTAGTGACACAGTCCTATACTATGGATACTCACTATATATGTTTGAACAAAACTCTCAGGAATTCTGGTCAGGAATTCTGGTCAGCAATTCTGCTGGGCACACCAGACTGGCACAGGCTGCTGGGCACACCAGACTGGACTGGGACGACAATGGATCTGGTCACAGCTATCTGGTCACAGCACGGCACAGCACAGCACCACTGGATTGGGTCTTTTGATTCTGGTAATAATTCTTTTGCAGGAAAGCAGTTACAGCACAGCCCGGCTGTTCTTTTGTTCCCCTTAGATGTCTGGGTTTATTCTGGTTTCTGGAATTATAAGGCCAAGCTGAGAATGGTTCAGCTATAGAAATGCGCCTTTCGGCTTGCCAAGTTTCTGGAGTCTGGAGCAAGGAAGATGTCAAGTTCTCTCGCAGGGTGTTCAACCAGCAATCGGTTAGTGGGTGAATCTGTGTGTCTCTCTAAGTCCTCAGCTGTCCCTTTTTATGCATTTGATAAGAGGGTGTGTATGCTGGATTATACTAACCACACCACCTAGGATAGATATAGGTCAGAATTTCTCCTCTTCCTTGATTGGAGGAGAAAACAGGGTGTCACCATGATGATGTGGGTTTATGAGTCAGACAATCCTCCCGTGCCTTTTGAACATAAAATCTACTTTTAGTATAATACATATTTACAATTGTGTAACCTTTATAAAAATAACATATCTAGATCACATATTTTGTGGAGCAGACACTCCTCTGATCCCCGTCATTGTAGGATCTTGTGTCAGCTTTTGACAGAAGTCTGCCATTTTGGGCCGGAACACAATATCTAGTTTGTCCAAAATTGTGTACAACTGCGCGCATTGCATATGGGCATAAGCGTGTGAAGTTTCATGCTGTTGACATAAATACATTTGCTGCAAAACCATAATTTTCACAGTTACTTCCTAGAACATAGCACAGAGTTCAGGCTCCTCTTAAAATGTGCAGCCACAAATTAGGTTCAGAAGTCCGGGGTTTACATATTTTTCACAATTGTACACAGTAAATTATCAGTCTTTTTAGAAATATGCTTTTTGTCCATTGTGACTCAACAAAGGTTGTCTGTCCCCGCCTCCTTCCTTTTCTTGCAGCTCAGGAGAAATCTCCGCCCCCTTCCTTCTGGCAGAGGCCATTTACAATCCTTCCTGATTAGCATCTCCTTGCCTTGGAGGAAGTCGATTGTCATCTTCCCACAGCAGCCCAAGTTCTCCTCCCACCCCTCAATCATCACATAAGTGTGAGATTCTTGCAGAGAGCAGAAGGGAGGTGCCTGGCCCCTTTGGGGGAAGTTGCTCTACTGGTTTTGGCTTAGAGTCAGGCTTAATTTAAATGTCATTTTGTTACATGTTTCTTTGTTTAAAATAAACTTGCAATTTTCAAACAAGTAGCTAGAACACTGATTCCAGACCCTAAACCATGAAGTTTAAATAGTTACAACCTAGGTTACTCTTGATAACAGGTCACTCAGATTTTAGACATTAGATTTCAGTGGCACAAGTTTACAGTTTAATGCAGGCTTTTGAAAACAATAATTTGGCGGCCGCTGGTACTGCGGCCAGATTTTGACATATTTCACAGGCAGGCACCTTTTGGCTGTGAATTCTCTGATGATGAATTCAGCTTTTCAGGATATTGTAATTTCACAATGATTTCTTCAATTCAGTAAATTGTGACACCCAGCAAGAAGATTGGATGTTTGTAGATGTTTTGGACCAGCATTCTCTATTTTCAGCAACCAAGAAAAGATTTAAAAACAAGATTTCAGATTTCTTTCAGTAAAGCACTGCTTTTCATGCAGGCTCCATTTTTACTTGTCGGGCAGCCCAATGACATGTTTCAGGAGTGCGGCCTCTATTCCACCACTGACAACATGCATGGTAGATTTGGCAGCCATCTTTTTGTGCTTTGTAAAGCGCCATTTTCATAGTTTTTGGCGCACCAAGGTGTTTTGCGGCCATTTTGATAATTCTTGCATCATCAGCACACAGTGATGCCGCAGGGCAGAGCATAAGTGGGTTAATACATCCCACAAGGTGAAGGTAGTGGGAACTGGGGGTGGGTTTGGGGGGTCTCTCCCCGCATTATTAAATCAAATTTTGACTAAATAAAATGAAGTCATTTCTCATTAGGTGTTTTTTGTCCGGTCAATTCATGGTAATCCGTGGATGCTCTGCTCCCTCGTTCACACAGTTAGGTCTCGGCAGAGTCGCTTATGTGAATTCTCAGCTGGGCTCTGTGCTGGTCAGGCCAGGTCAAGCTCCCTCATTCTTGCAGTCTTTCTGTGGAGTTGCTTATGTGACTCCTCAGCTGGAGTACATGTCAGTCTATCTAGGGTAGGCTCCCTTGTTGTTACAGCCTTTCAGCAGAGTCTCTTATGCAACTTCTCAGCTGGGATCTGCATTAGCCAGTCGAGGATCTGCTCCCTCATTCTCTCTTTGGTCATCCATTGACTGTTCCCTGCTTCATCTTCCTCTGTGTGTCCAAGTCCTTCATGCCAACACTGGCATTCTCTCTTCCTCTCTGGCACCACCTCACTTGATCTGCTTCATGCGGTTAAACTCCACATGAAAGCCTCTTGTTACTGGTTGTCCTGGGAAGTTCCTCCAGGTGGCTGGTTCACTCATTTATCCTTAGTCTTCGGAAGAGATTGGACACAGGTAAGATCAACAACCAAGTCAGCCATTACTAAAGGCTGCATGGTAAACTCTAGTCCTTAGATATCCTACAAACATGTTATTAAATGGGGGGAGGGACATGCATTGAGGTCCCTGTCCCCTAAAGGGGATTCATCTCCAGAGGGATCTCACTTACCCTGTCCTCTAGGGGTTGTTAAGAATAGCGTGCTCTACTCCCTATTCCCAAAGGTGGGGGGGCTCAACCTTGGGAAGAGCTGACGATCTCCCTGGATTCACACATTTCCCAGATTATTTTGACAAATTTGCAAAGAATAAATTCAATCCTAGATACCAATTAAATGTATTTTGGTTTGAACCCTGTGTAAAGGCTACATCACTGAAAAGGGGAATATAGTTCAAGGCATATGTGCTTAGTTATGTATAATTAAAATTGAAACCCAAGGTAGCATCTTCACAATAGGGCTATTTTGGAACTTTGGTGACCATAGGCATCTCAAATTGAAATATGGACTGACGAGTCTTTTGATTGGTGTCTACCATAGTCAACTAAATAATGTTAGTCTGTTACTCAATGAACTCATTGAACAGGGGTGTTGCGAGGGTGAACAAGATTACTTGAGACTAGTGAGAGACCCTGCTGTTCCTGCATTTCAAAAGAAACCGAATTCCAGTAAAATCCTTGCCTATAAACTTGTTTCCTACCAATCAAACATTACCAAAGAGTATAAATGCTGCAGAGAGGAACCTATAGTTTGTTACAGATGCTATCCAACATTTTAGATTTAAATCTGTTCAATTGTTGGTGAACTATGTCAAAGCAATACATTTCTGTAATGCCAATACATGTTACTGGTTTTAGAGAAAAGTAAGTTAATTGTCTTGTTTCCAACACTATTCCGAGAACTGCTTTACCTTTAGATTTCAGGTGGAGGAGGATGATATGATTCACTCAGGGGCAACGCGTTTGTCTGGGAACCAAGACAGCGTAGAGCCACACAGGTTTGAACACCGGGCTCGCTCGGTATTAAGTACTTTATAAAAGAACCCTTTTTTTTTTGTTGCATTCATATTGTGCCACAAACCCTCAGGCATCGGAGCGCTGCTTACCCATGGTGTGTGGTGAGCATTTATCGACCTCAGAAGGTTGAAATCCTGAGTTTGGACCTGCCGGGATTCAAACCTTGTCGGCAGGCTCTGCACGGATGTCAAAGTGAGCGATCTACTCGCTGTGCTATCTGACCGGCTAATCACTCTGGTTCCCGCAAGATGAGGGCATGATTTATGGTCCAGTTCCCATTGGACCTTCCTTCCCAACCGTTCAATACTGTACTGTTGTGATCTGGGAGCTCTAAAACTGTATTTTTCATTTCACTTTACTTCCACATCCATCTCAGGTTTTTAGCACCAGTATTTTTTTTTTTCCAAAAGATTATTTTTTCTAGAATGCCTTGCCAGATGCTTCATATCCACCCAAGCATGGCAAGGTTGTGCGGAAGATAAGGAACACCTGTGACTGGCAGGTGCTAGCAAGCATTAAACCTGAAACATGTGATTGCTATTCATCTATAAAAGCCTCAGTGTGCTTCAGCCCAGTGCTGGTCATTGTTGCAGTATTCCTTTTTGTGGTGGATCCATTGTGTTTGGTTCTTTCATCTTAGTTTATAATTCCTTTTTTCATGTTGCTGGATACCTGGATTCTGAATGTAGTTTGCTTATTGGAATATTCTGCTTCCTGGATTCCCTTTCTGGCTTCTTCTGTTTTGCAATCAGGGCTTTCCAGTGCATTCCTGTTGCTGACCAGTTCGATGTAGTTATTTGGCATTGCTCTGTTCAGCAAGGTAACCCTGATCCTTTATACTCCCCTCATTGAGAGAATTCCAATATGGTGGATATCATGTGTGAAAACTGATTTTAAGTCAAATAATGCCCCTTCCTGGGTCAATAGGCTGGAGCTATTAGATAAACTCCCAAAGAGAAGGTAAAGGCTCTTTTGTCCAATAATCTTGAATAAAGTACAGATGATAGGGATATAGAAAAAACAGCTAATATGGCTCATCTCAATCCCATCGCCAAAAGGATTCGAGTCCTACCTGGAATGGAGCCTGCATTCGTCACAGCACAGGAATTTGGTGCTTATGACATTTAAACACATAAAGCTTTACTCATTTGTTTCCACTTGGAAGGGGGTTGAGCCTGACTCTGGCGGGGGCATCTTTTGCTTAGCATCTTTTGAAACCCTGCTCCTTTGCCCGGTTATAACTTTATAAGGAAGAGAACTATAATACCCATATTAAGTGATGGAGGAATTTATCAGTTTATACCAGCCCTCCTCGACTGCCTTCTGTTAGACTGTGCTATCTCTTGGCCATTGGGTGTGTTTATAAAAGGATGTTGAGTCTAAGGAAAAGCATCTTGAAGGATTCTGGCCAGCTTTAGAAAAACTTTTCCAAAAATTTGGCCTATACACAGTTTGTCTTTTTTTTGATTAATTGATTCATTTGATTTATATGACTATGTCTAACTGTAAGTTTTAATTTTGCTTTCAATTTTTGCCTCTTTCAAAATGATTTCACTCGAGACAAGGACACTTTTGGACAAATAATTTTACTTGAAGATTTTGCTTCCTATGGAATTCATTTTAAAGTGTTCATATGTGATTTTTGGCTGACGTTTTTTTATTATTGTACGTGTATGATAGTCTTTTTACAATCAAATAAACCCTGAACCTGAGAGATTTACTGGTTTTGGACCTGTTTCCTTTCCTTACCTGTTTGGGGAGTGTTGGCCTGGAGTGGCCGGGAAAATAAAGGAACGTACACCAGCTTGTGAAATAACGTCTTCCTTTTTTCAATACAATACGGAGAGTGAGATTTCCCTTTCTCCTCCCCTTCCTTCCCCTTGAGTCACGAGACACGTGACTTCCTCATCAAGCCCCTGTCTCTGTCTTAAAGAGACTAGGCTCTGTGACAACACACCCGGACAAAATGTCCTTGCGTGTGCTCAACATTCTTCGACCAGTCTTGGAGGTTTCTTGACATTCCTTTGGGGTCACCTTAGTGGCTCTGGAGTCAGGCCACTATCAAGTGTGTCACACAGTTCCACCTGCCGACGATCCAGAGGTTCTGGAGGAGTCCACAGGTTATCTATGGCCTCATGATATTCTGGATCTGGTTCAGGAGTTGGGGGTCCATCTTCTTCTCCTCTGCTGGCATGCTTAAACTGTGAACTGTTTCTGTTTACTTCCTTATCGGCATTGATGGCGGTTACCATTGTCCCTTTTACGGCCGTGACTTGAAGGGGTGCCGGTGCAAACTGTGGTTCAGTTTTCTTATTCATGGGTTGTTGGACCCAAACTTTGTCCCCTATCTGGAACTCTTTAGGTCGAGCTCCTCTTCTTTCATCATTCTCTAATCGTGTCTTCTCCTTTCTATCGGTGTCCCTCCTTAGGACTCCTGGGTCTGCTTTGGGCTTTTGTGCTGTGTTCTTGATGATCCTCTGGCGGACCTGGTATGTCATCATTAGTTCCGCCGTGGTTCTATTTGTGGCCTCATGCGGTGTGTTGCGATAGTCTCTTAGCATCCTCCATAGTGCCTGGTGTGGGTCAGTGCCTTCAACACGGGCTCTTTGAAGTACCTTCTTGATTGAGATCATAAATCTTTCTGCCATCCCATTGGCTTGGGGCCACTGTGGTGTAATCTTTTGATGGTTGAATCCCATGTGCTTTGCAAATATCCCAAATTCATGGCCACTGAAGGGTTGAACATTGTCTTATTTGATGGTCTCCCGGATGCCCCATTCGCTGATGACCTCGTCGAAGATGGCAGCTCCCTGGGCGAAAGCTGTGGACTTCGCTTTCTTTACGATTGGGAACCTGGAGTGTTCATCAATGAAGAGTAGCAGGTACTCGCCAGACTCAAGGAGTCCATTGAAGTCAACAGCGACTCTCTCCCATGGGTGGTCTGGGATCTGTGTCGGTCGGAATGGGACTGGGGGTTCAGCCCTGGCCGTGCATTGGCAAGCTACACAGTTTTTCACCCACCGGTCTACCATAGCGTCCAGGAACGCGAACCAGACATGGCATCTGAGTTGCCTCTTGGTGTTGTCAGCCCCACGATGGCCTTCGTGGCCCGTCTTGATGACTTCTGAGCGGAGGGTCGCTGGGATGACTAGGCAGCATCCTCTCAGAAGGATTGATTTGTCTTGAACTGCCAATTCTATGTGTACTTAGGCCAGCCTTTCAAGTTCGTCTTTGCACACACCTGGATGTCTGAGCACAGCACGGCAAATGTCTTTCCACCGTTTTTTTTCTGGTGAGGCTAATCGCCAGGGCCATGGACGGGTCTGCTGCTGAGGCTAATGCCGCTGCCTCTCGGGAGATGGCTGGCGGTAGTACATTGGATGTGAAGTAGCTGATGTATTCAGTGTCTGCATGTCTGGGGACGGGCTTGCCTGCTGGGTGTCTTGATAAGTAGGCCGCTGGGTTATTTTCGCCACCTGAATGATGAATGATCTGAAAATCATACTCCTGGAGTCTGAAAATGCCCCCTGATCCTCGGGGGCATTTTCATCCTGGGGTTTCTGAAGAGCGATAGTAAGGCTTGGTGGTCCGTGATTAGGGTGAACCTCTTTCCTATTACAAAGTTATGGAAGTGCTTTCACGCTCATACGGCGGCCAGGCTTCCCTTTTTGGCTTGTGAGTATGCTGATTCCGGAGGTGCCAGCGCTCTATTGGCATAAGCCACAATGTGCCTTGGGTGGGTATCTGAGCCTCTGTTTTGAGCCAGGATGGCTCCTAATCCTACTGGACTTGCGTCCACTAGAATCTTTGTATGCCAGTCTGGGTCAAACTATGCGAGTCTCCTGGCTTCCGCTAGCGTTTGCTTGATGGAGTCAAACGCTGATTGACATTCCTCGGACCATACAAACAGGACTTCTTTCTGCAGCAACCGCCGTAATGGTTCTGTGATGGTATGGTGGCGAAGTGGGGAATGTATCTGGCACAATAGCCTGCCATTCCTAAGAATGATCTGACGTCTGCCACTTGGCTTGGTTCCTGCAAGTTAAATATGGTGGAAACTTTATCAGGGTCTGGCGTCATGCCATCAGCCGAAAAGATGTGCCCGAAAAACTTGAGTTTGGATTTGCTAAACCGGCACTTTTCCAGATTGAGTGTCAATCATGCCTCTTGGACGGCCGTTCAGGTAGCCCATAGGGCTGTATCGTGCTCTTCTCGTGATATCCCAAACACAAGAATGCCATCACTGTAGTTGAGTGTCCCCTTTAAAGGCTGGATGACTTGTCGTATGGATTCATGAAAGATTTTGGCCGCTGACAAAATGCCTAAGTTGAGGCGTTTGTAACGGAAAAGTCCATCGTGTGTGGCAAAGGTGGTATGCCCCTGGATTCAGGGTGAAGCTCCATTTGATGGTAGCCTTGGTTGAGGTCAAGTTTGGAAAGAAGGACGGCATTATTGAGTTGCACGATCATGTCCTCTATCCTTGGCCCAGGATGTTGTTCCCTCTGCATGGTGGTGTTGGCCATTCTCATGTCCACGCAGAGTCGTAGGTGACCCCTTTCTTTCGGCACTATGATGAGTGGTGCGACCCATGGGGTCGGGCTCGTGGCAGGTTCGATAATGTCGTCTTTCAGGAGTTGGTTAAGTTCATTGGACACAGCTGTTTGGAGGTGAAAGCCAACTCTACGTGGGTGTTGAGGGACGTGGAGGACTGACAAATCAATGTGTAGCTTGACGGGAGGGCCTTTCATTTTGCCCAGTCCTGTGCATAGGAGCAGAAACTCTTTAAGATCGATTCCCTCGTAATGGTAGGTGCTGTTGATGGATTGACTACCAAGTTGCAGATCCGTTCGTTTGTGTTGGGCAGGGGGGCTGTGGAGAGGATGGTGTTGCCTTCCTGTACATGGATGTTGATTAACCCCAAACATGAGGCTGTCTTGTAGCTCAAGAGGCACCTCCCTTTTTGTTGGATCCTGATCACGTGGATGACAGAGGTCGTGGTGTGACCTTAATGGATGAGTCGGCATTTGAAGGATCCTATGGATTGTAGTGGAGTGTCGGCACCCCATTGGAATATTTTGGAGGTTGTCTGTGTTAGCCTTGGTCTGTTGTGGATTTGTTGGGAATTCTTTCTCCCCCATGATGTTCACGGTGGCTCGTGAGTCAATGAGTAAACAAAGTAGCTTCCCGCATATATATCTATGGTTATCTGTGGTGCTTCTCCGGCCTCTCTGTCATCAATGATGAGGTTCACGTACTCCTCTGCGGCATAGAGATCATAATGTTCGTTCAGGTGGTCTTGGCCATAGGGTGTTATGGCATAGTACCTTTGGCGTGGCTGTGGTGGACCATCATATTCATAGCAAATTCATGAGTCCAGGTCTTGCACTTCAGGCTTTTGCGGTTCGTCTTCGGGATAGAGTTCTTTGACCACTCTCATGTATATTCTCAGCCCTTGCTGATATGGGCGCATTTGGTAGGGCTGGTTTTGCAGTGGCCTTTGGTACGACCTGTACTGTGGCGTCGTGGGTGCTTGTGGTGTGGGGAATGGCCTGCCATCCCAGAGACTGACTGGAAGTGGCCTTCTCTTCTGCAGTTTCCACATTTCTGGGTGAGCGCAGGGCATGTACCTGCATGTGCAAAGGTCATCCCACAGCAGTAGCACTGGCGCTGTATTCGCCGTGTCGTGTGGGGGTTGGGACCATTGCCTCTGTCTCCTCCTCGTGTGGCCAGACATGTGGGTTGCTTGTCTATCGACCCTTTCAAGGATCATGACCATTTCACTGACTTCCTCGATGGCAAGAGGTTTTTTGAGTAGTTGTTTCTTGAATGTTGGGGAAATACATCCTTCAATCACGCGCAGGCGAATGGCTTCTTCTAGTGAGAATGTGTGGAACTGGCACTGTGCCCCTTTGAGCTGTAGTCGGGTGATGAACTCATCTACAGTTTCATCTACTCTCTGAGTACAAGGTTAAACATATCTTTCATAGTCTCTATTGGGTTCTATGACAAGTCTATTTTTAAGGGGTGTAATTAGCGAGGTGAAATCGGGGTGTTCAGCCGCTGGAATAGTTTTGATCAGTGTTTTAACTTCATTCCCAACTGTGTTGAGAAACATGCTGCGTAGTCTTGGTGAGGTCTCTTCACCTGCTGCAGCAATGAAATTATTGAAATCTTCAAGCCATTCCACCCACCGGGGCCCTTTGTCAACTTGTGGTGTCAGGGAGAATGGTGGCGGCATCCGCCATGCAGTGGTATTTGACCTTGTTGCGGGTGCTGGCGGCGCTGGGGCATGCCCACCTTGTTCAGGGGAGGAGCTCAGGTGGCAGTGGGCTGGGTTGGCCAAGGTCTTCCTGTGGGCTGGTGGTCGCCTTCTGTCTGCGCTGTAACACTGGATGCCACAGGTAGTGCAGTTTATTTTTGTGCCCAGTAGCAGAGTTTAGTAGGCCTGGGATGGACTACACTGGGCCAGTGTAACTTTCTTTTTTTTTCTTCAAGTGCACGTGCTTGTGAAGAGGAGTTTGGGTTGAGTGGCATGTTGGGGGGATGGGGCGCCACTCACCTGGAGATTACACGTGGCTGCATGTGGAATGGAGGCTTCAGCCGCTGGTGGGTTGCCACGCAGCTCTGGAATGGCGTGTGCATCCTTCTGCACCTTTTGTGTGCAGCGCGACTTTGTGAGGCTGCAGGAGGACGAGGAAGGCAGGGCCTGGGTTCGGGTCTGCCGCTGCGTTGCTGTTGGTGAGCGGATTGCCTGAAGTGCTGCAGAGGAGCAGGGCCTGGGATCGGGTGCACTGCAAGTGGCTTTGGGCGGAGTGCCTGGACTGCTGGAATGGAGCAGGGCCCAGGATCGGGTGCACAGCAGGACGGGCTGAAGAGCCACAGCGCGGCAGGATCACCCACTCTTTGGAGGAGGAGGAGGACGCTGGAGCGCGGAGGACGTACCTCGTCGCCAGTTGTTGGCCTGGAGTGGCCTGGATAATAAAGGATGTACACCAGCTTGTGAAATAACGTCTTCCTTTATTCAATACAATACAGAGAGTGACATTTCCCTTTCTCCTCCCCTTCCTTCCCCTTATGTCACGAGACACGTGACTTTCTCATCAGGCCCCTGTCTCTGTCTTTAAGAAACAGGGCTCTGTGACAGGGAGGTGGGAGGTTTGGGGCAAGTAACCGTGTTTTCCCTGCTCCTCTTCCTTGATTCCCGATTGGAGTCTGTTCCTAGTTTTCCCTTGCACAAATCTCTTGGTTCCCTATTGATTGCTATGTATGGTGAGCTAGTTAGTCCTACTCCTGTTAGAATGCCAGTATTTTCCTTTCTATCCTAAAGCACCATTCTTACTTGTCCGTTATCAAGCGTGTTATGTATTAAGTTATCCTTTAGCTGTTCTAGCCTTACGTGTTCCCTGTTTGTTGACACCATGATATTTTGTGCTATGGGCTGTACAAAACCGACACAGATCCCTACACATTCACTTTTTCTGAATGATTTACGTTTGGTAGGTGTAGCCTAATAATTTCTTCTGGGTGAAGCAATCATGTGCCAAAAATCATGCCTGATAAAATTACCCTCCAAGCAAGATTTTATTTTCAAACTGTCCCAATATTCTGAATAAAGGATCTAATTGCTGCATATTTTAATGATAATGATGTGCAGTACAGTACATGAAAACATTAATTATTCCAGACCCCTGCACAGTTAGTGAAGCCATAATGCTTGCTAAAGAAAGATATCTAATTTTACCATAGCAATACAGTGCATTTACTTATGTTTCAAGTAAGGTTTACTGTCAATTATATCTATATCAAAGTGTAAATCAAATGTATTGTTTCCAGTGCTGCAAATGTGGCATACTTCAGTCCTATAATTGTATTTCTGATTTGTGCTTGAACGTTAAAGATGTACTTTCCAGAGATGAAGCAAAGCCTTAATCAGATGAGAACAGTATGTTAAGGATTTTTGTCACAAATGAGCCACTATTCCCTTTCTAATTGCTCCTGTATCCCTTGCGGCCAATGAATCATACACATCTAAGGCAAAGGTAGCCGAATATAATTATATGAAATTCCTCTAATACACTTTTTTCAAATATTCTTACAATTATATTGACTATAGGCAGCTGCTCTTCAAACATGCATTGGTAAAGACAATGGGTCTGATCAAATTAAACAATGTAAAGTGGACTTGGACAACAGACATTTTGCCATTTGGATGGCCTTTTGACTCATGAATCTGGAAGATAAGAGGGAGTGGAAGGATAGTGGGAGAAGAGGAAGAGATAGGTATGCACACTTAATCATCTAAAGGTGTAGACCAGACATACCCATTTCCTGTGTGCTGATCTATTTGTAAGTGGCTCCTGCTATTGACATTTGGGATGTATATATATCCAGAGGGCAATCACAGATGTTGGTAATCTGTACAGTTCTCTACCAGAACAGGTATACAGAGACGGTGGGTGGCCTGAAAGGGGTTGGTTCCCCATTTGGTAGGAGGCAGATGTGTATGGTTTTTGTAGAATATAGATGGGTGAATTGCTGAGTGTATTTATGTTTAGCTGATGACGTATTTTATTGGTGTATGTGTCCATGAAAGTTTGTTTGAAGTGTTTCATAATAAAGGGTATCAGTGCAGTAGTGAAGCAAAAGCACCATTTGGCTGGGTACATATGGCTGGGTATTGCCAATGTATGGGGGGGTACTATGATGAAATGGCATATATTTAATTAGCACCCTTGGCTGGGAGCCAGCCAATCAGGAGGCTGGAAATGCGTGATCAATCTGCCAATCTAGCCTGCTTTCCAAGCCGTCTGATGGCCAGTTGCCCCGGCTGCCATCTTCCCCCACCGCTGGACCCTTTTTTCCCCATCCCCACTCCTCACCTACCTCATTGCTGTGGCAGCCAGTGCCTCAGCAGTTGCTGTTTTCTCTCCGGTCAACTTTTTTGGCCACCATGGAAATGGAATGCGGGCTCTGTACAGAGCACCGACTTCCCATTCCATGGTTGTCATCTTGGAAAAGGATTTTCTTTCCGTGAACGGGACGTTGTAAGGCTACCTGTTCATGAAAGAAAATAATTTAAATTAGCCCCGTCCCAGCCCATGGGATGGGTGCTAATGGCATTATGTATCCTGTTCCATGGGCTAAACCGGTGGTAACATCCTGGGTCCTCCATTAAAGCCCCTCTCTTTGCTTGCCCTTTTAACTTAGGCTGCTGGGCCGTTACCCCGATTTAGCATGTGAAACAAGTGCATAACGCCATATTAACATGCCAGACTGAACAAGATATGTTATGTTATTGGGATTTAAATTGTACTGCATTGCCATTTGCATTGTCTACAGGTACGCTGGTGAATCTGAAAGTGAGGGGAAGTGGCTAGGTTAGAAGGCGGCGAGAGCAGATGCTAGATAGCTTTGTTGTTGTCAGTTCCATGATGTTAAATTCCCGGGAGAATAGGAGTTTGTTTCTGGGGCTGCCTTGTGTGCCTGTTCTGTTAGGATGAAAAGACCAGGGGTTATGGTATATTTGTTATTGTATAGTTATAGCATTGTGCTTTTTGGAGATAGCGGGAGTGACCTTTAGCCTCTCATCTGCGAGTGGTGTAGTTCATCTTTGCAGAATGCATTTGAGCGTAGGAGTTGAAAATAGGGATGCATGACAATATTAGTCCAGAGTGTCTGCAAGAAATATTCATTGTGGATTGCTAGGATTGGGCAAGGTTAGTTAGGTGTCTAAAAAAGCCAGGTCTTCAGAGTGTTTTGGCAAAGAGTTCGAGAGACATCTATGATATTAGAGAATTCAGATCCCCTCTTTCTTTTCCTTGCATACACCCTAGTTTCATGAGGTGTCATATTGCTTGATGTCAGTGATCTCCTTAGTTGGTACTGGATTATTTTTTTCAAATAAATTGCCATGTATTACCATGTCCTGCCATCACGTGGTTAAGTACTGCCACTACATGGGGGCGCTGTTGAGCAGCCTGGAAAATGGCTGCCTAGCTTCTTAGCTCCATGCCCAGCCTTCGTTTCATCCGTCCCCATCAGCGGTTCTCATCACTATCCTGCACCTGAACCCTCCACCCTGTGTAGCGGATCCCCAGGGCTGCATATGCACCCACTCCTGTTTTCCTCCTCCTCCGTGTGTGGCCTGAATTGAACCCAGTCTGCGCCAGGCCTTGCATGGACCCAGCATGCCCGTTGGGGTGCTGCTGTCCGCTGGTGCTCTACACCTGCTGTGGCTGGATGCCTACTGGAGCCGCGGCTGACTGCGCCTGGTCCGGCTGCCCGTGAAGCTTCTCTGACTCTGCCACCCTTCGCCTGCTGGGTGCTGTGTGGCCGGGCCCGCCTGTGGTGCAGCGAGCGCTCCGCCCGCCTCCTGTTGGGGCACCCGCAAGGGCTGGAGCCACCTGCCACGGAGAGGCCCTCCCTGCCTTCTCCGTGTTCCAACCAGCTGATTGCATGTTTTTGCCGAGACATCCGTGCCCCGACGCGGGGGAGCGGCGCGGGGCTGGTGGCACGCGGCCCATTTTAGAGGGGCGCCTTGGAGGTGCGTGCCCACCCACCAGCCCTGCAGATTCCAGTGAGACTCTGCAGTCCCCCTGAGGCTCCTCCCCATACTACACCAGGATCTGCAACACCATCGAGGCAGGTGAGGAGCTGGGGGGGCCGCTTGCTGAGCTCTCCGTGTCCCCCCCTTGCAATTGTTGTGTGAGCCCCTTGCCCCCATGTGCCTGGGGCCCGGCCTGTGTGGTGCGGCCGGCAGACATTGGGCTGCTCTCCTCCAGCGCCCCCATCCAAGCCTGCAGTGTGACCTGTTTCCCCAGAGGGACCCTACAGCTCCCGCGCCTACAGCGCAGCAATCGCCTTGGAGGTGCGTGCCCATCCACCGGCCCTGCAAATTCCAGCGGGATTCTGCGGCCCCCCTCCGACAACTCCTCGCCATACACCACCGGAATCTGGACCATCGGCATCACAGGTGAGGACCTGGGGGGCTGCCTGCTGTGGTCTTTGCGCTCCCCCCCAGGCACTGCTCTGCACTGATTTTCACCCCCTCCCAGGTTGGCCCCACACTTCCTCCATCTGTGAATCTCGCGCCTGGAGCCTCAACCATTGACTGCACCGTGAGAACTGCAGACGTCGATCTTTCTCCCTGTAGCACCAACATCTGTGCCTACATTGTGGCCTTACCTCCTGTGAGGCCTTGCGTGTCCTGGGCCTCCAAGCCACCAGGACCTTCTGCTACACCTACTGCTTTGTGGGATTAACCCGGAGGCGGCCCTCGGCATTGCAGGCGATCCCTGGAGGGAACTGTGCTCAGCCCCACACCTTCTCCTTACTGCGCACCCAGGATCCCAGCAGTGAGGAGCCCCCCCCCCATTTGCCTGACTGATCAACACTGTGCAGGCCCCCACTGTCTGCAACACCAGACCCACAACAACCCCACCTCGCCCGCCCTTGCCTATCCTCTTCACCCATCCCGCCCCTGCAACTCATCTCGTACCTGATATCTGGCTGAGCTCCTAAACTCTACACTGGACTAATTAAGCCAAGGGGCTGATCCCTGACTCCCACACTGCAACCCAGCTTCATTGGTTTCTCTCTGGGCCCAGTTCCTGTCTTTATTCCTTGCAGGGAGAGCTTGCTCCTTCCGGGTACATGGACCACATCTGTCCGCTTCACCCTACACCATCATCCGCCCACAGCATGTCGAACAGATCACGCAGCGCCAACAAGGTTGGAGCTAAGGACAAGAACACCAAACCAACACCCAGATCCGAGATGCCAGGCTCCTCCTCGAATCACAACAACACACACCCAACGTCTGACCCCCCTCAGCCTGATCTAACGGCGATGATGGAATCTATGGTGAAAAACTTTGCCTCATTCCATGAGAAGCTTGACGACATTAACGGCAATGTGGCCTCTCTGAGAACTAAGCTGGACCAGCATGGCACTCGGATAACCGAGGCAGAGACCATGATCGGGGCCAATCAGGACGGGGTGCTCGCCCTACAGACTACAGCCACGGAACTGGTGCGTGATATGAAACAAGTTAAGGCCAAGTTTGATGACTTAGAATCTAGATCACGGAGGAACAATATCCGCATTGTTGGTGTTCCGGAGTCCACTCTCAAAGGCAAGATGGAACTAGCGGTCGAAAACCTCTTCAAAGACCTCCTCGATAACCCTCAACATTCCTCGTTCTTCACATTTGAGCATGCTCACCGTGCGCTTGCCCCCCGCCCTAAACCGGGCGACTTTCCCAGACTGATAATTGCTAAGATTCTTAGCTACAGAGATAGGGACCACATACTACGGCTAGCCCGAGAGAAAGGAGAATTAAGGCTTGAATCACAAACCATCAGAATCTTCCCGGACTTCTCTGTGGGAGTCCAGATGGAGCGTAGACAGTTTAATGGAGTGAAGAAGATGCTTAGGGAAAGGAAAATCGAACATGAAATGCTCTTCCCCGCTCGCTTGAAATTTACCCATCGCAACAAACTCTACTTTTTTACAGTCCCCGATGAAGAAGTGAAATTCATCGAATCTCAGATCCCGCTTGGAGAGTCTGCAGACAATCCAATGATCAATGAATAAGGCGGCTGACACCTACTATCAGCAGTGGGGCATATCGTACGAAACCGTGATCACTGACAAAGGATCCTCCTTCCTCCTTATCTGACATCATGGCACACCAACTCAGCTCGATATCCTACATGCTGTGAGTGCCCTGGCTCGTGGCCGACGGCAACCCACTCCTTACCGTCTCAACTATACTCGGATAGGGGTTGCCTCCGCCTCCTGACTCGCCTGCTGGCCCCCACTACTATTCTTGTCACAATTACCATGACTTCATCCCTTGTCTGTTACAATGCATCACAATGTTATTTTTCTCGCAATCTTGATATATATTACCGTTGAATGTACTGTGGTGCCCCTTGCACCACACAAGTTGGGTACACAGCAGCGGCGACCCCCACTGCAGTTGCAATGCCTATTCTGGCGGTTTGCTGTCATTTATGCCCCTGTTGGACAAGTGGCCAGGTGGTGCCTAGTTGGGACCGGCACGCTTGCGCACACTGTTTGGGTGGGTTTCACTACACTAGTTGGGGGAGGGCAGTGAGGATGGGGGGGGGCAAAGTTGGAGGTTGTTACATTAAAAATGGCAAGAAAGCAGTGCCTGTGGCTACAAAGAGGCGCAGCGATGCAATAGCAGTAAGTGTACCACTGAAAGGTGGCAGATCTCATTGTTTGGATGTTCCATAGAGCCCTATTATGACCACTAAACTAATGACATGGAACGTCATGGGGGTTAAGCAACTTCACATAAGCCCGTAGTATAACTGCATATGCCCAGAGACACGGAATTAAATTACTTCTCCTTCAAGAAACACATGCCATTGGGCACCTCGCAGCATCTCTCGCACCAACTTCGGGTCCCAACAGGTTCTACACCAAGTACTCCACCCAGTCCAGAGGAGTGCTGACCCTGATCCACAAGTCAGTTGAATTGTTACTGTGCACTAGCTACATAGACTCGGGGGGAAGATATGTAATCCTACACTGTCTTCTGGCCAACACAGAGGGCCTCATTACGAGTATGGAGGTAGCCGTGGTGCTACTAGCGCCATGGCTGCCTCCATATCGGAGTCCAGTACCGGATTCTGTGAATGAGGAATTACCGGGTCATTCCGACCTTGAAGGACCCGGTATTTCCTTATTCACAAAACCAATCCCCATTCCCATTGAGCCCCTATAGGGCTCAATGGGAATGGGGATGGAGCTAATAACGGGTCCTTTAATAACAGGCCCGTTATTAGCTCCTTCGTCCCCTTGCAGGACCCGCTAAGGATGTCTGGTCTGACCAGACGTTCATAGCGGGTCCAGCAAGGGAACCTCGTAATAAGGCATCCCGTAATGAACAGTGCCAGTCCCGTACCAGCACGCTTCATTACGGGAGCACCTATGTCGTAATGAGGCCCAGAGTGTCTACTGTTGAACACATACGCCCCGAATATTGATGCCCCCAAATTCTTTGACAAAGTAACTACCCTACTCAGGGGCGTTGCTGGGGGCGGGCTAAGGGGGCTATAGCCCCTGATCTTTTGGTTGTAACCCTGGATAGAATCTCAGGAGCTACAGCCAAAAGACAAGCTAGCCCCCAGTTCCAACAGTTCCGACACCAGCGTAGCCCCGGGTCTTTTCCAGTCTTTTCCAGACCAGAAACCACAGGACTCATGGAGCAACTCCCCTGACCCTACTCATGAAATATATCGGGTCCCAATTATATGGGGGGGAGACATGAACCTGATCCTTAATAATGATCTAGACAGATCAAGTACCGCCAGCAGGGCCATGTCCCAGGCCGCCAAATGCCTATGCACACACATGGACACTCTGGACCTACGTGATGCCTGGAGAGCACTTTACCCACATACAAGAGATTACACCTTTTACTCATCTGTACACGACAGTCTATCTAGAATAGACTTGTTCCTCATATCGGCCGAATGAATGGGAAAGACCATGGATACACAGATACTGGCACGCCCACTCTCAGACCACTCCCCAGTGACACTGCGGATCCAGCTTGAGCCTGGCCCACCCACTCATTCCGCCTGGCACTTTAAATCAGAGGCACTGCGAGATATAGTCTTCAAGGCTGAGACTGCAACAAGCGACATGATACACCCGATGGAACCCGGTGGGAGGCATTTAAAGTCTTTATCAGAGGTATGTGCATCTCTATGGAATCCGGGGTACTTAAGGACAAAAAGAACAGCCTACAACGCTCTGAAACCAAGCTTAAAGAACTAGAGTGGGAATACACCTCTGCACCTTCCCCAACCAAACTTGCACAGATAAGATTAGAGCTGGAAACCTTTGAATCCCACGCCCTTAGGGAGGTACAATACTATGCCTGTCCCCTGGCTGCGCGGAGGTACGGTGAGGGAGACAGACCGGGACGAACCCTGGCCAGGCTGGCCCGCATTGAAGGGGGTAAAACCTGTATCGACAACATTAGGGATGTGAGTGGTGCCCAGCACTGGTCATACCTGCACATCCTGGAGACCTTTGCGGACTTCTATGCAGTCTTGTACGCCCCTCAGCGGGAGCACAACCTCCACGACATAAACCTACTACTTGACCAAATCCCCATGACCTACATCTCTTGAGCCACCAGAGAGCAGCTTGATGCCCCAACACCCTTGAAGAGATTACTGAGTTTATTTGTACACTCCTGAAGAGCAAGACTGCCGTCCCGGACGGACTAAACTCCGAATTTTATCAGGAACATGTTGCCATTCTGGCCCAGAGATTACACGAAGTCTAGACTGAATCGCTCCACCTAGGTACACTGCCCCAATCCCTGCGAGAAGGCCTTATAACCGTGCTCCCCAAGCCGGGTAAGTCCCTTGGTGACTGTGGCTCCTACAGACCCCTTTCACTCATAAACACAGATACCAAAATATTCGCCAAGGCAATAGCTAACAGATTCCTCCCTATAATGTCGCACCTGATCCACCCAGACCAAAGCGGCTTTGTCCATGGCCTCTCAAAAGCTCTCAATATTCGTTGGCTGTTTAATGTCATATCCAGAATCGACCCAAATGCTAATGCGGTTGCGGCCACCCTGGATGCCCAAAAGGCATTTGATATTGTGTCCTGTCAATATATGTGGGCATTGCTGCAGAAAATGGGAATCGGTCCACATATACAAATCCTGTGGCAAGAGTTTTGGTTAACTCCCTGATGTCGCCACCCTTCACGCTCCATAGGGGTACATGTAAGGGCTGCCCGTTCTCCCCTATTTTATTTGCACTAGCCATTGAGCCCATGACTGACAATGTCGGAGATAAACACACCTGCAATGGTATACGATTGCGTGACACACCAGAAATTATATAATTATAGGCTGATGATGTACTCCTTTACATCAGAGACCCTTCTGTACACTTAGACCCGATCATCCGAGATATAACCAAAATTGGCACATTCTCGGGTTTTACCATAAATTACTCCAAGTCCAAAATATTTCCACTAACTACTGCAACCCTCCAACCGACATGCAAGTTCCCCCTTTGTTGGTCTCCTGGAGGCATCAGATATCTCGGGGTTCAGGTATCCCTTCTTAAATCCTCTTTACTGCCTGATAATTACACTGCTACTGCGCAACTCGTGGAGTCCAAGTTGTCAAGGTGGTGTAACCTCCCGCTCTCCTTATCGGGCAAGCTGTCACTAATCAAAATGATAATAGTCCCCAAGCTTCTCTATATTATTGCAAACGTTGCGATATGGCCTGGGAAATAGTACTTCTCGAACTTGCACTCTGTATGTGCCCAATTCCTGTGGCACTCCAGCGTGGTTCGCACGAAGTGGCAACATATGACTTTACCCTATGAGAGAGGGGGCTTCAATGCCCCTGACCTTGCCCGGTATTGGATTGCCGCACAAGCCCAACATGCCACATACTGGTATAAACACCTGGACCCACCCCCCCCACGTGAAACTCGAGAACCTGGCAAGCGAGGAGGTAAACATTATGTCCCTAATTCTCTACTGCTCATACCACACCGATACCCCGGCTGACCCACGTAGCCACCACAACCATGGCATGGAGACCACTGTTGCATTTTCACCCTGAACATCACCCATACTATAAGTGGCTACCTATCTGGCATTTTCCCGGTCTCACCCCCACACACAACAAACTCCTCATGCGACACTGGCTTGACCTAGGATATCGAGCACAAGCTGATCTATATCCCGAAGGAAAATACATCACCCTGCAGACATGGCGACCTGGCCACTCGGGTTCAGCTCTTGAACTGCAACAATACTTTAGACTAAGAGCGGCAGTTCGTGTCGTGTGGTCCTCTTACCCTGACGAGCCCCCTGACTCACCTGAGATTTGCTACATATCCAATTTGGCCGGCGGGAAGGGCATAACATCCTCGCTCTACAAAATGCTGATGACAAAGGCGGCAGATGCACCCAAGAAACCACAGGACTCATGGAGCAATGAACTGGGTTTGACAATCACAGACGCCTTGTGCAGCAAAACGTGTTTACACACATGCAAGGTCTCACTCAATTCCAGATTCAGATGTATGCTGTACAAGCTTCTCAACAGACTATACTACATGCCCCAGAGAGTGGGGAAATTTGCACAAAACCAGTCCCACGCTTGCCTGAGGTGTAGATCTAGAGAGGCTGACCACACCCACATGTTTTGGTTCTGCTGAGCGCTTGTCCGTTCTGGGAAGCAGTCACTGAAGCCCTATCAGAGATAGTGGGGATCCAGATCGGCCCTGATCCCCTTGCTATACTGTTTGGGTTGTGGGATGGAGCTGGGGCGAAGAAAGTGTCCAGGTTTTTTAACATTGGGGCCATGGTAGCCAAAAAATGCATACTACAATGCTGGAAGCGACGATTCCCCCCCTCCTTCGAGATGCGGCTGAAGGCCCTTACCTGGACTCAAATGTGTGAGGAAGACTACATCAAATCCCTCCCCATGAACTCCCGTCTGAAAAATGTGTGGACAGATTTCTATAGCTACTTGAACAGTAAAGACGACATTGAGCTGCTCTCTTCTCCCCTGTCAGATGCACAGTCTAAGCATAACCCCGAATTAGGAAAGGACTAATGGGCTGCTAACCCATCCCCCTCTGTATACCCCTGTACTTGTCATGCCTTTGCTAATCCCAAACATGTAACATAAATTGCTGATCTGTTTTATTGCATGCCTGCTACTGTCCCTTGCCAATAAAGAAAAGTTTAAAATAAGTACTGCCACTACATACCAGGTATTTCCATGACATGTACATGTAGTGCTATCCTATGACCTATTTGCTCAGAATAGGGGTGGGTCTGTTTTAGCAAAACATGAAACTGTAAAATGTGGAGGTGGTTTGACCCGATCAAACTTTGCAGAGTTTTGCCGAGATTCGAGAGAAGAGGTTCAAACCTTAGGTTTATATAAAGACAGATGAGTAGAGACTCAGGACAGTCAGTGGTTGGAATTTGAATAGACGGGAGCAGCTTAGGCTTGTTAGGAAAGAGATTTTTATGATAGGTTATAACAACCATGAATGAATAATAACAGCCTAGGTAGATTTAGCAACTTAGTTTGAAATTTTTGTGGGGATCAGGGGTCATGATGTGTGATTGTGCGCAGTTATGAATTATGGTTGACGGGGCAGTACAGGCCACATTCACTACTTAGGAGGAGGCCACAGCCTTGAGAACTCTGCATGCATTTATTAGGCAGAGGAAAAGACCATAGCACAGAGAACCCCACATGCATTCACAAGGCAGAGCGAAAGGCCATATTTTGTTTTCCTTTATTGTTATTTGGTTAAACATTTAACCTTTAACAAAGACACAAAATACATATCCCTATCTTCATCAGTCACAATATCAAAACACATGTAAAGGTTATAGATAGAAAAATACATTCATACATAATTACAAGGTATCCAATTGTTAAGAAAACATTTCTATCAGAAAATGCAGGGCTGCAAACCTCCACTTATTATTACCACTAGAACCCATAATATGCAGCCACGCCACTTAATTTGAAAAAGTATAAGACTCTTCCATCAAAGATTTAAAATAAACGTTCATTTGTGTGTTTAGAGCATAGCAGCCAGTAAGAACATGCATTAACGTTTCAATTTTCCCTGCAGTCTTACAAAACTGACAGATCCTCAGCTCCCCTGGGGTTCTATCCCTCACTCCAGTAATTTCTCCAGTAGGAAACAATTCTAAACGCAGTCTTTGCATTCCAGTCCTCTAAGCTGCACTGGGAAAACTTACACAAGTAATCAGGTAGAACCCCAACTGGTCTCACATCAAGCAGGATACCCTCATACAAGTGATTATTCCTAACAGCTTCTATGGAATGGATTCAATCTGTTTCCCAGAAATTAGACATTGCCCTATTAGGGCATGCATTAACCATTTCCATTGAAACATTATAAGATTTCATAGTAGCTTCACATTCTAATGCCCACGTATTTACAGAAGCTGATGATTTACTCAATAAGATCCTGCTAAGTTTCCACCGTATTAAGGTTTCCTCTGCATAAAGTGTCCTATTCAACATACATGCATTTTTCCATAACATGTGTGAGTAAATGGGGACTAAACATAACTCATACCTTATAACGGCAGCTGGCACACCATTTGGCAACCACCAGATCTTCCTCCAGAAGCAACCCTCTAATTTTGTCCAATTAATAGACAAAGATAAAAACATGGTTCCAGCGCCATAGATCATAGCATCATAGACCTGTAGAACCTTTTTTATTATAGAATTCCACCAATGAGACCAGAGCGAAATGGCCATATCTCTTATTAAGGAGTAGACCCTCTACAGCCAAAGCTGTCATTTTTGATTCATAATAGTCACAAAGGATCTTTTTATTAAAAGACTCTGTTATGAAAAAGCCCAGATACTTAAGATTTGACACACAATAAAGTTCACAATTATTTATAGTTCATTTAAAATCTCTAAAACTTGCTTTGGTCCTGATCTAAACTAAAGAATCTTCATCTTCCCCACGTTGATGACTAGCCTTTTTGTCATTTGTATATGTCTCCAGTGCACGTAATTGGCGCTGGAGACCAGTTGGCTTTTAGTCTAAAACAAACATGTCATCGGCATAGAGAAGATAGTTTCCAGACCAGTCGCTCAGTCTAGGAGGAAAACAGTGCACATTTTTAAAGGCACCCCCAATATCTGAGATAAATACATTAAAAAGGGGCAGTGCCAAGATACATCTTTGTTTTACACCTCGTCTTGTTACTATTAATATTAATGTTCCCTGTTTGTTCAAACAAACCGTCACTTTGGTGTTAGAGTGTTAGGCAATTAAGATCACTAACAGAAATTTAGGACAGCCCTATTTCTTTATTTTCTCCACAAGTGAACTTCTATCCACACCGTCAAAGACCATGGTGAAGTCAATAAAAGAAATATCAATTGGTTGTGACTTCACCATGACCTCCTGCTTAAATAATTTCAAAATGAACCCATTAGCATTCGTTCCAATTCCCTTCATGAAACCCGTCTGGTAGATATCATATCTTAGTGTTTTTTTTAGCCCAAGCAGACAGCTCATGGTATACCATTAGAGAAGATGTTTGAGGGTATGTCCGATAGAGCAATCGGTCTATAATTCCCAAGTAAAGTATGCAGACCCTTCTTGTGTATTGCCACAATTATAGATGAAGACCAAGACACAGGCAACTTCTTAGACAGCAAAACCTTATAAAAGATTTTCAATTAAATTCGAACCCAAGTATCCATATCACTTTTTAAAATGACAGATGATAAGCCATCCAGAGCTGGATCCCTGGAGTTTTTACTACGAGTAATTACATTACGAACCAGCCCTTCATCTAACTCCAGGTGCCAGGGCTCATCTGATGGCAGTTCTAGTAGGAAATTCATCAGCATAGATCCTACTGAAGTGATCACACCACACTTTTTCAGATACAGTGTTACGTTGCGCCAAATTCTGAGAAGTTGCAACCCCATTGATCAACCGCCAAAACTCGCAAGATTTTCCATAAATGACTGTCTCTAACATGACTTTATCCTCATCTAACATAGTGTAATAGCGAGTAATCTTAAGCCAGGTTCTCCACATCTTTTATTTACCAATTTATGATGAATCACATCTCTTCCATCCAGAATAAGCAATGACATCCTTAATGATCTCTTTCTAAGTTGAACAGCTGGGTCTTAAGCATGATTCCGAATTATCATCATGCTACCTTTGGGATAGGCACAGAGGCATATACCTTTTCCAATATGTTGGTGTATGGGGTATTTACCAGAAGTAACTGTAGATCTTCAATCAAGTTCAATCTAAACAGAGTTGTATACAACAGTTTAATACTCCTGTGATTCCATATCACATGGTTCCCCTCCCATTAACATCTAACTCGGCTAAGTAAATTGGCTTATTCCAGATCATCACAGTCATATACCAACTCATAAAGAGTGGAAAATGGTCACTGACTGTGGTCGAATCCACTGACAGCTGTACAGCATCACAGCAGATCTCTTCTGTGACAAGAAAATAGTCCAAAACACCATTTTGATCAGTCATTTTCTAAGTATGATGGGTGGGGATATCCCATGAGACATTACCATTCAAAATATTGAGTCCCCATGTTCCAATCAATATCACCCAAGCCTTTCCACATTCCAAAGCGTCCCTACCTGACAATATAACACCCGAGTGGCAGGGGCTAAAAAATCAAGCAGCATTCAAGTCCCCACAAACAATGATTGAGTTAGAATTCCTCTTTGATAGCCACTCAAAAGATTATATTTTCTATGGCCTCGAAGAAGTCAGATTACAGGATTTTTTGCAGGATTCCAAAATACATTTTAAACCAATGTGAAATCCAAATCAAGATAGTAGGAATGATCCCAGACAATTTATCACCTGGATGAAAGGGTTTGGGTGAGAAAACATAGACGTAGTACAATTTTGGTCAGTACGAAGACCAAACACTAAACCAGAGCTAGGACAACCTCTTTCCACCTTGTATGCTGAGCAAGACAGAGTTCCAAGTGTGGCCCTCGTGACCCCTACCTGACTTGTAGTTCAAAGACAAAGAAATTACAGATGCACATCACTTCTAGGCCTTTCATCACCATTGTGGATGTATCGCAGATGTGAGAAAAGTTGCTCTTTTAGACAGCCATTTAAACCATACCCAACTGACGATATGGGGAGATGGAGTTAGCAATAAAACAGGTTGACTGACTATAACTCGAGAAGTTAATGACATCATCACTTACATCACAATGCAGGTGCACATAGACATTAAGTACATAGGCATCCATGCATAAAGCTACACAAACATACATCAAATTATTTCAGATAAACACGAAACAAATGCTTAGGACTCATGCAGGTAGATGATGGACTCATATCTGTATATATATATATATATATCCTTTGCCGAAGCAGAACCCGCAAGAAGCCAAAAATACATGTATCCAGCCTGCACATGCTTAGTTGCAACTAACATGGAAAGCCATAAGAACAAGGATGGAAGCAATAGGTACAGTGGAGTGAATGATCAAGGGGATTCAGACTTTGAATACATGAGAGAACAGACAGCCTGATTCAGCTAAAGGCAGGCTGACTGAGAATCCAGCGTAGACACAGTGCACACCCTAGACAAGGACCAGCATCGTTAGAAGGTTTCCAAGTTCACCAAGGCAACCAGACACATGCAAATAATATTGTCTAAAATCCTCATAATTACAAACAGCAGAGCTCCATTTTGTGGTCTCTACACACATGCCCAGGGATAACAGGACAATGCCTATTCACTCAGGGTAGATGGAGGGAAACTGTTCCCACCAAACCAGAGGTGGAAACATACAAGTGCTGCTCAAATGTTTACAAATGAATGTACTCTCTCAGACGTAGGTGAACAAAGGTGGCAACATGATGGAACACACAGCACCTTCATGTTCGTTCCCATCGCCTTGAAAAGGTCCAACCATCCTGGAAGCTGTCCAAGGTCTCAAGGCTGAGAACACACATTCTACCCAATCCTCAATTACCTTTCACGGTAAGAAATATAATGTTGCAGGGGCCAATAGCTTCACTACCTTTCTGCAACTTTGTATGCGTTGTAGGTAGCGGTGGTCCTGGGAGGTCCAGATATGGCAATCCAATAATCATACTGACACCTATACATTGCATATATAGTTTTCCTAAACTGACCAATCTACATTCCTGATAGGTTTTGGGAGCGCAACTTGTTTTTGTGATGCCACTCATGATTAAAACAGTGTGACAAACAATTGGAGGACGAGAACTTTGGAAACGCTATGCAATTCTAGTGTGATTCCTGGCATATTTTGTTGGATAATAAAAACAGTACATGTTGCCCTATGGTTGAGTCTTCCATTCTTGCGTCAGGGATTTAGTTGGGGACCGAGTATCCTTTTGCTGGAAATTGGGGTAACTGCTAGGAGCCCCTGCCGCTCTTTTACACTGGGTTCAGAAAGCATGTATATCCATCTACCATTGGTAAATCCATCAACCAGGATTCCCGCAGACGAAAAAAAAATATCTGCTTCTAAAAATGTCACGCTATCCTACATAACACATGTTTAAAACCTCTGCAACTCCACAAAATACATTTTAAAGGGTTGTTTCCATCTGGGTTCACATACTGATGTGGGAGCTATTGTGGTCCATACGAGGCCAACGTGGTGGCCAACCAACCCCAATCAGTGATATCATTCAGGTCCTTTACACCCTTACACCCTGAAAGGAAGGCTAAATTACTAAGAACATCATGAGAATTGACTAGGTATAGAGAAGGTCAAAGTATTGAGAACCCTGGGTGCATTTACTATGCATGGTCGAAGGCCAAAGCTCTGAGTGTCCCATGTGCATTTAGCTGAAGCATGTGATGCCATGAGAACCCCATGGCATTCCAATGTGTAGCAGAAGGCCATAGCACCTTGAGCCCCACATGCACTTAGTAGGTGGAGGATAAGGCCATAGCACTGAGAAACCCATGAGCAGTCATTAGGTGCAGTAAAAGGCCAACACGCAAAGAACCGCACATGAATTTACTCAGAAGAGGGGAAAGCCATATGATTGAGAATGCCTTGAGCATTTAGTAGTCATAGCGGACGGCCAAAGCCCTAAGTGTCCCATGGGCATTTAGTATGCAGAGGAGGAGGCCATATCACTGAAAACCCCATGTGCATTCACTTGGTGTAGGAGAAAGCCATAGCACCAACAGCCGCACGTGCATTTGGTGGGTGGAGGAGACAGCCATACTACTGAGAAACCCATATGCCGTCACAGTCCATAGGAAATGGCCAAATTACTGAACACCCCATGTGCATTCTCTAATTCTCTAGGTATAAGCTACGGCAAAATAATGGCAAATCTCATTTGTATTAAGTAGTCAGAGGAGAAAGGTATAGCACTGGGAAGCTCAGGTGCATTTTCTAGGATACTAGAATGGCAAACCACTGCAAACTCTACATGCATTTTTTCCAGGCAACTGGATAATTAAATGAAAACATCTGAATCTAGTGCAGTACCCAAATCTCCTTGGGTTTAGGGGTAAAGGTTAAATGAGGAATGCATATGTTGGCCATGTTTTTCCTTTACAGAAGCAGCTATTTACATTGAAAGAGCCCGGCTAGTATGCAGATCTCATTGCAGCTGCACAGGTCAATCATTAAATGCAGATCTCTTCTTCTTCAATATCAAAAGAATATGGTGCAGTTGTGCATATTTGCAGTTATTCGCATCAACAACTGGCTCCTGAGTCAGCAGCACACTGTCAGCATCCACTGCAAAGTACACCAAGGAGACCCCAAGAAGGAGGTGAGGTGATGGTCCGTCTCAGTCCTCCAAATAAATCAGGATTGGGGAGATATTTAGGCCTGAAAAACAACAATTCCATCTTCTGACATGCTATATATGCAAGATAGGAGTCTTGTAAGAGTAGCAGGATGCCAATATTGAGACCTCTTGCCGGTGGGCCCACTTACAATGGCATCATCTGCATGCTTGGCAAAAGTAAATGTGGGTAGAGCAGCCTCCCTTCACAACTCAACTACAAGCAATATGCATACTTGGACCACATTAAGACAACATTCTTGCAGGCCACACCAGAGAATCATGAAGATGTACATATATGTTCAAGCCCTATCTGAAAAAGATATTTGCCTGCAGATCCCACCATATGCAGAAAACATATTTCTCCCTCAATGCACTAGCCCACCATTGTTTAGGATTTTGAATGTGTCACAAAACATACACAAATATAAAAATGTTTTGGGTCTATTCAAAAACAACCTTGCTGTAATGTTTCTAAAAGATCTGCAGCCCTAGTCCTTTGTAGACAACTGTGAATTCTGATGAATTTGTGGCCGGGTGATCCCCACTAGAAAATTCCAATGCATCTTTAATTCACTCAAACGTCAGTTCACTACCTATATGCTCCCTGTTGTGGAAACAGTGGGTATGTCACTTAATCAATGTGAAGGTAAAAAAGTCCAACAAACAGTAGAAATGTGCACCTCATTTATTTAAGTATTGTAATTACAGGGGGAAAATGCCGTTTTGGCACAAAAATGCTTTTAAAACAATTTAATTTACCGAGGGGAGGACCATCATCCTTAACAATGGGCACACGGATGCAGTTATAAGACGAGATGATGTAGGGAAGGAGAAGGAAGTGGCGTTAAACTGGAGGAGTGCACCAAGAAGCCTTGTTTAGTGTAAATGAAAGGGTTCATATACAAACAATTTCATGTACACCAAAGCAATCAGCTTCAACGTTGCTGCAACTTTGAAGCTGCTTGCTTTGGTGTACATGAAAGTGTTCATATACAACACACAGGGTCACAAAGCAACCGCACACCATTTAGGTTCACCAACATATCTATACTGGAAACTGAAAAGGTCATATTATCCTTGAAACCATCGAACTGACAAGGTGACAGTTGCCCCTCCCAACTTATTAAGGATGTAGCTAGAGATTTAGCACCCTTTATATCTTAATTAATCAACGCCTCTTTTAGGTCTAGTACTGTACCCACAAACCTTAAGGAATCTTGGGTACTTCCCCTCCTCAAAAAACAGACCCTCGACCCAGCCATCCCTACCAATTATAGGCCCAACACCACAGTCCTATTTCTCTTCAAAATTATCGACAGAGTAGGCTACCTCCAGATCCAAAGCTATCTGGAGTCAAATCAACTACTAGGGTCACGACAATCAGGTTTCAGACCATTACATGGTACTGAAACGGCCCTAATTGACCTTAAAACACAAATCGACGAGTTGAAGGATAAAGGTAAAACAGCTATGCTCCTCCTCGTTGATTTATCGGCGGCTTTTGACCTGGTGGATCATGCAGTGTTATGCAACCACTTAGCGTCCGCCGTCCATTTCTCAAGTGAAGCTATAGCCTGGGTACAATCCTTCCTAGCTAACCGTACGATGAGAGTGTTCTCCCCTTTAGCCACAGCGGACCCAATGCAAATCACCTGTGACGTCCCACAAGGTTCATGTGTCTCCCCGACAATGTATAACATCTTTACTAAGCCCCTCTTTGACAAACTTGACAGACTGGGGGTAACCTATACCAATTATGCCGACGACACGCAGATTCTCATACCGCTGTCTGGCAATTTTGATGAAGACACAGCTTTAGTAAATAAGATTTACCTTCTCATTCAGGCTTGGATGGCCTCCCACGGCCTCTGCCTCAATGACGATAAAACAGAGTTACTGATCCTGGGTTCCGACTCTAACCTTAAAAAACTCAGCCCCAACTATCTCACCTTCAACATAGATGGCAACATAATTAAAGTGGCAACCGAGGTAAAAACATTAGGCTTCTACCTTGATTCCACACTATCCCTCAAAAAACAAGTCAAATCCTTGGCTTCCTCTACAACCTACACCTGCAAATTTATCAGGACCTGCAGACCCTACCTTTCCAAAACTAATTGCATCACACTAGCCAACGCACTAATAATGTCCAAGCTGGATTATTGCAACGCCCTTTATGCGGGCGCCAATAAAACTGTCATAATCAAAATGCAAATACTGCAAAACAATGCCCTTAGAGCAGCCCTGGACATACCACGTAGAGCTCACATCTCTAACGTCAGGAAAGGCTACCACTGGTTAAAAATCAGCGACAGAGTGCTCCTCAAGACGTTATCTCTCACCCACAAAGGACTGAATAACACTGCACCTCCCTACATCTCGGCTAGACTGACCAGAAAATCCTCCAGGCACCATACTAGAGCCTCCAACCATCTCCTACTAGAAACTCCCAGATTTAGGCTAGCTAAATCGGGTGGCGCTAGCTTCCCAGTTAGAGCCGCCCAAGCCTGGAACTCACTCCCCATTGCATTAAGAGGTAATCTTCCTTACTCGAGATTTAGATCCAAGGTGAAAAATTGGCTCTGGGCCAACGACAAATAGCAAATTTAGCCCTTGCACTAGCCCAGGGAGCATTGCTCTCTACTGCCCGGACTCCAGACCTTTCGCATCACCCACTTTGGGCTGCGAGATACCCTTATGTTGTACTCTTTGTATATATGTACTGTAACTATGCTATTATGATTTGTATCGCATTTGTTGTTTTTATCCTCTGTATGTTACCCAAGCTTAAGTAATCTTGTATATGCGACGCCCGGCTACCTCAGGGTTTAGAGCGCATTATAAAATAATAAACATAAACATAAACGTAAATGAAAGTGTTCATATACACCGCACGGGTGAATGTGAACACTTTGATTTACACCAAAGCGAGCAGCTCCAACGTTGCATTCTGCAACGTTGAAGCTGCTCACTTTGCTGTAAACGAAAGTGTTCATATACACCACACTGGTGTATATGAACACTTTCCTATACACCAAAGTAAGCAGCTTCAACGTCCTGCAATGTTGAAGCTGCTCACTTTGGTGTATAGGAACCAGGGCTGAAGTCGAGGGTACACGCGGGGGACGGAGTCCCCCCACTTTATTCAGAGGGTGGACTCAGTCCCCCCCAGCAAAAAGGAGAAACATTGAATGTCCTCTTTGAATTTATGAATTAAAGCCGACCTCGGGGATCAAACCACGTGGTCGGGCTTCTTCAGCACTGCACTATGGAACCGGATGAAGAATAACAAACAACTAAAGGTGAAATGTCCCATCTCAGTACTGCCAGTCCCAAGGAAAACATTTGTATTGGTTCTTGGAGTTTAAAACATGCCCATCTTTTAACGTTTTCAAAAACACTATTAGAAGAAAATATCCTCTTGGTTTTGTGTGAGTGTTGATCTTATGAAAGGCAACTGCCATTCGTCCTGTGCAATGTGGGTGGTTCTGCAAAACCAATTTAATAAAATGTGCATATTTCACCTTGATTTGATCCTTTCTGGCGGCGTCACATCTCATTCATTTGTTGATGAGTCCCCCCACTTTTATTTTTAGGACTTGACCCCTGATAGGAACGTGTTCATACACACCTGTGTTCTCGGAAGCATTTTTGTAAAACAACGAATATGTGGTTATTTTACAAAAATGCTGCCAAGATTGGATTGCACCCGTTACAACTAGAAACAGGCACAATCCACACAGAGCACTGTCGTGCTCTACGAGGATGCCCAGGCCCACTTGAGGATAGTAGTGGAGCCTGGGCGTCGTCTTTTGGCACAGTGAATCGTGCTGTTTAGCACATTCACTGCGCCAAGTTGAGAATAGAGGCCTAAATGTGCTATGACGGACTTTTCTTTAAGAGGCTCATTGTGTAAAATCCTAAAAAAAATACTGTGGTGTCTGTGCCCTGGGCAACATTTTTGGGACAGTGTCATTATGCTGATTTCCTATTCATTTGTGCACGGGTTTATTGAAATAAAGCTGTCTCTACCATTGCTGCATCTTATTCTATTTGTATTATTGGGTGAAAGGTTGTGGGTTTTTTTCAAGGTCTGATTTTATATCTACCAAATATACCTTCCACAGCTCCCCGTGCAAGAGAATCTGCAGGAGATGCGACAGCAAACATGCTATTCACTTCTTCTTCTTCTTCTTCTTCTTCTTCTTCTTCTTCTTCTTCTTCTTCTTCTTCTTCTTCTTCTTCTTCTTCTTCTTCTTCTTCTTCTTCTTCTTCTTCTTCTTCTTCTTCTTCTTCTTCTTCTTCCTCTTCCTCTTCTTCTTCTTCTTCGCACGGACCTAACTTCAGGAAGCACCAAAGTGCTTTACAAATCAAAGGGGATAGGACACAGTCAGAGAAGCAGAGATACAATGGACCAGGGATCTAACAATGAGGGAGGGTTGGAGCAGGCAATTTGGTATCAAGGGATCTACAAGCAACCCATGGAGGAAACAAGGGAGGAGATCACCCAGTCTCAAATTAGATGTGGAAAGGAGATGTGTGTACCTGGGTGTTAAATGGAAGTCATTCCTTAAAGAAAAGGGTTCTGAGTTCTGTCCTGAGATGTAGAAGTGGGGCGAGCAGGTGTTGATGGGAAGGAGGTTCTGGAGTCTGGGGGTATGGGCAGAGAAGACCTATTTTCTGTTTTTTCCTTCCTGCATCGGCGGGGTTCAAGTTTGCACACATCCTTGCTTCTGGTGCATCGCAGGTCTATCAGTATGCTGAGTTTCTCAGTGAGATAGATAGGGCACATGAGGGCGACACCCTTCTAGATGATGCAGCAGGATTTAAAGATGATATGAGTTTGCAGCAGGAATCAGAGCAGTTCGATGAAAGCGGGTTGATGTGATCATATTTGCAAGTCTGTTAATGAGCCATGCTGCAGTATTTAGAACACATCTTAGGGGTGCCATATAAGTCGCCAGACGTCCTTCCTAAAGGATATCGCCACCATCCAGGACAACAATGCCAAAGGCTTGGACTGGATATCTGAAGTTATTCTCTGTGAAGAAAGGCGGCTTGATTTTCCACAGGAGAGAATGCTGGTACCAAGATGTGTGTGGCTTCCTTGCTATGTGCAGTTTGAAGGAGAGGTGTCTGTCAATGTGAAACCCAAGATACATGGTGCAGGTTGCCAGCTGTAGTGTGAAGCCTTTGAGGTTTATTTATTTTAATTGTATTTTCTGGTAATTTTTAATGCGCTCTATAAAACTATGTGTTTCAAGGAGCATCAAGACAAGGGGGAAGGGAAGGGCACAAGGAAGGGATTCATTAAAAACAAAAATGTTCTTAAAAGGTCTTGAAATATTTGGAATGTGCAAGTGCTATAGCATGAGAGCAGGGGAGAGGGCGAAGTGGGCAAGCGAAGGAGGAGGGAAAGGAGGGAGAAAAAAACAAAACAAACTGACTAGGTAGTGAAACGATTTGGAATGTGAAAGTGCTCGAACATCAAGGGGGAAAGAGGGGAGAAAGGGGAGTGCAAGATGGAAGAGGAGAGAGATTACAAAAACAAACACTGTTAGTGCAGGAAAAATAGGTAGGCTGCCTTAAAGAACCCATGAATGCTGTTTATATAAGCAAGAAGTGAGTGCAGACTTGAAAAGCCTCACATCATGGAATGAGGGGCTACATCAGACATGCAGACAGCAATGGTGACAAGCAGTTACATGAGTGCAAACTGGAAAAGCCTGTCTCATGTAATAGAGGCTACATCAGACATGCAGACAGCAATGGTGACAAGCAGGTAAGTGAGTGCAGATTGGAGAAATATTGTCTCATGGACAGAGGGGCTATGTCAGAAATTAAGACAGCAGTAGTGACAAGCAGGTAAGTGAGTGCTGACTGGAAAAGCCTCGCCTCATGGAAATAGGGGCTCCAATAGACATGCAGACAGCAATGGTGACAAGCCGGTACTTGGCAGGCAATTCGGTCAACCCTATCACGGGCAAGAAGGGATGCAACAGGGATACAGATGAAAGTGAAAAACACAAACTGGAGGGAGAAGTAAAATAAAAGTGGAAATGGAGGGCAAAGAATAGAGTCGAAAGTGGAAGCTGCAGGCACAAGTATGTGATGCGGCATAGGTAGAGAAGAAGAAGAGTCAGGAAACAGGGGCACCCAAGAAGAATCTGACAGGAGAAAAGGAAGGACTCGAGTATAGAGGCTACAAGAGGTATGAACAGTAACAGAGTGAGATCAGGATCAATACAGGCAGCAACAGGCAGGTAAACATATTCATAAAGAAACAAGAAGTTAGGAGAGCATCGTTTTTGGAAAAATCACAGGAGCAGGATATGATATGATATGATATGATATGATATGATATGGCATTTGTAACGCGTCTATACACAACTGTTTCAAGGCGCGACGAGACAGGGAGGGGGGAACAAAGAGAAGGCAGACAACGATCCTACTAGGCCAGGTGTTATTCAGATCGCGCAAGTGCATGGGTAGAGGGGAAGGGAAAAGTGCAAGGGGAAAAGGAGGGGGGGAAAGTGCAGTACCGGGTTAGTAGAATAACAAGAATAAATAATAAGTGCCAGCTGGTGGCAAGTGCAAGGTAAGTGCATACAAGTGCTGGGAAGGGGGGCTGTAAGGATACAGACACAGTCCCGCAGTGCAGGGGTTGCCAGGGAGGCAGTGCAGCGGGAGAGTGTCTGGGCCAAGGACCGAGATTGGTGAGAGTGGCCCAGTTGCAGGTTCAGTGCAGTTTCAGTCAGGAATTTAGCAGGGGAGAGGGGGAGAGAAAGCAGAAGCAAAGAAGACGGTTTTGAGGTGCTTCCGGAACCGGAGATGGTTCTCCTCAAGTGTCAGGGAGACAGGAAGGCTGTTCCAGAGGGAGACCCCTGCTGCAGAGAGAGATCTACCCCCAACTCGTTGCTTGGAGAAGCGGCTGACCCGGAGGGAGTTGGAGACGGATGAGCGAAGAGCTCGAGAAGGAAGATATTTAGGAAGAGAGAGTTGAAGGTATTTAGGCCCAAGGCCCCAGAAGGCCTTGTGGACAATGTAGAGGTTTTTGAACTTAATCCTCACAGCCACTGGGAGCCAGTGTAGAGATTTCAGTCCTGGAGAGATACGGTCCCTGGGCTTGAGGCCAAGGACAACTCTCGCAGTCCTGTTCTGGATGAGTTGCAGAGGGCGGAGAGTATAGGCAGGCAGTTTTAGATAGAGGCTGTTACAGTAGACCAGCTTCGAGAGAACCAGGGCTCGGGAGACAGTGAGCTTCTGGGGGAAGGAGAGGAAAGGAAGAATACCTCTCAGGAGGTGCAGCTGGTAGTGTGACTTCTGAGGGACGTCAGATATGTGAGGAGAGAAGTAAAGTGTGGAGTCGAAGATGACCCTGAGGTTTTTTGACTTGCAGGTAGGAGCAGGAAGAGGGCCAAGAGAGGCCGACCAGAGAGCTGCAGGGAAGGAGGGAGTGTGTGTGCAGATGAGTAGAATCTCAGTCTTGCTGGCATTAAGGCAGAGGTCATTGGCGGCACACCATTCCTGGATAGCAGACAGACAGTCAGAGATGAGGGAAGGAGAGGAGGAGGCCGAGGGTAGCCTGAAAATGAGCTGGGTATCATCCGCATAGCACTGAAAGTTGGGGCAGAGAGCGGCGATACGGTGGGCAAGGAGTGCCATATACTGGTTGAAAAGCCAGGGAGAGAGGTTAGATCCCTGGGGGACACCACAGGTAGAGAAAAATATGTCAGAGAGGAAGGACCCCAGTTGGACCTGGGAGGGTCGATTGGAGAGGAAAGAGGTCAGCCATGCCAGAGCCTGACCAGTGATACCCCGGTTATCATTGAGACGGTTGAGCAGGATGGCATGGTTGACAGTATCAAAGGCAGAAGAGAGAGCGAGCAAAATGAGAACACACGGAGTGTTAGAGTCAAGGTTCGAGAGCAGGTCCTCAAGGATGTTCAGGAGAGCAGTTTCCATGCTTCTGGCAGCTCTGAAGCCAGACTGATGGTCATGAAGACTACCAACAGATTCAGCATGGAGATTAAGCTGGGAGATGGCCAGTTTCTCCAGGAGCTTGCCCAGGAAGGGAGTGATGGAGATTGGGCGAAAGTTAGCCGGGCAGGAGGGGTCTGAAGAGGGTTTCTTCAGAAGAGGGTGCACAAGGGAGTGCTTAAGGGGGGATGGGAAGACTCCAGAGGCGAAGGAGTGATTGCAGAAGTCAGCCAGAGCAGGAGCCAGGAAGGTGATGTGGTCCTTGATAGTTTTGGAGGAACAGGGGTGAACCTGTTTTGACGAGACTTTCATAGATCGGACTTGTCTGGAAACCTCGTCAGAAGAGAAAAGGGGAAAGGCAGAGAAGGAGGGAGGAGGGTTGGCTACAGAAGGGCCAGTGGAAGAGCAGGGAATAGAGGGAGGGAGGTGATAGGAGGAGATTGAGGACAAGATGTCCTGAGTTTTTGGGATGAAGTGAGAGGCCAGTGTAGAGGGCCTGGGAGGGGACAGGAGAGGTAGAGACTGCAGCAGGGTGTTGGGGAGAAGCTGGACCCCCACCAGGGCTGTGGGGCCCAGCAGCCATACCCTCACCAGCTATGGGAGACCCCAACACCTCCCATATGGCTCCCAGAAATGCAACAGAGAACCCAGCAGGCAGCCACATGTTACAAACTGCGTTTATTCCTGGGCAGCAAAAAAGAAAAAAACACGCAGAGCGTCGTGCACATCGAGAGTTCAGGCGTCGTCTCCCCCGGGGCTGGCTTGCAAGCCAGCTTTGTAATCACACTGCAGGCTGACCTCACAGAATTGGATCAGCTCCCAGAAACCTATCTCCTCCTGTTATTGGCTGCTAAGTAATAGGTTACCTATGTAGCCCTTATAGAGAGCCTGATAATTGGACATTAGAGTTTTGCATCAGTGGGTTGGTTTAGCTGTGCCAGCCCACCATTACCTAATTCTATCTTGTTGCATTATGAATTTGTTCCCATAACTTTTTAGCTGAAGCAAGCATTTCGCACCTGAGCTCTGAGCGCTCATTGGCCATGGCTGAGCCATTCTTGTTACAATTATGTTTCAAATGTTGTGCAAGTCTCTGCGGAAATGTCTTTTGTTCCAAGAAAGAAAAGAAAAAAAAAACACACTGGGCTTTGGTGCTTTGCCGAGGCTTAGTAGCATTAGTGGAGAATTAAAAAATGTTTGTCTGCAGAAAGCAATGTTATCTGACTGCGCGACCTTGGCTGCTCATGGGTTTGCGAGGAGTATTGGTAAAGGCATCTGCAGCTAGTGTTCAGTGAGAGAAATTAACTTGGCCATAATTTTCCTGAAACATGGCTTTACACTGTGCAATTAGACCATGTTAATTCATATAGGCATTTGCAAGCCTTTAAACAGGGATTTTTGTGTTTGTAGATTGTGATATTGCTGCATTGATTGTAATGTAGCATGGAAGTTGCAATGTTGGTGAAGTGGGTGTCTTTCAGCATATTTGTCACCCATGGGTGTGCTGGGGCCTGTTTCAAATGATAAGTGCGCTCCTTGTTCTTCCTGCTGTTCTTCTGTATATGCGCCTGGGGTGAGGGGGCATGGGTTTGATCTCGACTTTCCCTATTCAAGGGTTGGCCATCTCCTTGCAGAGTTTGGCCGAATTGTTATATGCCGCAGAGATACGGGCTTGGATAAGGGCTCTCTTCTTGGTGAGAACGGAGAGCCGGTATTGCCTTTGGAACAGGCGGCAGGCCAGTTTGTCAGAGGATGAACATGAAGCACGCCATTTCCTCTCTACCACCCTGCACTTGTGTTTTAGGGTGACAAGATCCAAGTCATACCAGGAGTTACATTTGGCTTTGGGCTTCAGGTGGATTCTCGTGACAGGGGAAAGGATATCAAGAGTATCAGATATAGCACAGTGGAGAGTGGAGAGGGCTGTGTCAGGGTGGGAGTCAGCCGAAGGGGGAGAGGGGAGCGAGAAAGTGGTGGAGAAAGCCTCAACTGACACACTCTTCATGGGTCGGATGACCGAGAAGGAGGGTGGCAGTGATGAAGGTGGCTTTGCCTGAGAGGTATGGAAGGTGAGATGGGAGGATAGGATTCCAATAAGTCTCTCGGGGGAGAAAGTCCGGACAGCAGCCAAAGGCAAAAAGAGCTGTAGATGCCAAGATTAGGGATAATGTCAATGCTGATACAGATCGAAAACATCCCTGTGACCGCACATCCTGACTGCAGAGGCCAGTCTTGCCTTTAAGCTTTCTATTTAGCTGGACAAATTAAGAAGCTCTCAGCAGGGCACACAGAATACTTACCAAACCACCATCATCATATAAATTGCCTTGACCCTTGTTGGGTTGAAACACATGTCGGTAACTTGAACACTAATAAAAACAACTCTAACCAAAATTGATTTTTCCTTAATGGTTATTATTAATGAACCAACAAGGTTCACACATGAATCTTAATATGAAGTGCCAGGTCTTTTCTTGATTCCCACAAAACGTTTTCTGCTGATACAGATCACATCTCCGGCAGAAGAGGGCTTCAAGACATCCTTCCCTTGAGAGAACGAAAGCAGTCAGTTGGTGCCACAATAGGGGATATTCCGGCGATCCTGCGAATTGAACTATAGCGTCTGGGTAGACAGGAGAGGAAGAATGCGCCGAGCCACTGGAAGCCCTGGACTGGCCCAGACAGGAACCCTCCTTATCAGGGTCCTTAACGGGGGCTGGCTTCGCCTACCGGCTCCCCTCCAATCCTGGGACATATATGAGCAGCAGCCTACCAGAGGTGTCTGGAGGCAGGAACACGGGCAGGATCAGCAGCCCAATCCACACGGCAGCTGGGACTCCACCATCTTGAAGAGGAGCCGATGCTCCAAAAAAGCAATGTTGTGCAATGCAGGCCCTCGATCCCAGCTGGCTACACCACATAGACCCAGGGCGGCATCAGACCTTGTGGTGGTGGAGCTGGGGTGGAGGTCAGAGCCAGCAAGGGTCTCCGAGGTTAGGGAAAGAAAGGCCCAGTCAGGAATCATCCATATGAGGGTACTTAACAGGGACTAACTAATCATGGCAGAGTGCCAGGTCTGGATGCCAGGGTGCTCATTGTTGTTGGTCAGCAGTCGGAATTAGGTTGTGGAGGGGTAGAGTTTTTTGAATAAGCACTGGGCATCCAGAACTGGATCACTGTGAGGCAGATCATGAACCTGTCAATGTTTTCAATGTGGGTATCTTGAAGTAGATCTGCATGTCATCTGTATATTGGTGGATATGAATGTTGTGTGAAGCCAGGAGGGGTCCGGCAGTTCCATGTCAATATTGAAGATCACACAGCGGAGGATGGATCCTTGTGGATATCCACAGTTGATGGGTAAAGTTCATGATCTGGAGGTATCCATTTGGACACAGTGGCGCCCAGTTCCACCATTGAGCCCGAACATGTCACTGTTGTACTCACTGTCCTCGTGATAGGGGATCCATTAAAAGATTCAGGCTGCAGGAGCATCCTCAATGTGTTTCTCAGCAAGGAATATGGTGTCTGTTAGCAGGTAAGAGCTCCTTTACACCCAAAAATTCCAATTGAGACCAATTAGAAATAGAAGACCATAAGAACAAGGCTTTTTGTATTCAAATTAAGAAACCACATTGCATCACTTGGCATTAATTATGGAACAGGTAATTGGCTTTTACCACAGCTATGTTTAAAAACAAATCTCTGTCATTGTTTTTCATGCCCTAAAATGTCAATATGAATAGCACATAACTCAAGACAAATGTTATTAAATAATTGTAGTAGGGTTGGATATACCTGTGCCACTGGCTCAATTCCTAAATGTAGGTTTGTTGCGTAAAAGCTAGGTTTGTAACTTCACCTCCATTTTGATAAATGGTGGGAACTATCATTGCCTGCTTCCCTCTAATGCATTCTTATTTAATTTGAGCTGTAATGTCATTAAAGGCTTTTGTGAAACATTGTTGTGCTTGGGGTGATGGAGATCTTCCCTTTGCCTCCATTATAATCAGTGGAGGGCACTAGAATTGTTAACCCACCCGATCCTCTGCAACTGCACCTATCTTTCTATCTCCCTGAAAATGTAAGGACTGGCAGGCGTGATCCCACATGCGATCCCTGCAAAATGTAAACATGATATTTCTGGTAGCAAAGCTGATGCAGCCAAATGTGAGGAAACACTAACTTTGCCAATTGGTCCAGTTTTGGAGGTAACTTGTGATTCCTTTCAAATTTGAGAAATAATTTGCCCTTTGTTTAATTGTTTTATTTTACGCATTTGATATAGCACATACGTAGCTACAAGACCCAGGTACACACTTTACAGAGAAAATGTATTTAGCTGCAGTAGGAAGTTTGCAATGTTTGTGGTTGCAATGAGACCAGATTAAATAATCCAGGATTTAATGACTAGAAGGAGGAACACATATTATTTGGGTTAATTAAAAGATGCAATGTGCAGTTTATCATTTTTTGCACATATTTACAGGAAGATGAGGTGATTTGCTGTAGAACTCACACTATTAACAGCTGGAGAGGTGTGTAGAATGCAGGTCTCTAGGCTTCAAGGTTGACTATTTTGCCGCTAGACTACAGCCCCAAACTCAGCATTACTCTACAGTACTAGTAGTTGTTTATGGCTGTTAAAAGTTGTTTAGTATGTTTGATAACTGTGTTAAAACCATGGATTGATAGTTTGCTTCTATCAGAACATATGTATTATCTTAAGGACTTTATTTTTGGGTCATTTCAAGTCAAATATGTATGTATACTTCTTTTTTGCAGTTGTATGTGTGAACCACCAAACACTCCAATCAGCACCCAGTGACTCTGCACCAGTACCTCCATACCCACTCCATGGAAATGAGAGCGGTGTTCTGAACCCTGCTGTCTACCGCAATGGCAGCCATGTTTTCTTTTTAGTTTTGGATCTACAGTTTTCACTCTTTCCTCCTGGTCTCGTTTGACTTCTTTTCACTCTACTTTTACATATATGCATTTGATCTGAGGATCTACTAGACCTTCAGTTAGTATTGTGTGGCTTCTGATCCTCGGTCATCTTAAATCTTAAATTCCCTCTGTTCGCTTGGGGCCTATGGACCGAAGCTGTGAGACATTACGACCTGTTACTGACATTCAGAACATGGCATTATTGCTTAAGAGATGCCACCTGCTCAGAATGTGCACAAATAACAGGGCATTGGCTGAAGAGCCACTGTGATGTCATCGATCACACCGTGTCATAGTACAGAACACTGGTTCAGAACACTGATCTGTAGCAACCAGTGGCAGCATAAAATTGTCACTTTTCTGAAGGACTAAGGCAGGAAAGCTGTAAGGCGACAGCCTCTCAGAGACCAAAGAATGGGGGTTCCAGGTGACCCCCCCTCACCTAACCCCACTGAAACATCACCAGAAGCCGAGGAGTCAGGCATCCAGGATCATCCTCCTCCTGGGATCTCAGGTAAGGGAGCATCCCTGCATAGGTTAGAATGTGAATAAGCTAGAAGGTGACAGGTATTATGGAAGAGCATTACTCATAGCAATGGACCTAATTTAGCAACTTCCGCTTTTAGAGCACTTCGCACAAAACGTACGAGATAGGAAATGTAAAGGGCACCAAGTGTGCAGCCTATGATTTATTCATCGCAGCAGGGTCCTACTTCGTCAATGCCTGATTGGTCACTCACTGGGCTGCTGTGGTCAAGAGGAGCCATTCCTGTAAAGTGTAGCCTGCCTTGTTAAAGAACTATGCTCTTAATTTGTAACACCAGGAGTTTATGCGGGTGCGTCAATTTTTAGGTCTGACACCAAGAGATAGTGGGTTAGATATGCTTCATATAGAGTTTCATCACAACTGTGTAGTACTTCCCATTAATAATATTAATGTATTATTGTTATTAAATTAGTGAGTCAACATTATGCGAATCAGTGTTTCAGCCGAAAAAAAGAGAAGCTTGTCCCAGGCCCTTGTGCATAACAAAATAACCACGCCTAGACAGATGTCAGTCTAGTTGGACCTCAGTCAGGCGTAGCTTGAGTCTCTTGGAAAACTGAGCCAGGGACCAACATCTGGACATACATACTCCACTTAGGCAAAACAGGGGTAACAAACTGTGAAGGCAAAGACATGAGAAAGCAGTAGGGACGAACTATGCATGATCCTTCCAGAATGTTCTATCATGTTGTTGCTTCCTTGCAACATTGCAAAAGGGGACTAACGTTTGGAAAATGGTCCATCCCTTCCAGAAAAGCAGCAACCTAGTCCCAGCTGCCTAGATAAAATAACGAACTCCACATTCATTTTGCTAACGTTGAAGTGAAAGTCAATATAAATTGAACTCTCACAGTGCTGTTTCAGAGAATCTCGTATATGTGTGAAAAAAATAAGTATGTTCTGCCACAGAGAATGTCATGTTTGGAATATTGAGAAATAAGGCGCACTTAAGTATACATGTATTGTTGACAAGTATCACACAGGGGTATGTGCAGTTATATATACTTAGCGCTAGCTGCATAAATACATGTTTACCTGTTATGTGATGTTACTTTATGTTAATATCATTTTTTAATGTGCCAATTGACCACAGTAGTAGGGTCAGAGCGGCAAGGTGAAAGGTTTCCAGGCCTGGGCCTGCTGGTAGAAAGAACATAAGAGAGGGTAAATAAGACGACGGGATAGTAGGAAATACTTGCTATTGACACATTAAGGGAGACATGCAGTGGGGAACGAATCTTTATTTATATCTTGAGTGCCTACCACTCCTGTTAGGTGGACCATGGTTCTACAAAAATATGTTCTGAGGTTTTTGATAAATGTGTTGAGTGGAAATGATTATTTATGTTGATGTAAGTGATAATGCTGTTTAACTACGCATACCACGGGCAGCAGAAAGGGGAGACAACACACAAGGTGCTCGCTGAAAAGTGAAAAGTGATGCGTCGTAGAAATGCATAAACAGTAGACGCCGCTTGTGTTCATGTAATTACATATTTTTTGTTAAACTACAAAGCAAGCTACTGATCCTAACCCAAGATCCTTGTGGCACCAACAGTGGTTGAACTGTACGAAAAGAAGTAGTGGAACTATGTTCCCTGCTGGTCTCCCCGCTACCCACAAGCATCATCCCTATGCCCCCCCACACGCAATGCAAAGACCACACCTGGTAAAGGCTAAAAGAAATATACAGAAAGAAAATGCGAAATGCATTGTAAGTGACCCCCATTATCTTTATTCCTTTTCCCCCACAGCATACAGATGTACGCACTCTCCCCTTTCTAATCACCATTCGCACCTCTTAGGGGGCATGCAAGAGATGTAATCCGCCCCTCTCAGCGGCTCATTAACTGCATGTATAGCAGCGCCTGCATTATTTTCATGTAAAGTTGCTTAAATGCAAAAGAAACATTTTGATTACTGCGAGGGAAGGGCTATATGGGGCTTGGGAATGGACTTTGTCCCAAGCAGAACACTGAAAAAATAACAGCAACCCAACAGTTCCACGATAGCTCACGTGATGTGAGGTTGGATCTGATCTAGTATGTCACAGGTTTGAATCCCCAGTAAGGGGAGACTGCTAGCCTGGTCCTCGTGAATCTCACAGGATACCAGGCCCTTCTGCCCTGTCGATATCAGCCCCCCCCCGCCCCACTGCACTGTCCTTGCGGGCCCCTGCTTGGCGACTCTACATCCACCCTTGGGAGTCACCCGCACTAGCACTTAGTCTGAGACCTCCTCCTTGACTTCCCTTGGCACTTCCCACCCGGGCCACTCACCAGCACTTGCCCATTCCTTGCCCCCCCATCCCTACCTCCTGCACTTCTCCTCACTGCACTTGCATGTTCGAATACCACAAGGCCCAGTTGGACCACGACTGTATATTTACTGTTTTGCCAATGTGTGTTCTCTCTCCTTTTCCCTTCCCATTTAGCTTTGTGGTGCTTTGAAACACAATTCTGATGTATAAGCGCCTAACAAATGATCAATAAAATAAAAACATTAATATAAGGTGCAAAAAAACACACCTGCTAGTTCAGGAATAGTTCTCAACTCACAAAAAAGTAGTGGACCATCGTACCTCTGACAAAGTGATTCAACTTTGAAACAGTCCACTGCAGTGCAAGTTTCAACATATAGCAACAGTGAAATTTAATAGAAAACAGAAGAGGAACACAACTCGCACCCACTTTGACCACTGACGCAAGCTTTGTTCATTTAGTTGGTGGTGAATTTAGATGTATTTCACTTCTCTCCCATTTCTTCTTGGAAGTGGATAATGTGATGCAACAAACAAGTCAGTCACAGGATGCTTTGTCCCAGGACTGTTTTTGTGTTTTGCCGTATGGCCACAAGGTTCTATATTGCAGCCAATTTTTCGGACCCAAAACAGAAAGGTGCAGTGATCAAGTTGGCTAAAATGTCACAGCCCATCCAGTGAGTAATGTGATGCCACGCGATTAGCAAGTATCAAGGGTAAAGCAAACAAGACAAGCGTTGCCTGGCTATGCTGTCCTAAATTGAAGGTCGGCTTGTCTAGCCATGTAACAACACGTATCTTTACTTTAGTATTGATGCATAATTATTGTGCATCAAGGGTAAAGCATCAAAGGTAAAGGCATTTTTACTTGGCATCAAGGCAAAAGCAAACGTAAGTGTTATGTGGCTAGGGTAATGTTCATCAGTAGTGTCATTCTGCATTTACTTTCTTAACGTGGCATGACATTTATTACTTGGAATTAAGGATAGAGAAAACATGATAGGTGTTATTATGTGGCACGACTGACCTACACTGAATGCAGGCCTGTATAGCCACATAACAACATGTATATTTGCTTTACACTTAATGCACAGTAACAAGTGTTGTCAGTAATCTGCATTCAATGTAGGCCAGTCTAGACAGTTAATAACACATATGTTTGCTTTAGCCTTGATGCACAGTTGCTGTGAATCAAGGTTAAAGCAGACATGGTAAGTGTTATTACTTGACTAGGATCTCCTAAATTAGTCATGTCAGCCTGCATATACTTCCTTATCGTGGCATGGCATTTTTTACTTGGCATCAAGGTTAATGCAAACATGATAAGAGTTATTACCTGGCTACACTCACCTACATTGAATGCCTGCCAGTCTAATTACGTAATAACACTTATCATGTTTGCCAAGGAAAAATACCATTTAAAAAGTATATGCAGACTGGCAATACTAGTGTGGCATGGGATTGTGTACATGGCATCAATAGAAAAGCAAATTAATGTGTTATTACGGTGCTAAATTGACCTAGATTAGTAGTGCCAATCTACATTTACTTTCTCGGTGTGGCATGACATATTTTAATTGGAATCAAGAGTAAAGCATACATGATACATGTTATTACTTGGCTATCTTGGCCTATGAAGTCAGTGTGCATTTACTTTCTTACTGTGGTTTGAGATTTGGTATTTTTTTATGTGGCTAGGCTGGCTTACATTGATGCCCCAAGTCTAACTATATTTTCTTTGTGTGCCTTGACGTTTCTGTACTATGCATCAAGGGTAACATTTTGCAAACGTAAATGTTATTACTTGATACACTGGACTATCTATCTTATCTATTGTATGTTTTATGGTGATCAAAAGAGCATAGCTCCTTCCTGTAAATAAATACATCTTGCTATAGCCAGTCTCCATATACTTTCTTTCTGTGCCATGACATTTATTTACATGCTGTGCGTCCTTATGTGGTAATAGTGGCATATCTTGGTGCAGTATGCATGGACATGTGTAGGCACAGACAGCATGAACATGTTTACATGCTGGCAAATGGTGTGGGAAAGGTTATAATGAAAATGTATTGGAAAATGTTCCTGTGCACTGCTGGTGACTTGCATCTATTGGGTTTTTTAATGTGCTATCAAACAAAATTGATTGCAAACTGTGTGGCGTGTTATCCAATTTTTCATGGAAAGTGCTGTAAAAAGTACAATTTTAAGCCATTACGTACAGAAAAAAAGTCTTGGTGGGAGAACCCTCCTGAACCACACTTGTTTTGTTTGGGCTCCATCACTGCATTCGGTTGCTTCAGCATATTAGACAAATACATTTACGCCCCTCCAGTTTAAAAATGTACAAGCCGCCACTGCACATACAAATAAAAGGGGGACACATTACTGACAAGGTGGGGTAAAGCTGGAGACCACCTTAGGCTCGTAAGTCAAGAAAAGGCCGGGAATATACTGATGGGATGGGCGTGCAATACTTAAGCAGTGTCAGGCTGGGACCCAGTGAGGGACCCTGTGTCATAAATAGACAGAAAATGACCAGGGGGCCAAAGAAGCCATATGACTCAAATGTATGTCTTTTTTTAAACAAACCTTCTTGCCTCACATACCCCTAAGCATCAAGCTTATGGTATTAAGTACAGTCCCAAGAATACCCTCTTCCAGTATCTGTTAATTCCCAAATCCTTGTAACACATACGGTGACATATATTCATTTGAGAGCCTTAGAAAAAGTGAGACGGAGAGAGAAGCGAAAGAGAGACAGACAAACAGCGTCTGACAAAGTCAATGTGATAAACTGAAATGGTACAAGTCTGACAGAGGCAAGTAGTATTAGCATGATGAGACCATCAGATTGACAGGCATTTTTCGGATGATTCCATGGCCATGTAATTTGTGCATTGCGCATGTTTTGCTATGCCATGTTATGATCTGCTATGTTTGGTTTCAGGTTTGCCTGTCAATTGCGGTATCTGACTGATGCCTGCACTACCGCACTCAAGTTCCACATTCCAGTGCAAAATATGCATGCCATCTATGCCACACACACGGCTATTGAACACCCCCCTCACAACAGACATCAAACATGAGACACTACACCTCTACAACCAACCTAAACACCACATCTCACGCCAATTTATATTATCACCATGGGCGCACAAGGCTCCCGTTTGGACCCACATTCCTCTATGTTGTTGACACAGAACAAGTATAAACTGAGCCCCATGCAGAGCTCAGGGTACTTCTAGTATGAATGAACCAACACAGCAACAAAGCAATCTTGCACTTCCCCGCTCTCCCCACTAACCTCACCTAACCCTCTCTTTCAGATCTGCCAGTGCCCCTGTAGACCATGCAACTTACAGCAGAGCATGGGACAATTCTAACAGCATAACAAAATCAGCGCAAAACTGAATTCACCAGTCCTTCGTTTCTCAGAAAACATACTGCTGCTCATGCTCGAGATGGTGTGGCATGAAATGCATGTGTAAAATGCATGCATAAAAATGTTCATCAAACATTTCAGTCCATCCCATGTTTTCATTAATTTGTGTGGCAAAAAGGTACACATTCTAAGTTTCAGTTTCACCTCATCCTTCTTCTCCGCCATTCAAATACTACAGCATTTCCACCAGCACAAGATTTTGACTTTGGAGGAATTCCTGTTGATTCCTATGGAATCCACCTGCTTTTATACCTGCAAAAAGGCAGGAGGATTCTATATGAATCCATTGTAAATACAGCCTACCATGCACAAATGGCAGACAGTGTTTGCTCAATTTGGATGTCAGAGTGCAAAAGGAAGGTGTTAAGGTGATTATCCCTTTACTTTACGCCTGCCTTTTGCACTCTGACATGCAGATGTTCAATATGATGTGGGTGGCCTACTTGCACCAAATTGCAAATGTAAGAGAAATTCAAAAAAGGAGCCCCACTATGTTTGTAGGCTTTGATGAAAACAAAACAATATCAATCAAAGGTGTTTTTTCATGTTTACTACAATTTGAAGGAAAACATGGTTAACGGATTTCAGGACTACTCTTAAAGAGGGCATAGGAAGTGTATTTGGACCTGGAGCCCTCGAGGAGCTGATCCCCACTCGCTATGCCTTCTGTAGACTCTTGCTCAATGCCTAGGGACCATTCGAGGTCTTCAAGTGGGTTTTCTGCAAACACTTCTTCAACATACCTCACCTACTCTACTGCTGAGACAGCATTATTTTCTCAGAACCAGTAGGAATTCCCTTTTCATTTATTGAATGCCAAAAGCACTTTACGTTTTTATTTGTTAGGGCTCCCAACATGGCCTCTGCATCCCTTGATACATGCACCACTTGTTACCCCGGCCTCACCCAATTTATTTGATATTGTTTGATGTTATCTGATCTGGTTTCCCAGGACAAGTCTGGTCTTCATTTCTTTGTTTAATCTGGGCTCTCATTTCGCAAATTGTCGACACAAGGTTCTGATCGTACATGTGTGTATGTTTCTTCCATGATTTAGGTGGAACTGACCTCTGTCGAGATAATGAAGAGCTTTGTAACTCATCTACAAAAGGTTCAAACCTATTTACTGTAAACGTATCAAGTTTCCACAACAAAGAAGATTTGTCCAGGCAACCCATCAGCACATTATTTACTGATTTTATGTGTTGGGCATTCTAGGTGGTTTTATCACCTGCCTGATTGACCAACAGATCAGTGGGGCCATCATGGTTGTGTAAACTCCTACATTCCAGCGTGGGCGTTTGATTGTTGTCTATGGATGGTGTGCTTACGTTCATATTGCTCAGTCCTGTTTTTATGAGTGTGATTATTCTCCTTCCTGGGATCCCTGGGAGATCTTGGTATGGTGAACCTAAACCGGGGTTACGCTCTGCACGGTTGCTGCAGCGGGTATTACTGTAACAGCCAGTACCTGCCTGGAGAATGGTGTTGCTCTCGTTAGGGATCTTTTCCCTCAGTGCATCAGGTTCAGTGTGTCTGTGCTCTCTGTTGTGTGTATTGTGGTAGCCTGCCGCTGCCCAGAAACGGTCTAAAACAAAAGAATATGTATTTATTTATCAAATGTGAATGATCCCGCCCAAAGGTGCTCCCCCTGAGATGAAATAAGGATTTATCAAATGTGAATGAGCTCGCTCAAATGTGCTCCCCCTGAGGTGAAATAAATATGTATTTTTTTAATGTGAATGATCTCGCTCAAAAGTGCTCCCACTGAAGGGACGACAGGTATTTATTTATCGAATGTGAATGATCTTGCTCACAAGTGATACCACTCAGGTGAAACAGTTGGTTACTTATCAAATGTGAAGGATCTTGTTCGCAGGTGCTCCCACTGAAGGGACAAAAGAATCTCATGGTAGAAGTGCAGACACTTAAACAGGAGAACATAGCATTACAATCTCAAATGCCCCCCCCCCAAGTGCTGCTGAAATACCTCCTGGACCACTCCATGGTAGAACATAGATGGGAACCCACACAAGTTGAGGGTGTTTCTCGATGCTTGTACCCTAAAGTTCATGTTCAAAGCAGCCTATTTCCCTACCGATCGAAGCAGAGTTGGCCACATGATTTCCCATCTCAAAGGCACTGCTCTTACTTGGGCCACCCCTTTAGTCACTACTAACAATCCATTCCTCGATTCACATCCTGCCTTCATAAACAGCTTAAAGGCCATGTTTGGAATGCATATCATATCAGCCCAGGAACAATTATTGGATCTGAAACAAGGGTCTTTAGACTTGCTTGCTTACATCACTATGTTTAAACAGATGGCGGCAGACATCGCTTTTCTGGATGATGCCTTAATAACATTATTTAGGTGCAGATTAAAGGAGGATCTGTAGGAAAAGGTGTCCCGAGTGTACAACATATACATGACGTGGACATTTTTAATGCTAAAGGGTGGAGGAAGATTGTACACAACATGTAAAATGAAATATTGGTGGGGCAGCATACATCTATATACCTGTTCTCAGAGTCACCATCCAGATGTCCTTATATTAGTTATTCTAAACATCGGGATCTCATCCCCAAACATAGTTGTATCGCTCTATAAGAGACACCCATAAGGTTTCCTAACTATGGGTTTAGACACTATGAAGTGCTGAACTAGTGACGTACACAAAGTGCCTCCTGTACAATCTATATTTATGATGCGTCTCTTTCGAGGTTTAAATACTCCAGGACACACACTGGCTAATCTGCAATAGATCACTGTCTCTTGGGTAAGCACGTAAGATTCCCTGTGTGGGTTGGACATCTACTTTAGTGAATCATCTAAAGACATATTTAGTATACATTAATACTTAATTGAAAACATACTGGTACAATATTCCATTATCTAGTGAACAGACATTGGGGGTATCACATTAAGAGCACATAGGAATACTAAGCTTTCAAGATGGCTGCCGGACGCTCTTCATTAAGACACATCTTATAGAGAGTCAGGTGACACAGCCCCTTAGTCGAGTTCATGCCTGTCCAAACGTTTCTCCATATGGAATTCTAGTCCACAGCACAGCACTGAATATTTCAGAACTGTGAATCGTATGAAGAGGTAAGGGTGCCGCTCTTGGCACATATGTCGATGCAGGGTCTATTTAATTTTGATCGAAGCACGGATTACCAGTGTGAACAGAATAATCCCTTTTGCAATAGATCTTGCATTGCAATACAAGGATTATCGACACATGGTGACAACAAGGCAGTGCAGCTACTGGTGTCAAATTAAGCGGCTTATCCCATGTAATCTTTGGCAAAGTGGGACACTACTTCCTTTGTTAATCAGAGACTCTATACATGAAACACAGTTTTGACATGAATGCACTATCCCTTTTCAACAGTTTGACAGGAGGACATCCGCATTTTGAATTGATAAGAACAACTATAATGCGCAAAATAAAGCACTGGTAGTTGAATATTAGGCATGTAAATACACTTTTTTGAGTACAATAGAGGGTCCTGCATGAGGGAAAAATCAGTGCATTACCCACTGGACTATCATGCTTAAGGTGGCGGATGCATATCACTATATAGGTTCATCTAGGGTGGAGGTACATGACACATCAGGAAAACCATAGATGGCAAGATTGAACGTCTCTTAATTGATACACTTTCTAATCAGCACACTGGCAAGTGACTCTGATCCTATTTAACATAAGAATGTGAACCCTAGTTACACAACATTGTCACTTAGGGAGTATGGTAACGGTGGAGATAGTTACTAATTCAAGAATTGAACATTAAGTCAAAAAGATCATTGTTTTGCATTTGTTTAGCTCCTGAAGAAGGGGATGTTTCCCTGAAACGCGTTGAGCAAGAAGAATATGAAATAAAAGAAACATTAAAGACATTTATGTTTACTCTTGTTTATGTACAGTCATTTTTGAAAATTGTAATATAGACCTTGTTTGAAAATACAAAACCCGTTTTTCTGGCATAACAGTGTGCAGGGGATGGGGGGAGCCTTATATAACGTTCTGATCTTCATGTTTGTGATTACTGTCTCGTGTCACGGCGGCTATACCTCCCCTGCTCCCAAACTTGGATTGCCAGAAGAAGTCAATGAATAATAATTAAAATGCCTGAAGGTAGTGTGCATGGTAACACATTTATTTGCTACGATGTATATGTTGCCCGAAAAAGAGAAGATGGTCCTGAAGGAATACCTACACAATAGTTTAAAAATGTGTTAATCATTGAATTAACCTCGCCTGCGGGGCATCGTTATTTTTTATTCCCAAAAAAAGACACTGAAGCACTCCGTCCCTGCATAGATTTCAGAGGCCTAAACAAGATCACGGTACCTGACAGGTACCCCATGCCCTTGATCCCCAATATATTGAAGGCCGTGAAGGGTGCTGCAATCTACACCAAACTAGATTTTAGCAGAGCTTATCATCTTATACGGATTAGTGCTGGAGACAAATGTACGACCGCATTCTGTACTCCGTTTGGACATTTCAAATACAGGGTGGTGCCTTTCGGGTTATCAAATGCCCCTGCTATTTTTCAGTGGTTCACGGATCATCTACTTGCAGATCTCCTTCTACATTCACCCGTGGTATATCTTGACGACCTACTGGTCTTCTTGCATAATCATTTGGACCATGTTAGTTAAGTACAAATAGTGCTACAACAACTCCCACGGAATCTCCGTGGACCAAAATAAAGTGTCTGCAGTTCCCGAATGGTCCCCTCCAACCACGATAAAGGAATTTCAATGTTTTCCTAGCTTCACCAACTTCTACCGCAAGTTTATTTCGGAATATTCAAGGATCATCCTTTCCTTTATAGCTTTATTGAAGAAGTTGCCAAATACGCATGGTCATAGGTGGCCCACAATGCCTTTGAATCTCTCAAGAGGGATTTTTCGACGGCTCCAGCGTTAAGTTTGCCTGATTAGTCCAACAGATTTATAGACAAAAGCCTTTTTTCCGTTTTGTTCCCCGTACAACATCAGTTTCACGGTCAAGCATGGAAACACAAATCTAATGGCTGATACTCTGTTCAGAAAGATAAGAACACCCTCCTCCAAATTTTAACCAGAAAGACTGTTCCCAGGGGCTACCTTTCTACATGTTATCCACGACTTCCTGCAAGCAATTAAGCAGGGCACTAGTACTCACAACCATATGTGCACACAGACGGCGATCAAACAACATCACTTAACACTGGACGGTGATGACTATTTTCAAGACCATCATGTACTGTTGCCCACACCTACATCACAGAAAGAAGCAATGTAGATGTGCCATGATTCTCTCATGGTAGGTCATTGCGGAGTGACAGGGACTCTCACTTTACATCAGAGGCATTTTTAGTGGGCAGAGAGGTCACCTGACGTTCATGAGTATGTTTCATCATGTGTTGTTTGTTTACAGACAGAATCCCTTCGTAAAATCTCCCTTGGGTCCTCTATCTCCTCTCAAACTCCCCCAAAGACCCTGGCAAACCATCACCACAGATTGCATTGTGGATCTACAGAAGTCAGAGGGAAACACCACAATCATGGTGACTATAGACTATTTTACCAAAATGGCCAATTTCCAAGCCCGGAGACAGGCCCCTACAGCAGCCCAAATGACTAGGACATTAATTGAAACCATCATTCTCCATCATGAATTCCCCAAAACAATTGTTTTTAATCAAGGTCCTCAATACACTTCTAAATGTTGGAAATTGATCTGTTCAGCTCTCAACATCCGCAGGGCCTTAGGTTCCGGACTTCATCCAAAGACGAAAGGGGAAACTGAGAGGTTGAATCCAACACTCGAAGGCTATCTAAGGAGTTTTGTGTCCAAAGCTAATGACAACTGGTCTGCTCTCCTACCCCTAGCGGAATTCGCATATGACAAAGCTTCATTTTCATCTTTTTGTAATAGTCCTTTCTTTGTCTCTTAAGCCTTTCATCCCGTTTGCGTTCCTTCAGCTTCATTCGCTGCCACTGCATAGCCAGATGTGGATGCCTTGATTTATGACATCCAACAAGGCCATAAGCAAGCTCAGATCGCTCTGACAGCAGCACAGGACCGCAGCAAAGGCTTTGCATAGCATCATTGTAGTGCTATGCCTTCCTTGGCTCCAATGGACATGGTTTGCTTGTCATCCCAGTACTTCCCTTGCTGCTTGTTCCCATCTAAGCTGTGTCCCAAATATTTTGGACCATTTGAAATTGTTGTTTTCAGAGTTCTAGCTGCCTTTTTTTTAAACATCTGCATAACTGGTCCAAGCTGCACACTGTTTTCAAGTTTCCCGATTGAAGCCTAATGTCACTGACCATTTTCTGACATGGGCTCATTTTCGTCTTCCACCGGTTCTGACTTCCTGTGGTCCTGAATTTGAGATAGCAGGGATCTGTGTTTCCAGGTACGTTCATAGTCGCCTGTAGTATCTGGTGGATTGGAAGTGATATTCCCTAGCTGATAGTTCTTGGGAGTATGCTTCTACTGTCCATGCCCCTCGTTTCATCTGGCTTTTCCACCGCCTCTATATTTGAAAACCGGGGCCATCCCCCCCTTGGGAGGGGGCATACTCTTATGTCTAATTTTCACCAGCATTCTCTATGGACCAGGCGGAGGAGGATTTCCTCCATGTATTCTGCAGCATTTCCCTCCAACTTGGCTGCTGAAGTGCACTGCACTGTTTTAGTTCCTCCAGGGGGGCTGTGCAGGAAGAAGGTTGTCGCTATCACGGCATCGCAGGATGGAAATCAGGGAGTATTTGAGCAGCAGCTGTGGGAACAGTAGCGCGTTGCTGCTCTTAGCAGACAAGCTCAACTCATCCTCCTGTTCTGATTGCTGCAAGACAGTCTCTGACCCACTTACCTTGTCGGCACTCTCCAGTAACATAAACGCTCTGGTACAATCTCTGATCCAGCCAGAAGAAGAAGTCCATTGATGAGAATAATGAAGCTGTTCCTTCTCTTTGCACACAAACGCCACAGGGTTTTCTTCCCATCCAAGGGTTTCCCTGGATTCTCTGCCTCTTTATTCTCTACGGTGGGCTGGAGACGTTTCATGGTGATTCTTGCTAGCATCAAGAACTGTTGCATTTCAAACACCCATCCATTGTGAGTGTTTCTTTCACACCTGTGCTTATTGAAATTGGAATTGTGATCTAACAACACTTGTCAAACGATAACACAGAATTCCTAAGGAGAGCTCAGGGAGGATAGAAACCTCCAATGGAGCACAAGCGCAAACCCTAATGATACTCCAGTGCTGTGGAACCTCGGTAGGCCTAGGATAGACAGCCTCTGGGCTGGTGCGTAGAGTCGTTCGCCTCAGGACTCGAATGTGGACACAAAAGGGCCACCTCGCTTGACTGTAGTGCACTGCATGTTCATGGGAGAACTTGTGCTAAATATTCATAGACAACCTTATTCTGGGTCAGGGTTTCGTAAGTAGCAGAGCAGCTACCTCGCTGCAATCTATTGAAAGTTATCCTCTGACCCATGTTCATCAAAGGCTCACCGGTGGTGGCGGTGCCGTAAGGGTCTCCCTCCTGCCTGCTATGGTGTGGGGGCACATGGCAAACTCCTACCCACTTTGGGTGCACCTGCCATGGATGGCGCTCTTCTCCCTTTCCGGTCAGCCTAGCGGACAAGATGACCTTAGACTGCCGGCTTCAGCAACAGTGTGGCTCGACCTAGCATGTGGAAGGCAGGGAAGAGAGGCTGGGCCTTAGTTCTGGCTTTAAGACCCATACCTGAACAGCAGAAGGAGCAGCCTTGAGGCTGGCATGGGCATCTGGTCGGGACTGGGTGGGCCGGGCCATCTGGTCCTTCGGCTGTACCCAACTGGCCACCTGGTTGGGGCTGTCAGATCAGATGGTCCGAGTTGCAGCTGACAAGGCCGTCTCCAACATTTGTCTTTGGCTAAGCTTTGTAAGCCCCCACGTTGTGGGGGCTCAATAGTTGATGGGATGTGTCTTCCTGAAGGGTGGCTGCATGAATGCAGCAAGCCTACCCACCCCGAGGTGGCCAGGGGCCCTGTTACAAGCTTATTCTGCTCTCCCACGTCCCCTCGGGCACCCGGACACAGATAATACACAGGAGACAAGAAGCAAAGAGAAATGGCATGTAGTGCAAACAAAACAGCGCCTGGGAGCGCCTACCCCCTCCACTCCTCCAATCGGCCTCATCCTTCTATACAAATGAAGTAGCTAAAACCATTGTCCACCCATGAAACAAAAGTAAAATAACAAATAGGTCCATGGAAGGGAAAGGGGGAGTATTTCTGCAGTTGCAAAATGGTTTATCTGTCATATCTACGAGGCAGTCTCTGGTCTTGGAGATGTTCCTTCAGCTGTCTTTAGTCATCACAGCTATGTATTTCTCAGGAGGGGTCCATGAGCTGGTGGGGCTGCCTGAGGTGTGGTGTGCACGCATTCCAAACCACTGCAACCTTGCATGGCACAGCTGTTCAGCTGTAGCCCAGTCTCTCTCACTGCATTAGCGGAACCTCAGAGGAAACTAAAAAGAAAATGTAAGTATCAGATTTGGTAACAGGCCCCAGTGCAGGTGGTGCCCAATGGGCCTTAGCACAGAGTACAGGTCTTCAAACTGTGGGGCGGCCCCTCCCCTCCCTGCAGGGGGGCACAGCGACATCCCAGAGGGGCGTGAGAGCCCAGCAGGAAATGTAAAAAAAGGTGGCGGCTTACATGGTCGGACTGGGCCATAAAACTGTCTCAAGCACCAATGGAAAAGTGGCCCGCAGTTGCAAATGGATGCTCATTCCTTTAGTCACAGACTGTTTGATTAGTACTCATGGGGTGTTTTTTGTTAAAATGTAAGCAAATTGTGATATTTAAAGAATATTTATACAGCAACAATGGCCAAAACTACTAGCTGCATAGTGAAGAAACTAATCATCTGGCCCACATTGGCCAGAAAAGTGGCCCATTTTGACTGGCCTTCAATAGCATTTTGCATTTTTGGTACAGGCATTGCCCTATTGCCCTATAGACCAGTCCCAGTCTGACGAGTCATCCATAATGGGTGAGGTGGCTGAACTGTCAAAGGGAAAGACTGTTTCCATTTGACAGTTGAGTTCCCCACCACACTTGCTCACTGAGCCATGCAAGGCTTGTGGTGTTTTGCTTCGCCAGACTTGCATAGCTTATTGGAAATGCTGGCTGCGGCACTGCATGCCTGTATGTACGAGGGGGAGCTCCTCAGTCTCCTCGCACCTACGGACAGATCTACTGACCATTTCCTTCTCATTGTTCCTCCTTCCCCCTGCGCCTCCTTCTGTTTCCGCTCCTTCCAACTCCTAGCGCCTCTGCACTGGAACTCCCTTCCTCTCGCAATCCGCTCCACCCCTACCTTCCCCTCATTTCGCACTTCCCTTAAATCTCTCCTCCTCCATTCTCCTTGAAACCACCTGCCCCCTCTCCATCCCCTCCCTCCTCATTCTTTCCCCTTGACTATCTCTCCCCCCCTCTCCTACCTCCCCTCTCTCTCCCTTCCCTTTCCCTCCTCCAACTCATCACCACTACTCCCCCCTTTTCCCCTTCAGCTAATTGCTCTTTTCACTGTTTTGTTGAATGGTTCATATTGTAATTTGCTTTATGATTTATGCACTAAGTTGTTCCACTGTACAGCGCCTTGGTGTAAGGCGCTTTATAAATCAATAAATACAAATACAAATACAAACCTGGAGTGGGGCATTTCAGCACCCGCGCACAGGCCCCTGCAAAAGGTATGTTTATGATAATTTCTTTTGTATTTAAATATGTGTATGGATGCATGTATGCTTGTGTTATGAGTGAGTATGGTGATGGGTGGTCGTATGCATGATAGAGTGATTGGGGTGTGTGTGTGTGTGTGTTTGTTTGTTTTTGGTCCATTGAGTTGGTTTTGGCGAGTGGATATTAGAGGGGGAAGGAGGATTGTACAACCAAGACATTTTAAAAATGCTTTGTTGCCCAAACCCCTACCCACCTGCCAAAATCAGCTCTCCTTCTGAGGCACTGTGGAGCCCAGGGGACAGGGATGGTATTTTTTTTACTGGATATCTATCATAGATGTCCAGTCAAAAATACCATTCTTTCCCCCTTGACTCCCCAGCACCAATTGCAAACTGTTTGGCTTTTTACCTATTTTATTTTTAAGTATGCTCTAAAAAGCAACATTTTAACCCATTATTTAAAAGAATTCACGGGTCGGCAAACACCCCCCCCCCCCGTAACCTCCTTGATTGGTTCAGGCTCCTTCGCTGTGCTCGGTCACAATGGAATTTTTATGGGAAATATTTATGCCCCTCCACTTAAAAAAAACACAAGCTCCCACTGGCCCTTGGACTGTTGGGAATGGGGTTGGGGGAGCCCAGGGACTGTGGTGGTAGCAGGATGGGCGGGAGCACTGGGATAGTGGTGGGAGCAGGGTGGGAAGAGCGCAGGGTCTGTGATGGGGTGGGGAGAGCCCAGGGACTATAATGGGAGGTGGGTGCGGGTACGGCGTGCAATAGTTCATAGCCATTGGTACATACTGTCCATTTGGCATTTTTGGGGGGGCCCAGCCTGCACAGATTTTGCTCAGGGGGACCCACGCCAAAAAAGTGCGAAGACCACTGGCACAGAGCAAGGCTAAAGTGAGCCTGGAAGCTGAGGGAGGCCCTGGTAGCCCTTGGGCCTAATGCAGGAGTCCCAGGGAAAGTTCTAGCAGGGTTCTGTGGGGCGGCAAGGAACCTACTGGGTTGTCAGCCCGGACAACTGGGCCTTCACAGACCAGTCCCAAAGGGCCAGAGCAGAATGCGAGTCCCACCAAAACCCAGCAACTGGATGCACAGGCGTTGGGGCGGCAGTCTGCGTGAGACCCAGCTTGTGGACGCAGCTCTTCGAGGCAGACTGGGGCATTCCAGGAATGCACCCAGAAAAATCCGAGCCCTAAGGGGCACCAGCCTCTGAGGGATGGTGGTGGCTTCCCCCTAACTCATTTCTGGCCCTAGGGTGCACCAGCCCTCACTCACAGAAGGGTAAAACTCAAAGGTATCAAGACCAGCTCCCAGGCCCTTGAACACGAGCATCTCAAGTGGGGTGGACTGCCCCCTGCCCAGCGTTGGTCCTGGGTGGCCCTGGTTGCGTCTCTGTCCCTCCCAGAAAGGAAAAGCACTAATGCACCCTGGCCAGAGTCCCAGGACAGCCGGGGTGCTCCCACATGGGTCATTCCTCCCCTTGCCCAACGACAGCCCAGGGGACTCCCAGCAGAGTTACCCACCCCTATCTGGAGGGAAAAGCTCTAACACGTCCGGCCAGAGCTCCAGGTTGGACGGGTTACTGTCCCCTCCCTTGGGAACCTGCCTCATACTTGGGTCGACCATCCACCTGCCCAGCAGCAGTCCTGGGAGCCCTGGCTGGGTGCCCCTCCCTCGCTGGAGGGAAAAGCTCAAACGCATCCCAGACAGACCTCCGAGAATGCCAGGGTTGCTGCCCTCTCCCTTGGGAACCTGCCTTACATGTGGGTCTAATGTCCCCAAGTTCAAGGCAGTCCCAGGGATCCCCAGCGGGGTCCCCATCCCTTCTGTAAGGGAGGCATGGTATCACAATTGTGACAATGACACAAATGGGACAAGTTTCAAAACCTTTATTAAATTCTTGGTGTTTGGAAAAACTCCTACTTTGCCCTATAGCTATGATGCGATTAGTCTCTGATATCAAATAATAAAGAAAACACAGTCCTAGTCAGTCTATCTCAAACAAAATGGTCTATACTAAAAAAAATGAATGCCTGTCCTATATAAAAAGTGTGTAAAGGAAAATGTGTATGCAAAGGAAAGTCAGTGTAATGAAACAAAGGATGAAGATGGCTGAGTCAGCTCTCCTCCCCACGTTGGACAGCAGTAAGATAGCCCCTGTAGACAGTATGATACACTCTGGCTTAGGTTATGAAAAAAAGGCAGATCAAAACGTGGGTCGAGGCCCTCTTGGTCTTCCATGTTAAAGTCACTTAAGTTCACAAAAAAGTTCTTTCACAATTCTTAATTTTCACGTAGGTGTCCCTCTGTCGGGCTTGGACCTCTTAAAGCATAAATAATTCACGCAGGTCTCCCTCTGTAGGGCTCAGACCTCTCACGAAAAGTACCTGATTCAGCATAGATCTCCCTCTGTCGGGCTCAAACCTCACAATCACAGCACTTGCAGGGGCTTGCTTCCCCAAGCTCTACTCAGATTCAACAAAAGCACCTTCTAGGTCTCGCTCAGTCGGGCTCAGACCTTTCACTGATGTCGAAGACTTTCGAATGTGCAAGGCTTTTCCACAAACCTCTTCAGGACCAGTTCGACTTCGACTTAAGCACTTCCTTATGATATTTGCCCCAGTGTATCTTGGTCTGGGTAGTTGAAAAATGTCAAAGAAGTCTTTCTCTTAAAGCAGTCACCTTTTAACTTCCCCTTTCGCCGGGGTTATTCTTTACTATTGCGTATTTCAAAGTTCATTCACTTTGTTGCTTTATAACAAACCTCAAACATTTTGCAGAGACTTTCGAGTGGGCTGTTTCCTTTCGCTGGACCACTCTGCTACTCTGTATCACTGGCTTCACAGTTACTGCTGACTTTAAAGTTCACTACAGGTTTGCTTTCTTTCGCTTCTCACCAGCACGCGCTCAACCTTCAATTGTGAGATACACTGTTATGGCTTCAATCTGTCCTTGATACAAACCAGCCTTTCATATCTTTCGCTAACTCACTGGTTGCATGCATTTTCTGTGCTCTCTGTGGCTTTGATTCCTGAATCAATGTTAATATCACAGACTTGGCCTCACGTCCCCAACTCTGCCGTTCACGCGGGAGGGTCGCTGGCATCCTCAAACACAATGCAGGCTTCTTCTTGTCTGGGTTCTGGCCTTCTCTGCGTATCTCTCACGCTTTCATGGAGGCATCAACCTCCTGCAGGGACATTCAGGGTTTCCCAACCCCTCACTCTGGTCCCTCGATCGGTTGTCCTGCTCAAGAGGGTTCGCCTTCACCCCGAAAGATCTGCTCCTTCTTGCCTTCCACCTTGCTCTGAGTGTGTCTCCATGTTCTTCCTTTTATCTGTGTGGGGGGAGCTAACGAATATCACATGCATGTGATTAAGGTTAAGTGCCTTACTTTGCCTGACCTTATTAATGGGAAATGTCCAATGGGATATGTAAAGGTTAGCCTCTTTTATCCCGTTCCTCCTCTTCCTCAAGCCAGTGTTTGTGTAAAAAACGCAGGGGAAGTTGTGATGTTGGAGAATCCTATAAAATACAATTGGGTATGGGCATGGAAGAGGGGGGATACCGGGTCTCACCATCAGTTGTCTCACCCCCAATCCCGAAGATCCCTCACCCAGGTGATCCTCCCGCACTGGTCCAACCCCAGGATCTGGATCCAAAGACAATGGCTGTGCCCTGGCCACCTGAGAGAGAGACCTCCTGGAACAAGCAAGTGAGACACCCTTTGGTTTTTCACATACCCTTCCACTATGCGATGTAGCCACATCTGTTTTGCAGGGAAACTGAGTAAGGAAATCAACGTTCCCCTGTTCTTTACCATTTCTGTGTTTCACAGCGAAACAGTAGGGTTGTAGGTCTAAGAACCATCGTATGACTCAAAGGTTAGAGTCCTTTTGTTGACTTAACCATACTAAAGGTGAGTGGTCATTGATGAGTGTGAATTTCCTCCCTAGAAGGTATTAACTAAGATGGAGGTTTGCCCAAGTTTATTGTAAGGGCTTTCAGTTCCAATACTGAATAGTTCTTCTCTCTGGGAAAGAGTTAACGACTATTGAATAGGATGGGGTGTTCTAATCCATTGTGTATTTGAGATAATATTGCCCCTAAACCTGTGAGGCAGGCATCAGACAGTAATACAAATTCTTTTGAGAAGTTTACCACTTTTAATATGGGATTGTGTCATAAGGTTTGTTTCAGGTTGTTGTAACAAGTATTGTCCTCATCAGTCCAATGTATTATCTGGGATTCCACATTTCTTAATTTATCTACCAGTCTAGCTGGGCTATCTGAAACATTTGGGATCAACAGCAACAATATCAATCAGATCTCTCTTGGTATGTGGTGTGGGAGCATCTAGGACACCTTTTACCTTTTCTTGCTGCAGTTGTACAGCGAAAAAGTAGGGTTGCCGGTCTAAGAACCATCGCATGATTCGAGGGTTAGAGTCCTTTCATTGACTTATACATACTAAAGGTGAGTGGTCAGTGAAGAGTGTGAATTTCCTCCCTAGAAGGTAGTATCTAAATGGAGGATTGCCCATTGGATGGCATGGGCTTCCAGTTCCAATACCCTCACCCAGGTTATACTCCCGCACTGGTCACCCCCAGGGTCTGCATTCAAAGGTGATGGCCATGCCCGGGCCACTTTAGAGAGAGAACCCTGTGGACTAGCAAGTGAGACACCCTTTGTTTTCTCACACTCCCAAGAGGGAAAAGTTCTAACGAGGCGCAGCCAGAGCTCCAGTCCGGCGTGGGTTGCTGCCCCCCTCTCTTGAAAGTCTGTCTCAAACGTGGGTCATGGCGACCTCAGTTCGAGTCTGAGGTTGCCATGAATTCACAAAGACAACCAATGTTTTTAATTTTACAGATTCCCTATAAAACAAACGGGATGTAAAATGTAGGTAGACACCTCCCACCTCTGTCTACCCTCGATTTGAGCTCTGCTTTTAACACATCTTCACAAATTGCACTAAACATTTTCACCATTACAGCCATTGAGATGTGGAGCATTTCTGCACTATTTCTTCCCTTACCTGGTGGACAATGGAGAAGGCTTGCATCACCATTGCACTGGCACTCTTCCAATTTCCCTGTGAGTTCCTCTGAACTTGTGCACCAAACACTGCCTTACAAAGCCACCTAGTTATTAGGTGATAATGTGGAGCAACCAGCACACCCTGGTTACCTATTCTATAAGATGATGTGTATAGTAACCCATGATTAGTGGGTAGCACACTCTACAGGATTGTAACTTTGTTGTTTACCTGATCAGTTCGACACAACCAATTAATATATTTGACAGTGCACTAACTGCTAATTATGTCCCTTTCCTTAATAAACAATAACAATGTAATTAAACAAACACATTGATGCACTTCCAAATCATAAACAAATGCTTTGTAAACCATCAGAACTTCTTGAGTGTTCGGCAAATTGCTAGATACATGAAGCTGATATTGGATCACTGCCAACCATCATGCAGTGCTAAGAGCTCTAACTTTTCGAGAGAAGTTTTCAAATTAAAGTTGCTTGTAAAATATCATCAACCACCACTTTTCAGTTTTAGCGTCTTTTTTATGTATAGATTTTAATACCAATGTGTGTCCATTGATATCTTTTCATACTGACACCTATGGACCTATGGACCTATGGACCTCAGTTGTTTCCTCTGTAACTTTACCGATTTGAGGTTCTCCTATCTACTGTACACAGTCTGAAGTTCTAATGATGACTGAGTGAATGTTTTGCTGGCTCTGCGTATGATGAGGCCACAGAAGATGTGTGCAACATTCCTCTGTACAATCCAAACAATCTAAACATGCTGAAGATCTCATACTTTGTAACTTTATTTGGTAATTTGCTGATATTTTCCTTACAGAAACCGAGTTTAATGCAATAATATATGGAGGCTATAGGCTACCTGTCGAAGGGAATGAGATGGAAGATGAAGGTAAGACCATGCTGTTTGTGTGTATGTGGTGTGAGGTGAAAAAACATTCTTTGTCCATCATATTAGATCCATTTGTTCAGTTACCTTCAGGCTGGTGTGGCAAGATCCCAACATGTGGCCTGTGGACCCACCATACTATTACTTTTTCTACTAAAATAGAAACGGACAAACAGATAAGTTGTAAAGTGAATAATATGAAGACATGATGAGCAGACACTCTCTTTCTGTGTGGTTCAACTTGATGTGCAGACATATCCAGTGTTCAGTGACACCAAGGTAAGTCCCTCTGGTGAAGAATGTCATCAACAGATGACACTTCCTAGTAAACCTGTATGCTGCCAGTATAATAGTGGATGGAGACACCTCTGTTCAACACCAGATACTCAATCAGCTTCATATATGTATTTACAACTGTGCACAAACAGATACAATGCCAGGAAGTGAAGGGTGGCCAAAAGTAAAGTCTCCATTTCTAAAGTGATAATCAGTGGCAAAAAAATCTACCAAAGGTAAAAAAAAGAACAAGGAGTTCCCTGTGTGTGTGAAGGGGATCACAAGTACCAGAAATCAAGTTCCAAAGTTCAATGCAAACCACAATTTGTAGCAAGGAAGGTCCAAAGTTCAAAAATGCTTCCAGTGTTCAAAGCCAAGTTTTCACAAGTAATCATATCGCCTCGAGGTACGTGTCTTCCTCCTACCAAGCATCTCAGAGAGCTTAGTGTTATTTCTTGGTCCTTTTTCTGTTCCTTGGGATGTCTTCTTCACAGACTTGTGTGAGGGGTCCTCCAAGGTAAGAAACGACTGGGACACTAGAGTAATCCAAAAAGGAGTGTACACCAAGCAGGAATTAACACAATTGATTTAGACCCAGAACGCAGCTGGGAAAGCATGGGTCAACCAGTCTGTGGAATGCAACTGAGTGAAGTTGGCTGTCAACAATGACCGCAGCGGGCAAAGCATGTAAACACAAATACAATAATTTGCATACACACAGTTGAAACATTTGTTAAAACACCCTACAAAAAGCGGATTGGTGCGACTACGTCAGTCCCCTACGTCTAGGTATACATGAATGATTGTCATTGGATCATTCCATCCTGACCCCTTTGTCCAACGCCACCCATCGTGATGTCACACACCTTGCCTGCCCACCCCACCATTACGTTCCAAATCATTACGTGATTGTGCTGACCACTGGAACCTTATTCATCTGCCTTTGCTAAGCCCTTATCAAAAAACCTGAGCTTGGCAAAGGGGAGTCATTCACACAGCATCCCACCAATGAGGTGCCCTGGGGACATCAGCAAGAACACAAAACACTGTTGACCCCTAGGGACCCCGAAACCTCTGCTTATGATTGGTTCCCCATTGCTCATCCCCTCGCCCCACAGCCTTCTTCACTGACCGTCTGCCAAGGGGCGATTTGATATCACGTACCTCATCGTGGTTGGATTTTTTTACTGCATATAATTTGAATTTCCTACAAGTTCCCATCTAGCACACATGTGCCTGGCTCTCTGGCCTCAACAGTATCTGCTGGTCGCATTCCCCTGGCTAATTTCTCCTGGGAATGGTCAACTTGCAACATTTCTTTTGCACACTGCTCTAGTTGAGTGCTTGAGAAATTCATGGTTACCCAGGACATGAGTCCTGTGGCTGCGGAAGACAAATGTTTTACTTACCTGAGGCCTATACTATAAAATGACTGTTGTGCTGTTCACATTGTGTTACACTATATTTTCTACCCACTGCCCCTGCCCCTTAGCCCTATCCCCTGCGTGCCCCTCTCTCCCATGCCCCACCATATACTCACAATTCCACTTTCCTGCTGAACCTGCATATAAGTTACACAGCACAGCGGTCAATGAGGTCCTCACCCCATGAAGGGCCCCCCTACCCTGATGGGTCCTCCCTCAGGCGCATAATTGATAGGTGCATCTCCCTTGGCAGCTCTGAATTTGCACCTTTACAACAAACTCATGGCTCAAGGACAGACTGATTTTTTGGGGTACTTCCAGACCTCATTCTCCAATCCTTCTGCTAGTGTTCTTCTGGCTAGGGATCCGTTTGGAAACATTTCCTCATTGAATGGTTTGGTCCTCACTACCCTGGATACTTTGCTGATCATAGTATAGTTGTCTTGTGAAGCATAGCCCTGCTCTCCTTCATGACATTCTACCCCTCTCAACAGTCCCTCCTGTTCTCTTCTCAATCTTGTCTAGTCTTAGACTATCCCTTTAGCAGCTGATGGTCCTTCTCCTATTTGCAATCCTCCCCCTCTTTATTGCCTACCTTATTACGTGTCTCCTCTGTGATCTCTCCTCCATATCACAACCCTTCCCTCTCAACTGTATACCTCTCAACAATGCTCTTCACTGGCCTTGCTCTTCTCTGTCACCCAGTGTTTCCCCTAGTGATTGTCTTTCTCTGTACAAGTCTCTTCACTAATCGTTCTGATTTCCTTTGTCTCCTCCTTCAGCCTCACCATGGCCTTGTCTCTTATCCTCCTGCCATTATTCTGCTTAATTTGTATTCTCGCTCTCTGTCTGCTGTTGTTTTCTCCTGTTTTCCTGATTGTAACCCCTTACCTTGTACTCCAAGGTGGACCTGTTCTTACTCTCCTTGAAGAACAAATCCTCCCATGTATCTAACCAATGCAAATATTTCTCCGGATTCACTTTCTACCTCACTTTTTCTGCAAGAACCCCCTGGCTCCACTCCAAAGATGCTACTCCTCTGATCTCCACTAACACTACTCTCTACTTTAGTGTCTAGTTCTCCTTCTAACAACTCACACCTATCCTCATTCTTCCACTCTTCTCTACACACACAGCATACAGAGGTCTGCCTCTTTCTGCACTCCATTGTGATGCTTTCTAATGCTGGTATACCCCTTAGGTCCAAGTTTTCTAGTGTCTGCCACTAATCCTGGTCAGCTCTCCAAGGTTGTCTTCCTGCGGCAAAGCTCTCCTGCTTGGGTTGTCCCACAATCTGCCTCCCTCCATGAAGCTCTTCCCAGGACCTACAAAGGCTACTTGGTCTGGCTGCTTTTTATACGTGTCTGCACTGCTTCAAGGCTGAGTTTCAAGGTATCAAGCTACTCCTTTGTAATGGGGCTGGTTCTCTCCCCTGATTGGGACATATGTTCCTGGTCAGGTCGGGGTTCCAGTGCTGCCCTAATATTTTATAGTGGCTTCTGCTGGTTTGTGTTTTCATCCCCCTCCCTTGAGATCTCCAGTGAGGATGGTTGCATCCCTCAACAGTGGCGGGCAGGGAGCACAATGCTGGATACATTTCAGTTGTTCCGTGTGTGCAGGTTTTCCCTTGAAATAGGAGTTTTTAGACCCATGTGAATCTGGGAGTCCCCATTGGAGATTTGTAGTCGAACACAGTGGTAGGCACCTGCCTTTAGGCTGGTTTGTCACAGTGGGTATGTTGCACTGAAAGACTAAGATCTGGCAGTGGCACCCACCTGGCACTGACTGCATGTATTGACCAATAGCTCCCATGATTCCCCTTCTTGCACTGTGATGTCTGAGGTTAATGGGATTTGTAGGCAAAATCATCTTGAGGGTGACAGGTTAGCTACCTCTGATTCCTTTTACTCACTGATAGGGTACCTAGAGCATGGAGGGGGCAAGCAGCTGTTACCCACAAGGTTGAGGGCTGTTTTCCACCACTAAAGCTCAAGAGGCATTATTGTTTGGTTACCTATGGGAATTAGGTCTGTGTGGATTTATAATATATTTCCTTAACAGTTTTCCTCAAAGCCAGAAGGGACTATCCCAGTCCAAGTTGGCCTTATAAGACTTGATGGCTGATTGGCTGGAGCTCCCATGATGAGGCAATCAGGAAAATGTGAACATTTTCTTAATTTCCTTTAATCTGTTGACTTGGTAGATAGAGGGATACACTACAAGTTGTTGGAATTGTTGTGTTACTCTCTGGTGGAAGTTTAATATTTTACAAAGGGGGCATTACCCACTCATTGTTTCTTAACTAGAAATTAATTCCTCCCTCATGCATATTGATGAAAATTGAAAGGGGCCCTTACTTTAAGTCTTTACATTTTGAAGGCATGACCTCTGCTAATGCACTTCAAGCATCAGATAGGAGAAAGGACCCTACATTGCTGCCCTCAAGCGAATCTTAGAAGTTAGATCTGTGACAGGTGGGCTTCTCATTATTACTCAAATGTCTCTTTAGCACAGAATGCGTGAGAGGAAGTGGTCATCAAAGTATATGTGCTACCGGCAGAAAAGAAGTGTTTCATTATTACATGTGAGCTACCAGCTGTGCAGGAAGCATTTTGCAAACAAGCCCGTGCTATCAGCATAGTTCGCCTGTGGGACTTATACTCCACTACCCTTGTACACTAATATTTGAAAATAACTAGAGAGAAGTTAACAATTGGTGCACTGGAATCCTCCGAAGGACAGAAGATGAGTTTTTAGCAAACATTGGATTAGTCCTTAGTCCCGAGAGGCTCCAGTGAGATAATGAATATCTTATAAATATGTATTAAGATATTTAGGGAAAGTTAGTTAGGAATAGAAAGAAACATTGTAATAAAAAATGCAAGACAACACAGTGATAAACTACTGACTGAGCTCTTCTGTTTTTAGACTTGGTAATTTCAATTTAGCTAGTGAAAAACTGAGACTCTCCCGATGGCAGTTAGCGGAGGAGTCCAAGTTCTGAGAGCATTCCTGGTTGCTTGGTGGTGAAAGAAGGAGTACAGTAAAGCAAGTTTGGGACTTTATATTTGGTGTGTGTGTGTGTGGGGGGTGTGTGTTTCAAATCTGAGAATGTAAGGAGCTGGAGGCAACTGAAGATAGAAATCTAGACCACAGAGATCCAGAATAGTAGTAGAAAGAGAAGACCTAGATCTGGAGATTGTTATTATATTTGCTTCCCCATTTCTCTCCAGAGGTCTTGTTTGTAGCTGTGAGTAGAATCGGTCACAGGCAAGTTGTTAAGAGGGGTGTATGGTTCAGCTATATTCTGCATACCCAACAAGATAAAAGGCCCACATTCAGACTATCTGTCCCACAGACATTATACTGAGTTCCCTCAGTAAGGTGCTGGCAGAACATAGGTAGGAATAGCTGGCCTCCAGAAGGTAAGCTCAGTTCTTCAGCAATAAGAATGGGGATTTGACCTCAGTAACTTGCAGGCTGAGAGAAATCCCTTACTAGAGTCAGAGGCTAGCTTCGAGCTGCCATATATATTTCCTAAGAAACAACCATGTGACCAGGATAAAATAAGAGCAGTGATGTTGGAGGCTGGTAAATCATTGTGCTCAGAGATAACTCATTTGGCTATTCACATTGTTCCTCCAAAACTTTCTTTCATGGAAATCCTAAAAAGTAAAAATTATTCTTGACTTATCCTTTGCCGACACTTCATAAGTGCTTCTAAGACTGCCTTTATTTTATCTTCTATTAGGAGGGGCCTGTTGGCTTGCTCAATAGATTGGTAGCTCGCATGTTGGAAGATTTTGCAATGTTCAAGATGGAGTTCAGTAAAGTATTTGACTGGAGGCAGATTTCTGAGAGTGTTGATGGGGAGTTATTCAAACTTGAAGCTCGATTTGATCAGTTACATCACCCATTTTAGGAATCTGGTGATGGAGAACAGGGGCGAGTGGAAGAGGACTTCAGTTTTCTATACAGGTTTGTGAGACAAATTGATGAATGCTTTGGCTTTTGGTGGTAGATAGAATGACTTTTTGTGAGGCTTTGATGGATTTGTTTTTGTATGTGGATATCAAGTTATGAAAGTGAACGTTAGAGCACAGGGGGAGCACCCTTGAGGGGAGGTTCTGATTGGTAGCCAGAGAAGATCACATGTTGGAAGATTTTGCAACGTTCAAGATGGAGTTCAGTAAATATTTGACTGGAGGCAGATTTCTGAGAGTGTTGATGGGAATTTATTGATTGATTGATTGATTGATATTTTATTTCTATTGCGCTCGTACACAAGTGTTTCAGAGCGCGACAAGGCAAGGGAGGGGAACAGGGGAGAACAAAACAGCGATCTTACTAGGGCCAGTGACATTGAGAACGCGCAAGTGCATGGAAGAGGGGGGAGGGGAAAAGTGCATGGAAGGGGGGAGAGGTGGAAAGTGCGAAGCAGAGGAGAAACAGATAAATAACCATAAATAAATAATAAAGGCAACAAACAGTGGTAATGCAGCTAGCAATTTGCAAGTGCTAGGTTTAAGGCAGCAGACAGGGTAGGTCTGATAAGTGCAGGAAGAAAAAAGGGGGGCTGTATGGGTACAGATACAGACCCCAGTGCACGGGGTGGCCCGGAGGCAGAGCGGGAGGGTGATAGGATGAGCAGGTACCTGGGCCCAAAAGACCGAGGGTGGCCAGGTGCACGGTGCCAAGAGAGAACAGATCAGCAGGGGAGAAGGGGTGCAAAGACAGAAGAAAAGAGGAAGGTCTTGAGGTGCTTCCGGACCCAGAGATGGTTCTCCTCAAGTTTTAGACTGGCAGGGAGGCTGTTCCAGAGGGAGGCCGCACCCGAAGACAGAGATCTACCCCCAGCTTGTTTCTTAGAAAAACGACTCACCCTGAGTGAGTTGGAGGTAGAGGAGCGAAGAGCTCGAGAGGGGAGGTATTTGCGGAGGGATAGCTGAAGGTATTTTGGACCCAGGCCCCAGAAAGCCTTGTGGACAATGCAGAGGGTTTTGAATTTAATCCTTGCATCCACTGGGAGCCAGTGAAGAAATTTCAGAGCTGGAGAGATACGATCCCAGGGCTTGAGGCCAAGGACAAGTCTCGCAGTCCTGTTCTGGATTAGTTGCAGAGGGCGGAGAGTAGAGGCAGGTAGATTTAGAAAGAGGCTGTTACAATTGCAACTCGAAGCACAATTTGATCAGTTATATCACCCATTTTAGGGCTCTGGTGATGGAGAACAGGGATAGGTGGAAGAGGGCTTCCGTTTTCTACAGAGGTTTGTGAGACAAGTTAATGGATGCTTTGGCTTTTGCTGGTAGTTAGGCCGACTTTCTGTGAAGCTTTGATGGATTGGTATTTCTAGGTGGATGACAATATAGGGAAGTGAAGGTTAGAGTGCAGGAGAGCACCCTTGACAGGATGCTCGGGCTGAAAGTGGGCAGTACGCGATTGGTACCTAGAAGTGGCAATAGTAAATTTATCGAGCTTCAAACATCTTTGACCTTTGTTTCAGTAGGAGCGAGTGAGGAAGAAAACAGGAGGAAGTATAATCTCTGCCTTTTCTTCAGAAATAATATTTTAGTTTTTGAGAAAGTGTCCTCACAGACCCAAGTAAATAGCTTAACCAGAAGTTGGGCCTCAGAAAGTAGCAAACAACATTCTGGCAGTTGCCGCCCAGCTCACACTCAATTTATCCATATTTTGGGAAGGATAATTTAGGTGTTGCAGGGAGATTATGATACATTCTGGGTCCACTGGGAACCTTTTAGATTTGGGCATTTTAAGCGCAGTAGAGATTATGTTCTGCCCAAGGAGATTGTACAGCAGGTATACAGAGTAGATGTGCAGTAATTGTCGGGCCTAATCAGTTATGCGATTGATGCTTGGGTCTGGAGATTCAGGTTTCTCATTGGAAGGAAATCTTTTTTTCTAGCTTAAATGTGTGCCACAGTCGAAAGTGGTTCCTGTAATGCTTTGCACAATCCTAACATAGACTCGGATAGGAGGACCGTACTAATTTGATCCAATCTATATAAGGAGTGTTGTTTTGGAAGCAGAACTCAGGTGATCCTGCAGGAACAGAAGATGGAAGTTGGGGAAACCTTGGCAGATTTATTGTGTGCAGATTCTAGTCTATGGAAAAACCAGGCTGTGAAACAGAATAACTATGTTTTGTAGTGGACTTCATGGCAAAGAGCAGGTATCTGGAGAATTGGAGAGGTCCATGACAGTCAGAATATGGATGATTTTGAGTTTCTGTGCTTTAAATATAAGCTGAAAGCAACTGAGATTCGTTGTTATAATGCTCTACGGGAACTTTTTGATGCATTTGTTCATCATTGAATGCTACAATGGATGCTAAACATGCAATACCTCTCTCCAAGACCATGACTTTGTCTGTATCTACTTTATATAAATTGGTTACAACTTCTACATCTCAGTTAACATCTCAATCTGGTAGCGGGAATTGGGATTTGGATCTGGGTTGCTCATTGTCAGATATTGAATGGAACCCCATATGTACAGGCCCATGTAAATACAAAGGTTATTTAGACTTGAGGTATACACAACAAAGAATTAACCATTATCTATACTGGTTTCCATGGAAGATGGGATTGTTCAAGCTGTGTAATACGGATGTTTGTTGGAACTGTAAAAGAGAGGTGGGCACCACACTCCATATGTTGTGGTTGTGTGGACAGATACAATTATCTGCGATGGTGTTGTTTAGAGAATGGAACTAGTTATGTATCAAATTATACCCAGAGATCCACGTCTTGGTGTGTTGGGTTTAATCCCATTAAGTATTGGATTGTCTAACAGTAAAATGTTCTGGGCATTGAGAGCCCTTCTTCTAGCTAAGAAGCAAATTCAGAAATTTTGGAAAAGTGACACTTCCCCCAGTGTTGATGATTGGTTGCAGAGTTTGTCCCTTCTGTCTAGGAGAGAGAAAGTTTCCTTTAATGAAAACTTGATAAATTTGAGAGGATTAGGGGTGCATTTAATGATCTTTATGCTTAGTTATTTATTCACATTATAGGGTTCTTATTTCCTCTTGATTTTGTATTTTTTCTCTTCTATTTTATTTGTTCCTTTTACTCTCTATTGCTTTTTCTCTGGCTCTTTTGTTCACCTCGACTTTTATCTTTCTGTGTTATACTTTTAAAGATTGGGCTACTATGTTGTATTTGAATAAGTATTACTCTGTACATTTGTTTTATTGTATTGTGTTTTATTGTTTATGTAAAATACTACATGAATAAATAAAATTTTGAAGAAGAAAAAACAAGAGAAATCCTGGCAGGAGAGTATATCAGGCAGTTTTGAGCAACAGAGAAGTCTTGGTAGTAGAGTACACCAGGCAGCTGAAAGTGCATGAAGAGTCCTGGCAGGGGAGTATACCAGGCAAATTGCAAACCTACAAATAATATCAAGCAGAAACAGTGCTTCTTGAACAAGGAAGGAACTTGTGCAACAAAAAGGAACTTTTTGTTCAAGAGGGAACTCACATGGCTGAACAGTGTTTGTCTAACAGGACTGTTGTGGGCCAAGAAAGACACCAAGGAACTGTTAGACCCAGAGAATTTGTAATACCAGTGAATAATCCAGGGGAAAGGAATACCCCTTTGGAATTAAGATTCTTTCCAATTTGGAGAACATTTACATATGAGCAATTCTGTTTTTGTTTGAGAACACTTTTTCCAATACCAGGTTAAATACATTTCCCATATCACGTTATCATTTGTTTTAGTGTGAGGATCAGGATAAATTGTTTTTGACACAAAGGCAGCTTTTTGATTTATGACATCCTAACAACGACAGATACTTCTTTTTTATTTTTTTAGGTAGGGAAACACTTCTTTAAAATAGGGTGAGAGAGGCATTTTCCCAAACCGTTTCAGCTGAATAAAAGACTTTAACTAAAATCATGGTAACCCAACCAAATTGGCAATGGGATTTTTGCATTGCTTGTTTAATCTTTTGTTTTTATAACACATTTTATTGATTTTCAACATGTAACAAGATTGAGAACTTTTCATCAACAAACATTCAGGCAAACAAACACAGTAGGTGAGCCAAACACTAATATGACCTGAATATCCACCTTACAAGAGTTGAGTATAAGGACAGCTAATTCGCTACTTACAGCCCTGAACACAGTTGGCTATTTCCAATGGATCACAGAACTAACGCACACTCTGGATTGGGTTCTTTCACATAGTTAAACATCTTGAACTCCACCTCCACTAAGTTGTCCATGGTCTAACCATTTTATGATCAACTTTACGGTATGCCTCCCGAAGCATCAACTCGTCTGGACAAAATGCCAAGAACTCGGAAAAAAGTATTGTAATTTCAAAAATGTGACACATTCCAAATTCTCCTCACTTTTGAAATCCAAACTGCTCCTTCCAGACCCATTTGACAGTATCTCAACACTAGTCTCTCATCTTTCAGCTACCATCTCCTCTATTATAGGAGTGCTAGCTCCTGAAAAAGAAAAACAAACCAAACCATAGACTTTAAAAAAACACCTGGTTTAGTTATTCTCCAATCAAGATTGAACAAAAGGCTTCTGGAGAGTGAATGGAATAGAAATCCATCTCCCTTGACCATAACCAACTATGACAAATCTGTCAAGAACTTTAAGAATGCTATTATTAAGGGGCGTTGCTTGGAGCCACGGTGGTTGGAGCAGCTTCCTAGGAGCTCCAGCTTGACCCACGGAACAAAGCAAAATATGGCTGTAAAATGGCTCAACGAGACACATAAACCCAGGGTCACGGTATGCAGTGCCATGCTCCCGACTGGTAAGCTGCCCTAGATCGGGAGATCCCCGCGACGAGAGGAGCTTGTCCACGTATTCAGCAAAAGAGGCAAAATGGCAGCCATGAATCCACCTTCCAACGCTCCGGAGGACCTGCAGGGGTCCTGGAGATGGGACCCACTACCTAATGACTAGCAGCTGTGCAAGAGACCACATCTCGGCATCGGCAGACTGAGCCCCGGTGACTCGGATGAGGAGCTGAGCTGGAGCAACAATCCACAATGAGGGACACCCCAGGTGGTTGCCAAAGCAGTGTGGGTAACCCTGGAGCACCACCTAAAGCCCTGCAGCCCCCTACGCATCGCAAGAGCCATCCCTCATCCCTCCTACCATAATAGCAGCCCTGACCCCGGTGCCCCGGAGGAGGAGCTGAATCTTACCGGAGTGCGAGGGACCCCCTCTGATGGATGCCGGTGCTCTGAGGAACACATCAAAGCCCCATTCATGCCCTGCAGCGACACGCAGGACATGCCTTAAGAGACATCCTTCACGTCCATCTGCGGGGATGGAGTCACAAATAATGCACCGGAGCCCGATGTGAAGCCCTGCAGAGACCCGCATGGCAAGCCGCGAGATATATCCCTCGCTTTCATCTGCTGGGTATCAGGGGAAGCCAACCTCACTCCAGCTTTACAGCCGATGAAGCTGCCTGAAGGTAGGATTGTGGGATTGCATGCGCTGAGCAACCGCAGCGGCACAGGCCCCCACTGATACCTCTGCTCCCTAAATTAAGCAAAGCAGACTACACCATGAGGTGGGTTTGCTCTTGCTGAGAAGCCATACACCCTCACCTAGCAGCAATTGCAGAGGCTGACCAGCCCTAGCACAGGCAGCCCTAACCTTACCACTCCTTCTCTTAGACTGCAGGCACCAAACCGTACATAAGAGAAGTGGTCTATCTGCCTTGACTCTCCCCCTAATCAATCTCACCATCAGGGGGCGGAATCCGCCGAGCTGTATTGCCTTCCTTCCAACTACTTCCATCATGCATCAGCCTGCAGTGTGGGGATCAGCATGGCGGGGAACACCCACAACCCTCACGGAGGGACATAGATCGTACCACATTGCAAGGAGGCCAGGACAGGGCCAGAAGGAACAGAAGCAAACAGGGCTGCGTGAGCTTCACAGATACCCCTCAGACCACACAGCAGATACACTAGCAGGGAGGCCAGTGCCAACATGACCTCACCAGGGCGTTACCAAAATCCTGCCTGGTAAAGAATAAAGCACACTCAGGTACTGGCCTCCCCTGTATCCACTCACCACACCAGAGTGGAATAGAGGGCGTCATAAGCGAAGGACTCAGCCGCAACAACCAAAGAAAGAGAGGAAAAAATGGCAAAGAACCTAAAATCGGCAGAGCACACGGCTATCTCCCTGCTGCTGACATCTTCCTTCACTGAAAAAGCAAAGAGGGGGGACCAAAGCAAAATCAGGGCTCCTGCGGTAAATCCAGAGCCCGTAAGCAGCCCCATTGCACAAGCAGTGACAAAAACAGACATGCAGGAACTACTGGCGGCCATAACCAAAGAGTACCAAAAGGATACGGAGGAAGTGATGAGCAAAATCACAACCCTAGACAAACTTGTGAGTGAAATCATAGGCAGAACAGCAGAAATCGAAACTACTGTATACGAGTAAAACATTGCAATCGGAGAGTGAGTAGACAGAATTGCGAGTCTAGAGGCCAGATGTGAGGCCCTGGAACTCCAACAGGAAGATGCAGAGAACTGCTACTGGCGCAACAACATCCACCTTCGGGGCATCCCAAAATCAGTAACAGACACGGATCTGGAGCTCTTCACGCTGGACCTATTCTTCTTCATCCTAACCGTACCAGATAAAACCGTGCTGGAACTTGACAGGGTGCACAGAACATGGTCAAAACAAGGCTCAACTACCCCACCGGATGTTCTAGCGAGAGTGCACTTCTATAGAGAGAAGGAAGAAATAATGCAAGAAGCAAGAAGCTCAGAACACATCCACTTCAGGGATGCCACCATATCTCTATACGAAGATCTTGCGGCAACCACACTTATGAAGCAGAAAGCCCTAAAGCCTATCACTGAATGGCTACGAGAAAGGAAAATCACATACCGATAGGGGTTTTCTACTTCTCTGAACTTCTCTTTGGAGGGCAAGGCCTGTCTTATTCGCACCCTAGAGGAAGCAGAGAGATTCCTAAACCTGGAGACGGACACACATATAAGGAAACAGCCTGCCACGATGAAGGGCTGAGAGACTCTGTGAAATCCCGGACCCTCGTTGATCGTCGACGCAGAATCAAGGGACCTCCATCCAAAAATAAGCACAATAACAAAGACTAAAAAGGGCTCTGCCTCTGAACACAAGGCTGTCCGGATTCTAAAATGGTGTGTTTAGAGCCCCACCAAGCCAAGTGCTTTTGACCCACACACCTGACAACCAACAACCAAGAAAGCTTCAGAGACCCACCAACAAGTATCCTCACAAAACAGAGGAGCCTAAAGGAAATGGTTGCACCAAAAAACTCTGCAGATCAGGGACTCTGCATCGGATGCAAATAAGGAGCATTACCCACATTCGCAGGAGGCTTTGTTGCCTCTAGTAAGATAGGTTGCGAGGGCCATGCCGGTTACCATGTTGGTCGAGGTCTGCAGCAGACAACCTGGCTCACAGGGGGGGTGCGCAGTTGGGGAGGTTACATAGGGGGGTCGGGAAGGAGAGACAAGACTGAACAGCTATTCATCTTGGGGGACTCAAAGACAATCGCTAAAGGCAACCGTATAGACAGGCTAAATCACAAGCAACAAACATTTGGCCTAATGAAGCAGGTTCATAATGAGCAATCCAGATGATGGACCCAAGCAAAGAGCTCACTGTGTTAACCTGGAATGCACAAGGGGTGAACTTTCCAGGGAAACCAAAATAAGTTGAACGCAGACTTTCCCAACTCTCTGCGGACATTGTCTGCTTACAAGAAACTCATCTCCTGGAATGGACGAGAAATGTATTAAAGGAATAGTGCGCCAAAACATTTGATTGTCTTAAAAGATGGGCAATGATCAAAAAGACATATTAAACATCTTTAAAAAAAAGTTCCTATGTAAAATTCTTAGCAACTAATGTTTCAAGCACTAAGAGGCATCCATTTTGTGAAATGGACAAGCCTCCTGTGCTTGTGTTAATCTCTGACCTCGCGGCAATAATGAAGCAAAAGCCACCTGCTTCTAGCTTTTATTACAGAGGCTTTTGCTTCATTATTGCCAGAGAAGCGGAGAGCAGAGAATGCAGGCAGGAAAGCGCATGCCGGTAAGTGCTTTCATAAATACAACGTTGCTGTGGTTAGAATGCCCCGGGGATACTTCCAAACTGATTTGACAAGTGGAGGGAGGGAGGCCTAAACCAAGTAGAGGACTTCTTCACCAACCATACTCCACTAACATTTGAAGAATGCAAAACAAAATTCCAGGTCCCAGAAACTGAACGATTCCGTTACACGCAGTTTAGGCACTGGCTATCCCACAGCAACATAAAAGCACATGGTGGCAGAGAACTACAGCACTAGAACACACTCTAACATCAAACCCCCAAAAGGCAAGATGTCGACCCTATACAGACTTCAAGACAAACCAGATCCCAGGCAAAAGGAACATTACATGCAGAAATGGGAAAAGGACATGGGTAAAGAACTGTGGCTGGAGGAATGGGGCCGAATCTGGACACAAATGCACAAAAGCTCAAAATGCATCACAAATAAAGAAGGAGCTATGAAAGTGTGCTACAGGTGATACTTGACACCAGAAATTCGAAATAAAAGTAATCCAACAATCCCCTCACAATGCTGGAGAGGCTGCCCAAGCACAGGCACCTTGTTTCACCTCCTCTGGACATGCCCGAAAGCAACACAGTTCTGGAAAGAAGTGTTAGAGCAAGTCTGGCTAATCACAGGGCTGACAATGCCATGGGACCCAGGGCTAGTCCTGCTAGGGGGCACGGCCAAAGGGCAATTCCCAATGACTGGCCGCCTAGCTGACCTATTCTCTCAACTGCTCACAGCAGCAAAAATCTCTATAGCTAGAAAGTGGAAACACCCCGAAGGCCCGGCAATCCCCATGTGGTGGACAAAATGCTAGGACATAGCAGTCACAGAAAAAAATCACAGCCTTCAGCAACGGAAACAGGAGCAAATTGTATAACGTCTGGGCTCCTTTCCTAGACTACACAGAACAATTCCCGGGTGCAACCCGGCAACCTCCTACCCTCCGCTGGTTGACTGAATACGACAAAACTGCAACCACAAACTGGAGTCCTAGCGTAGCACGCAAGGAAGTAGAATCCTTGGAACAGAGAAAGTATTAGGACTGCCGCACCTCATATCAACCTCAGCCTGGCGAACTTTACAACAGACACTATAAACCTACGGTCGCCCCAATCTTGAATAACCATCCATATGTTTACAACTGCCTTGTCTCATCCACTCCGACCCCTCCGGCCCCATTTATTTACATTCTTCCCGATTCCTTTATGTTGTTTGTATCTCATTGAAAACTTAATAAAAAGGGTATCAGGTAAGACTATCCCTATATATATATATATATGGTTGCTGTATATAATGTCACTGGGAAAAGGTTGTGGCAATATTATATAGGTAACCATATATATAGGGACAGGGGCAACAGGGGCTGCAGGGGTGTTCCCCGCTCCCCTTGAGGAAAAAAAAGATTTTGGGGGCTGCAGGGGTCCCCTCGCATGTTCCATGTAACAAAGTCCCCTAAAAAAACAGGCATTTTTTGCGATTTTTTTGCATGCCGATATTTTTGAGGGGACATTATTACATGGAACCATAAAAAGATATGTTGAAAAAAAAAAGAATGCTATTATTGAGGCAAAATCGAAAAACCTTCAACATCAGAATCAGCAATTCCAAATCTAGTTCGGGGAAACTGTTAAAAATCTTGAAAGAAGTTGAGGGCAAGAGTTTTGAACGAGAGTGTGCATGGTGCCAAACAATTCAGGAGGAATTTTTTAACAAAATCCGTGGCCGCCAGGAAGTTATTCGCACACACATTCTTGGCTCAAATACCTTGTTGGAAAAAAAGTTTCAACCCTTTGACATCTGAATTAAACTTTAAACAAAGTTCGGGAGCAAAGATTCTAAAGATAGTCACTAACCTAAAACCTACCTCATCTAAGGGAGACATCTGCCCTGCAAATATCCTGCAAAAATCCCTTGACCTGCTGATTCCATGGGTCACCAGAATGGTGAATTTGTCTTTTAGTGAAGGTGTGGTTCCTGACTCCCTTAAAGAGGTTTGGGTTACTCCCCTCCTGAAAAAAAGCTCCCTTGATCCATCTCAAGCCAAAAACTATCACTGATAACTAATGTACCATTCCTGCTCAAGATCCTTGATAAAGTGGCCTATCTTTAGTTCCAGGACTAAGTACTGCATCGGATAGAAGTGGTCCTATCTGAACTTAAAACCACCTTGATGGACATAGTAGAAAGAGGGCATCTGGCATTGTTGATGCTTCCTGATCTCTCTGCGGCCTTCGACCTGCTCGACCACGTCATTCTTGTTGATTGGTTGAAGGGCCTAGTGAGTTCTTCCAATCTGGTGTCTGATTGGATCACCTCCTTTCTTGGCCCTCAGGTCTCCAGAGTAGCAGTTGAGGAGGTTCAATTTTCCCCTGATATCATCAAAGCTGGTGTCCAACAGGGATCTTTTATTTTACCTTCCCTTTTCAATGTCTATATAAAACCACTCCTTGATTTACTAGACTGCCTTGGTGTCCGTTATACCAATTATGCAGACAACACCAAGGTGGCCATTGAGCTATCAGGCAACTATGCACAGGACTCTGTAACTATTAATAGAGTATATGCTGCAATTCAGTCCTGCATGGCAGCCAACTCTTTGGCGCTTAACAACAATAATACAGAGGTTCTTATTGTGGCCACTGGGCAAGGACTCAATAAACGGGATATCTTGTATCACAGCTTCGACATTGCGAATAACCAAATTATGGTTATGAACTGTGTGAAAACTTTGGGCGTCCACTCGGACAGAGAATTGAGTATGAAGTCTTATGTGTTGCACACTTGCTCGTCTAGTGGCTATGTAGTCAGGCTTCTCAATCAAATCAGGACTTTCATCTCAGTCACTAATAGATTCAGCTTGGCTATGGCCATGGTGAATTCGAGACTTGACTACTGTAACAGTCTCTTAATCGGGACATCACAGGGAAATGTTCAGTCACTTCAAACCACCCAGAGGGCATTTTTTGGTTTTCAGAAACAAGACAATTTCACGGACCCTCACAGGACAATGCATTTGTTGTCTGTCAGGCAAAGGATTATTCACAAAATCTTAGGCTTGTTTTACAAGTGCTGGACTTCTATTGCTCCTTCATATTGCTCAGAGCATTTGGTTTTTGATATCTCTCTAGTCTTCTTTGATCCAGTGAAAACACAAATTTAAACAGCCTCGGTTTAGGTTGGCTACATTTGCAGGTATTAGCTTTTCTGTACATGCTCCCAGAGAATGGAACGCTCTCCCACTGACAATGAGAACCTCAAACTCCTTGTCTGTGTTTAAGGGGGGCAGTCAAAACCTACTTGTTTAACCTTAAGCAAGGCAAACTTGCTTACACATTCTGGTGGTCTTTCTCCCTCTTGACTCTGACTTGTCTGCTGTATGTATTGTTTGTCCTTAATGTGCGCCTTGAAGCCTACGGGGATGTGGCACGTTAGAAGAAAATAATAATAATAATAATAATAATAATAATAATAATAATAATAATAATAATAATAATAATAATAATATAATAATAATACAACCCTTTAAGTGGCTTCTTCCCATTTGCTCCAACTTTTCTGGGACTTTACATGGCAGTTCCATACATTATAGACTCTTCTTTCAAGTACATATGTCTACATCTGAAACCCATTTGCTTTATTTCGGATTTTCTGGTTTTCCACACATCTTATCAATATTATATTTTACTAAGATGATTGTGTGGTTCAAGAATAATTTTTCAAATCGATTGTAAAAGGCTTCACCCCAGATTCCCAAAAACAGTAACTTTGGTTCATAAGGTATAGCTGCCCCCAAAACCTTTGCCAATCTGTCGAGGGTTAATTCCTAAAAGCGGCGTATCCATGGCGAATCCCATAATACATGAAAAAGGGTTCCATCCAAGCTTTTACTCAGTAAACATTGCGGGTGATCAGTCTGCCCCCACCTAAAGAGCAACATGCATAGTATAAACATAGTTTATCCTGTGAATAATTTTGCATTGGACAAGTCAATGTCTAGACAAGATTGCCACTTCACGTGGCAACATCAATGCTTCTACCCAGTCCTCCGGAACTACATGGTATACATCTATTTCCCACTTAGCCTTGAGATTGGACAGATCTTGGGTTGTTAAAGAGGTTAAGGTCTGGGTGCCTTTGAAGCGATCCGCTCAGTTAGGACGTTCATCTCAAGAGTGGAACTGGGTAGCATCTCCCGAAAGTCCCTTAGCTGTGAGTGTAGGGCATGAGTAAGTTGAACGTAGTGATACCGCTCAGTATCAGGCAATCCATATGTGTGTGTTGAAGATCATGAAAGGAAACAAGCCCCCCTTCCAAAGCATGTCCTTCAGATCAATATTACAATGGACCCATACCTTGAAAGCCCCTATCTTTTTAACTTCAATAGTTGTGCTAGTGTAACTCTCTCACCCCATCCAATACAATAAGTCACATCTTTCCATGTCCTTACAGTGTGCCATGTTGTGCTAGGAAGAGCAAAGTCCCCTCTCCTCCATATGGACCTGAAATGGCATAACCCCTTTCATCCATGCCCTTTCGGCTTCTCTGATGTGAGTCAATTAGAGGTCACCATATAGCCAACCATTAACTATCACCAACTGGCTCGCTTAGTAGTAGCGCTGCACGTTAGGTAGTCCGATCCCCTTTCCCACACCGAATGTTGTAATATAGTCAGGGCTATTTGAGGCTGAAACCCCCCCCCCCCACCCCTCCTCATCAAAGCTCGCTCAGAGCTTTAGTTTAGGGACTATGTGAGGAGCCTTTTGAAGAATATATGTCTACCTAGGTAACATCAACATTTTGAATAGAACGGCTCTCTACAGCCATGTTACATCTTGCATACATCGTTCCGTGATGGGATGTAGATTACAAGAGAGAAATCATGAGTGATCCATACCTATGTATATGCCCAAATATGTGAATACATCTTACGATATATGATAGTGGGCAGTCAGGAGGAAGTGCCAGATCTCCTCATTGTATCGGGAAAAATGCAGATGTATGCCAGTTCACCCTGAGTCCATCAAATGTCACGTATTCCTGAAGTCTTTGAGGCACTATCACACAAGAATGTGTTGGATCTCCCAAAAATAGCAGTGGGTCATCCGCATATAATGACAGTTTGTCTTCATGATGTGTTGGCCAGCGAAAACTTGACCATCTCGTTTCCGATCTCAGTTGTATCACCAGTGGTTCAATGGCAAAGAGGAACAGAAGGGAAGAGAGTGGGCATCCCTGCCTGGTTACTCGTTCTAAGGGGAAAGATCGAGAGGTTATCCCATTTACCCTAACCTCCACAACAGGTGATTCATACAGCTGCCAAATCTAGCGGGGGACGTTTTCCTATACTTGTCAGGTCTTTCGTTAAGTATACCGATAATACTGAGTGGAATGCCTTCTCAAAATCAATAGAGAGGAGTGCCAGTGGCTCATGAAGTGTAGAAGCCTCGTGGATTGATAAGTACAGACTCTGTATTTTCATGTGAGTGGACTTGTCTGGCAAGAAACTGCATTGTTCTGGGTGGATCAATGAAAAAATACCTTTTAGTAAGCAATTAGCGAGTAACTTAGCTAGTATTTTAGTTTACCCATTAATAAGGGAAATAGATCTGTAAGATGAACAGATGTCATGGGGTTTGTCCTTTCTTAGGGATAACCATGATGCAGGCCCACCATATGTCTGGGGGCAGAATACCAGCTTCCCTGCTTTGAGAGAAGATATTTAGTAGTGGTGTAATGGTTGTGCTACCCAATTTCTTCCATAATTCTATAGGGAATTCCTTTGGGCCCAGAGTTTTCCGTGACATATTGTGTCTGCTATTTCCTCTTCTTTGATCTCAATCTCTAGGTCCTGTCTCTGCTGGTTGTAGAGTTGAGGAAGTGCATTGCTGTGTAGGAGGTCTGGGACTGAAAGAGCGTCTCAAATTATTCTGCAAAGGCCTCAGCTATTCTGCTGTTCTCCATGATTAATCCTCCCTCCCCATCTAACAATTCCCTAAAATGTCTACTACCCTCATCTCTTCTTTCCAACCATGCAAGCATTTCCCTGCCTTAGCACCCACTTCATACATTCTACTGTTTGTCCCAATGTGCCTGTCTCGTATTATCTAGAGAGATACTCTGAAGTAAATCCCTTGCTGTTAGGAATGATTTGTGTAATGCACTGGATCTGGATATAAGAAATTCCTCCTCAAATCTCTTGACTTCAAGCTCGGCTTCTCTTATAGTTCTGTCTGCGTATTACGTTTCGCCGAGATCAAAGATATCATTGCCCCTTTGAGTACCATCTTGTAGCTCTCCCAGAGCGTCACTAGGCTGTCAACTGAACCAGTATTAAGTGTCAAATATTCCTTACTGTTGGCTGTTATGCCCTCAATGCCAGTCTATGTTAAGACCTTTAAGTGTCTGTCTGTGAAATCAGCCCCATTCAAGTGCCTGGGTGTTTCAGTCATAAAATAAATATGTAAATACCTAAATACCTCAGGTGGGGCAGACTTATCACTATTGTGTGGTCTGAATAATGTGATGTGCCAATCTGAACTCATAGTTAACAGAACTACCCCAATCCCTACCCCATACTTCATCCCAACCTGAAGTATCTGTCTCCCGAGCATGCAACCGATTGGTGTACACGCTTTTGACAAATAATTATGTAACTAACAATTAAAAATTGCAAAGGAAAGTCAAGTGGGGCTATGAGCAGTGCATCCGTCAAAGGCCTGTGGTCAAAGTTCATTCTTAATGTTTTGACATTACCATTTTTAACCATGGTTAAATTGTCTTGTCAATTCATTGGGCAGTTTAGATGGTCCTGCATGGGCCCTAGGGCCCTCAAACCTGTTTACAGGATGTCCACAATTAATTTTCCAGTGGGTAGTAGCAGAGTCTTGGGGCTGGACCGGTTGTGGGGCAAGTGCATGTTCTCGAGTCAGTGGGATGGTACCACAGCACTCCGGTGAACCAGTATCCCTCTTGGTATGTATTTCCAGTCATGTCCATGCTTCGCGAGTGCCAGTGAAGAATTGAGTTGTCCCATTGGGTAGATCTTATGCTGGGCCGGAAAGTAAAGCATGTATTTATTTATTTATTTATTTATTTATTTATTTATTTACTGGCTATTTGTAAGGTGCCTATACAACAAATGGTGTTTCAAGGCGCTACATGAAAAAAAATGGGGGGACAAGGGAGAAAGATAACAATAACTGTCCTACTAGCCCTTGTGACATTCAGATCGTGCAAATGCAGTAACAATAAGGGCGTGGGAGAGGGGGGGTGCTGATCTGTACAAATGTGAAGTGCTGGGTTGGGAAGGGTGGTGCAGGGTAAAGAGGAGAGAGTACAAGTGAAGGTGTGGGTTGGAGGAGGGTGGGGAAGAGGGCTGCAGGGGTTAGGCGAGTGCTAAGGGGAGGCCCAGAGGGAAAGTGCCAGGGATTGCATGGGGTACAGGGCGTGAGGGTTCACATGCTAAGTGCGAGGTGTGGGGTGGACTGGGTAGGGTGGGTTGGTGCCCTGTGGAACTCAGAGGGAATCAGGCAGCCAGTCACTAGTCAGATGGAGGTGTTATCAAGGGGAGGGAAGGAAGAAGAGAAAAGGAGGGTCTTGAGGAGCTTCCAGAATTTAAGGAGATACGGCTCAAGCCTGAGCGGGGCAGACCGACAATTCCAGAGGGAGGCTCCTGCAGAGATCTACCCCCCTCCCTTTCCTTAGAGAATAGTCTGATCTGCAGAGTTTGAGCGAGAAAACAGAAGGGCTTTAGTAGGGAGGTATTTATGAAGAGAGAGTTGGTTGTAGCAGGCCCCAGGTAGCCTTGTGGATGATGCAGAGAGTCTTGAACTTGCGGTTCTTGGGCTTGAGGCCACAGATAGGTCTTGCAGTTCTTTTCTGGATTAGCTGAAGGGGATGAAGGGAATATAAAGGAAGATTGAGGAAGAGGCTGTTGCAGTAGCACAGCCTAGGGAGGACCGGAGCTCTGGAGACATTGAGTTTCTGAGGGAAGGTGAGGAAAGAGAGAATGCCTCTCAGGAGGTACAGCTGATAGTGGGCCTTCTTGGCAACATCTGCAATGTGGGGAGAGAATGAGAGAGAGGAGTCAAAGATGACACCCAGGTTTTTTGCCTCACAAGAGTGGGGGGGACCCATTGAGGGCGGCCAGAGGCTAGGAGGAAAGGAGGGAGCTGGGGTCTCAATGCAAAGGATCTCAGTCTTACTGGAATTAAGGCAGAGATCATTGGCAGCACACCATGCCTGAATAACACTCAGACATTCAGGGATGAGAAACAGTTTGATTCCTCATGCCTGAAGCTTCTTCTAGATTGAGCCAAATGACTGGCAGGCTTTCTGGACTTCTCTGGTATGATCATGGAAGAAAGCAATGTTTGTACCATCATATGTTATCGGTCCTCTAGAGCGTGCCATTTATAGCAAAGCATCTCAGGCATGATAGTTTAGGAATTTGGTGACCACTGTCCAAAGAGAGGCCCCCAGTGTAGGCAGACCAGTGTTTGTCCGATGTGCTCTTTCAACAGAAAATACATTTGAGAGCTCTTGGGTTTTATAAGCTCGGCAAGACATTTTTCCAGGAACCAGTATTAAGTGCTGAGACCTTCTGTTTTTTTTGGGAGCACCAGGATACAACTATTATTTCTTCGTTAGTGACCCTCACTTTACTCGAGCTGGCCCTCCAGTGCCTTTATCCACTGTGTCACAATTAGAAGTCTGCACTCCATCATCCGGACAGTGTCTTCATAGTCCGATATGCGCTTTTCTTCCTCTCCCATTCTAGAGGCGAGTGTATGCAGATCATGGCACTGAAGTGAGACATCTCAGCTGAGTCCATCTATCTCCCCCTCCGTGGAGGTATTGGATTCCACGATGGCACTCATCACATCTGCGAGGGAGAGATTTGGTATTGGGGTTCCCTGTCTTGCATGGCTCTAGTGGATGCAGAGGGTTTAGAGGGGAACGGGGTAACAGGGTGTACTGGTCTATTTAATTTTGAGTCCCATGCCTCTTAATATTGTTTTCAACCATAATGGGAACCAGGATGCCAAGGGGAGAAAAGGTGTCTGGCATTGAGCTGGCTGGTGAGTAATAACTGGAGTATTATTGGAGTCCTGAGTGTAAAGACCACCCCCAATGGGGAGAAGTGAGATGGATGACCTTTATACACTTTGAATCTCTGCCAGGTACAGTTAATGATAATGAGTGAAGATTAGGCTGGGAAGCCCTCGAGGGATTGAGAGACACCACCAAGCAGGATTATTTAGTGCCACAGAGGCTGCATGGCTATGGTATCCCCTGACTGTGAAACTAGGTGGGGGGTTATCTGTGGGCCCAAGCAGGCCACCTCCCTCAGAACAATGATGGGCGCCACTCCGGGTTAGCTGCTTTGGTCCATGTGTTGAAGAGAGAGCTAAGCAACTAGTCCCAGGGACAGACAGGAAGACGGCAGATTGCCATATGGGGGGGAGCAATCCAGATTGAATGAGCCACCCCAGGGAAGAGAGAGACTTGGAGTGCCGGGGACCAGAGCCCATCAGGGGTGGGCATGTGCTGGGCGCACCCTGAGGGCTTCAGAGTTATCTCTCACAGCACTGCAGACCGGTCTACCATTGGGCCTCCACCTCACCTCTCATATGGACTGGGACCCTCCTGCACCTGCAGCCCACCTTGCAGACCTCCCATTCTTCTTTGGTGTCAGAGCGGGTGTGCCTCCAGACCACTCAGGTTGCAGGAAGGAGTCGGAGCAGGCTGATCCTTGTCAGGGTCCCCAGCCGACTGTCACCGCTCCAAGATGACGCCAAGTATGAAAGAGTGCCCGCCGAGAATGCTGAGTTCTCCAGTGCCACAAAACGGTTCCTCTTGAGGCTGAGGTTGTTTGTTGCTGGGCTAATTCCCACTTCACCAAGCCCATAATCAGCTGGTTATTATGATGGAAAAAGTAGGTACATGAACAGGATATGGAAGGCCATGACGGTGGCTCCTGAGGCTTAGGTCCTCAACTGATCGCTGCTCAACAGTGCCCCCAAATATGTTTCATCATGACTGTCACCCATGTGATATCTGAAAGGGGAACACAGGGTCTAGTTCAGAGGAGAGATCTTGGTGATCAGCTAGTCGGGTGCATGCTCCCACCTGGTTTCTAAGTTCCATTCTAGTCATCCTCTCAAGTTTGGCACTGAAACAGCACAATATTGGCAAAGTACTGTTGGGGTCCCAAGGGCATTGCTGGGGCAGGCAGATGTTAACAACAAGGTGAGGGGGTGTTTTGCACCAATAAATCACAGGAGGCATTACTAGCTGGTCATTTAAGTAAATAAGGGTAGTTTGGATGTGTAACCTTTTTCCTTAACAGTTATCTTCAGAGCCAGATTACCCCATGCAAGATAGAGTTCTAGGACTTGCTCTGTGATTGATTTGGGGCTCTCATAATAAGGCAGTCTGAAATATTTGGGTGGATTCTAAAGCACCTTGACTAAAAAAAGACCTGTTCTCCATTCTGAGATCAAGCTATGCATCTTCCCCAGGACTGGGGTAGATAGAGTTCGGCGGGTTTTAGAACTGCATAATGCTTGTGGGATTCTGAACTCGTAATTTGTTGGACATTTAAAGGAGTGGAGAGACTTTTTGGTCTTTATATCTTGAAGCCCTAAACTGCTAACATATTTAACAACATTCTCCAAGCAGTACGTTGGAGAAAGAACCCTTCAGCATTGCATTCACATAAGCCACAGAATTTGGATTTGCAATGGGAGGACTTCTAGTAATTACCCCTATGTCTACCAGCAGAGAAGAAGCATCCCATTGATACGTGTGCGCTACCAGCAGAGAAGCAGTCCTTGCCATTATGTGTGTGCCACTATACACGCAGGAAGAGTCTCACATGCACAATCAATGGAGCTTCTCTGAGGGAGCTTCCCTCAACTCCTGTGGATGCTAATATTTGGGAAAAAAGAATAAGCAGAGAGAACTTAACAAATGGTACACTGGAATACTCTGAAGGAGAAAAGGGGACTTGTAGTAAATAGTGAATTAATGCTTAGTCCCCAGAGAATTCACTGAGAGCAATAAGGTTCTGAAAATATTTCTTTATATTGGTAGTTCAAATTAGACATAGGACGAAAAGTTGTCACAGAGTATCCAAGACAACACAGTGCTAAACTACAGATTCAGCTCTATGATTGTGAGAATTTGTCATTTCAAATCCGTTAGAGAAAAGCTGAGCCTTAGAGTGGTAAAGGAAGGAGGTGATCAATTAATGGGTGAGACTTTAACTGGCGTGTGTATGTTTTTTTTGATCGCAGAAGGAGTAAAAGGCAAGTGAACTAGAAACATAACCAAAAGGATAAAAGACAGCAGAAGACTGAGATGTTGAGTTTGTTATTTTATCCACTCCCTCTTTCTCCCAGGGGTCGTGTATGCAGTTTTGAATCAAATAAATGACGGCCAGGACGTTCAGATCAGTCTGTGGGGTTCAGCTTCTCCTGTAGGTATATTGTACATACATGACACTTACTAACCCTTGGATTTATTTATTTATTTTATTTATTTATTGTTCACTTTTTAGGTATTCATACAGCAAGTAAATTCTGTTTCGAAGCGCCCACGGGGCAACAAGGAGGGGACATGGGGATGAGAAACATTAACATACATAAACAATATTAAATACAGTGGGTGTGGGTGAACCTACTATGCCTTGTGAGTTTTTGGATGAGCAAGTGCAGAAGGGAGGGGGTATGGAGGTAGGTGCTGGGGGGCCCCTGGGTGAGCAACAGGTGAAGTGCAATGTCAGGTAAGTGCGAGCCTCCAGGATGAAGGGTGTGCCAAGTCAAGTGCTGAGGATAGACAGAGGCTGTGGGAAATTCGGTGTGGGAGATCAGGGCTATAAGGATGCATTGACACCAAACAGGCCACTGTGATATTAGCAGAGGAGAGAAGGGGGGAAGGAGGAGGTAAAGAGGAAAGTCTTGAGGAGATTTCCAGAATTTAAGAAAGTCCTGCCCAAGACAAAGAGGGAGGGGGAGGCTGTTCCAACGAAGGGAGCCAGATAAGGAAAGTGATCGACCTCCTGACCTCTGTTCAGCGAAACGCTTTGCACACAAAGAGTTGGTGCCAGACGAGCGCAGAGGTCTGGAGGGGGACTATTTAGTGAAAGAGAGTTGCAGATAGTATGGCCCCTGGCCCCAGACAGCCTTGTGGATGACACAGAGGGATTTGAATTTCATCTCTGAAGCAACCAGGAGCCAGTGAAGACTTTTTAGGGCCGGAGAGATGCAGTCCTTGGACTTGAGGCCAAGGATTAATTTTGCTGCCCTATTCTGGATAAGCTGGAGGGGTCGCAGAGTGGAAGAACGTAGATTCAGATGGAGGCTATAACAGTAGTCAAGCCTAGAGTGAACCAGGGCTCGGGTAACATTGAGCTTCTGGGGAAAGTTGAGAAAGGGTACAATTTCTTTGTGAAGGAAGAGCTGAAAGTGGGACTTATTAGCAATGTCCTGAGTGTAACATAGGAAGGAAAGAGAGGAGTCAAAGATGACTCCACTGTTTCTGGCTTCAGAAGAAGGAGCAGGGAGAGAGCACATGGAGGAACGCCAGAGTGAAGGGAAGAAGTCCGGAGCAGTGGTCCCAATGGGAAGGATCTCCGTTTTGCTGGCATTGAGACAAGAGATCATTGGAAGTGCCCCAGGCCTAGATGGCAGTCGCGGATGATGGAAGAAGAGTTGCGTGTCATCTGCATAACACTGGAAGTTGGGGGAGAAGAAGGAGATGAGTAGTGCCAGCTGATTAAGGTAGATGTTAAAGAGCTAAGGTAGGTGGATAGAGGCCTGGGGCACACAACAGGTGGTGGTGGTGGAGGAAGTAAGGCAGGATAATGTTCCCTCGGATGATTTCAGAGGAGCAGGCAATTAGGAAGGAGGTCAGCCAGTCCAGTGCCCCCAATCCGAGATACCAAGTGTGCTGTAGAGCCTTTGTATGAGGATGGAGTGGATGACAGTGTCAAAGGCAGAGTAGAGATCAAGAAGGATGAGGACAGCTGGGGAGTTGGAATCCAGGAATGCAAGCAGTTCTTCACAGGTGTTCAGAAGAGCAGTTTCCATGCCTCTGGATGCTCGAAATCCAGATTGATGGTTGTGGAGACCACCAAAAAGTTCAGTGTGAGAGTTGAGCCGGGAGAAAGCCAACTTTTCCAGCAGTTTTCCCTGGAAGGGGTGATGGAGATAGGGTGGTAGTGGCTGGACAGGTAGTGTCTGCTGATGGTGTTTTATGGAAGGGGCGTACAAAGGAGGGCTTGAGGAGGGAGGGGAAAGAACCAGTAGCAAAGGAGTGGTTGCAGATATCAGCAAGTACAGGGACAAGTGAGCCAATGTTGTCCATGATGGTTCTGGATGAGCAAAGGGAGACCTGTTTGGAAGAAACTTTCATGAAGTGGACAACTCTGGTGACTTCTTCAGGTGTGACAAGGGCGAAAGAGGAGAATGAGAAAGGAGGAGGGTGAGTGGCCATGGGAGGCAAGGGGATGAGGGATGATTTGGGAGCGTGAGTAACAGGGCTGTTCAGGATGTCCTGAGTTTTGGTGGTGAAGTGAGTATCCAGTGCATTGCAGAGGGCCTGAGAAGGATTTGGGGAGGAGGAGACTGCAGAAGGAATGGCTAGTTCCCTGCAGATTTTGAAAAGTTCAGATGTGTTGTTGGATGTTCCAGATACCCGTACCTGAATGTGGGCCCTTTTCTTGGCACAGATAGAGAGTCTGTAATGCCTGTGGAACAGGTGGCAGGCCAGTTTGTCAGAGGGTGAGTCTATAGTTTGCCACTTCTGTTATGCCGCTCTGCACTTTCTTTTCAGGGCTGCAAGTTCAGAGTCGTACCAGATGTTGCACTTAGAGGTGAGTTTCAGGTGGATCCTCATGACTGGGGCAAGAATGCGAAGGGTGTTGGTGATGGACAGGTGGAATTTGCTGAGAGCAGTGTTGGTAGTAGAGTGTGAGATGGGGGCAAATGAGTATAAAGGTGGAAGTGAAGGCAGCAGCTGACACTCGTTTCATTGGGCGGATATTCAGGAATGAGGTTGGCAGGGTTTTTGGAGGTGCGTCAGAGGGCACCCAGGTGGGAGGAGAGAAGAGAGTGGTCTGACTGAGAGAGAGAGAGGTGACCATAGGAGATGAGAGAGGGAGATCAGAGTGGATGAGGTTGTCCAGAGTGTGTTCAGCAGAGTAGGTTTGACCAGAAGGGAGAATGCAAAGGGATAGAGAGGTGCAGAGGTCAATGAAAATAGTGGATGCTGTACCAGGGGAGTCTAATTGGATGTTAAAGTCACCCAAGAAGAGCACGTTGGAGGAGGCTGAAAGTAAGGAGGAACAGAAAACAGCACATTCAGAGAGGAACAGAGAGGTAGCACCTGGAGGCTGTTAGATGATAGCAATGATCAGGGTGGAGGAGGGAGAGATTACCAATTTGAACACCAGGCTCTCAAAGGAAGACTAGAGCTGGGTTGTTAAGATGGAAGAAGGAACCCACTCAGGGAAGATTAAGGCAACCTTACCGCCAGCACGGAGAGGTCGCGGCTTGGAAATGATTTTAAAGCTATCAGGTAGGAGGGAGTCCAAAGCAGTGAACCATGTCTCAGTAAGATTGAGAATGTCAAGGTCAGTGTCTTTAAGAAGCAGACAGATGCCAACAGAGTGTTGGTTGGCTAAGCGGGCGTTAAGAGTCGCCAGATGGAGACGGTCTCTGCCTTTGAAGATTTTCTGAGGTGGGACACAGGGGTGTTGTATTCCAGTCAGGATTGGGCAGAGAGAGTGATAGGGGGAGAGGCAGGAGAAGGAAGAAAGTCAAGGAAGGATGGCAGGATCCGGTCAAAGAGAAGGAGGTTGGCTTGAAGACCCTGAACCAGGATAGTGCCAGTGTGGTAGACATTAATGATGCAGCGTGATGAGAAGGAGCCCACGAAGAGGACTTCCCACTTGGTACCACCATTATTGGGAGAGGATGTGAAACGGGAGAGAGTAGAGGAGCGATGAGAAGTCCATAGGTCTGGAGAAGGGACAGCGAAGAGGATATTGGTAAAGATCTCTCTGGAAGATGCACTGACATAGGTGTCTGTGATGGGAAGGTCAGGATTTGCACCCAGGATGTCTTTGTTGTGCTTTTTGCATCCAGATTTTGTGAAAGAGGGGTGATAGGTGATAGTGGCAGAGGATAGATGAGAGAGGAAAAGAAGGGGTGGCTGCACTGGCCTTTACTCCAAGGAGGCCGAGTAGTTAAGGAGGACACAAAAAGTCCTAACCCCTACATTCAGATGATTAAGATCTAAAACTCAAATGTGAGCAACATAGAAGAAAATCTAGTATTTATGAATCTGTTTTGGAGTCTGGAGCCAATAGAAGGATCCACATTTGTAGAGACAGTCACAGACCTGTTTGACCAAACCCTAGAGGAACTCTTCAAAGCACGAATGTTAATTTGTGGCAACCTACATTCAAGCTGCTTTTTTAGGCGTAAAAGGGGCAGACTTAATGGGTGGTGAAAGAGGGTCGCTGAAAAATCGAAGACGGAAGGAATGGCTGGAAGAGATGGAGTTAAGAGATCTACATATTCTAAATGGAAATACTTGAGGGCATATTCCGGCGGCGCCAACATGGACAGATGATCCAACAAGTAACCCTCGACTACTGCTTTATGTCAGGAAACATTTTAGCAGACATAGAAGCATTGTAGTGGAGAAATCGATGTACAGCGACCACGATCCACTCATGGTATCATTAAAAGGATTGGTAAACAGTCTGAAACAGAAATGGCCGTACAAAGTAGAGGCAGGAAAGGGAGCAAACAGAGTGCAAATATACCCTGAAGACATGCCAAATGATGTGAGTAGCCTAGTGGCAGCATTCAAGCTCGATCAAAGAGGAGTTGAATACGAACATACTTTTACGGCATACAAAGAAGTAAACGAAGGGATTTTAAAGCCGAAATGCATACACGTGCATGTACATAACAAAAGGAAGTTAAGGAAGGATTTAAGAGAAGTTAACAAGTGAAACATTTAAAAAAGGGGGGAAATCAAAAGGAATTGAAAGCAAAAGTACAGAAATTCGCTGAAAACTGAAAAGGCAAGCATACGTCAAAATGATGCCAAAAACATGCTAAGAGCACTTTCGATTACCAATAGTAGGCACTTCTGGCAATTGTGGAAAGAAAAAGGTGAGTCTACAACCTCACTCTCAATAAATCCAAAAGCAGAAGAGGTCTGGATGACACACTTTGGACAACTGTTTGGAAAATTGAAATTAGAAACCCTAGACAGGGGAATTGAACAGCTGCCAAAAGAAAAAAGCTGGAATATAATATGTGACAGAGACGAGATCCTGGCACTAATAAAATACACAAACCTGTCAAGAGCACCCAGTTGTGACAGGGTATCAAATGCACTTATGAAAGAAGCCCCCGAACAATGGGCGTCATTGCGTGATACTCTATTTGCAAGAGTTCTTGAAAGAAGACAAATTCCTGAGTCGTGGAAAGCCCCAGTAGTGATCCCAATCGTCAAACAAGGGGACAGGCAAATACCCAAGAACTACATTATTCAATGTGGTAGGAAAGATATTTGCCATGGTGATCCTAAGGCAGCTGAAAGCGTGGACAAAGGAATCTAATTCGATAGACACCCGCCAGACTGGCTTTGTGAAATCGGTGGGGTGCAATTTAAATCTATTGATACTAAGCCTCATGAAGCGTCATGCAATAGAGAAAAAGGAAAACATCTATGTGGCAAGTGGCGATTTAAGACAAGCTTTCGACAGTATTGATCGTAGTCTACTGTGGAAGAAATTACTATCAAGATGTTGCCCTGTTGATTTATTGGAAATCATCCTAGAATTGTACTCCAACAAAAGCTTGCAAGTAAAATTAGACAAGAAAGGAAACCTGTCTAAAAAAGTCAAAACATCTATGGGACTAAAGCAGAGTTGCCCCTTGGCTGCAACCTTCCTTAACCTTTTTATTCAAGATGCCAAAGAGGCATTATCTGATAAAACAACATTCCCTCCACGACTAAATGGTAGAGAAGTGGGATGGCTTCTCTACGCAGATGACATCATTCATCTAGAGATGACCAAGATTGTCCTCCAGAGAAAACTATTCATACTCCAGAAATACATTGAAAGAGACCAATTGAGAATCAATGTCGAAAAAACTGTCATAATGGTGTATGGTGAAACAAAAACAAGGAAGCAAAAAAAAAAGCCTCTTGGTGGATAGATGATGTAAGATTAGTCCCAGTTAAAGAAATGAAATACCTGGGTTTACAAATAAATATTTACGAAAGTGAATGCCCCTTGATAGAAAACATATGGAAAAAGATAAGACAATTGACTGCCCAAGGAAGAGCAATGGACAGAAGATTCGACAAATTCTCAATGATTTCAATTTTGAATTTTTATAAACAAAAGGTGAGACGGGTACCGATCTACGGAGCTGAATCCTCTCTGGGAATACGAAATGCGATATGAGATTGCCTCAAAGGTCACATTTGGAAACGAATATTACAACTCCCTCGAGCAATACCAGTGGTAGTGATACGTCATGAGCTAGGTCTAAACACCATACACACCAAAATCGAATGGAATAAAATTGCACTGTTTAGGAAAACAATCTTAAAAGATAGCCCTCCACAATTTTAGGCTCTAAAGAGCAGAGAGAGTGGAGAGGATGATTGGGTTATCACAAGTTGGAAGAATGACTGTGAAACACTCCTCAACAATCTGGGCTTATCCAGAGAAATCAATTCTCTGTAGGAACCCAATGATAGTAAAAAGAACATATGGGCAACGGATTGGGATGCCACAGATAAAAAAAAGAGCAGCCTTGAAAACTCATTCCTTGAGCAAGAATAACACTGGCCAACTAAATCTGATAAGAACCTACTTAAAGAAATTCCAGAACAGCAGAGACAGGAACTTGCTGATGAGGTTCAGACTAAATGTTCTACATAACAGAACCACTCTGAAATGGTACACGAAAGACAAATCCAATGAGTGTAGGTTATGTGGCAAACAAAGTGAAACATTAAAGCATTTGAGCCTCTTCTGTCCGAAATTGAAGGATGCAAGAGCTATTCACCTCCTTAAAGTCATAGGCAAGAAAGTAGGCCTGGAAGCTGAGAAATGGTTGGAGTTGATCTATGCAATGATGACTGATTTAAAAGCAACATTGGAAAAAATGAATGTGAACAATCCTGATAAGTGTGAGAAAACAGAGACTCATAGACATTAATAGAACTTTGGCCTGGAAAGCGTTGCGTGTTAACTTTAAATTGCCAAACTCCTAAAAACTTGCAAATTTTAAACTGTAAATTTATACCGTAAGGGGGTGTTTAGGAAAGATGATTGGAGGAAGTGAATTGTAACAAACTATATGCAAATAAAATAAAAAAAATAAAAAAATGTAGATCAATAGATGGGGTGGAGGATTCAATTTAAAAAGGATCAAAAGGCAGAACATGGATGGAAGATGTCGAGCACAATCACAATGCAATGCACAACATGGAGGCAAGATGTAAAGCACACCCACCTAGATTCCATTTTAAGAAGAATCACAATGTAATGCACAACATGAATGCAAGATGTAATGTACACCCACATAGATTCGATTTTAAAAGGGATCACAATGGAATGCACAAAATGATTCGATTTAAAAAAGGAACACAATCCAATACACACAATGGATGCAGGATGTAAAGAGTACCCCCTAGATTTGATTTAAAAAAGAATCACAATGCAGTGGACATATGGATGCAAGAAGGAAAAGGGAGAAGGAGGAATCACAACTTTAATGATTTTACAATTGCAGAACACAGAGTGCAGTGAAGATACCAGGAGGTCGAGGGAGGAAAGGCAGAATAGGATTGGCACAGTTGCGGTTGAAGGAGACAGGTGAAGGAGGCAATAGGAAAGTTCAGCCACATTCACATTTGGGCAAAAGGGGGGGGGTGCTGGGGTGCTTTGGACCAAGTTCATGCAGGAGGAAGACGTGCACAGGAGGCTGCAGCATTGTTTGTGGAGAGGCACTACAGTGAGGGCCCTCCCGAGTCCTACCGAGCCCTACCAGGCCTGGACAGGTACAGACAGGGCCCTTAGGTGAGTTGTGTGCCAGCTTCACCTACTGGTCTGCTGTTGACTGTAAAGTACGAGCCATCAGCCAATCAGGCGGCTTGTAGCTGCCTCGAGGAATTCAAAGGGCTGCAATTTCTATGGCAGCCATCTTTGGGTATCGTGGATGCAATTCAGGGAAATATGCTTTTGAAGTATAATTGCCCCAAAAACACAGCACATGCAATAAATTGATCCAAAAATCAAAGCGATTTGCTAGGATGGGAATGCTCTAATGTAAGCAGTGAAAAAGTGAGCTCCATGAGCCTCACTACTCGAGTCAGGCAGCGTGCGGGAATTGCATGGTGTGCAAGCCTCATCTCACTGTAGCTTCCGCTGGTGAGGGCGTTTCTTCAGCCTGTAGATGAGAGGCTTCCTTCTTCCGGCATCCTGGGAGATGGCAATGCATGTCCTCTCACTACACAGAGGTGTTCATCCTGAGCATTAGAATGTCCCCCTATTGCACAGTGCATTTCTTTCCAGTTTACAAACCTCCTGCGTATGATTCAGGTATTGTGCTGTCCTTTCTGTAGATACTGACTGATCTCAGACTGCAATTCGAAAATAGTATTGTTTTGGGGAATTTTAAGGCCTAATTGCAGACCACCTGATTTCCTCTCTGGTGAACCTCAATCTACTGCAGTTGGCAGTTGGTTTTGGGCCCTACCCATTCACTTGGCAATACTCTAGACCTTATACTGGCTCTGCATTTCTTGGTCACTGTTTACCCTTATGTTCCTGTCAGTAGGTCTGACCTCCTGATGATTCCCTTTGCGATTAATGTTTGTCCTGCCACGTCGCTCCTCCTGGCACTGGCACAATGTACCTAGCGCCAGTATCGCGATGGGCATTACCGACTTCTTTCCTCCTGGCACTCAGGTTGATATTGTCACCTTTTCAGTAGCACCTGTCACCACGGCCAACCATTTGGCCCCTCTTAAAGATTCTAAGCCCTGTGGCCAGCCCTCTGAGCCATGTTTCTCTGTCAAGCTTGCAGGTCTTTTCCTGATACATAGGCAGGCAGAGCGTAATTGGCAGATATCCTACTGCCCCTTACCATATTTGGCAATGCAAGGCCATCACATTTTATCAGACTGCCATTACAAAGACGAAATGTGCACATTCCCCCCCCGTGGAATTAACGGTTAATTCTCCCAAGGAAATGTTCAAACTTGTCAAGTTCCTCTCGTCCATGCCCTCAATTAACAGGGTTATCCTCTCTCAAAGGCTGTGCACCTTTTTTTATGATGAGATTGTCACTATCAGACAGAAGATCTCCTGCTCATGGACCCTGCACATTGCCGCTGCAGAAATCACCATTCCTGAGCTTTTGTCTTACTCCGGGTCGGAATTTCCAGTCTTCACTGACCCAGATATTATCTCAGCTACTTTGGGCTTCAAATCTATATCCCCTGTGCACCCCATTTCACTTGGCATACTCAAGGACATCTTCCCCCCTATTGCGACCTCGGTATCCTCGACTGTTTACCTGCCATTTTCTAACAGTCACATTTCCCCTGCGCTTAAGCATGCACTGTTTATTCCTCTTCTCAATAAGCCCAACCTGGATCCCTCACTTTTGTCTAACTTTCGTTTGATTTCTCTTCTTTTTACCCAAGGAATCCTTTGGAAGCTCTTATCACACCCCTTCTTCGCTCCTTTCTGGAGGACTCTGATTTCTTGAACCATTTCAGTCAGGGTTTAGGTGTGGGTGGGGCACCAAATCCGCATTGGTAGCTGAAGTTCACGATCTGGTGCAGATCATAGATCAGGGTGGCGTTGTATCCCCAATCCTTTAAACCTTTCTGCCATGTTTGACACCATCTATCATGCCACCCAGATTGAGAGACTATCATCGGCGTGTATCTCTGTCCTGGTCCTTGACTGTTTTCTTTCCTTTCTCACAGATCGTTTTCAGTCTCTTTTTGTTTCTCCTTTCATGTTACCTTCCATACCCCTCACATGTGGCATAACTCAGGGCTCTGCTCTCTCTCTCCTCTCCTATGTTGTATATATATATATGTATCCAGGCATTTGTTAAACATATTCACTCTTTTGGTTTTCGGTGTTATTCCTACGCTGATGACACACAAATTCTGGTGTGGCTTGATATGTTACTTTCTTAGAATGCTGAGCATTGCTGCTCCTACCTGTCCGCGATCCATCTTTGGATGGGAAATAACTGTCTCTGTCTTAATAGCAGAGAGACCAGAGGGTCTTATTGTTGGTGCCCCTCTTGATTCCTCACCCTGCTCTTCTGCCTTCTACCCTGCAGAACTTGCCTCCCTTCAACTGTGGTTAAGGACCTGGGTGTTAAGCTGCCCGTATCACTATCTACGCAGGCCCAGGTGATTATAGTTTGCCAATCTGTTCATTTCAAACTTTGGATCTTGCACAAAGTTTTGCCCTATTGCCCACCTCAGCTTCACCCCTAGTCATATTTTTCCTGATTTCAGGTTCTCAGGATTACTGTAGCTCCCTCTATCATGCACAACCTGTCTATCTTCTTCATCGCTTACAAATTCTATAAAACTACTCAGCTAGGCTGGCCACTGGTGCTTCTCATTATTCCTCAGCCTCCACCATCCTGAATTCCCTGCATGCTGCTGGTGCCTAATGTCCATCAGGCCTTCTACAATAAGGCCCCAAGTATCTGCAGACTAAATTCAATCTGTATGTTCCTCCCCGACCACTCCATTCTGCTGCCTCTCTGTGCATCCCTGTCTTTCGTTTCAAGTGATCTCCTGTGTGGGGGGTTGCTCTTTCTCAGTTGCCACAGCACAGCTATGGAAATCTCTACCCCTATCACTCTTCAGTGTCTGTGATCATTTGCCATTCTGGCGTGCAGTTTAGTGTTTCTCTCTACCTTTTTCTTCAGTCTTGCTTGCAGCGCCATGATGCCCTAGTTGGCGAAGGTCTGCGTTCTAGAAATGGCCATAACATAACAACTAATTGCTGACGTACTAAACATTTCCGTATCTTGAGCAAAAATCTGAAAACTTGTTACATATGAAAAATGACAACTCTTTTTGCTTTCCAGACAATCCATTAACTATGTAGAGCTTTGCAATGAGCTACACACCATGCAACCCTTAAGAGCATGTCATAATTAAGCAATAAGCCCCAAGCAGGTAATGCTCCGGGGCCCATATTTACAGGGCCGAGCAAAACAAGGGCTTTAATGAAGGCCCCGGGGCATTACCTAAAGTGTTAATGCCCCCCCTTCTTGGGGCCTATTGCTATTATTACCCTGGCCCATAAGACCAGGGTACTAAAAGCAATGTTTTCTGTTCCGAAATGCTCCAGCGTTACGGAACAGAATTTTTATTTTTCAAAAAAATGCCCGCCGGGAATGGGAAAAACTGAGTCCATTTTCCCTTTCTATGGCAGCTATTGAAAAAGTAAACAAAAAAATGGCAGCAATGGAAACGGGAGAAGGGACTACACATAGTCCCTTCTCTCTTTGGATGACACCCATTAAAAAAAAGTTTTAAAAAAAAATGCCCACCATAGAAAGGAGAAAAGGGACTATGTGTCCTTTGGACGCAGTGGGGACAGAAGTGTTCGCAACGCTCCCGCTCCCTAAATGGACTGAAAAGAAGGTAAGTGGGGGTGGGGTTGGAATTCTGTGGATGTGGGGAGGAGGGCAGCAGGGGGTTACGGGGAAGACCACACTTACCTCGTCCCCCGGTGGTAATACCCCATTCCAAGACTCCTCATTGGCTGAGAGGCTGCCACCCTCTCACCCACCCCCAGCCAGGTACTAATGTCAAATAAGCCTATAACAAAGAAATCAGAATTCAAACAAACAAAGAATGTGTTTATCTAAAGCAACCATTTCCATATGAACTCTACTGTTTCGCATAACATCCCCTGACTATATGCACCATTGCTAGTTGCCTGTAAACCCACACAAAGATGTGCCACTAGCTTCCCATGCGACTGTTGGCTCCCATCTTAGAAATCTATTGTATTAAGGCCCAACCTATGGCTTTATGTTGTGCAAGATGGTGTGTAACTCGCAAGCTAACAAAATCCAAAAGACTGAACATTTTTTCCTTTTGCTATGTGTTGGGAGTCCCCAGTCAGCCGCTACTTATACTGTCCATTTAAAATTGCAGATCACTTATGTGATTTAATGAAGGTTCAACCTTTGGATCTGTGTCTTTAAATTGGTCCAAAGTTACACACACACTTACCCATGATGCTATAAGAACATTTTTATCCAGTTATATTGTGAATTGTATAACGTGGTTGAAATAGGTAAGGACACTCCTTATTCAATAAAGTATGGTGGAAGAACCCAGCCCCTATGACCAAGGCACCAGGCCTGCATCTGAACTCTATGTTTTAGATATAGTCTAGACAGAAAAGGAATAAGTAGAAGAGCAACATGCAATGGCTGACTTCTGCCCTTAACTCCAGCTATAGACTTGTGACGACAATACATCTCTTAGGTTAGCATTTTCTAGGTTACTTTTGGGGTGGCTCCCTCTATGCTCAATAATGGCTAGATGGGGAACCAACTGGGACTTGGCAAAAGAATATATATGTGTTAATTGTACAAAACCCCCAGAGCAAACATTGTAAAACCTTTTCTAAGAGAAACATGTTTTTGTCAATATGAAGCTGCCCTGTTTTTAATCTCCTTTCCATGCCATACTCAGTCACTTGTACAATCATTGTTTTAAAATTAGAAACCATTTCTTAACTTGTTCAGAAGGGTTGTCAATATGTTGAAATATAGATGTATTTGTTTGTTTATGTGATGAGTTGCACGTTGTCAATCAATAAGTTATTTGTATGTGTTTATAGAACTTTTAAATTCCAAAATACATCCAACCAACCAAACAAGAAAGACATACAGCGGGTTCACACTCTGTATATTTCTTTCACTTGATAATTTTCTGGTGAACTTCTTTCAGATGCGCAGAGTTATTTGGATGATGCAGAACTCATGGTGTGGGACTCCAATGATGATGTTCCCGACTCGGATGGTAAGAGAACACACTGAGCTGATTGCCAAAATCATTTTCTTTCTTCTGACAATATATATGTTAGTGGGGAATAACATTTGTATTGTGAATTTATATTTCTTTGACACATCAGAGAAGACATGTTTTAACAAAGCCTGCCGGGGTTGACTGATCCAGTGGTCAGAGTAGCTGCTCTTTCCAACAAGTCCTTTACAGGATCTTACGGCTACTGAGTTGTCAAGCATCAAGGATTAAAGGGGGCGGCATAAAATAATACATCCTACTGGATGTCACCTGGTTCACTGCTTCTTGTCTCTCCAGTCATTAGGATTATTTACTTTATACTCGCTACTATCTAACTCCCGGTATACCTGGAAACCTCTCCAAATATCTAAGACGTTACTCTCTCCTTTGGTGTGCATGTATCACCTGCAATGGAATTCTTTACTGGAAGTGTAAAGCAAGTGAAAGTTGCTTGAAATTCCTGCTCTTGAAGTGCATCTGAGTTTGCAAGTATTTAACCGAGTGAGGTCTCCTACTTAATCTCACGGAATTCCTCTCTGATTTGATGATTGTGATGCAGTGTCTTCAGCCAAAAAGTTGAGACTCTGGGAGTATTGGAAGATAATGTTGTGTTTTCAGTCTAAATGTAAGGAGCATCTAACTCCCAGTAGCCAGAACATGACTCTTTAGGCCGCTGGCCCCATCAGCCATAACTTCATTTAATTAATCAATGTTGAGGGGAAGAATGTCTCTAAATTTCCAAACATAAATAAATGATTGTAATTTTACAAATGTTCTTTTACCTAATTCACCTCCCAAGCCGAACCCAATCCATACAGACAATGGAGCTGCTTCTAATGCAATGACATATTTTTACACAACCAAAGTCTCAGCTGAGACAAAGGTAGCCAGACAAACCACTTTACACAGGGAAAGGAATATGGCAGTTGTCCGTTTTCTAGGTGATTTACACTTAGAAGAAGTTATGGGATTAGAGGTAACAGAAAACAGGCAAGAAGAATTAGAACGGGACTCACAAAAGACGCAAAAAAAAAGAAAACTGAATAATAGGGGCTTAGCGATACTAGGGACAAGACAAAAGAAGAGATATGCAAACGGGAAAATCAAGGAACACAGTGGCTAGGGGAAGCAGAGACAGAGTGATGCAGTGTTTTCTTCCCAGAGTCAAGATCCCTTTTAAAGACTGCTTGGTTTCCCAGGAAAGATTCATTTGTCCATACACTTTCTATTTTTCAAAGAACCTAGTGGCTATAGCCTGGTTATGCATTGCAAATAGCATTCCCCTTGCACTCAGAATTACCATCAATAATGATAGGGATAGGTTGAACCAATGCCTTGAAGAACCAAGAGCCTTCAACTGGTTACAACTGCGAGTCACTAAAGGAGGATGAACCTGCCATGTTAAAGAACATGTTAGGGATATCATCACATGATGAATGATGTGGAAAAATAGAAAAAGGCAGAACAAATGAAGACCCAGTTCAAAAGTTATGTTCTTAGCAGGCACAATCTTAGACAATAACCATCCTAGGGTGCCAACTTTCTACACAGGATAGTGTGCTTAACGGTGTTTGCCTTGTAATACCAAATCCTCTCGTGCGGAATGGAGACATAAAGAAGCAGGGACATTAGCACACAAAGTGGCAGTGAACTCAATGCTGGAGGGACTGCAGTGCAGAGAAAATGAAAAACACTTAAGTGAGATCCGGATATCTAGTCACTGAGTGCATGCATTATTAGATAAAAATTAAACAATCAGCAAAGTCTGGCCAATTTTCTTTTAAAAAATGTTTTAATTTTTTTATTTGAGTTTCCAAATGTTCAAACAAACAACAAAATTAAATCAACATTCCCCTCCAAAAACTTCTCCCCCCTCCCTATCCCTACTACCATATTCCCCATGTCCACCCCGTTACAGTCGACAACCAAGCTTTTAACATTTCACAAAGTGTCAAAAATTCATAGATTTTGCGGGCAATATTGTTCCATATAGTCTCCTTGTAAAAAGTTCAGAATTGCAGCCCATTCCGATGAAAACCTAGTCTGTTCCCCTTGAATCAAGTAGGTGACCCATTCCATAGACACAGAATTCCACAGTTTATAGTACCAGTCTTTGATATGCAGATTTCCAATTCCTAGTCAGAACCAGGAAGGCTGCTAACTGAAGTATATAAAAAGCTTTCCTCTTATGTTTTGGCCATAATATTATGTCTGGTTGTGACATACCTAGCAAAGTTTCTTCAAGGCTGCTCTCTGTTTTAAAGGCAAACATGTCCTTCATATTCCCCTGGACCTCCCTCCAATATTTATTCAACTCAATGTCTTTTTAAACAATTATCCCTCTGTCAGTTTCACATAGCCATTCCCACAGTTCATGATTTTCTCATCTCATCAGACGGCGGGGTTCCCTTCTCCTAGCTTTCTCTTGGCATCCCTCCGTCGGGTTCATACTTGCCGAAGTCTCAAGACAGTTTCTTTAGATCCCTTAGGTTCTTCCCTCTACCTAAGTCTGGTTCTCAGCCCCCAGTCAGGCTTTCCTTAAAGCCCCCAGCCAGGCTACTCACTGTTCAATCAGTTTTCACCTATGTGCCAATGACATTCGAGTGTACAAGGTTTTTTTTTGCTCAACCCTCGTAGGTCCACTTTGACACTTCAAGCTAGCCTCTCCTAAGGCCTCTTGGTCTTTGTAGTTTCAACAAAAGTCAGAGTCCTTCGAATGAGCGCCTTGTGACACCTGACCACTCTGCTTCTGAACCTTTCACTAGGGTTTCTTTAAAGTTCTATTACACAAGTCCTTTGTTTAACAAGGTTTCCACCTGCAGCCTTGGGACCAGCACAGTTTGGTTTTACTATCTGTCTTCTCCAATTCCCCAGCTGTGCTGAACTGTTGGAGTTTCTTGTCTCGAGAGTCAAGGTTGGAATAACAGCGGCAATCATTTTTCCCCTCTTTGTCTATTGGCGCGGGAGGGTCCTGTGTGCCGTTGACACCTGTCACACCACATGCCATCTGGATTTCCCGGTTTTATGATTTCCCTTTCGGAGGCTTCGCGTGTCTGAGTTGTAAAGGGCAAGGGCAGTTCCCCCTTCGTCCCTCCAGGTCTCACCACCTTTCTTCTCCTTTTGGACTGCCGGTCCGGTGTAGCTGTTTATGTGTGCATTTGGCCTTGCTCGATGTGTGCTTTCGTGCTCCACTTTTTATCCCTGTGGGGAAGGGAAAGGGCTGTTGGGTGTGCGTAGTCATTGTAAATTGCCTGACCCTTGTGTGGGACTTGTTAGGTAAACTGCCTGGGTGTTAGTCCGATTTTTGTCACAGTGTAGGAAAGTGTTTGTGTTGGAAAAGGTGAGGGGGTAGAACTTCTGAATATCCTACAGGGTAGGATGAGGAAAAGGTGTTATGGGAAAGGGGTACCACGTCTCACCCGTCGGTGTCCCACTTCCACTCCCCGAGGACCCCTAATCCCGGTGATCCTCCTCCACTGGTCCCACCCCCAGGAACTGGATCCAATAGCGATGGCCGTGTCCTGTCCACCTGAATGACAGATCCCCAGGGACCAGAAAATAAGACACCTTCAGGTTTATCAGTGAGCATAAAAGCAGTTCTATGGCTGAGGCGGAAATGCAGAAACAGCCGTCAAAAAAGCTGAAATCACATTCTCACTTAGAAAAAACATCATAAGGAGCACTCTGCTCACCATAAACAAGCCTCTCAGACCACTGAAGAATATGTAGAATAATCTTCACCTCTTGATTCTGCCCTCAATAAGAAACGCCCTAGGGAGAGTCCCAAGGACATACCCAGTTCCCATTGTCAGAAAGAAGCTCCTCCTGTTCCAGAAGTCCCCCCTGTGGCGCCATCCTCCATTCTGTATTCCACACCCTGGACTCAGTCAGTTTGAGGACAGTATGGGGAATATCTCATTCTTCGTGGACTTTATGAGCAAACTGCCCAGTCTGACAAAGCCTATTGATCAGCCTCCTTCTCCTCCTACAGTGCCAGTAGCCCTCTGCTCTTCCTGCCCCAGCCCTGCCAACTGGGGATCCCTCCCAGAGTTCTCTATAGAGACACTCAGTCCACACAAGCAGAACAGGACATCTGGATAGATGATCAAGATGACCCCGGCCAGGATGCTGACGATACCTACTTGCAGGACCAGGCCGACCCTGAGCTCCTCTTTGTTGTCTCTTTGGGAGTGGAGGGCATTCACTCTTCTCCAATTGCGGACCAGTCCCTCTACAACGAGTTACTAAAGAAAGCTGATCATCACTTTGGCATACCTGTCTTTTTCAGTAAACCATGATTATGGCCTTCTAAGGCTGCCGAAACATGAGTTCAATGACATTAAAATGGAAAGTAATTCAAGCCGGCCAACAAATGTTCCTTGGGATACCGAGGGAAGGAAGCAGAGAAACCGACCAATTAGACATCAAGGTGGAATTAGGAACTGTGAGGCCACAATTGGCAGCCTTAGTGTCCTGCAGACTCCAGGATATGCATCTGCTGACTCTCTGTTTTGTGATACTACTGCACATGCCTAGCAGCTTCTCGTGACATCAAGTTGTTCATACCAATTCACTCCCTACCTTGCCCGACTACATGCCTAATATACAAACCCACCCAAGGCACTAAAACTACCAGACTCTACAAAACGTTTGTCCAGCCTGTCCTTAACAACCACTGCCTTGGTAGAACTATGAGATATATCCTGACCTATAACCAGTATGCTGCCAAGACCTACCCCGTAACCCACCATAAACCACAACCTGGGACCTGGAAAATGGGCTCCCTGACACATATTGCTGAGCCTAAGAATAATGACTCTCTGACCATGCAAATCATAACTTACTGCAGTCCAACCTGAGAATTTACCTCAGAGTACCGCTATCGTAAAACATGAGAATGATCACTGCCAGCTCATCCAGGCCCAGAAGGTAACCAGGAACAGTGGGCTCATAAGAGTAAATCATCCACTCCAGACACTTACCTCTCCTACCACAATGCTCACTCTCCACTTCACACCAACAAACAATAGAGTGCTGCTATACCCCTTGATCAATTTCGGCCTAGCTGCACACATACAAACAATTCTCCATGAACACTGCAACAACATGTTAGAACGCAGCTATACCCCATGACAAAATCATCCTAGCTGCACACTTAAATGTCCTACACAGGCCTAATGCCGCCAGAATGCAGTCTCAGAGACCAACCACCTGACTGCACACATTGATCTCTCACTACCACTGCACCTAGTGTTAGGATGCAGCCACCATCACACAAAACACACTGGCTGCACACATCGAGCTCACCCAAGCACTGTGTTCTACCCCACTCTCTCGACTGACCTGGACTACGGTCCCAAATGGCGATCAACCCACAAGCGCCTTAAGATCAAACCAATGCTATATAGGGTGCTATATAAATGTCAAATACCATAACATAACATGCCATTGCATAGGGTGCTGATGAAACAATGCAGGTACTGATGGAGCTCCTGATTTACATGCTCAGTTTGCCCATTGATCTGGGAATCATATCCCAAACATTGAAGAGGATTAATATCATGGGTGTTGCAAGTATTTCTTACTTCAAGTATTTTACTTCTGCATTTAAGCTACAAAATGTACAAGAGAAAACAATAATCATAAAATACATCATTTGCATAGATCCATCAATATACAAACACATTAAGAAAAAATGATTAATGAAATGGAAACACATAATAATATCCATTAACATTCATCCATATGCCGATGAAAGATAATTTCAAGCAGCACAGGTACAAAAAAAAAGAGTGAAATTGCCATATAGAATACATTTTGATAGTCATCCTTAAATCATGGAAAAACTAATTGAGGAAAGTTGAATCAAAATAAAATGAGCAGATAGAAGTAATGATGCGTAGTAATGATACACCTATGGACTTTGAATGCTCTAATTCCCATTGCTGATAGAACAAAACAATCCAGCACAAAAAAGCTATCAGGCACCTCAGGCAAATAGGTATAACCTACAGATAATTGCTTAACATTAATTTCCCTAAGTTTTGAGGTAAGGTATTTCTTTCTCAGTCCAGCATACCACAAAATAAATAACAATACACATATGAATTCTCAATATAGATTTGCTAAATTATATCTCCATATGTCCTGGTTGGATCAAAAGTCAGGTGGAGTTGATCAACTAAGGTGGTTGCAGAAAAAAGTTTTACAGCAAATTGCAACTGCTTCTCTGCCACTTTAGCAGTCTGGGATATCGCCCGAATAATCGTGTTGCTTCCCTTTTTTGCGCACCATGCAGAGAAACTGCAGTAGATGGTTCCTATTAGCACTGTATATTTCACCCATGACAAAAAATTGAACAATTCTAAGCATGCTTCATGAATGGCCAAGAGTTCTTTTCCCAACACCAAATATTTCTGTTTATAGTAATTAATCTTTATGGGAGATTGGAGATGGCATGCCCATATTGATCAGCAAGCTGTTTCTGTATAGGTGAGAGTGTGGGGTGATTGGAGAATAAGTGTCCAAGAGGAGGAATAAGTTGTTATCAATGGTGATAGAGAGAAAACAACTATGTGGGAGATACCATTATTATACCTGAGGAGGAGGTGGGGGGAGAATAAGTACTCAATCTAAAGAGAGAGAACAGGGAGGTTCAAGCAGATTAGGCCAATCCAGGATAGATATTCAGAAACCAGAACTGGTATGAGGTGATGCAATCTAACTGGGGTTGGCCAGCTAACGCTAGGGAGTTGTCAATAAGGAGGTGTAAGGAGGTGTTTCTGGGACCAGGCCCACAGAACAGGCTAGTGGCCAAACAAAAAACAGAATCCCAGGCCCCATTCCAAGAGCCAGGAAGTCTTTGAAGGTTCACCAGGTGTGTTACCTCTCAACTTGACAAAGCCTGGAGCAAACTCTCTGCAGAACATCTATTATTTTGTCAACCAATGAGGGTTTGGGACGCATACAAACCTGGAGGCAGAAGGCAATGTTCAGAGTTATCAATTGGACACTCAATCTAGGTGGATGGACCTCTTTGCTGGAATTGTTGTATTGAGATTTCTTTATGATGTAGGACAAAGACATTATTTTAACAGTCCTTTTTTGTTCAAGTGAGCGTAAGAAAACCTTCTTTTACTGAAACCTACCTATTTGTCACCCACTTTTTGTCTCCCACCTGGATACTTGCTACGGACCCCTGTTGTCAGCAAAAGCTCTGATAGCACCTGCTTTCTCTGCAATGATAATACATGGTGCTACAGCCAAGGACCTAGAAGGAACTAGATAGTTATTATCTAGATGTTCTTATAGATTCAACAGTAGAGTTTCTTTTTTATTTTACTGGAAGTTCCCTAAATGTGCATTTCATTTCTTTTCTCACATAAAACTATACCAACATATACATATTGTGTGGTCTTCCTAAGAATCCAGAACACATGTGTTACAATTTATACTTTATACTATTTTTATTTGTTAAGAAAAGTAACTTTTTTTGAAAAATGTACAATCTGCTTCAACTTCTTTACATTATACTCCCCCCACAATGTGGCAGATGTGGAGTCCACGGACAGAGCGGTAGTCTACGGACGGAAGACGGCATTCACAAAGTCCAGAATCATAGGGGAAACCCAAAAAAGTTGTACCCATCAACCAACAAACAGATGTACAGAAAATCATAACTAATGTTTACAACGTGCAAACATACCTTTTTGTAGAAGCACTTACTTTAAAAAATACTAATTCGTTTTTCATTTAGCACACATTATATTGGAATGCACCATTCACATAACGTTACTGTACACCTCATATAATTTCATCATTAGAACTCTGAATACAGATTAAGAAACACCAGGTGCTTATTGGACTAAATAGTAAGTGCATTGTATTTATTTCTCTATCATTAACTTTTATTACATAAACATGTGTTATAAGACAGAAGCACTTTTTGTTGTTCCCACAGAAATGGCAAACACACTCGAGTGGTTTGAGGAGAACTTCCCAAAAGAAGAAATGAGTGATGATAACATCTCTAATGGTATACAATACACATTTTAATGTAAACAAATAATGTAATTTGTGCACTCCTTACTAAAATATTAATTTCAGTTTTTCATACAGTGCATAGTTTTCACGAAGAAACCACACCCCAGTTTAATTATACACAATCCCAAGAATCACAAAGAGAAGCCCTATCCCTAAGTGTATATAATCAAATCATGAACGTGTCTAAAAAATTGGATGAACTAAGTAATGATTTTAAAGAACATTTACACAGTGTGTGAAAAATCATGCCATTAAAAATGTTCCTTATCACTGTCCTTCTTGCACCTGTCCCCCTTGTCCCAAGCAATTATCCCCATCAAATTCTGAACATTTTAAACAAAGATGCTTTGATAAATCCCACTCTCTTTCTTCCATCATCTTTATTGTACAGAATATCCTAAGTCTCCCATTTATGTTTACCATTCCGATACCTCACCCCTTTCTTGAATAAATATATGTTTTATGCTATAAATGTTTAGTTTATTGTTGTGTGATATTTACTTTATTTTTAAAACTCCCATTATGAGTCCACAGACACTACGACTGTCCGGGGTGTCCGCACTCAAAATGGAGGTGCCCACGGGCAGGCACAATTTCCGGAAATGTGCGGTTTTGCATGACACACTTATAATTAGTCTGCGGACACTGCGCCTGTTCTATGGACAGCCACGCACATGTGTACAGCATCTCCCACCTGATGGGTGTCTGCGAGTGGCCATCGTGACCGTGGACGTCCCAGATGTCATCATGTGACCTCACCCGTGCAGCATGATGGAATGTCCATCAGCAGTGTCCATAACCGCAAACAGTTTAAAAGTGCATTTTCCTCCAATCTAGGTTGTTTCAAGCTGAAACTTTACCCTTCCACAGCTCTGAGACCCATTCTTGATTTATCTGGCAACTTTTTACAACTTTCCAAGGTCTATTTTTGACTGGGTTGTCCGCGGATAGCACAACTGCCCACAGACAGTTCCTCAAAATGAACCCACCCATTACTTTCCCTCATTCTCAATCTGTCTATCCAGGAGAGAGCACCTGCTTTGCTGCTTTGCGGATCTGATTGTCAGATGTTGCTGGAGACCATCACAGCATCTGCTATGCCCATCCCTTCTTCCCAGCCACCCCCACCACCACCTCCACCTCAACAACCTGGAGGGCCTGGAAAGGAGAACAGGCATGGTGATACAGATGAGGATCAAAAGGAAGGTGAGGATGACGTGGCGAAAGTATCTATCACCAGTACTCAAAGTGAGTCCTGGGTGTGGCAATTTTTTACAACCATTGGAAATGTCCCAAAGGCTCGTGCAAGCATGGTTTGACACACTGAGTGCAAAGTTGTACTCAGTCATGGGAAACCTGACTTGTATTCCTACGTGACTACTTCCATGAGGCGCTACACCAAATCTAACCACCCAACTGCTCTGAGGAAGGCAATAGCTTTCCCACGTAAGAGTAAGTTGACATTTTCCACCCCATCATCTTCAACTGCTCCTGTTACCACAAAGGATACTCCTTTGTGGCAGACGGTCCAAGCAGCGGCTTAACAGGCCATAAAGAATGTGGTTGACCCTTACCTTTCATGGGTCACAGTGCTATGGTTCTACTGTGAAGCACTGATCTGTCTGGGGAACAGTTTCAGAGTGCTTTCAAGGCTGCAGTCACAGAACATGAGAAACACTTCACCCCACCTTAAACTTAAGTCCCGCCCAGCATCTTTCTCTGTCCACCTGCTCCTTCATCTCTGTGGTTGGTGCCTCTTACCTCCCTTCCCTACCCCATATTACCTTGCCTCTCCTGGAAAAAAACATAAAAAAGTCCCAAAAAATATAAAATTAAAAAAACACATATTTTTTTTTACTTTAGGAGCCATCTTTCACAGTTAAAAAATAGAAGTGAAAAAAAAAAGTCACAGGCCCCGTTGCACCCTGCATAGTCAGCGTACAGCGCAATAGTCCACGGATACCTAAAAAATTCCATACCTGGGGTGGGAGAATCGAAATAATTTTAATTGTTTTGCATTAAAAAATGGTGGCTTTTAAAAGAACCTTTTTTGTGTTTTTGGCTTTTATATTATTTTAATTTTTGGTTTTATGAACTGAACTAAGAAACATTTTATTGAATTAAATTATTTCTTCTCACATTCACAAAAACTGCTCCAAAGCATTTTGAATGTTTTCCACACACATCTTTTTACCCATATCAGTTAAATGGACTCAATCTCTCCAAAACTTTTTGGCAATATCAAAAATGAAACACTATGGGCCTCATTATGACCCAGGTGATAATGGGTTAACAGCGCTGTAAAAGGCTGCGGCACCGTAAAAGGCTGCGGTGCCGTTAACCTATTAGGGCCTAATTACGAGGTCCCTTTGCAGGACCCGACCTTAACGGCTGGTTTTACCAGCCGTTAAAGTAGGGACCCGCAAAGGGACCTTGGTGCTAAGTACGGTGCCGCAATTTGCGGCACCGTACTTAGCGCCTTCCCCATTCGCATTGAGCCCTATGGGGCAAAAATGGGAATGGGGAAGGGCCATGGAGAAAGGGGGAATTACCGCCCCACCAACCTTGTAATGTCGGTAACTTACCGGCATGGACCATGGTGCTATTAGCCAGGGTCGTAATGAGGCCATGCCGATGTCATGCCAACTTCTCGTCGAAAAGCACACACAGCTTTATTGACATTTAGCCTCACTTTTTCCACCTATAGACCAAATAAACTCGACCACATCCACATCTGTCTTTAGGAAATGCGTGAAAAAATAATTTTCGAATTAGGGAACATTTCCTTCAACTTTCCCAATGTCTCCTTCATTGAAAACTACAATGAAATTCCAGTCATGTACCCCAAACTGTTCCCACCACAATGAACAATTTTAATCTCTGGATGTTTTAATTCAACCATATTTTCACAAAATGGGAGCAGTCCACGCCCTTCATGTCTAACACTCCATACCGCAACACTTCCAATTTAGAGAATCCAGGATTTACAGCCAATTCACAGTGCTCATCATAGACGTTCAACCAATGGACGCAAGAGTCCCCCAAAATACACACACTCTGTCTTCTGAAAGACATTGCCAGGACCATTTTCAATCCTTTCACAACTCCAACTAAGAACACTTCTGCTACCATCTCTTACTGTACACCACAGCCAGAAAACCTGATTGGCTGATCCACCATTGTCCATAGACATCACGAATGTCCGCAGTCTCCGCAGCCCCCTTTCCATGCCAGGCACAACAAAATGCCTACTAAAAAGCAACTTCACAGAAAAGAAAGAAAAAATAGAGCAGACACGAATAAAAGCCAAACCATATAGTCATCCACCCTTAAAACAATTTATAGAAAACATTAAAATAAAAGAGCTAATAACCTCACTTAACAAAACAAAACCAGCCACGACTAAAAAAGGAAAGGCCCCTCTTGAAAAAATGAAGAGTAAAAAAATATGTACAAGGAAAAGCAGACCTACTAACAAAGCTAACACTGTATCTACCAGTGTTAACATAGTCACGGGGAAGCAATCCAAAAAGATGTATGTTACAAAAAATGTTCCACGATAGAGTTCTTCAAAATCTTATAAAAACAGCTGAAAAGTCACGATCTACCCTTAAATATTCCCAGAGGAGATTAATCCTGGAAGTTCTAATTGACAGCGCTTTTCTGCTAAAGAGAAAATTGTTTATATTGATTTTAAACAGAATTAAACCACTTACTAAATTAATCAAAACATTACAAAAAGTACTTTTAAATATGCACAGTGACAATAAAATACCTTTTCAAACGTCTGTGATTTTGAATGAATTCACACAACCAGCACAGAACCAAATTTCAATGAAGAAGCTTATAAACAAGAACAACAAAAAAACAATTGCCCTAGACAATAATGACCGAGGTTTTGAAATGGTAGAAGACACCATTATGGCAAATGAACCCTTATAGAAAAAACGTCCCCAACAAACTTTCAATCAAATGCTTCTTTCACCCAAACAAACTGTCCAGTGTACACATGGACATGCAGCTCAATGTGTAACATACAGCAACAATCCTTTACATCTTTACAACAATGCTTCAATCACTATGTGAAACTAAAAGACAAATGTAGAATGAAAACTGAAATGAGACTTTGAGGACATTAATTAGCCTGCATTTTAGGAACTGCTTACAAAAGCACCTTCCACTACTCAAAATGTTAGCAACACACTATTCTGCTATATGGAATCTTTTACATAAACTATAATATGCAAAAGTCCTGCTCTACAACTTCAAATTTTAAATAACATCCTCCAACATGGAACAGATAAAAAAACTGCTTCAAGAAATAGACCACATCCAAAGTAAATACTTTGGAAATTAAGTTGACTTAGAACATTCTGGAACTTCAGAAAAACGTACACAAAACATCTTAAACACTAACGTCCTAAAACAAACATACAAAATAGAAAAAGCTACATTTCAAAACACATCTGCTGAAATACTAGACCAAATATGTGTCAGTTGTCACAGAACGTTTTATAAAAAGAGCACAAAAATAATAGATATAGCCTACAAAATAGAGGACAATGAGGAATCCCAATGGTTCCAGTTAGCTTTATATCTAACAACAGAAACTAAATACAAAATAACTGACCCCTCAATAGTTTGAGCGTACTGCACCACAAAGCTTGACAATAATCAAATGCCATCACGTGCTATCACTAATAATTTAGAAATATTCCTACTTTCAAAAGCACTCTAACAACTTGACTTGTATGAGAGCATTATGATCTAAACAGTACACCCTTTTCAATCTATAATACAGCTTCAACTGAAATCAGCCAAATTACCTCAATCCGAGTTACTAAAGGGCATCTGTGGCAAGTAGTATATATGCCTTTAGATCTCAAAGAAAACATAGAAACTCTAGGAGTACAGAGACCAATAGATCAATCTTTGATTGTACTAGTTAATGGTGTCCCAACAAAAGGAAATAGAATTTGGCAACAACAAGTTGACTTAAACAAAGTTAGACAAGCCCTACAATATCTAAAAGAAAACAATGAATACTACAAAGATATAAACATAGAGGAAATATTAAGAGAAACCACCCAAATAATTCAAGACTCACCAGCAACTGGCCAATTTGAACATGTAGATCCTGTTACTGCAGCCAACATTTTAGACCAGTATACAGTTCACCAACTACACTCCAAAGACACCATTGACGATACATGAGAAACATATCACATTCATCAAGCAAAAGGATCCCAAATGAGCATATGGGAAAAAAAGTGCAGTAGCATTCTTTTCCTCTACTATTTTCTACAGGAAAAGGAGGAAGATATGTAGAAAGGTCCACACAAATTACTGCATCAGAATATCGCTCTTTAAGAATGTATTGTGAAGACCCCAGATTCAGACAAAATGTCAAATACATTTTCCACCTCCTCTTTGAAAGTGAACTATCAACTCTATGTTATGGAGTTGCACACAAATTAAAAACAGGCTCTAACTTTTTAAACATATCCGCTACCCAACTACTAAAAGACTAAGATGAAGTTTGGCATTCAAGTATCACAAATCTTTTGGCAAACATGCGTGGTACAAAAGAAAACTGGTTCTGACGTCATGCTGATGTACGTTGAATGCTAAGGAACATTGGCCCAACCACATGGTTTGTTACTTCAAGTTGTGCAGAGTACGCATGGGATATATTGCACTGCAAATCAAAATAAAGATGGAATAGATATAAAAACACCAGGAGAACTCTGATTCCTGACCCTGTCAATGTATCAAGGTACCTTCACCATTGCTTCATTGCTATGTGGCACTTTATTTGCAATAAAACTACTCCTCCGCTCAGAGAAGTGCAGCACTTCTTTTGGAGCAAAGAATATCAATCCAGAGGAGCACCACACATCCACACGCTTTTGTGGATAAAAGATGCTCCTAAATTTGGCCATGATAGTCACGTCACTGTTATTGAAAAATACATTACCTGCGACATTCCTTCAGAAACCAAAGATAGTGAGCTATATACACAAATCTCATGCTTCCAAAAACATAAGTGTGGCAAATACTGCTGATGAAGATATAAAAACAAAGGCAAATACTATACCAAATGTTGCTTTGGCTTCCCTAGGCCACTTTGCAGAAAAGGACAAGTAAATAGCTTGATGTCATCTGTTAGACACAGCGTAAAAGGCAAATCCCCTAAAAACCCATACATCATTAAAAGGGATGAAGCATTCAAGTACATCAATAATTACAATGCAATCATTGCCCTCTTGTGGAATGCAAACATAGACATACAATACATGGCAGACAATTCCACTGCATTTGCAAGATATGTCACAGCCTATCTGACCAAAGCTGAGAATATAGAGCTAAAAGACCTCTGGGATGGCATATCATCTGACAAAATACTATCACAAAAATTGCACAGCTTTGGTATAAAAATGCTCTCCCATAGAGAATGCCAGTGCTACGAAGCTGCAGACCGTTTTACAGGTAAAGCCATATATGGCAAATCTGAACACATATTTCTGGCTGAACCTTGGTCAAGCTTCATCCAGAAAAAGAGTACTAAAATCCTACCAACAGATAGCCACAAATGATCCCAACAGCCAGGACATTTAAAAAAACAATTTAATTGACACATACTATCGAAACAGAAGTACTGCTTTAGAAAACATGTGTCTGTGCAGCATTGCCCAAAACTACACCTACAAAAACAATGTCACGCCAAATGAGACAACTGTAAATATTCAGTCTCAACTTGTGAGGGAAACCTAGTGAAACTCATCACACACAGTCTAATAAATCATATAAAGTTATCATTTAAATCTCCACAACATAGAGAACTGTTTTACATGGCCCTACTCCAACCTTTTAAACCTTGGAGAAAAGAATACACATTTTTAGATGGCTACGACTCATTTGTAGCTGCATTCAAATCAAATGAAAGCAGTATAACAAATGACAATTTCAAACAATACAAAGAACTGTTGGACAATGAAGAGGAAGAAATTAATGTTCAACTAGATAAAGACACTCCTGAGGGCAGTCAACCTTCCCTTACAGCAAGCCAAGAGCCACTTGGAGGAGGACTCATTCTAAATAAAGCAGAAATAGCATGACTGAGGTAGAAAATACCATGCATCAATTTAATCAATCTGAGGAAGACTTGTCAGTGCTCGAATCACATCTAAATGGTGGAACAACTCACCATTTATCTAGAAGTCACTCAAGAAATTGAAAATGGTTTAAAACATGAAACTAAAACCTGTAGCGGTAAATATTATAAACCCCTGCTCCTACATGTAAGTGGTGAAGCTGGTCCCAGTAAAACACTCTTAATTAAAATAATCTGCATATTTCTACAAAACTTAACAAACAACAACCTTTCAGCCCCCACATGTTTAGTTGCCTACAACATACAACACCGGCTACTGCTTCTCCCCATAGAACACCGAAACAAATTAGAATACTTCAAATTATCAGCAGAAGCTGCTACTGAAGTACGCAGAATTCAGAAAAAAAATGAAAGTGCCCCTGATAGATGAAGTAAGCATGGTTTCCAACCTCATGTTGGCTTTAATTCATCTCAGAATACAAATCCTTAAAACCAACTATGAATAACTGTTTGGAAGAAAACATGTTATTGTTGTCAGAGACATCCTACAGTTCACACCAGTGATAGGTCAACCTATGTTCAAAACATTGGGACAAAATCAATGCCACAATATACTTTGCAGTATTGGAAATGTAAATCTCTGGCAACATTTTCACTACCGAGAACTAACTCAAAACATGCGTCAGTCTGCAGACCTCACCTAGTCTAACAATTTTAAAAGCATAAGAACTGGCCTGCTTTCTAAAGATGCAAACTCGATCTTATATAGTAGACTAATTCATGAGCTATATGGATGAAACATATCTGTTCCTGATGTCATGGAACAATTAACTCAACAAAATCTAAAATGCATGTCCTTAATGCCAACCCTTGCAAGCTGTAGTCAATTCAACGAGACAATGTTGAAAAAACAAATCCAACCCATACTGCATATCAGCTCCACAGACAAACTAGAAGTGCACAGCATGACACTTCCCATGTGTCAACAAGCAACAGCATGACTAAATAGCTCAGAAAAATGTATCTCCAACACAGCTGGATTGGAGAAAATATTAACTTTGTGTCTAAACTGCAGAGTATTCTAAAACATAACCTTGGCGTAGAACAATGTTTATTCAATGGAGCAACTGGTACAGATGTTGGCTTCCAAACATATCCACATGACAACAATATTCAGTTTGTCAACATCCACTTTGACAAACTTACAGAAGTTAAAAAATGTGGCTTCACAATAGCACGTTTCATTCTTCTCAAAGTCATGTACATAGGCAGAGACAATTTTCTCTATCTCTTGCATATTCTGTCACTATTCACAAATCACATGGTCCAACCCTATATCAAGCATTAATTGACATTGCCAGCACAGTCTTTAAAGAAGTTATGAGTTACTTAGCATTTTCTCATCTGAGTACACTCAATGGTCTATTCCTAGTTAACTTTGATGCAAACAAAGTCAACACTGACAATCCTTGCATCCTGGAATACAACAGGTTATGTGCACTATACACCCCCATTTATATATGTACCCTGTACCTCCACAAAGTGAACCTTTAAAAAGACGACTAACAAAAACAGAATCTATAACAGACCTCCAAAAATACCACTAAAGAAACGGGCAATTCCTTCTGCATCAAAAAATAAAACCAAAAAACGGTCTAGTACAAAGTCAACCGCAAGTTCAACAGAAAACAAAGAGACAAGTGTCTCTAATGTTGAAAAATCTGCAGGCCCATGAAACGATCCACGAACCAAACTCTCTGGTCCATTTAAATTCAGCAACACAACTAGAGTAAATTGTTATGCTAATGTAAAAATCAATCTTCTTTTTTCAATTGCCACCAATTGTTCAGAACATTTACTTGAACAGCCTGGACCAGTTGTGTTTGCAAATGCTCGTCCTTCATAAAAATGCCACAAATAATCCTGACAACACTTACAGTGTTTCGGGTATAAGGCAAGAATTGGACTACTGTACAGAAATCATAAAATTTACCATAAACACACAGGAAGATCCACAAGAATTCCTAATGTACTTACTACAAGTACTGGAAACCAAAAACTATCCCTATTAATTAAATCTTCCAGATTTCATACACATGGAGCCATACATGCACTCTCTGCAACAATGTTTTACAAGAGCACATTCCTAATGAACGATTCGTATATGTATCCATACCAAATTCTGAGTGTATTGCATTTCACCAGCTTCTGCAGAATGCAAATCATGGCATTTTATGCCATTTTTGCAATTCAGACAATCGTTCCACCATACAAATGAACTCACATAGCCAACATGTCATACTAATGCTTCTAAGGAACAATGCAGATGGTACCAAACATTACTGTAAATTTACAGGCTTTGCACAAGGCCAAGTATCTCTTGGAAAGAAAGCCTTTACAACAGTAGGTATAATATATCACACTGGTGCCACAACTCCTTCAGAACACTATACTGCATATGTAAAAAAAGAAGTGGTTGGTTTGAATGTAATGATACCTCTGTTACTCCAAAACATTGGTTACCATCAAATCTAACACATGCCTAATTAATATTCCTTCAGCCTAAATTTAGTCACTAAACTGTACCACAATTAACAGTTAGAATACGCAAACAGGTGTCTAACTACCAACATAATACCACAATAGTAATTTAAAAAGTCAATATAGTTAGAATATACCAACATGTATCTAACTACCTAAATAATACCCCTTGTTGCAAAACACTTCAAATGCCCCATCAAAATTCTTATACAACAAAACATCTTCTAAACTCTGATTTAGTTAGAATACACCAACAGGTATCTAACTATTTTAAACATTCCCTTAATCACAACATACTCCAAACAAACATACTATGGCACTTAGGGCCCCATTACGAGTGTGCCGGTCTGGTAAGACCAGACAGGCACACTCCGAGTCTCTGGGTGGCTGTCGTCCCACCAGGCCTGAGCTGGCGGGTAAGACGGCAGCCACCTGCAGACATTTTCCCGGGAAGCACCAGCACCATTATCAACGGTGCTGGTGCTTCCGTTATCCCCATTCCCATAGAGTTCTGCATGAGCTTCCAAAGAACTCACAGTCTGGCTCTGCTTATGGGAAAGCAAGACTCTTCCAGGAATCTTTCTCCTCGTGGGTAGTGCCCAATTCTCCAAATCATGTTCAGGTTCAGCACTTATCCATTTGGAACGGGTGGTATCGCTTCCTTGAAACATTTGATTCCAGAGTCAGATCTCATGCTATTGCTTCTGTGTTGTGCTTTTATCATGGGTCATATTCACACGCTTATGCCACACTTGTTATTGGTCTAATCTTTCTGTTGACTTTCTTAATACTCAGACACTCCTACAGATTGCAACCCACCAATCTGCATTAGTTGATTAACATTTAGATATATGTTAAAAGAAATAGAAAGGTGCGGCTACTTGCTCTCACATTTCTGAATTCAAAATCATTTGCATTTCATATTATATAAGATCAACATGCTACCATAATTAAATATGGATTTCTGGAGTTCTGCAGGATAGATGGACATCTGCATATCTAGCAAGAATGTGTAGAACAATTTTAACAAACATATTCATTTTAGTTTTAAGAACTGTTAAGAAACATATCAAATCAGATTGATCATGATCATACTGCATGTTTCTAATTCCTTTTAAGTGATATGTTTGTGGATTTATAATCAACATTTGTTTTTAAATATGTTAAAGCGTGAGCGAAGAAAGATGGACAGCCTATTTCAGGGAGCTTTTCAGCGCTCCATCTGCAGACCCCTCCTGCTCTTCTGACGATCCTGAAGCCCTCTGGGAATACCTCTCGAATGAAGAAGATATCAAAACAACTATCCACAAGATAAAAGCTTCACCGGCCCCCGGATAAATATTGACCTTAAGAACTTTTTGTCAGAGTGGCCAACGCTCATCAGCATAGTATTTAAATAATGTGCATCTTCAAGGTCACTTCCAAGGTCGTGGATGTTGTTGGTGGTGGTTCCAATTTTTAAGAAGAGCAGACAGGGCAGACCCACAAACCTACCGACCGATCGCTCTCCTCGACACCATCAGGAAACTGTTCGGTATGCTCCTACTCCAGACATTTCAAGAAGGGGCAAAGACCACCCCAAGGGACGACCACTTCCAAGGAGGTTTCTGAAAAAATTCGGGAACAACAGTAAACATCATGCTGCTCAGTATCTTAAAAAACAAAACTCAAGAAGGGCCTTCAAGGGTATACCTAGCGTTCAAAGACCTCACTCAGGCGTTTGACAAAGTCGACAGATCTCTGTTATGGGCAAAACTTCAGGCTGGCAACTGGCCAAAAAAGATTCTTGAACCAATAAAAGCCTTCCATTTTGCAACATCAATGAGAGTTAAACTCAACAGAAACAGAATCTTATCGGATGAAATTCCAACAAGTAGAGGGGTAAAGCAAGGATGCCCTCTGGCTCCGGCACTTTATATAGCCTTCATAGGGGACTACAAAGATTCAACTTCCTCTGTCAGAGCATTTCCACTGAAGATAAAAGGAAATCCGGTCCCCCGAATACTATTTGCGGATGATATTACTCTGCTGTACCAAACCCTGATTGGCCTACAATGCCAACTATCAAACTTGTCAGATTACATTGGACGGAACAAGCTGGAAATCAATAAAAAGAAAACAAAGATCATGATTATTGAAAGAAAGGCAAAAAGCTCAAATACGCTGCATTGGCAACTCGAATATGTCGAAATAGAAACACTCGCTGAATTCAAATACTTGGGGGTAATGCTCGACAACACCCGATCAGAACTGAGCATGCAAAGATACATCTGGACCAAGGCACGTTCATTGACGACACAAGCGTGAATGATGGACAACAAATTCAGACTCTTTTCCTTGATGCCGGTAATTAAGTATTATAAAGCAAAAGTTGTTCCCTCTCTGATCTATGGCGCCAAGGCTATGCCAATGATACCAGAAGTAATCTGGCAGAAAATTGAGGGCTACTTTTGGAGATCTGTGATGACCTTCCCTAAATCAACTTTACTACCCACGATCAGGAGAGAGCTTGGCCTCATTTCACTGAAGGCAATAGTTGAAAACAGCAGTATGTCACTGTACAGGAAAATCTTGTTGCCTGACGCTCCGTCTCTATACAAACTGATAAATAAAGAAACTAAGGAAGGAGGCTCCATAGTGATGACAACAAGGGCATCCAGGAAAAGGGACCAACTCGATCTAATCTCCTGCACAGAGGATGACTTGATCCAAAACCCACTCAGAGTCAAAAAGGAATTAGAGGAGCTTGACTGGATCGCTATGCTTGAAAAGACTGGGAAGAATAAACTTTTAAGCAATTTGCCATCGCACTTAATGAAAATGAATGACACAGCGGAAATTTACAAAAGATTCCCTAATATATTGTTAAAGCAGGTTTTTCTGAGAGCAAGATTAAACTTACTTCCAACGAACGAAATCCTCCACGTAAGAAGATTCTCAAACTCCAAAATATGCAGGCTCTGAAAAAAGGACAAGGAGACTGAATCAGTACGCCATTTACTAATGTCCTGCCCGGCCTTACGAAAAACACGACAGACATATCTCTCACCAGTCCTAGATGCCGTCTGCCTCCACGAGGAAGAGGCATGGTGGCCAAACCTGATAAGTGGTCAAAAAACCTCATGGTCAATTGTCACCGCTAAAATTCTACAAATTCCTCTAACACATATCGAAACACAAAGACAACAAGAAACAGATTCAACTGAACAACAATTTGAAATGTCAGCTACTGAAAACTCTAAACCAAGTAATCTTGGTAAACACAAGTAAATTAAAACAAGAAAAAAAAAAATATATATATATATGTTAAATATGTTAAGAGTATTTGTTAACATAGCCCATTTATGTCTCCTTGAGATCGTGACGTGTAGAAGCTGGTCTATTAAAGATACTGGAGTTCTTATACTCTAACAATGTAATCTGCTCCATTTCTGCCTTTAACTAGGTTAGCTCATAGAGTATGGGGTTGTTTGGTGACACCAAGGAAATTGATTATGAAGGAGCATATCTTGACAGATAAGATAATTTAAGGATCCTTCTATAGCCTCGGTTAGGAAGGCCTATGGTCGGCAAAGAGTATGCAGTTCAAATTGGTTAATAAAGACCCTTTACTTTTTGGTATCTCATGAGAAAAGCTCTGGGTTGCTAGAGGAATAGAATGGAGTGACGTCACTGAATAGTATCTTTCCTTATCACTAAGAATGACATGGTGGCTCCTATGAGTAGTGGGAGCTCCCAGACATCTCTGCAAGTCTGCATATCTCTGCTTACCCGAACTGCTGGAGGATCAGCCTTGGCGATGAAGAATTGTCTTGCTTCTTACATGCAGGAAGATGTTATGATTAAAGAGAGAAACTGATCTATTTATTGAGTCTGGAAAATCAGTCTAAACTGTTTGGCCTAGTCAACAAATCTGTGGTTTCCAGAAGAAGAATGCAGAGGTTTCATTTAACCTGTAAAAGGACTAATGGCCTTGTAAAGAGATATTGTTTTTTAATGCCTTTGAATGCTTGATTAATTGTTATTTGTAGACGTCTGTGTAATTATCTATTTCTGGTTCATTGGATGATAATACATCGGAATTAAAATAGGAATAGCTAACCTACAGGAAGAAAACTTAGATATAGCCAAACAGTGCACAAACATGTTTTGCACTCAGCTGAATGCTGATGGGAAAGGTGTTATGATTGATTTCCCTAGTGAAACAGGACAAATTAAGTTCACAAGGATTGTGCACAATATTTATGAGGATATATATAAACATGCTTTGGGCTAAAGTTTCTAAAGTGTGGGTATAAAGAATCTTCCACTAAAGAGTTCTCAAAGGAACTTGACCAATGTGAGTGTGTATTGTGCATACCAGTCTCTGAATCACTGTCATTCATTTGTTGGCCCAGAAAGCAAAGACATTTAGCAAATAGGAAAACGTTAATGCGTCAAGGAGTGTCTATATGAAACTTTTCATCCAGCCCTCGTCCTCGAAGGAACATGTGATGTTCTTTGGACCTTAGGGGTCTTTGGATTCCTCAATGTATGAGGATTGTGTGAGAGAGGTGCTTACTTTATATGGTTGACGCTCGCCATTGACCCACTACAATGGGAAATGCTTTAATCCTCTTTTGGTGTCCTCCATATTGCAGAGGGCGTGGGAAACAATGATTCGGATGAAAATCGTGTGCGTGCTCCCGCTGAAGGTGAAAGTGAGTCCTCAGATACAGTAGGTAGGATAGAAGATTTTATAGCTATGTTAGAATGTATCATAACCTGAAACATATTGTATTTAGGTTTTCCTTAAATCGTGTCGGAAACTTGTTTCCACCACTTAGATACAAACAATATAGCCGGCTTTTGAAGTAGGCGTCTCAATTAATTACAAAGGACAGAGACAAGGGTTTCAACGGCACATGTATTACCTTTTTTCGGCAAAATTGCCCTACACCTGCCCCTAATAGGCTGTGCCCTCATACTCGCTATCTTTTTCAGCTTCCCTTCCCCATCAACACATATCCTTAATAATCATCACTACATTTCATTCTTTTTTTTACTCACCAAATGAAATTTTTGGTTTGAGGGAGCTAAGCTCATTTTAGGGTAGTAGAGGCGGACCCTTTTATTACCTACGTTGCTTTGGCCTGTTTGATTCCGTCATTTGATAATGGGCATTCAAAATATAGCAAAGATATTTCTCTTACTTATCTAATTCATGCCCCCTTAAGTGTGCTTACTGAAAGCTCTCTGCCCAGGTGGACTGCACATCTTCTGTTTCCAAAGCATATCAAAGCAAAAATGCCAATAAAAAAGCTGCCAGGTCTATTTTGTTTTCCTCTATGGATGCCAATTCATTTTAGATAAGGAAGTTTCCATATACATCTATTTTCATAGGCCTTTTTTTACAAGGAGTAAACTGCTTTCCCAATCACATACTTTGAATGGCACTCCTTTAAAAAGCAGGAGATACAAAATAAGTTTGATCAATCATTACACAACTGAAGTGCATAGTGCAAAGCTCCTGCTAAGCTATAAGCATTCAAACCATTTCAAAATATGGAACTGCAGCTTGTTTCAATATCATTACTGGGAAAAGCAACTCTTCTGGCACACCATCACGTTTGCCCAAAGCAACAATATTCACAATCTGTATTTCAATCTGTTTCTTAATTTCATACCTTTTTATTATAGAAAAAAGTACAAAGTGCTACAATGTTAATTTACCCATAATCCTTAATTTCCCCGTTCATGAGCATAGCGGGTGTGCTCTCATTTATTTTCTAACTTAAAAAAGATAAATACTAAAGACCAATTTTAAAGCATGCTAAACACCTAGTTCTTTAAGGTGTTGTGATTTAATTTAATGTAATTCTTTCTTATGGGTGTTTAGTGCTCTTCTTTCACCATTCATGTTATGATTTTGAATCACAAAATCTGAAGAAATACTAACATGCAGTCACAGTTCTAGTGCATTCTGGCAGTTTGTGAACATGTTTATCTTATTTTATTCAAAGGATCCCGAAAAAGAAAATCCCTGATCAATGCTAAATCCAAATTTAACGTCCTTTCACTACATTATTTGTTTTGCCTTTCTACTCTGCAAGTCTACATTCCAATAGCATTCACTAGGCAGCACTGATGTTTCTTCATTGCCAAACTATCACAATTTTATTTTATTTTCCCATCGTGAACATCCTAACAAGCATGATGCCACAGGTTATTTTCTATTGCCATATTGTATTACATAATTAGTCAATATACATACATGTAAAGGAGGACGAGTCTTTCCATTGTACGCATCAAGAACATTGCTGCCTAGTGTATCCAGCATGGTTAATTTCTCATATTCAGCCCAGAAGTGCCCATGAGCCCAGCACAGTGCACTCTCTCTGTGCCTAGCTACCCAGTAAATGATACACCTATTACTTGTGGGGTGCTTTTTTATTTGTAGGATTTGCTGCAGCCCTCAGTGCCACTAAGCCTCACATGTTCGTGAATGATTAAAATGTGATTGATGTTGTTGATGTTAAGATTGTGCTGTACTTCAGTGTATACGGTGCTGTAGAAATGTTATTTTATTTTACATGGCAATTTAAATCTGACGAATGAAAATTACAAACGGTGACAGGGAGCGGGTCCTGGCCCTGTTAGAAGGGCATTGGACACCTCTCTCAGTCTGGGGCAGCAGACTTACCACTGTAAAGCATGTAACCCATTCCTAAACATATTTAATTATTTTCAATTGATAGTTTCTCAAAGTACATTTAGTCCGTGGACATTGTTAAAGTCCAATTTTGACCCTCTTTTATATCTTTGCACACGTGTATTACCTTTGCTGCAAGAATACATCCTTGTTTCAAATGCTAGGTAGCAGTAATCCATCTATAATGAAAAAGAGTCAACATTTGCACTTTAGCCCACTTTGAAGCCCACTTTGAACATCGGGAGAGTGTGATGCCATAGTGTGCAAGATGTTTCCATTTCTTATTAATTACAAGTTCAAACAGGAAACTATACTGTGTGTGTACAAGTATCTCAGAATGCACGTTTTTCTTCAGTAAAAACAAATGTCGATCTTAATGTGAATTGTTCCATTATTTGCAGAATTACCCAGAGACCGGGATTCCCCTCAACCTCTGGATTCCCCTCAACCTCTGGATTCATCTCATCCTCAGGGTGCCCCTCATCCTCAGGGTTCCCCTTACTTCAGAAATGTGGCTGAAAGTGGAGAGGGTACGACTTTGTTTTAAATGTCTGTGTTACAATACGTCATATGTCTGAAAAAAGTGTCACTTTCTTTTCTATAAGAATGAAACACTTATACAAGAACATGATTTTATTGCTCCTCTGCTCCCACGCACCCATTTGAGAGCTGTCATACAGTATTCAAGAACCAGACATGAGCCAGATGTGAACTATGCTTCCCACTAAGACTGTAGTGGATATAAGGATGAACTAAATCAAGTATCTTCTCATAGCGGCCAAAAACATACATGAAAGCACATGAAAGTAACTCAATCATAGTACACATATGTGTGCCCAAAATAGACACCAGTGCCTCATGGGAAGGTTTAAGTAAATACTAAAACCACAGTTCTTTCAGTTTGTGTATGTGACATGTCCTGCCCTTTCTGCATAGATGCTCAGTGTCCCAGATGAAGTCTAAAGAATCCCAAGCAAGAAATGCCTTTACAGCTCACCATTGTAGTCTGTACACTTATTCTATAGATTGAAAGCATCCTTGGTGATATACTTGTGCAGCTAGAGTACATTGTAGAGCCCATTGTATGGCTCTCAAGTTTGCACTGGAGCCTGCCATTGGGTTCAATATTGTGTGTGACTTTGTAGCTGACGTTAAATAAAGGTCAGAAGAATATGAAGAAAGGAAGTCACCTTAAGAGCTTTTCAGGGTCCTTCACCAACTCCCACACATTGGGTCTTGGTTGTATTCTCTCCCAAACCAAACACTCTTCTTTTCTATGGCCCACCATGATCTTCCCTTATCATGATTACCCTTAGACTCAGTCCAACATCAGGCCCAGGCTTCCCCTGTGTCTTCTTTCAGTCTCCTGTTCCTCCTGCTGCTTTTCACTCTGTGCTGAATCTTCCTTTCCTCTCCTATCCTTTCTCCTACTCTTATTAATTATTTGCTCCACCTCTACACTTCAATCACCTTTCTTTTTAATTGTCTCTTTGCTTTTCAGCACCTTCTCTTCACTCATCTCATGCTTAGTTGCTCCTCTGTTGAGAGTTGGCTTCTTCATGCTCTACTCTGTAATTCCTCTCCCCACCTACTCATTAGCTTGTCTCACACCTCTCCCGGAAGTAGTGTTGCATCCAGTGCTAACACCAAAATCTCTCTATTGCAACCTTCTGAGTCCTTCTATTTCTAGCCTCCTGGGTCTAACTCAGCCTCCTGGTTCACATTCTGCCAGAATCTTGGGTTTCTATCTCTCGCTCTCACTCACTCTCCTTCTCTCTCTCTCTCTCTCTCTCTCTCTCTCTCTCTCTCTCTCTCTCTCTCTCTCACCCTCCCTCTCTCTCTCTCTCTCTCTCTCTCCATCCCTCTCCAGAGCGCTCTCCCCAAAGGGCTCTCTCATGGCCTACTAGATCTCCCCAGCCTCTTCTGGACCCCTCCCTTCATATCCTCTTGGGTCTCTCGTGTTGGTTCTTTCTCGCCATTTGTCTCCGCAGTCAGGAATCTCTCTCTCTAACTGGGACTCTCTTGGTATCAGGTAATATAATCGCGGCAAAAATGTCACAGTAAAAAAATATATTTACCCAGCTCCTGAACTGGAAATAGAGGGAAGCAATAAGACTGTTCTGTCAGGCTGGTCTACAATGCTGGAGCTGATGCAAATACTGTTGCCCCATTCCATGATGGGATGAACCCAACTACCACGGCCATCCTTTCATGCTGTGTGCCCCACAAACCAGCATAGAAGTGAAACCTATGGAACATCCCCACACACAACTGTATGTATTCCAATAATCCACCAGAATGGATGATGCATCAGTAGTTGACAAGTACAAGAGACCTTACACATGCCAACTGCACCTGATATGGGATCTCTCTTTTGAGTAGTGTAGGAAGTGTGAATTGCTGTCCTTGTTCAGGACTTTCCTGTCTCTTGGTTATCTGTGCAGTCAGTAGCCTCTCTTGCATATCGCAGGTCTTTCTCGTCCTTTCAAGCTCTTTGAGAGGGCTGTCTACTGCCATAGTTCTCCTAAAAGACTCTCTGCACAACAGACCAGTTTAGTGAGGCATGCAGTGCTATTAATGCAAAGCAGCACCTCAGTAAAGCCTGCCCCCAAACGGGCACGTGAACTTTTTTTCAGATCTTTGTCTCTTTTTCTCCACTTTGCTTACTCATTTTCATGAGGCATCTCAGCCTACATCTTTTTTCTGCATCTTCCTTCCTGATGTCCACAGTTCATATGACAGGATGAAAGGAGGTCTTTCTTCCTTTTTGAACGGTGGATTGGATTTGGGATCTTTTTTTTCTCATTGCAGCCTGTCCCCATGACAATAAACATTTGCTTCAGGTACAAAGGGACATTTTTATTTATTTTATTTTATTGTTTTTTTATTACGCGCCTGAGTTTGGTTTCTGAGCACGGATCCGGGATTTAAACCTCTGGTGCTCTGCGTGGTCTTGCTTCCAAGACCGCTGATTAAGAGACATGAGTGAGACAGGTTTTTTGCACAATCGGAAAGGAACCGTGGGGTCATAAATCCACTGGGTATCCATGTCCAGGCAAAGCAAAATGTAAGATCTTTGTCAATGAAACTGGCTGTGTGGCTGTAGCTCAGCTATAGTTAAAGACAAATTAAATACATGGGTTTGGCGATATGTCAAATGTTTAACGCTGAGCATGAAGCCGACTTAAAGAATTTTCCTTAGTCTTTTTAACACCAGTACATTATTTACAGTTCTTGTCCTTGCACACATTAAGCTACTCTCCCACCTGAATTCTGTTGCTGAAGATTCTGGCTCCTCCCCTTTCTGAAATAGGCTGCTACAGTCTTCTGCTGCTGCTTTCTTCTTCAACAAGATGAAAGGTTCTTTATTGGGCCTAACCTAGAGAGAACTATAACAGACAACCTGACTCTTCAAGATCTTGATGAAAGGCAGTTAGTCATCTTTCAGAACATTCCAAGATGATTGTTCTTGAACCTTCAACCAATCAGCTTCCTTTTTATGACTCTGTCATATTTTACTTACCCACAGTTAGTGGTCTAAGACCCTGATTACCAAAGTTAGATGTTTTTTGACACCCACTGTTCAAGGAAAGAAGAAGCAGGGGCATTGAATTACCTCCAGATTATAGGTTGTGAACAATCATATGTTTTGTATTCTTTTGTAGATAGTATTCAATACCAAGGATACAGTATTAAAAGCTTCTTCAGATTTTAGATTACATGCAATGCAGATTAGCATTATTTTATTTTATGATGGCAAATGATCCCAGAGTGCGCTGCTCTCTTGAAATATTTCTCCCTACAGCACCAGGGATTAGATCAATGAAGGTTGCAGTACTGGGTTATTTTTAATTGTATCTGGTACATTTTTTATATGTATTTGGAATTCACCTGATTTGTACAATATTTACGAGGCTAGATCAAACAATTAAAATAACTCTTTGTGATATGATTTCATAGTTTATTTATATAGCGCCTATAAACAATGTGTTTCAAAGCGCTTCAAGGCAAGAGAGGGAACAGGGGAAAATACAATGACATTATTACAGACCATGAACAGTAAGGGTGTGAAATTTACTATCAAACTCGGCCTGACGACATTTCACATAGTGCAAGAGCTAAGACATAGAAAGGGAAGGGAGGGGGAGAGTGGGAAGGAAATGGAAACAGACAGGCGACTATTGTGCTAGACCTGACAACATTTATGGTAGAGCCAGAGAAAAAAAAAGGTGAGGGAGAGAGGTGCAGAAAGGGAAGGGAGGAACAAAACAAGCGACTATCGTACTAGGCCTAATGACATTTCAGATAGTGCTGAGGGGGGCAACAAGCAAGGTGAGGGGGGAGTAGTCAGACGAGATTGCTATCATACTAGGTCCAGGGACAATTCTGATAGAGTAAGTGCATAAAAGAAAGTAAGGGGAGGAGGGGAGGAGATACGAAAAGGGAGGAAGGGAAAGGAGGAGAGAACTGAGAGTAAGCAGTCAAAAAGAGTAGAGAAGCAAGAGGGGAGAGCAAATACAATTGCAGAAGTCTGTAGTAACACATAATGTTGCAAGCCTGGATACAAGATGAAGGTGGGAATAGCATGATTCAGGCCCCCCCTGAGAAAGGGTGACGCACCGTGAATCAATGAAGTCCATAACAGTCAAATCCAGCATTGGCCACAAGACAGTGATGGTGAAACCAGAATGTATCAGGACGGACTCCTGCAAAAGTAGGCTGGTGGGGGAAAGCAGGTTAGAAGAATCAAGTAAAACAGGTAACACCTGTGTGCGAGAAGGGTGGGGGCACAAGGGAACATCACAGCGGACCAGAGAGGTGGAGATGGCCTTTGGGGACAGAGGGTGTAAACACATGTAGGTTCGTGCTTACCTGCTGTCTGAGCAGGGGTTCGGACCCTGGATCCTCCTGGTCCGAACAGGTTCAAACAGGAATTAAGAATGTGTGTTAATAATTACCAAAAGAGAATAATGAAACTTAAAATAAAGAGCTCTCAATGTCAGTCGAGTAATGCAATGTGAGAGAATGATATGATATGGCATATGTAACGCGCCTATACACAGGTGTTTCAAGGCACGAAGTACTCCGATTACACCTGTCTCTGCATAGCCTCAATGCGTTGGCCTTGAAAAAGACATTCAGTAACTAAGCAAACCTTACATTGTCGAAATTGTCGAAATAACATTAGCATGCCCATCTGAAGCTTTTCATCCAGTCCTTCTCCTTGCAGTAGCATGTGAGGTTGAGTCTCTGTTTAAAGCTAATTAATGGTTTTGTGGTGTCTTTGGTTACTTCAGAGTATGCAGATTTAGACAGTGGCGTATAGTTAATGTTCATTATTCACCTGACATAAATGGCCCTTCTTTCATCTGTATGTGATGTCCTTTGTCTTGCAGACACCTTGCAAAACCTTGATATCCCTGAAGAGGTTTCTGAAGTCCTGGAATTCATTCTCACAGAAATTGAGACCCGTGAAGCACAAGGTAGGAAAGAGATGAGTTTTGCTATGTTACAGTGCATCATGCCTTGAAACAAATTATATTTAAGTGTTCCTTAAACTATATTTAAGTTTTCCTTAAATTATGATATGATATGATGGTTTATTTAAATAGTGCCTATACAAAATGTGTTTCAAAGCGCTTCAAGGCAAGGGAGGGGACAAGGGAAAACACAATGATATTCTTACAGTCCATGAACAGTAATGATGTGAAATTAACTATCATACTCGGCCTGATGACATTTCATATAGTGCAAGAGCTATGACATAGATAAGGAAGGGAGGGGGAGAGTGGGAAGGAAATGGAATGAGAAAGGCGACTACCATACTAGGACTGACGACATTTCTGGTAGAGCCTGAGAAAAACAAAAGGGGAGGGAGAGCGATGCAGAAAGGGAGGGGAGGAACAAAACAAGCGACTATCGTATACTAGGCCAGATGACATTTCAGTTAGTGCTGGAGGGGGTACAAGGGAAGGGGGAGGAGACAGATGAGGTTGCTATCAACTTGGTCCAGGGACAATTCTGATAAAGTGCATGGAAGAAAGTAAGGGGAGGAGGGGAGGAGGTAGGAAACGGGAGAAGGGACAGGAGGAGAGAACAGAGGGTAAGGAGTCAAAAAGAGTGGAGAAGCAAGAGGGGAGAGCGAGTACAATTGCACAAGTCAGTAGTAACACATAATGTTGCAAGCCAGGATACAAGATGAAGATGGGAACGGCATGATTGAGGGCCACCATGAGATGAAAGGAAGTCCAGCATGAGAGTTGGGGAAGTGTGTCACAGACTTAAATCAATGAAGTCCATAAAAGTAATATCCAGCATTGACCAAGACAGTGATGGTGAAACCAGAATGTATCAGGACAGACTCCTGCAGAAGTAGGCTAAGGGGATGGGGGGAGCAGGATAGAAGAATTAAGCAAAACGGGCAACACCTGTGTGTGAGAAGGGGGTGGGAGGACAAGGGAACATCACGGGGGAACCAGAGGGTTGGGGATGGACTGTGGGGGCAGAGGGAGTAAACACATGTTGGTGCATGCTTACCTACTCTCTGAGCAGGGGGCCGGGCCCTGTATCCTCCTGGTCCAAACATGTCCAAACAGGAATTGCCCTTTTCTTTGTCTGCCCTTCACTGCGGATGCCCGATCGAGAGACGCCCTTGATCTAAGAGTTAAGAGCAGGAAGTATTGAAGAATTACTACATACTTGTGTTACTGCAAACAATACATATGAAGACCCACAATGCATACACATTAGAGGCCCAAAGAGGGAATCTAAAGTAAGGAAGGAAGAAATAACATCACTAGAAAATGTCAATAACATTAAAGTTCGTCATCATGTACACAAATGAATTGTGTGTTTGAGGCCTGCTTATTGCCCCATATAATTGCACCAAGAGCTGAGACCAAACTGAAAGGAAAGTACTTTAAGAACATACAAGAAGTTTAACGTCTAGATATATAGAACCTTTCAATTTTCAGATTTTGACTGTCAGTGAACAAAACCGCCAGGCTTACATATGTCAGTGAACAAAAACAAGTGACCCAGATATGTGATGCAATCAGTGAAGTCATCAATGACGTTTGTGATATCATCTTTGTTGTCCTGGGTGTTAGTCTTAGCAGTGCATGGTGGTGGCTTGAGTTATGGTTGCTTAACTTACCATACATGGCACATTTCTGGAGGTTTTCGGTTTTACTTGTAATTCAGTCGTCGAAGTGTATGCAAAGAAGTGGTGGAACTATGTTCCCTGCTGACCTGCCCCCACTCCTCACAAACCCAATCACCATGCCCCTCCCACGCACAATCTAAACCGCCAAACAGGTCTGCTGTTTAATGGAATGTTCACTGCAAGTTTAAACTTCTTCCCAAACATTAATTTTAAAATGAACCCATTCCGGAATGGTTTATTTTTAAAATAAAAGTATAGGAACAGTAAAACTATTTTTTTTAAAGCAGGGGACCACCGCTCTCATCCGCTCCCGCCGACTGCGACCAATGTTGTAACCCTAACAACACTTTTGCAATGTTTTTTCACTGAATATATATATATGTATATATATATATATATATATGTTACACGGCTGGCGGTAGTGGCCGTGCAGTTATGGTTAAGTTGCTCAAACCATAGGAAGTGCACTTCTTGAGCGGCTTATCTCCCCCTGGATCAATCCTCACAAAACCTTGTATACAAAGTATATGGCCCCCATCAGATTTATTCTGTGAAGTTGTGTGTGGTTATAGGGGAGATCCTGCACGTTGTGGTTTTTCCCATAGACTCAATGCCCAAAAAATGTGCTCATGCCTACAACCCAAACCGATGGATGGATGCTCACCAAATTTGTGGCAGGAGTGGTGACTTGGTCCCGAAAGCGTGCTTTTGTAAATTTGGTGTAAATCCGTCCATTAGTTTACTTTAAAATGACCCAAAAGTAGGTACACAAAATGTAATTGTATATCTGGGTTCGGTCTGCAGACTCACTTCCCTATTTGGTCCACAGACTGGCCTCCGATTGGCCCAGAGGGTGGCGTGAGGTCTGCGGACATCGGATGGGCCGGCTGATTGGATGGTGAAAAGCGCGAGTTTCATCATATTTTAGAAAACACACACTATGTTGAATTTGCGGACAGCAGCCAATGTCCGCGGACATTGCAGTTAAAAACATATCAGGAGTACTCCAACATTGGTATACCTTGGGTGACAGGAAATGAGTGACTTTAAGTTAACCATAAACATTCCTCCTTTTTTCTTTAAGTGCTGGTCCCCACGAACCACGATATCTCTGGTCAACAAGAACGTCTGCTTGATTGATTTTGCCTTTGATAAGTGCTTTCTTAAATGTATTTATAGATTACGGTGAACATTATAAACTGTGAATTTCTTGGTTAACCACTGACGTTGTATTGAGACAATACTAAAACTATCCTTATGTATGTTTCTAAAACAGATTTTTGTTGCTTTACAGTTCAAACTTTGGCTCTTGAAGAAGAGAATGAATTCTCGAAACGCGTCAGCCATTTTAATTGTTGATTTATGTACAAAATCCATTGTGCCTTTGTGTTTATTTTCTGCATCTAAGAAACTAATGTCAAAGAGATCATTGAGCAAATAAATAATAGCTTTTTTTATCAGAACAGTTTTTGGAATGTCATATGTATAAAATACATTCATTGGGAAAAAAATAGCTGTATATGAATTATTGTTGAACCGTTTCATAACAGACTTTTAACAGTGTGCAGGGGACGGGAGGGCTCCACATATTTCTCTTTTGAGCCACGTGGGTATTTCTCTCTACAACCCCTGGGTCTTTCTCTCACTCACATTCAAGGTTTCTCTCCCAGCCTCCTATTGCTTCTTTACCTCAGCCTCATAAAACCTCCTCTTCCAGACCTCCTGGGTCTCTCTTCTGGACTACTGTCTCCAGCTCCAACTCCTTCTGCACTCCTCGCCAGCTGTCTTCAAATGAGTTCCTGCTAAAGACACCCACATACTTCTGCACTAACCCTACCTTTTTAAGGGTCTGAATCTGCCTTCCAGCCTCCCTCTGGCCAAGTGGAACTTAGGGTTTTCTCCCAATGCAATTGATATGGACATTGGTGGCTGGTCCCCGTTCCTTGTGATTGCTGGCAGTTTTGAAGTTGGACATGCTGTTGGTTACTCCCTCCCCTTTGACAGTCACCCTCTGCTTGCCACACCCAAGCCCCACTGATGTCTGTGGCCCTCTCTTTTGCAGCATGCACATAAATGAAAAAGTCACTTATGTCTTCAGCTGATTCTCCATTCGAATGTCATCCTTTCAGTTTCTGTCTTCTCCTCAACTATCTAGGGGGATTTCTCTGATGCTCCACTTGCACTAAGCAATATTGGCTTTCTTTGTAAGCTGTTGTTAATCTCCCTGAGCCCTTTAACTTTGGTGGAATTCTGTCTGCCAAACATCTGACTATCTCAATTCTACCTTGGGCATCACTATCCCATCAACCAAAATCCTGTTATTCAGGTATCACTTTATTTTCTCTAGCTAAATCAAAACCACAAACAGAGAGTACTCTTTCGATGGTCACCACCTATTAAAATTCAGATTGTAACCAGATAAATATATATGAGATCTGCAGGGTTTGACCACAGAATGTAGCCTACCTAGAGAACCACTACCAGTATTTTGCCTGATCTATTTCATGGTAGACCAAGCAGAGAATCAGCAAAACAACAGCAATAAAACGGACAAATACAATGATTTAAACAGTGTACCCACTCCAGATTTTCCAGCCCATATGTGCATATTCGGTAAATTGCGCCTTCAGCTCAACCGTTGTGGTAAGAAAACTCTGAGCTTCCTGTAGTCATACATCTTTGATGGGAACTGGAAAAGGGTATGCAGAAACACAAGGACGTATGATTCCCATCAGGCATAATTTGCAGCTGCAGTTGTAACTTCCTTAATTGGGCAAAGGCTTCACAGGCATGAATATGATCAACACTGCTAAGAAGAAGTAATGAATACATCTTAATATACCAACATAACACCATAACACCATAACAATAGCATGATAGTTAATATTAATGTACATATGTGTAAAGCAGGAACTGTACTGTCATTAAACCAAGAACAAACACTTCTGCCCAGTGTATCTGCCAGAGTTAATTTCTTGTATTCAGCCTAGTTGTGCCCATGAACCCAGCACAGTGCATTCCCTCTGTATGTAGATGTCAGCTAAAAATGCATTGTCTATTGAATGTGAGGTACTGCTTTATTTGTATGATTCTATTCTTCCCTCAGTGCTTCGGAACCTGACACAATCCCCTAAGTAAAAGGCAAGACTGTGCTTCAAATATCTACAAGGAGATGTCCTTGTAGCCTATTGTGAGTGGTCAGTAATGTGAGGCGGACAACTGTTTGATGATTTCTCAAAACATGCCATTTTATGTTTTGACTCTTTTGTCTGTCTGCCACAGTAACAACCTGGGTTTGCCTTTAAGACTAACTTCTGCCTGTCTTCCACAGTCTTTGGCACTACAGTTTGTGTGAATTTTAAAATAGTATTTTCAAGCAGCCAGTTTCGCTTCCCCAAATTTATCAGCTCAAGTAATTACCCTGAAGCCTTTGCACCACTCTCTTACTTCAGGTAATGCTTGCACACATGTATCTTACTCCAGTTGAACTGGCATAAACTACACATTAACAGTTAGATTGCTTTTTAACTCTGCAAAAGGCTTGTTTCACTCTTAATACGGGCAATGCTTGTTTTCGTCTTCAATAGTGAATACACTTTAATTTCTTACGGATCAAAAGGTGTGCCCTGTTACAATAAATAATAGAGTTCAGTCTTTCTTTAGGAACCACAATTAGGCACATGCAACCACTTCTCAAGGTAGCTTTCAAACGTTAAAGACATATTGAATTGTATTCCCAAGTGAAAGTAAAGGATAGCATTGTGTCTTACTTTGTGAATCACAATTAGGCACAAAAGACCACTCTTTGATATAGTTTTCACAAATCAACTTCACAATTGTTGTATCAAGGTTAGGTGTTCAGTAATGGCCTTCACAACATTCACTCTTCTTAATTAGTGACACACACCCACTCCTCCAGGTAGATACAGTCTGTTTAGGGTTTAACAATGGGTTCAAGCAGCATTTGCTCCCCACACGATTAAGAGGAGGACTTTCTCAATATATGCCAGTGTTACTTTTCTATAGTTCGTGTATTATAAATTCAACAAACAATTTTAGCTCGCTTTAAATCACACGCAAGTGAATAGGGAACTGAATTGCCGGCAATGCTCGCACAGGATTTACTCACCGGCTTCTTTAACACTTGCTCTGCGGATCACACTGCCACAAGTTCTACTGCTTCTGGCTTCTTAGGGACCCGCACCCTTCATTTCTGAAGGTGTCTTTGGTCCGGCAACAGGTTAATGGAGCCCCTGTTGCTCCTGAGACACAGTGCTTTACAATTGCTCCTCGCCTAAGTATCCAACATGTTCGCTGCAAGGCAACCACAGCAAACAGTCTTTTATGGGGAAAGACAGCTCTGCTGCATGTTTTCCCCTGTGCAGCCTCTGCACTTCAGAGTTTGGGGGAACAGGACCCTCTCAGAACAAGCAGGTGAAATCTGTGGTCTCCACATTCTGGCATCCCTCTGGTTGTCCCACTCTGCTTGGTTTGCCAGCTTTTTGTCTTCTTCTTTCTACTTCAACTACTCCAGCAAGAGCTCCAGTCACAGTTCCATCTCCTTCCAATTGCCTGTACCTGAGGAGGCCGTGTATGCCTCACAGATTCCTTCACGTGTGGGCAGTTAGGCTTAATTGCCTGACTACCTATTGCTACAGCATGCCTCGTCAGCCCTCTTCCTCTTCCCAGTACTCATGGGATTATGGGACATGTAGTCCCCCTTCAAGGAAATTAGTTCTTTTAACAATTTAGTTAATTTTAAGGGTAGGTGTATTTCGTTTAAACTCATTAAAAGGCGGAATCTTTGAATGTGTGATTACAGAGGAAGATATTTGACTTAAGGTATTTTTGCCTGATCCTTTTACCTTCTCACTTTGGGAATAAGGAGGGTGTTCATCCTGAAACGCTTTAAAAGGTCTTTCTGTTAACAAGGCTTGCTCATATTCAACAGAACTTGTACTCCGGGTCTCAGATTTTATATGTGGGCCAGGGACATTATAATGACAATATGCCATTACCTGTTTTGGCAACCCAGAAAGGCACTTCCTTTCAGAGGAAAAATACAGCATCTCATCCAATGGGATCTCCTCACCACCCTGGGCCCTGTTTCCTCACAGGTGATCCTCCCACAGTACACCACCCACAAGATCAGGATCAGACACCATCTGCCTTTCCCTGGCCACCTGGGATGAGACTTTAGGCAGGGCTTCAGTAAGGGATCCATATTATTCTTCACACTATGCTTGGTAACAGCAATCCATGCTTAATGACAGCAAGCCACAATGATACTTTTAGCCCACCATGAGCCTCCTTATAGTTTGATGCCATGAAGTATATGGTTTTTCCATACGTTATTACTTATTTGTTCCATTTAAATAAATAGGGGAACTGCACTGCCATTCAGTAAAACCAATATCATTCTTACCCTGAATTGCTAAATTTTTGCAGAAGTTGCGGAAGTTGCTGAAGCTCATGAGGCTCCTGGACTCCCGGCTTTGCCTGACCTTGAAAATGTGACTGACAATAAAGAAGGTAAGCCTGTATTTCAAATGTCTGTTGACATGACTTTATATGCCTGACAACAAATGTTGCATCATTGTCAGTGAAGCATTACATCTTATATTAGAAAATTAATTGTTGCACCCCACAAACCACACTTTCCTCCTTGGTGGGAGCTTTCAAATAGAATTCAAGAATCCAAGATGAGATAGACATTTAAATGTTTACCACTAGATCTTTAATAAGGTTATAAATAGAAACAGAGTAATTTCTCTTAGGCACCCAAAATGTGAATAAAGGTAACTCAATAGTGGTAATGATAGCCATGCTTAAAATGTACATCAGTGTTACCAAATAAACAATGTTCAGTTCTTGTTAGAGACAGGTCTCTGTCCTTTCCATCAGCATTAACCAAGAAAAAACAATTGTGGGGGTATGTGTTCAGTGTCCCAGATGAAGCATAATGTAGTCCAAGAAAAACAGGTTGATCCCAATTCCACCATTATAGGTAAAGTATCTGGCATTTGTAGACTTCATTGTGATCTTCTTGTGCAGCAAGGGTACTTGGTGAGTTCACTATCAGGCTCGAAGGTCTTCACAGGACCCTGAGTTTTAGTCTGAAATTGGTGTAATGTTGGAATTGACCTTAAACTTGTTGTCCATTTAAATAATACATTGATTCTATAGCTTTGACAGGGTCCTGCCTACGCACCCCACTAACTCCTTCAATTGGCATCCTGCTTCTACAGCCTCCCTATCCAAAGACCTCTGTATCTTCCTTCTCTCTTTCTTTATCCTCGTGCTGCTCCTGTGCTTCTTCAATGCTTCGCCTTGTGCTCATATCAGTACACGTTCCAGGCTCCCCTTGCATTCCTTGCAGTGTCTTCTGCCTCTTCTTACTTTTCTGCTGTCCTCCAGATCTTTCTTTGCTCCTTCTCCTCTAACCTATATCTGGTGAGTCTCTGATACACCTCTTCTCCATCTCCTCACTGTGATCACACTTCCCTTTCATCATCTCCACACTGTTCACCACATTCTCCATAGATACCTCCTCCTTAGATACCTCTCTATGAAGGGTTATTTTCTTCACGCCTCACCTGTGATTACTCTTACCACATCCTCCTTATTATCTGTCATCGTCTCCTCAACTTCTTTCACAACCTCATCCTTAAACACCTCAGTATTTAGAGATCACAATAAATTGTCTCTGTTTTCACTGTCTGGGTCGTTCTCTAACAGGACTTGTGATTCTCTTTCTCCTTATACTCTTGGGTTTACCGCTCACTCTCTCCTATGGATTTCTCAGTACTCCTCTCCACAGTATCCTGGGTTGCTCTCTTTCTAACTTCCTGTCCTTGTCTCTCTCTAAACTCATACTAGACCCTCTAGGTGTTGGTCTCTGTCTCTCGCTGTGCCTCTCTGTGTCTTAGTCTCGCTGTGTTCATCCTGAAACATTTTAAAAGATCTTTCTGTTAACAAGGCTTGTTCAGATTTAACAGAACTTATACCCCGGGTCACAGATGTTATGTGTGGGTCAGGGACATTTTAATGACAATATGCCATTACTTGTTTTAGCAACACAGAAAGGCACTTCCTTTCAGAGGACAAATACATCATCTCATCCCACAGGATCTCCTCAGCACCCTGGGCCCTGTTACCACCCAGATGATCCTCCCGCAGTACATCACCCCTAAGGTCAGGGTCAGAAACCATCTGCCTTTCCCTGGCCACCTGGGAGGAGACTTTAGGCAGTGTTTAAGTGAGGGAGCCACAGGATTCTTCACACTATGCTAGGCAACAGTGATCCATGCTTAATGGCAATGAGCCACAATGTTACCTTTAGCCCATCATGAACCTTCTCATAGCTTGATGCCATTAGGCATATCGTTTTCCATACGTTATTACGTATTTGTTAAATTTACATTCAAAAGGGGAACTATACTGCCATTCAGTAAAACAATATAATTCTTAACAAGAATTGTTCCATTTTTTGCAGAAGTTGCAGAAGTTGCTGAAGCTCATGAGGCCCCTGGACTCCCAGCTTTGCCTCACCTTGAAAATGTGACTGACAGTGGAGAAGGTAAGACTATTTCAAATGTCTGTTTACACAACTTTATATGCCTGACAACACTTGTTGCATCATTGTCAGTGACACATGAAATCTTATATAAGAAAATATATTGTTTGCACCTCCCCACTCCCACTTTCCTCCTTGGTGGGAGCTGTCACAAAGAATTAAGAATCCGAGATGAGACAGACATGTAATATGTTTACCAATAGATCTTTAATAATGTTATAAATAGAAACTGAGGCATTTCTCTTAGTGACCCAAATTGTGAATACAGGTAACTCTATAGTGGTAATGCTAGCACATGCTTAAAATGTATATCAGTTTTACCAAAGAAAAACTGTTCAGTTCTTGTTAGAAACAGGTCCCTGTCCTTTTCATCAGCCTTAACCAAGCAAAACCAAATTGTGGGGGTAATTGTTCAGTGTCTCAGATGAAGCATAACATATTACAAGAAAAAACAGGTTGATCCCAATTCTACCATTTTAGGTAAAGTATCTGGTGTTTGTAGACTCCACAGTGGTGTTCTTGTCGAGCAAGTGTACTTGGGGAGTTCACTATCAGGCTCAAAGGTCTTCACAGGACCCTCATGTTTTATTCTGCAATTGAATAAGGAGGGGGCATGGGGTTAGAGGAATTTCCTCAGACTCTTGAATCCAGTAGCGAGCATCTGTTTGTTGTTTACATATTGGCCCGTGTGTGGTTATTCCCACACTTTTCTTGCTTCAACCAATATATATTCCAGAAGAAAAAGCCCAGAGCATTCCTGCATGTTCAGTGTAAGCGCCCCTGGCAAAACACCGTCTGTGAGGTAGGAAGATCTGCTGTCGGGATGTCCTAATAAGACGTAAGATCAATCACTCAGTCAAGAAATGCCCTGAATGACCAAGGCGCCTCATCTTCTTCCTCATGCACATCTGCCACACCCTTAATCAATGGGTCTTTCAGTAGGGGGCACAAAGCGAGGAGCATGTGGTGCAGGCTTGAGCATCTTTGGTTCAGGAAGTCGTTCAACTGGTGGCTGAGGAGGAGGAGGTGGAGACTGTTCGGCCACTGGCCCTGGAGGTTCCTGGAGTCTTGGCAAATCTTCCCGAAAGAGGTATTCAAAGTAGGTCTTCGTCAGGTCTGAATTCTCTAGGTTTTGGAAATAGCTGAAAAAGGCATCCTCTGAGGATTACCTTAGCTGTGGAGTTGGTATCAGTCTGCTGAACAGATTCTAGCCCCAAGATTCAGTTAGCACTGACTACTAAGAGGGTCTCCCAAACCAAGGATCCACATAGTGTAACAGTGTCCAGGTTGGTGGATGAGTGACTGTCACTGGTAATGGCATTCTCGTATGTGGAGTCCAATCCACTCATGGACTGCAAGGGTCTTTCCCCATGAATGCAGATGGCAAAGACTTGGCCTGGCATCTGAGCATGTCAAAGCTAAAGATGCAGACAAAATGGTTGACGTCATCAACACCAGATGAGCTGCCATTTTGAGACTTTCTTTGGTAATGTGCGTCACAAAATTGCCTGAAGTCATGGGGTTTTGGCTGTTATCAAAGGAGCTTTTGATGGTTTTAGCCCGTTTTGGCAGCTGCTAGATGTGGACTTTGGACGTGTCGCCATCCATTTTGCTCTCTCAGTGTGGCGGGTGCAATGTTTAGCCCTTGAGGGGATCCCTGAATGGCAATCCAGTTTTATTAGCCCCAGAACGTAGAACCTCAGCCTTGTTAGTAGACGTTTTAGCCCTTTCCTGGGGAACCTCAGGCGTGACCCTGGTATCCAGTTTAGTCCCTGAGTGGGGCAGCTTAGGGTAAGACCTGGTTTTGCTAGAGTCAGGACGACTCCTCCGTGAACATATGACCACGGAAAGGAGTCACACGGATGGGTTGCTCTGAAAAGAAGGGTACTCATTGGGCAATTTCTCTTTTTCCTCAATGAATACCCCTATGTGGAACACTGTGGAAGATCTCCTCCCACCTGACAACTCTTCTTTCGGATGCACAGACAAAGATGGAATCGTAATAGAAGCACACATTCCAGTGATGTTCTGAGCCTAAACACTCGAGGCAATGATTGGAATGGTCTGCTGCCGCATATTGACATCCACAGGAGACAAACTAAGCAAAGCCCTCACGCTCCAGCATTAGCAGAGAAGAAAAGGACTGGAAGGCCATGCGTTGGGCCTGGCTCAGGAAGGCAAGGCTAGAGCCATACGTGCCCTGGCCCTGCATACAAATTTAAAAAAGGACAATGCTGTTGAATGCTAGCAAAAAGTGCTCTGCTCCCATTCAGAAGGACGTAACATCCCACAAATGAGGAAAGGGGATGGGATGTAGGAGTATGGTTATTTCCATACTGGGTATAAGGTGCTATGGACTGATAGACCATCGCCTTCTGAGCTGATTGTACTCACCTCCTTCTCAGTCTTCCTGCCAGTCAGTCACTGCATTCCATACTCTCAGCAACCTGACACCAAAATCCTGCCAGGGGCTCCACCTACGATAACAATTAGCTAGTTTACATAGTAGTCTGTCATTGAGTCCTGGGTAAAATCTCATTCAGGATTCAGATGTTGATTGTGTCTGTGTTTTTTGTTGAGCAAAGGCTGCATTCTGCCTCTTCAAACAAGGACTGCAGTATCTATTAGTGATTCGCGACAAAGACATACATGTTATAATTTCTTTATTGTTTGTTGAAATATGTTTAAGTAACACAAAAGACAAACTGCAATTGCCTTTGTGGGTTAATGCTTTAAGGGAAATTGCCTAGTTACTTTAACACATACAAATTAATGTTTTCGTTGCCAATTGGACATGCTTGGTTTGTTAAGTGATTATGTCACTTATTAGCCACATTAGTAATAGTGTAATCCAAAGAAAACACAATGTAGGGAAATGGTATTATAACCAAAATGTAGTATATGTACCCTGTTAGGCTGACTTTAAAGCTGAATCAGCAGGGATGTATAACATTCACTAAATAAAGAAAAACACAAATAGAACCGATTGAAAATGAGTAAATAAAGACTGTGGAAACTATAAATAACATTGGGCCTCATTACGATCTCGACGGTAGCCATGCCGCTATTGGCGGCATGGCTGCCGCCGAAATCGTATCCGGGTCTGGGTTCCCAGAATGAGGAATTACCGGGCCATTCCGAGTTCGGAGGGCCCGGTAATTCCTCCTTCTAGGACCTGGGCCCGGACCTTCCCCATTCCCATTTCAGCCCCCATAGGGTGGAATGGGAATGGGAGAGGGAGAAAACAACGGGCCGATTACGAGCGGACCGTTGTTTACTCCCTCCTCCCCTCGCGGTGAAAGTAGACGTGCAGACCGGGTCCTGGGAGGGGACTTCGTAATCAGGCGGTACGAGGTTGACGGCGTCAGCACCTTTACCGGCGGCGTTAACCCAGTACCGCCTGGGTTATAATGAGGCCCATTGTCTTTGAATGAACATGAAATGGGACAAGATTAACTTCTTTGCTTCTTGATCATAAGTGTAATTAGATTTTGAAAGAAGTTTAACATAATGTGTAGACCAATTAAATTGCCTTGAAAAAGAACAGGGGTCAAAACACTTGTTGTCACAGAGGCACAGGGGGCTCTTTTCCTCATGTTACATTTGATTTCATATACTTTTATCTTACATTATGTTTTTTTGAATAACACTATTACTAATATGGCTAATAACTGACGTAATTATTTTACAATCTAAAGGTGCGCAATTGGCAACAAGAAAGTAATTTGTAAATGCTAAAGTACACAGACAATTTCCCTTAAATCTTCAAACACCTATTGGCATTGTTCTTTTAAACTATTATCGGTGAGGGCACAAAGTGAAGGCTAGTCAAGCGGAGGTATTTGTGAGACAGGGAGGAACACACATGGTGCCGACCCACCCTAATGGTGTTTTTACATGCTCTGTAAAGATTGTACAATTTCCTTAGGGTCACTTCCGTGGTGTGCGAATGAGAAGTGCATGTTTTGCTTCTTGATATTTATTTAAAGGGTTTATTTTGCAACTCAACCAAATTTCAATATATGTCTGAATGTAGCAACTGCAACACATTTTTCTAGTCTAAAAAACCCTCTTGTTTGATCCAGGTGCAAAATGTCAGGAAATGGCTGCGCTGCTGCTCACATTGTCCACATCCTTTGAAGCCCAAAAGCCTATTGGAGAAGGATGTGTTGAAGGCCCTGGCGACACTGAAGAAGCCACTGGTTGTATCTGCCTTAAAATTAACATTGGAGAGGCAGCAGAGGAGCAAGAAGAGCGAATTGCAAAGCGTAGTACCTCAAACTTCAAGTTCCGCCCCTGGTATTCTCCTGACAACACTGACGAGAGCCAAAGCGATATGGATATGGAGAATGTTCAGTTCCCATATCGTTCAATTAAAGGCTATTACATCCCACGCCACCCTCCCATTTGCGATTTTCCTCCTGGGATCCGCATTACTAAGCGGTATGTCTTGAAGTCAGAGCTCACAGAGGTGCAGCCATACTCACTTTTCCCATACAAGTGTGCCGGATGCTGGCGCGCCTTTGCATCGCCTGACATTCTGTATCACCATGTGCTGAATGGTGTTATGGGGGACTTTAGCTGCCTTGCATTCTTTCAGAGGTGGAAACTGATGAGAAGGAGGGTGCGCATGATTTGCAAACGGAATGAAAATGCCAAGGCGAGACGCATGCGCCTGAAGAGAAAGCGCGACGCAGGTTATAATTTCCATGAGCCAGCAAAAAGGGTTTGCTGTCACTGCATGTCCCTAGGTAACCTGTATAGCAGCTGCAGCACCTCCTTCAGTGCCAGCACCAGCAGTGACAGCCAGAAGAGGAAGCGTGAGGAGGATGTTGATCAGGGCCCGCCTGCAAAAAGGTGGGATTCTAACAGAAAGTAATTCTAGAAGCCTCTAGAGTGTGCCACAAACAACACCGATAGATCAGCAGATCTTAGTGGCACACAACCTCTAATTGTAGCATATTTATATGCCCTTGACTCAAGGGCAGCATTCATTTATTAGAAAGTTTGCGCAATCCTCCAATGCATCTGAGTAAGCAGAACCCTCGCCTTCTTTTAAGAGCACAGTGATGGCAATTCAAAATGCAACCCTTACCTGATTCACATCCTCATAGGCTAATAGTCGGGCAACAATTTTCTTTGAAATTTGAATCACCCATGTTGAGCTCCCGTTACTCATGGCAGGACATGTTTGCGACATCTTCTTGGGGAAGGAATAGCTGTTTATTCGGATCAGGTGCTTGGTGTCTACATCTGTCCCCTGCCTCATGGCTGCTCATCTTCAGTGCCTATGAGGCTGACTTGTATAGGGCATGCACTGAGGCAAGCCTTTTTTCAAACTGTCATTTTATGACCACAAAAACAGGCACCACTGCAACTATGTAACTGGCTCAACGTCCCTCTATCAACCCAGCCCACCTGCCTCCACTCCCTTCCAAACTACTTCCTGCAACAAATCAGACATAACATCTGTCTACAAAACTGGAATCACTAACTTCAAAAACTTTGGGCACATCGTGCTATAACTGCCAATATGTTCAACTATGGTATCAACACCATGTCCTACTACAAACCTGATATCACTTCCTACAACATACTTGGTACTATTGCATACCACACATATGTAACATAGTGACCACTGCAGTCGGGAATCTTTTTCTAGTGCAGTGGCATTCGTGTTGAGTAAGTAGCGGGAGTGGCCTTACCAAACTGGTTCAGTTGGCTTCTGTTAGCTAACATGATTAGCAGCATTGGTTGGCTAGTGTGGGGGGTAATAACTCATTTTTATGGGCATGGTTTGTCAGCACAATATTGAAGAGTGCAGTGTAAACAAGATAGCTTTCCAGATGTTAACTGGTTATTGTGAATAGGCTACTGTGTTCACCAAGTAGCGTGTGTGGTGACCTTTTGATGATTAGCACATAGAATTGTCTGACTTGAAAAGTTGGTGACCAGCCAGTCTGTCAGGTTACCATGGTGAGTGATTAAGCTGGTGAGCAATTACGTTTGTTGACAGGTTGGCCCAAATGAACTTGACTGGCTGATGCAGAAAAGTGGTACTAGTCCAGAGTTCTAGTGACATATGATTAACTAATTACTATGCCAGATCCTAATTGTGAGATATGATGGCCGTGGATGTAGTTGCGTTGTTTACAACGGCTAAAAAGCCTGTTAAATCCACAAACCAAGGTCACTGAAAACAGCACAAGTAGCAGTCATACTGTTTTTAAAGGTGATTAAAAAACAGACGTTTTCGGAGCATTTTTAAAAAAAATCTCCAATTAAGAATGTACCAGACAAATAATTGAGTATACTTCTGAAAGAATTACTCTGGCATATGCACATGTACCCGCTCCCCATTTGATCAATTTCTGAAATAATGAAATGGATGCTGACGGACACTGGGGAGATGTCGGAAGTCAACGTAGCATGTGACATTCCTACACCTGACACAACTGGTCAGAAGGCAAAACACCGAGGCTCTTTCCATCATTCCCGGAATGAATAGCTGATTGTTGGGTACTTGTTCATCATAACATTAACTTACATTTTCACCCAACTGTTCAAGAAGTAGAAATAAGGCCGGGATGATCCAGTGAAATACTGGATACATTTAACGCACCAACTTTTGACTTAACCTTTAAAGGCCTTTCTCACGCTACTCAGAAATATACCAAGCCCTGAACCACCATCATGCCGGCTTATGAACAGAACTTGCGGTCACAAAGCATATATTGTAAAGTCTGGAGACTAGCCAGTCAAAGATCACCATTTGGTTGAATTTATTAGAGACCTTTGACACTTGAAAATGTGTGGATCAGGATGGCCTGTCAGCCAGTGCTCTGGCCGGAGTGAAGTATTTTCTTGGAAAAAGGATGCAACAATCCCATTCATTTCTACCCTGAACTGTGGAGTTCCCCAGCACTTACAAACCTATGTCTGCTGGTTGGAATCCATCAATAGCGAAGAGTTCCAAATGCCTGCTGGAAACACCCAACTGAAGGTTAAAAGCCTCTGATGCGCATTGTGGCTTATTTAATTCCACCCAGAAATGAATCCATGGCAGCCTGCATCCATCAGTGTAGTGTTTCCATCAATGTTCCATGTGATTCAGAATCCATCAATTATAAATAGGTCACAACCCTCAGCCACCAATTAGATGTTTGTCTTTGTCACCAGTACCTGTGGGTGCCCTGGCCTACAGGATATTTCTGCATACCTGCACCCATAGAAGCCTGTATTTTTCAGTGCCTTGGGGCCAGACCAAACTAGGTCCTAAAGCTGCTGCTTTCCATCAGTACAGTGCTTCTCTTGATTTACCTTTTAACCCTTCGCTAGCATCTTTCGCACATTTCAGGGTTGCATCAGACACCTGTTAATCAGAATGAGTGGTGCTCCTGCACTCAAATCTCTTAAAATCCTTTTTTTAAAATATCAGTTCAACATCTGTTCTCAAATGAAAGAGATACTTTTGTGTCAAATTGTCCAATTAAACCAATGACACCCAAGAATTCTTCACAAAATGCTGGCCAGGTCATACAGATATGGAAGTTCCTCTTTCCACCGCCTCCTTACTGAAAGATTAATCCTGTGATTTTAGTAGCAGGATCTTCTGCCCGTTTATGTCCTCTGGCTCACTGAACTTCAAAACCAAAGACCTGTGGATGGAAATTCTACCACGCTGATACAAATTATTGCTGTACTGAAAACAGCTGTTTTTCACCTTAAGAACAATATAACTGTTTGACCTTCACAGGCGAAGTCCAGGCAACCTTAGCCCTTGTAACATCCCACTTGGCCTCTAGACATAGTATTTTCCATTCAATACTGAAATATATCAAACATCTTCAATGTTCACACAATGCGGCCACTGACATGTTTTTGAGGCTGAGATGTTTGAATCAGATTAGGACTGAATTAGTTCAAAACACAACACACTAGCCTGTAAACTCCTGAGACATCATTCATAATTCACCATACAGCTCAATAAATTAATGTACACACTAGCTATTAGACACAGTAAACATATATATAAGTAAGAACTTGACCACGCTATGTAAATTCCAACACTACACACTAGCTATGCTGCACTCCTCTATACTACCTCCAATACGATCCAGTCAAATGCCACCCCTTCTGGTAGTCAGATCCCTACAGCTCTAACCAATGAAATGCCGAAGCGCAAACCATCAAAGTAATTTCACCTCACCTCACTAATGCGGTAATTTGGCACTGCTGAATGACACCTCCTGGTAAGAGTTCCAAGAGGCTTTACACCACATTGGACGGCACAAAGACATGATGTTCAAGCTCACAAGGGGCTTATGCATTTCCTGGTCTTGGTGGCTTTTCTGAATGGCATCCCAACGAGCATCTCTGATGTGACAGGCTCTCAGAGGTAGTAGAGCAGAGAGTTCTGCCAGGGCCATATTACTTCCTATCTCAAGCATAGAATATCTCACTTCCCATTATAGCATTCAGGAGTGTAGTTGGGTTACAATTAACATCAACAGTTGCTACCTACCCCTCACCACCGATTCCAGAAAAAGCTTGAATATGTCCTATGAGTCAATCAATAAATGCTCAACATGTTCCACTAGATCTCATGGGGATGTTTGCCCATAATTTTATTAGCAGTGTTTCTCCTATATACAGGTTTGGGTAATGCGCCTACTGTGCTCACAAATGCTTAAAGTTTGCTAATCAATTTTTCCAACTGCTTGACTACAATAGCGGTAATTTTCCACATTTTCGGGAACCGGGATTTTATTATTATTATTTTATGTTGACAGAATTGTTTGTGCCGATATTTGTACTTTGTATTTCTATAGAACAGACAAATATGTATTTTTGCAATTAGCTTTACGCAATATGTAAGAAATGAAAAGGGCAGAATGGATGTCATACCCCTTTTCAGAAAATGTGTTTGCCATGTCTGCATGTTACCGCATTGTATCTTTTGCTCAAAGCCATTCTGCAAGCTCATTATAGGATTTTGGCGTACATATAAATTGTATATGAAAGTAGTACATTTAGTTATTGTTAAAAACAATGTTTTTATTGGTGAACGTTTCATATATGTCTATAAATAAAAATTACACAAAAATAAAAGTTGCTAAAGTGTTGGCACCTTCATTACTACGTTTCAGATTCTTTTTTTTTTTTACATTGGTGGTTAGTGCAGGCTTTCTTTGCTCTCAACCCCACCCCGGTTACAGGAATTGTCCTTCGTCTAATGATGGGTTCTTCTTCTGCACCTCGCCTCACATTGCAACATTTACCAGGGGTAAGAGGAGTTCATTGGTGGCTGAGCCTCCCTGATTGTTATTTGTCTTCATTCACATGAATGTTTGCTTTTCTTCAAAGTTGTCATATAATATGTTTCCTTGATACATTGTTTGCTCTGGAATGAACCCTCCATGGCCACTCCTAAACACATGTTATGCTATGTTAGGTGGTTATGTTATGCTGTTTGGATTTATACCATGCACCACTGAATTTGCATGGTGACCAGTTGCTCTGGTCGATCTGAAAGAGAGAGGTATGGGTTAGGCTTGTGGGGAGAGAGGGAAATGTAAGATAGTGTTGCAGTTGCATTGATGTATGCAGATTGGAAGTACCCTAAGCTCTGCGTGCAGGTCTGTTGCGAGATATTCTGTGTGCAGTGTATAGAGACATTGGGCCTCATTACGGCCCTGGTGCTCCCGGAATGAAGGGGACCGGTACGGGACCGGCCCCCTTCATTACAGGAGCGCCGATTACGAGTTTCCCTTTGCGGGACTTGGATCAGACGTCTGGTAAAACCAGACGTCTTTTCCGGGTCCCGCGAGGGGAATAGGGAGGTAACAACGGGACACTTGTAATGTGCCCGTTGTTACCTCCCTCCCCATTCCCATTGAGCCCTATGGGGGCTCAAATGGGAATGGGTAATGGTTCCTGCAAGGAGGACTGTTGCGAGATATTCTGTGTGCAGTGTATAGAGACATTGGGCCTCATTACGGCCCTGGTGCTCCCGGAATGAAGGGGACCGGTACGGGACCGGCCCCCTTCATTACGGGAGCGCCGATTACGAGTTTCCCTTTGCGGGACCCAGATCAGACGTCTGGTAAAACCAGACGTCTTTTCCGGGTCCCGCGAGGGGAATAGGGAGGTAACAACGGGACACTTGTAATGTGCCCGTTGTTACCTCCCTCCCCATTCCCATTGAGCCCTATGGGGGCGCAAATGGGAAAGGGGAATGGTTCCTGCAAGGAGGACTTATCGGCTCCTCCTATGTCGGAGTGACCAGGTAAGTCCCCATTGCAGGAACCTGGTAATGGAGCCCGGTATGGATGCAGCCATGGAGCCAATAGATCCATGGCTCCCACCATACTCGTAATGAGGCCCATTGTGTCCAAAGGGGTGCAGTGCGAAGATGCGGTGGCCTGGCCAGTGATATTGATTGTAGAGTTGCAGTGTTCTGTTTGGTGACAGGAGGGTATTCAATTGCTGTGTTCGAGTGTATTATTTAGTATGTATTTAGTGTGCTTTAGCACATAGGTTGGGAATGTTAGGGCGAGCAGACTGCCTGGTGGGCAACTTAAAGCATCAACCAGTGTGTTCATTGTAATGCACATAAAATATAATATTTTTTTAGGGGGCAAGCACAGTCAGCAATATGCATTTTGAATTTGGTGAAAAGTGATCACCGGGGAAGCTTCCTGAGATCATGACCCTGACGAGATCCCTTGACTTGAAGGGATGGACAAATTGCTATGCTCTGAACTCCTGCTAGTCATGATCTAAGCCACAGGTGGTGAACCAAGAAAATGAGCAAAGCAATAACCATTCAAGAAGCTAAGAAGGGATGAAAATATGAACGTTTCTGGGCAGATAATGACCTTGCGATGGGCAAGAGGCTTATCCTACGCCAATTGAAGTCTGCCAGGTGTCTGAAGCAAGAAAACCTGCGAGTATGGAAAGACCGACTTTTGGGGTACGCAACAAGATGCTTTCTTCAAGTCTGTCTTTCTGATGGTTATTTGAAACTGCAAAGTTCAAGGGACAAATGGGGTATCACTGGGGAGTGGGAGCTCTTGAGCAACTCTGTGGTGGGGTTCATGTCATAGTGTTGGGCGAAATTGTTAAATTCCATTCCATCAGCCGTGGAAACAAAATCTGTAAGATTTTGCTATGTTTTGCCCCAAACTGCCGTTCGGCCACACTTGCTAATTGAAAAGACTGATGGACAGTTTTTAGTGCCATCTCATAAACTGAAAAAAGCCACAAAAATGTTCTTGTGCTGCTGTGCGATCTTAGAATCGATCGAAAGAGGGGCGCAAAGTTTCTAGTGTCGCTGTCTGACCCTAGCACGAATCAAAAAGTGTGGCATGAATTTGCTCGTGCCACTTTGCAAACCTACCACGAATTGAACAAAAATATGTGGAAAGTTTTTCATGCCACTGCATGACCGTAGCACAGTTCAAAAGAAATGTGTGAAGTTTCAAACAAAAAGCTGCGCAAAGATTCTCCTGCCGCTTCCTGAACCTACCAGGAATTGGACATAAAGCTTTGCAAAGTTTCTTGTGTCGCTAGGCATACCTAGCATGAATCGCAAATAGCGGCATGAGTTCGTGCCGCTGCAAGAACCTACCACAAATTGAACAAAAAGCTATGCAAAGTTGTAGTGTCGCAGCGTGAGCCCAACACGATTTGAAATAAAAGCGATCCGTTTCTCATCCTGCAACATGAAACTAGTACTGATCTAAAATAGGCCCACACATAGTTTCTCGTGTCACTGCCAAGCTAGCATGGATCATGTAAAAGCATGCAAAGTTTCTTGTTCCACTGCATGGAACTACCAGTGATTGAAAAAGACCTCCAGGAACTTTCTTGTGCCTCTGCATGAAACTATTACGTATCAAAAAAAGGCCTGCACAAGGTTTCTCGTTTTGCAAACCTTGCACAGATCACAAAACGACCCAAATTATCATGTATCTGCACAAACCTATCACAAATCGATAATCCATGCAAAGATTTGCGTGGCAATGTGTGAAACTAGCACGATTTGGAAAAACTTGCACAAAGTATCACGTGTCACTGCACGAAACTAGCACCTGTCACAAAAAAAAAGATCTATGCGAAATTTGTCATTCTGCTACACGATACTAACATGGGAACGAAACACCATGCTCCACGCGAAACCATACAACACCGTGCGAAATTTGAGTGGCAGCAGAACCATAATTCGGATTTCGCAGAATGGACAGAAGCAGATCCAGTGCAAATTGTTCTATGTCGTAATTCGATTTTTGTAGGCCGTCAAACCGATTTTAGACAGCCTACAAAAATAAAAATAAGGACATTTTTTCGTACCCCACTCGTCTTCCCAGATTCACTCCAGATCGAGGTGTTTCACCCCAAACCTCTCTCCCTCTTCCACTGCCACCTCCCTTCTATCTCAACACCACCCCCACCGAAACACACACAGACACACAAACACCCATCACACACACAAACACACAAAAATACACACAAATATCCACGTATCCATTCTCCCTCATGGCCATTTCGGGGTCCTGGTGTGCCTGTCAGCTCCTGCACACACTCTTGGGCAACGCAGAAGCTGACAGTTCGATTTAGAAAGACCACTCTGTTGGGTCATAGACCGCTCTTGCTAAAAAAAATTTTTAATTTTCGTTTTTCTGAAAAAGGTCTCTTGACTTAATACCGTGCAGATACCACATGTTTTGCTCCACGGATGAACATTTCGTTCAGCACTGTTCATAGGTTGCTCCATGTTGGGATATCATGTTGCCCAATTGTGTGGGTGAAAGAAAAAAGGGAACTGCTCCCCACCCTTCGATACTGCTCTAGTCACCAAATCAAATAACGCAGTTAGGGTCAGTTCAAAAGTTAAATAGCAGGATGTTTTTAACAGGTTTGGCTTTGTACTAAAATGATGAAGATAAAAAGAATGTGTTTCTCAGTCTAATAGCGTGATGGGCAACCACTGAAATGTAGACTTTGGATAGGCAAAAACCACCCAGTATTGAGCTGTTTTACAAGTGTCTCCAGGGAAAAGTAAACAAAGGCACCCAATTATTATTTTACGACTTGACATTGGAGCCCATAAAATGGCTAGCTCAATCATCCAGTGGCACCAGAAATATTGGTATTTTGTAGAAAGTCAATGTTTTCAGAGCAGAAATGGAAAGCAAGAACAGGTGATATGCATGTGATAAGCGATTGTGGAAAATTATGTACAAACGTTGAGGAAGTTACTGATGTAGAGGGCGGAGACAGCCAGAAAGTGTCTGGAGCATGGGAGGATATTAAACAGGAGGCAAAACTGTGATTGATCAAAGGCAGTAAGGGAGGCCATGTGAAACTCAGAAAATGAAGCATTTACGAGAAGTTGTTCAAACCTTAAAACATATGACTATTCTTAGTGGCAACATTCCTTACAAATAACATGTCCAGGAGATATTTAAATGTCTGTTGCATTGAGTCAATTACTACAGTAAAAAATATATCTTTGGCCAAAAAAATACACTTAACGCTATGAAAAGTGTTTTCTCTTTTTGAAGCCTTTGCTAGATTGTAATCCATGTTCAGTCAGCATCACACAAAAGTGATCGATTTTCATTGATGCAAATAAATGTTGATTGGGGATAATTAGAGTTGCAGCAAAGAAGAACACAGGAAAAAAGCAAAACATCATTTTTAAAAAGGGGAACACAGAGGATATATGTATGGGCGGGTTAGAGGTCTACAGAATCAAATCATTATCAGCAATGCAAGCTGCAATGCCCGCCGGCGGAATTTCAAAGGTATGCAATAAAAAATCATGCTTTTTTAGTTGTTTTTGTTATTATGATGACAACAGTTTTCATGTTTCCACACATCGATATTCACATAAAAGAGATGAAAAACACAAGCACACCTCTTGACTAGACGTCATTAAAAACATACGATTGTAGCCACAGTTCCTGAAATGTTTCACACCAATTAAATGTAGATAATGCAGGACCTCTTTCAGTATCTTTCCTGTCATAAAGAGCCTCACACAACCTCATGCTCTGAGATCACTCATTGAACGCCATAGGTTTTGAGGTATTTTATTTTTATAAGTCAAAACTGTGATTCCACAAAAAAAAAACATAAACCAATTGGAATTTCAGAGATATCAAAAGAGCACAATCACTTTTATTCCGCTATTCCACTGGAAGTCGAGTCAAAATCTAGACAACACACAAACAAATAACTGTTGCTTTCTTTTCACTTTAACTGGGCTCCTGTAACCATCAGCACCTGGCACAGGGGTGCCATCCAGAAACCAAAAAAGTGATGGGTGGAAGGTTTTGAATTAATCTGAACCACTGGCATTGCTCTGGGCAACCTTCCACGCCACTATTTTTTAGCCTGTCAGCGCCATTGCAAAAGGGGTCCAGTCTTATGCAAATCAGTCAGGTATTGCCACTAATGGGAGCAGCCCTTCCCGAAATGCTAGGCCAGGTCCCCTCTGCACAGAAACACAAGCAACCCCAGACATATTTCGGGCTTGTTGGGCCTCCTCAGTAAGGTGCAGCTTGGTTCCCCATGGCGCAGCGAGCAAGGGACCCACGTCTGGGCATACCCTCTCTCACATAGGGAGAAAATCTGAAAGCAAAAAAGTGATGGGTGGAAGGTTTTGAATTAATCTGAACCACTGGCATTGCTCTTTGCAACCTTCCACACCACTGTTTTTAGCCCGTCACAGGGGTGCCATCCAATTAGGATCCAGAAGCTGATTCACTGATATAAGCATGTATTCCAGGACGGCCGATCGCTGCTCCCCGACAAAAGGCTTCACACTCCTGTCTCTTCCTGTTCCACTGCACTCACACTCCAGCTTCCCCCAACTCCACAACTACTTACCTCCTGGCTGGTACTACACTTCTCCTGCCTTTACCACAAAAGAATGCCTTGGTGAGCGAGGGAGAACTCGCCCCCGGGAGCTGCTCATGCCACTATGTCGGCCATCTTATATAAAGCTGATCTTCCCTTTGATGGGTGGCACACCACTGCTCGCAACCATCCATCAAAGTAAACATCCTTTTTCCCCAAAAAGCACTTTTGGCATCTCGCGAAATAGGAAGGATGCTTATAGCATATAGCCCTGTGTTCCATAGTGGGCCTGGGTGGTAATTGCTCTATGCTATCACCACGGCCCTTGCTTCACTTGGCGCTAACTTGGCTCAGGCTAGCAGGCCATTACTGCCCACGACCATCCCAGAATGCAGGGTTTAACACTATATCAACAAGGTTTGAGGCAACATCAAGTTCAAAAATATTTTTGCATTATATTCTATTGTCCCAGCTTCTTCATACCTATGACTAGGTTAAAACATAACATGTTTCTAAAATGGGTATGCACTGTAATTTTACATAAGGGGTAAACTGGCTCCAGTCAGTATTTGGCTAGGTTGTAGAGGGAGTCTAAGGGAGGATAGCTCAGTGGCAACGTGCTTGCCTTGAAAACAAGACGACATGCAGCAACATAGGTTCGATCCCCGGTTCCATGCTCAGAAACCTCTGGGTATTTAAGCGCGTTATAAATATGCAACTGAGACAAACAACTATGCAACTAAAAACAAAGAATTCCTGTAACAGCCTCGATGCCCGCGGGCTGTGTGAGTGCTTTAAAAATGCAAATAAATAAAAAAATAAAAAAATAAGGCTTAAACACATTTTGCAACAGAATTAGTCAAGGTCAGGTGTAGTAAAAGTAAACATTAAAAACATGTATAAAGTTTAAGGTATTACTCCACATGGGAAAAGGCACAGCTGGCTTTTAGGAGCAAAGGTCAGGTAGTGTTTGAAAAGAAATGAAAACAGATCGAAGTGACTATCGGACGAATCCAGCCAAATTGTATGTGTTTAGTACAGTCTAGAAATCACCACTTATGAATCTAACAAAATATGGGACAAAGTTCCTCAAGTGGAAATAATGGCCAGAAATACTTCCTCATTGGGAAGGGTCCACCTGCTGGCATTATCCTAAGTAGTTGCCCTCTTGGCAACCTATTCAAGGTGGATTCCACCTCGTGCTTTATGGTTTTGCTCAAGGGCCTCAGTACTCTCAGGTTAATATGTCTAGCCATAGAATACATTGGTTCTGGAAGGCTGCAGTCAGGGTTCAGTTGCCTTTCTTCATCCTAAAGGCACAGTCAGTTATAGCTCAATAATTAAGGAATGTCTCTTTTTATCAGTACTTGTGTTGTGTTTGGGACACCAGGATGGGTAGCACCAAATTAAATCACAATCACCTCACATCTACCTACTTAACACAGCTCTTCACCCATTGAAATCCACTACATGAGACCAATACAGGCAGAGAATACATGTGATACCTTTGTTCATGCAGTCCATTAACACAAGGGTGAAAACATGTCACACAAGCATTTGCGGGTCTGCTTTGTCACTAATTAAAACTGTACTCAAATGTAGCTACCAGCGTGCAATAGCAAACTAGGTCAACACTTGTAATCCAGATGAAAAGCAGGAGAGTGGTTCCTCCATAGAATGGCAGCTGATCTTTCCACAGTCAACAAAAATGTGTAAACAAAAATGAAAGTGTGCATGTCCTACCTGTGGGTTGATTGAACTTTCTTACTGATTACCAACTAAAATTGCTTTTCGAGGTTTCATTTATTTTTAATTTTCATGTGCCAAAAGCAAACAACAATAAGATTGACAAAAGTAATATAGTAAACACATAAACAGTAGAATCAGTGCTGGTGGGCAATATAACTATTAGACTATAGCAAGTAGGTCAAATAGGACACATATGTATGAGAGAAGGAAAAAAAAGAAAAGACACATCATATGTTGTAAAATCATGCACATAGCAAATACAGTATGATCTAAATTCAAGAACAACAGTGCAAGTAAAATGACATGGATGAGAAGGTATCAGGAAACACAGCTCAAAAGCATATCAGCCACATACGTCTAGGAATAGTCCCCATATGTCCTGGAATTTATCAGTGTCCACAAACAGCTTGAAAATGGCCTTCTCATATGTGGACATGGTCAATAACTCCTCCACCCAATCATTGATACATAAGAATGGATGATTTCCATGCATGCAGCTCCGGAGCAGCCAGATTTTCTTACAAAATGTCAGATCCACTAATGAAGACACATACCCAAGAATCAAAAGGGAACCTTTCCTTGGAATAGTACAGTTCAGCACCAGGCTTAACCTCTCACAGACCCCTTCCCAAAAGTATCTGGTCTTGCTGCAAAACCAAAGTGAGTGGCACAATGTACCCTTTACCTGTTTACACTTCCAGGATTGTTCACTCTCTGATAGGGTGTCTGTTAAACATCCATTCCGGAGTCCAATAGGTTCTAATGATAATTTTAATTTGCGTGGCCCTCAGACCCCAGTCCATGCTGGCCAAACAGACATTGTTACAGCATCTCTGCCCGCAGCCTATTGACTCACCCAATTAACCAGCCCAGACATTGGAAAGCTCAGAATCCCCTTTACGATTAAACACGCGAATACTGTACATAGTGGTGGCTTGATGGACTGCACGTCCACAAAGTTATAGCGGTGACCAGGCCACACTCTGCATTGATGATGGCTGAGCAAGAGTAAGCTTTCCTGCAATGATACCCGTTAGCTGTCTGTATTCCGCATAGCTGCAATCTCTCAAGTCAAATTATCTGGACAGATGTGCAAAGGGAATCCATGTTCCATTCACAAACAGATCTTTGATGTATCGAATACCACCCAGAAACCAGGACGGCCAGAAGAAGACTTCCCCTGTATAGTCAAATGGATTCAGCCAAATGGATGCATCCTGAAACAAGTACTGTTCACTGCCCAGCCATTTCGATATGTATCACCAACATTCACGCAAAAAAGCTGTCAGAGGACTCAACACCCGGGATTATCTTGAAACCATTGACAACAAGGTCCTGGGTTCCAGTTGAGATGCACTATTAGATCCCAATTTCAATACATCCCACTGGTCTGCGTTAATCATCGCCATATGACACAGATGGAGGACACTGAATGCGAGATGATCATCGAAATTATTCAGCAAATTCATACCAACCTGCTCTTTGATAGGGCCAACCTGGGTGGTGTGAGATCCCCTAAGAAATTCTGTATATGCTCATCGAGTTCCTTGAATATATGTTTAGGCATCTTGAGTGGAAGCATTGAAAAGATATAATTGACCCTTGGTGCCATGTTGATTTTGATGCACTTCATTTTGCCTCACAGTGAAAGTTTAAGAAGTGACCATTTGTCAATATCAGTCCTCTGCTTAGGCAGTATGAAGTCAAAGTTGATCTTCGGCAACAGCTTCACCGCCGGGCCAATCCAAACACCCAAGCACTTCATCTTCTCAGGACACCATGTAAACTCCATCTGGTCAAACATGCATCGCATGCATGTACGGGTGATAGGAAATATCTTTGACTTGCGCCAATTGACCATTTAGCCAGATACCTCTGAGAAGCACTGAATGTCATCCATCAGATGGCTTATTATCAGATGGGTAATGCTAGATTGTGGGTCACGCACGACCACCAGTAAATCATCAGCGTGAAGCCAGATTTTGTTAAGGCATCCACCCCTTCCAAGGTAGCGAATATTGTCATCAGACCCTCAGCATCACTGCTAATGGCTCCATTGCCAGAATAAACAATAAGGGGGAAAGCCGACCTCCTTGGCTTGTCCCCCTTCTCAGCTGGATGGAGTCCTAAACGAGGCCATTAGTGAGCACACTGCCCATGGGGTTGCATATAAAAGCTCCACTCAACTCATGAAACACTGTCCAAATCCCATTTTCTTTGGGTATTCAGACACATAAGGCCACTCAATCCTATTGAATGCCTTCACTGCATCAAGAGAGACTGCTGCTAGAGGAAATACCAGCTAACTTCCTTCATCAATTGTCAGGAGCAGCCTTCTCATGTTATCCGTCACTGACCTTCCTGTGACAAAGCCCACTTGGTTCTTGTGCACTTTTGATGGGAAAGCTGACTCCAACCTTTTGACTAGTATTTTCACCAACAGCTTACAATCCATATTAAGCAGGCTAATTGGCCTATAACTCACACAGCGTGTTGGAGACTTGTCTTTCTTCAACAAGACTGTCACTAAGGCATGCCTCATGGTGTCTGGCAGCGACCCAATTTCAAACAAAGTGCCATATATATCACAAAGCATATGAAGGGCACAATCTGGCAAGATCCAATAGAAATCTGCTGGCAACCCATCAGTGCCAGGCGTCTTACCTCCTTCTGGTGTTGAAACTTGCAGAACGGATGCCTTCCATTGATATCAGGGTTCCTAACGAGGCAGCAAGGTGACCTGACAGCCGAGGATCTGGAGTCAGATAAAAAAATGATGCTATTGTGTCGTGCCCACATGTTGACTCAGATTCATAGAGACATTCATAAAAACCTCTAAATATTCCATTTATGTCTTTATGGGTCACTTTTAAATTATCAGATGTATCTCTCACTGCCATGATGGTCCGTTCACTCTCCACCACCTTCAATCTATGTGGAAGCAATCTTCCAGCCTGCGCTCCATTTTCAACATTATAAATTTGACTGCTGTACAATGCATAGTCTACCCTGTCAGAAATGATCTTGTTCAGTTCATACTTCTTCTTTCTGAGCTTAGATCTCACAACTGGATCATGGCTCACCACATAGCATTTTTCAAGAACTTTGGCCTCCTTGCACAATCTCCTCAAATATCTTCCTTTCTCCTTCCTGTAACGTCCTGTCTTCGACATCAAAATACCACGAATATAGAATTTCATGGACTCCCAAACTGAAGAAATTGTAACATCATCAGTTCCATTAATTGAAATAAAGTTTTCATTTTCATTCACAATATCATCCTTTATGTGGTCATTCTGCTTGACAGCCGTGTTCAGCCTCCACATGAAGGTTTTAGTCAGCGTGCATTGCAAAGAGAGGCACATTGACACTGGTGCATTACCTGTAATCCCAATGACTTCATTGTCTGAATCATAGCAGCTGGGCGTCAGGTACTCCTAGGTCAAAAAGAGATGAATACATGAGTAGATGTCATGACATGCTGAGTGAAAGCTGTAATCCCTTTCAGATGGGTGCTCTAGGTGCCATATGTCAGCCAGGTATAGTCCAGCTATCAAATTGTCAAGTGACTGATCTCTCCTTGTTGGGATTCTAGATCTATCCCCACTGGAGCGGACAAGCATTGGGTCCATAACCATGTTAAAGTCCCCACGCTAGATGACAGAATCAACATTACAGTTTTGGATGTATTGAGCCAGACCGTAAAAAAGGAGGTCATCAGCATTGGGAACATATACACAGCATAACAAAACCACAGTTTCTTGAATTTTAACTTTAACAGAAAAAATGCTGCCCTTTGTATCCGTATTGCTGTATAGGACCTTGAATAGTACGTTTTTTTAAAATAATAAAGAAACACCACTTTTGCGTGATGTGAATGTGGTAAAATAAATCTGTCCCACCCAGCTCTAAGTTTATTCGCTTCATCATCAATCAGGTGGGTCTCTTGAAGCAAGGCAACATCACAGGACATAGATTTAGCACAAGACAACACCTTAGCACGTTTCACAGCGGTATTCAAACCATTTTACATTCCAAGAAATCAGATTCAAGTGACCCACTGTCTTGGAAACAACTTAAACAACAAAAAAGAAATCCCATCCCAAACAGGGCAAGGACAAACAGGAAGAATCTTTTTTTTAAACATTTTTGATGTGTGCATTTAGTTAATTACAAAGATTTAGGCACAAAAACAATAGAAACAAAATATAATAGAAACAAAAGAAAAGGAAAAAACTGGAACATTTTACATTTCATTATGGATACACAAAATGGCAAGATCCCAAGAATTACACTGTTTTAAGAAAAATAATTAAAAGTACATTCAATTTATTAAAATCTCTCAGTGCTTCTTTCAATATGGCAAAAGGCGCATCAGAAATGACTATTGACTCTGCACTGAATAAGGTGGCCCAAAATTGGTCATATACAATGGCCCTCATTACGACCCTGGCGGAGTGGGTTTACGCCAGCGTTAATCGCGGCGGACCCGTCCGCCCTACTACGAGTTCCCGTAGCGCCATGGAACGTTTTCCGCCTGGTTTTTCCGGGCGGAGAAATCCATGGCGCTACGGGACCTTGATGTTAATTACGCCACCGTATTTTGCGGTGGCGCAATTAACGCCTTCCCCACTCCCATTATACCCTATGGGGCAAAAATGGGAATGGGGAAGGGTAAAATGGGGGATGGGGATTTACCGCCCCGCCAAGGTCGGCATGGGGCGGAAAATCCGCCAACCTCCATGGCGCTATCGGCAGCTTTCCGCCGTGCTCCGCGGTGCTTTTAGCACCGCGATTTCCGCCAGGGTCGTAATGAGGGCCAATGTCCTCAATTTTTGTGACATATTCAGCATAGCCTTTCTGATAGTATGTTTTTAAGACCATGCAATCAGTCAATACATGGCGACTAGTCTCCACAGCTATATGACACAACCGGCATGTACGTTCATTCAACTGAATATTCTGCCATGAATCAATGTATTCCATTGCTGGCAATGAATTTAAAAACAAGTAAAATATGAAACGTTTTAGATTCATTGAGCAAGACATAGTCAAATAGCTGCATGGTTATGAAAGTAAAAACTCGGATGTGAATATTCGTTATGTCTTTTTTTACCATGCAATTTGTCAACGTTTTTCCCCATATCCCACCATCCTGATTTGTTTTTTATTATCATTTCAAAATGTGGTTTAGTACTGAGAATATCAGCCTCAATATCCAGTCCTTACAGATTTTTCATGGCAAAGGATTTTAATTCCATAACAAAACCATTTTTGTCACCTGTCTCCATATGCTGACCCAATAGTTTTACAGGCCGATTCATGGAATTAATGTGAGCCTCAATATCCAGTCGTTATAGATTTTTCATGGCAAAGGATTTTAATTCCATAACAAAACCATTTTTGTCACCTGTCTCCATATGTTGACCCAATAGTTTTACAGGCCGATTCATGGAATTAATGTGCGCTGAAAATTTCGGCGCAAGTGTGCGAAAACGTCCGATTCACAGGGAAAGAGCGAAAATCGCAGTGCAAGTGCGAATATCGCAGGGAAACCAGCGCACATCTATTCATGGAAGTCAGTGCGCGAGTAAAATCAGGGATGTGCGCTGAAAAAGTGCGTGGCGCACGCCGGCGCACAGGTCATCTAACGGCGTGCGCTAAGGCCACAGCGAAAGAGCACATAGCGCGGCGCACATAACAAAACTAGGCGGAACACGGGGCGTAACACTCGGAATGGGGAACAACTCGTGAAAATGTGGGCGTCACGGGGGAAGTACAGGAGGCAAGTGCCCGGAACGCCCACACGCTCACCTACAACACGTATTCATGGAATCGAATAGGGCAAACCAGTGCATGGGCAAAGACGCGCACAGACCCAAACCCGTCCGCCACACGAAGGCAGGCGGTAGCGTCCCTGCGCTGGAAAAAAATGTGCGCCAAAATGTGCGCTAACAAAAGGCACGAATATACAGCTCTGATGAATGTCCCATACTGTGGCCCCCTAGGACAAATGACGTGCAAAGGGGTATGCGACAAACAGCGACACCCGCTGGGTGAAAAATAGCGTGTGCGTGTATTTCGGGTGTGCATGGGAAGTTTTACACGCGATCGGGCCTGGGGGAGCGGGGTACGTGTATTCTAGAGGTGCACGGGAAGTTTAACACACGATCGGGCTTGGGTGAGCGATTGTCCTGGGTATGTGTATTTCAGGGGTTCGCGTGAAGTTTCACATGCAATTGGGCCTGGCTGAGCGGGGTACGTGCATTACTGGGGTGCGCGGGAAGTGTCACACGCGATTGGCCTGGGTACGTGTATTTCAGGGGTTCGCGTGAAGTTTCACACGCGATTGGGCCTGGCCGAGCGGGGTGCGTGTATTACTGGGGTGCGCGGGAAGTTTCACACGCTCGCCTACAACACATATTCATGGAATCGAACGTGGCTAAGGCATGCGCCCAAAAAGACGGGCCAATCCGGAAACACGTATGCCAGCAGGAAGCAGGCGTACGTCGACACGCGCATCATAAAAGTGCACGCAAACAACAAACAACAAACAAGCTCAGACGCCAGGATGAATATACTGTTCCTAGCAGCAGTGGCCGTGGGATAACGCAGGAGGAGGAGGAGGATAGTCAGGGCCAGAATTTTTACACACAGAACCAGCCTTTTTGGGATGCCTGATGACCACGTGTATGGGAGGTACAGGTTTCCACCTCACATAATACTCGACCTGGTCAGTGAGTGGGAGGATGATCTCACATCACCCACCCTGTGCTCCCAAGCACTCAGCTCCCTGGAGAAGGTCCTTAATGTACTGCACTTCTTGGCCACTGGATCATTTCAGCGGACAAGTGCCATAGTGGGGGGGTGTCACAGGCCACGCAGTCACGCTGCCTACACCAGGTCTTGGCCATCATCACTACACGCCCATCAGTCCGCAGGCACATATACCTGCCCAGAACACCTGCAGAAAGGCAGGCGCCGCCCAGGATTTCTACGGGGTGACACAATTCCCCAAAGTGCTAGGTGGCATTGATTGCACCCATGTGGCTCTACGTCCCCCCAGGGAATCTGAGCACATCTATAGAAACTGCAAGCACTGGCATTCCATCAACGTCCAGGTAGTATGTGATGCCAAGGGAATCATCACCTCAGTATATGCCAACTATCCAGGGTCCACCCACAACAGTTTCATTGACAGAATGTCAACCGAGACCTAGAAGCTGGGCGGCATGGCGATACATGGCTGCTTGGTGAGTATAAATGCCACTGCACATGCATGCATGTCAGATACTGAGTAATGTCACAACCCCACTAATGATACCCATCACCACCTCCCCACGGGACAGTGCCTACCCTCTGAGCACCCACATGATGACGCCAAGTTCGGAACCCCACCACGCCACTCCAGGTAAGATACAACACAGCCCACATTGCAACCCGGGGCATAGTGGAGCGCACATTCGGAGTGCTCAAGTCACGTTTTTGCTCCCTTGACCGTTCTGGCGGGCAGCTGTTATACGCTCCCCCAGTAGTGTGCAGGATCATAGTGGCAGCATGTGTCCTGCACAACGTTTCAACACGCCGGGGCCTGGCCGTGAACATGGTGGTGCCCCCACATCCCCAACCACATGCACGCCAGCTGCGCATGGGAGGGGAAAGGGCACGGGGTGAGGCAGCCCGTACGCAGCTGGTGGATAATTACTTCACCTAAAATCACACCCCTGTGGAGTGCACACAGCCCTGGCACATACCAGCTGACTATCAATGACGATGAGTCCAGTGACAGTCAACTATCACAACCATACCAGCCTGAGATTGTTCACCTGGAAGTGTTCCATTGTGTGTATCCCTACCTACACAAACACCACCAATGCTGTGTCTTCAAAAGACACACTTCTATGCTGCTAAAATATTTACCCCCTTGCAAGATACAACAAGACAACATTGCCATGTCACCCAACCCCTCCCGAGCACCGCCACCCAACACACCATGGCATGTCATGCTATGTGAGAGCAAACAAAGGAATCCCCAAAAGATGACACAAGTGTCACAAAGTACAGTGTCCCGAATGGAAACTGGCCACACACAATATGCTCCCATTAATGTAGAACTGACAACACACATGACCAAATACTTACCACACTACAATGAAGCTACCCAACCCCAAACATAGCATTCACATGACAGTACTAAGTTAAAGGATACATAGTCTTACAACCTGGTGATGCTAGCACATCGACCACTTGCAACTGTACAGTGTTGGTGCCACGCAAATCTGGAAGTGCACTGCTTACAACATGAACTCCAACTCCAAAGTAGACGGCCTTGTGAAGACATGAGGAATGAACCTGCAAATCAGGAGGGAGACATGGATGCACAAGAACACATCAATACACCATGCAGTGTACAATACTACTACAATATGCACTAGGAATGCATACACAGTATTGACTACAGACTGCCCACACATGTCATGGGAGTCCAACGTCACTGTGTAAGTCACTGTCACTTGGGCACACCCTTTGCAAGCCCATGGAAATGGGAAGCAGGAGGGGTGTGTGTCTCACGAACCCAAGCATCTAACCCAAACTCAGGACAAGCCTGCATGTGCCCAGCCGGAATAGAGTGGATGCCCACGGGAGCCACACAAGGCAACACACTGTAACAAAAAATCAAAAATCAAAAATGGCCATATGGGGGTCAGGGGGGTGGGGGAGGCCACCCAGGGGGTCCGAGGACAGGGTGCACACCAACAGCCACCTGAGTGGATGTTGCGAGAAAAAAAAACACCTCCATGGGCTCATGGCCTGCACGGCTACGCTATCGTGAGAGATTCAGAATCGCTGTGGTCGCTCTCATCACTCTGTGCTGCTGCCGCCACAGGAGGTGGTGGTGCTATGGGAGGCAGCCCACGCAAAGCCCTAGTCTGGTCCTCCATCGCAGCAAGCATGCGGGTGTGGAAGGTCTCGTTCTGGAGGAATATGGTGCGGAGATCCCCATGCACCACCTGACGTGATGCCCGGACCTCCTCCCGAGTTGCCTGCATCTCTGCTGAGAGCGTACGTGTGACCCGCTCCAGCAGCTGTTCTGTCCTCGTGACAGTGGAAGCCTCAAGGTCCAGAAAAGTCTGCCTGAGGTGATGGACTTCTACCCTCAGGGCTTCCCTCTGGCCCCGGGACTCTAAAGAAATGGCTTCCCGCAGAGTGTCCAGGGCTGCCCGTCTGTCCCTGTTGGACGCCAACATGTCCTCCCTGAGTGATTGGCAAATTAAGTCTGTTGCCTGCTGTAGTTGCTCCATCTGCCTTTCTTGGGGGACAATGGAAGTGGCCACCCTCTCCATTGCTTGAGCCATCATCTCAGATGATGCTGCCTGTTGTTTTGCCATACCGTATATGGATTGCTCCCATTCAGTATTGCCTGGTGGCGTACGGCCACCGTGTCGGCGGGCACCACACCTGTCTGGGGCAAGGCGAACTGTGCCTTGCTGTGTCGGCACTGGCTGAGGCTGCAGGACTGCATTCCCCCACTGATCTGCTGGCCCAGGAACAGGATCAGATGTTGCGGAGTGTGGCCCTGCATCTGTAACCACCAAAGGCTGACCTACCAACACTGACATCCCCATAGTTGGCTGTATCCCTGGTGCAGGTAGGTCGTACAGAACAGAATCCCTTCCAGAAACACCTACCTGCAAAGGCACATAGGTCTCATCATCCGAATCAACACCTGAATAGAGGTCTGGGGAGGTGCACCCAGAGACACCCCTGGAGAGAGCGGTCTGCAGCAAGAGTGGGTTCTCACCCACCACCACACCCCGTCCCCCACTGGTGCCCGGTCGTGCCTGAGATCCCTCCTGGGTCTGCACCATCTCCTCACCCTCAACAGCATCAAGTGCGTCATCCCCTGCAAAAACATGAAAGACAAAAAATGGAAACAGGCATTAGCACCATGGCACACAATTAGGCCTGACAAGCTACAGAACCAGTACTTGATTGACACATGTCCCACATGACTATAACCCTCCCATGCATGCACTGTCACTGAGTTTGAAGGTGAGGAAAATGTCAGACACTGATGACACCAAGATGGAAGAGCAACACATTAGTTGCATGCTGGCTAGCAGTGCTATCACACATTGGCCTGTGAGTGGCATGTCCAATCCACATACATGACACATGCCATCACACAGATGGCATGTACCATAGGCATGTCACATATTGTTTGACAATAGGGCTGAGAAATGCGTAGTGAAAGTGTGGGAATTGAAACAATCAGCCTGAATGAACACTGAAAAATACGGAACAATGTTGTTGCAAGATGCCACTTCAAGGGCAACTGGCGTGATGTTGCACAAAATGTCTACTGTGGGCAGAAGGGATACTGTAATACCCAAATCCAGGGGCGCAGAATGTTTTGGATGAAGCACATGGGTGACCCAAACTATTCAGGCACACACACCCTCACCTGGCACTCAATCAGAACCCCTCACACACACAACATACACATGGATCACACACACATGCATGTGCACTCACCGGACAATGCCTCGTAATCTGGCAGTTCTCCCACACCTTGGATCTGTTCCTCTGTGACGTAGGTCCCAGCAACAGACTCATGTACAGTGAGTTCAATGTCCTCTTGTGGAGACCCACCTCCAGTCACCAGAGTAGCGGCATGACTTGAGGCCAGCCTTTTCTTTGCCCTGCGCTTAAGGTCATTCCAGCACTTGTAGCACTCACCAGCTGTGCGCCTCACAAATCCAAGGGCACTTATGATGTCTGCGACGGTCTGCCAGTGTGCCTGACGTCGAGCAGGTGTGGTCTTGCACCCTGAAGTGATCAACATTTCGCTGTCATGTGCGGACCCATACTGCACAAGTGCATCACGTTTGGCATCATTGAAGCTAGGCTTCCTTGGCGTGCCGGACTGCGTAGCCATGTCTGGGGTATCAGCCTGTACTGGATGAGCACTCTTCCTCTTTCTTTTGGAAGGTGGTGGGGATCCTGAGTGGCCTAGGCCACTCTGGCCACTAGGGGCAGGAGCACCGGTGGACTGGGTAGTTGGAGAGTTGGAATGCACACTGAGCATGGGACTTGGTGCAGGCATTGGCTGAAGTGTGACGTAGTCAGGGGGAACGTTAGCAAGATGGACTGGGACCAACACTGCCCTGGCTGGGAGAGTCAGAGCTGGGGTGGAAGGAGCTGCAGCTGCCCTGCAGCCTCCCCACCCTGCCTACTCGAGGCAGCAGATGACATAGCTGCCCCTGATCCACGTGGCCTGGTGACACCAACTTGCACCGCCACACATCGCCTAGACTTGGCGACCTGGAAGTCAGCCTGGGAGTCACCCTGTGCCAGGTCAGATGCCACAATGGGCCGTTCCAACAAGGGCTGAGTAGAGGTGGTGTGAGCCACGTTTTCCTCAACCATGGGGGCGGGGGGGCATGGGTGTCTCTGACTGGTCCTCCACACATGGGGGGCTAGGGGTACCCTGCAAATCCCGGCCACGTCCCCTACTGCGCCCACCACGCCCACCTCTTGAGGCTCGGCCACCTTTGCCACCCTTACCGCTTGGTCACCTCCCAACCATGGCACTGATGTTGTTGTGCGTATGGGAGTTGCAGTAAACTATTGTCCTGGGTAATTGGGGGTCAAAGGGGTAGGGTACTAGATGGAATTTGTACCCTAGTGCTCTAGCAAGGCTGTATGTGGTCATGCAATGCACAGGCACCCCAAAAACAGAAAATAACGTGCACGCAACCCCTCGTAGACCACGTGCGTGGAAAAATGAACCTGCACTACGCTGTGGCACCCAGAAACACAAAAATGAATGTACGCGTGTTACACGCAGCCTACAATGACCTCTGAAGGGGTACGCGACACACGGGGCAAGCACAGTTGGTAAATATGTGCGCGACTCACCGTCTGCCTGTAAAAAGAGCGTGAAAAATATGCGCATGTGCGCGTTGGCAACATCCCCGCCAAAAGAAGAATTGTACACTGTCTGAGGAGACAGGACAAAAGAAGAAGTGAACGCTGTTTGAGGAAACAGGCCCAACAGAAAATCAGAAAAAAGATGTCAGTGGTAACAGGGAGTACGAACTAGAAACGCTATGAAGTAAATCGCGTGTGAACAGACAAGAAGAACAGAATTCACCCACTCGCTCTCCACGATAAGCACGTACAAGGAAATGATGACCTACACGCACCTTTTGAGCCAGCCCACACGTCCAATGTCACTTCCGCGTATACGCGTATCCTCCAATTACACGATCTGACACTCGGACATGCAGTTCTTGGATGTGTAACATGCACCCGGGTTCAGGGAAACGCCTGTGCGTGCACGTCACAGACGTGCTTACGTGCTAAAGGCCTTTGGTCCAATGAAATCGCGTACGAGTGCTGACGCGCTTATGCGCTAAGGGCCTTTCCTCGAATTACAGGCTGACGTGCAAGATTTTCACGTGCCAAATCACTCCGTATCAAGCTGGCCACGTGTTCGCACACGGAAGACCACGCTCCTGCCCAGAAGGCCGAATTACTGCCCCCCAGAGCCCCGAGCATGCTCCCACCTGCCATCTGCTGCTGCCTGTCTGCCTGCTGCCCACGTGCCCTGCCATTTGCTGCCTGCGCTTCAGCCCGGGGTGCTGTTGCTGTGACCACCCCTGCTGGAACCGAAGACTCCCGACTGCTATTCCATCGCTCCACAGCCCAGCCCCAGGACCCAGTTGCCCACCCACTCCTGCCTCTGGGGTTGCCATGTTGGGCACTACACTATCTGGCACCACTGGCAACCCCCAGCCAGAGAGGCAGAGGGCCACCAGCTTCACTGCCACCGAAGTTGGTGTCCTGGTGGAGCATGTCCTGGGGCATTATGATGCCCTCTTCGGAACATCACGCGCCAACAAGGAAGGACGGGAGAGGATCTGGGACGACGTAGTGGTTGCCATCAACGCGGAGGAGGTGGCAACCTGTGACATCAAGCATGTCAAGAAGCTCTGGGAGGACTTCAGGTCCAGGACCCTCCACAAGGCCCGGCGCCTCGCGGAGGGGGGCCGGGCACGCATGAGTACCATCCAGACGAGGGTCCTGGAACGCGTAGGACCAGCGCTCCACGCCCAGATCCTTCGGAGGCAGACCCGTCTGGAGTTGAGCGGTAAGTGGCCAAGCATTGCTGTGTGAGACAGGGCATGTTGCAGTGTGCTGGTAGTCTGATGCTTGCCTGTATGTGTGACATAGGCCATGTATGGATGTGTGTGTGCAGGGACATCATGGTCATGCATGTGAGACCAGTTATGTGTGAACCACATGGTTGGTGCATGTGTTTTAATGCAACATTGGGAGCTCTATGTGGAATGCACACATGAAAGCATGGCTGTCTCTGTTCCTGGTCATGGAGGGGGGGTGAGGAATGGGTGCTGATGTCATGTACATGTATGGTGCACATGTGTGTGTGTGTGCCTGAGAAATGTGTGTGTGACTTTGAAACGCCATGGATGCATGTTACTTTGAAGGCAACATCTTGGTTTACAGGGGCCCTTCTACATGGATGTTGATGTTAATTGCAGGCGCCAGGACTGTTTCTGCATGTGTGCTGTGTGCATTCACCCATGTGTTGTGGAATGACAGGATGGAAGTGACATTTGACAGTGCCACTCATGTGTTATTGCTTCCTGTCTAGGGTATTTTGTGCTGTACCCTGATGCTTGTGTTCTCTGTCTCCCCCTACGCAGTGTCAAGTGAAGAAGAGGGCGGAGACAGCGCTGTGGAGCCAAGCGGCGGGGATGCCTCCACTGTGCGGCGACGCAAGGCCCAGCCACCCTCCCAGGAATTACCATCATCCAGGAGCGAGGGGGCTGGTGCTGCGTCTGCCACAACGGCTGTGGCGGAAGGGCCGGGTGAGCCCCCACAGGGGCTTCCAATGGCGGAAGATGGTGTGTAGACATCCAGGTTGGTGGTCTCCACAGAGGGGGAGGAGGCCGCTACTGAGCCGCCCATGGGGCCTGGTGGGGGTAGTACCACTGGAGTAAGTGGTGCAGTCCAGGGCCAGGGTCAGGAGGCAGCACAGGTCACCGCGGAGGGGGCTGTGCATGTCGCTGTCCTTGACCCTGTGACTGCACCATCATGCACCAGCAGGGAGGCCCCGTCCCAGGCCCGTCCGCAGGTAGGGGAGAGTGCCATATCACCTGCCTCTCCACTACCTGCGGACGAGGGGTCCCGTGACCGTATGGGATCCGTCCTGGTGGGTGTCGCGTTGCGCACACGTGTCATTCGTGATGACGTGTGTTCTTCCTGGGCGGAGAACTCACACCATCATGAATAGCAGCGTCGTGATGTGGCACTGCTGGGAGGGGCCCTGGTCGGTGGATTCCTACATGTGTCGCACACTCTGGCGGACCTCTCCTCCTCTGTGGAGGCTGTGCGCCGGTCGTTCTCCACATCGTCTTCCGGCCCAGATTCCACCAGGGCCCCCTGTGGACCTGGCCTGACCAACACAGCCAGCTTGGTGGAGATCCCATCCCTGCCACAGTCGGGAGTTGGCGGTCTAGCAGGGGTGGACACCACAACTGGAGACCAGCAGATGGAGGATGTGCAGGCACCATCGGACAGGGCACATGGACAGCAGCAGCAGCAGCAGCAGCAGGAGCAGGCTGTAGGTGGGAGCCATGATAGCTCGGGGCCATCAACATCGGAGGGGCAGGCTTCGGCCGGAGGGCAGGAGTACCCTGGACGGGAAGTGTCTTCCGTGTGGCAGCGGTTGGGCCATGCGATAGATGCGGAGCGGCAGCGGGTGGAAGAGGCACGGCTCACGATGGTCAGGGTGGAGAACTCCATGCGTAGGGCCCTGGAGTTACAGATGTCATCGTCCCTGCGAACCCTCGGGGCCATGGAAGAGGACCGCCTCCGGGACATCGAGCAGGAGTTCGAACATGCCCTTGCCCGGAACATCAACATCTGAGCCGTTGGACTTGCCCGCTGCCCTTGTAAATAGTTAGTTAGTTAGTATTAGGTTTCCTTTGGTTTTTTCTTTCTTTTGGACTGCTTGGACAATGGACCACATTTTTGTATATAGTTTTTTTTATTAGGTAGTACTTTTTGCTAGGTTTCATTTCTTAAGTTGGGCTCATGGAACCTGGATTCTTCTCTTGTACATAGTTTTAGATTGAATTCTTCTTTTTTGATATTTTTTTTGTGTTCACCATGGAGCAATGGTTTTTACTTTTTATTTTCCCTTGGATTTGATTTTTTGAACTGTGAGTTTGGACAACATTTCTTTTTGGATTTCTTTTGCTTATGTTTTCTTGATTTTCATGATTTATCGGACATGGACCATTTATTTTGTTATTCCCATTGTTGTGTGTTTAATTTGATTTACGTTCATGTGTTAGGCGGAAACCTGTGCAGTTCCCTCTGGGACCACTGCAAAAGATTTAGGACTACAGGTGTTTGGCAGTAAACCCACTTAGTAGCAGTCTGTACCACACAGATTCACTTGGTAGTTGTGGCTGAGCAGTCAGACTTCTCTCAAGAAGAGTTAGGCAGTATGTGGAGTATACAAAATAGGGCAATTCACACAGTAGAACAAGCAAACACGGAACAAGGCTTTGGTGTAAATATATAGCCATTTATTTATAAAAACACATCTATGGAAAACACTCTGGCACTAATACGGCAAACAACTTCAATCACAATTACTATACGTAAATCAATCCCCCTAACAATAGTTCGACAAGTCTAGGTTCAATGGCACCACTTATTTGCAGACAGAGGTGAATGCTTTAACCTAGATGGCACTCTAGTATTCGTTAGGATGGGAGAGAAAAAGGCAGGGTATGAAAAAAACTCGGTACCAACACTTTTACGAACAAATGCAAAGCAAGTAAGGCAGGGTCTACTGTAGATCGCAAAGTTCAGAGGCCAGGCCCACTCGGAGAGAGGCCAGGCGATATGTCCCAAAAAGTATCACAGTGGAAATGCACTTCAAGTCTTTGTCGCAAATTGTTATAGAAAGATTGGACCAGTTCAGAACAGAAAGTTAAGAAGGCTTGGAGGCGACCCAATGGAGAGGCGAGGATTCAGACACCTCACGCTAACCGACACATGGGAAGCCAGGCGAACACGGTACCTTGTTTGTGGAGAGACAGCTCCGGCTGGGGCAGTTGTTCCTGGTGGTGGATGCACGTCAGGTCTTTGCCAAGAGAAGAAATGATCTCGTCATCGAAGGAAAGTTGAAGATCGTTGCACCACCAGGGAAGAGACCAGCCGCGGAGGGCTCCGTCACAAGGCACCACCTTTTGGCCGCGGTACAGGGCTAGTGGCTATCCGTTGCCGGGGTGCTCTGCACGGGCAATTCAACCACTGCGTCCTGGAGCGAAGAAAAAGCAAAAGGGGACTGGTTGTTCCCACCAGTCAGGGGAAGAGACTCTCTGCGGGGAGAGCTCCTCTGTCGTCGGGAAGTGGTGAGTCGGTGCAGCAGGGCTCCACCGGAGGTGTCGTCATTGCAGGTCGGCTCAGCTTTACCCTCGTCGGATTCTTAGGTCCTGTGGCAACTTCTGAAGATCCAGTCCCAAAAGCCCTGCTTTTATGCAGAAAACCCCCATTCATTCAGCCTAGCTGTCAATCAAAACACGCTAAGTGGTGAGCGGGGTGGCTCACCACTTGGGCCAATCACACCAGAGTGCGACTGGAGTTGGCAAGGCAACTCAGTCCAGGGTGCCTAAACCCCCTCCCGCACCCCCTGTGGTACCCAGACAGAATGGCACCACTTTGGAGGGCCTCTGTGTAGAGGCCTGCCAAAAGTGGAACAAAGGGCTCAACCTTTGGTTTAGGAGTCACAGAGACGAACACAGATGCCATTTTAAAAACCGAGTTCTGGCAGAAAATACCAACCGATAGATTTATTTAAGATAAATAAACCGGTGGGATGTTAGAGATTAACGAGAAACAGTATTAACCTCCAACAATGGGAAGAATCCCATAGGGTTATATTCGGGGTCGAATATAACAAGTAGTTTCCACTGCCACGAGCCAAAAATCGACGAGGGGGGACGGGACAGTGCCCCCTCGAACAACAGACCCAGGAGTAATCGAATTACCCCTACTAGTATGTCCACAATAGGATGGTTTGTACTAGTTCTGTTAGTAAATTTAGGTCTAGTAAAGCCAATGGTGACTTTACATGCCCGGGGAGACAGTAGTCAGTCCCCGGGTATGGAGTCTATGGTGGAGGTCCGCTAGGACGCCCCAGTGTTACGGCACACAGGGTGCGTTGTAACACACATAGCAAAACATATGAGACCCCATGGAGTAAAAGACCCCATAGCCCATAGAACACATTGACATTCAAAGGAATTACACACATTCATGTCCAAGAGTGGGAGAAAAAGAGTCTCACTCTTGGCAGGATGGAAAAAAACAAACTCCAGAAATCCAGCAAAGCTGCTGGGGGACTCAATAGGTTAGGAAATTCAGCCTAAACAGAGAATTCTCCCTAACATCATGTTATCTTTAATATATATATTTTTATACTTCTGTTTGTGGTATCATCTCATTGGTTTCATGCATGTCATGATATGGGTTTTGACATTCACTTGCACCCATTGTGTGTGTGTGACGGACATGTGTTCATTTACATACTTGCCATTGGGGTTGTATCATGTAATTTGCATTTCTATGTGGGTGGATGCAATACTTGGGTGGGTCTTTGGCATGCGGAGGCTGGCCATAAGGGCCAGGGATCTAGATTGTGATGACGTGTTGGCTGGGGGACATGTGTCGGGGCTTGCTGGCAGGTGCCCCACACTGCTGGGGGGTGGGGGTGCAGGGGACATGTGTGGGGGCCTGTTGGCAGGTGCCCCTCAGTGCTGGGGGGTGGGGGTGCAAGGCGACATGAGTGGGACATGAGTGGGGGCCTGCTGGCAGGTGCCCTGTGCTGCTGGGGGGTGGGGGTGCAAGGGGACATGAGTGGGGGCCTGCAGGCAGGTGCCCCTCAGTGCTGGGCGTGGGGGTGCAAGGGGACATGAGTGGGGGCCTGCTGGCAGGTGCCCCGCACTGCTGGGGGGTGGGTGTGCAAGGGGACATGAGTTGGGGCCTGCTGGCAGGTGCCCCTCAGTGCTGGGGGGTGGGGGTGCAAGGGGACATGAGTGGGGGCCTGCTGGCAGGTGCCCTGCACTGCTGGGGGGTGGGTGTGCAAGGGGACATGAGTGGGGGCCTGCTGGCAGGTGCACCGCACTGCTGGGGGGTGGGTGTGCAAGGGGTCATGAGTGGGGGCCTGGTGGCAGGTGCCCCATGACTGCTGGGGGATGGGGGTGCAGGGGGACATGAGTGGGACATGAGTGGGGGCCTGCTGGCAGGTGCCCTGCACTGCGGGGGGGTGGAGGTGCAAGGGGACATGAGTGGGATATGAGTGGGGGCCTGCTGGCAGGTGCCCTGCACTGCTGGGGGGTGGGGCTGCAAGGGGACATGAGTGGGGGCCTGCTGGCAGGTGCCCTGCACTGCTGGGGCGTGGGGGTGCAAGGGGACATGAGTGGGGCATGAGTGGGGGCCTGCTGGCAGGTGCCCTGCACTGCTTGGGGGGTGGGGGTGCAAGGGGACATGAGTGGGGGCCTGCTGGCAGGTGCCCTGCACTGTTTGGGGGGTGGGGGTGCTGGGGGACATGAGTGGGGGCCTGCTGGCAGGTGCCCTGCACTGCTGTGGGGTGTGGGTGCAAGGGGGTAATGCGTTGGTGATCACTAGTGCAAGGTGACATGTGGCTTGGCTGGGGGGGCATGCCCATGGTGGATGGGCTGCCTGCGGGACATGACCAGGGGTGCAGGGTAGTCCGCTGTGGTGTGGTCTGCCTGCAGGGGGCGTGGAGGGTGTAGAGGGAACACCTGGGAGGACCCACACTGCCAATTCACGTGTAGGACTCCCCTGCACCCCCGAAATACACGTACCCCACTCGCACAGGGCCTATCGCGTGTGAAACTTGCCCGCACCCCAGTAATACATGTACCCTGCTGAAATCGCGTGTGGAACTTCCCGCGCACCCCAGTAATACACGTAGCCTGCTGAAATCGCTTGTGGTACTTCCCGCGCACCCCTGTAATACACGTACCCTGCTGGAATTGCGTGTAAAACGTCCCCGCACCCCCGTAATACACGTACCCTGCTGAAATCACGTGTGGAACTGCCTGCGCACCCCTGTAATACACGTACCCTGCTGAAATCGTGTGTTAAACTTCCCCGCACACCATAAATACACGTGCCCTGCTGAAATCGCATGTGGAACTTCCCGCGCACCTCGGGTAATACACGTACCCTGCTGGAATCGTGTGTGAAACTTCCCCGCAGCCCAGAAATACACGTACCCTGCTGAAATGGCATGTGGGACTTCCCGCGCACCCCTGTAATACACGTACCCTGCTGAAATCGCGTGTGAAACTTCCCTGCACCACAGAAATACACGTAACCTGCTGAAATCGCGTATGTGGAACTTCCCACGCACCCCTGTAATACACGTACCCTGCTGTAATCGTGTGTGGAACTTCCCGCGCACCCCTGTAATACACATACCCTGCTGAAATCGCGTGTTAAACTTCCCCGCACACCAGAAATACACGTACCCTGCTGAAATCGTGTGTGGAACTTCCCGCGCACCCCTGTAATACACATACCCTGCTGGAATCGTGTGTGATACTTCCCCGCAGCCCAGAAATACACGTACCCTGCTGAAATCACGTGTGGGACTTCCCGCGCACCCCTGTAATACACGTACCCTGCTGAAATCACGTGTAAAACTTCCCCGCACCCCAGAAATACGCATTCCCCGCTCAGCGTTTGCCAGCCCTGTATACTGGTCCAGGGTTAGCGCAGCCCTTTGCGCTGAATTGGGAATTTTGATGGCTTTTCCTTGCGCGAGGGTGTTCTTGTGGACGTAACTGGCGCTGCTGCAGGGTCGCTGCGCCACTCTGTGCCACAGCTGGTTCTGGAGGCTAAAATCCATGAATACGCTGTGTGCGGATATCGATTTTAGCGCACACGGCTGGCGCAGACATTCGCACGCGCACACTGTGTGCCAGCCGTGTGCGCCACTTTTGTGTGAAATTCTATGAATTACCCTGTTAATAAGTAATTGGAATTCGGATTTATTTGCAATGGTTTAGCATACAGTAATGTTCTCTGTACATACCACGTAGTCAATAAAGATGTTTGTCCGTATATCAGCCTAAGTGCCTCAACCAGCACCGAGTTAGGAAGATTGATGACAGTGCAAAGCAATTTGCCTTCAATTCGGTCAAGCTACAATACCTACCTATATAGTAACGCTGCTAGGGTAAACAATATACTAGGCACAGTAAAAATGTGTTAAACTTCCAGGAGCCCCTCAATATTGTAGCCTCCTCGATGAACCAAATAGTGCTGGACTGCCAACCATTTTTTCCAGATTTTTATTGTGATCTTATCTCCATAGTATGATGCTGACTGGTTTATTCTAATAGGAAATCCCAGATAAATATATTCTTTTACATTTTCCAAGGTCTTGTCTTTCAATTTCCACAAATGAGTGGCCTTTTTGGTGTTTTTTCCCAGTCACTGGGTTTTAGTCTTAAGTGAGTTCATAATCATGGAATTTTTGGTGGAATAGTCAACCAAAGCATCTATCAAATTTTGTAGCCCAATTGGAGTTTGGACGAATAATATAATATTGTCAGCATACAAGCGCCACGGTATATGTTCGCAATTGATTTTTGGTGGAAAATTGTGGGTTGACCAAAGGACTTGAGTCAATTCAGCAGTATATACATTGTAGAGGATAGGGGCGAGGATGCAGCCTTGTTAAGGCTGCAATTAGCATGGTGATAATTCGTATGTACACCTGCTGAGTTCAAACAAACTGTATTTGAAGTGTCTGTGTACAGTTGTTGGATATAGAAAAGTAATGTTGGATTTATCCCCCAGGCCATGAGTTTACGCCAAAGCAAATGTCGACATATAAGATCCAACGCTTTGCTGAAGTCAACATATCAACAGTACAGACTTGGTTTGTGTTGGTTGTTTGTTCCCACAATTAAATATTGAAGGACACATTTGTTAGTAACTGTGTTACATGCTTTTCTAAAGCCTGTCTGATAAGGGCTTAGCAAATAATTTTTTCTCTGCCCAGCAGGAAAGTTTTTTTAATAGAATTGTTTCAAACATTTTCTGGCTGGAGTCCATCATGGCCAATAGACGATAGTTGGAAGGTTTTAATCCATCACCCCTTGTAAAGATTGGCACAGCACAGATTTGTGCCAACAGGCAGGTCTGGAGCCTGTAAGCTCCACATGCTTATATTTTTCCCTGGGTTCCGGATGGGCCTTTATGATGACATTTGGTATGCCGTCTGGACCAGAGGCACATGAGCTCTTCAATTTGATCATAGTACTTATCAATGTATATTCCTCTAAATCCAAATAAATAGAGTGAGGTCTTGAATTTTCCAAACTCTCTTGAAAGTGGCCAGAAACAGGTATATTGTATAGTTTGTCAATATGGGCAAACCACGCAGCTTCTGATATAGGATTTAATTTGGCAGGCGATAGGCACTTTCTCTATTAATTTAAACATAACCAAAATGTGTGTGAGTTGTGCATTTTGAGCCAGCCAAACAGAAGTAACCAATTTGAATTGTTAGTCAAGTATTTAATTTGTTTTATCCAATTTTTGTGCCCGGTGGCAAGATTTGTAATGATTGCATGATTCTCACAAGCACCGAAAAGGGAGGTTCCTCTATTTAAGACTCAAGCTTTCTGATATGACCGTTTTTGTCCACTATAATAGCATCAAAATTAGTATTGCTTCTGGTGTCTTTATCAAACACAGTATTGTGTTTGCTTTCAGACGTGTCTTTCACTCAAGATAGGATCATGTTCTCTAAGACCCAATCCACCATTTGAAGGGGTATCTTTATATTTTTTGGGTCGTGCCTAAAGCAATCATTCTTGTCCCCAATACCTTTTTGCAGACCAATAGAGCAGATTACACTGAACGTTGGTTCCAACATTAAGGCCTCTAACGATATTCACAGAAAAGGTGTCCAGATAAAATGCCCAGCTTCAAACTGCGTGGTCGCTCAAGTTATTAAAATGAATCTTAACAGGGCTGTACTTTGCAATCAAACCGGAGATAATCATGCCGTAATCTAAATGTGATTTTGTTACACCATTTGTCAAAGTATTAATAGTCTTATCTGTAGTAGATTTTGCAAAAGATAAGTGTATTAAGATGTGGGTATTTACAAACCGCGTCCACTGACAATCAGGCGTGTGACCAGGGGAGGGAGAGCAATTTATATTTCTTGAATTAAAGTCACCCACCACTAATATAATGCCAGATAAGGATAATACATGCAATTGTATGGTAATACCATGAACTATGGACTGTATACATTTAGTTTGTAGGGACCCCGGAAGGTTGTACACATTTATAATCAGTATGGGGGTTGTTTTATCCTGTGTTGTCTGGAAAACCGCTGATAACACCTAAGGCGATTACATTTTTTCAAGAAAACTGTCAAAGAATGTGTTGATTTAGCGCCATTACCAAGACCACCCATCGGTAGTCCCCTCTTTCATGGAATTGCATGACTGTGTATAATCTGAAAATCATTTACAGCAAAACATTGAGTGCAACAAGTTTCTTGTAGCATGAAAGCATTGCTTGCTATAATGGTTTCTACACCAATCGGATGTACTAAGAAAGATTATTAGCCATGAGTATTCCATGTTATCAATTTTAAGGGGTGACCAGAAGTGAGGAGTGAGGAGTCAATTAGCTCAGTTAGTAGTACATTCAGTTTGCCAGAAGTCCACTTCTTAAACAGCTGTTGCTACTTGGTCCTTATTTGTTTGAAGGGCATGCAAAGCTACACTTTCTGGTTTTAGTTTGTCTTTTATCGGAGAGACGTTCCCTTTGACTTGTGAGCAGTGGTCAGTACTCAGTGGTTTCTTTGTCTTTGTCTTGGAGCAAATGATGAGGGACAATCCTAGTGTTGTAAAAGCCAGGGTATGTGATTTCAGGAGTGCCTCAGTCAGTAGCAATGAAAATTCAATCAAGGCCCAGTTAGTGGGCCTTGATTGCCGATTCCGGGTAGTTCAATCTGTGTGATGTCAGTAGAGCTAATCAGATTTAAATATGGCAACTGGTTGAAGATGACCAAAAGATGAGATCGATTTAAAAAAGGACTATAGCAAGTGGGATTAAGTGGCATTAAGTTCTTCCAAAATGACACTTTTACCCAGTTCTCGGTGGTCAGACATGGGGCCCTGATTTCAATTTTCAGAGCAGGGACCGATGTGATGGAGATGGGGAGCTTTTCAATCTGTTTTCCATTCAGGACCCTGACTAGTAAGAGCTGGATTTAGACAGCAACACAAAGTCACCACATTCTGATTTAAGTATGTGGGACTTTGAGTTCCAATCTCGAGCGTGTCAGGTGAGTTCAAACGGGGTTGTTGGTCTAGAGGCCCATTTAATATCACCTGTCGAACCGAGTCATCTCTCAATGTATTTATGACAGTTTTTTTTTCAATGTCTCTCGAATTTTATAGGAGTTTGACCCACAGTCTATTTTAAAGGGTGCTCCTCGTAGCCTTTTTTTTGTAGCGCTTGGTTTAGCTGGTTGCAGCCAAATGTAACAGTTTTTCCTAATTTGTCCGGCTCAATCTTTTTTTGAATTGGCATTTCAGGCTCCAATTCTGGTGGTATAATAGCCTCCTCATAGTAGGGGTGTCACTATGTAGAGAATGGATAAATGGGCATGGGGCTACAGATGGTGAAATTGTGTCATCGCTCATCAGTGTCGATGATGTCCTAGCAACTTTTGTTATGTTCACTTTAGAAACATTTTCTAATGGAATAGGTATCGGTTTATTTAGATTTGTTGAAATCAGTTATACGGCTTTAGCAAGCATTACTGTGATGTCAAGCTGGTTTTTGGTAATCCAGTCTATCAACATTGAAAGAGATTCTACTTTAGATAGTAGTATGTTTAAGCCACTAATTGGTGAAGTGGTGTCTATTTCATTATGTGTTTCATAATCTGGAAAAATGTCCACCTAGATTTCACTGCTTGTTGCAGACGAGTTCGATGGATCCATGGATGACACCAATGCAGGATGTTCAGGTGAATTTGACAAATTTATGTCAATTATGTTTCTGTCACATTTATGCGATGGAAGCTCCTTTTCACTGCAAACAGAGGCACTCTGGAGGTCAACACACACAGGTGAATTGTTATTGTCAATGGTGTGTGAAAGAGATTTCTCTGACATATCAATCGATGAAATAGAGGTCTTTTGGTCTATTTCTAATAGATTTTTGGGATCAAAGAAGTTTGTAAGACTTAGTTTGCTTTGGTTGCCCTTTTTTCCACTTTTCTTAGTCAGACAGGCCTGGCGAGCTGTGGTACTACATAGCATTGATTTGCTCATGGTTTGATGTTTCATTTTTAAAGCGCTATGTCGATATTCACACTGTGTCACAAGAGGATCTTACCTAATGGGTGTGCACGACAGGCACTGACGCCACAAGACACAGGACACTCCACAACACTCCCATTGCACGATGCACGCACTGACGCGCACATCACTGGGCTTTATGTCGGTTTCACAGACAAGCTCAATGTGTCGAGTGTCAAGTGATTTCACGGAAAAGCAATCAAGCCCAGATCCTCAGCTCCGCCAGGTACTGCTCGCTCAGTAAGTCCCAAAAATTGCAGTAGCAAATATTCACGGCCACACAGGACACTCCACAACACTGCCACTGCACAACGTGCCTAACAGAATCTGTTAGTGGTCACAAAAAATGAACCACCAAAAGACAGAGCAGCAGAAAAAGAGATGTACAACAATAAAATAAAATTGTAATAAACGTTTTAAAGGCTTACCCATCATACTGTAGATGCAGATAATTTAAAACAATATACTTTAAAGTGCCACATGCACTGGATTGTCCAAGCTTCCTAATTCTATGCCAACTACAAAATCTTATTAAATAGCGGGTGTGAAAAAAGTGAATTGGAAAGGTAACTTAGATAGTTGTACCCTTGAATGTTGAACCCCCCTACCAGAATGAAGTACACATCAAATTTCATATGCAAATGTCTCAATGACTGGCAAATTCTAAGCAACTTCATTGTATCCACCAATATGGCCGAGGCAGTCACAACCATGCACAAAAATACACAGGCATTGCTTTTCACCATTGTCTGATGAATATCCTGACTTATGCCCACAGTCTGCGCAGATGGGACCGTCATTAGCATGACACCAAGCAGGTAAAGAATGGCAGTTTCATATTCTATAAGTCAAACTTCAGAAACAAAACCAAGCACCTAAACTTTAAAATAGTGGATTTTTATGAGTTAGAGCACATGCAAAGGCATCACAGATCGCAGCTAGCTTGCGACCCACTCAAGTAGCCAAAACAAGGTGTCACGTCTGAAAGAGGGCTTCAAAGTTTAAAGGAGACAGAGATGCAATTAACTGTGGTAGGGCCATGAACATCGGTCATCGACTTGCCCAAAAGCATACACTAGTTTGTTCTTCAATATTTACCCCAGGGGTAAATAAATAAAGAAACAAAAGGATTATGCAACATGAGGAACACTAGGTGCGCATAAGACAAGTACACCTGAAAAATTGTGCACACATATGCACAGAATCATAACTACATCTTAAAACCAATCTGTGGGCAACACTGCATAAAAATACGAACCTATCATCTGAATCCATATTTAAAAAAAAACAGGTATTATCTCAAGTGATTGAGAAATGTGTTACTTGAGACCCACATAATGAATGTGCACGCAATCCTGCAAATAAAAAGAAAAATGCAAAAATAGCCTTCCGATCTTCAATTTAACAAAAAAAGGCTGACATGGGTACTCACCCCAAGCATTTTGCTCGCATTCTGACTATGTACAAATCAGCCATATAGAGGCGCAGTACCCTGCATCATAGTATTGTAGTAACATTCCAGAAGCAGAGATCACTTCCCACACATGATACTCAACATTACGGCAGGGTGCACTCCTCTAAACCAGACGCTTTGGCACGCTAGCATCAAAGGGGAATTACAATACCGGTGGCAAGATTAATGCAGCCTGCGTCAGAGTCAGAGAACACACAAATGGACACACCATACAAAAGACGGCCTCGCCATGGAACAGTAGGAGAGCCCAGGGAGCGTCTCACAACAAACAGAGGGTGAGTACCTGGGGCATGGGGAAGGTGCACATTTTATAAAGGAAGCTCAGAATTCTGCACATCTATGTTTTTACATACCTTTGCAAAATGACTTAGACAAAGCCATGCACTCCAGAACTCAAGAAGAGGAGGGAGCAGAGACTGCATAAAAAGACAGTTAAAACATCCCAAACAATCTTAACCCAATGTAAAACATATCAAAACAAATGAAGTGGAACATAACCAAGTCACCAAATGATAATAAAAGCAACATTTAAGCAACTATTTCTTTAGGGAGATTCACAAGACCGAAAGTCCACAGGGAGGCTTTCAATCCATGTCAACAGCAAGGCATCCTTTAAGCCATCCACACGCTTGTGAGGGGTCCTGTGTAATCTGGACACCATCAGGCAGATGAAACTTCAGAGATGAGGGCTTCAGGAGGGAAGACTTGACTCCTCGATCTTTTGCCAGATGCTTAGCCTCCCATTAGGCCATCCGTTTGGCTGCCACATCTTTGGGGAAGTCAGGATGAACTTGGATTTGGTTCCCACACCAAGAGAGGGAACCCAGGCACCTAGCCTATTGCAGGACAGCTTCCTTTATTGTGGTCTTGAGGAATGTCAAAATTCTCTTCCTTGGTCTGCTAGTCTCCAACTTGCCAGCTATAAACACCACATCCATGTTACCCCTTTGTAATCAACAGTCAGACAAGCAGCCTTGTAACACTTGGAAAGCAAGGTCAGCCAAGTCAGTGTCTGCTTTTCTTTTTCCGTTACTCCTATGAGGCTCAAATTATTGATCCTTGCTTGATTTTCCAGCTGCATATTTCTCAAGTGCATTCTATTCATGTCATCTGTCAACTCTTGATAGGCTCTATAACTACCGAAAGCCTACCCTTCAAAACAGAAGTTCTTTACTCTACCTCCATTATTTGCCTCTCCAGGGTATGGACTTCACCTGTGAGGTCAGAGAAGGCAGTTTTGACATCTCCCATATCACTAGTGACTTGCTTAAGGAGAAAAAAAAACATCTGAAGTACTAGGAGTGTCTTCACCACAATCTTCTGTTAGTTGCTTGGATTTCCTGGTAGAGGGATTATATGGTGTCTTAATCTTCTTTTTGCCAGACATAGTAGTTGCAGTATGGTTTCCAAATAAATCCATTGGTCAGCCAGGTGGTGGGCATGAGCTGCCTTCTCTAGCTGATGCTTCTGTGATGGACATTCTACATTCAAAAATAGCTTTTCTCTCAAGTAGCACAAACACTTCAGCAAGAGGGTTTTCTGAAGAACCATGACGATCAGGACACATTAATTGAAGAGAATGATAATCATTGCATCCTTAAATTAAACACATTAAACTCCTGCTCCTGTACAAGTCTTCACTGCCCCGTTGCAATTCTCCAACAGTTAATGATGGAAGCCCCTCTTCTATTTCCATGACAGCCAAGAGGGAGACGAGTGGCAGCAGCAGTGTTGGTGGTGGTTCACCGCCACTTAAGAGAACAGGTAAGTGGGGGTCAGAGGGGAAAAATTAGATATTTAACATGAAGGGATGGGAGGGTGAGGGGAAGATTGCAGGGTGGGGGAAGCAGCCGTCAGGTTGCTTAGATCATGTGAATCAGCCAAAGATCTAACAAACCTGATTAATTGCTACACCCACCCAAGGTGCTAATAGATCATAGAAAACAGGACACAGCTGCAGGATACCACTCAGAGATTTCACCCATCAAACCCCACCTCTAAATTCTGTCACAACTAAATATTTTCCTTGTATATCAAAACATGCAAGTTCTTCTCACTTTGCCAAAATGACACACAGGGATTTGCTCTGCAAGGCCTTTGATTTCGATCTAAGTTTCTGAACTACACCCATCCAATCTGTGGCATGACATCAGTGAGTCATCTCTAATGACTTTTGGCAGAAGATGAAGGAGAGCTACAGGATACAGGGCTGACTGCATGAACTATTAACTTTGTATTCTTCTCTAGTGCAATATGAAGATAGCGCCTTAGCAAGATCAACTTGATATAAAAACATGGCAGCATCCTTTGTGTTGTTTTTTTAATTTTATTCTGCCGTGAGAAGAGTCTCCTGATCACCATCTGCACAGTTAGGATCCCCCTCTATGAATTATTCTCTTTCCTATGTGCCTGTCAAGGACCTGCAGTTTTTAGATGGATTATTTTTTACGGGCCCACATTCTCCTACCTCCAGAGAATGCACACAGAATACCAAAACCACCCTCTCATCCAAATGTCGCTTTATTTCCCATTGATCCCAAAGTGGTTTAGTGATGGTCCAAAGGTCTACTGGGCTCATTCTGAGGGTTTCCACTATGCAGTGAAAAGAAACATACACAATTTTATTTTCAAGACTCCTGCTTGTGAGATGTTCTGACAGTGACACTAGGCGACCCCTGAAAAGGTTTGTGAAAATAAATATGGCTTCACAAATCATTTTATGTTGTGTACACACACAGGTGTGGGCTGGTGCAGGATACTCATGGAGAGAATTCAGCAATTTGAGGCTCCCTTTGTAAACACAATTATGATGTTCAAGAACGAGCAAATGTTCCTGTTGCATCTCCCTTAACTTCAGCAAATTAGCAGATTCAAAATGAAGATGCAGAAAGCCTTTTTCTACATCTATCTTTTGCTTTTGTTGAGCCCCTAATGAGGGTGTAAATGGGAAAGCTTGCACATCAGGAACATTTGAAAACAATTTGAAATTCACTGAAAAAACGTTGTTAAAGGGACGTTATGGTTAAGTTGCACTATTAAAAACCTATGAAAACCTAAGTTAAACCGAAAAACCACAGAAATTCACCAGTTATGATAAGCTAAGCAACTATAACTTGAGCCACCACAGTGCACTGCTAAGACTAACACCCAGGACATCAAAGATGACATCACAAATGTCATTGATGACATCACATGTGAAATATATTTTTATGAAAAGTCCCTACAAGGGGTTGTGTTTATATTGTTGGTAACAAGATGTCAGGGGTGATCGGGAGACCTATCATGAACTACTTAATCTATTAAAGAATGTACTAATCTAAAATCATAGTATTGGAGTGTTGTTGTTAATACAGAAACCTAATGCTATATAAACATAGGCAATGACTGCAGCATGCACCATAGAAGTACATTATTTATAATCTTGTAATTTTGGATAGTACAATAATGAATGCTACCTTATCAGAGTTTTGAGAAATGTTAAACATGTAAAAACTAGCTAACAATCCAAGACTTACAACACTTGTGCTAGTACAAACAATACATACGAAGAACCACAATGCATACATATCAGATGCACATACAGGGAAACTAAAGTTAGGAAGAAAGAAACAGCATCATCAGAAAATGTTAATGACATTAAAGTTTATCTTCATGTATACAAATGAATTGCGTGTTTTTGGCCTGCTCATTTCCACATGTATGTGCACCATGAGCTGAGACCAAACCCTAAGGAAAGTACTTTAAGAACATACAACAAAGTTAACATCTATATATATAGCACCTTTTCAATTTTAATATTCTGACTGTCAGTGAACAAAACCACCTGCCTATATATGTCAGTGAACAAAAACAAGTGGCCCGGATATGTGATGTCCTCAGTATCTCATCAATGACATTTGTGATGTCATCTTTGATGTCCTGGATGTTAGTCCTAGCAGTGCAGTGTGGTGGCACGAGTTATGGTTGCTTATCTTACCATAACTGGCAAATTTCTGGGGTTTTACGGTTTTACTTGTAACCATAGCGTCCCTTTAACAAGGTTGTTTCATTATATATATATATATATATATATATATATATATATATATATTACACAGCCACGTTAGTGGCTGTGTAGTTATGGTTAAGTTGATGTTTCCATAAGAAGAACTTCACTCTCCCTGGACGAATCCTCACCAAACTTTGCAACAAAGTACATGGGTCACTGTGAATATTTTTGCAAAGTTTGGTGATGTTTGGTCCAGGGGGGGGCAAAGTTATAGGGGGGGTCCCAAAACTTTTTTTTCCCATAGACTGAATGGGGGAAAAAACTTTGCTCACGCCTACAGCCCAAACCGCTGGACGGATGTTCTCCAAATTTGGACCAGGAGCAGTGGCTTGGTCACAAAAGCATGCTTTTGCAAATTTGGTGAAAATCTGTCCAGTAGTTTTTTTTAAAATGACCAAAAAGTAGGTCACAACAAATTAGTGATATCTATGTTCGGTCCGCGGACAAACTTCCCTGTTCGCTCTGCGGACAGTGTCCTGATTGGCCAACCGGCTTGCGTCATGTCCGCGGACATGCAACGTGTTCACTGATTGGACGGTGAAGAGCGTGAAGCGTGTCAGATTTTTGGGAACGCCCGCCATCTTGGATTCGTGCACGTCCGCGTACAGTGCAGTGAAACTTGGTGGAAAAATACTATTTAGTAGAGAGTTTTGGTGTGTAAAACTGTTTGGGGAGGGTGGGAATGTAAGATATGGGTTAAATGTTGTATTTATTTAGGTGGTAGACCCCCCTGTTGTGTTCACTTTGTCCGTGGACAACACGGAAGTCCTGAAATGTTCTAAATAAATGAAATGGGGGTGTCCTAAGGACACTACGCCTGTATGTATGGTTCAAAGGCAAGTTGAAACTGTTCTAAGAACACACGCGGTGTCCTGAAATGTTCGAAAATAAACTAAATGGGTGTGTCCTGAGGATGGCAAGCCTGTCCGTTTTGTTCGCAGGCAAGTTGAATCTGTTCTAAGAACACATCATGTGTCCTGGGATGATCGTCCAAACACAAAATGGGGTGTCCTGAGGACGGTGGATGTTCGTCAATAAACAAAATGGGGGTGTCCTGAGGACAGTATGCCTGTCCGTACTGTTCGCAAGCAAGTTGAAATTGCTCTAAGAACACATGAAGTGTCCTGGGATGTTTGTAAATATACGAAATGGGGGTGTTCTGAGGACACTACGCCTGCACGTATTGTTCGCAAGCAAGCTGAAACTGTTCTAAGAACACTTGCGGTGTCCTGAAATGTTTGAAAATAAACGAGATGGGTGTGTCCTGAGGACGCTGTCCGTATTGTTCGCTGGCAAGATGAAAGTGTTCTAAGAACACATCATGCGTCCTGGGATGTTCGTAAATAAACAAAATGGGGTTGTCCTGAGGACGCTATGCCTGTCCGTACTGTTTGTAGGCGAGTTGAAACTGTTCTAAGAACACTCATCATGTCCGCGGACATTAAAAGTGCCCATATGGCATAGTTAAACTGTTTGACTCTATGGGTGTGATATGCTGCAGTGGTTATGGCCAGGGCATAGAGTCTTGGGAGCATGGCCATATGGCCCTACTGTATGCCCTGGCCACAACCACCGCAGCATATCACACCGATAGTGGTTTATAACTTTGAGATCCAAGAACAAATTTATAAGCAATGAAGTTATAAGCCACTATGGGTGTGATATGCTGTGGTGGTTGTGGGCAGGGCCTATAGCCTTGGGTGCATGGACAAGACCACATTTATAAGCACCAAAGTTATAAATCACCATGGGTGTGATTTGCTGTGATGGTTGTACTTATTATAATATACTTACTGTTTGGTTTAGTAACTGGAGTACATGTATTTCTTGTTCATTTCTGTGATAAAAGAAAAAATCATGTTAGTATTGGTATTTTGTAACGACTTATAACATTGAATAATCAACTTTTTTTGTGACCCTCATATTTAGTAGATTACAAACCAGTGTACTGTGCAATTTACACCTCATATTTAGTAGATTACAAACCAGTGTACTGTGCAATTTGCTCAGTTTCTGTGTTTGTTGCTAAAATCATTGGGTCTGTGGGAGAAAAAAAATCCATGTTGGATTAAAAAAAAAATACTTTTTTTGTTATGCTACAGTCTATGTGTATGCTCACTTCATCTATTAGTAGCATTTTCATTTGTTTTAATACTCTGCGTAGTTCCATTGCAGCTTCTGTAGAAATGTTGTAATAGTCTCATTTGTTTCGGTGTTCTACTGGCAGGAGTAGTAATCAGTGTAAAGTGACATCGCCTATGTTGTAGGCAGCTAAACCTGTGGGGGCAGTGACAACAGCTGACAGCTTGTTGTTTGTCAATTGTTGAAGGAATTTACTGATGATTTTGATTAAGAATGTTTTGCCAGAACCAGCTTCACCACTGACATACAATAGTATAGGTTTGTAATTTTGGAAGGTGCATTCTTTGTTTTCATGTTGTACACCATGTGCAATTTCTTGTGTTACTTCTTCAAAAATGCTACGTTGCTCATTATTTAGTTTTGATTGTAGTATAGTTAAGTCTTCTTTATCTTCATACTGACACATGGTGTTTTCTACTTCTGTCATAACTAATTCTGCCTCATTTGTTATTAGTGGCTCTCCCAGTGATTCTTGGCTTCCTGTTACAGAAGGTTGACTACTGTCAGGAGTGTCCTTATCTAGTTGGACCTGGAGTTCTTCTTCGTGTTGCTGTTCATTGTGCAACATTGTTTTGTACGGTGTAAATTTTACATCGGTTATAGTGCTTTCATTTGCTTTGAAAGCGTCTTCATAGGAGTCATAGTTATCTAGTATTTCTTCTTCTTTTCTCCATGGTTTAAAGAGTTGTAGCAGGGACATGTAATATAGTTCTTTATGTTGAAGAGTCTTTAATGACAATTTGATATGATTAATTACATTTGGTTTAGTGAGTTTTACTAAGCTGCCTTCACAATTTGACACTCTGTATTTACATTTTTTTTCATCAGGTTTTATATTATTTTTGTATGTGAAGTTTTGGGCTATGTGGTATAGACACATGGTTTCAAAAGTGGTACTTATGTTTGGGTAGTATGTGTCCAGTAAATTGTTTTTCAAAATGTCTTGGCTGTTGGGATCATGTTTGGCTATTGTTTCTATATCGTCGTATGATTTTAGAACTCTTTTTCTAGATTTAGCAGGACCAAGACTTAGCCATACTATATTTTAAGATTTTTCATAGAAAGCAGTACTAGTTAAACAATCTGCTGCTTCATAGGAGCCACATTCTCTATGGGAGAGCATTTTTATGCCCAATCTGTATGATTTCTGAGACAGGCCCTCATTAGGACCCTGGCGGTAAGGGGTTTACGCCAGCGTTAGCTGCGCCGACCCCTTACCGCCAACTACGAGTTCCCAAAGCGCCATGGTCACTTCTACGCCCGCTTTTTGCGGGCGTAAAAATCCATGGCGCTATGGGACCTTGGTGTTAATTACGCCACCGTAATGTACGGTGGCGTAATTAACGCCTTCCCCACTCCCATTGAGCCCTATGGGGCCGAAATGGGAATGGGGAAGGGTAAATGGGTCAATGGGGACTTACCGCCCCGCCAACCTCGGAATGGGGCGGTAAGTCCGCCATCCGCCATGGCGTAAACGGACTTTACGCCATGGCGGAAAAGTCCGTCGATGGCGGAAAAAATCCGCCAGGGTCGTAATGAGGGCCACAGTGTTTTGTCTGATGACAGGTCATTCCAGAGGTCTTGGAGCTCTGTTTTTTCTGCTTTGGTTAGGTATGCTGTAACATATTGTGCAACTGCAGTGGAATTGTCTGCAAAGTACTGCACATCTATGTTTGCATTCCATAAGTGGGCAATGATTGCATTGTAATCATTGATATATTTTTCTTCTTCTGTTCTTTTTATGTAATATGTATTTTTAGTTGATTTACCTTTAACACTATCACCCTCATTACGACCCTGGCGGAAAGCGACTGACCGGACCGCCACAGCGTAAATAGCGTTTCCGCCATAGCACGAAGGAGCAAACTGCGGCCCATTCCGACCCATCGAGCACGAGCACCACGGCATGGCGGAAGTGCAAAGTCCGCGATGGCGGAAATGACCCCAAAACGGCCCACACCGCCGCCGTACGGCGCCCCAGGTGCAATACCGCCACCCCTCTTAGCGGTCACCGCAGTGTGCGCCTACCGGAAAGTACGGTGGCCGGAAATATACGGAAACGGAAGTCAAAACACGGGGCCGGAACGGGAAACATCCCGGCGTACACCTATAAATACACTAAAACCACACAACCACTAAAAACACTACCCTGAGACACACCCCACCCCGTCAACCACCCTAGCGAAACCAAGAAAAATGGGAAAAGTAGCGAAGAAAGCGTGCGATCGCAAGCGGCAGGTCCACTTCTCCCGCGAGGAACTCACCGTGCTAACAGAGACCCTACAGGAGAATGCTGCCGTCGTCTTCAGCACGCAAATGACCAGGACGGCACTTGCAAACAAGAAGGCCATATGGGCTCTGGTGGCACAGCGTGTAAGTGCGGTGGGGACCGCACCCCGCACCCCACAGCAATGCCGCAAGCGATGGGACGACCTGCGGATATGCGTCCGCAGCATACTCTCCGCCAACCGCAACATTGCCACAGCCACCGGGGGAGGTCCTGAATCACCCATCAAGTTGACCCCCTGGGAAGAAATCTGTGCCTCCACCATCGGAATGGAGAGCATTGAGGGAGTCGGAGGGATGGAGAAAGGAGTGCAGACATCCGAAGATTCAGGTAGGTGGGCCAGATATAACAATCCACACAGTCCATCCATGTGAAGTACCATGCGTCCACATAGTGCAACAGAAACACATGTCCAGGAGAACGTCCACACACATCGGCCTGATAGCGCACGTTAAAATCCACAATAAATACATAAATAATTAAAAACCCCTAATACACGCACTACACGTGCAGCAGGCACACCCAAACTGCAGGCTGCCAAACAACTGCACCCTCACTCCACACACAAATCAAAGCACCTCCAAGTCCCCGACCCAAATCATCCTCAGGTACCACCCCAAAGCATGTGATACAATGCCATTCCAATTCCCACAGACCCATCAATAACCCTCGCCCTCCTTTACTCCACCACAGGGTCCGATCCAAACGACGAGCTACAGGACACCCCTACCAGCACACCTGCAAAGAGGGCCAAGACCAACGGCCAGAGACCCTCCACCTCAGCTGCACGCATCAAGACACGGCAGCAGCACAAATCAGGTGCCAGCACAGAGGAGGGAACATCAACAGGCACCCCAGCAGCCAGCATGCCCACAACACCACCACCACAGGTCCCCCCAATGGATGCCACAGAAGGCACTGCCTCTGGTGGCAGCAGCACCATAGGTGACACCCCATTGATGGCAGCATGCTCGGACACAGAAAACGGGGATGTCGAAGTCAGATCCATCCATGACCTGTCCCAATCCCCCTGTCTGTCCCATCCCGTACAACATGAGGATACCACGCAGGGGCACCCACAAGACGACGACTGGCCATCCCCCCCAAGCCCTGTGGCAAGGCAACATGAGGACAACAGCCCCTCTGTGACACCACCGCAAATGGCCATGGCCCAGCAGAGGCAACAGTCCCTCGACAAGTTAATCGTCCAACAGCAGCAAATGGCCACACTCCTCAAGGGCCATGCCGATGAATGTGGGGGCACCAAGGCAGACATAGAAACATCAACAGAGACACTTAGGGCAGAAATGGAGAGAGGTACTGAGACGCTAAGGGCACAAATCGAGAGTAGCACCGAGAGCCTGAGAGTCCAAACGGAGAGTAGCACCGAGAGCCTGAGAGTCCAAATGGAGAGAAGCACCGAGAGCCTGAGGGGGGAACTGCATGCGACGTCCAAAGACGTATGTGCCGAACTTGCCGCAGTGCGCCGTGTGCTCACTGAGCTCTCGCAAACCCTTAGGGACATGCATGGACGTGATCAGGCAGAGACATCATCCGTTGCAAGTTCCGTCCAGGGCAGCCCCCAACGTAGATCTGGGAGGACCCGGCGCTCCACAGGCAGGGGTGCCCCTGATACCCGCAGAGGGGGCATGCAATAGCGACAGCCCACTGACAATGAGCATCTTTGGACACTGGTGTTCGGGGGGGAGGTAGGAGGGTGGAGGGGGTGTGTTGGGCTCACTTGGGTGGCGGGTCGATAGGGTGTTCAACATGATATCACATATGCCATAAAAAGTGCACGATCAACCAATGAGATGTGTGGACATTGATCTTTGTGTACTAGGCCATCATAGGCGTACAGTCCATATTGTGCATGTCCCAGACACACGCAGTGCCACGAGTCCCGTGTCCATGTATCAGCCACCAGGCGTGAGTGCTAGAAGCATACATCAATGAGATGCTGACGGATGTCACGGGCCTCCGGTGCCTCGCAGACTCCATGAGGTGCTGCCACATCCCCACCCTCATCATGACCATCATCAGGTGCTTGCAGTTCTGCGTCAGGGGGCATGGGCACATTTCTACGTACGCACATGTTGTGGAGCATGACACATGCCATGACCATCTTTGCAACCTTCTCATGGCGGTACAGGAGTGCCCCGCCAGACCTGCTCAGGCAGCGGAAACGAGTCTTCAGTAGGCCGAATGCCTGTTCTATGACTACACGGGTACGTGAGTGGGCATGGTTGTAGTCCTCCTCATGCTGGTCCCGTGGGTTCCGGACTGGTGTGAGGAGCCATCTCTTCAGTGGATATCCAGCATCACCTGTATGTGGACGAGAAACGTAGGATGTGGAATGCCATTGATACGTACGCACACCCCCCCCTTCCTGCCAGTACATTGCCAAATCACATACCCCACATCATCATGCATGCAATGAGACTCACCGAGTAGCCAGGATCTGTTCCCTGCGTGTCGCTCCATGTAGCGTGGTATGGTAGAGTTCCTCAAGACCATGGAATCATGGGTTGATCCAGGGAATTGGGCACAACAATGCGTAATGATCCTGTTGGAGTCACACACCATTTGTACATTCAGGGAATGAAATTGTTTTCGGTTGCGGTACTGGGCCTCCATGGCATGTGGGACGACCAATTCAACATGGGTGCAGTCGATGGCACCAATGCAACCCGGTATGCCGGCAAGTGCATGGAATCCCACTTTTGTGTTGGTTATTTCCTGCTCCGAGCGTGGTAGAGAGATGTAGTCGTCTGCGTGCTGCAGGAGGGCATCGAGCACTTGGAATAGTGTCCGTGAGAACAGTGGCTGAGAAATGCCATGCAACTGTCCGACTGTGTGCTGGTAGGTGCCAGTGGCCAGGAAGTGTAGTACAGACACCACCTTCAGTAGGGGTGGGATGGCGGTTGGGCTATCTATCATGCTGACTAGGTCAGCCTGTGTCATGTCCACAATGGCGGCTATGGTGTCCCGGTCCAGACGGTAGAGGGTGTGGATCTGCTCATCAGTGAGGTTGAACGGATGTGCTCGGAGGCGTGGTATTGCGGGCTGCCTGCGTGGTGGTAGTGGCTGTGCTGGTGGGCCTTGCTGGCCCTGCCTTGGCCTCCTCCTCCTCCTGCGTCTCCTCCGTGCGGCTGGTTGTAGTTGATGTTCGTCTTCCTCTTGGAGTCGGAGCACTTGCAGTGCTATCAGGTCCCCCAGGGCCAACATCGCGAGTCCTGCCGGTAGCATTTCGCTGTGGTTGTGGGAGGAGACTGGCTGTGCAATTTATGTGTTTCCAGGCTGTATGGCCTCCACCTGTGGTGATTGATTCCACCTGTGCCAACTGCTCTCCCCTTTGGCCGAGCATGTCCCGCGCACGACGCTGCTAATCGGGTATTTGTATCTTGCTATTGCATTCATGTATTTGTACCCGATGGCCGTGTAAGATTGGTTGATATGTTCATTCTGCTGTGGTCCCATTGTTTCCCATACTATCTGTGCAGTCGCGAACGGACTTGTGAAGGGTCAGTGGAACGTAGTACTCGAGTAACGGTGGGCCCTCATGCATCACTGTACCGAGTTGCAACGACGGGCGTGGCTTCCCATTCGTGGGTGAAGGCAGTTGCCATTTTAACGCACAGCCGCACTCGATGGAATAATTAGTGATTTCAAACGGCCACAGATGCCTTATCGACGTGATGTTGAAAATGAGGAATTCGAAGGGCGGCGCTTTCGGTTTCCGGCTAGCGGCGAGGAGATGCCCACAGGTCTGTCTGCAAATATAACGTTCTTTTGTTCTATGTCCTTGAGACAGGGCCCATGGCGAGGGAGCAATGATTGATATGAATAGTTTGGGATGCGCAATAGCTACGTGGGCGATGAGGCCGGGCATTCCCAAATACATGTTACTTCACAACACTGGATTTACGGGCTGGGGCACTGTGGATTTAGCAGGCTGCATTACGCACAGACTCAATGGATGTTTCTAATGTCATGTGAGTAATTATTCAGGCGTTTTGATTCCTGGATGAGGGTATGATGAATGGATGCATGGGCAGGTGATTTGATGCAGAGTTTCCCTTGTACAGGGCTTCTTGGGGTCTATCCGCCTCCCCTACGCTATGTGATGCAGGGCTGCCATAGTGGGCCCATCGTCTATCTGGCCTTGTTGAGCCCTCCCTGTCTCGACGCGCACTCAGCCACTTGTGTCCATGCACGTTAACATTCCCCTCTGATGGATTCTGTTATGGCAGACGCATGCACAGGTACACTCGTTTGTGATGGTGTTTACACCTCGATATAGAGAGGTATAAGTCGCAAGTGGTTTTGGGGTGGTGATGATCCTTTGGAGTGGGCTAGCATGCATATGGCTGTGGATTTCGTGTGCTCATTGAAGTGAGTTGTTCGTATGTGGTTCTGATGGCCATTCTGTTCTTGTTCTTTTCTTTTGGTTGACAGGTATCTCCTCCCCTTTTGCCACTGCCATCTGTATGCCACTCCTGCAGATGGATTTTACTCCCAACACCTGCTGCTTCGTGTTAATCGGTGGAGCAGCATTACGATCTTATGGGACGATCGCCAGTGGCCCACATGCCCTTACGCAGTACTGGTGGCTCGGAGCAACATTTCGGCCTTTCAGCTGGACTAGTGCCTCCACATTGGGACGGCCCTGCGCTTGTGTGCGCTTCCATGTAGCCTTTTCGTACGTGAATGTGGCTCTGTGTACCATGCTGGAACAGGGCGTCACACAAGTGGTGGATGGTCATTTCTTGCGGATGCAGCCCTCAATGGTGGAATGTGTTTTTGAGTTCGTGGCCTGATGGCTGTATGGGCTTGGTGATTTAGTTGTGCATTAAATTTCTGATCGGATTTGGCCCGTGTAGCGTTTTTCTTTGCAAGTGATGTGGCATGTGCCTATTTGTGGGGCGATGTATTGTGAGGAGATCTGCATTGGGTTCCTGCTTCGGGGTTTAGTTGCGTGGTACTGTACTGGGCGCGTTTGCCTACTGAGCCCGTGAGGTCAGGGATGGGGGCTGCCAATGTGACAGTTTGAATGTTGTCATGCTCAGGGGCGGGGGATTGGGTTTTGTGTAACAGATGCCGGTCAGCCAGGTGGACTGGTGGAATGATGTGTTTTCGGATTGTTGCTGGGCACAGGTGCCTGTGTTTGCGTGCGTTTCTTGGTGGGGGACTGTGGTCATGTCCATTGGGATGGCTTCTGTATTCGTGCCATCTGTGCCCTGCAGCTCCCATTGGCACCTCTTGTGTTGCTTTTGTTCGTTGGCATGCATGGGTGCTTTGTACTTTTCAATGGTTGCATTGTGACTTCTTTGCACCTACAGGGAGTTGTACTTTGTGGGCAGGGGGCGGTGTACAGGCACTCAGTGGGGCCGTTTACGGTTGATTCGCGATGCCGTACTTCTCACCATGGCGGAATGGTCCATTCCGCCATGCCTGATGGCGTTAGGTACATGTCCGCTAGGGTCGGAATTGGCGTACCGTTGCACCATGGTGGTGTTTGCGGTTTGGCATGGCGCGCGCGCGCGTGCTTAGTGCAGTTAGCGTTGGCGTTCACTACGGTGTCGCTAATGGCTTCGTACTTTGCGGTGACGGGTCGTAGTCGCACCGAGCGCTATTCGATGGCGGTATTGCATTTCCGCCATCGTTTTCCCATTTCCGCCAGGGTCGTAATGAGGGCCTATGTCTAACTGAAGACATGAAGTTGTTCACTTGACCTGTTTTTGTAACCGGTCTACGGAAACGAAAGCGGCATTTGGTGTAGTATTTTCCTTTGTTTTTGTATTTGCGACGACAATATTTGCCACATTTGTGTCTTTGAAATTGTAAAATTTGTGCATGAAGATCACTATTTGTTGCTTCTGATGGAATTTCACAAGTGACATATTTTTCAATAAACTGTAACACAGTGGTGTTACCTGGCCAACAGAATCCACAAGAGAACCTCAAACCGTCCCACCAGATTGATTAATGCCTTTACCCTAGTCGTGCCTAGATACAAAAAGAGTACAGCTGGCGGCTCCAGCTTCCCGGTCATAGCGGCGCAAAGTTGGAATAAACTCCCGCTAGATCTCAGAACGGACCAACCTTACTCCAGTTTCAGGCGAAAAGTCCTCACCTGGATACGTGCCAATGACACTTAGCTTGACCTCCCCTAACGATACTAGATGACTGTAACTAGATGAATGATTTCTGTTCAACCTGACTGAACCGCAGTCTTGCATTTTTCTTGCTTACCTACCTTGTGTTCTAATATGAACTGTATCAACCGTATTTTTTCCTGTACTGCCCTGTACTCTCTGAACTGTAGTCTGCATTTTCTTGTATACCCACCCCCCGCTCTAATGTGAACTGTATCAACTGCATTTCTCCTGTAACTAAGTCCTTAAGCTTACTTGTACTGTTTGCGCCCAGCTACCCTTTCGGGTTTGGTTCTGCGCTATACCAAATAAATAAACAAACAAATAAACAAACAATTGTCTTGACCAAATTTAGGAGCATCTTTAATCCATAAAAGCATGTGGATATGTGGTGCTCCTCTGGCTTGGTATTCTTTTCTCCAAAAGAAGTGTTGCACTTCTCCGAGGGGAGGAAGAGTTTTATTACAAATAAAGTGTAGCATAGCAATGAAGCGATGGTGAAAATATCTTGAAACATTTACAGGATCTAGAGAACAAAGTTCTCCAGGTGTTAGTATATCTATGTTTGTTTTGTTTTTGTTTGATATGCATTGGAAATCATGTAAATCTTTCCATGCATATTCTGCACAACTTAATGTAACAAACCAAGTGGGTGGGCCAAGGTTTCTTATCATACAACGTACATCTCCAAGATGTTGAAACCAGTACTCTTTAGTACCACGCATGTTTGCTAATAGATTTATAATATTTGATTGTAAAACCTCATCTTTTTGTTGCACTTTTTGTAATAATTGTGTAGCTGACATATTTTGAAAGCGGGATCCTGATTTTATTGTGTGTGCAACTCCGTAACATAAAGTTGCTAGTTCACTTTCAAAGAGTAGGTGGAATATGTATTCCACATTTTGTCTAAATTTGGAATTTTCAGAATACATCCGTAACGAGCAGTATTCTGATGCAGTTATTTGAATAGGTCTATCATCGTCCCTTCCTCCTTTGCCAGTAGGAAAGAGTAGTGGAAAAGCACCTCCTTCTATATTTTTTTCCCATATGCTGATTGGTGATCCTTTTGGTTGTCGCATTTGGTACGTTTCTAGTGCATCTTCTACGGTGTCATTAGAGTGCAATGGATGAATTGTATAATGGTCTAAAGTATTGGATACTGTAGCAGGATCTAGGAGCTCAAATTGACCTGCTTCTTGTGGCTCTTGAATTATTTCAGTGGTATCCTTCAAGTTTTCTTCAATATTAATTTCTTTGTAGTATTCATTATTGTCTTTTAGGTATTGCAAGGCTTGTCTAACTTTATGTAAATCTACCAGTTGTTGCCAATTTCTTTTGTCTTTTGTAGGTACACCATTTACTAGATAATTAAAGATTGCCCCATTGGACGTTGCACTCCTAGAGTGTGCACATTTTGTTTAAGATCTAATGGTAAATACACTACTTTTCCACAAATACCTTTCACTAATTCAGAGGGAGGTAATTTTGCTGTTTTTGGTTGAAGGCGTATTATTGCTTGAAAGGGGTGTACTGTTTGAATTATGATGCTCTCATATTAATTGAGTTGTTGTAGGGGTTTTGGTAGTGGAAATAATTCCAAATTATTTGTGATAGCACGTGAAGGAGTTTGGTTGTTGTCAAGTTTTGTAGTGCAGTAACTGCAAAGTATTAAGGGGTCAGTTATTTCGTATTTGTTTTCTGCTATAATGTAGAGAGCTAATTCAAACCATTTAGAATCTTCATTGTTTTCTATTTTGTATGTTAGGTCTACAGTTTTTGTGTTACTTTTATAAAAAGTTCTCCGGCAACATACACACACATGGTTTGGTACTTCAGCAGATGTACTTTTAAATTTCAGTATTTCTTTTTTGTATGTGTGTAGTAGAAGGTTGCCATGCATAGAACTGTTGCTAATTTGCTTTAAAGCTATTTCATTCTGTAAGTGGCTTTCACTTCCAAAATATTATTTTCTGGATACAGTCGATTTCTTCAAGTAGGTCTTTTGCTGTACCATGTAGAATAATGTTATTTAATTTGGCTAGTGCTAAAGCAGGACTTTTAGCATAGTACACTTTATAGACAAAATTTCTTATAGTTGAATGATGTGTTGATATCATTTTGATATAATGGAAGGTGGTTTTGCAAGTAGGTCCTGAAATGTAGGCCAATGAATATCCTTGTAGTCCTGTGTACTTGGTCACTGGACAGGTATCCATATTTTGCAGTAGTTTAATTTTGATTTTGTCTTTGCCTTTCACATATTGATTGAGGAATTGGCGTAAAAACTTGAAAGATTTTTTGGGAATGTTACACATTGACGTGCATGGCCATGTGTATACTAGACGTTGTGATTCAGTTGAATGGAGAGGTAATTCTAAGTTTTCTGGGGATATTTTTGTAAGCAGTATTTCTTGTTCCATTATGGTATTATTAACTTTTTCATAACCTCGTCCACTGCTATGTATGGCAATTGTATTTGTTTGCTTTTCTTTGTATACTTCTTCATTAAAATATGGTTCTGTGCTTGTTGTGTGACTCCACTCACCTCCACATATTTTAAGAAGTTATTTCTGTTGACATTTCGTTTATTGAGAAGTCTTTTTTGTAATGGAGTCATTAGTTTTGTTAGTGGTTTCATTTTGTTTAACACTAAAATAAATAACTTTCTTTTGAGAAGGATTGCACTGTCTATCAAAGCTTCTAAGATTAATTTCCTTTGATAGGTTTCAAGGGTTGTGCTTGATTTTTCTCCTGTTTTTCTAAGATTTTGAAGGACTCTGTGACAGAACATTTTTGCTAAAATACTTTTTTTGGTATGCTTACTTGGCACTATATCAAGATTTATAGGAGCAGTTTTATCTGTAGTGGTAGCTGAATTTTTGTTAATTATTTTCTGGCTCGTTTTACATTTTGATAGAGGAGGCAAAGTTTCTGTACTTGAAGCTTGTTTTGTTTCGCTAAATGACTGTATTAGCTGTTTTGTTTGATCTTTTTTTTAACAAATTCTGCTAGAGATGGATGCTTATTTTGGACACTTCTATTTTCATTTGCTCTGCTTCTGCGTTGCTTTCTACGGACTTGATTTTTGTTAGCCATTCTTTAGGGTCTGCTGAAAAAAATAAAGAAGGTATGGGTTGGGGTGTTCTGCAATGTATGTGTGCTGTGTGCATGAGTGTCTGAGCATGATGATAAAGATGTATGTGATGGTGTGTGATTGTGCATTGGGCAACTACAACTAGTTGGGATGGGTATTCTTGAATTTATGTGCTACTAAACTGGGGTTCAGATGACAGTAGAAAGTAAGCTAGTGGTGTGGAGAAGTACAAATAGTAAATCTAATGGTATACAATTAAAACAGTTGTTTGTTCAATAATATCAAAATTCTAGGGGTTGAGTTGGGTCATTTGTGCGCCGAAAAATAGGAATTTGTGCGCCATTCTGCTGTAAATCTCTGTTTAAGAAATCGGGATTTGTGGACATAATGGTGCACAATCTCTATGTTTAGGCACAGAAATAGCATGAATTAACCTTACAGTGTGTTTGAGTAATAGTACAAATATTATGGTGGTATTTAACTTACTTTTTTTCTGGAATGAGCAGGTTTCTTCTTGGTTGTTTTTTGTACTTCAAATTCGGCTGCTTCTTTTCAGGAGAGTGGTCTTCACTTCAATTGTAAAGGAAACAAATTAGTAATTTTGTTTGTATATAGCACTGATTTTAATTTAGACATTGATTTTTATGTTTTTGTGCAAGTATTGTTGTTTGATATTTGAACATACTGTGTGCATTTAATTTTGTTTGAGTATGTTAATTCTTTATATTGTACTTTAAATATGTTAGTTCAACATGCTTTGCAAATGTGTGTGTAAAAAGAAATTAAATAGCGGATAGGTTTGGAAGTGACAGTTGATTATAGGAGATGGAAAAAAAGACAGTAAATTCATTTTATATGTTATACAAGGTAAATGTCAGTTAATCTGTTATGTGAATCTATAAGAATTGTACATGTACTATACAGAAAATATGCATAACTGTAGTTTGTGTTCATGCATATGGACATGCATGCAGCTGCAAGTAGAAATCTTGGAGACTTGTACAGTATTTCTTGTAGAAGGTGCTTTCCAATGATATAACACTAGTACTCAGAGAGATTAACAGTACATTTGAAGTGCTGATCCATGATGATGCAGTTAGAAGTAGAGGTCTTGGATGTGATTGGTGGATGGTCATGTGATTGCTTAGCTATATCCAATGAGGGAATGGCACAGAAAGTGAAATGGAAATGGTAGAAGGACTGTCCACGGACATCACGTGTTACATCCAAGGATTTTGGGGTGGGGAGGCATGCAAATGAGAATGAGCAGAGCAAGGGATTGGTCAGTAAAGTTTAGTGGGTGTGTTGTGCCAGAGAGAGTTTCTCAGATACTCTTTTTGCTGAGAGAAGAACAGATAGCTATGGCTGTGTGTTTCAGAAAACAGATTGTTTGGATTTTGGGAGACTCGTGGATACATTGGTTGAAGGTGCATGCAGAAAGCTGTGGAGTAGCTATAGATCTTGGATTCCCTCATGTGGAAGTGCACTGGCATGGAGTACGTGGAATGAAGTGGTTGGACTTGCTACCTCTCTGTGCTACTTTGGAGACAGAGCAACATCCAGGCATAATTGTAATTCATTGTGGAGGGAACAGTTTAGGACATGTGTTTGGAATTTCTTTGCAATTTGCAATGAAAGAAGGACTTGGGAAGGTCATGGACATGTTTCCAAATTCTCAAGTAATTTTTTCACGGATTGCGCAGAGACAAATGTGGCTTCATTCGTCTTCATTTGGTCCACAAATGGAGAAAGCAAGGTGCAATGTCAATAAGGCGGTTTGTGCCTTTCTAAGAGATTTTGGCATGTCCTCTTTTCACAATGAAAATATTATATTTCGTAGCACATACATTTTACGCAGAGATGGAGTCCATCTTACTTATGCTGGCAATCAGATTTTTCTGAGAAATGTACAAATGCATTGCAGCCTTTTTTGGAATTACAGCATCCATTTTGTAGTAGGTGTTGAGCATTTCAAATTTTTCAAACACAAACACCACCAAAAGGCTCTTTACAGAGCCACCACTTCCTCCCAGACAAAACTGCAAAGGTTATGATAGGGCAGCACCCCAAAATTTTAGATGTTCGCGGACTGTCCGCAGACTTATAAAAAATGCACAGGGCCCGACTTCATTTATTTTCACTTCTATTTGTAAACTGTGAAAGGCGGCTCTGAAAAGAGCCTTTTTTTAATTTTTGTTGTTTTATATATTTTTGGGTTTTTTATACACGACACACTAGGAGAGGAGGGAAAAGGAGGGTAAGGGGGGACACCAACCACAGGGATAAGAAAGGGCGGGTGGAGAGAGGAAGATGTAGAGTGGGTCTTACTTGCGTAGTGAGCAGATCTTCTCGTGCTCTGAGACCAGAGTCTCAAAAGCACTTCAAAGTCTCTCCCCCCTGCAGAGTACTGTGTCGCAGTACATAAACACAACTGTGTCCATCGAAAGGTAAGGGTCATCAGTATTGCGTATGGCCTGTGAGGCAGTTTGAGGAATACGCTGTCCCACAGGAGTGTTCCTTGTGGTGACAGGATCGGAAACTGAGGATGTAGTAGAGGAAGCCAACCTTGCGAATGGCCCCAGTGTGGAATGACTTTAGGTGTCGCTTCATGGTAGTTGACCCAAAGCTGTATGAACCAGGCCTCCCATGACTGAGTACCATTTTGCACTCATTGCAGGTGACTCGGTTCGCACGCACCTTAGGTACATTACCATGAATGGTAAATAACCACCACACCCAAGACTCACGCCGAGTGCTGGTAGTAGCGACTTCCACTATCTCATTCTCGACATCCTCTTCATCCTCCTCTGCATCCTCACTCCTGTTCCCCTCTTCAGGCCCTTGGGGAGGTGGTGGTGGTGGAGGGGGTGGGGTTGGTGCTGAGGCAGATGTAGCACCAGGTGGCAGTACTGCAGCCATGGATGCCATCAGGTTTCAGATGAAAATCTGGAAAGTTGGCAGCAAAATGCACTGTGTTCTGTAAGATAGCCAGAAACACAATGAGAATGAGCTCTAGGGTGTGGCCTTTTATAGTGGTGCTTGTGCGTGGTTCATGGACATGCGTGCTGTCTGCGGACAGATCGAACACCAAAAACAGGTTAAAAAAGTCCCAAAAAGCATGTAGAAACTCAGGATTACTATGTGGGACTTGTGCTATGGTGAGTTATTATTGAAAAATATTGTGGATTGCTTGAAAAGGTAGTTTTAAATTGTTCGGGGACACAAACAGTGTTCACAGTCAGAACACACGCTCAACGTAGGTGCGGTCATATGATAGCTTTGCAAACATGTCCGCGAAGGGAGCAGGTGTCCGCAGGACATCAAATGCACTGAAACTGTTTTGCGGATGCGCGTTGGTGTTCTAAGGACACTGTTCGGGTCCTGAAACTAATTAAAAGTACGTCATAAGTGAAACGAACAGTTACGAACAGGCGTTTGTTCTTAGAACATTTTGAACTTGCTTGCGAACAATACGGACAGGCATAGAATCCTCAGGACACCCCCATTTTGTTTATTTGCGAACATCCCAGGACACTTGATGTGTTCTTAGAACAGTTTGAACATGCTTACGAACAGCACGAACACGTCTAGCGTCCTCAGGACACCCTCATTTTGTTTATTTACGAATATTTTAGGACACTGTGTGTGTTCTTAGGACAGTTTCAGCTTGCCTCCGAACAATACGGACAGGTATAGCGTCCTCAGGACACCCCCATTTTGTTTATTTACGAACATTTCAAGATACTTCCTGTGTTCTTAGAACAGTTTCAACTCGCCTGCAAAGAATACGGACAGGTCTAGCGTCCTCAGGACACCCCTATTTTGTTTATTTACGAACATTTCAGGACACAGCGTTTGTTCTTCGGACAGTTTCAGTTTGTCTCTGAACAATACGGACAGGCATGGCATCCTCAGGACACACCCATTTCAGTTATTTACAAACATTTCAGGACACCGCGTGTGTTCCTAGAACAGTTTCAACTCGCCTGCGATCAATACGGACAGGTCTAGCGTCCTCAGGACACCCCCATTTTGTTTATTTATGAACATTTCAGGACACCGCATGTGGTAGTTTGATTGCGGACATCCCGAACACCAGGTGTGTTCTTAGAACAGTTTCAACTTGCATGCGAACAATACGGACAAATATGGTGTCCTTAGGACGCCCCCATTTTTGTTTCTTTACGGACATTTCGGACACCCGCGCTGTCCACGGACACCTGAACTGCTTTTTGAAAAAGAGACAAGAAATGAATTAGGACACTATATAATAATTTTACTTTATTGTATATGGATGTTAAATTTATGACAGAGAAGGTGAGGCAGAAACTGAAACAAAAACAGGAGAATTGGGGGTTTCAATATGAATAATATGAGGTGAAGAAGGGATGGAAGTCTCATCAAAATGTTTTGGTTCATGGAGAGGGTTTGGGGATAATTGACTAGGATATGGTGAGGGGGGACAGGTACATGTGGGACAATGGTATCTAGTTTTTTGTTTCAAGTGATCCCCCACAAAGTTTTTTAAATTGTTGAAATTTGCCATGAGTAGGTCAATTTTTTCTTCCATGTGCTGCAGAGTCTTATCCAATACTTATTTTTCTTTACTATTTTCAATTTGTGTATGGTCTGTACAAAAAAATGTATATGTTTAATGTATATAAAATAATATGTATTAATTGGTTTATATAGTAAAGTGTCTACCATTAGGTTCACTATCTTCAGACATTTCCTCACGTGGGAAATGCTCCTCTAGCCACTCCAAAGTACTAGACATTTCTGTGAGAAAAAAACATGATATCACTTTTTTTGTATCTAATACAGAAAGTTTACAAATATATGAGAAAAATGCAGTACACTTACTAGCTTCTGGTAAGGTGTGTTCTTACTGGTCTGTAGATCTGCTGTTGCTCTTAGTTGTGGAGTTTCCGTGAGGTAATCATGTTGGAAGACAATATATTCCATTTTAGAACATATTGTATTTAAATGAATGGTTAATGTGTTATATATATATATGGGTTACACTTCCTATTTATTGCTACATATAGGGGGTAATTCATAGAATTCAGCGCACAAGTGGCGCACGCGGCTGGCGCACAGTGTGCGCGAGCGAATCCCTGCTCCAGCCGCGTGCGCTAAAATCCATTTCCGCGCACAGCGTATTCATGGATTCCAGCCACCAAAACCAGCCGTGGCGCACAGTGGCGCAGCGACCCTGCAGCAGCGCCAGTTACGCCCCCAAGAACGCCTCTCGCGCAGGGAAAAGCCATCAATATACCCAATCCAGCGCAAAGGGCTGCGCCAACCCTGTACCAGCATGGCAAGCGGGCTACGTGTATCACTGGGGTGCGCGGGAAGTACCTCACGCGATTGGCCCCGTGCGAGCAGGGTATGCGTATTTCAGGGGTGCGCGGGAAGTTCCACACGTGATTTCCGTAGGGTACGCGTATCTCAGGGGTGCGCGGGAATTTCCACACGCGATTGGGACCGTGCGAGCAGGGTACGCGTATCTCAGGGGTGCGCAGGAAGTGCCACACGCGATTTCAGCAGGGTACGTGTATTTCAGGGGTGCGCGGGAATTTCCACACGCGATTGGGGGTACGCATATCTCAGGGGTGCGCAGGAAGTGCCACACGCGATTTCCAGCAGGGTACGTGTATTTCAGGGGTGCGTGGGAATTTCCACACGCGATTGGGGGTATGCGTATCTCAGGGGTGCGCGGGAAGTGCCACACGCGATTTCCGCAGGGTACGCGTATCTCAGGGATGCGCGGGAATTTCCACACGCGATTGGGCCCGTGCGAGCAGGGTACGCGTATCTCAGGGGTGCGCAGGAAGTGCCACAGGCGATTTCAGCAGGGTACGTGTATTCCAGGGGTGCGCGGGAAGTTCCACACGCAATTCTATCAGGGTACGTTTATTACAGGGGTGCGCGGGGAGCACCACACGTGAACTGCACGTGTGGGTCCTCCCAGGTGTTCCCTCTACACCCTCCACGGCCCCTGCAGGTGGCTCACACCACAGGGGCCTACCCTGCACATGTCCTGCAGGCACACCATCCACCATGGCCATGACCCCCAGCCAACCCACATGTCAACTTGCACTACTGCCCACCAACGCATGTCCCCCTGCACCCCCAGTCACCAGGGGCAGCCTCCACCAGGCCCCCATCCATGTCTCCGGCCACCCCCACCCCCCAGCAGTGCAGGGGCACCCACCACCAAGCCCCCACCCATGTCTCCCAGCACCTCCACCCCCCAGCCACCAGGGGCAGCCTCCACCAGGCCCCCCCCATGTCTCCCAGCACCCCCACCCCCCAGCACTGTGGGGCACCTGCCAGCAGGCCCCCACCCATGTCCAACTCATGTTCCCCACCACCCCCACCCCCCAGCACTGTGGGGCACCTGCCAGCAGGCCCCCACCCATGTTCAACTCATGTTCCCCACCACCACCACCCCCCAGCACTGTGGGGCACCTGCCAGCAGGCCCCCACCCATGTCCAACGCATGTTCCCCACCACCCCCACCCCCCAGCAGTGCAGGGGCAGCCACCACCAGGCCCCCACCCATGTCTCCCAGCACCCCCACCCCGACAGTCACCAGGGGCAGCCTCCACCAGGCCCCGACCCATGTCTCCCACCTCCCCCACCCCCCCAGTCACCAGGGGCAGCCTCCACCAGGCCCCCACCCATGTCTCCCACCACCCCCACCCCCCAGCCACCAGGGGCAGCCTCCACCAGGCCCCCACCCATGTCTCCCAGCACCCCACCCCCACAGTCACCAGGGGCAGCCTCCACCAGGCCCCCACCCATGTCTCCCACCTCCCCCACCCCCCCAGTCACCAGGGGCAGCCTCCACCAGGCCCCCACCCATGTCTCCCACCACCCCCACCCCCCCAGTCACCAGGGGCAGCCTCCACCAGGCCCCCACCCATGTCTCCCACCACCCCCACCCCCCCAGTCACCAGGGGCAGCCTCCACCAGGCCCCCACCCATGTCTCCCACCACCCCCACCCCCCAGCAGTGCAGGGGCACCCACCACCAGGCCCCCACCCATGTCTCCCACCACCCCCACCCCCCCCAGTCACCAGGGGCAGCCTCCACCAGGCCCCCACCCATGTCTCCCAGCACCCCCACCCCCCAGCACTGTGGGGCACCTGCCAGCAGGCCCCCACCCATGTCCAACTCATGTTCCCCACCACCCCCACCCCCCAGCACTGTGGGGCACCTGGCAGCAGGCCCCCACCCATGTCCAACTCATGTTCCCCACCACCCCCAACCCCCAGCACTGTGGGGCACCTGCCAGCAGGCCCCCACCCAGGTCCAACTCATGTTCCCCACCGCCCCCACCCATGTCCAACTCATGTTCCCCACCACCCCCACCCCCCAGCACTGTCGGGCAACTGCCACCAGGCCCCCACCCATGTCTCCCACCACCCCCACCCCCCCAGTCACCAGGGGCAGCCTCCACCAGGCCCCCACCCATGTCTCCCACCACCCCCACCCCCCAGCAGTGCAGGGGCACCCACCACCAGGCCCCCACCCATGTCTCCCACCACCTCCACCCCCCAGCCACCAGGGGCAGCCTCCACCAGGCCCCCACCCATGTCTCCCAGCACCCCCACCCCCCAGCACTGTGGGGCACCTGCCAGCAGTCCCCCACCCATGTCCAACTCATGTTCCCCACCACCCCCACCCCCCAGCACTGTGGGGCACCTGCCAGCAGGCCCCCACCCATGTCCAACGCATGTTCGCCACCACCCCCACCCCACAGCAGTGCAGGGGCAGCCACCACCAGGCCCCCACCCATGTCTCCCAGCACTCCCACCCCCCTGCCACCAGGGGCAGCCTCCACCAGGCCCTCACCCATGTCTCCCAGCACCCCACCCCCCCCCAGTCACCAGGGGCAGCCTCCACCAGGCCCCCACCCATGTCTCCCACCACCCCCACCCCCCAGCACTGTGGGGCACCTGCCAGCAGGCCCCACCCATGTCCAACGCATGTTCCCCACCACCCCCACCCCCCAGCACTGTGGGGCACCTGCCAGCAGGCCCCACCCATGTCCAACGCATTTTCCCCACCACCCCCACCCCCCAGCAGTGCAGGGGCAGACACCACCAGGCCCCACCCATGTCTCACACCACCCCCACCCCCCAGCCACCAGGGGCAGCCTCCACCAGGCCCCCACCCATGTCTCCCACCACCCCCACCCCCCCAGTCACCAGGGGCAGCCTCCACCAGGCCCCCACCCATGTCTCCCACCACCCCCACCCCCCAGCAGTGCAGGGGCACCCACCACCAGGCCCCCACCCATGTCTCCCACCACCCCCACCTCCCCAGTCACCAGGGGCAGCCTCCACCAGGCCCCCACCCATGTCTCCCACCACCCCCACCCCCCAGCCACCAGGGGCAGCCTCCACCAGGCCCCCACCCATGCCTCCCACCACCCCCACCCCCCAGTCACAGGGGCAGCCTCCACCAGGCCCCCACCCATGTCTCCCACCACCCCCACCCCCCAGTCACCAGGGGCACCCACCACTAGGACCCCACCCATGTCTCCCACCACCCCCACCCCCCAGCAGTGCAGGGGCACCCACCACCAGGCCCCCACCCATGTCTCCCACCACCCCCACCCCCCAGCAGTGCAGGGGCAGCCTCCACCAGGCCCCCACCCATGTCTCCCAGCACCCCCACCCCCCAGCACTGTGGGGCACCTGCCAGCAGGCCCCCACCCATGTCCAACTCATGTTCCCCACCACCCCCACCCCCCAGCACTGTGGGGCACCTGCCAGCAGGCCCCACCCATGTCCAATGCATGTTCCCCACCACCCCCACCCCCTGGCAGTGCAGGGGCAGCCTCCACCAGGCCCCCACCCATGTCTCACACCACCCCCACCCCCCAGCCACCAGGGGCAGCCTCCACCAGGCCCCCATCCATGTCTCCCACCACCCCCACCCCCCCAGTCACCAGGGGCAGCCTCCACCAGGCCCCCACCCATGTCTCCCACCACCCCACCCCCCAGCAGTGCAGGGGCACCCACCACCAGGCCCGCACCCATGTCTCCCACCACCCCCACCCCCCCAGTCACCAGGGGCAGCCTCCTCCAGGCCCCCACCCATGTCTCCCACCACCCCCACCCCCAGCAGTGCAGGGGCACCCACCACCAGGCCCCCACCCATGTCTCCCACCCCCCCCACCCCCCCAGTCACCAGGGGCAGCCTCCACTAGGCCCCCACCCATGTCTCCCAGCACCCCCACTCCCCAGCACTTTGGGGCACCTGCCAGCAGGCCCCCACCCATGTCCAACTCATGTTCCCCACCACCCCACCCCCCAGCACTGTGGGGCACCTGCCAGCAGGCCCCCACCCATGTCCAACTCATGTTCCCCACCACCCCCACCCCCCAGCACTGTGGGGCACCTGCCAGCAGGCCCCCACCCATGTGCAACTCATGTTCCCCAGCCAACATGTCATCACAATCTAGATCCCTGGGCCCTATGGTCAGCCTCCAAATGCAAAACACCCACCCGAGTATTGCATCCACCCACTCATTATTTGCAATTACATCACAGAACACCAATTGCAAGTTCCGAAACAAACACATTTCCCTCACATACACCCAATGGGTGTCAGTGAATCTCAAAACACATATCATGAAATGCATGAAACCAATGAGATACCACACATTGAAGTTCACCAAAAAAAATATGTATTAAAGGAAACATAAATAGAATAAAAAATGAAGAAACAGAAACGTGAATGTACAAAAATGAAAAGAAGCATGTCCGTTAAAAAAAGCAAAACCAAAAATAAAATTCCAAAGTAATGTTGTCCAAAGTCAATGTCCACAAAACAAAATCCAATGGGAAATAAAAAAGAAAGCCATTGCTCCATGGTTAAAAAGTGAAAAAAAAATACAATCCAACTGTGAACTATGTACATGGGAACAAGCCAGGGTCCATTATCCCAACAAAATAAAGGAAACCTATCTAACTACACTAACTAATAAAATAAACTATATACAAAAATGTGGCCAATGTCCGAAAGGTCCAAATAAAATAAAAACAAAAACGAAACCTAACACTACCTACATAACTATGTACAAGGGCAGCGGGCTAGTTTCACGGCTCACTTGTGGATGTCCCGGGCCAGGGCATCATGGAACTCCTCCTCAATGTCCCGGAGGCGGTCCTCCTCCATGGCCCCGAGGGTCCGCAGGGCCGTCGACATCTCCACCTCCAAACCCCTGCGGATTGCCTCGAGGCACTCGGCCCGCCTCAGGGCCCTCCGCATGGAGTTCTCCGCCCTCACCATTGTGAGCCGTGCCTCTTCCGCCCGCTGCCGCTCCGCATCTATGGCGTGGCTCAACCGCTGCCACACGAAAGACACTCTCTGTCCTGGGTCCTCCTGCCCTCCGGCCGATGCCTGCCCCTCCGATGTTGAAGGCCCCGAGCCTTCATGGCTCCCACCACGTTGCTGCTGCTGCTGTGCCTCTGTCCGTGCACTGCCTCCTGCTGCCTGCACATCCTCCGCCGGCTGGGGTGCAGTCGTTGATGTGGCCACCCCTGCTGGACGTCCGACTCCCGACTGTGGCAGGGATGCCTCCTCCACCAGCCTGGCCGCACCGTCAGAGGAAGCTCCACAGGGCACCCAGGTGACTGATGGGTGGGAAGATGGCACAGAGGACGACTGGCGCGTAGGGGGTCCAGTTGAGGAGGGGGTCGGAGCAAGCCCCATCAGACGGAGGAATCCGGCCTGGGTGACCTGTCCCAGCAGGCTGACGTGGTCAACGAGCCATTCGAGATGACTTGCAGTCTCTTCATGAAAAGACTGCAGGTCACCTCGCATGGCCCGTTGACGCAACTCCACACCAGCCAGGACAGGCTCAACCCGGACCTGGATAGCCACGTCCGCAGGCAGAGGAAGGCCAGTTGACGTGAGCTCATCCCCTGCCTGAAAACGGGTCTGGACGCAGGCATCCCTGCTGGTGCAAGATGATGCAGGGACAGGATCAGGGACAGGATTGCACACAGGCACCTCCGCGGCGGCCTCTGCTGCCTCCTGTCCCTGGTCCTGCACTGCACCACTTGCATCAGTGGGATCCCCACCTCCAGACCCCGTCTCTGGTGCTTGCATGGCCTCCTCCTCCACCAAACCCCCCACCAACCTGGATGACTCCATGCCATCTTCCCCTGTTGGGCCCTGTGGGGTCCCAGCTGCCCCTTCTGCTGCCGAGGAGTCCAACTCCAACCTCCTCCTCTCGGACCTCCCCCCGGCAGCTGCGGCCTGGGATGCGGCACCGGACTCCTCACTCCCCGACGAGATGACAACATGGGAGGGGAGCCGGGCCTTGCGTCTCCGGCTGGCGGTGGGATCCCCGCCGCTGTGCTCCACAGCACATTCTCCGCCCTCTTCATCAGTTGACGCTGCAGACAGGGAGAAACAAAACACAGGCATCAGGGCACTGTACAATGGACACATACACACATGACAGTTGTACTTGAGTGGCATTGGCAAACCTCAGACATGTCATCACAATCCCCAACACACATGTCATTACAACTCGCACACATGAGCCATACCACAGCCATATCGCAACTGCCACCACCATCCATACACATACAACAGAATGAGCAGCCAAAGGTGAGCCAGACATCACATGCAACACAGGAAGTGCACCACACATGTACACACACCACCACACTTGCATGCATGTGTACACCACTGCCAGGTGTCGCAGTGTTCAGACGGGCATCCATGCCACATCTGCCAATAAGGCTTCCACATACCGCTGTCACATGCATCCATGTTGCATCACTGTTGCACCCTTGTCAAATACACACACATGCACATGTACACAGTGCTGATACATGCAGCCAAAAACAACATACATGCGTGACATCACGGACATGTCTACTTACATACACATTCATCCAAACATGTGTGCCCACACAACTGCATTTAGCATGCAAGCCTACACACACAAGCACCATCCATGTCTCACACATTACAGCCCTCGCATGTGTCAGCCCCACGGCCCTGTACACCCCCACCCATACTCGACCCTATACAAACAGATGTGCAACCTGCACACTACTGAATAATCACCACACGCACTGCTCACAATCAGGATGCATGTACACTCACCGCTCGACTCCAGACGGGTCTGCTTCTCAAGGACCTGGACGTGGAGCGCTGGGGATATGCGTTCCAGGACCCTCATCTGTTCTTCCGACAAGTGGCCCCGGCGCCCCTTGGCATCCGCTGCCTTCAAGAGGCGCCGGGCCTTGTTCAGGGTCCTGGACCTGAAGTCCTCCCAGCGCTTCTTGACATGTTGTAAGTCGCGGACTGCCACCCCCTCCGCGTTGATGGCAGTCACGATGTCAGTCCAGATCCGAGTCCGTCCTTCCTTGTCGGCGCGGGAACTTCCGAAGAGGGCATCATACTGCCCCAGGACTTGCTCCACCAGGACACCAACTTCGGTGGCACTGAAGCTGGTGCCCCTCTGCCTCTCTGGCCGGGGGTTGACAGTGGTCCAAGATGGTGTTTGCCCCGACATGACAACCCCAGAGGCAGGAGTGGGTGGGCAACTGGGTCCTGGGGCTGGGCTGTGGAGCGATGGAATCTCAGTCGGGAGTCTTCGGTTCCAGCAGGGGTGGTCACAGCAACAGCACCCCTGGCTGATGTGCAGGCAGCAAATGGCAGGGCACGTGGGCAGCAGGCAGTCAGGCAGCAGCAGATGGCAGGTGGGAGCGTGCTCGGGGCTCTGGGGGGCAGTAGTTCGGCCTTCTGGGCAGGAGCGTGGTCTTCCGTGTGCTTACGCGTGGCCAGCTTGATACGGAGTGATTTGGCACGTGAAAAATCTGCACGTCAGCGTGTAATTCGAGGAAAGGCCCTTAGCGCGTAAGCGCGTCTGCACGCATACGCATTTTCATTGGACAGAAGGCCCCTCAAGCGCAAGCGCCCCTGTGACGTGACGCGTACAGACGTGCATGGGCATTTCAGCGCGTGTGAAAAACTGCACGTCCTCGTGTAATACGAGGAAAGGGCCCATGCGCGTAAGCGCACGTGAAAAACTGCACGTCCGCGTGTAATACGAGGAAAGGCCCTTAGCGCGTATGCACGGCAGCACGCATATGCGATTTCATTGGACCAAAGGCCCTTAGCGCGTGAGCGTGTCTGTGACGTGACGTGCGCAGGTGTTTCCCTCATTGCACGGGATGAGAGAACACACGTGGATTTCCACCAATCGCGTGTGAAAGTTCCCGGCACCCCGGAACACACGTACCCAGGCTAATCGCGTGTGGAACTTCCCGCGCACCCCGAAACACACGTACCCAGGCCAGTTGTGTGTAAGCTCACTCCCCTCCGATCACACGCGATGACACTCGGACCGTATCCGAATACGGGAAACCCGCGCACGGCAAAAGACATACACAGGCGTCAATGCGTCCGCCCACACGAAGGCAGGCGGAGCCGTCCCCGCGCACAGCATAAAAGTGCGCGCAAACAACAAACGCGTATATACAGCTACGATGAATGCCCCATTTGTCGCTGCACTGATCGTGGGACACCGCAGGAGGAGGAGAATAGCCAGGGCCCGCATTTTCGCACCACGGACAAGCCTTTTTGGGATGCCTGACGACCAGGTCTATGGCAGGTATAGGTTTCCACCCCATATCATCCTAGACCTGGTCAGGGAGTGGGAAGATGACCTCACATCCCCCACCCTTTGCTCCCAAGCATTGAGCCTCTTGGAGAAGCTGCTCAATGTCCTGCATTTTTTGGCCACTGGGTCATTTCAGCAGACCACTGCCATAGTGGGGGGGGGTCTCACAGGCCACGCAGTCACGCTGCCTACACCAGGTACTGGCAATCATGACAGCGCGCCCCTCAGTCCGCAGGCACATATACATGCCCAGAACACCCGCAGAAAGGCAGGCCGTTGGCCTGGATTTTTTCAGGGTGGCACACTTCCCCAAAGTGCTTGGTGCCATAGATTGCACCCATGTGGCCCTACGTCCACCTAGGGCCATTGAGCACATCTACCGAAACCGCAAGCACTGGCATTCCATCAATGTACAGGTGGTATGTGATGCAAAGGGAATCATCACCTCTGTCTATGCAAACTACCCTGGCTCCACCCATGACAGTTTCATATACAGAATGTCCACCCTGAGCCGGGCCCTGGAAGCTGGGCAGCATGGCGACACATGGCTCCTAGATCAGTACAAATGCCCTTGCACATGCATGCAAGTCACACACAGACAAATATCCAAACCCTAATAATCTCAACTATTATCACCTCCCCAGGGGACAGTGCCTACCCTCTGAGCAACCACATGATGACGCCAATCCGGAACCCCACCACACCACCCCAGTTAAGATACAACGCCACCCATATTGCAACTAGGGGCATAGTGGAGCGCACATTCGGAGTTCTCAAGTCACGTTTCCGCTCCCTTGACCGCTCTGGTGGGCAACTACTCTATGCACCACCAGTAGTGTGCAGGATCATTGTGGCAGCATGTGTCCTCCACAATGTTGCAACACGGCAGGGCGTCCCGGTGGACATGGTGGTGCCCCCACATCCCCAACCACAGGCACAGGTGCTGCCCATGGGAGGGGACAGGGCACGTGGCGAGGAAGCCCGGACCCAGCTTGTGGCCACATTTTTCACCTAAACTCCCACCAATGCGGAGTGCACACAGGCCTGGCACATACCAGGTGACAATCGATGATGACAAAGAGACAGTCAACTGTCACAACCCTACCACCCTGAGATAGTTGCCATGGAAGTGCCACATCGTCTGCATCCCTAGCTACTTAAACACAAGCTATCCTGTGGGACCAAAAGGCACACATATGACATATGACATGATATGGGCCATACACAAGTATTCCAAGGCGCAATGAGGCAGGGAGGGGGGAACAAGGGAACACAGAGAACGGTACTACTAGGCCAGGTGTCATTGAGATCGTGCAAGTGCAGGGGTAGGGGGAATGGGAAAAGTGCAAGGGGAAGGGTGGGGGGGAGTCCAGTACAGGGGAAGTAGCCCAAAAAAATAATACATAGGTCGCCTGGTGGCAACTACAAAGGTAAGTGCAGACAAGTGCTGGGAAGGGAGGGCTGTAGGGATAGAGAGACAGTACTGCAGTGCAGGGGTTGCCAGGGAGGCAGTGCAAGTGGAGAGTGGCTGGGCCAGGGACCGAGGTCGGTGAGAGTGGCCCAGTTGCAGCTCCTGTGCAGTTCCAGTGAAGAATTCTGCAAGGGAGAGGCAGACAGTAAGCAGAAGCAAAGAGGAAGGTCTTGAGGTGGTTCCTGAACTGGAGATGGTTCCCCTCAAGTTCAAGTCAGGCCGGAAGTCTGTTCCAGGGGGAGGGCCCTGCTGCGGAGAGAAATCTACCCCCTGCTAGTTGCTCTGAGAAGCGGATGACCCCGACATGCAAGGTGTGCATCACACACACCTGCAAAACAGGCCATGGCCATCACTGTCATGTCACTCAAACCCTCCCAAACATCAACATGACATGGCAAGCAATACCCATACACCAATGCAGTAATGATAAGGTACACATTGCCATGTCCTAAATGTACAGTGGCATCGGACACTGCTGCCTGACCCGGAATCAGATGAAATGACAGATCAACAAAATCTCCCACCCAAAATAAGTAATTTCCAAATGCATTACAACAGTCGTAGACGTAACATCACAATGAATGCCTGTCTACATGCACATTATGCATTGCAAAATCAACACTGCAGCTCATGTGTGCAGTGTCCTACTCCTGCATCACACTGCTCAGCGCACAGCACAGTGAACAGCCATTGTGTGTGATGCACACCCTGAGCATCACATCTAAGTGACAGACCACGTCAAACATCAAATTAGGCATGTACTGGATCCATGATCGGTCACAGAACATGTGCTGCCGGGACACAGTGGGCACCAGAAGGCAAACAGTGTACACGTGGATATGCAAGGGTGAGAGTACATGTAGTGCATCAGAGTGCAAGTGTGTGGTTCTGCAAGGACATGCACTCCACATATGCATGTGCACTCAAGTGACCATCAGTGTTCCCTACACATCACATGTGAACATCCACCATGTGTACACCCCAGCATGTCAAACCACAACTATCCCCTCGCACCTGAAAGGAAAACACAACACATGAACAGGCATTGATCAGCAGAACACAACATGTACATAGGATACCACCATTACTATGTCAGAGTTCACATCACACTGCAGGGCAAGGCAACTATCAACAACAACCCGCCCCCCCTCACAAATGACCATGACCCACTGAACAACCGTACCTGGGTCATGGAGCCTCCAAACCTAAATTCCACCTGGCCACAGGATCACCTTTACCCTTCGTCACCATCTCCCACCTTGTGTGTAAAAAGATGCCTGAACCCTCAGAATCCACACTCATTTCCAAAATCACAAAATCCAAGGCATAAAAACGAACCCGAACACCCTCCAGTAGATGACTTGACGTAGCAGTACCTCACAAAGGCCAAGTACTACCACAATGATGCAACAACCAAGGTAGCACAGCAAAACAATGTCACGACAGGATGTGAGACATGTGTGGTACATGACATAGGATGATGCACCATGAATGGATGTGTACTGTCACAGGTCCCCTGTACAGGCGCGGGAGTGTCACGAAACAACCACCCCCACCATGTCCCGGGTGCCTGCAAGGTCAAACTCACACAGGCCCCTGAGCCCCTTGTGGGGAATGAGGTTCAGGGATATGCAGTCGGGACAGGTGTTGACACACTGGATGACTGGAATGAGTGGCAGGAGAGGGGAGGAGGAATGACACATGAAACTAGGGAATGCACGAAAATGTACAACCTCCATGAACACATACACAATCCAAACAAACTTGGACATCATTGTCATGGCCTTCTGTAGTCCAGGCTCAGGGGTAGTACAAACCAACCACCCCCTCTAGGGTTTTGGCGCCTGCAAGTTCGGGGCTTACACAGGCATCCGCAACCCCAGTGGGGAAAGAGGGTCATGGAACGTTGCTTGGATAGGCACGGGAAGCAGGAACACCGGGTAGAGGGTACAGGTTGCAAAATTGCATAGGATCACGGGTGATTAGGGAGAAAAAAACATACCAAATTGAACCACACAGACATCCATGCATCAGTACACTCCCCAGCAAGCCTATGCAGAGCAGTTCGTAAGAAAAACAACAAGACACTTAGCTCTGGTTTTGAGTGCTGGCCTCCTGCCTGCGCACTCTCAGGTCCGGTTACAGGAGCACTGCAATGCTGCAAAGAGAGCCACAGTCAACAACCTGTACGTGCCAATTACACAAAAACACAACACCAAACATGCCCCATAGCAACAAACTACTCTACAAACAGACAATCTGTGGTTGATGCTTCGTACCCATATATAACATCACCCCTGTGACGGGTCATACACAGTCAATGCAGTAAGGCAGCCGCTGGTGGGTGCGTGGCAAATGGAACACCAATGTGTCACAATTCACACAACATGCAATGTTCCCTGGGTAAGCAGACAGACCCATATAGCAAGCCATGACTACAGAGCAAGTTGCGTACCAGCATGACCGAAACAAATTTGGCAGTGCATTTATCATGAAGTACGTGGAAAAGACATGCACTGCACCCAAGTATGTCCCTTGCTGTATGTCCCTGTGAGCTGCCCCTTTCCATGTCTTGGAAGGCTACATGGTTGATACAAGTGCCTCAATGGACCTTGGTGTACCGGAGGGTATGTGCCACTGCCCCTGCATGTGTCCCAGACAACCCGACTATCAACAGCCATCAGTCCACAAACACATCTGAGCTGCATTGTGTGCTTCAACACCAATATTCGTCTAAGCTCACCCTCAGTGTGTGACTAAGCCTGCATGTGCAACTCGCCTGGTGCAAGCTTTGCTGTGTCGTGGCCCCCCTGTGATGCTCACCTTGCCTGGAGTTCCTTGGAACATGTCAGCAGTTCTAGGATGTGGGTCTGCAATCACTGTGCCTCTGCTTGTGCACACATGTGCATGTGGGCACCAACAAACGGGTCCAGAATTCTGTCGTCCAATGGGCCATTTCTGCTGGCAAAGGTGCTCTGGAGGCTCATCCCCCTGCAGAAAGGGCATGAAACACATGATTAATGCTTCAAAGTCATCTGTGTGTGTCTCATCAGGCATCTCATTACTTGACCATGTCAGAGAGTCACATCACAAATCACACCATTAGTCCGTCTTTCACCTCCAAAGTGTGGAACACTATCTACAGCATGAATTGCAACAAGCACATGTACAGGAAAGATATGAAGCATACTACACAATGCATAGCAATCAATGTCCACATTAATCATGACACACCCCATCTAGCAAAAGCTGAACAGTGGACAATGACACCTAAATCATCCCCACTAGGGGTGTCAACACAAGTCACACAGCACCAGACATGCCAGATATGACAGTCCAAAGCCCTTGTGTAAAATGCTGTAACACCGAACCATCCTTGCGAGCCCATGGATAAGGGAGGCAGGAGTGGCATATGTGAGTCAAGGACCCCAAGCAGCAAACACATACACAAGACAACCATGAAGGGCCCAGCTGGAACAGACAGTGGATGCCTTCAAAAGCCACAAAGCACCGAACCGTCACATGAAAGCACAATAGACTAGCAATTTTAAATTAAAACAACTATTAACTAATTACACTAACTATGGAAAACCTACATTACCTATTTAAACTAACTATCAAACAGAAACTTAACTAACTAAACTAAAAGAAAAATCAAAAATGGCCACATACGACCTGGGGGGGAGGGGAGGCACCCAGGAGGGGGGAGGTACAGTGTGCTGCTCAACATCCACATGCGATGATGCTGAGCCAAAAAAAAAATCCTCCATGGGCTCAACGCCTGCACAGTACGACCTATGTGGGAGATAGATGGTCGTCCGAGTCTGGCTCATCCTGGAAAGGAGGACGTGGCACAGTAGCCTGGCCACGCCTAGCCGCAGCTTGCCCCTCGTCGGCAGCAAGTCTGCCGGACGGGTGAGCCTGGTTCTGTGTGGCGATGTGAAGTAGGTCTGCATGCAGAACCTCACGTGATACACGTGCTTCCTCTTGCAAGGTAGCACGTGTAACACAGAAATCCTCCTGCAAGGCCTGGCTGGACAACCGCTGCACCTCTCGGCAAGCCTGTAGCTCAGCCGAGATGGTACGCTCAAGCTGTGCAAACCTCTCCTCTGCCTGCTGCCTCTGGGACATCATAAGGACACCCAGAGTGGATCTGAGGGAAGCATACTCCTCCCTCAGGGCATCCATGTGCGCCTCTGCGTGAGCAGCAATTGCTTGACGCAGAGACGACATTTCCGCCTGGCGTGCCCTGTCTGAGGCCGCCTTGCCCAGCCTGAGCGAGCGGGCCATGGACCGTGCCGCCTGCTGCTGGAGAAGCACCTGCCTAGCAGTGGGGAGCACAGATCGGGCCACACGCTCCATGCTCTCAGCGATGTTCTCCATTGTTGCCCCCTGCCGTTCGGAATTGGCAGTCATGTCTTGCTCCCACTCAGTACACAGCGGTTGTGCGCGGCGACCGCGTTGCCGGGCTTGACCCCTGCGGGACCCAAGGACCGGGGGTCCTCGCTGTGTTGGCACCGCCTGCGGCTGCACGACTACATGCCCCCGTCGACGTGATGTCCCAGGCACATCAGTGACTGGTGTGGAGGGTGACCCTGCGTCCCGATCCACCACGGGCGGAGGAACCAAGACTGTCTGATCCCTCAGTGCAGGTGTCGCAGACAGAGGAGTGTCCACATCAGAATCACTCACCCCTGACACATGGACTTGATGCTCATCCAACTCAACATGGACGTCAGAGTCGTCATCAAGGCTGGACTCATAGGCAGCCAGAGACAAGATGGACTGCAGCACTTGGTGGTTTTCGTGGCCTACCACCCCACGACCCCCACTAGTGCTGGGTTGATGTGGTGTTACCAACCCTGTGTCTGGCATGACAACACCATCCTCCGCCTCCATTGCGTCATCACCTGAAAAATAGAGAAAAAAAGGTCAATACACATGTCAGAAGCACACGACACACACACACACCGACAGCAAAGGCATCCGGCCGACATGTGACACACAACATATGACCTGGCATGCATGCTGGGTATACTTTGAATAGCTTCTGTGATCAGACCTGTTGAAAGGTGGCAGTTTCCATGGAAGTGGGTCTATGCAGTGCAGAAAATGTGTACGCCACTCACTACCTACATGTACAAGCACTACATGGTGTGTGCCAGGAAATGTGAAGGCAGTGCAATGTCAAATTCAGACATCACGTGCATTGTGCATTCAATGTGTACCATGTCTAGAAGCCAAGCACCCCTCCACCCCAGTACCAAAGCAGGGATGCCTAGCATGGTATCAAAAGGCTGACCATACACCTGTGTATTGACAGGCAGTGTTGACTGGCATCAACAGCTTAATGTGATTCAAATTACAACACTGCAAATGATGCTGGGACAGTGGGCAGGACACATGATGGAAACTCCGGAGGCCGCCCACGTGTGAAGAAGACACAACAAGAGTTGGACAGAGTCATTGGCCATTGAACAGGCTGAGGCCTGTGAGCCACACAGATTGTCAGAGCCTAAACATGTGTGCAACGCAGGACTGAGCCACAGTTGACATGGGAAGGCTGATGAGATGGCAGGCAATGTATGTAACCAAGGACTTATATTACAGTGATCATCCAGTCAAGGACACATAGGGGCATGCGTGCAAGGCACATGGAGCATGAATGGGCACTCATGTCCCTGCGGGGATCTGACCCATGCACAGTACAAGTGAGATACCCTGCATCGAGTACTAAGGCTGTACCACACGGCATATGTCTGGCAGATTCTACGCTGGAAGTTAGCATCTACACAGGACACATGAACAAGAAAGTACACATTGGCAAGATTGAAGCAGACCAGTGCAAAGGTGGAACTGGGGTGCAGAGTGGCGGAGGAGGGGCAAGGGAGCATGCCTACATGGAGACCCGCATGCAGGCAGAGGAGACATGCATGACGGTAGCATTGCATTACTTACACATCAGAACCATGTACACGTCACATGCAGCAGCAATCATGCACAACACATCCCACAAGTGAAACACACACGTCCTCAACAAACACGCATCAACACTCACTGGACTGGGCATCAAAGTCCAGCTTCTCTCCCACTTCTTCGACCAATTCAGGTGGTATGAACTCCGCAACGAGAGCCTCATGCGGAGTGAGTTCTTCCTCCTCTGGTGCAGGCCCACCGCCAGTCACCAGAGTCAAGTTGTAATTTGAGGCATGCTTGGCCTTAGTGCTGCGCTTGATGTCATTCCAACGCTTTTTGCACTACTGCGCCGTGCGCACCTCATGGCCGAATGAACTGACATGTTCCGCAACATGTGGTGTCGTGAGTTATGCTTGTTTAACTTACCATAACTGGTGAATTTCAGGGGGTTTTCAGTTTTACTTGGAACCATAACGTCCCTTTAACAAAGTTTTTTTTTACTGAATATATATATATACATACATATGTATATATATATATATATATATATATATATATATATATATATATATATATATATATATATATACATATATGTGTAAACTCAAAAATCAGAAGTATCATATGTTTAGAGTAGAATTACCCCATGAATAGGATATTGGATATGAATCAAATTAGTGTTTTTTTCTGATACCCATACTTGTCAATGGTGTTAGATAAATGATGTGAAAAATTGATTGTACATTTCTGATGATGATAATATGGAGATGTTCTTCATAGAAATGTGAAGCTGACAAGCAGTGATCATTTGAATTATTATCCTAGAGAAGATTGCACAACTTTGTAGATAATAGGTATTCAGATTTGTTTTCATATGAATGCATGTGTGTGTGTGTGTATTGTGAATGTAATTATTAGTGAGACAATATCAGGCAGGTTGTTTTTCTTCTATGGACAAGCTTCCAGTATTTGTATTGAATGTTGTGGGCGATATCCTAAGTTTATAATTAGTGGACCACCTTTAATTTTAATTTGCTTTTTCACATAAAACAGAACATTCAGATCATGAACAGTATGCTTCTTATCACAGAATTTTGTGGCAGGATTGCCATGTTATGGAGTGTTATATCTGGTACAATATCCCTACAAAAGTTGCTTGCAAAACCAACTTCCCTTTCCATACACATTGGTGTCAATCTGGCCCCCAGACACATAACAGTGATCTCTGAACTCACTATAATGTTAATACTAAGCCTTGCTTCAATCTCTCAAAGATGCATAATACATGAAGTGTTGAAGAGAGAAGACAGGGTAAGGTGTAGAGGTTTTGGATGTGATTGGTGGATGGATGTGTGACTCTTTGAAAGCAGCCAATGAGGGATTGCTAAGAACATGGAAGTGGAAAGGGTAGAAGGGCTGCCCTCTGCAAGCGGGTCCACAGACAACCCGGCAGTCTGTGGATGGCACATGCCACATCTGGGCCTTTTGTGGATGCCTGGCATGGGCAGGGATCTGTGAGGAGTAGCCAATCAGATTTACTGGGTGTGGTGTACAGGAAGAGAGGGTAGTAGGAGTTGTGCTTGCAAGAGTTGTGTAAACTGAAAAAGAAAAACTTCAGGACAGAATTACATGGCCATTTCCTGCGCGAATATTTAAAATCTAATACTATCCCTTCAGGCTTAATTGTAAGAAACGAACCCTGTCTCTTTTTATCGGACAAACAATATACGACTACTTTTAGTCAAATTGCCATTAAATGTAGCCGCGACTTTATGGTCTTAACAATTACCACAGCACAACGTATTGGTTTGGCAACTCAAAAAATCTTAGAACAAGAAGAAGTCAAATTTTTGTCAAGTACAGTTATTCCTGATGCGAAAGACCAATTAGACGCGGTTAACAAACTATTTTCGGAATTTAGAGCCACTACGATTGGCAAAAAAACTAAGAAACTTGCAAAGGATATCCGCGGTTCAAAATTGAAAAGGTTTTTCCCTACACTACAGAAGCCTACGCTGAAGCAGCCAGTAAACAATCTACATCGAAAAGAGGACCAGGCAACAAAAATAGAGGTGTCTCTTTTTCTAGCTCTAGCAGCAGTGGGTCTGATAACCAGTCATCAAACAATCCACAACAACCCTTTGGCAACTTCCAACCAAATACCCCTTTTTTAGGCAGAGGAGGATTTGGCATACCCCAATGGGGCCCCCCATGGTTTCAACCATACATACCAATGCAGAGATCCTGGGGCAGGCGCCGACGCGCTCGTTGAATCAGGCAGAACCTCAAATTCCCATTTTTAATTTAGCCAACTTGAGCCTCACTTCACCACAAATTTCTGTTCTATCTAGAGGACTGTCTTTTGTCCCAACGAGAGGAATTGATTGGTTTTCTACTGAGATGCAAGTTCGTAGATTTTTGCGAACTATAAGACTGAAATCTTTTTTTCAGAATGTTCAAGAGAGAATACAGGAACAGGACTCCGGACTCCGTTGTCCATCGACATTTACTCCTCAAGACAATCAAATGTCTAAGGAAATTTTAACCTTTGAGAAGAGTGTTCTTAAAGATTTACATAATTTACAGAATAGAAATACTAAACTACATTTAAAACACAATCTGAATGTAGAAGAAAGTAAAGCTCTCGCACAACTGGCATCGAACGAGACGATTGAGATTAAACCTGCAGACAAGGGAGGGGGAATAGTCGTGATGACCAATACCCAATATTTAGAGATGGTCAATAACTTATTGACTGATTCCGCAAGTTATCAAAAACTTAAAAAGGACCCAACAAAAGATATCAAAACAGAGATTGATCAAGTAGTGAAATATGCATACGATCGGAATTGGGTCACGGAGAATGAATATGAATTCTTAACAACTAGTCAAGGGCGTATTCCGACCCTTTACGCGTTACCCAAAGTACATAAAGACTCATTGAACCCACCCGGACGGCCAATAGTTTCCGGCTGTGGTACTATACTTGAACCGCTCTGTAAATTTATTGATACATTTCTTAAACCCCTGAGTACAAACACAAGAACCTACCTACGAGATACTATGAATACCATCCAGATCTTTGAACATTTGACATTTGATCCTAGCAAACACATTCTTGTAACAATGGACATAACGTCGCTATATACTAGCATCCCTCAACCACAAGCTCTCGAATGCATGCTGGATCTATTGACAGAGTCCAATACACAACAAAGGGTGCCAATCAACTTCATTATGGAGTTAATGGAATTGGCATTATGTAAAAATTACTTCGAGTTCAATGGCAACTTTTACCTACAAATAAAAGGCACAGCAATGGGTGCTGCTTTTGCACCAAGTCTGGCAATTCTTTTCATGTCTAACTTTGAAAATCAACACATTCTTTGTGAATCTAACCCTTTTCAAAAATCAATTTCCAATTGGAAGCGATACATAGATGACATCATTTTCATCTGGGAAGGACTTGAAAATGAACTCCTCGAGTTCTTTTCGTGGCTGAACCAGATTGACACTAATATTCAATTTACACTTGAATATTCTAAGAATCAAGTTATTTTTCTTGACCTCATCATCAAACATCAAGATGGTGAGCTTAAATGTTGCTTACATAGGAAACCTAGTGCAAGGAACACTCTGCTACACTACACGAGCGACCACCCTCGGCATCTCAAGGACAATCTCCCGTATGGGCAGTATCTACGAATTAGAAGAAACTGCACTAACCTTTACGACTTTAACCAACAAGCAGATGAGTTAGACATCAGATTTCGGGACAGAGGCTATCCCAGATCTCTCATTAAAAGATCTCGGAAACGCGCACTTTTTACAGATCGTGCCCTTCTGCTTACCAAAAAAACTCCACAATCAGAGGCTGAAAACATGACTTGTGTTCTAACACATGGAATCAAAGCCTTTGAAGTCAAGAAAATTATCCTAAAACATTGGGATATTGTGAGACTGGACCTTCCCGAGGAGCCCCCGCCGCGTTTTGCATTCAAAAGGGCTCCAAATATTCGTGATAAATTGATCCATTCTCGTTTTCGTAACACTACTCCCAGAACTGGCCTTTGGGATTTACGTTCAGTCAAGGGTCATTACCCATGTGGCTCCTGTAGTGCTTGCAGTTTCACTAAAAAAATGAGAGATTTCAGAATAAATGAACGAATTTGGACTTTACCTAATCTCACCAATTGCAAAACTAAGAACGTTGTATACTGCATTGAATGTCCTTGTGGACTAAGATACGTTGGACAAACCAGCAGAGCGGTACATGTTAGAATTGCTGAACATCGATCACGCATAAGATGCAAAATTGTCACGGCGCCCCTAGTTAACCATTACCTTACTTTGAAACACTCACCAAACAATATAGTATGGTGGGTCTTGGAAGTAGTTCAAAACTCTACCAACATACAGAAATGTTTGTTAGATAGAGAGGCCCGGTGGATCTTCCGATTGGGTACACATATTAGGGGATTAAATGAGGAATTTATTCCACCATTCTAATATCTACCATAATGCCACAGTATAATTCCTCTCACAGAGTCACATGTCAGTGACGAAACGCGGCTCCGCTTATATACGGCTTTGTATGGCGAGTTCAACGGCCCTCATACACCTCCCTCTTGGGGTGTGTGCTAAGGGGCCGCGCTGTGATTGGATATGTTTTATGCTTCAATCACGGGGAAGGTGTGTCAGTTCACCTCCCGCTCGTTCCTCTCTAGATCATAGAGAAAAAGGATACGTCACACGCATCCACCCACAAGTCGGAGGATGCAGTGCGTAGACGTAACAGCCGATCGAGGTTTTCTATTCGGCAGCCGGAACGCGCGTCATCACGCTGCCGGCTATTTACTCAGTCCCTATTCTATCTCTTTCACTGTTGTCAGATCCTCACTGACACGGTGAGCTACGTTTGATTCATTCTCAAACTATTGGTAAGTATACTTCTGCTTCACTTCCTACTCCGCTAAGAAGCCTCATTCACTGTTTTATATGTTTTATATCTTGCACAACACTCTGGTTTTGATATTTGTGCAATCTTGTGACCTTTAGGCACCTCTTTTCTTTTCTTCCCCCCGGTAGGTATTCGTTACCGCAACATCCATTTTGATACCAACGTTGCTTCATCACAGGGTATCATTTCCTCCACTCTGAAGAATGTTCATGATCATCGGGTTCTATTAATTTAAGATCCGTACGCGATAATTGCAGAAGAGCACATAACACCTTTTAGAGACTCAGGTAATTTCTCTTTCTGTGCTCTCTCTCTTTTTTCAATCTTTATCTCGTTATGACTACATTTCATAGATTCTGTATTTTCCAGATTCACTGAAAGATATACTTCTCCCCTGTTTTTATAATTTCTTTAATGTTATCTTTACTTCAGTGTCCTGCTTCAGTCACTCCTGCTCATGCTCTGCACCAGGGTCTTGTTTGACGTCTTGACCTCCTGCCTTTGAAGTTTTCCCCCTCATTCATTTAGGGTAAGGTTCCCCTTCTAGGCAGTTTAAATTAGTAGTCTTAACTTAAATCACTGATCAGCCTTAAAGAAATTATGTTTTTTTTAATTTAAACTTGTCAACCCATGATTTCCGTTTGAGAAGCATACAGCATGTGATATTATGTTTTTGTTGTAATACAATTGATTTTTTTGTACAAACTATACATTTCTTTATGTGATGGAGTATTTTGTCTGCTTCCCCGTAGGGAATTTCACTACTTACTTTGCCCCGAGGAAGGCGGTTTTCCAACACCAGTGGCCTCACAGGTGGCCCGCCGAAACGTCCTAACGGTCTCAATGTCGAATGGAACTTAAATTCTGTTCCCAATTGCTTATTGATTTATTCTCTTTGAGACCTTTTTCTTTCTTTTCTCTTCATATACCAAGTGAAAAGTGGACGTTGGCAGACCTGTATATTGCTTACAAGTGCATTTATATTTTGCCTAGACCAATTGGCGGACTTTCATAAAATGCACTTAGATTTTGCTTAAACCGTAATTGCACTTAGATTTTGCTCAAATTATAATTGTATGTCTTTGTTGAAAGTAATGAATTTTATGTATTTGTTAAACACACTCTCTCTTTTTTGTGAAATAAATAAGTCAAGAAAATACGTTTTTCTTTGTGTAAAATGATGTTGCTCTATGCTTCTTATGGTGACCTTGGGTTGTTCTAAGTTGGAATAAGTAGGATATCCTGCTGGATACCATTTAAAATCATTTCATAAATTTTCAAATTTAGTCTTTACGGCTTTTGAAACCCTTGTTATGTGCAAGAGTTGTGAGAGCAGTGATAAAGGCTATTGTGATATGTTTGAGAAGGCAGACTGTGGGTTCTGGGGGACTCTTCAATTCAGCAATTGAAGATGATAATCAGGGCATCCTTGAAAATATTGAATTGGTAGAAGTGAAAGCTTCCTTGCATTCAGTTTGTGGCTCAAACTGGGCCAGCTTGCTTTTATTCTGTGAGAATATGGCTGACTTCCAATATCCAGATATTGTGATTGTCCATTGTGGAGGGAACAGTTGGGAATTTGTGACTCCAGTGTCGTTGCAAGTTCCACTAAAGGATTTTTTTAAACCCTAATGCAACTGTTTCCTGCTGATCAGCTTATTTTTTCAGAAATAAATCAGAGACGCACATGGAGATGTACAACAAACCTTTTCAGTCCTCAAATTGAACCATCAAGACAGATTGTCAATAAAGGTGTATCTGCTTTTTTTATGGTTCCAGAATGCCATCTTTTGATAATGATAATATCAATTATCAGGGTGTGATTTTGTCCAGATGGAATTCACTTCACAGATATTGGAAATGCAATTTTCCTTTATAATGTAAGGAATGCATTGAAGAGGTTCCTGCAAGGAAAAAAAAATCATAGTAGCAACACAAAAGCAAAAAAAAAAGTGCGTGTTTACAACTCCTCCCACAAAATAATAGGTCCTTTTCAGAACCACCACTAAAGATGAAATAACTTATATTGTGTTTAGTTTCCCCTCCCCGCCCCGTTCAATTGGACGTCATGTCTGCGGATACTGTGGTGGTCCGTGGACAGCACCTGCTACATATGAGTCTTTTGGTGCTGCATGGTGTGGAAAGGGGACAGCAGAGGCTGCATACTGAGGACGTGTCTACGGACATCGGGGGTTCAGCCAATCAGGCTTCCTGGGTGTGGTGTAGAGGAAGAGAGGGTAGCACTATTTTTGTTAGTTTTGTTAGTAGAAGTTCTGAGAGTATGGCCATGTGTTTGAGGAAGCACAGTGTTTGGATTTTGGGGGATTATTGGGTCAACTGGGTTAAGGGGTATGCTGAGCATTGTGGAATAACCAAAAATCTTGGATTTTACGGAATTTGATTTTTTCTAGTACAGCATGCGTGGCATGAAGTGGGTGGTGTCAGGAATAGGGTGTGGGGCAAGCCCAGGAGACAGTATAGGAGAAATTGAGATAAAGACTACGGTTCCCAGCATGCTTAAGGGCGAATTATAGTCACTGGAGTTCGCGCCGCGAGACAGCTGGAGCCCATCAGGGGAGTATTTAGCCGTTGACCGCCCGTGCACAGGTGCTGATAATTGAAGTTGTGCAGCACGGTGGTTAGGACGGCGTGTATGGGGCTCTGGACGAACTGATGGCGATCTGGGTAATCAGGCAATCACGGCGGCGAGCAGGGGCTGCAGGCAATCACGGTGGTGAGAGATAGTTGTCGGCCCGAGTCTGTCGATCCTTGCGGGCTATGGCAGTGACTCTTGGAGGCAACGCGGGTCACTCGGCAGCTTTCCCCGGCCGCGGCGGTGAACCTTCCATACTACAGCTTTGAGCTCCAGACTATGTGCAGCAGTGGCTCCGGCTATGGCGCTCCAACAGCGGCATGTCCTAATGTCCGGGTGTACTCTCAAGTCACCCGGACCCTAAAATAAGTACATTCAAGTATTTACGTTAATGCCTCAAGAATTGTGTTTCAGCGCTTTTCATGAGCTACTGGCATTGGTGCAGTAGGTTGTTGGTAACTTTGTTTATACCCAGAGTATAAGGCAATACTCGAAGTAAAGAGAGGAATCTTTACTATTTCAGGCATCCATCTACAGACAAGTCATGATCTATGTTTTCACTTATGTTTGCTCACGTTCAATGTCAGTCCACGGAACCATGTTGCATGTTGAATTTATGTAGGGAAGATTCTCTTGTGTGTGCCATACAGTTTATGTTGCTTCATGTTTGCTATGTGTTATACACGTTATACACACACGTACATGGTCATGGGTATGTTAGAGTATAATTAAGAACCCTAGGTGCTACATAGTATATTCAGGAGTTGTATATGATAGGCAGTATCACGCATGGAGTGCAGGACTATGAAGATTCAGTATTAAGTGATGTGTTAAGAAATGCATGTTTTCTCTTCCCTACCTTCCCATTGTCATTCCACACCCTTTCCCTAACTCTGTCTTCCCTCCATTGGCTGCCACGTGGTTATCTGTGTATTTACATTCAGACGCTCGTGCCAACCACAGTGGGAGGGTCGATCTATTCGGCTTCTGTGGTTCGGGAGAGGGGGTGAGACCCTTTCATCCCTCATTTGACTTAACAGATTTATCAGCCCCCGATTTAGGGGTATTTGAACCACCCAAGCCAAATGGAGTCGAATACTCCTTCTTTAGCAGAAGCGCTAAAGACATTGCAAGATATTCAAGCAGAGTTAGTGCATGTCAGACAGGAGTCTAATAATATTAAGGCTCAAGTACAAGGGTTAGTGTCTCAGGGTACTTACTTGGAGGGGGCGGGACCATCCACAGGGACGACCACAGGAAGAGCCTCTACAGTTTTTGTACAAGCACCCAGCAGTGTTCCATTAGCGGCACCCAAAAGATTTGCGGGAGATCCTAGGAAGTATATGACATTTTTGACGCAATGTAGGTTGCATTTTCTGTGTAAACCCGCTGCATTTGAAACCATCAATGCTAGGACAGCATTTGTGATTTCCTACTTAATGGGGGATGCGGCGGCGTGAGCCATGCCATTAGTACAAAAGGATGACCCATTGCTATACAATTGGGATATGTTTTTGACAGAATTTGGACGACTATTTGATCGAAGAGAAGTTTCATTAGCCCAGGACAAGGAACTGTTAGCATTAAAGCAAGGGACACGTGATTTAGCATCCTATGTTAGGCAGTTCAATCGGTTGGTAATAGAGACGGATTGGCCAGAGAATGAACAGACGGTATTGTTTTATCAGTGACTCAGGGAGGAATTGAAGGATGTGGTGGCTCATGTGGAACTTCAACCGAGTACCTGTACTGCTATGATTGACCTAGCTTTGAGGTTAGATCATCGTATGAATGAAAGGAAAGGTGACAGGAAGAGACCTGAGGTGGTTCCTTTTGTAAGATTGGATAAGGGCCGGGGGGGGGAAAGGTAGTGATGTAGAGCCCATGCAAATAGGTTGTGTAAGAGGGCCTTTGTCGGCGGTGGAGAAGGAGCAGCGCAGGGCTAATAACTTATGTTTGCACTGTGGTAAACCAGGACATTATATACGAACATGCCCTAATACGCCAAAAAAGGTTGTGAGAAGTGAAGGGAGCAAGGTGGAGGCGGGAAAAGGATTGGGCCGGCCTTAGGGGGAACTCAGGTGTCAGGCCCCAGTCTGAGTAGGTTCCCAAGCTGGGCAGCTAATACGATGAATAACAAGAATTCTCATTTGTATCTGTTGGTAACGTTAGTATTTGCATGCACACAACAAATGGTGTCAGCCATGGTGGATTCAGGTGCTACTGGACATTTTATTGACAATGGTTTGGCACGAAAATTGGGATTACCGTTAAGAAACAAGACACAGGTGGAAGGAATACAGTCAGTGGATGGTTCTCCCTTAATTTCTGGTCCCATTTATCAGCAAACCCAACCAATTCAGATGAGGTGTGAATCAGGACATGTGGAGGAGATTGTGTTGGATCTGATAGCAGCACCTCAATTTGACCTTATTTTGGGAATGCCTTGGTTGACTTTACACAACCCTAGTATTGATTGGGTCAAGAGAGAGGTATTATTTGAGGGGGTGGGGTGTGAAGAACATTTGGAGGAAGAGGTTGGACCGCCCTATTTCTGGCAGATCAGGCGGGAGATTCACAAGTGGTGGGTGCTGTGGGGACTAGTATTCCTAGGCAGTATGTTGATTTTGCAGGAGTATTTGACAAAAGGGTAGCAGAGAGGTTACCTCCACATCGATTTTATGACTATGTGATTGAATTAGAACCTGGGGCCAAGTTACCATGCAGTCGTATTTATGCACTAACAGAAAAGGAAAATCAACATTTAAAGGAATATTTGGATGATATGTTGCAAAAAGGTTTCATTAGACATTCTACTTCACCAGTATCATCCCCTTTGTTTTTTGTGCCGAAAAAAGAAGGAACACTTAGAACCTGTATTGATTATAGGGCGTTGAACAAGGTAACCATAAAAATCAGGTATCCCTTGCCTTTAATCTCAGTACTGTTGGATCAGGTGAAATCAGCAGTGATATATACTAAACTGGACTTGAGAGGGCATACCACTTGATTCGTGTAAACAACGGGGATGAGTGGAAGACAGCCTTCAGAACTAAATTTGGATTATTTTAATACTTAGTTATGCCATTTGGGCTGTGTAATGCACCTGCGGCATTTCAGTACTTTATGCAGGAGGTGTTGTGGGAGTTTTTGGACATATTTGTCATTGTAAATATTCATGATATCTTGATTTATTCTGCTTCAGAAGAACAACACATAGATCATGTGCGAGTGGTGTTACAAAAACTACAGGAGCATGAATTGTGTGTAAAGCTGGAAAAATGTGAATTCCACACTACTAGGGTGGAATTTCTGGGATTCATACTCACTCCTACTGGTATAGTAATGGATCGAAAGAAGGTACAGGCAGTCATTGATTGGCCAGCGCCTCAATGTGTCAAGGACATTCAGTCCTTTTTGGGATTTGCCAACTTTTACAGAAGATTCATTGTGAATTTTTCACAAATTGTTGCACCCATAACTAAGTTGTTAAGAAAATCCTCTGGGTTTAGTTGGAATCAAGAAGCAGAACAAGCATTTAGCGCACTTAAAAAGGCATTTACCTCTGCTCCTCTTTTGAGACATCCAGATCCAGAAAGACCTTTTCAAGTAGAGACTGATGCCTCCAATATAGCGGTGGGAGCGGTGTTATCTCAAAAGGATGGGGAAGGTAAGTTTCATCCAGTGGCTTTCTATTCCAGGAAACTCACGAGTTGTGAGCAGAATTACTCTATTACGGACAAGGAATTATTGGCCATATGAGAAGCATTTCTGGAGTGGCGTCAGTATCTTCTGGGAGCGAGACATCAGGTGTTGGTAATAACTGGCCATAAGAACCTATATTACTTTAAGACTGCACATACTTTAAGCCCCAGACAGTTGCAGTGGTCACAATATTTCAATGAATTTGACTTCCTGGTAACTTTCCGGCCCAGGAAGAAGAACAGGAAGGCTGACACATTATCCAGACAGCAACATTTTGAAAATGTGACTACCGAGGTGAAGACTATCCTGCCTGTGGAAAGAGTGGTAGGTGCAGTAACCAACAGTCTGTTGATCCAGGTGAAAAAGGAAATGAAGAAATCAAAGAATATGACATGGGGTACCAACGGACATTTAGAGACGATGAAGAATGATCTCCCATACTATGCAGGAAAATTATATTTACCTACTCAAGATTTACAAACAAAAGCCTTGCATTGGTGCCATAAATCTTCCTTGGCAGGACATGTGGGGAGGAAAAAGACACAGGAAATCTTGACAAGGTATTTCTGGTGGCCAACTTTAAGACAGGATATCATTGATTATATTCAAAAATGTGAAACATGCACACAATGTAAGACTGATCATGTACGTGAGGCAGGACTATTGCAGCCGCTGCCTACTCCGGAAAATGTTTGGACACACATTTCAATGGACTTCATAACTGACTTGTCTCCTGATTATCACTATGACACAATCTGGGTGATAGTGGATTATATGTCCAAACAAGCTAATTTTGTGCCTTGTCAAGGTATCCCAGAGGCAGGGAAATTGGCAGAGATATTCTTACAGAACATTGTTCGATTGCATGGATTGCCACAAAGTATTTTGTCTGATAGGGGTCCACAGTTTACATCTAAATTTTGGCGTGCCTTTTGTCAAATGCTGGGTATTGAATGTGCTTTATCTACAAGTTATCACCTGCAGACTGATGAACAGACTGAGCGTGTCAATCAGACTCTGGAACAATATTTACAATGTTATCTGCATGACGGAATGGATTCCTGGGTACAGGCTTTGTGATTAGCAGAATTTACGTATAATAATACCGAGCATGCTTCACTGGGGATGTCACCTAATGAATGCTTGTATATACAAGGACAGAATATGTTGCCAGAACAGTTACCACCAGTGAAAACATTTCCAGGATTACAGGAAAGGAAAGAATTACTGTTGGCTATCAGACAAAAGGCTAGAGTGAATTTAGAACAAGCAAAGAAGGATTATAAGAAACAGGCAGATAAAGGAAGACAGGCAGCTCCTTATTATCAAGTGGGAGACAAAGTATGATTATCTACACGTAATTTACCCTTGGCAGGATATCGTAAATTTGTCCCCAGATTTATTGGGCTCTATTAAGTGGTGACATGTATTTCGCCAAAGACTGTTAAACTTAAATTGCCGGATACGTTAAAAATACATCCTGTGTTTCATGTGTCTCTCCTTAAACCTGCAGTTCCTGGAACACGTGTACAGAGACCGCCAGCCATCACCAAAGAAGGTCAAATGGAGTATGAAGTCAAGAAGATATTGGATTCCAGACGCAGACAGCGGAACTTGTGGTACTTAATCCAATGGGCTGGCTATGGACTGGAGGATTGCTCATGGGAACCTGCCAACTCAGTGCATGCACCAAAATAGATAAAGCAATTTAATTTATGTCATCTGGAAAAGGCAGGGCCAGGGAAGAGCCCTGGGAGAGGAGGTACTGTCAGGAATAGGGTGTGGGGCAAGCCCAGGAGACAGTATAGGAGAAATTGAGGTAAAAACTACGGTTCTCAGCATAGTTAAGGGCGAATTGTAGTCACTGGAGTTCACGCCGTGCGATAGCTGGAGCCCATCAGGGAGTATTTAGCCATTGACCGCCCGTGCACAGTTGCTGATAATTGATGTTGTGCAGCACGGGCGGTGAGGACGGCGTGTATGGGGCTCTGGACAAATTGCTGGCGATCTGGATAATCAGGCAATCACGGCGGCGAGCTGGGGCTGCAGGCAATCACAGTGGTGAGAGAGAGTTGTCGGCCCGAGTCTGTTGATCCTTGCGGGCTACAGTAGTGACTCTTGGAGGCAACACGGGTCACTCGGCAGCTTTCCCCGGCCGCGGCGGTGAACCTTCCATACTACAGCTTTGAGCTCCAGACTATGCGCGGCAGTGGCTCTGGCTACGGCGCTCCAACAACAGCATGTCCTAATGTCTGGGTGTACTCACGAGTCACCCGGACCCTAAAATAAGTACATTCAAGTATTTACGTTAATGCCTCAAGCATGGTGTTTCAGCGCTTTTCATGAGCTACTGGCATTGGTGCAGTAGGTTGTTGGTACCTTTGTTTACACCCAAAGTATGAGGCAATACTCGCAGTAAAGAGAGTAATCTTTACTAATTCAGGCATCCATCTACAGACAAGTCATAATCTATGTTTTCGCTTATGTTTGCTCACGTTCAATATCAGTCCACGGAACCATGTGTCATGTTGAATTCATGTAGGGAAGATTCCCTTGTGTGTGCCATACAGTTTATGTTGCTTCATGTTTGCTATGTGTTATACACGTTATACACACACGTACATGGTCATGGGTATGTTACAGTATAATTAAGAACCCTAGGTGCTACGTAGTAAATTCAGGAGTTGTATATGATATGCAGTATCAAGCGTGGAGTGCAGGACTATGAAGTTTCAGTATTAAGTGATGTGTTAAGAAATGCATGTTTTCTCTTCCCTACCTTCCATTTGTCATTCCACACCCTTTCCCTAACTCTGTCTTCCCCCCATTGGCTGCCACGTGGTTATCTGTGTATTTACATTCAGATGCCCGTGCCAACCACGGTGGGAGGGTCGATCTATTCGGCTTCTGTGGTTCGGGAGAGGGGGTTGACACCCTTTCATCCCTCATTTGACTTGACAGGTGGACTTATTCCCATTTTGTGAAAATATTGTTCATTTGAAGCATCCGGACATTTTTATCATTCGTTGTGGTGGGAACAGTTTGGGGAACGTGACTACAATCTCATTGCAGTTTGCAATGAAGGAGACACTGGGAAAGCCGATGGAAATGTTCCCTAATTCCCCCCAAAAAAAATCTCAAATTGATGTGGTTCATCAGATTTTTGTGGAAAACATTCAGAATGTTTAAAGCAAGCAGTTTTGTGAAAGTGAAAAGAAATAATAAAAATTGCTAAAAGGTTTCTTACTTTAGTTTGTAAAAGAAAAAACAAATATATAAAAGCCAAAAAAACCAAAAAACGGTTCTTTTAAGAGCCACCTATTTTGAGTGCAAAAGTAGTGAATGAACGCAATTGTCCCATGGCCGGAATTTTGTACATGTCCATAGACTAAAGGGCTGTCCGCAGACTATGCGGGTTGCGCGGCGGCTTGTGTTTTTTTTCCCTCACTTCTATTTTTTAACTGTGAAAGGTGGCTCTCCTAAAGGAACCTTTTTTAAATTTATTTTTGACTCTATATTTTGTTGGCATTTTTTCTCAGGAAAGGGAAAGTAGCGCAGGGAAGTGGGAAGGGGCACCAAACATGGGGACGAAGGGGCAGGCGGAGAGAGGAAGATATTGGGCAGGCCTTTATCAGGTAGGTAGCAGTGTTTCTCATGCTCCTTGATCTCAGTCTCAAAAGAACTCCGAAAGCTCCCCCCCTACAGACATTGCTTCACAGTACATGCATAGCACGGTGACCCTTGAAAGGTAAGGATCAACAGCGTTTTGTATGACCTGCAAAGTTACAGATGGGATCCTCTGCCCCAAAGGTGTATCCTTTGGGATGGCAGGAGCAGATGAAGATAATGGGGTGGAGCAAGTCAACCTGCTCTTACCTGAGAAAGGTATTCCATTGTAGGGACTTTTCATCAGAATTAATTTAATATCTGATGTCATCAGTGATGTCATCAATTAAATTTGTGATGTCGTCTTTGATGTCCTTGGTGATAGTCTTAGCAGTGCACGGCAAATTTCTTTTTTTCTGTTTCACTTGTAACCATAAAGTCCCTTTAACAAAGTTTTTTCGCTGATTTGATAGATTTTTATTAGTGCAATTTAACCATAACATCCCTTTAACAAAGTGTTTTCACTGTATATATAAACAGTGCAAGCCCTGTGGCCTGTGTAAGGGCAGACAAGTTTGGCTAAGGGAAGGGCTCCCTCTTCCGTTCAGTTCTCCCCAAGAAACACTGACCTTAGAGAGAAAACTCAAGCTTTTACCGTTCCCCAGACAGGGGAAAACAGCTGCAAATTTAAATTTTTCTCGTCCCATTTACCTCAGAGCCTGAGCTGCCCCTGTATGGGGCAGAACCAAAATCTTCCATTTAGTAACCGCTACACCATGTGAAATGAGTTGAGAACACAAAATGGAGGGTTTTTTTTTCTTTCTTTGCTTAAGACAAACACTGAACTACATACTATAAAATTAGCAGGTAAAGTATTAAGTCTATATGACATAAATGTAACATTGCATTAAACTGAGACCATGATATTTTTATATATCCATGTACAGTACATTTTGTGCAGGGTCGCATTTTACTAGCATTCAAGGGAATACAAACCGTAACATGTCTGTGTTATAAATACCATTGTTCTCCTTACCCCCTCATACATGCGATGCTTTCTTGCACATATGTAATCTGGGGTCCGATAATAAAACCAACATTTTATGACGGACTTCACTAAATTGTTTTAAGGAGCAGCATATACACTCTTGCTCTGGAGAAGATTCATCTATGGACTGGACTAGTCACCATGTCAAGGGGCCTCATTACAACCCTGGCGTTGGACCATGGTGCTATTTGCACCATGGTCCATGCCGGATTCCGCCATGGTGGATGGCGGATTTACCGCCCCATTCCAAGGTTGGCGGGGCGATGAATCCCCATTCACCATGGCCCCTTCCCCATTCCCATTTTTGGCCCATAGTGCTCAATGGGAATGGGGAAGGCGCTAATTACGGCACCGTAAATTACGGTGCCGTAATTAGCACCAAGGTCCCTTAGCGGGTTGGACTTTAACCCCTGCAAAAAGCAGGCGTTAAAGTGTGAATCGGGCGTTAAGGGTTTAACGGCGCCGCAGCCTTTTACGGCGCCATTAACCCCTTAACGCCAGGGTTGTAATGAGGTCCTATATCTTTGTGGGTCCTTGGTTGATGGAGAATTGCTCCAATTTCGAGGTAATGAATTCGGTCTTTACCGGCCACCCTCTTTTGGCAGCCACCTTTGACACTTTGGAGTCAACTCATGCAACCGTGGCCTCTGACTCAGGGTGGAGGACAGTGCTACCCAATATTCAGGGTACTCGGTTGCATTGGACACCATCCATGCTGGCTAAAGCCAGCAAGAGAATTTTGGAGAGGACTACATCTATGTCAACGCTTTCAAATAGGTTTGACTTCTCAGTGGAAAACTTTGTAGGTTTCTTACTAAGCGTAATACCCCACATGATACTAGATCAGGTATTAAGAAACATTGCACCTCTTACCATTTTCATTCATATGATAGCAATGTAGTGGATAAAAAAAGAGAAGTCAGATACAAGCTAAGACAGATTAGAGTCGAATCCTGTCTGTCTGTCCAGGCCAGACATGTAAGGACGAAGCAAATACAGCAGGTTTATAAGAACTGGGTTTGTTCAACCAGAGCATCACGTCTTCAGCGGGACGCAGAAACCATGCTGTCTGCTTTGAACCCGAGGGATTCTAAATCCTTCTGGTCCTTAATTTACTCCAGGGTAATGTTCCTGGGTAAGCTTGTCAATGGGGTCATGGAAGATGCCTGGGTTCAGCACTTTGAAAACCTTTATGCACTACCCTCCACACTGGACAACTTCAATTGGGCAAAACACACCACTGAGGGGACTTGTTTTGATTTAGCCCTTTCTCAGCCAAAATGTATTGAAATCATTGGCCGTTGTAGTAATTCAAATGCACCCGGCCTGAACGGTCTATCTAACCGTCTTTTCAAATCTAATCCACCACTTTGGGCAGAATATTTTTTTTTCTTATTAACTGACATTGCTAAATCTGTGCAGTTTCCGCCAACATTGGACAGAGCACAGATCATACCAAACTATAAAAGGGGGGAAGAGAGGACCCAGGCAACTACCCACCGATTGCTATTCTTGATGTTGATTCAAAAATCTTTTCCTGTCTCCTCCTCGAACATCTGGGAGCTTGGGCTTACAGCCAGAACCTAATTTCCAAATGGAAAACAGGGTTTAGGAAGGGGATTGGTACACACTTCAATTGTATGCTGCTCACATGTATACAGTGCCAGGCTTCGTCAAAGGGCATCAGTCTGATCAATTTGGCATCGATCGATCTGACTTCAGAATTTGACGCAGTGGACCAGGCATTGCTGTGGCGCAAGCTTTTGAATTGGGGTATCTCTTCTGGCCTCTTAAGATTGCTGGTTGCTTTACATAACAAGTCTTTCATACAAGTATGTTTGAATCATCAAAGCATGCTGTCTTGCCCGATAATAACTTACAGAGGTATGAGACAGGGATGTGTCTTGGCCCCCTGACTCTACAATCTGTATACAGCAGATACAGACCAAAATTTGCGATCAGCAGCCCTGGCAACCCCAAAGATTTTCTCCCTCAAACCTTACATGGTATTTGATAAAACACTGATAGGCCTTCAGCGCATTCTAAAAGCCTTCACTGTCTTTGTAAGTGGTGATTCACTACACGTGAATCCTGCAAAGACAAAGGTTGTGCAATTCTCATCTAATCGTAAGTGGATTCCTTTTAAGTGGCAAGTACAATGTGAACCAGTGGAGAGGATTGACTTATTTCTTTACTTGGGCTTGATGATTAACTCTAAACCTTCCCTTGCTCCATTGTGTGTATAGCTTGATACCAAAGCCACTAAACTCGCAACCCAACTTCAAAGGGTGGACTCGAAAATTTGGCAAATTCTCTCTTTTGCCCTGTCTACGGTACTATGGGGGCAAGATAGTTCCAGATAGTTGATCCCCTCGAGAGGGCAGGAGCCCATCCATTCCTCAGATGCCATTGTGATGCCACAAGCTGCTGGAGCAGCGAACGCCGGAAGAGCACCCTCATACAAGACGTTAGGGTAATCTACCTCATCTCATGCTCTCCGGGCAGTTTACTCCTTTCCACCAACTCAGATCCATTGAATCAGATCCCCCTACTCCCACAGTCCTTTTGTGCATTTTTGCCTGCCCTGAAAATGGCGGCTACCACGAACCGAAGCGAGGGTTGCGTACCGTTGCCAAGCAATGCATGATTGTTTAATTTGCTCACTTCCGCCGGCAGGCGGACGCTGGCTTGAAAAGGCCCCTGTTAGCACCCCTGTTGGGGCTCTGGTGGCGCTGGTGCGCAAAATGCTCTACCCAAAGTCCAATACTATCTGGTTAGACTAACCCACACACCTCACAATCAACTAGTCTTTCACCTACCATTGTACCTATACGGGAGATTAACATTTGGATCCCTTATTGAACTAGCGTATGTGTACAACTGACCACCACCTCGATCGCGCCTACTTGAGGGCTACTTAGAGTCGCTCAGCGTGATACGCCACTGTTAGATGGAAACCTGTGCAGTTCCCTCTGGGACCACTGCAAAAGATTTAGGACTACAGGTGTTTGGCAGTAAACCCACTTGGTAGCAGTCTGTACCACACAGATTCACTTGGTAGCTGTGGCTGAGCAGTCAGACTTCCCTCAAGAAGAGTTAAGCAGTATGTGGAGTATACAATATAGGGCAATTCTTCACAGTAAGACAAGCAAACACGCAACGAGGCTCAGTGTAAAGATATTAAGGTATTTATTTATAACGGAACATCTATGGAAAACACTACGGCACTATCACGGCAAACACTTCAATCACAATTACTCTACGAAGAAGAAACGATCAATCCCCCTAACAATATTTCGACAAGTCTAGGTTCTACCAGCATCACTTATTTACAGACAGAGGTGTATGCCTCAACCCAGATGGCACTCTAATATTAGTTAGGACGGGAGAGAAAAATAAGCAGGTTACGAAATCAACACAGTTCAATACTTCACGGGAAAAATGCAAGGCAAGAAGGCAAGAACCACAATAGATCATAAAGTTCCGAGGCCAGGCCCACTCGGAGAGAGGCAAGGCGATATGTCCCAAAAAGTCTCTTAGTGGAAATGCGTTCGAGTCTTTGTAGCAAATTGTTATCGGCAGATTGAACCAGTTCAGAACAATACGTGAGAAAGCTTGTAGGCGACCCAACGGAAAGGAGATGATTAAGACACCTCACTCGAACCGATAGAAAGGGAAGCCAGGCAGTCACGGTACCTTGTTTGTGGAGAGACAGCTCCGGGGGGGCAGTTGTTCCTGGTGGTGGATGCACGTCAGGTCTTTGCCAAGAGTAGAGATGATCTCGTCGTCGAAGAAAAGTGAAGTCCGGTGCACCACCGGGGAAGAGACCAGCCGCGGAGTGCTCCGTCCCAAGGCACCACTTTTGGTCGCGGTACAGGGGTAGTGGCTATCCGGTTGCTGAGGTGCTCTGCACGGGCAATTCGACAACTGCGTCCTGAGGCGAAGAAAAAGCAAAGGGGACTGGTTGTTCCCACCAGTCAGGGGAAGAGACTCTCCGGCGGGGAGATCTCCTCTGTCGTCGGGAAGTGGTGAGTCGGTTCCGCAGGGCTCCACCGGGAGTGGTGTCGTGCAGGTCGGCTCAGCGTTACCCTCGTCGGATTCTTAGGTCCTGTGGCGATTTCTGAAGATCCAGTCCCAAAAGCCCTGCTTTTATGCAGAAAACCCCCATTCATTCAGCCTAGCTGTCAATCAACACACGCTAAGTGGTGAGCGGGGAGGCTCACCACCTGGGCCAATCACACCAGAGTGCGACCGGAGTTGGCAAGGCAACTCGGTCCAGGGTGCCTAAACCCCCTCCCACACCCCTGTGGTAACCCAGACAGAATGGCACCACTTTGGAGGGTCTCTGTACAGAGGCCCGCCAAAAGTGGAACAAAGGGCTCAACCTTTGGTTTAGGAGTCACAGAGACGAACACAGACGCCATTTTAAAAACCGAGTTCTGGCAGAAAATACCATCCGATAAACTTATTTAAGATAAGTAGACCGGTGGTATGTTAGAGATTAACGAGGAAAAGTATCAATCTCCAACAATGGGAAGAATCCCATAGGGTTATGTTCAGGGTTGAACATAACAAGTAGTTTCCACTGCCACCAGCCAAAACTCGACGAGGGGGGACGGGACAGTGCCCCCTCGAATAACAGATCCAGGAGTAATCGAATTACCCCTACTAGTACATCCACAATAGGATGGTTTGTACTAGTTCTGTTAGTAAATTTAGGTCTAGTAAAGCCAATGGTGACTTTACATGCCCGGGGAGACAGTAGTCAGTCCCCGGGTATGGAGTCTATGATGGAGGTCCGCTAGGACGCCCCAGTGTTACGGCACGTAGGGTGCGATGTAACACACATAGAAAAACATATGAGACCCTATGGAGTAAAAGACCCCATAGCCCATAGAACACATTGACATTCAAAGGAATTACACACATTCGTGTCCAAGAGTGGGAAGAAAAGAGTCTCACTCTTGGCAGGATGGAAAAAAAAACAAACTCCAGAAATCCAGCAAAGCTGCTGGGGTACTCACTAGGTTAGGAAATTCAGCCTAAACAGAGAATTGTCCCTAACACTCGCCCCCCCCAGACTAAGGGACAGGAGGATTTAATCCACTCCTGGATGAATCTCATACCTCTAGTCGATGACATACATCCTAGAGAGACCATCAGCATTTTGGTGGTGAAATCCTGACCTGTGCTCAATGGTGAAATCAAACCCTTGCAGGCAGATCGACCATCTCAATAGTTTTGGGTTTTCCCCTTTCATTTGCATTAACCATCTCAAGGGTTGGTGGTCAGTCTGAATGACAAAAGTAGAACCATACAAGTACGGCCTAAACTTCTTCAGAGCCCACACGATAGCAAAGCACTCTCTTTCGATTGTTGCCCACCTTGTTTCAGGATCCTTCAGCTTGCGGCTGATGAAGCAAACGGGGTACTCCCTACCTTTCCCATCCAGTTGACTGAGTACGGCACCTATCCCTACATTTGAAGCATCTGTCTGCACAATGAAGTGTTGGCGGTAATCAGGAGCTCGGAGAACTGGGGCTTGGCAAAGAGCCTTTTTCAGGTTTTCAAAAGCCTGATCCTCACTCCTCGTTCCATTTAACCTTTTTAGGAAATTTGGGCGAGGAGATGACATTCAGTGGAGAAGCTATGGTCCCATAATTCTCTATGAAATTCCTGTAGTACCCAGTGAGGCCTAGGAAGGCTCTCACTTGGGTTTGAGTAGTAGGTGTTGTCCAATTTTGCACAGCTTCAATCTTACTGAGCAAAGGCCTTATTTCTCCACCTCCTACCATATGTCCAAGATAGACTACCTTACTCTGTCCAATTTGGCATTTACTCGCCTTTATGGTCAGATTGGCTCATCCAAGAGCCTGCAAAACATCTCTCAGGTGGGTTACATGTTCTGCCCAGGAATTGCTGAACACTGCAATGTCATCCAAGTATGCCATGCAGAAGTCCTCCATCCCATTCAGAACCTGGTTTACCATCCGTTGAAACGTAGCAGGTGCATTCTTCAATCCGAAAGGCATTACCTTAAACTGATATAAGCCAACGAGGGTCGAAAATGCAGTTTTCTCCTTGGCATGGTCTGTCAGGGCTATTTGCCAATAGCCTGACGTCAAGTCAAATGAGCTGAGGAACTTGGCGGCGCCAAGTTTATCCACTAACTCATCTGTTCTTGGCAAAGGGTGGGCATCAGTCTTGGTGACGGCGTTAAGAGCTCTATAATCCACGCAGAATCTAAGCTCTTTAGATCCGGCCTTTGGTACTAACACAACTGGGCTAGACCATGGACTAGTAGAGGGCTCTATTACCCCGAGATCAAGCATCTTGCTGACCTCACCTTTGATGTGGGTTCCTACGTTTTCTGACATTCTGTAACCTCTGCTTTTGACTGGCAGACAGTCACCAGTGAGTATGTCGTGCTGGCCCCAAGGGGTCAAGCCTGGCGAAAGCGAGAACAGAGAGGCAAACTGATTCAACATGGATTTGCACTCTTCTTGTTGCTCGGGTGTCAGATTGGAGGAGAGATTGACTCCTTCAATTTTTTCGTCTAAAGGTAAGCCTCTGAGGAGATCCGGAAGAGCTTCACTCTCTTCTTCTTCCTCAGATGATGCTAGAAGCAACGCTCCTACATCGGGTCTTGAGATATACGCTTTGAGTCGGTTGGTGTGAAAGACTGTCGGAGCCTCCTTGGGATTGCCCAAGTCCACCAGATAGTTGACCTCTCCGAGTTTACCCACAACTCTGAAGGGTCCCATCCACTTATCTTGCAAGGCCCTCTGCCTTGTTGGGATCATAACGAGAACGAGCTGGTCTTGAGCGAACTCAACCATGTTAGCCTTTTGATCGTGCCAGTGCTTGACCAATGCTTGTCCAGCTTTCAAGTTATCGCTGGCTTCCGTCATCATGTGCGACATTCTCCTCTGGAGACCTATCACGTAGTCAGTCACTCTGACTGGCTTGGGGGAAGGAGCACTTTCCAACCCCGCCTTAATCAGGGCCAATGGACCTCTGACGGGATGACCATAGAGAAGTTCGAAGGGAGAGTAACCTACTCCCTCCTGAGGGACTTCTCTATAAGCAAAGAGAAGGCATGGCAGTAGAAGGTCCCACTTACGCTTAAGGGGTTCTTCTAAAGCTCCTATCATGCTCTTCATGGTTCGGTTGAACCGTTCTACCAACTCATTGGTTTGTGGGTGGTAAGCTGTTGAGAACTTGTAAGTAACTCCACAGGTTTTCCACATGGCTTTCATGTAGTGGGACATAAAGTTTGACCCCCTGTAAGAGATTACTTCCTTAGGAAACCCGACCCTAGTAAAAATACCAAGGAGGGCCTTAGCGACAGCTGGAGCTGTAACAGTCCTCATAGGAATTGCCAAAGGATACCTAGTAGCATGGTCTACTACAACAAGTATAAACCTGTTGCCTGAGGAGGTTGGAGGATCAAGGGGACCAACAATGTCAATCCCTACTCTCTCAAACGGGACTCCCACAACTGGGAGAGGCACTAAAGGTGCCACATTCTTGGAGCCAACCTTACCAGAGGTCTGGCAGGTGTGGCAGCTCCTGCAGAGTTTTTCTACTTCGGCCCCCATCTTCGGCCAATAGAAGTAGAGAGAGAGCCTTTCCTTAGTCTTCTTGAAACTCAAGTGACCAGCCTAAGGAATCTTGTGGGCTAATTGCAAGAACTTTTGTCTGTTCTCTTGGGGTACTACAAGTCGTTTGTAGTCTCCAGGTGCAGACTTGGTCGGTTCACTGTAGAAGAGGCCATCTTCCCAGTGCAACCTGTATTTCCCAGGCTCTTGCCCTTCAGCCTGAGCTTCTGCCTGGTGGCGAAGACCTTCCAGAGTTGGACATTCTCTCTGTCCCTTACTGAAGTCTGCCCTGCTGGGTCCACCTTCTGCCAGTAAAGACTGCAGCTCAGGATGGTCAACAGGATCCAGATCTCCAATGAGTTCCTGGCCTTCCATTAGCTCTTCCTCAGAGTCTAATTCTACCACACAGGGTTGTACCTCCCTCTCAGCCTCAGCTGGAGGTGGAGTTACGGGTGTAACTTTGGACAACCTCGGGGAAGTCCGTGTTGGCTGCACTGAAATGCTGGCTGCTGGTTTCGGGATAGAAGTCTTAGGTTTCCCTTTCTCTTCTCATTTCTTGGAGACAGCTGCCGACAATTCCAGTGGAGCAGGCGTGATCTCTTTCTTCATCATCTCCTGGAGAGTACCGCGCATGGTCCTCTCTCTTGCGGGTCTGGTTAGCTCCTGTAACCATTTACTAGGAGGTCTGGGAGTATGCGATACAACTCCGAGAGTTTTCAAATCGTTACCCAACAGTACGCGTCCTGGTACCTCACTCTGTATGCTGACAGGTATCTTCACAGTCATGTCGTTACACTGGATGAGAACTGGTAATTGGGGAAGCATCTGCACAGGCCCTCCAGCTAACTTGGTGAGGCGTTTGGGTGCCTTAGCAACATCCTCAGCCTGAAAAAACGATTTATCCACCACAGTTATGCTGGCCCCAGTGTCCCTAATGGCAGGAGTCTCCTGACCATTCACCTGGACACTGTCCTTATAATACTCTCTAGTATTATCGGGGATAGAATTATAGACATCTAAATTCTGTTGTTCCCACAACCCCAGAGATACTAAAGAAACGCTGGCTGAGACTCCAATGGGATTGTCAGCTAGCAGTAGAAAGTTTCCACTTGCCATTTGGACTTCCTCCTCTGGAGCGAAGGCTAAGGAGACAAGCTGGACCCCTGAAGGTTTACCCTTACATCTGGGATCTCCTTTCACGTGGTCAGTCGAGCCACAAACAAAGCATTTACCGAATGCTTTTTGGAATGGTGGCTTGTTCTGACCTCCTTCCGTTTTGGCACCAGAAGACACACTATGCTGCTGTGGTTTTCCCAGTGGCTTACCCTTCTGGTTTTGTTTGGGGCCCTCTTTGGAAATTGAGTTATTCGAATTCTCCTTTGAGTCTTTTTTTAGGCTGTTTTCCCTCATCCTTTTTCTGAGTTGCCCCAGAATCCTTGTGAGTAGCCCTGTTGGCAACCCACAAGTCAGCAGCCTTAGCTAGCTTCCGGGAATCCAATTCCTTCGAATCAGCCAAGTGCTGTCTGAGCTCAGGAGAACAGGCATCGTAAATAGACTCCAACATAAAAAGATTCTTCATACCCTCATAAGTGTTCACTTTGTAACCCTTAATCCATCCCTCTAAGTTTTTCAACCCTTCACTCACCCAGGTAGCCCAAGGGGTACCATCATGCTTTTTGAGGGTTCTAAACCTCTTAAGATACTGGGAAGGGGTCTTCCCGAATCTAGCTATCAAAGCTAGTTTCACACTTTCGTAATCCGTCTTATCCGCCTCCCCCAACTCCATTACCACATCAGTCGCAATAGGAGGGAGCCTAGAGAACAACCAGGGAGCAAATCATTCCCGGTGATGTCCTGGAGCCCATGATTGTACTCAAACAGTTTTAACCAATCCAACACATCCAATCTCGGTTCATACATACCCACTAATTCCTTCGGCATCCGGGGTCTTTTGGGACTGGAGCTTCTAGAGGAACCAGAGGAGAGAGAAGCATTTTCTATAAACAACTTTTTCATCTCTAACTCGTGATTAAGTTCTATTTCTCTGAGTCTTAACTCAGCTTGCTTCTGCTCAGCCTGGGCATTCATCCGTCTGAACTCGAGCTCTTGGTTTCGTTCAGATTGAGCCAAGAACCGCTTGTATTCTAATTCGAGCTTCATTTTTTCAAGTTCAAAATAAGCAGGGTTACATGTGGGACCTGGTATGGGCCCCGTAGGCACAGCTGGTAAGGCAGGTAGAGGAGCAGGGGAGACAGTTTCGTTAGCCTCTCCGTCCTCGTCAGCCTCTTCATCGCTATCATCAGAATTACGATTTAGACCAACACCATCACTGTTATGTACAGTTGCTGGAGAACTTGGTTCCTCTGAACCAGTACCCAGACTTTGGTTTGCCAGCAATCTCTCTATTAGTTCTAACTTCTTGCCTCTTACAGAAATATTCTCTTGCCTACAGAGAGCTCGCAAACTCTCAGTATTTTCACCTGACAAGGATTCTTGACTGTAAGTTTCCATCGTAGACATGTTTTTGAAAGTTGCTTTTTAGTGCTAAGCTTTGTGGTTAGTTATCCTAAAGTGTTGAAAAGCACTCTAAACTGTATACTCGATACAAATCCCACCGCTGTACACCAGTGTTAGGCAGAAACCTGTGCAGTTCCCTCTGGGACCACTGCAAAAGATTTAGGACTACAGGTGTTTGGCAGTAAACCCACTTGGTAGCAGTCTGTACCACACAGATTCACTTGGTAGCTGTGGCTGAGCAGTCAGACTTCCCTCAAGAAGAGTCAAGCAGTATGTGGAGTATACAATATAGGGCAATTCTTCACAGTAAGACAAGCAAACATGCAACGAGGCTCAGTGTAAAGATATTAAGGTATTTATTCATAACGGAACATCTATGGAAAACACTATGGCACTATCACGGCAAACACTTCAATCACAATTACTCTACGAAGAAGAAACGATCAATCCCCCTAACAATATTTCGACAAGTCTAGGTTCTACCAGCATCACTTATTTACAGACAGAGGTGTATGCCTCAACCTAGATGGCACTCTAATATTAGTTAGGACGGAAGAGAAAAATAAGCAGGTTACGAAATCAACACAGTTCAATACTTCACGGGAAAAATGCAAGGCAAGAAGGCAAGAACCACAATAGATCATAAAGTTCAGAGGCCAGGCCCACTCGGAGAGAGGCAAGGCGATATGTCCCAAAAATTCTCTTAGTGGAAATGCGTTCGAGTCTTTGTAGCAAATTGTTATCGGCAGATTGAACCAGTTCAGAACAATACGTGAGAAAGCTTGTAGGCGACCCAACGGAAAGGAGAGGATTAAGACACCTCACTCGAACCGATCGAAAGGGAAGCCAGGCGGACACGGTACCTTGTTTGTGGAGAGACAGTCTTTGCCAAGAGTAGAGATGATCTCGTCGTCGAAGAAAAGTGAAGTCCGGTGCACCACCAGGGAAGAGACCAGCCACAGAGTGCTCCGTCACAAGGCACCACCTTTTGGTCGCGGTACAGGGGTAGTGGCTATCCGGTTGCGGAGGTGCTCTGCACGGGCAATTCGACCACTGCGTCCTGAGGCGAAGAAAAAGCAGGTTGTTATCGGCAGATTGAACCAGCAGGCCCCCACCCATGTCCAACTCATTTTCCCCACCGCCCCCCACCCCCCAGCAGTGCAGGGGCACCTGCCAGCAGGCACCACCCATGTCCAACTCATGTTCCCCACCACCCCCACCCCCAGCACTGTGGGGCACCTGCCAGCAAGCCCCCACCCATGTCCAACTCATGTTCCCCACCACCCCCACCCCCCAGCACTGTGGGGCACCTGCCAGCAGGCCCCCACCCATGTCCAACTCATGTTCCCCACCACCCCCACCCCCCAGCACTGTGGGGCACCTACCAGCAGGCCCCCACCCATGTCCAACTCATGTTCCCCACCACCCCCAACCCCCAGCAGTGCAGGGACACCTGCCAATAGGCCCCCACCCATGTCCAACTCATGTTCCCCACCACCCCCACCCCCCAGCACTGTGGGGCACCTGCCAGCAGGCCCCCACCCATGTCCAACTCATGTTCCCCACCACCCCCACCCCCCAGCAGTGCAGGGGCACCTGCCAGCAGGCCCCCACCCATGTCCAACTCATGTTCCCCACCACCCCCACCCCCCAGCAGTGCAGGGGCAGCCTCCACCAGGCCCCCACCCATGTCAAACCACCCCCCCCAGCCCCCAGCAGTGCAGGGGCAGCCTCCACCAGGCCCCCACCCATGTCCAACTCATGTTCCCCACCACCCCCACCCCCCAGCAGTGCAGGGGCAGCCTCCACCAGGCCCCCACCCATGTCTCCCAATACCCCCACCCCCCAGCAGTGCAGGGGCAGCCTCCACCAGGCCCCCACCCATGTCCAACTCATGTTCCCCACCACCCCCACCCCCCAGCAGTGCAGGGGCAGCCTCCACCAGGCCCCCACCCATGTCTCCCACCACTCCCACCCCCCAGCAGCAGTGCAGGGGCAGCCTCCACCAGGCCCCCACCCATGTCCAACTCATGTTCCCCACCACCCCCAGCCGCCAGCACTGTGGGGCACCTGCCAGCAGGCCCCCACCCATGTCCAACTCATGTTCCCCACCACCCCCACCCCCCAGCACTGTGGGGCACCTGCCAGCAGGCCCCCACCCATGTCCAACTCATGTTCCCCCCCACCCCCACCACCACCACCCAGCAGTGCAGGGGCACCTGCCAGCAGGCCCCCACCCATGTCCAACTCATGTTCCCCACAACCCCCACCCCCAGCACTGTGGGGCACCTGCCAGCAGGCCCCCACCCATGTCCAACTCATGTTCCCCACCAAACCCACCCCCCAGCAATGCAGGGGCAGCCTCCACCAGGCCCCCACCCATGTCTCCCACCATCCCCACCCCCCAGCAGTGCAGGGGCAGCCTCCACCAGGCCCCCGCCCATGTCCAACTCATGTTCCCCACCACCCCCACCCCCCAGCAGTGCAGGGGCCGCCTCCACCAGGCCCCCACCCATGTCTCCCACCACCCCCACCCCCCAGCAGTGCAGGGGCAGCCTCCACCAGGCCCCCACCCATGTCCAACTCATGTTCCCCACCACCCCCACCCCCCAGCACTGTGGGGCACCTGCCAGCAGGCCCCCACCCATGTTCAACTCATGTTCCCCACCACCCCCACCCCCCAGCACTGTGGGGCCCCTGCCAGCAGGCCCCCACCCATGTCCAACTCATGTTCCCCACCACCTCCACCCCCCAGCAGTGCAGGGGCACCTGCCAGCAGGCCCCCACCCATGTCCAACTCATGTTCCCCACCACCCCCACCCCCCAGCACTGTGGGGCAGCCTCCACCAGGCCCCCACGCATGTCCAACTCATGTTCCCCACCACCCCACCCCCCAGCAGTGCAGGGGCAGCCTCCACCAGGCCCCCACCCATGTCCAACTCATGTTCTCCACCACCCCCACCCCCCAGCACTGTGGGGCACCTGCCAGCAGACCCCCACCCAGGTCCAACTCATGTTCCCCACCACCCCCAACCCCCAGCACTGTGGGGCACCTGCCAGCAGGCCCCCACCCATGTCCAACTCATGTTCCCCACCACCCCCACCCCCCAGCACTGTGGGGCACCTGCCAGCAGGCCCCCACCCATGTCCAACTCATGTTCCCCCCCACCCCCCCCCCCCACCACCCAGCAGTGCAGGGGCACCTGCCAGCAGGCCCCCACCCATGTCCAACTCATGTTCCCCACCAAACCCACCCCCCAGCAATGCAGGGGCAGCCTCCACCAGGCCCCCACCCATGTCTCCCACCATCCCCACCCCCCAGCAGTGCAGGGGCAGCCTCCACCAGGCCCCCGCCCATGTCCAACTCATGTTCCCCACCACCCCCACCCCCCAGCAGTGCAGGGGCCGCCTCCACCAGGCCCCCACCCATGTCTCCCACCACCCCCACCCCCCAGCAGTGCAGGGGCAGCCTCCACCAGGCCCCCACCCATGTCCAACTCATGTTCCCCACCACCCCCACCCCCCAGCACTGTGGGGCACCTGCCAGCAGGCCCCCACCCATGTCCAACTCATGTTCCCCCCCACCCCCACCCCCACCACCCAGCAGTGCAGGGGCACCTGCCAGCAGGCCCCCACCCATGTCCAACTCATGTTCCCCACCAAACCCACCCCCCAGCAATGCAGGGGCAGCCTCCACCAGGCCCCCACCCATGTCTCCCACCATCCCCACCCCCCAGCAGTGCAGGGGCAGCCTCCACCAGGCCCCCGCCCATGTCCAACTCATGTTCCCCACCACCCCCACCCCCCAGCAGTGCAGGGGCCGCCTCCACCAGGCCCCCACCCATGTCTCCCACCACCCCCACCCCCCAGCAGTGCAGGGGCAGCCTCCACCAGGCCCCCACCCATGTCCAACTCATGTTCCCCACCACCCCCACCCCCCAGCACTGTGGGGCACCTGCCAGCAGGCCCCCACCCATGTTCAACTCATGTTCCCCACCACCCCCACCCCCCAGCACTGTGGGGCACCTGCCAGCAGGCCCCCACCCATGTCCAACTCATGTTCCCCACCACCCCCACCCCCCAGCACTGTGGGGCACCTGCCAGCAGGCCCCCACCCATGTCCAACTCATGTTCCCCACCACCCCCACCCCCCAGCAGTGCAGGGGCACCTGCCAGCAGGCCCCCACCCATGTCCAACTCATGTTCCCCACCACCCCCACCCCCCAGCACTTTGGGGCAGCCTCCACCAGGCCCCCACGCATGTCCAACTCATGTTCCCCACCACCCCACCCCCCAGCAGTGCAGGGGCAGCCTCCACCAGGCACCCACCCATGTCTCCCACTACCCCCACCCCCCAGCAGTGCAGGGGCAGCCTCCACCAGGCCCCCACCCAAGTCTCCCACCACCCCCACACCCCCAGCAGTGCAGGAGCAGCCTCCACCAGTTCCCCACCCATGTCCAACTCATGTTCCCCACCACCCCCACCCCCCAGCACTGTGGGGCACCTGCCAGCAGACCCCCACCCAGGTCCAACTCATGTTCCCCACCACCCCCAACCCCCAGCACTGTGGGGCACCTGCCAGCAGGCCCCCACCCATGTCCAACTCATGTTCCCCAGCACCCCCACCCCCCAGCACTGTGGGGCACCTGCCAGCAGGCCCCCACCCATGTCCTACTCATGTTCCCCACCACCCCAACCCCCAGCACTGTGGGGCACCTGCCAGCAGGCCCCCACCCATGTCCAACTCATGTTCCCCACCACCCCCACCCACCAGCAGTGCAGGGGCACCTGCCAGCAGGCCCCCACCCATGTCCAACTCATGTTCCCCACCACCCCCACCCCCCAGCACTGTGGGGCACCTGCCAGCAGGCCCCCACCCATGTCCAACTCAGGTTCCCCACCACCCCCACCCCCCAGCACTGTGGGGCACCTGCCAGCAGGCCCCAACTCATGTTCCCCAGCCAACATGTCATCACAATCTAGATCCCTGGTCCCTATGGTCAGCCTCCAAATGCAAAACACCCACCCGAGTATTGCATCCACCCACTCAGAAATGGCAATTACATGACAGAACACCAATTGCAAGTTTCGAAACAAACACATGTCCCTCACATACACCCAATGGGTGTCAGTGAGTCTCAAAACCCATATCATGATATGCATGAAACCAATGAGATGATACTACACATTGAAGTTAGATCAAAAAATATGTATTAAAAGAAACATAAATAGATTCAAAAATAAAGAAACAGAAATGGGAATGTACAAAAATGAAAAGAAGCATGTCCGTGAAAAAAAGCAAAACCAAAAATCAAAAGGAATGGTGTCCAAAGTCACAGTCCACAAAAGAAAATCCGATGGGAGATAATAATTGAAAGCCATTGCTCCATGGGTAAATTGTGAAAGAAAAAGAAAATCCAACAGTGAACTATGTACAGACGAACAAGCCAGGGTCCATTATCCCAACAAAAGAAATGAAACCTATCTAACAACACTAACTAATAAAATAAACTATATACAAAAATGTGGCCAATGTCCAAAAGGTCCAAAATAAATAAAAAAACAAAGCAAACCTAACACTAACTACATTACTATGTACAAGGGCAGCGGGCTAGTCTGACGGCTCACTCTTGGATGTCCCGGGCCAGGGCATCATCGAACTCCTGCTCAATGTCCCGGAGGCGGTCGTCCTCCATGGCCCCGAGGGTCCGCAGGGCCGTCGACGTGTCCACCTCCAACACCCTGCGGATTGCCTCGAGGCACTCGGCCCGCCTCAGAGCCCTCCGCTTGGAGTTCTCCGCCCTGACCATTGTGAGCCGTGCCTCTTCCGCCCGCTGCCGCTCTGCATCTATGGCATGGCCCAACCGCTGCCACACGGAAGACACTCTCTGTGCTGGGTCCTCCTGCCCTCCGTCCGATGCCTGCCCCTCCGATGTTGAAGGCCCTGAGCCTTCATGGCTCCCACCACGTTGCTGCTGCTGCTGTGCCTCTGCCCGTGCACTGCCTCCTGCTGCCTGCACATACTCCGCCGGCTGGGGTGCAGTCGTTGATGTGGCCACCCCTGCTGGACGTCCGACTCCCGACTGTGGCAGGGATGCCTCCTCCACCAGCCTGGCCGCACCGTCAGAGGCAGCTCCACAGGGCACCCAGGTGACTGATTGGTGGGAAGATGGCACGGAGGACGGCTGGCGCGTAGGGGGTTCAGTTGAGGAGGGGGTCGTAGCAAGCCCCATCAAACGGAGGAATCCGGCCTGGGTGACCTGTCCCAGTAGGCTGACGTGGTCAACGAGCCATTCGAGATGACGTGCAGTCTCCTCATGAAAAGACTGCAGGTCACCTCGCATGGCCCGTTGACGCAACGCCACACCAGTCAGGACAGGCTCAACCCGGACCCGGATAGCCACATCCGCAGGCAGAGGAAGGCCAGTTGTTGTTCGCTCATCCCCTGCCTGAAAACGGGTCTGGACGTAGGCATCCCTGCTGGTGCAAGATGATGCAGGGACAGGATCAGGGACAGGATTGCACACAGGCACCTCCGCGGCGGCCTGTGCTGCCTCCTGTCCCTGGTCCTGCACTTCACCACTAGCACCAGTGGGATCCCCACCTCCAGACCCCGTCTCTGTTGCTTGCACGGCCTCCTCCTCCACCAAACCCCCCACCAACCTGGATGACTCCGTGCCATCTTCCCCGGTTGGGCCCTGTGGGGTCCCAGCTGCCCCTTCTGCTGCCTTAGAGTCCAAATCCAACCTCCGCCTCTTGGACCTCCCCCCGGCAGCTGCGGCCTGGGACGCGGCACCGGACTCCTCACTCCCCGACGAGATGACAACATGGGAGGGGAGCCGGGCCTTGCGTCTCCGGCTGGCGGTGGGATCCCCGCCGCTGTGCTCCACAGCACCTTCTCCGCCCTCTTCATCAGTTGACGCTGCAGACAGGGAGAAATAAAACACAGGCATCAGGGCACTGTACAATGGACACATACACACATGACAGTTGTACATGAGTGGCATTGGCAAACCTCAGACATGCCATCACAATCCCCAACACACATGTCATTTCAACTCGCACACATGAGCCATACCACAGCCATATCGCAACTGCCAGCATCATCCATACACATACAACAGCATGAGCAGGCAAAGCTGAGCCAGACATCACATGCAACACAGGAAGTGCACCACACATGTACACACACCACCACACTTGCATGCATGTGTACACCTCTGCCAAGTGTCGCAGTGTTCAGATGGGCATCCATGTCACATCTGCCAATCAGGCTTCCACATCCCGCTGTCACATGCATCCATGTTGCATCACTGTTGCACCCTTGTCAAATACACACAAATGCACATGTACACAGTGCTGATACATGCAGCTGAAAACAACATACATGCGTGACATCACGAACATGTCTACTTACATACACATTCATCCAAACATGTGTGCCCACACAACTGCATTTGGCATGCAAGCCTACACACACAAGCACCATCCATGTCTCACACATTACAGCCCTCGCATGTGTTAGCCTCATGGCCCTGTACATCCCCACCCATACTCGACCCCATACAAACAGATGTGCAACCTGCACACTACTGAAACATCACCACACGCACAGCTCACAATCAGGATGCATGTACACTTACTGCTTGACTCCAGACGGGTCTGCCTCTCAAGGACCTGGACGTGGAGCGCTGTGGATATGCGTTCCAGGACCCTCATCTGATCTTCCGACAAGTGGCCCCGGCGCCCCTTGGCATCCGCTGCCTTCAAGAGGCACCGGGCCTTGTTCAGGGTCCTGGACCTGAAGTCCTCCCAGCGCTTCTTGACATGTTGGAAGTCGCGGACTGCCACCCCCTCTGCGTTGATGGCAGTCACGATGTCAGTCCAGATCCGAGTCCGTCCTTCCTTGTCGGCGCGGGAACTTCCGAAGAGGGCATCATATTGCCCCAGGACTTGCTCCACCAGGACACCAACTTCCCTGGCACTGAAGCTGGTGCCCCTCTGCCTCTCCGGCCGGGGGTTGTCAGTGGTGCCAGATGTTGCAGTGCCCGACATGACAACCCCAGAGGCAGGAGTGGGTGGGCAACTGGGTCCTGGGGCTGGGCTGTGGAGCGATGGAATCCCAGTCGGGAGTCTTCGGTTCCAGCAGGGGTGGTCACAGCAACAGCAGCCCTGGCTGATGTGCAGGCAGCAAATGGCAGGGCACGTGGGCAGCAGGCAGTCAGGCAGCAGCAGATGGCAGGTGGGAGCGTGCTCGGGGCTCTGGGGGCAGTAGTTCGGCCTTCTGGGCAGGAGCGTGGTCTTCCGTGTGCTTACGCATGGCCAGCTTGATACGGAGTGATTTGGCACGTGAAAATTCGGCAGCATGTAATTCGAGGAAAGGCCCTTAGCGCGTAAGCGCGTCTGCACGCATACGCAATTTCATTGGACAGAAGGCCCCTGAAGCGCAAGCACCCCTGTGACGTGACGCGCACAGGCGTGCATGGGCATTTCAGCGCGCGTGAAAAACTGCACGTCCGCGTGTAATACGAGGAAAGGGCCCATGCGCGTAAGTGACGTGACGCGCGTGTGCGTTTCCCTCAGCACGGGTTAAAGGTGAGCGGGCGCAGCAGTTCGCTGTACATGCTTTTCGTGGAGACCGACGTGTGTTTCTGCTTCCTGTTGTTTCGCGCGCCATCACAACTTCACAGCTATCAAGGACGTATCTCTTCTTTTGGCGGGGGTATTGGCTACGTGTGTTTTTCTGCATCGCACTAGTCAGACGGTGAGTCGCACACGCTCTTTTTCCCACTGCGGGTGCCCCTGTGTATCGCACCCATTTTTGATGTCATAGTAGCCTGCGTGTCCCACGCGTACGCGTTATTCGTGTTACTGGGTGCCACCGCGTACTGCGGGAGGTTGAATCCACGCACGTAGGCTGCAGGGTTGCGTGCACGGTTTTACTGCAGTTTTGGGGTGCCTGAGCATTGCGTGACCCGTCACTACATCACCGGGGTCACATACAGCCTTGCAGGTGCAGGGGGGCTGTTAACATCTTGCTTCCCACCCCCTTCACCCCAATTGCCCAGGTCAATTGTGGTGTACACCTCCCATTGGCATTACTCCATCTGTGCCGGCACTACTACATCTGTGCCATGGTTGGGAGGCCACCAAAGGTGAGGGGCGCCTCAGCTGGGCGTACTCCTCGTGGCAGGCATGGTCGGGGACGTGGCCGTGGTGACCAGGGAGTAGGGCGACTCCAGGGTGTCCAGGGCAGCCACAGAGGGGGAAGAGGCAGGGGTGCACCACTTGAGCACAATGTTGTGCCATGTGTCGGTGCAGTCATGCCACCACCCCCTATGGTTCCGGGGGATGCAGCTTCTGCATCTGGCACTGGCGCCCGTGTGACCCGGCAGTCCGTTCCATAGACTGCCACGGGCCCAAGGGTAGTGGTAGCTGCAGATGCAGCTGTGGACACCGCCACCCAGGCTCGGGGTCTGCCAGGGCAGGCTGCGTTGGCACTTGAAGAGCCCTTGGTAGATCTCCAACAGGCCAGGGGGAAACCATAGGGGCAGGCCGGGCTGCTCAGAGCAAGACACGTGTCCCTGGGGCAGTCATGTCATCTGCTGCCCCGAACTGCCGGCTGTTGGCAAATGCAGGGGCAGATGCACCCAACAGCACCCCGGCTGTGAGTCTGCCAACCAGGACCATTGCGGTCAATGACCCTGCCACAGCTGATGTTGCTGCACAGGGTCCATTAGTGGGCACCCAGCTGCCACTGACACAAGTCAGGCCTTTGGTCATCCCTCCAGTTGCCACTCCCTTGGCTCAATCCACTGAACCCACTGGCCATACTGGTCAGGGCGGCATTAGCCAGCCAGGGTCTGCACCACAGTCCAAGAGGAGGAAGGTTGCACCTGCAGCACAGGCTGGGACCCCACACACAGCCAGGACCTCCTGCACGTCGAGGAAGAAGCCTTTCTGTAAGCAGGAACTGGACTTCCTCGTGGACTACGTGCGGGGCTACAGCCGTGACATGCTAGTGGGTGCCAATAGTCAGACTACGGCTGCCCAAAGTAACACCCACTGGAAGCATGTTGCGGAACATGTCAGTTCATTCGGCCGTGAGGTGCGCACGGCGCAAGAGTGCAAAAAGCGATGGAATGACATCAAACGCAGCACTAAGGCTAAGCGTGCCTCTAATTACAACTTGACTCTGGTGACGGGCGGTGGGCCTGCACCAGAGGAGGAAGAGCTCACTCCGCATGAGGCACTCGTTGCAGAGTTCATACCACCTGAATTGGTTGAAGGAGTGGGAGAGATGCTGGACTTTGATGCCCAGTCCAGTGAGTGTTGATGCGTGTTTGTTGAGGACGTGTGTGTTTCACTTGTGGGATGTGTTGTGCATGATTGCCGCTACATGTGACGTGTACATGGTTCTGAAGTGTAAGTAATGCAATGCTTCCGTCATGCATGTCTCCTCTGCCTGCATGCGGGGACTCCATGTAGGCATGCTCCCTTGCCCCTCCTCCGCCACTCTGCACCCCAGTTCCACCTTTGCACTGGTGTACTTCAATCTTGCCAATGTGTACTTTCTTGTTCATGCGTCCTGTGTAGATGCTAACTTCCAGTGTAGAATCTGCCAAACATATGCCGTGTGGTACAGCCTTAGTACTTGATGCAGGGTATCTCACTTGTACTGTGCATAGGTCAGATGTCCCGCAGGGACATGAGTGCCCATTCATGCTCCATGTGCATTGCACACATGCCCCTATGTGTCCTTGACTGGATGATCACTGTAATACAAGTCCTTGGTTACATACATTGCCTGCCATCTCATCAGCCTTCCCATGTCAACTGTGGCTCAGTCCTGCGTTGCACACATGTTTAGGGTCTGACAATCTGTGTGGCTCACAGGCCTCAGCCTGTTCAATGGCCAATGACTCTGTCCAACTGTTGTTGTGTCTTCTTCACACATGGGCGGAATCCAGAGTTTTCATCATGTGTCCTGCTTACTGTCCCAGCATCATTTGCAGTGTTGTCACTTGAATCACATTAAGCTGTTGATGCCAGTCAACACTGCCTGTCAATACACAAGTGTATGATCAGCCTTTTGATACCATGCTAGGCATCCCTGCTTTGGTACTGGGGTGGAGGGGTGCTTGGCTTCTAGATATGGTACACATTGAATGCACAATGCACGTGATGTCTGAATTTGACATTGCACTGCCTTCACATTTCCTGGCACACACCATGGAATCCTTGTACATGTAGGTAGTGAGTGGCGTACACATTTTCTGCACTGCATAGACCCACTTCCATGGAAACTGCCACCTTTCAACAGGTCTGATCACAGAAGCAATTCAAAGTTGACCCAGCATGCATGCCAGGTTATATGTTGTGTGTCACATGTCTGCCTGATGCATTTGCTGTCGGTGTGTGTGTGTGTCGTGTGCTTCTGACATGTGTAGTGACCTTTTTTCTCTCTATTTTTCAGGTGATGACGCAATGGAGGCGGAGGATGGTGTTGTCATGCCAGACACAGGGTTGTTACCACTACATCAACCCGGCACTAGTGGGGGTCGTGGGGTGGTAGGCCACGAAAACCCCCAAGTGCTACAGTCCATCTTGTCTCTGGCTGCCTATGAGTCCAGCCTTGATGACGACTCTGACGTTCATGTTGAGTTGGATGAGCATCAAGTCCATGTGTCAGGGGTGAGTGATTCTAATGTGGACACTCCTCTGTCTGCGACACCTGCACTGAGGGATCAGACAGTCTTGGTTCCTCCGCCCTTGGTGGATCGGGATGCAGGGTCACCCTCCACACCAGTCACTGATGTGCCTGGGACATCACGTCGACGGGGGCATGTAGTCGTGCAGCCGCGGGCGGTGCCAACACAGCGAGGACCGCGGTCCTTGGGTCCCGCAGGGGTCAAGCGCGGCAACGCGGTCGCCGCGCGCAACCGCAGTATACTGAGTGGGAGCAAGACATGGCTGCCAATTCAGATCGGCAGGGGGCAGCAATGGAGAACATCGCTGAGAGCATGGAGCGTGTGGCCCGATCTGTGCTCCCCCCTGCTAGGCAGGTGCTTCTCCAGCAGCAGGCAGCACGGTCCACGGCCCGCTCGCTCAGGCTGGGCATGGCGGCCTCAGACAGGGCACGCCAGGCTGAAATGTCGTCTCCGCGTCAAGCAATTGCTGCTCACGCAGAGGCGCACATGGATGCCCTGAGGGAGGAGTATGCTTCCCTCAGATCCACTCTGGGTGTCCTTATGATGTCCCAGAGGCAGCAGGCAGAGGAGAGGTTTGCACAGCTTGAGCGTACCATCTCGGCTGAGCTACAGGCTTGCCGGGAGGTGCAGCAGTTTTCCAGCCAGGCCTTGCAGGAGGAACTCTGTGTTACACGTGCTACCTTGCAAGAGGAAGCAGTGTATCACGTGAGGTTCTGCATGCAGACCCTATGTCACATCGCCACACAGAACCAGGCTCACCCGTCCGGCAGACTTGCTGCCGACGAGGGGCAAGCTGCGGCTAGGCGTGGCCAGGCTACTGTGCCACGTCCTCCTTTACAGGATGAGCCAGACTCGGACGACCATCTATCTCCCACATAGGTCGGGCTGTGCAGGCGTTGAGCCCATGGAGGTTTTTTTTTTGGCTCAGCATCATCGCATGTGGATGTTGAGCAGCACCCTGTACCTCCCCCCTCCTGGGTGCCTCCCCTCCCCCCGGGTCGTATGTGGCCATTTTTGATTTTTCTTTTAGTTTAGTTAGTTAAATTTCTGTTTGATAGTTAGTTTAATTAGGTAATGTAGGTTTTCCATAGATAGTGTAATTAGTTAATAGTTAATATAGTTTAAAATTGCTTGTCTATTGTGCTTTCATGTGACGGTGCAGTGCTTTGTGGCTTTTGAAGGCATCCACTGTCTGTTCCAGCTGGGCCCTTCAGGCTTGTCTTGTGTATGTGTTTGCTGCTTGGGGTCCTTGACTCACATATGCCACTCCTGCCTCCCTTATCCATGGGCTCGCAAGGATGGTTCGGTGTCACAAACTTTTACACAAGGACTTTGGACTGTCATATCTGTGGCATGTCTGGTGCTGTGTGACTTGTGTTTACACCCCTAGTGGGGATGATTTTGGTGTTATTGTCCACTGTTCAGCTTTTGCTAGATGGGGTTTTTCATGATTAATGTGTACATTAATTGCTATGCATTGTGTAGTATGTTTCTTATCTTTACTGTACACGTGCTTGTTGCAATTCATGCTGTAGATAGTGTTCCACACTTTGGATGTGAAAGACGGACTGATGGTGTGATTTATGATGTGACTCTCTGACATGGTCAAGTAATGTGATGCCTGAAGAGACACACACAGATGACTTTGAAGCATTAATCATGTGTTTCATGCCCTTTCTGCAGGGGGGTGAGCCTCCAGAGCACCTTTGCCAGCAGACATGGCCCATTGGATGACGGAATTCTGGACACGTTTGTTGGTGCCCACATGCACATGTGTGCACAAGCAGAGGCACAGGGATTGCAGACCTACATCCTAGAACTGCTGACGTGTTCCAAGGAACTCCAGGCAAGGTGAGCAGCACAGGGGGGCCACAACACAGCAAAGCTTGCACCAGGCGAGTTGCACATGCAGGCTTAGTCACAGCACTGAGGGTGAGCTTGGACGAATATTGGTGTTGAAGCACACAATGCAGCTCAGATGTGTTGGTGGACTGATGGCTGTTGATTGTAAGGTTGTATGGGACACCTGCAGGGGCAGTGGCACATACCCTCCGGTACACCAAGGTCCATTGAGGCACTTGTATCAACCATGTAGCCTTCCGAGACATGGAAAGGGGCAGCTCACAGGGACATACAGCAAGGGACATACTCGGGTGCAGTCCATTTCATTTCCATGTACTTTATGATAAATGCACTGCCAACTTTGTTTCGGTCATGGTGGTACGCAACTTGCTCTGAAGTCATGGCTTGCTATATGGGTCTGTCTGCTTACCCAGGGAACATTGCATGTTGTGTGAATTGTGACACATTGGTGTTCTATTTGCCACGCACCCACCGGCGGCTGACTTACTGCATTGACTGTGTATGACCCGTCACAGGGGTAATGTTATATATGGGTACGAAGCATCTACACCAGATTGTCTGTTTGTAGAGTAGTTTGTTGCTATGGGGCATGTTTGGTGGTGTGTTTTTGTGTAATTTGCACGTACAGGTTGTTGACTGTGGCTCTCTTTGCAGCATTGCAGTGCTCCTGTAACCGGACCTGAGAGTGTGCAGGCAGGAGGCCAGCACTCAAAACCAGAGCTAAGTGTCTTGTTGTTTTTCTTTCAAACTGCTCTGCATAGGCTTGCTGGGGGGTGCACTAATGCATGGATGTATGTGTGATTCAATTTGGTACGTTTTTTTCCCCCTAATCACCCGGAATCCTATGCAATTTTGAACCCTGTACCCTCTACCCGGTGTTCCTGCTTCCCGTACCTATCCAAGCAACGTTCCCTAACCCTCTTTCCCCGCTGGGGTTGCGGATGCCTGTGTAAGCCCCGAACTTGCTGGCGCCAAAACCCTAGAGGGGGTGGTTGGTTCGTACCACTCCTAAGCCTGGACTACAGAAAGCCATGACAATGATGTCCAAGTTTGTTTGGATTGTGTATGTGTTCATGCAGGTAGTACATTTTCGTGCATTCCCTACTTTCATGTGTCATTCCTCCTCCCCTCTCCTGCCACTCATTCCAGTTATCCAGTGTGCCAACACCTGTCCCGACTGCATATCCCTGAACCTCCTTCCCCACCAGGGTCTCAGGGGCCTGTGTGAGTTTGACCTTGCAGGCACCCGGGACACGGTGGGGGTGGTTGTTTCGTGACACTCCCGCGCCTGTACACGGGACCTGTGACAGTACACATCCGTTCATGGTGCATCATCCTATGTTATGTACCACACATGGTTCACATCCTGTTGTGACATTGTTTTACTGTGCTACCTTGGTTGTTGCATCATTGTGGTAGTACTTGGCCTTTGTGAGGTACTGCTACGTCAAGTCATCTACTGGAGGGTGTTCTGGTTCGTTTTTATGTCTTGGATTTTGTGATTTTGGAAATGAGTGTGGATTCTGAGGGTGCAGGCACCTTTTTACACACAAGGTGGGAGATGGTGACAAAGGGTAAAGGTGATCCTGTGGCCAGGTGGAATTGAGGGTTGAAGGCTCCATGACCCAGGTGCAGTTGTTCAGTGGGTCATGGTCATTTGTGAGGGAGGGGGGGGTTGTTGTTGATAGTTGCCTTGCCCTGCAGTGTGATGGGAACTCTGACATTGTAATGGTGGTATCCTATGTACATGTTGTGTTCTGCTGATCAATGCCTGTTCATGTGTTGTGTTTACCTTTCAGGTGCGAGGGGATAGTTGTGGTTTGACATGCTGGGGTGTACAGATGGTGAATGTTCACATGTGATGTGTAGAGAACACTGATGGTCACTTGAGTGCACATGCATATGTTGAGTGCATGTCCTTGCAGACCCACACACTTGCACTCTGATGCACTACATGTACTCCCACCCTTGCATATCCACGTGTACACTGTTTGCTTTCTGGTGGCCACTGTGTCCCTGCAGCACATGTTCTGTGACCAATTATGGATCCTGTACATGCCTAATTTTCTTTTTGATGTGGTCTGTCGCTTAGATGTGATGCTCAGGGTGTGCATCACACACAATGGCTGTTCACTGTGCTGTGCGCTGAGCAGTGTGTTGCAGGAGTAGGACACAGCACACAGAAGCTGCAGTGTTGATTTTGCAATGCACAATGTGCATGTAGACAGGCATTCATTGTTATGTTACGTCTACAACTCTTGTAATGCATTTGGAAATGACTTATTTTGGGTGGGAGGTTGTTGGTCTGTCATTTCATCTGATTCCAGGTCAGGCATCATTGTCTGATGCCACTGTACATTTTGGACATGGCAATGTGTACCTTATTGTTACTGTGTTGGTGTATGGGTATTGCTTGCCATGTCATGTTGTGGTTTGGGAGGGTTTGAGTGACATAACAGTGATGGCCATGGCCTGTTTTGCAGGTGTGTGTGATGCACACCTTGCATGTCAGGGTCATCCGCTTCTCAGAGCAACTAGCTGAGGGTAGATCTCTCTCCGCGGCAGGGCCCTCCCTCTGGAACAGCCTTCCTGCCTCACTTGAACTTGAGGGGAACCATCTCCGGTTCGGGAAGCACCTCAAGACCTTCCTCTTTGCTTCTGCTTTCTCTCTGCCTCTCCCTTGCGGAATTCTTCACTGGAACTGCACTGGATCTGCAACTTGGCCACTCTCACCGATCTCGGTCCCTGGCCTAGCCACTCTCCACTTGCACTGCCTCCCTGGCAACCCCTGCACTGCGGTACTGTCTCTCTATCCCTACAGCCCCCCCTTCCCAGCACTTGTCTGCACTTACCTTTGCAGTTGCCACCAGCTGACCTATGTATTTGTTTTTGGTCTACTTCCCCTGTACTGCACTCCCCCCCCCTCCCCGTCCCCTTGCACTTTTCCCTTCCCCCTACCCCTGCACTTGCACAATCTAAATGACACCTGGCCTAGTAGTACCGTTGTCTGTCTTCCCTTGTTCCCCCTTCCCTGCCTCATCGCACCTTGAAATACTTGTGTATAGGCCATATCATGTCATATGTCATATGTGTGCCTTTTGGTCACACAGGATAGCTTGTGTTTAAGTAGCTAGGGATGCAGACGATGTGGCACTTCCATGGCAACTATCTCAGGGTGGTAGGGTTGTGACAGTTGACTGTCTCTTTGTCATCATCGATTGTCACCTGGTATGTGCCAGGCCTGTGTGCACTCCGCAGGGGTGGGAGTTTAGGTGAAAAATGTGGCCACAAGCTGGGTCCGGGCTTCCTCGCCACGTGCCCTGTCCCCTCCCCTGGGCAGCGCCTGTGCCTGTGGTTGGGGATGTGGGGGCACCACCATGTCCACGGGGACGCCCTGCCGTGTTGCAACATTGTGCAGGACACATGCTGCCACAATGATTCTGCACACTACTGGTGGTGCATAGAGTAGTTGCCCGCCAGAGCGGTCAAGGGAGCGGAAACGTGACTTGAGCACTCCAAATGTGCGCTCCACTATGGCCCTGGTTGCAATATGGGTGGCGTTGTATCTTACCTGGGGTGGTGTGGTGGGGTTCCGGATTGGCGTCATCATGTGGTTGCTCAGAGGGTAGGCACTGTCCCCTGGGGAGGTGATAATAGTTGAGATTATTAGGGTTTGGGTATTTGTCTGTGTGTGACTTGCATGCATGTGCAAGGGAATTTGTACTCACCTAGGAGCCATATGTCGCCATGCTGCCCAGCTTCCAGGTCCCGGCTCAGGGCGGACATTCTGTATATGAAACTGTCATGGGTGGAGCCAGGGTAGTTTGCATAGACAGAGGTGATGATTCCCTTTGCATCGCATACCACCTGTGCATTGATGGAATGCCAGTGCTTGCAGTTTTGGTAGATGTGCTCAGTGGCCCTAGGTGGACGTAGGGCCACATGGGTGCAATCTATGGCACCGAGCACTTTGGGGAAGTGTGCCACCCTGAAAAAATCCAGGACAACGGGCTGCCTTTCTGCGGGTGGTCTGGGCATGTATATGTGCCTGCGGACTGAGGGGCGCGCTGTCATGATTGCCAGTACCTGGTGTAGGCAGCGTGACTGTGTGGCCTGTGAGACCCCCCCCACTATGGCAGTAGTCCGCTGAAATGACCCAGTGGCCAAAAAATGCAGGACATTGAGCAGCTTCTCCAAGGGGCTCAATGCTTGGGAGCAAAGGGTGGGGGATGTAAGGTCATCTTCCCACTCCCTGACCATGTCTAAGATGATGTGGGGTGGAAACCTATACCTGCCATAGACCTGGTCGTCAGGCATCCCAAAAAGGCTTGTCCGTGGTGCGAAAATGCGTGCCCTGGCTATTCTCCTCCTCCTGCGGTGTCCCACGATCAGTGCTGCGACAAATGGGGTATTCATCGTAGCTGTATATACGTGTTTGTTGTTTGCGCGCACTTTTGTACTGTGCGCGGGGACGCTTCTGCCTGCCTTCGTGTGGCGGAGGCGTTGACGCCTGTGTGGGTCTTTTGCCGTGCGCGGGTTTCCCGTATTTGGATCCATGAATACGGGTTGTTCGCGTGCGTGTGGGCGTTCCGTGTAGTTCCCTGCAGTCCTTCCCCAGTTACGCCTTCTTTTTCACGCGTTGTTCCCCATTCCGCGTGTTACGCCCACTGTTCCGCCCACTTTGGTTGTGTGCGCCGCGCTAGGTGCGCTTTTGCTGTGCGCGTAGCGCACGCCGTGTATGCCTGCGTGCGCCATGGCTGGATTGGGCGCACGGACAGCGGGAAACACGCGCAGCGTCTTCCTTGAATCGCACGCGTGCGCGTGTGCTGCATTTCTCACGCTTGCGCTCCCTTGCGCCTGCTTGCACATGGATTTTCGGCGCACGTTTGTTCCATGAATCGGCCCCAGTATCTTCTCACCCATGACACCCAACCATGTAACACTACCATTAGAAACGGAAGACTGCATTCAAGATTAATAACATCTTGGAACCTTTAGCTAGAACTTTCCCCATGTCTAATCTCAAGAAAGTCAGCCCTTCTACTGCTATCACTAACACCAATGCCAAAAACTAACACAGTCCATTGTCAGCACATAGGCTTCTCACTCGCAACACTCCCAAAACCCAATCTACAGAAATCCCAAGTACATCTAAAGCCAATTGCTCTAATCTCAAATGTGCACTAATAAACTCTAGATCCCTGGTTCTACACTCCACTGAGATATCTGACCTCATACATACTGAAAACTATGACCTCTTGGCCATTACGAAAACTTGGCTACACGCCACTGAAGTTCCCGCCCTTATATTAGCTATTCCAGATGGATACACTATCCAAAGATCCAATAGAATTGAGGCACGTGGCAGAGGTATAGCCCTCATTGTCAAAACTAATCTCTCAATCAGACTGGCTCCCACCCTTGACATTAAATCATGTGAAAGTCTCACAGCCAAGCTATCTGTCAACAATTCACAGACTCTCACCATCCACTTGCTATACAGACCTCCAGGCCCTATGGGTACCTTTGAAGAGGACATTGCCACTATCCTATCAACTAATCTAAAAAACTCTTCATAAGTCATCCTTTTAAAGGACATTAACCTGGGATTCAATAACTCTAAAGACCTTCATGCCTCTAATGTGGCCAATACTCTCACTGAACTCGGGTTTACTTAGAGAGTGCTACAACCAACCCACATCAAAGGAAGAATACATACTGGGTGGCAGATTACAATTGTAAGATCTCTATCTCATCAATCTACCCCCAGCTCTGGACAGACCACCACCTTCTGGCATTCTCCTTAGCAACAAACAAACCTGCCGCTATACCCAGTCAGTTGGCCCCGCCTATACAAACTAGGAATAAATAAAATATTACCCCTGACAAATTACTCCCCGTGATTCTCCCCATACTCAATTCTCTGCTAAAAACCTGGGTCCATAGATACTAGTAAATCAATAAATTAAAATGATATCCACCTCCCTTGACCTAATCGCGCCATACAAACTGAGACAAAGTAAACCCAAAGCACATCTTAACTCTTGGTACACACCGCACCTGAAAACAATCTGTACCAAAAAAGACAATGCAAGGTATCCTGGAGATTACTACCATCGGAGGAAAACAAAATCAACCTCAGGACTATAAGTGCATTCTATAAGCATGAAATACTCCTGGCCAAATGTGAAACCTATAATAATAGAATAGCACCAGCCAACTGAAGTACGAAGGAACTCTTTGCCATCTTAAAAGAATTAAAAGCCCCCATCCCAGTGCCGGACAGCTGTGTAAAAGATAAACCTTGGTGTTGAAATATACAGCAAGCATTAACTAACAAAGTCATAAACTTACAAGATAAAATTGCCAAAAAAAATAGCACGATCCAAAAACACTCCCCCTAACATCTGCAATAATACCAATCTACCTAACAATACTGCATGCCCACCCCGATTCAAGTTCTCTAAAGTCTCTATCAGTGAGACTGAAAAGATGATACTCTCGCTCAAACCATCCAATTGTCAGGGTGACCAATGCCCAGCCCAACTGATAAAGGGTGCAGCTAGAGATCTATCCCCCTTCATTTCCAAACTCATTAATGCCTCATTCTCCTCAGGCACTATACCAAGGAACCTCAAAGAATCTTGGGTGCTCCCTTTACTTAAAAAAACAGACCCTACACCCTGCCATACCCACCAACTACCTACCAATCACAACAGTGCCATTTCTCTTGAACATCATAGATAAAATGGCCTACCTCCAAATACAGAAAAATTTGGAATCCAACCTCTTGCTAGGAGCACGCCAATCTGGCTTTCGGCCACAGCATGGTACCGAAACAGTCTTAATAGACCTTAAGGCCCAGATTGATGAGCTTAGGGATAAAGGGAACTCAGCCTTACTCCTCCTTCTGGACCTATCGGTTGCATTTGACCTTGTGGACCACAAGGTCCTTTGCAGCCACTTGGACTTGGCTGCTCACTTCTCTGAGGAAGCTTTAACTTGGATACAATCCTTTCTCAACAACAGGGCTATGAGGGTCTTCTCCACCACTGCGGCTGCAAACCCCATCCTTATCACTTGCTGGGTGCTTCAAGGATCATGCGTCTCACCCACCATATATAATATTTTCACGAAGCCCCTTTTCGACGATCTGGGCAATCTTGGTATCACCTACACTAATTATGCCGATGATACCCAGATTCTCATTCCACTTTCTTGGGATTACGAAAAGGATTTGGCTTTGGCGAACAAGGTCTATCTCATCATCCAGGCATGGATGGCCACCCACGGACTATGCCTGAATGTCGATAAGACTGAGATCATCATCCTGGGGACCCCTGCAACCCTCAACAAACTGAGATGTACATATTCTACCTTCAACATTGATAATAACCCTATCACGGTTGCTAGTTAGGTGAAAACACTGGGTTTTTACCTGGATTCCACCCTCTCTTTCAAGAAGCAGGTTAATGTGATGGCATCTGCCACTGCATACACTTGCAAATTGATTAGAGCAGGCAAACCCTTCCTGTCCAACAGCAGCTGCTTGACTCTGGCCAGAGCACTCGTTCTGTCAAAATTGGATTTTGTAATTCTCTTTACATCGGAGAAAATATGGAGATCATCAAAAAAATCCAATCCATCCAGAACAATGCTCTTAGAGCCACCATTGGTATTGCCAAGAGAGAACATATCTCCGAAACCAGAAGACTAAATAATTGGCTGACAACACATGATAAAATACAACTTAAAGCCGCCTCACTCATTCATAAATGCTTGAACAATGCTGCTCCCTGTTATCTGACTGAGAGATTTACCAGGAAAGTTCCCACAAGACTCACCAGACTATCTAGCACTAATTGCCTATTAGTCTCTAGATTTAAACTCTCTAGAGTGGAGGGCCGCAGCTTCATGGTCAAGGCGTCCCAACTATGGAACTCACTACCCCCTCCTATGCGAGAGGAGCAATTGTACCTAAAATTCTGTGAGAATCTCATAAGATGGTTTAAAGACTATGACAAGTAAGACATTTTACTAGTAAAGCCATGATCTTCCAATCAGTCTAACCAACCTCTGGGTGACCCTGGACTACCCTCACACTCTTTTACATATTTGTGTCTGCACTATCTGTGTCCCTAGGATATTGACGGATGACATCCTCAATAATGCCACATATAAGATCTGAAGTATATTCCTTTGTTGTATAATAAACTGTATTTGTAAATGTGATTCTGCTCTGTATAACTAAGCTGTAAGTTCTCTTATGCAATGCGCCCTGATACCAAAGTGTCTGGTGCGCAATACTAGTAATAAAACAAACAAACAAACAAACAAAGTTGCTCTATGGAATAGAGATATACAATCCGGCTCTCATAGATTACCTAACAAACCTGGAAGCCCGGATTTGGAGAAGAGTCCTTCATCTACCATCTTCTATGCCTCACACATTTATTCAATACAAATTGGGCATCATCTCTTTGAAGGCCAGAGTCCTGTGGCAATATTTGTCCTTCTATAGGAAAATGCTATTACCACAGCCAGCTCCCTGATGGAGGATTTTGCTGAGGCATTTGAGCGGGGTGGCTCTCAAGCCCTACAAAATCTTACAGGGCTTGCCCTGCTGTCATTGGCTGAAACGGGATGCTCAGAGAGTGACCTGAAAGGGAATCCTGACAAAGTTAAGAAGACCATTTTCAGGGCACAGTGACAGAATTTCACTCTTATTCCGTCCTTGATCATCTTAAGGCCACTCACAAATAGCAGAGATGTCACACCACATATCTATCCATCTAATCCAGCAAGACTGCGCAATCTCTACATTTTTGAGATTCCGCCTTTAGCTGATATAATCAAAGGACACACTATTGAGATATGGTTTAGTAACTGGGCCGCAGACTTATGCAGATTTTGTAGAAACGAATCTGTGGAAGAAATACTGAAGCATATTTTGTTGGACTCTGCTGCCTTGAAATAGCTGCTTGATAAAGTGTTCCATAAACTTATAATCAAGGTCACCCTGGATATTGACGCAATGTGAAATTTTTGTTAATCAGGAATTACAATATTCACTGTAAATGCAGTTGTATACTTCATTGACTCAGTAGTGATTGATCATGCAGATTGATTTCCTTCTCTGCGAGGCCTAATTCTTTTTTCGTGGAAGTAACCTTTGTTTTTACTTTGTGTTTATCTTTTTTCAGTTTTTACTCTTTTTGTATGCATTGTATTTTGGCGTTTGTAAAGTGTTTAAATATAGTATTGCTCAGTTTTAGTGTAAATTGTAAAAGGTTGAATTCATTTTAATCCTATAAAACAAAAAAAATAAAAAACAACAACAGTACTAAATAGACTCAACAAGAATCTGCAGGACCTAGAAAATGTGAATTTGAAAGCAAACTTTTAAATATCTGAGTGATGTGGTGTCACAAATTTGACCAAGAAACAGATCCTAAAAGATAACAGCTTTGCTGGTTTGCCTGATCCTTCTTCAGTTAAAGGAACACAATACTTTCTCGACTTTGCAAATATGTGCAGGATATTCATCAGGTATATTTTCCATACTGTTATCAGATATCACATGTCTAATGAAGAAGGCCATTGCCTATTGTGTGGGATAGAATCTGTGGCTTTTCAAACTTTTTTAAAATCCTGTTTTACACCATCATTTATTTATTTATTTATTTATTTATTTATTTATATATTTGTATAGCGCTGCAGCCCGCAGGCATCAGAGCGCTTCACAAAAAGACAGACTGGAGTATAGAAATGGGACAGGTCAAAAGTCACATGTAACAGACATTTGGAGCAGAGATGGGCTAGTTGGCTGTCGGGAGTAGGGATCTTATTTAAAGAGAAGTGTCTTGAGTTGCTTCTTGAAGACTAGATGGTTAGTTTCCAATCTCATCCCAGGAGGGAGTTTATTCCATATGAGGACTGCCTTGGTCGTGAATGCCCTACCTAAGCCTTTAGCTTTTTTGGTAGGAATAACTCGCAGGAGGCCAGATTTATTAGGCCTCAAATTGCAATGTGATTCGTACCACACAAATTGCTTTTTTAGGTAAGTCGGTGCTTTTCCACATAAGCATTGGTGTACTAGAGTAATGGCTTTGAATGTGAGACGATCCTCGATCGCCAGCCAATGTAAGTCCTTTCTGTCTTTTGTGATGTGATCTCTCTTGGGTGTATTGGTGATTGTTCTGACTGTGTTACTTATTGTTACCTCACATCCTAGAACAAGTTGTTCATGATCATACTACAAGTTCTGTTCTCTGGTAGCAGCACCTTGCTCATCAAAAGGAAGATATCACTTGCTGACTGTACTATAAGCCTGGTTCCTGTGAGCATAACTATTTGGTGTCTGGAAAATAACCATTGGCCGTTCATGAGGCTTGCTTACAAAATCACCAGTTGTTGTCTGGAGTGAAATCTAAAGTGCAAAAATTAACCAATCACTGAAACTTTAAAGCATTACAATGCATAGAATCCTGAAACGGTAAACTTGCCAAGAGGGCTTTTTTTTCGCAGATTAGAGTGTCATTAAAACATATATCCACGGTGCAAAAAATAAGGAAGCAACCCCTTTATCTTGGTGATATCCTGAATTACCAAAACGCTCAAGCAGAGAAATAGTTATGGTTTGCAAAAAAGACATTTATCTGCTACCACCTTGCTTGGCCAACTTTGCCTGAATTTTGATCCAACCAGGGAGCCCTAAGAGATACAATGCAAACAAGCATTGGCAATTCCAACATGTTGGGATTTTGTGTAGACATGGCAAAGGCACTAGCCAGGAACTGCCATAGTGGCTATGATGGGAAGAGGTGCAAAATGGTGCAAGTACCTCGGGATCTAATAGCAGGAGCTGGCAAATGCCTAATGTACTTAAGCCAAATCTGTTGGTGTTGCCAATGCTTATTTTATCCAGGACTTCAGTGAACGACACAAAGTGTGCTTGTAAATCGAGTGGCAGAAGACAGACCTGTTTGAAACTTTTATTACACCAGTAGCGGGTTTACAGCTCCAATTAAGTGATTAACTCTCAGACAACTGCTTTGAAAAAAAAAAAACACTGGCAGGCACTGTGAGTGCAACGTTTGATGGTAAGGCTTGACTATAGCAAGCTCAAAGAGTTCCTATGAGGAGGTGTTTTGGGCGGACAGGGGCAGAAACTGGGTGGGAATGGCCATAGGGATGAGCATGGCCATGGGCAAACAACCAAACACCTACAAGCGTAGGTGTGTCCGTCCTCACAACCCATTTCTCCCTATCTGTACTCTAATGCAATACTAATGGCTTACAGGTGTCGCAAGAGACACCTAATTACCCAAACTAAAAAAAGATTACTGTTCTTTAGGGACAAACCCTCAGTACCACTCAGGTCCCTACCATTTTCTCTGTGGAAGATACTGGATCTGACTGTCCCCTCTGTAGTGCTCTGCTCCCAAAGAACTTCACATCTACTGGACACAGGTCACCACGAAGGGAACGGGGAAGTGGACAAAATAAAAAAAAACAACACAGGAGCTCTCATTCTCTTCTTACTTGAAGACCTGATGAAAAACAAATGACACTACTATCAATTTCCTTGGTAATGCTGCAATATCCCCACCTTCTCTTCCCTTATCAGTTCAGTTACACATACCTGTGACCCCCTCAGCTAATGCATTCAGGAGATGTGAGATTTACAGTGTATTTAAATACATTGTCAAAGAGTCTTTTTGCTTCTGAATTAGTCTTTTCTTTCTCCTATGTTAACTTGCATATTTATTAATGTGAAGTCTTTACATTTTCTAATTAAGTTCTCCCTATATTAACTCTCCAACAACTATATGTTAACTGGTTAAAGTAACTATTAACTTGCTAATTCCCTAATTCTATTTATTTCTCCAGATTCAAACGTTGTATTTACATGAACTTGTGAACACAGCTGTGTGTGGCTTTACTTCTACCCACTGACTCTGAGCATCCTCAATTCAAAGTTCTTCTTTCAAAGTGGACCGGCCCACACTCTTCGTTACTTGCTCGCATCACCTGGTTGGCCACGTACACTAACTCCACACTCGTGCAGGTCACCTAGTTGGTCGCGTTCACTACTCCTACTCATGCACATCACCTGGTAGGTCGTTTTTACTGCTGACATTATGGTCAGGCACTTGAAAGATGAAAGACTGCCTACTGAAGTGCCGCTGCTGCTCTTGACACACAAGGCTCTGCTCGGTTTCGGTCTCCACTCGGTTTCGCGCTCTGTCATAAAATGTTATCAACAACATAATGTTTTCTATCCCACTCAGCCTCTGTTATATACATATATATTAATCTTACACACAATGGGGGTCATTACGAGGTTGGAGGTAAGGGATTACCGGCACCGGTAAGGGTGCCGATGCCAGTAATCCTGTACCTCCGTATTCCGAGTTCCCTTTGCGGGTCCTTCCTTACCTCCTGCTTTTAGCAGGAGTTAAGTACGGGACCTGCAAAGGTACCTCGGAGGTAATTACGGTACCGTAATTTACGGTGCCGTAATTACCTCGTTCCCCATTCCCATTGAGCCCTATGGGGGAGAAATGGGAATGGGGAAGGGCAAAAGGTGAATGGGGAATTACTGGTCCCTCCAACCCTGGAATGCACCGGTAATTACTCCATACACCATGCCGGATTTGGGATGGTTTCGGAGGCAACCATGGAGCTAATTACTCCATGGTTAGCTCCAAACCCGGAATGTGGCCCAATATCTTTGTTTTTGCTAGAATCAATTAAACCTTTTACAAATTGGTTCCAATTTAATTAAATCGCTGCACTCCCATCAGAATTTATGAACCTTGACCTTCTCTTCTCTCAAAATGCAAAAATTCCCTTCTTCCTAAGTCTCTTCCTTGTACAGCTGCTAAAGGTCCAACTTTAACTTGGAGCTCTTAACATCATCCTGTTACTTCGACTAAAGTGAACAAATGCAGTTTAGAATCTTCACTAATTCTACTTGTTTCACCAGGATTCTATTCCTCATGCTTCTAATGCATGTCACCATTTTTGCTTGGGAAGGCCTCAGATGTCTCAACACTTTAGGTAAGAATAAACTCTTTTATTCACAACGTCCCAATCCCCTACTCTCCACCCTATGTATTGCACCTGCTAGTTTATTAACCCTGACAATACCAATGAAATACCAATTGAGTCATTGCACCACAGCTGCTGGTAATAGAAGTGCTGAGAAAACATTGGGTCTTTTCTCCAACATTAACAGTGGCCTTTTATTCAACTAGAAGTACTGGACGTAGTTAAAGCTTGTATGATAAGCAAACACAAGATGTCCCATGATCTGCCCACTGGTGACTTGCAAACTCTACCATTGTGTTCGGCGCCCAAGCAAGTATTATCTGTGGATTTTAATGTTGACATTCATCGTTCTGTTCGTTGCAAAGCCATCATCCTGACTGTAACACCTTTACCATGATGTCACCTGTTTCACTCTGACCTAAAATGTCAGATGTTCTGACCTAGGAGGAGTTTACAGCAAGAGCCTTTTAAAATATGTACCTGGTTTGTGTCAGTCAGTCAATCACACTCTTGGTATTAAGCCTGCTCTATCTTTGCTAAATGAACTCCAGACCAGTAAGCAAACTGGGTTTGTCAAGCATGTGCTCTACCAATATCTGCACTGTTTTGTCACCGTTCTACAGGACGACTGGGCAAACATGTGCTGATGGTTTTCATATAACAACGCATACACTCATCAGAAGGACCTCTGGAGATCACCCATATGTTTTCCTTCTCTCTTCACTCTTGACACACCAGCCCCAAGTGTGACTATTACTTTATGTGACCTTGCCTGTGCATGTCTCTCTGCTTCTTTAAATCTCCATTCCCCAGAAGGCCATTTGGTATGATATGCCAACCACCTATGTGCAACCTCTCCTTTTCTATAAAGTTGGATTGCAGGTATGGTTATCATCCAAGATTTTAATTGCATGGAACATGCCTTTTGAACAAGGTGGTCATTTTTCTATGTTCTGCATTATCAATATCTAAAATGTCCTTTAGCATGGCAAGGGTCATCCTACCTTCGGTGAGTGACAGTTAACTGGTTACAGGGTTTTGGTTCTCTAAGGCTTCTGTCAAGTCCTGCCTTGCTTGGTCCGAGGGAGCTGTTGAACCCTGCAGACCCACAAGGGCATCTGTCTACAAATGACTACAGAAAACAGCTGCACCCGACACACCCCAAGGGAAAGGGAAAGTGTAGAAAATAGCAAACAGCTGATTTCCGATTCTTCCAAATGGTATGGAGATCTGCAGAGGGTAAGAAAAGAAACAAGCAAAATAATAAGCATTTACTGTATCTATATGTACCTTACTCTTCACTCCCACCAGTATCCTTCCAATATCTGTGCTCCTCTTCTATCTGCTGAGAGGAGAGTTCTTGGAAAAAATATATGAGGAAGCAGTTTCTGCAGGAGTGCAGCAAGTGAAGAATTCAATTACCTATTTCATCTGGAGATTTCTTTTTCGAAAGAAGAGAAGCTCTTGAATCTTCCTTTAACAATACCCTTTTACCTAAGAGATCTAACTGCAGTTAACTGAAATCTGAAAACTAACCTCGCTCTCACTAATCTATCCCTAATTGATTGCAACTAAAATGTTTAATTCTAAGAGTTACTAAGAGTTACTTGTCCTGCCTAAAAGGAATTCCTCTCGTATTCTTTTCATACACTAACACTTAGAACCTATTTTCTTCCTGAAAAGTAGTTGTGTTGCAAACAAAATTCTCTTTTTATTTAAACATGTGTCTTTTCCTTCCTTCTTTTAAATAACTACACAGAGGGAAAATTCTTGTCCTTGAAGTCTTCTATGGTAGGTGCTTAACATGGCAATCTCTTGTAAACACTAATCTCTTGATGGGAGACAGGGTGAAAAGGACCATATTGTAAAGCTTCCACAGAGACACTACTCCTTTCGTTTCTCTGCAGTTAGGGGGGAAATAAACTTCAGCCTGTGGAAAGAAACACAGAGACATACGGAACGCATCAATGCAGTTCTCAGCCTGCCCAGGTAGCAGCTAGTTTCTACCGAGTTTGTGTAGCACCATTTTCGGATGTTTCTTTCCAGTGCATGCTTAGTACTGGGTTCGTGCGAGCAAACGGTTTCAACTGGAGTGCTAAGCTAAAACTTCACTGCATGTACAAATAACGCTGTCATCTTTGCCTAACTGATAGTGTTTGGAGTCCAGGTCCAGTTTTTAACATACTAACTAATTCTAGAACAAAAACTAGAGCACTCACTCCAGCAGCGCCGCGCCCCAACGTAAATCTTCCTATGTCCACAAAGAGAATCTCCAAACAAATGTCTCTCTGTCCTGAGCCTTATCTTCAATCAGAAAAAACTTCACAGTACTCAAATGTCTTGAGCTTCATAGGAGCAGGACCTTCCTAAAAGCAGTTTGGAATGTTTTCTCTCACGCCTTTGTTTATAGGAGAAATCAATCATTACTCAGCTCCACCTATACCATGTTTCTTTGGGATAGCTTCAGGTTTCTGGATGGCAAGGTTAAGGTCTATACCTACTAAACCACTAATCAGTAGGCTAGTGAAACAAAGTCTCCCTGAGAAAGAATCAGCCCAACCCATGCATACAGGCCTAGCACCCTCAAACCCTGTGTACTGGCCTTGCACCCCCAAGTGACTGTGACCTAGAAAGCAGGTCCACCGACCCCTGTCCTTAATGATAGTCATGTCTGATTCATGACTGTGCTGCACCCAATGTAATTGTTTTTATTGACTGAAAAGTTGATGGACCAAAGGATTATTCCTGGGAACCCACATTTGTTGTTAATTCCTCAGATCTTGTTCCTGTTCAATCCTCTATCAATCTCATGTTGCATGTTTTTTCAGAGGGCTGTATGATGGCATGTGATAGGTGTACCGTGTTTATCTCTAAAGGATACTTCTGAATTTCGGGATGTGTTGGGTTTTTGACTGTGTGCCTTTGTCAGCAGGATATTTCAGAAACGTTTCCTGCAAAGCTAGTTCATGTCAGGAAGGGTGGTCAGCAGTGTTCACATCACAATACACAATTAGAGGTTGGTGGGAAAGGGTACTAGTCCATTTAGGGCCACCGCATGTTTCCATTATGCAGCTGACATCTTCTATGTTTTGTCTTATTGACTTGCTTGGGGTCTCCTTTAAAAGGGAGCGTGGCTTAGGAAGTACACATGCCATATCCCACCTCTGATTGCCTGAGCTAAGCTACTGCAGTCCTCTATCCTCCCTTTTCTCTCTGTCTTCTTTGTCTGTGCTTGTTCAGCATTATTTCTCCAGTATCTCCACCCCTTTTATCCTCAATTTCTTGGGGTATCATCATCCATGACTTCGTCCTGATGTCCTCCTTCTTACATGAATTCATATTCCAGTTTCTTTATTACTTTCATCTGTTCAACAAGCGGGCTTTATTTCCTGTTCCTAGGATTCTTATTCAAATCTACACAAGCTGCTAAGGAAGAGATGTGGCTTTAGGAGGTGTTGTCCTTACCTTCATTATCCGATTGGAAAAGGTTACAGAACAGTAACTGGATATTTAGCAATCAACACCACTCATCTGTTGTCATTAAATTAGCTTTATTTCGTATCGTTCTGCATACATAGAAATAAAGAATACAATATACAATAAAAACAGTATTCTTAACAAAGATAATGTATTGCAGTAAAAAAAGAAAGACACACACACATATATGTATATAGGCCAAAAGAGTTAAACTGACCACAAACTAATGCAATACTATTTAATAGACAATCAAATGTATTGTCTGACCAACTTAATTCCACTAGGTGAGTGGTAGGGAACATAATAGAAACAACCATGTGTGGCTTACTAGAGCAGCAATGCATACTTTCCTTTGAAATCTGTCTAAAATATGAGGTAACATATAACGAATTTGCATAAACAGATGCATTTATGGTAACGTTGTCTTCAGTTCAGGTCCCTAAAACGTGGAAGAAATATACTATTACTTAAATGGGACTAGTGTGGGCAAGAAATGAGAACATGAATTGAGACATCTGGTATATGAGGAGAAAACAAGCAAACGCACTGTGAAGGACACTAATTAGGCCTTCAGGCCAGTGTGCAATTAATAAGCAAACAATTAAAGTATGACCTTGTGATCAGCCTTCAGAGCAGAATCAAATGAAGCAGCAGCAAAATCCTGTTGACTTGGATTTCACAGCCCTAACTCCTCTCTCACTTCCTTTTTAATCACAGGCAAACCAGGTATTTTGCTCTCTGACAAAAGTCATCTGTTGATCTATAATCTGCCTGTATAAAACCAAGCTGCAAACAAACGTATAGGTTCCCTCCCTCTGTCTCTCTTTCTCTCTCTCTGTCTCTCTTTCTCTCCGTCTCTCCCTCTCTCTCCCCCACTCACACTCTGTTATTCTTTGCATTCTCTGAAGTAAACGTCACATGCTTGCTCTATTCCTCTGGAGACACAGATCAACGTCTTGGAGTCACGCTCTCAGAAATAAGTAGTCATCCTCATAATATTCTTAGAGGCTTATCCTGAGATGAGGTGCTATTGCATATACATGCTGATTGGTGATTATTCAAGATACTACACCTTTGCACACATGAAAATGAAGCATGCCATATCTGCCTAAAAAGATATTATTAAATTGTCCTGCTCCTTCTGATTGAGACTACAACAGGTTTCATGAGCAACATGCTTCACATTGTGTAATACATTTTGAGGTACTGTGAATTATATGTGTGCCTTGCAAACTATGTTAAGTAAAACAATACAGAGTTTATTCACCACCCATAGCAAAGAAACAAAGGGCCTCATTACATGGTAGGCGGTAAGGGTTTACCGGTACCGGTATTTTACCGGTACTGGTAAATCCTTACCGCCTTACTACGAGGTCCCTTTGCGGGTTGGGGAATTTAACGCCTGCTTTTTGCAGGCGTTAAAAACCAACCCGCGAAGGGACCAGTGGAGCTAATTACGGTACCGCAATTTGCGGTACCGTAATTAGCGCCTTCCCCATTCCCATAGAGCCCTATGGGGCAAAAATGGGAATGGGGAAGGGCAATGGTGGAAGGGGGAATTACCGCCCCGCCAACCTTGGAATGGGGAGGTAATTTCCCTTTCCACCAAGGCGGTGCCGGTATTTTACCGGCATGAACCATGGCGCTAATAGCGCCATGGTTCACCGCCTTCCGTGTAATGAGGCCCAAAGAGTTCAGCCACGTTCCTAACTGCATTTGTAGATTAGTGGAGTTCTTTAAAAGGCTCTCACATCTCTACTGATCTTTAGTAACACTGTACTGATGAGGGACAGGATTACTCAAGTGCAAATGAGTACACTCTGCATAAAGTCCTCTGTCACTTTGCTAAAAATAGAGTAACCCAATCCCACTCCCCACACGTAAGTCCTGCACTTTAAAGGCAAGACACACTCTTCTTTGATGTGGTGTCACTGTCATCAGTGAACACATATTAGTACTCCAACACTGGAAGACAAGCATATCCCTGGCTGGACATGTCAGGTCTTTACCAGGGATAGACTAGTGTATGCGAACCTGCTCAGATGGATGATCAGGGAATCTGCTGCGAAGGATGTCCAGTGCATCTGCTTGGTGGGATATCCATACATTGCAAGGATGGATCGGCAATTCATCTTCTAGGATGGATGGATGGATGGATGGATGGATGGATGGATGGATGGATGGATGGATGGATGGATGGATGGATGGATGGATGGATGGATGGATGGATGGATGGATGGATGGATGGATGGATGGATGGATGGATGGATGGATGGATAGGTGGGTAGTTTGGTATGTGGTTTGAGTGAGTGGCTGGGTGGTTGATTTCTGGATGAATGAATGGATGGATTGAATAACCAGCTGGAAAAAGTAATGGAGGATATATTTATGCATATGCATGAAAGGATGGGTGGAATAATGAATGATCGATGGATGGACAGATGACTGGAAGTATATCTTTGCTGTCAAATAGCTGATAACCATACATACATGCCCCTTTTTGGTAACATAAAGTAGTAGGAGATCCTCCTTTGCTGTTCTTAGACCTAGTAGGTGAAATTGCCCATTGTAATTCTTTTCCAATTAACCTGGTCACATTGGTGTGTGCTAAAAAAGCATTATGAAGAATTAACTGGATGGTAATTCAAGTAATATTCAGCCCTGCTCTTCATAATTAGCATCTGATTGGGGACCCTGATTATGTAGCAGGCTGTGGCATGTATTTGTGTGTATATAGTTTTCATTAATGAGATTACATTTCCAATGGAGACAGAAAAAAAACAATGTTCTGAAATTATGCACTGTATTAGAGATATATCAAGTACAAACTTACCTTGAACAATATCAGTCACATTTCCTACATCCGTGATTAGATCGGGTAAAGGCACAGTGAGAGTTGTAGCAAAACCTACAAAGAAAGGAGCACATCAAATGTAATTCATATTGCTGTTTACTGACTTATCCATAGAGGAAAAGCATTGTACTGGGTTAATGGGGTTTACTCAGCACAACATAAGCAATCACATTTATTGGATAAACTCAACAACTGGGTTCTTGGTGGTCCAGGTCCTTATTTACAGGGTTTTTGATTTCTATCCATGCAAGCATCAAAGCAACATGTGGATGTGGGCTCACCGGACCTACTTTGTGTGGTGTGCAATATTAGAAATGGCTTGCCTATCTTTTTCCTAACAGTATATTTGAGGCAGAATCGGAGCGCCATTAAGCGCATGGAGTTAGCTTTGAACAAGCTCTCCTTACACATTGCTGCTTCCCCCAACCGCCAGTTATTTGTGTTAGGCAACTTTAACTGTCAGTTGGTAGAACTGACCCAGCCTACGTGGAACCTTGCTACGGAAGATGAATTATGAGGTGTTCCGTGGGCATCGATCCCCCCGAGCATGCATTGTTACCCCTTGGCGGGTAGGGTTCATTCGGTGTTATATGCACATGATCTGAGGGCCTGCAATGGGAGGTTCTTGGAAGGTTCTCCGTCACACATAACCTTTCGCACGCAGACTAAGGGGAGCCAAATTGATTATATTTTTGCTCTTGATTCCCATTGGGATGGGCTGGTTTCTGTTAAGGTCCTGGAGAGATTTGAGAGTGACCACAACACTCTGGTAGTGTCCTTTCTGGTCTCTGCCAACACTGGTGGCCAAAGTAGCCCTGTCAATGTACAAATCGGCACCGCTTCTCAGGCCCGAATGTTTCACCGATGGCCCCAATCATCAACAGCTGCATTTCAGGGTAGAATGTATGAGGCTCTGCTACCAGTATTAGGGGCTGATGTGGAGACATATTCTTCTTTATCATCGGCTGATTTGTATAGATTATTGATAGAAAAACTTAACCCGTTTGGCACCAAGTAAAGACGCCCTCAAGCCCTGGATAACCGTAAATCTGTGGGTTGGTACGACCACGATTGTCGGGAGGCCAAGACTGTCTTGGTTAACACACTTAAGTCCGGGGTGGAAACTCCCCCGGGGGTGATCAAAAAACATAGGCATGACTATAAATGCATGCTTATTGAAAAGAAGAGCAAACAGGGTAAACATACTTGGTTGGCCCTTGGTAGGGCTGTCGGGTCAAATGAATCTAAAGAGTTTTGACACCTGGTGAAGAAAAATCTTAAACCCGACCAGCTGGGCGTGGTGAGCAACATTACCCTGGAGTCTTGGCATGATTATTTCACTCCCTTATATGCTGTGGGGTGGTCAGAGCAGGCCAGAAGGGAGATGACTGGACAGGCACTCTTACCCTCTTTTCCCTTTAACGAAGGTAGGGTTGATGTGTTCGCATCCCTTGAAGTAGCACAGGCATTGGCCGAAGCATAAAGGGAAAGGCCCCTGGCGTGGATTGCATTCCTATTGATGTTTTTAAAAGTGAACACATGCTTTGGGTAACCTTTTTAATGAAATACTCTAATGATATTTTTTCTAGTAATCACCCACCGAGTAGTTGGAGGGAGGCAATCATTATTCCACTATAGAAGAAAGGTGACCGGGAGTCTCCAAGCAAATATAGGCCAATCCCGTTGATTGACCGAGTGGCAAAACTTTACTCCAGGGTACTTTTGCACCATCTGGAGGACTGGTTTGCCAGTGAAGGTATCCTTTCCGATGGGCAAGTGGGATTTAGAGCAGGTATCTGCATGGTACACCAGGCTATGAGGCTGGACCTCTTATGCCGGAAATATGCGCTTCTTAACTCACAATTGTGCAGTAGAGACCCGAGCCGGCCCATAGGACTGGGGGTTTCCCAAAAGCACTTTAAGATGAGTAGTAGCACCCTTGAGATGGATGGGGATGCAGATTAATACTCTCGCATCAAATCAATAATGACAGGGAGTTCATGAATATCAGCAATTGCTCGATCTTCCTTCTCACTTCAAATCCAATTAATTTCAGAAAAAACATAGTAATTATACCAAAAACTCATCACCACTGACGTGTAACTCTCAAAACTTAGCATGCAACTTGATTGGTTCTAGGAAGGTAACTTTAATATAGGCACTATATCTGTATATGGTAACGGCGAGAGGGAATTGGATAAACAATGTCAGGTGGGGCAACAAAGCCCTACTTTTAAAATGGCTACTATAAAAGTCACTAAAAGTATGAAGTCTCATTGGTTCTACTAACTATAGGACCCTAGATTACATGGTCCCCTATGATTGGGTTGGCATTAACCCCACTCATACTTTTCCACTTGCTTAGCAGCGTGCAGAATAGGCGGCTAGTTGCAGGGAGTTCAACTGCACCCCCAGCTTCCCTCCAATTATAGTTACAATCAATCATCACTACAGTGGTCATTTGTCAATTATTTATTTGTGGTTGGCCTTGAGTCTGCTACTTGGTCTGGGAAAGTTAAGACGTCTGGGCATGGCAAGGGTCCATGCATAGGTGTGAAAGTCTCATCCCTTCTACTTGCTCAGTCACGTGATTCCGACACCGTGAAATCGGTCTTCCTTCATGCAATTTTGTGTATTTGATTTAATTCTGCCAGTCGTCTGCCAACTGTGGCTTATCTTGACCTTTCTGAACAGGATACTCTGTTCTTCTTCTCATTAATTGTATCCACTGTTGGCCTATTTCAGCCGATACAACCTTGGCTTCTTGACATGGTTACCCTCGTCTGAGTTTCTCTCTGTCTTGAATTCTCTATGTGTTTGCTGTGAAACTCTCCTCTTGAGACCTTTAGTACCCTTTTGTTGATTCTGCTCTTGTACGTAGTGGAGTATACTTATATAAAGTGCACTCTTGAGGTAGATATGTACATGTGGCGCTTGCCGCAATCTATCTTACTACTATGCATAAGCAAGCCTCACGATTGCTGTGCTTCCTAGGTTACTTTGCATATGTACACGTTTAAACTAACTGAATATCTTAATCGTGCATATGGCACAAGTTTCTGACCTCTCGACAACAATTGTTTCACTTTAGGCTTAGGATGTCATATATCCATGGTGTTTCGTCTCATTTGTCATCATCCTCAGGTCGTTATATCTTCTATATGTGAGTCAGTATGGGGTCTTATGATGTCATCATTCATCTTCCTTCAGCATCTTCTTAGCTTCTTCGGGTATAACATCCTGGCGATCGTCATTCTGTCTCACTTGTCGATATGGTTTTCTCAATGGGTACCGTACTGTTCAGGTTTTCTTAGGTGTCGGTACTTCAATAGATGCTGTGATTCTGATAGGTACTGGACAGAGCCCCACTGTGGCTCTCTGCTGGTTTATTTGTTCATCATACGTCACATATTTCGGCGTGAATGTTCCTGGTTCTTCAAAATGGGCAGTTGGAGTACGTATCGTGTTTGGCACCTCCTCTACACAATGTTTGTATCTGGCATTTGTGGTCCTACAGTCGGCCTTTGACACAGTCCCGAGGGATTCTCTGTGGTCCGTGCTAGAGGAAATAGGCATCACATCATACCTGGGTAATGCTATTAAGTCACTATATTCTGTTAATACGGCATGGATACGTTGGGGGTCTGGCGAGCTAACCGGTCCAGTATCCATTGATGTTGTGGTTAGGCAGGGGTGCATTGCAGCGCCATTGCTATTCTTATTATATATCAAAAGTCTAGGCCCTGGGTTTTTAGAAGCTATAAGGGAAGCCCAAATGTTGTGTAATAGAAAATGGAGCCTACTTTTGTTTGCAGATGACATAGTTTTGCTGTCAAAGACTCTGGTTGGCCTGCAAAACCAATTGGATGTTTTTGATAAGCTTTGTTGCGCAAAAGGCCTTAGACTCAACTTCTCCAAAACTAAAACCCTGCAATGTGTTGCAGTTGGGAAAAAGGCCAGAGCATGGACAGATATCAACTTAAATGGCCAGCCCTTGGAGTCGGTGGACTCATATACATATTTGGGGTTGATCTTTTCGAATAAACTAAAATGGCAGGACCAGATAGCAAGGTGTTCGCTATCACACTTGCGTCAGTGCAGCCTTATTAGGAATCTGGTGACAGGATTGGGTGGTGAGGTTCTTTCGGTACCTCTCAAGGTCTACCAGGTCCAGACAATCCCAGGGTTAACCTATGGTGCTGATCTATGTGGTGCAAATGATTGAACTGCCATTCAGATAGCCGAAAACAGATTTTTGAAATCATTGTTGGGTTTAGCCCTTAATGCGCCGTCCATGCCAGTGGAATGCGAATTTGGCCTTATTGCGATTCAATATGCTATTATGATGCAGCCAGTGTTCTATTGGCTGCGGATTTGGAATAATAAAGCCTTAGTTTTGTTTAGGGAAGGTCGTGAGGAGCTTCTCTCGATGCCAGGTGGTAGGAAACGTTCTTGGTTCAGGCATGTAAGAACCATGGCTTTTAATATTGGACTGGGGGATCTATGAGTGACCCCACAAGCTTGGGTAGTGTCTATAAGGTGGTGGTCAAGAATAATTTGAGAGAATGGGCATGGAGTATGATTGTTGACAACTGTCTAAGAGGGATAAATGCTAGGGCCTACTTGCAGTTTAAGGACATCTAGGTGTCAGAGCTCCCTATGGTAGCAAAATTAAAAAAGCGGGTTTGCAAAGTTTCAATTAGGCATACTCCCATTGTCCCACAAGACTGCTAAGTGGAAGAGTGGGCCTTGTCTCTCATCTGTATGCCCTCTTTGTGGCAAGGTATGTGAGGATAAGATGCATATGTTCTTTGTTTATAAGGCCCATTTGCGGGCAAGGGGGTGTTGGCTTGCCCCAGTTTGGAGCCATTTAGCCCAGCTCCCAATCCCATCAGCTATCCAAGCCTTGAAACGTTGACCCAACCTGTATATGTGCTAGCAGTCTCAAAAATGCTAAGATCTGCATTTAATTTAAGAAGATAATGCTAGAGACTAGAATACGCACTATATTGGCAGAGCAGTAGGTTGGGTGGGATGTGCGTACCAAGGTTGGGATCTATATAAACTGATATTGGTTTCACTATTTTACATATATGCTATCCACAACGATTTTAAGGTACCGAGAACAATGCAGATATCAATGTACATTTTTGTTTTTAATGTTTTGTACTGTGAAAATTGCACTTTGATGGAGATCTATTTTCTGAATAAAGTTAACGATGATGATGAGAATCTGCTCAGAAGGATGATCAGGGAATCAGCTCAGAAGGATATCCAGTGCATCTGCTTGGAAGGATATCCATGCATTGGAGGGATGGATGGGAAATTCATCTTCTGAGATGGATGGATGGATGGATGGATGGATGGATGGATGGATGGATGGATGGATGGATGGATGGATGGATGGATGGATGGATGGATGGATGAATATGTGGGTAGTTTGGTAGGTGGTTTGAGTGAGTGGGTGGGTGGTTGGTTTCTGGATGAATGGATGGATGGATTGAATAACTTACTGGAAACAGTAATGGAGGTTATATTTATGCATGAAAGGATGGGTGGAATAATGAATGATCGGTGGATGGACAGATGACTGGAAGTATATCATTGCTGTCAAATAGCTGATAACCATACATATGCCCCTTTTTGGTAACATAAAGTAATAGGAGATCCTCCTTTGCTGTTGGTCTTAGACCTATTAGGTGAAATTGCCCAGTTTCATTTTTTGTCAATGAACCGGGTCAAATTAGTGTGTGCTAAAAAAGCATTACTTGAATTAACTAGATGGTAATTCAAGTAATATTAAGCCCTGCTCTTCATAATTAGCAACTGATTGGGGACCCTGATTTTGTAGCAGGCTGTGCCATGTGTTTGTGTGTATATAATGTTCATAAATGAGATTACATTTTCATGGGAGACAGAAAAAAAAAATGTTCTGAAATTATGCACTGTATTAGATATATATCAAGTACAAACTTACCTTGATCAATATCAGTCATATTTGCTACATCAGCGATTAGATCGGGCAAAGACACACTGGGAGATGTAGCAAATCCTACAAAGAAAAGAGCACAACAAATTCATATTGCTATTTACTGACTTATCCATAGTGGAAATGCATTGGTCTGGGTTCATGGCACAGCATACGCGATCAAATCTGTTGGATAAACTCAAAAACTGGGTTCTTGCACGTTACAATGATGTTCCTGGTTCTTATTTACATGTATGTTTCCTGAGCATTCATGCAATAAAATATTGAGATAAGAGAGCTTTGTTTGCGGTTTGCAATGGGCAAAATGTTTTGGTTCTGTTGGCATTATACAAGCATCACATTAACCCAATGAAGGATAATGGAGTTTAGAATTGCAAAATAAGTTCATATCTAAACGCGAGCTAAATTTGGAACTCAAAAGTATTAGGAAATGAATTGTTTTTCTCAGACCCATTGAATAAAATATCATTACAATATTCAGACAATTGTGGAATGCTTTAGAAAGACAAATGCATGGAAGTATTTCTTCAATGTTTATGATTCAAAATCATAAAATGAATGCTGAAATAAAAGTACAAGTCTACCATAAGAAAACATATTTTAAATATGTATGAACAATTATGAACTATATGTGCATTGTGTTTTTAAAGATTGTGATTTCTGTGCTGATCTTTTTTAAATTTAGAAATGAAAATTAGCACTGCTGCTATGTTGACGAATGGTGAAATGCTCGATTGTGGGTAAGAAACAGTGTAGCCCTTTTGATTTCAGTGATAAAAAGGGGGAATTTAAGATACTTCAGACAGTTTGAAATATAGATTGTTAATATTGTGGCCTTAGAGAATCGTGATGGTGTGAAAAAAAGCATTTCCTTTTCCAGTAATGGTATTGACATATACTACAGTTTTAAATTGTCAAATGGTGTGCTTTCATATCATATCATATAACCATGAAATGCCCAATGAAGGAGAAGTTGCAAATAATACCACAACAAAAACATAAGAATTTGTTGGAAATGAAAATGTATGAATATGCAATATCAAAACATTCCTGAACGTGGTGAATATACTTTGTTTTAAAGTAGTTGAATAGATATTGAATTATTTTCAATTAAGAAAGCACAGCATGTATCTACTATGTTCTGTTTGTGAATGGTGAATTATAGCGAAAGGAACATGTATGTGTTCTTTACTTCAGTAATACATTGAGAACATTGTGACAATGTGAAAATGTTACACATTTAAATTGTGAATACAGTGGCCATTGGCAAGCAGAATTAAATAAGAGAAGCTTTTTTTATTTTTCAGTAATCATATGGAAAAAAGTTTAGCATTTGAAAGCAGCGTTACTACCTATATGTGCACAGAGGTTTCAAATTGTACAAGCTTGCAATGATTGTTCAAGTTCTTATTAATTCCATACGTAATTTAGGATTGAATGGTGTGATTAGGACGACCACAGAGGTAAACAAAACACAGATAGATGTTGCCCGATATAACCCCATGAAAATGGAGCTGAATCGAGAGCCGTCACCAGGCCCATTTGGTAGCATGAAGTAGTAGGAGATCCTCCTTTGCTGTTCTTAGGCCTGTTAGGTGAATTTGGCCCCTTATACATTTTTATTTTCAAGAGAACAAGTTCTAACAAAGCATTATGAAGAATTAGCTTGATGGCAATTCAAGCAAGATTCATCCCAGCTCTTCATAATTAGCAACTGGTTGGGAGCCCTTATTTTGTAGCAGGCTGTGGTATATGTTTGTGTCCATATCATTTTCATTATTGAGATTACATTTGCCATGGAAGAAAAAATAACAGTTTCTGAGGAACATTGCACACTGTATTAGAGATATGTGAAGTGCATAGCTACCTTCCACAATATCAGTCACAGTTCCTACATCAGCGAGTAAGTCGGGTAAAGAGGCATTGATAGATCTTGCAAATCCTACAAAGAAAGTACAAATACAAATGCAATTCATATTGCTATTTACTCAGTTGTTACTTACAGAGGAAATGCATTGTGCTGGGCTCATGGGCTTTCTAACTAAAATGTAAGCAATTACATCTGCTGGATAAACTCAGCAAAATAGTTACTGCACTTTGCAAAGGTAGTACTAGTCCTTAATTACATGTATGGTTCTTGAGCATTTATGTAACACACTATTTAGGCACCAGAAACTCCTTTGCATCAGATTAGAAGGTTTACCACGGGCAACAAAAATATTGTGATTCATTGTTTGTTTTGCCTTTGAACAAGTGTCACTTCTACCCAATGAAGGGTACTGGAATGTTACCCTTTCAGAGACGAAAGGCAAAATAAATAAATATCTGAAATCACGCTATATTTGGAATAAAAGTGACCAGCAAATTAATTCGTTTTTTAGAGACCCATTGACTAATATGTTGTAATATTAAGAAAATGGTGTAATGTATTAGAATGATGAATGCATCTTTGTATTTCTTCAATGTTTATGATTCAAAATCATTAAATAAGTGGTAAAACAAAAGCACAAAACGACATCAGGAAACAAATAATGTAAACATAAAACAATTATGAACTGTATTTTGTGCTTGACATTTTTTTCATTTTGCACAGAACATTTTTAATTTAGAAAAAATTCTATGTTGAAGAATGGTGAAAGGATAGATTGCACGTAAATAAATATTTGTAGCATTTAGTTTTTTTCACTAATAAAAAAGGGGGATGTAAGAAAAAGGAAACGTTTTGAAATAGTAATTATGAATATTGGGACCTTGGGGAATCATGATGGTGTGTCAAAAAGCAGTGACTTTTCTAGTAATGATATTGAACATAATGAAATGGCGTGGTTTCTTTGCTTATCATAAAATCATAAAATGCCCCATGAAAGAAAATCATTTAAAAAACTGCCACAACCAAAATACATGAATGCCTTGAAACTAAATGTTTGATTTTTCATTCCACAATTTGATGAGCACACTGTATTTTATATTGATTGATTTGATGTTTGAATTATTTTCGATTAATAAAGCATAGCATATTTATATATAGCCTATTGTGCTGTGGTGAATTATGGGTACAGAAACTGAGTGATATATATTTTTTTATTTCAATAAGGAATTGAGGAGATTCTGACACTGTGAAACTGTTATGCATTTAGTCAGGGAATACTGCACCCATTGGCAATTAACGTGATACAAGAGAGAATTTTATTTTCCAACAATGACATTGTTTGTTTGTTTACTTATTTATTGTGTGCATTGGACCCGAGGGTATCAGGGCACAGGCAATAAGAATACATATCAGCTTAGTTACAAAAGTTGCGGAACAAATTAAAAACAGTTACCTCAATGTTACAGAGGTTGAGGATCAAAGCAGGTATGGTGGAAATACTTGTGTCAACATCAAGTCATAGACAGCCAGCATACTTGGTGACTATAGTAACTATTGTCTAGCATACATTAGAGGGTGCAAATATACATATGAGCAAAGCAGAACTTGTAAAGGAGGAGGAAGTGTAGGAAGGAGATATTACTAGTCTTTCTGTATGAGCCATTTGATTAGGTTCTGCCGGAATTTGGTGAAAGTTTGTTCTGATCTTAGTGTATGAGGTAAGGAGTTCCACAATTGTGCTGACCTGACTGGGAAGCTGGAGCCTCCAATGGTAGATAATTTGAAATGTGGCACTTGAAGACAGTTAGAGTTATCTATTCTTGAGGGTCTATTGAGGTTTTGCTGATGACTTGTTCTGTTAGGTATGGATGGGCTTTCTTGTTTAAGCATTTATGGATGAGGGACGCAGTTTTAAGATTGATTTTTTCTTGGGTGGATAGCCATTTATGTTTTCTTCTTATTTTGGATATGTGTTCTCTTCTTGGAATGCTTAGGGCTGCTCTAAGCACATTATTTTGGAGTACCTGCAATTTATTGATGATGTGTTTGTTCGCCCCTATGTATAAGGCATTACAATAATCAAGTTTAGATAAGATGAGGGCTCTAGATAAGATCAGGCAACTGTCGGCTGATAGGAATTGTTTCCCAGCTCGTATTAATTTGCATGTGTATGCTGTGGACGATGCCAGGGAGTTTACCTGTTTGGCGAATGATAGGGTTGAGTCTAAGTAAAAGCCTAGGGTTTTTACTTCTCTGGCGAAATTGATAGTATTCCCATCGATGATGAAAGACGAGTAGTCATGACTGAGTTTGGTGATGTGAGATGCGGTGCCCAGGATGATGAGCTCTGTTTTGTGATCGTTCAGGCACAGGTCGTGATTGGCCATCCATGCCTGAACGATGCTGTAAACTCTGTTCACCAAAGCCAGATCTTCCTCATAATCCCCAGTAAGTGGTAAGAGGATCTGGGTATCATCTGCATAGTTAGTGTAGGTGATACCCAGATGGTCAAGGTCATCAAAGAGTGGCTTGGTGAAGATGTTGTAGAGCGTTGGCGATACACATGATCCCTAGGGCACTCCGCAAGTAATGGGAATGGGGTCTGCTGCTGCCGATGGAGAGAAGACCCTCATAGTCCTGTCACTGAGGAATGACTGTATGGCTTCTTTCGAGAAGTGGGCTGCTGAGTCTAGGTGATTGCAGAAGACTTCGTGGTCCACCAAGTCAAATGCAGCCGAGAGGTCAAGTAAGAGGAGAAGTGCTAATTTTCCCTTATCTCTAAGTGTCTCTATTTGGGCCTTCAATTGATATTAACAAAGGTTTTACATTTTTTAACACTGTTTTTATCTATATGTTTTGCAGACTTTATACACGTAGAATATTTGTTAAATGTGTTTTTAATGCCAAACTTCAGCTAAGCCGTCCCCTTCAAATGGTGGGATTAGGAAGTATTAGATTTCCGGAGTAAAATTATTAGGTGCCTTCAAATATTCATATTAAATCTTTAAGCTGTACAATGAATTAAAGCCCACAGAGGAAAACCAAATACAAATAGATATTTTCTTGAAACCTGGCTGTTACTTCCATGAAAATAGCGTATACACGCATTTTGCCGAATGAAATGTCATTGTGGGACATTTCATCGCCGGAATTCTCATTGCCAGAAACCCTTTTTTAAAAAAAATATTTTTTGGGGGGTGTTTTGTGCGGGTTGGGGTATGATTATTAAAGTTGGGGGGGGTGTGAAAAAAATAAAAATACAGGGTTTCTGGCAATGAGATTTCGGCGATGAAATGTCCCACGATGACATTTCATTCGGCAAAATCACGTAGAACCAAAAATAGAGCTTTATCAAGTGTTGGAATTAAGTCCATGTTTGTATAACATGATGTAGGAGGAGATCTGCCTTTGCTGTTCTGAGAACTATTAGGTGAAATGACACATTATCAAATGTGTCAATGAGCAAGGTCATATGCGCGTGTGCTAAGTAAACATTATGAAGAGAAGAATTAACTTGATGGTAATTCAAGTAATCTTCATTGCTGCTCTTCATCCATAGCTACTGGTTAGGAACACTGATTCTGCAGCCGGTGGTCGCTTGAGAATTAAAGGAACATTTTATTAGGCACAGTATTAGGGATAATGCACAATCTTACCTTCAAAAATATCAGTCACATTTTCCACATTGGCAATCACGTCAGGTTCAGAAGAAATGAGGGATGTAGCAAATCCTGCAGAGAAAGGGGCACCTCACATTTAAGAGATGTTGCTATTTACTGGGTGGATACATATAGCAGAAATACATTGTAATGGGTTCATGGTCTGTACCGGGCCGACTTTTGGAAATTAATTCGACTGGATAAACACAGCAACATGATTTACAAAGGCAGCACATGCCTTCATTTACATGTATCTACCATGAGCATTTACATATTACAATAAGCATACAGCACAAACTCTCTAGTCGCAAACTTATTTTTAGTTTCTCAATGGGTAAAGAAAAGTGATATAATTTACATTAAACAAACATCAATGCTGACAAATACAGGATATTGGAATGTATGCTTGAATTGAAGAACGACCAAAAGATTTTTTTGAGAAAGGCAGTTAATTTTGGACGTCACAATGATCAGAAAATAAACGTGTTTTTTGGAACTCTTTGATTACAATAAAATGGCATTGCTCAGAAAAGGTTTGAATGCATTAGAACTGTGATTGCATGTAAGTACTTATTCAATGTTTATGATTCATAATCATAAAATGAATGTGAAAGATAAGCAGCCATTGGGAAACATACTTTGATTTAAATAGCAAAATCGTTAGGAACATGATGTCTAGTGTTCTTTAAATATTGTACTTTTTGGATTGAAATCTAGTCATTTAAAATTGAAATGATAATATATTATTATTATTATTATTATTATTATTATTATTATTGTTATATTTTAGTAGGGTAGTTATTGAGCACACACCTAGCTTAGGGAAGCAACAGAACATTTTACAAGGCATTGGTACACAGAGAGGGAAGCACATCAACTGGGATCAATAAAAGCAAACAGGAAGCTAACAACAGGGAAGGGTGAGGTCAGTCAAGATGGCAGCAAGGGATCTGCAAGCAACCAGGGAATGAAACAGGAGGAGCAAATCACCCAGTTATGGGTTAGGTTGGGATTGGGGGAGGTGATGAGCTAGTTGTTATGGAGGAACTATTCATTGAAGAGTGGGAAATTGAGTGTCTCCTTTAAATGTAGAAACAATGGGAATGAGAGGTGAAGTGATAGATTATGGTATAAGAAACACTGTAGAATTATGTTTTTATTTAATAATAAAAAGAGGTAAAAGTAAACAAGAATCTCACCTCAATTCTTGGTTTACCCCCCATCTCAAAGAACTACGAATCCAAAAACGCAAACTCCAAGCAATCTGGAGGCACTCACCTTCAGCTGAGAATAAAACTCTACTTACCAACTTTGCTAACAAATACAAGAAAGAAATAATCCAAACTAAAAATGAGAGAATTAGTAAAGCTAACTCTAAATCTAAAGAACTTTTCTCCATTCTCTGGGAAATGGAAAACCCAATAGTTCCCACGGACAATGTCCCCAAGGACAAACAATGGTGCACTAGCATCCAAATGCATTAGCAAATAAAATAATAACCCTAAAGTCCAAAATCACAAAGAAGAAGGCCACCTTGAGCTCCACAGGAACTCAGACCACCCCTCTGACAGATACATCAAGTACAGATGTACCAAGTAGCTGTAAACCATTTAGGTTTACCAACATTTCCATACTGGAAACTGAAAAGGTTATCTCATCTCTGAAACCATCGAACTGCCAGGGTGACAGCTGCCCGGCACAAGCAAATAAGAATGCAGCTAGAGATTTAGCACCCTTCATCTCAAAGCTAATTAATGCCTCCTTTAGATCAAGCATTGTGCCCTCTAACCTCAAAGAATCATGGGTACTGCCTCTCCTCAAAAAACAGACCCTTGACCCAGCTATCCCCACTAATTATAGGCCCATTACTACAGTCCCGTTCCTCCTTAAAATCATTGACAGAGTAGCCTACCTCCAGATCCAAAATTACCTGGAGACGAACCAACTACTAGGATCATGACAATCTGGATTCAGACCACAACATGGTACTGAAACGGCCTTAATTGACCTTAAGACACAAATCGACGAGTTGAAGGATAAAAGTAAAACAGCTATGCTCCTCCTCCTCGACCTATCGGTGGCCTTCGACCTGGTTGACCATGCAGTGTTATGCAAGCATCTAGTGTCTGCCGCCCATTTCTCAAGGGAAGCTATAGCCTGGGTACAATCCTTCCTAGCCAACCGTATGATGAGAGTGTTCTCCCCCTTAGCTTCAGCGGACCCAATACAAATCACCTGTGGTGTTCCACAAGGTTCGTGTGTCTCCCCTACAATGTACAACATCTTCACTAAGCCACTCTTCGACAAACTTGACAGATTGGGGGTAACTTATACGAATTACGTGGACGACACGCAGATCTTCATACCACTATCTGTCAACTTTGTCACAGACACAGCTCTAGTAAACAAGATTTACCGCCTCATTCAGGCATGGATGGCCTCCCACGGCCTCTGCCTGAATGACGACAAAATAGAAATACTGATACTGGGCTCCGACTCTAACCTCAAAAAACTCAGCCCCAGCTACACAGCTTTTAATATAGATGGTAATGTAATCAAGGTGGTAACCGAGGTAAAAACACTAGCAGGGTAATTCATAGAAATTCGCACAAAAGTGGCGCACGCTGCTGGCGCACAGCGTGCCCGTGCGAATGTCTGCACCAGCCGCGTGCGCTAAAATCGATTTCCGCGCACAGAGTATTCATGGATTTTCGCATCCAAAACCAGCCGTGGCGCAGCGTGGCGCAGCGACCCTGCAGCAGCGCCAGTTATGCCCCCAAGAACGTCTTTGCGCAAGGAAAAGCCTTCAAAATCGCCAAATAATCGCAAAGGGCTGCGCTAAACCTGGACCAGTTCACAGGGCTGGCAAACAGCAAACGCCAAGCGGGGAACGTGTATTTCAGTGGTTCGCGGGAAGTTCCACACGCGATTGTCCTGTGTACGTGTGCATCAGGGGTGCGTGGGAAGTAACACACGCGAAAGCAGCAGGGTACGTGTATTTCAGGGGTGCGCGGGAAGTATCACATGCAAAAGCAGCAGGGGACGTGTATCTCAGGGGTGCGTGGGAAGTATCACACGCGATTCCATCAGGGTACGTGTATTCCAGGGGTGCGCGGGAAGTATCACTTCAAAAACAGCAGGGTATGTGTATTTCAGGGGTGCGCGGGAAGTATCACACGCAAAAGCAGCAGGGTACGTGTATTTCAGGGGTGCGCGGGAAGTATCACATGCAAAAGCAGCAGGGTATGTGTATCTCAGGGGTGTGCGGGAAGTATCACACGCGATTCCATCAGAGTACGTGTATTCCAGGGGTGCGCGGGAAGTATCACTTCAAAAACAGCAGGGTATGTGTATTTCAGGGGTGCGCGGGAAGTATCACACGCAAAAGCAGCAGGGTACGTGTATTTCAGGGGTGCGCGGGAAGTATCACATGCAAAAGCAGCAGGGTATGTGTATCTCAGGGGTGCGCGGGAAGTATCACACGCAAAAGCAGCAGGGTACGTGTATTTCAGGGGTGCGTGGGAAGTATCACACGCAAAATCAGCAGGGTACATGTATTTCAGGGGTGCGCGGGAAGTATCACATGCAATTCCATCAGGGTACGTGTATTACAGGGGTGCGCGGGGAGCACCACACGTGAATTGCACGTGTGGGTCCTCCCAGGTGTTCCCTCTACACCCTCCACGGCCCCTGCAGGTGGCCCACACCACAAGGGCCTACCCTGCAATTGTCCTGCAGGCACCCCATCCACGATGGCCATGCCCCCCAGCCAACCCACATGTCACCTAGCACTACTGCCCACCAACGCATGTCCCCCTGCACCCCCAGCCACCAGGGGCAGCCTCCACCAGGCCCCCACCCATGTCTCCCATCACCCCCACCCCCCAGCACTGCAGGGGCAGCCTCCACCAGGCCCCCACTCATGTCTCCCTGCACCCCCACCCCACAGCCACCAGGGGCAGCCTCCACCAGGCCCTCACTCAAGTCTCCCTGCACCCCCACCGCCCAGCAGTGCAGGGGCAGCCTCCACCAGGCCCCCACTCATGTCTCCCTGCACCCCCACCCCCCAGCCACCAGGGGCAGCCTCCACCAGGCCCCCACCCATGTCTACCACCATCCCCACCCCCCAGCAGTGCAGGGGCAGCCTCCACCAGGCCCCCACTCATGTCTCCCACCACCCCCACCCCCCAGCAGTGCAGGGGCAGCCTCCACCAGGCCCCCACTCATGTCCCCTATCACCCCCACCCCCCAGCCACCAGGGGCAGCCTCCACCAGGCCCCCACTCATGTCCCCTATCACCCCCACCCCCCAGCCACCAGGGGCAGCCTCCACCAGGCCCCCACCCATGTCTACGACCACCCCCACCCCCCAGCAGTGCAGGGGCAGCCTCCACCAGGCCCCCACTCATGTCTCCCACCACCCCCACCCCCCAGCAGTGCAGGGGCAGCCTCCACCAGGCCCCCACTCATGTCCCCTATCACCCCCACCCCCCAGCCATCAGGGGCAACCTCCACCAGGCCCCCACCCATGTCTACCACCACCCCCACCCCCCAGCAGTGCAGGGGCAGCCTCCACCAGGCCCCCACTCATGTCCAACTCATGTATCTCTGCACCCCCACCCCCCAGCAGTGCAGGGGCAGCCTCCACCAGGCTCCCACACATGTCCCCCTGCACCCCCACCCCCCAGCCACCAGGGGCAGCCTCCACCAGGCCCCCAATCATGTCTCCCATCACCCCCACCCCCCAGCAGTGCAGGGGCAGCCTCCACCAGGCCCCCCACTCATGTCTCCCATCACCCCCACCCCCCAGCAGTGCAGGGGCAGCCTCCACCAGGCCCCCACCCATGTCTACCACCACCCCCACCCCCCAGCCACCAGGAGCAGCCTCCACCAGGCCCCCACTCATGTCTCCCATCACCCCCACCCCCCAGCCACCAGGGGCAGCCTCCACCAGGCCCCCACCCATGTCTACCACCACCCCCACCCCCCAGCCACCAGGGGCAGCCTCCACCAGTTCCCCACTCATGTCTCCCATCGCCCCCACCCCCCAGCAGTGCAGGGGCAGCCTCCACCAGGCCCCCACTCATGTCCAACTCATGTCTCCCTGCACCCCCACCCCCCAGCAGTGCAGGGGCAGACTCCACCAGGCTCCCACACATGTCCCCCTGCACCCCCACCCCCCAGCCACCAGGGGCAGCCTCCACCAGGCCCCCACTCATGTCTCCCATCACCCCCACCCCCCAGCAGTGCAGGGGCAGCCTCCACCAGGCCCCCACTCATGTCTCCCATCACCCCCACCCCCCAGCAGTGCAGGGGCAGCCTCCACCAGGCCCCCACCCATGTCTACCACCACCCCCACCCCCCAGCCACCAGGGGCAGCCTCCACCAGGCCCCCACTCATGTCTCCCATCACCCCCACCCCCCAGCCACCAGGGGCAGCCTCCACCAGGCCCCCACCCATGTCTACCACCACCCCCACCCCCCAGCAGTGCAGGGGCAGCCTCCACCAGGCCCCCACTCATGTCTCCCACCACCCCCACCCCCCAGCAGTGCAGGGGCAGCCTCCACCAGGCCCCCACTCATGTCCCCTATCACCCCCACCCCCCACCCACCAGGGGCAGCCTCCACCAGGCCCCCACTCATGTCTCCCATCACCCCCCCTAGCAGTGCAGGGGCAGCCTCCACCAGGCCGCCACCCATGTCTACCACCACCCCACCCCCCAGCCGTGCAGGGGCAGCCTCCACCAGGCCCCCACTCATGTCTCCCACCACCCCCACCCCCCAGCAGTGCAGGGGCAGCCTCCACCAGGCCCCCACTCATGTCCCCTATCACCCCCACCCCCCACCCACCAGGGGCAGCCTCCACCAGGCCCCCACTCATGTCTCCCACCACCCCCATCCCCCAGCCACCAGGGGCAGCCTCCACCAGGCCCCCACTCATGTCTCCCACCACCCCCACCCCCCAGCCACCAGGGAAGCCTCCACCAGGCCCCCACTCATGTCCCCTATCACCCCCACCCCCCAGCCACCAGGGGCAGCCTCCACCAGGCCCCCACTCATGTCTCCCTGCACCCCCACCCCCCAGCCACCAGGGGCAGCCTCCACGAGGCCCCCACCCATGTCTACCACCACCCCACCCCCCAGCAGTGCAGGGTCAGCCTCCACCAGGCCTCCACTCATGTCCCCTATCACCCCCACCCCCCAGCCGCCAGGGGCAGCCTCCACCAGGCCCCCACTCATGTCCCCTATCACCCCCACCCCCCACCCACCAGGGGCAGCCTCCACCAGGCCCCCACTCATGTCCCCTATCACCCCCACCCCCCAGCAGTGCAGGGGCAGCCTCCACCAGGCCCCCACTCATGTCTCCCACCACCCCCACCCCCCAGCCACCAGGGGCAGCCTCCACCAGGCCCCCACCCATGTCTACCACCACACCCACCCCCCAGCAGTGCAGGGGCAGCCTCCACCAGGCCCGCACTCATGCCCCCTATCACCCCCACCCCCCAGCCACCAGGGGCAGCCTCCACCAGGCCCCCACTCATGTCCCCTATCACCCCCACCCCCCAGCCACCAGGGGCAGTCTCCACCAGGCCCCCACCCATGTCTACCACCACCCCCACCCCCCAGCAGTGCAGGGGCAGCCTCCACCAGGCCCCCACTCATGTCTCCCACCACCCCCACCCCCAGCAGTGCAGGGGCAGCCTCCACCAGGCCCCCACTCATGTCCCCTATCACCTCCACCCCCCAGCCACCAGGGGCAACCTCCACCAGGCCCCCACCCATGTCTACCACCACCCCCACCCCCCAGCAGTGCAGGGGCAGCCTCCACCAGGCCCCCACTCATGTCTCCCATCACCCCCACCCCCCAGCAGTGCAGGGGCAGCCTCCACCAGGCCCCCACTCATGTCCAACTCATGTATCTCTGCACCCCCACCCCCCAGCAGTGCAGGGGCAGCCTCCACCAGGCTCCCACACATGTCCCCCTGCACCCCCAACCCCCAGCCACCTGGGGCAGCCTCCACCAGGCCCCCAGTCATGTCTCCCATCACCCCCACCCCCCAGCAGTGCAGGGGCAGCCTCCACCAGGCCCCCACTCATGTCTCCCATCACCCCCACCCCCCAGCAGTGCAGGGGCAGCCTCCACCAGGCCCCCACCTATGTCTACCACCACCCCCACCCCCCAGCCACCAGGAGCAGCCTCCACCAGGCCCCCACTCATGTCTCCCATCACCCCCACCCCCCAGCCACCAGGGGCAGCCTCCACCAGGCCCCCACCCATGTCTACCACCACCCCCACCCCCCAGCCACCAGGGGCAGCCTCCACCAGGCCCCCATTCATGTCTCCCATCGCCCCCACCCCCCAGCAGTGCAGGGGCAGCCTCCACCAGGCCCCCACTCATGTCCAACTCATGTCTCCCTGCACCCACACCCCCAGCAGTGCAGGGGCAGCCTCCACCAGGCTCTCACACATGTCCCCCTGCACCCCCACCCCCCAGCCACCAGGGGCAGCCTCCACCAGGCCCCCACTCATGTCTCCCATCGCCCCCACCCCCCAGCAGTGCAGGGGCAGCCTCCACCAGGCCCACACTCATGTCTCCCATCACCCCCACCCCCCAGCAGTGCAGGGGCAGCCTCCACCAGGCCCCCACTCATGTCTCCCACCACCCCCACCCCCCAGCAGTGCAGGGGCAGCCTCCACCAGGCCCCCACTCATGTCCCCTATCACCCCCACCCCCCACCCACCAGGGGCAGCCTCCACCAGGCCCCCACTCATGTCTCCCATCACCCCCACCCCCCAGCAGTGCAGGGGCAGCCTCCACCAGGCCGCCACCCATGTCTACCACCACCCCACCCCCCAGCCGTGCAGGGGCAGCCTCCACCAGGCCCCCACTCATGTCTCCCACCACCCCCACCCCCCAGCAGTGCAGGGGCAGCCTCCACCAGGCCCCCACTCATGTCCCCTATCACCCCCACCCCCCACCCACCAGGGGCAGCCTCCACCAGGCCCCCACTCATGTCTCCCACCACCCCCATCCCCCAGCCACCAGGGGCAGCCTCCACCAGGCCCCCACTCATGTCTTCCACCACCCCCACCCCCCAGCCACCAGGGAAGCCTCCACCAGGCCCCCACTCATGTCCCCTATCACCCCCACCACCCAGCCACCAGGGGCAGCCTCCACCAGGCCCCCACTCATGTCTCCCTGCACCCCCACCCCCCAGCCACCAGGGGCAGCCTCCACGAGGCCCCCACCCATGTCTACCACCACCCCACCCCCCAGCAGTGATGGGGCAGCCTCCACCAGGCCCCCACTCATGTCCCCTATCACCCCCACCCCCCAGCCGCCAGGGGCAGCCTCCACCAGGCCCCCACTCATGTCCCCTATCACCCCCACCCCCCACCCACCAGGGGCAGCCTCCACCAGGCCCCCACTCATGTCCCCTATCACCCCCACCCCCCAGCAGTGCAGGGGCAGCCTCCACCAGGCCCCCACTCATGTCTCCCACCACCCCCACCCCCCAGCCACCAGGGGCAGCCTCCACCAGGCCCCCACCCATGTCTACCACCACACCCACCCCCCAGCAGTGCAGGGGCAGCCTCCACCAGGCCCGCACTCATGCCCCCTATCACCCCCACCCCCCAGCCACCAGGGGCAGCCTCCACCAGGCCCCCACTCATGTCCCCTATCACCCCCACCCCCCAGCCACCAGGGGCAGTCTCCACCAGGCCCCCACCTATGTCTACCACCACCCCCACCCCCCAGCAGTGCAGGGGCAGCCTCCACCAGGCCCCCACTCATGTCTCCCACCACCCCCACCCCCAGCAGTGCAGGGGCAGCCTCCACCAGGCCCCCACTCATGTCCCCTATCACCTCCACCCCCCAGCCACCAGGGGCAACCTCCACCAGGCCCCCACCCATGTCTACCACCACCCCCACCCCCCAGCAGTGCAGGGGCAGCCTCCACCAGGCCCCCACTCATGTCTCCCATCACCCCCACCCCCCAGCAGTGCAGGGGCAGCCTCCACCAGGCCCCCACTCATGTCCAACTCATGTATCTCTGCACCCCCACCCCCCAGCAGTGCAGGGGCAGCCTCCACCAGGCTCCTACACATGTCCCCCTGCACCCCCACCCCCCAGCCACCAGGGGCAGCCTCCACCAGGCCCCCAGTCATGTCTCCCATCACCCCCACCCCCCAGCAGTGCAGGGGCAGCCTCCACCAGGCCCCCACTCATGTCTCCCATCACCCCCACCCCCCAGCAGTGCAGGGGCAGCCTCCACCAGGCCCCCACCTATGTCTACCACCACCCCCACCCCCCAGCCACCAGGAGCAGCCTCCACCAGGCCCCCACTCATGTCTCCCATCACCCCCACCCCCCAGCCACCAGGGGCAGCCTCCACCAGGCCCCCACCCATGTCTACCACCACCCCCACCCCCCAGCCACCAGGGGCAGCCTCCACCAGGCCCCCATTCATGTCTCCCATCGCCCCCACCCCCCAGCAGTGCAGGGGCAGCCTCCACCAGGACCCCACTCATGTCCAACTCATGTCTCCCTGCACCCCCACCCCCAGCAGTGCAGGGGCAGCCTCCACCAGGCTCTCACACATGTCCCCCTGCACCCCCACCCCCCAGCCACCAGGGGCAGCCTCCACCAGGCCCCCACTCATGTCTCCCATCGCCCCCACCCCCCAGCAGTGCAGGGGCAGCCTCCACCAGGCCCACACTCATGTCTCCCATCACCCCCACCCCCCAGCAGTGCAGGGGCAGCCTCCACCAGGCCCCCACTCATGTCTCCCATCACCCCCACCCCCCAGCAGTGCTGGGGCAGCCTCCACCAGGCCCCCACTCATGTCTCCCATCACCCCCAGCAGTGCAGGGGCAGCCTCCACCAGGCCCCCACCCATGTCTACCACCAACCCCACCCCCCAGCCACCAGGAGCAGCCTCCACCAGGCCCCCACTCATGTCTCCCATCACCCCCACCCCCCAGCAGTGCAGGGGCAGCCTCCACCAGGCCCCCACCCATGTCTACCACCACCCCCACCCCCCAGCCACCAGGAGCAGCCTCCACCATGCCCCCACTCATGTCTCCCATCACCCCCACCCCCCAGCCACCAGGGGCAGCCTCCACCAGGCCCCCATTCATGTCTCCCATCGCCCCCACCCCCCAGCAGTGCAGGGGCAGCCTCCACCAGGCCCCCATTCATGTCTCCCATCGCCCCCACCCCCCAGCAGTGCAGGGGCAGCCTCCACCAGGCCCCCACTCATGTCCAACTCATGTCTCCCTGCACCCCCACCCCCAGCAGTGCAGGGGCAGCCTCCACCAGGCTCTCACACATGTCCCCCTGCACCCCCACCCCCCAGCCACCAGGGGCAGCCTCCACCAGGCCCCCACTCATGTCTCCCATCGCCCCCACCCCCCAGCAATGCAGGGGCAGCCTCCACCAGGCCCACACTCATGTCTCCCATCACCCCCACCCCCCAGCAGTGCAGGGGCAGCCTCCACCAGGCCCCCACTCATGTCTCCCATCACCCCCAACCCCCAGCAGTGCTGGGGCAGCCTCCACCAGGCCCCCACTCATGTCTCCCATCACCCCCACCCCCCAGCAGTGCAGGGGCAGCCTCCACCAGGCCTCCACCCATGTCTACCACCAACCCCACCCCCAGCCACCAGGAGCAGCCTCCACCAGGCCCCCACTCATGTCTCCCATCACCCCCACCCCCCAGCAGTGCAGGGGCAGCCTCCACGACCCCACTCATGTCCAACTCATGTATCTCTGCACCCCCACCCCCCAGCAGTGCAGGGGCAGCCTCCACCAGGCTCCCACACATGTCCACCTGCACCCCCACCCCCCAGCCACCAGGGGCAGCCTCCACCAGGCCCCCAGTCATGTCTCCCATCACCCCCACCCCCCAGCAGTGCAGGGGCAGCCTCCACCATGCCCCCACTCATGTCTCCCATCACCCCCACCCCCCAGCAGTGCAGGGGCAGCCTCCACCAGGCCCCCACCCATGTCTACCACCACCCCCACCCCCCAGCCACCTGGAGCAGCCTCCACCAGGCCCCCACTCATGTCTCCCATCACCCCCACCCCCCAGCCACCAGGGGCAGCCTCCACCAGGCCCCCACCCATGTCTACCACCACCCCCACCCCCCAGCCACCAGGGGCAGCCTCCACCAGGCCCCCATTCATGTCTCCCATCGCCCCCACCCCCCAGCAGTGCAGGGGCAGCCGCCACCAGGCCCCCACTCATGTCCAACTCATGTCTCCCTGCACCCCCACCCCCAGCAGTGCAGGGGCAGCCTCCAACAGGCTCTCACACATGTCCCCCTGCACCCCCACCCCCAGCCACCAGGGGCAGCCTCCACCAGGCCCCCACTCATGTCTCCCATCGCCCCCACCCCCCAGCAGTGCAGGGGCAGCCTCCACCAGGCCCACACTCATGTCTCCCATCACCCCCACCCCCCAGCAGTGCAGGGGCAGCCTCCACCAGGCCCCCACTCATGTCTCCCATCACCCCCACCCCCCAGCAGTGCTGGGGCAGCCTCCACCAGGCCCCCACTCATGTCTCCCATCACCCCCACCCCCCAGCAGTGCAGGGGCAGCCTCCACCAGGCCCCCACCCATGTCTACCACCAACCCCACCCCCCAGCCACCAGGAGCAGCCTCCACCAGGCCCCCACTCATGTCTCCCACCACCCCCACCCCCAGCAGTGCAGGGGCAGCCTCCACCAGGCCCCCACTCATGTCCCCTATCACCCCCACCCACCAGGGGCAGCCTCCACCAGGCCCCCACTCATGTCTCCCATCACCCCCACCCCCCAGCAGTGCAGGGGCAGCCTCCACCAGGCCGCCACCCATGTCTACCACCACCCCCACCCCCCAGCAGTGCAGGGGCAGCCTCCACCAGGCCCCCACTCATGTCTCCCACCACCCCAACCCCCCAGGAGTGCAGGGGCCGCCTCCACCAGGCCCCCACTCATGTCCCCTATCACCCCCACCCCCCACCCACCAGGGGCAGCTTCCACCAGGCCCCCACTCATGTCTCCCACCACCCCCACCCCCCAGCCACCAGGGGCAGCCTCCATCAGGCCCCCACTCATGTCTCCCACCACCCACCCCCTCCCCCCAGCCACCAGGGCAGCCTCCACCAGGCCCCCACTCATGTCACCTATCACCCCCACCCCCCAGCCACCAGGGGCAGCCTCCACCAGGCCCCCACTCATGTCTCCCTGCACCCCCACCCCCCAGCCTCCAGGGGCAGCCTCCACCAGGCCCCCACCCATATCTACCACCCCCCCACCCCCCAGCAGTGCAGGGGCAGCCTCCACCAGGCCCCCACTCATATCCCCTATCACCCCCAACCCCAGCCGCCAGGGGCAGCCTCCACCAGGCCCCCACTCATGTCCCCTATCACCCCCACCCCTCACCCACCAGGGGCAGCCTCCACCAGGCCCCCACTCATGTCCCCTATCACCCCCACCCCCCAGCAGTGCAGGGGCAGCCTCCACCAGGCCCCCACTCATGTCTCCCACCACCCCCACCCCCCAGCCACCAGGGGAAGCCTCCACCAGGCTCTCACACATGTCCCCCTGCACCCCCACCCCCCAGCCACCAGGGGCAGCCTCCACCAGGCCCCCACTCATCACTCCCATCGCCCCCACCCCCCAGCAGTGCAGGGGCAGCCTCCAACAGGCCCACACTCATGTCTCCCATCACCCCCACCCCCCAGCAGTGCAGGGGCAGCCTCCACCAGGCCCCCACTCATGTCTCCCACCACCCACCCCCACCCCCCCAGCCACCAGGGCAGCCTCCACCAGGCCCCCACTCATGTCCCCTATCACCCCCACCCTTCACCCACCAGTGGCAGCCTCCACCAGGCCCCCACTCATGTCCCCTATCACCCCCACCCCCCAGCCACCAGGAGCAGCCTCCACCAGGCCCTCACTCATGTCTCCCACCACCCCCACCCCCCAGCAGTGTAGGGGCAGCCTCCACCAGGCCCCCACTCATGTCCCCTATCACCCCCACCCCCCACCCACCAGGGGCAGCCTCCACCAGGCCCCCACTCATGTCTCCCATCACCCCCACCCCCCAGCAGTGCAGGGGCAGCCTCCACCAGGCCGCCACCCATGTCTACCACCACCCCCACCCCCCAGCAGTGCAGGGGCAGCCTCCACCAGTCCCCCACTCATGTCTCCCACCACCCCAACCCCCCAGGAGTGCAGGGGCAGCCTCCACCAGGCCCCCACTCATGTCCCCTATCACCCCCACCCCCCACCCACCAGGGGCAGCTTCCACCAGGCCCCCACTCATGTCTCCCACCACCCCCACCCCCCAGCCACCAGGGGCAGCCTCCACCAGGCCCCCACTCATGTCTCCCACCACCCACCCCCACCCCCAGCCACCAGGGCAGCCTCCACCAGGCCCCCACTCATGTCCCCTATCACCCCCACCCCCCAGTCACCAGGGGCAGCCTCCACCAGGCCCCCACTCATGTCTCCCTGCACCCCCACCCCCCAGCCACCAGGGGCAGCCTCCACCAGGCCCCCACCCATGTCTACCACCCCCCTACCCCCAGCAGTGCAGGGGCAGCCTCCACCAGGCCCCCACTCATATCCCCTATCACCCCCACCCCCCAGCTGCCAGGGGCAGCCTCCACCAGGCCCCCACTCATGTCCCCTATCACCCCCACCCCTCACCCACCAGGGGCAGCCTCCACCAGGCCCCCACTCATGTCCCCTATCACCCCCACCCCCAGCAGTGCAGGGGCAGCCTCCACCAGGCCCCCACTCATGTCTCCCACCACCCCCACTCCCCAGCCACCAGGGGCAGCCTCAACCAGGCCCCCACTCATGTCCCCAGCCAACATGTCACCACAATGTAGATCCCTGGCCCTTATGGGCAGCCTCCAAATGCCAAACACCCACCCGAGTATTGCATCCACCCACTTAGAGATGGCAAAAACATGATAGAAGCCCAATTGCAAGTTTGGAAATGAACACATGTCCCTCACATACACCCAATGGGTGTCAGTGAATGTCAAAACCCATATCACGAAATGCATGAAACCAATGAGATGATACTACACATTGAACTTTGAATAAAAAATATGTATTAAAAGCAACATAAATTGAATCAAAAATAAACAAACAATAATAGAAATTAAAAAAAAAAAAACAGCAGGTCCGTGAAATAATGCAAAACCACTATTTATAATGCAAAGGAAAGGTGTCCAAAGTCACAGTCCAAAAAAGTAAATTCAATGGAAAATTAAAATCGAAAACCATTGCTCCATGGCGAAATCATAATAAAAATTGAAAATCCAAAAGTCATCTATGTACAGATAAACAATCCAGGGTCCATGATCCCAACCGAAGAAATGAAACCTATCTAATAACACTACCTTAAAAAAATAACTATATACAAAAATGTGGCCCATTATCCAAAAGGTCCAAAAAAAATGCTAAACCAAAGGAAACCTAACACTAACTATAGAACTATTTACAAGGGCAGCGGGCTAGTCCGACGGCTCACTTCGGGATGTTCCGGGCCAGGGCATCATCGAACTCCTGCTCAATGTCCCAGAGGCGCTCCTCCTCCATGGCACCGAGGGTCCGCAGGGCCGTCCACATGTTCCCCCCAAACTCCCTGTGGATTGCCTCGAGGCACTCGGCACGCCTCAGGGCCCTCCACATGGAGTTCTCCGCCCTGACCATCGTGAGCCGTGCCTCTTCCGCCCGCTGCCGCTCCGCATCTATGGCGTGGCCCACCCGCTGCCACACAGAAGACACTTCCCGTCCTGGGTCCTCCTGCCCTCCGGCCGATGCCTGCCCCTCCGATGTGGAAGGCCCCGAGCCATCATGGCTCCCACCACGTTGCTGCTGCTGCTGCTGCGCCTCTGCCCGTGCACTGCCTCCTGCTGCCTGCACATCCTCCGCTGGCTGGGGTGCAGTCGTTGATGTGGCCACCCCTGCTGGACGTCCGACTCCCGACTGTGGCAGGGATGCCTCCTCCACCAGCCTGGCCGCACCATCAGAGGCAGCTCCACAGGGCACCCAGGTGACTGATGGGTGGGAAGATGGCACGGGGGACGACTGGCGCATAGGGGGTTCAGTTGAGGAGGGGATCGTAGCAAGCCCCATCAAACGGAGGAATCCGGCCTGGGTGACCTGTCCCAGTAGGCCGACGCGGTCAACGAGCCATTCGAGATGACGTGCAGTCTCCTCATGAAAAGACTGCAGGTCACCTTGCATGGCCCGTTGACGCAACGCCACACCAGTCAGGACAGGCTCAACCGGGACCCGGATAGCCACGTCCGCAGGCAGAGGAAGGCCAGTTGTCGTGAGCTCATCCCCTGCCTGAAAACGGGTCTGGACGTAGGCATCCCTGCTGGTGCAAGATGATGCAGTGACTGGATCAGCGACAGGATTGCACACAGGCACCTCCGCGGCGACCTGTGCTGCCTCCTGTCCCTGGTCCTGCACTGCACCACTAGCACCAGTGGAATCCCCACCTCCAGACCCCGTCTCTGTTGCTTGCATGGCCTCCTCCTCCACCAAACCCCCCACCAACCTGGATGACTCCGTGCCATCTTCCCCCGTTGGGCCCTGTGGGGTCCCAGCTGCCCCTTCTGCTGCCGAGGAGTCCAACTCCGACCTCCGACTCTTGGACCTCCCCCCGGCAGCTGCGGCCTGGGATCCGGCACCGGACTCCTCACTCCCCGAAGAGATCACAACCTGGGAGGTGAGCTGGGCCTTGCGTCTCCGGCTGGTGGTGCGATCCCCGCCGCTGTGCTCCACAGCACCTTTTCCGCCCTCTTCATCAGTTGACGCTGCAGACAGGGAGAAATAAAACACAGGCATCAGGGCACTGTACAATGGACACATACACACATGACAGTTGCACATGAGTTGCATTGGCAAACCTCAGACATGGCATCACAATCGGCAACACACATGTCATTTCAACTTGCACACATGAGCCATACCACAGCCACATCGCAACTGCCAGCACCATCCATACACATACAACAGCATGAGCAGGCAAAGGTGAGCCAGACATCACATGCAACACAGGGAGTGCACTACACATGCACGCACACCACCACACTTGCATGCATGTGTACACCTCAGCCAACTGTCGCAGTGTTCCGATGGACATCCATGTCACATCTGCCAATCAGGCTTCCACATCCCGCTGTCACATGCATCCATGTTGCATCACTGTTGCACCCTTGTCAAATACACACACATGCACATGTACACAGTGCTGATACATGCAGCTGAAAACAACATACATGCGTGACATCACGAACATGCCCACTTACATACATATTCATCCAAACATGTGTGCCCACACAACTGCATTTGGCATGCAAGCCTACACACAAAAGCACCATCCATGTCTCACACATGACAGCCCTCGCATGTGTTAGCCTCACGGTCCTGTACACCCCCACCCATACTCGGCCCCATACAAACAGATGTGCAACCGGCACACTACTGGCACATCACCACACGCACAGCTTACAATCATGATGCATGTACACTTACCGCTCGACTTCAGATGGGTCTGCCTCTCAAGGACCTGGACGTGGAGCGCTGGGGATATGCGTTCCAGGACCCTCATCTGATCTTCCGACAAGTGGCCCCGGCGCCCCTTAGCATCCGCTGCCTTCAAGAGGCGCCGGGCCTTGTTCAGGGTCCTGGACCTGAAGTCCTCCCAGCACTTCTTGACATGTTGGAAGTCACGGACTGCCACCCCCTCCGCGTTGAAAGGCAGTCACGATGTCCGTCCAGATCCGAGTCCATCCTTCCTTGTCGGCGCGCACACTTCCGTAGAGGGCATCATACTGCCCCAGGACTTGCTCCACCAGGACACCAACTTCCCTGGCACTGAAGCTGGTGCCCCTCTGCCTCTCTGGCCGGGGGTTGTCAGTGGTGCCAGATGTTGCAGTGCCCGACATGACAACCCCAGAGGCAGGAGTGGGTGGGCAACTGGGTCCTGGGGCTGGGCTGTGGAGCGATGGAATCCCAGTCGGGAGTCTTCGGTTCCAGCAGGGGTGGTCACAGCAACAGCACCCCTGGCTGATGTGCAGACAGCAAATGGCAGGGCACGTGGGCAGCAGGCAGTCAGGCAGCAGCAGATGGCAGGTGGGAGCGTGCTCGGGGTTCTGGGAGGCAGTAATTCGGCCTTGTGGGCAGGAGCGTTTTCTTCCATGTGCTTATGCGTGGCCAGCTTGATACGGAGTGATTTGGCACGTGAAAATCCTGCACGTCTGCGTGTAAATCGAGGAAAGTCCCTTAGCGCGTATGCACGTCAGCACGCATATGCGATTTCATTGGACCAAAGGCCCTTAGCGCGTAAGCGCATCTGTGACGTGACACGCGCGGGTGTTTCCCTCATTACACGTGATGACAGAGCACACGTGGATTTCCACCAATCGCGTGTGAAACTTCCTGCGCACCCCAGAAATACACGTACCCAGGCCAATCGCGTGTACGCTCACTTCCCTCCGATTACACGCGATGACACTCGGACGTGCAGTTTTACCACGTGTGCTCGCATATGAGATTTCATTGGCCCAAAGGCCACCATGCGCAGCTGTGACGTCACGCGCATGGCCGTAGAGAATGGCGCGTGTAAAAAAAAAGAGATACACGTCTGAGTGTCAAAGCGCGTAATTGGTGGAAATGGCCTCATCGCGTATGCGCGTCTGTGACGTGTGTATAAAAGGTATGTGTAGAACGCCATTTCCTTCTACGTGCTTTTCGTGGAGAGCGAGTGGGTGAAATCTGTACTTCTTGTCGGTTCACACGCGATTTACTTCACGGCGTTTCCAGTTCGTACTCCCTGTTACCTCTGACAGCTTTTTCTCTTTTCCTCTTTTTCCTGGGCCTGTTTCCTCAAACAGCGTTCCCTTCTACTGTTGTCCTGTCTCCTCAGACAGCGTACAATTCTTCTTTTGTCGGGGGTGTTGCCAACGCGCACACGCGCATATTTTTAACGCTTTTGTTCCTGGCAGACGGTGAGTCGCGCACGTATTTAACTGTGCTTGCCCCGTGTGTTGCGTACCCCTTCAGAGGTCATTCTAGGCTGCGTGTGACACGCATACGTTCATTATTGTGTTTCTGGGTGCCACAGCGTAGTGCAGGTTTATTTTTCCACGCACGTGGTCTAGGAGGGGTTGCGTGCACCTTACTTCCCTTTTTTGGGGTGCCTGTGCGTTGCGTGACCCGTCATCTTTCCCCAGGGGTGACATACAGCCTTGCTAGAGCACTAGGGTACGATTACCATCTGGTACCCAACCCCTTTGACCCCCAATTGCACAGGACAATAGTTCACATCGACTCCCATACGCACAATAACATCAGTGCCATGGCTGGGAGGCGACCAAGCCGTAAGGGTGGCAAAGGTGGCCGAGGCCCAAGTGGTGGCCGTGGTGGATCCGGTAGGGGACGTGGCCGTGACTTGCAGGGTGCCCCTAGCCCCCCATGTGTGGAGGAGCAGTCAGGGACACCCATGCCCCCCCCGGTTGAGGTTAACGTGGCTGACACCATCCATGCTCAGCCCTTGTTGGACCAGCCCACTGTGGAACCAGACCTGGCACAGGGTGACTCCATGGCTGACTTCCAGGTCAGCAGGTCTAGGCCACGTGCGCCGGTGAACGTTGGTGTCATCAGGCCACATGGATCAGGGGCAGCTAAGTCATCTGCTGCCCCGCGTAGACAGGCTGGGGAGGCTGCAGGGGCAGCTGCGGTTCCATCCACCCCAACTCTCACACACCCAGCCAGGACAGTGTCGGTCCAAGTCCATCATGCTGACATTCCCCCTGACACCATCACACTTGAGCTAATGCCTGCACCAACTCCCATGCTGAGTGTGCAATCCCACACTCCTGCCCCTAGTGTCCAGAGCGGCATAGGACACTCAGGATCCCACCACCTTACAAGCGGAAGAGGAAGAGTGCTCGTCCAGTAGAGGCTGATGCCCCAGACACGGCTACACAGTCCGGCCCGTCAAGGAAGCCCAGCTTCAATGAGGCCGAACTGAATGCACTTGTAGAGTATGTGTCCGCACATGACCGCGAAATGGTGATTGTTGCAGGATCCAAGACCACACCTGCACAACGTCAGGCACACTGGCAGACCATTGCGGACATCATAAGTGCCCTTGGAATCGTGAGGCGCACAGCTAATGAATGCTACAAGCGCTGGAATGACCTGAAGCGCAGGGCAAAGAATAAGCTGGCCTCAAGTCATGCCGCAACTCTAGTGACTGGAGGTGGGTCTCCAGCAGACGACATAGAACTCACTCCACATGAGCAGGTTGCTGGGACCTACGTCAGGGAGGAACAGATCCAAGGCGTGGGAGAACGGGCAGATTACGAGGCATTGTCCGGTGAGTGCACATGGATGTGTGTGTCATCCATGTGATTGATGTGTGTGGGAGGGCTTCTGTTTGGGTGCCAGGTGAGGGTGTGTGTGCCTGAGTGGTTTGGGTCACCCATGTGCCTCTTCCTATACATTCTTGGCACCAGCATTTGGGTATAGCAGCATCCCTTCTGCCAACATTAGACATCCAGCCCAACACCACGCCAGTTGCCCTTGGAGTGTCATCTTGCCACAACATTGTTGCTTATTTACCTCTGTTTATTCAGGCAGATTGTTTGCATACCACCACTTTTACTCAGGATTTCTCAGTCCTATTGACACATGTCTGACATGGCTATGGTACAGTGGACTGGCTTAGTTTCCTGGACATGATTAGTTTAGACATGTCCCTGTGCTATTGGACAATTTTGGACTGGCAGCTGCAGGTTAAACATTTGAACCATTTCAATGAAAAAATCAATTACATGAGCAAACTGGACTGAATGAACAATTGGTGACCTCCTCTCCCTCTTCACTTCATGGCTAGGGTACATGCCATCTGTGTGATGGCATGTGTATTTGACCTGCCAATCACTGGCCAATGTGTGATGCCACTGCTAGGCAGCATGCAGCAAATGTGTTAATCTTCCATCTTGGTGTCATCAATGTGTGCCATCGGCCTCCCCTTCACACGCAGTGACGGTGCATGCATGGGAGGGTTTTAGTCATGTGGGACATGTGTCAATCAAGTACTGTTTCTGTAGCCTCTCAGCCCTAATTGTGTGCCATAGTGCTAATGCCTGTTTCCATTTGTTTTCTTTTATGTCTTTGCAGGGGATGACGCACTTGATACTGCTGGGGTTGTGGAGATGGTTCAGACCCAGGAGGGGTCTGAGGGCCGACCGACCACCAGTGAGGGACGTGGTGTGGTGGTGGGTTAGAACCCACAACTGCTGCAGGTCGTGCTCTCAAGGGGTGTCTCTGGCTGCACCTCCCCCGAGCTGTATTCAGGTGTCGATTCGGATGATGAGACCTATGTGCCGTCGCAGGTGAGTGTTCCTGGGAGGGATTCTGTTCTGCCCAACCCACCTGCACCAGGGTTAGAACCCTCAATGGGGATGTCAGTGTTGGCAGGTACGCCTTTGGTGGTTACGGATGCAGGGTCACATTCCGCGACATCTGATCCTGTTCCTGGGCCAGCAGATCAGAGGGGGAATGCAGTCCTGCAGCCTCAGGCAGTGCCGGCACAGCAAGGCGCAGTTCGCCTTGCCCCAGACAGGTGTGGTGCCCGCCGACGTGGTGGCCGTACGCCACCTGGCAATACCGCATGGGAGCAATCCATATACGGTATGGCAACCCAACAGGCAGCATCCTCAGAGATAATGGCTCAGGCCATGGATAGGGTGGCCACTTCCATTGTCCCCCCGAAAGGCTGATGGAGCGACTACAGCAGGCAACCGACTCCATCTGCCAGTCACACAGGGAGGACATGTTGGCGTCCGACAGGGACAGGCGGGCGGCACTGGCGACTCTGCAGGAAGCGATTTCCATAGAGTCCCAGGGCCACAGGGAAGCCCTGAGGGTGGAACTCCTTCACCTCAGGACGACTCTTGTTGAGCTTGAGGCTTCAACAAACAAGGACAGAACAGCATCTGGAGCGTCTCACACGTACGCTCTCAGCTGAGATGCAGGCAACTAGGGCGGAGGTCCGGGCATCCCGTGAGTTGTTGCATGGGGACCTCCGCACACTTATCCTCCAGAACGAGACCTACCACACCCGCATGCTTGCAGCCATGGAGGAACAGACTAGGGCTTTGCATGGGCTGCCTCCCATAGTGCCACCACCTCCTGATGCAGCTGCAGAGGGTGAGGAGAGCGACAGCAGTGATACTCCCACAATAGGGTAGCCGTGTAGGCCATGAGCCCATGGAGGTGTTTTTTTTTTCCGCAAGATCCAGACAGGTGGGTTTTGGTGTGCACCCTGTCCTCGGACCTCCTGGGTGGCCTCCCCCACCCCCCCGGGCCCATTGATGGGCATTTTTTTTTTTTGGGACAGTGTGTTGCCTTGTGTGGCTCCCGTGGGCATACGCTGCATTTTGGCTGGGCACATGCAGGCTTGTCATGAATTTGGTTCAGATGCTTGGGTTTTTGTGTCACACACCCCTCCTGCTTCCTGTTTCCATGGGCTTGCAAAGGGTGTGCCCAAGTGACATTGACGTACATGGTGACATTGGACTCCCATGAGCTGTGTGGGCAGTCTGTAGTCAATACTGTGTATACATTCATAGTGCATATTGTTGTTGTATTGTACACTGCATGGTGTATTGATATGTGCCTCTGCATCCATCTCATCCTCCTAATTTGCAGGTCCATTCCTCATGTCTTCACAATGCGGTCCACCTTGGAACTGGAGTCCATGTTGTAAGCAGTGCACCTACACTCTTGCGTGACGCTAACACTGTATACTTGGAAGTGTTCGGAGAGCTGGCATCATCAGGTAGTGAGGCTACCAAATTTTTAAGTCTGTAATGTCATGTTTAAGGTAGGTTGTAGGTTGTGTAGGTGATTGGAATTCTTGGTAAGTATTTGGTAATGTGTGTTGTAGGTCCTGTATTACTGTGAGCATTTCATGTGTGGACATGTTTCCATTGGGGACACTGTAGCTGGTGACACTTGGGGCATGTTGTGGGGATTAATTTCTTAGGTAGGGATGCACATATTGTGACACTTCCACATGAACAATCTCAGGCTGCTATGGTTCTGACAGTTGACTGTCCCTTTGTTCGTCTTAATTGTCAGGTCGAGTCATCATTGCTTATCAGATGGTATGTGCCAGGGCTGTGTGCACTCCACTGGGGTGTGATTTCTATGAGAAGTAATTAGCCACCATCTGCGTACGGGCTGCCTCACCCCGTGCCCTCTCCCCTCCCATGCGCAGCGGGCGTGCATGTGGTTGGGGATGTGGGGGCACCACCATGTCCACAGCCAGGCCTCGGCGTGTTGCAACATTGTGCAGGACACATGCTGCCACTATGATCCTGCACACTACTGGGGGCGCCTATAACAGCTGCCCGCCAGAACGGTCAAGGGAGCGAAAGCGTGACTTGAGCACTCCGAATCTGCGCTCCACTATGCCCCGGGTTGCAATATGGGCTGTGTTGTATCTTACCTCTGGAGGCGTGATGGGGTTCCGAATTGGGGTAGGCACTGTCCCCTGGTGAGGAGGTGATGGGTATCATTAGTGGGGTAGTGACATAACTCTGCATCTGACATGCATGCATGTGCAGTGGCATTCATACTCACCAAGCAGCCATGTATCCCCATGCCGCCCAGCTTCTAGGTCCCGGCTTAAGGTAGACATTCGGTAAATGAAGCTGTCGTGGGTGGACCCTGGATAGTGTGCATATACTGAGGTGATGATTCCCTTAGCATTACATATTACCTGCACGTTGATGGAATGCCAGTGCTTGCGGTTCCTATAGATGTGCTCAGATGCACTGGGGGGACGTAGTGCCACATGGGTGCAGTCAATGGCACCTAGCACTTTTGGGAATTGTGCCACACCGTAGAAATCGAGGGTGGCAATCTGCCTTTCTGCAGGTGTCCTGGGCAGGTATATGTGCCTACGGACTGATGGGTGTGCAGTGATGATGTTCAAGACCTGGTGTAGGCAGCGTGACTGCGTGGCCTGTGACACCCCACCCACTATGGCACTTGTCCGCTGAAATTATCCTGTGGCCAAGAAGTGCAGTACATTGAGGACCTTCTCCAGGGGGCTGAGTGCTTGGGAGCACAGGGTGGGTAATGTGAGGTCATCCTCCCACTCACTGACCAGGTCCAGTATTATATGTGGTGGAAACCTGTACCTCCCATACACCTGGTCATCAGGCATCCCTAAAGGCTGGTTCTGGGAGTGAAAATTCTGGCCCTCACTATCCTCCTCCTCCTCCTTTGGTAACCCACGGCCACTGCTGCTAGGAACGGTATATTCATCCTGGTGTATGAGCTTGTTTGTTGTTTGCGCGCACTTTTATACTGCGCGGGTCGACGTACGCCTGCTTCATGCTGGCGTACGTGTTTCAGGATTGGACCATTTATTTTTCGGTACGTCGTAGGCGAACGTGTGAATCTTCCCGCCCACCCCAGGAATACACGTAGCACGCTCTCCCAGGCCCAGTCGCGAGTAGATATTCCCGCCCACCCCTGGAATACACGTACCCCACTCTCACAGGCCCAGTCGCGTGTGGAAGTTCACGCGCACCCCGAAGTACACGTACCCAGGCCAATCGCGTGTGGAACTTCCCGCGCACCCCGAAGTACACGTACCCAGGCCAATCGCGTGTGGAACCTCCCGCGCACCCCGTAGTACACGTACCCAGGCCAATCGCGTGTGGAACTTCCCGCGCACCCCGAAGTACACGTACCCAGGCCAATCGCGTGTGGAACTTCCTGCGCACCCCGTAGTACACGTACCCAGGTCAATCGCGTGTGGAACTTCCCGCGCACCCCGAAGTACACGTACCCAGGCAAATCAAACGGCTGGGGGGTGGGGGTAATGGGAGACATGGGTGGGGGCCTGGTGGAGGCTGCCCCTGGTGGCTGGGGGGTGGGGGTGGTGGTAGACATGGGTGGGGGCCTGGTGGAGGCTGCCCTGGTGGCTGGGGGGTGGGGGTGGTGGTAGACATGGGTGGGGTCCTGGTGGAGGCTGCCCCTGCACTGCTGGGGGGTGGGGGTGATGGGAGACATGAGTGGGGGCCTGGTGGAGGCAGCCCCTGGTGGCTGGGGGTTTGGGGGTGGTGGTAGACATGGGTGGGGGCCTGGTGGAGGCTGCCCCTGCACTGCTGGGGGTGGGGTGAAGGGAGACATGAGTGGGGGCCTGGTGGAGGCTGCCCCTGGTGGCTGGAGGGTGGGGGTGGTGGTAGACATGGGTGGGGGCCTGGTGGAGGCTGCCCCTGGTGGCTGGGGGGTGGGGGTGATGGGAGACATGAGTGGGGGCCTGGTGGAGGCTGCCCCTGCACTGCTGGGGGGTGGGGGCGATGGGAGACATGACTGGGGGCCTGGTGGAGGCTGCCCCTGGTGGCTGGGGGGTGGGGGTGCAGGGGGACATGTGTGGGAGCCTGGTGGAGGCTGCCCCTGGTGGCTGGGGGGTGGGGGTGGTGGTAGACATGGGTGGGGGCCTGGTGGAGGCTGCCCCTGGTGGCTGGGGGTAGGGGTGGTGGTAGACATGGGTGGGGGCCTGGTGGAGGCAGCCCCTGGTGGCTGGGGGGTGGGGGTGGTGTTAGACATGGGTGGGGGCCTGGTGGAGGCTGCCCCTGCACTGCTGGGGGGTGGGGGTGATGGGAGACATGAGTGGGGGCCTGGTGGAGGCTGCCCCTGGTGGCTGGGGGGTGGGGGTGGTGGTAGACATGAGTGGGGGCCTGGTGGAGGCTGCCCCTGGTGGCTGGGGGGTGGGGGTGATGGGAGACATGAGTGGGGGCCTGGTGGAGGCTGCCCCTGCACTGCTGGGGGTGATGGGAGACATGAGTGGGGGCCTGGTGGAGGCTGTCCCTGGTGGCTGGGGGGTGGGGGTGATGGGAGACATGAGTGGGGGCCTGGTGGAGGCTGCCCCTGGTGGCTGGGGGTGGGGGTGGTGGTAGACATGGGTGGGGGCCTCGTGGAAGCTACCCCTGGTGGCTGGGGGTTGGGGGGGTGGTAGACATGGGTGGGGGCCTGGTGGAGGCTGCCCCTGCACTGCTGGGGGTGGGGGTGATGGGAGACATGAGTGGGGGCCTGGTGGAGGCTGCCCCTGGTGGCTGGGGGGTGGGGGTGGTGGTAGACATGGGTGGGGGCCTGGTGGAGGCTGCGCCTGGTGGCTGGGGGTTGGGGGTGGTGGTAGACATGGGTGGGGGCCTGGTGGAGGCTGCCCCTGGTGGCTGGGGGTGGGGGTGGTGGTAGACATGGGCGGGGGCTTGGTGGAGGCTGCCCCTGCACTGCTGGGGGGTGGGGTTGATGGGAGACATGAGTGGGGGCCTGGTGGAGGCTGCCCCTGGTGGCTGGGGGGTGGGGGTGCAGGGGGACATGTGTGGGAGCCTGGTGGAGGCTGCCCCTGCACTGCTGGGGGGTGGGGGTGATGGGAGACATGAGTGGGGGCCTGGTGGAGGCTGCCCCTAGTGGCTGGGGGGTGGGGGTGGTGGTAGACATGGGTGGGGGCCTGGTGGAGGCTGCCCCTGGTGGCTGCGGGGTGGGGGTGGTGGTAGACATGGGTGGGGGCCTGGTGGAGGCTGCCCCTGGTGGCTGGGGGGTGGGGGTGGTGGTAGACATGGGTGGGGGCCCGGTGGAGGCTGCCCCTGCACTGCTGGGGGGTGGGGGTGATGGGAGACATGAGTGGGGGCCTGGTGGAGGCTGTCCCTGGTGGCTGGGGGGTGGGGGTGCAGGGGGACATGTGTGGGAGCCTGGTGGAGGCTGCCCCTGCACTGCTGGGGGGTGGGGTGATGGGAGACATGAGTTGGACATGAGTGGGGGCCTGGTGGAGGCTGCCCTTGCACTGCTGGGGGGTGGGGGTGCAGGGAGACATGAGTGGGGGCCTGGTGGAGGCTGCCCCTTCACTGCTGGGGGGTGAGGGTGATGGGAGACATGAGTGGGGGCCTGGTGGAGGCTGCCCCTAGTGGCTGGGGGGTGGGGGTGGTGGTAGACATGGGTGGGGGCCTGGTGGAGGCTGCCCCTGGTGGCTGGGAGGTGGGGGTGCAGGGGGACATGTGTGGGAGCCTGGTGGAGGCTGCCCCTGCACTGCTGGGGGGTGGGGGTGATGGGAGACATGAGTGGGGGCCTGGTGGAGGCTGCCCCTGGTGGCTGGGGGGTGGGGGTGGTGGTAGACATGGGTGGGGGCCTGGTGGAGGCTGCCCCTGGTGGCTGCGGGGTGGGGGTGGTGGTAGACATGGGTGGGGGCCTGGTGGAGGCTGCCCCTGGTGGCTGGGGGGTGGGGGTGGTGGTAGACATGGGTGGGGGCCCGGTGGAGGCTGCCCCTGCACTGCTGGGGGGTGGGGGTGATGGGAGACATGAGTGGGGGCCTGGTGGAGGCTGCCCCTGGTGGCTGGGGGGTGGGGGTGCAGGGGGACATGTGTGGGAGCCTGGTGGAGGCTGCCCCTGCACTGCTGGGGGGTGGGGTGATGGGAGACATGAGTTGGACATGAGTGGGGGCCTGGTGGAGGCTGCCCTTGCACTGCTGGGGGGTGGGGGTGCAGGGAGACATAAGTGGGGGCCTGGTGGAGGCTGCCCCTTCACTGCTGGGGGGTGAGGGTGATGGGAGACATGAGTGGGGGGCTGGTGGCTGGGGGGTGGGGGTGGTGGTAGACATGGGTGGGGGACTGCTGGAGGCTGCCCCTGGTGGCTGGGGGGTGGGGGTGGTGGTAGACATCGGTGGGGGCCTGGTGGAGGCTGCCCCTGGTGGCTGGGGGGTGGGGGTGGTGGTAGACATGGGTGGGGGCCTGGTGGAGGCTGCCCCTGCACTGCTGGGGGGTGGGGGTGATGGGAGACATGAGTGGGGGCCTGGTGGAGGCTGCCCCTGGTGGCTGGGGGGTGGGGGTGATGGGAGACATGAGTGGGGGACTGCTGGAGGCTGCCCCTGGTGGCTGGGGGGTGGGGGTGGTGGTAGACATCGGTGGGGGCCTGGTGGAGGCTGCCCCTGGTGGCTGGGGGGTGGGGGTGGTGGTAGACATGGGTGGGGGCCTGGTGGAGGCTGCCCCTGCCCTGCTGGGGGGTGGGGGTGATGGGAGACATGAGTGGGGGCCTGGTGGAGGCTGCCCCTGGTGGCTGGGGGGTGGGGGTGGTGGTAGACATGGGTGGGGGCCTGGTGGAGGCTGCCCCTTGTGGCTGGGGGTTGGGGGTGATGGGAGACATGAGTGGGGGCCTGGTGGAGGCTGCCTCTGCACTGCTGTGGGGTGGGGGTGATGGGAGACATGAGTGGGGGCCTGGTGGGGGCTGCCCCTGGTGGCTGGGGGGTGGGGGTGCAGGGGGACATGTGTGGGATCCTGGTGGAGGCTGCCACTGCACTGCTGGGGGGTGGGGGTGATGGGAGACATGAGTGGGGGCCTGGTGGAGGCTGCCCCTGGGGGGTGGTGGTAGACATGGGTGGGAGCCTGGTGGAGGCTGCACCTGGTGGCTGGGGGGTGGGAGTGGTGGTAGACATGGGTGGGGTCCTGGTGGAGGCTGTCCCTGCACTGCTGGGGGGTGGGGTGATGGGAGACATGAGTGGGGGCCTGGTGGAGGCTGCCCCTGGTGGCTGGGGGTGGTGGTAGACATGGTGGGGGCCTGGTGGAGGCTGCCCCTGGTGGCTGGGGGGTGGGGGTGGTGGTAGACATGGGTGGGGGCCTGGTGGAGGCTGCCCCTGGTGGCTGGGGGGTGGGGGTGGTGGTAGACGAGGGTGGGGGCCTGGTGGAGGCTGCCCCTGCACTGCTGGGGGGTGGGGGTGATGGGAGATATGAGTGGGGGCCTGGGAGGCTGCCCCTGGTGGCTGGGGGGTGGGGGTGCAGGGGGACATGTGTGAGAGCCCGGTGGAGGCTGCCCCTGCACTGCTGGGGGGTGTGGGTGATGGGAGACATGAGTTGGACATGAGTGGGGGCCTGGTGGAGGCTGCCCCTGCACTGCTGGGGGTGGGGGTGCAGGGAGACATGAGTGGGGGCCTGGTGGAGGCTGCCCCTGCACTGCTGGGGCGTGGGGGTGATGGGAGACATGAGTGGGGGCCTGGTGGAGGCTGCCCCTGGTGGCTGGGGGGTGGGGGTGGTGGTAGACATGGGTGGGGGCCTGGTGGAGGCTGCCCCTGCACTGCTGGGGGGTGGGGGTGATGGGAGACATGAGTGGGGGCCTGGTGGAGGCTGCTCCTGGTGGCTGGGGGTGGGGGTGGTGGTAGACATGGGTGGGGGCCTGGTGGAGGCTGCCCCTGCACTGCTGGGGGGTGGGGGTGATGGGAGACATGAGTGGGGGCCTGGTGGAGGCTGCCCCTGCACTGCTGGGGGGTGGGGGTGATGGGAGACATGAGTGGGGGCCTGGTGGAGGCTGCCCCTGGTGTGTGGGGTGTGGGGGTGCAGGGGGACATGTGTGGGATACTGGTGGAGGCTGCCCCTGCACTGCTGGGGGTGATGGGAGACATGAGTTGGGGCCTGGTGGAGGCTGCCCCTGGTGGCTGGGGGGTGGGGGTGGTAGTAGACATGGGTGGGGGCCTGGTGGAGGCTGCCCCTGCACTGCTGGGGGGTGTGGGTGATGGGAGACATGAGTGGGGGCCTGGTGGAGGCTGCCCCTGGTGGCTGGGGGGTGGGGGTGGTGGTAGACATGGGTGGGGGCCTGGTGGAGGCTGCCCCTGTTGGCTGGGGGGTTGTGGTAGACATGGGTGGGGGCCTGGTGGAGGCTGCCCCTGGTGGCTGGGGGGTGGGGGTGGTGGTAGACATGGGTGGGGGCCTGGTGGAGGCTGCCCCTGCACTGCTGGGGTTGGGGGTGATGGGAGACATGAGTGGGGGCCTGGTGGAGGCTGCCCCTGGTGGCTGGGAGGTGGGGGTGCAGGGGGACATGTGTGGGAGCCTGGTGGAGGCTGCCCCTGCACTGCTGGGGGGTGGGGGTGATGGGAGACATGAGTTGGACATGAGTGGGGGCCTGGTGGAGGCTGCCCCTGCACTGCTGGGGGGTGGGGTGCAGGGGGACATAAGTGGGGGCCTGGTGGAGGCTGCCCCTGCACTGCAGGGGGGTGGGGGTGATGGGAGACATGAGTGGGGGGCTGGTGGCTGGGGGGTGGGGTTTGTGGTAGACATGGGTGGGGGACTGGTGGAGGCTGCCCCTGGTGGCTGAGGGGTGGGGGTGGTGGTAGACATCGGTGGGGGCCTGGTGGAGGCTGCCCCTGGTGGTGGGGGGTGGTGGTAGACATGGGTGGGGGCCTGGTGGAGGCTGCCCCTGCACTGCTGGGGGGTGGGGGTGGTGGGAGACATGAGTGGGGGCCTGGTGGAGGCTGCCCCTGGTGACTGGGGGGTGGGGGTGGTGGTAGACATGGGTGGGGGCCTGGTGGAGGCTGCCCCTGGTGGCTGGGGGTTGGGGGTGATGGGAGACATGAGTGGGGGCCTGGTGGAGGCTGCCCCTGCACTGCTGTGGGGTGGGGGTGATGGGAGACATGAGTGGGGGCCTGGTGGAGGCTGCCCCTGGTGGCTGGGGGGTGGGGGTGCAGGGGGACATGTGTGGGATCCTGGTGGAGGCTGCCCCTGCACTGCTGCGGGGTGGGGGTGATGGGAGACATGAGTGGGGGCCTGGTGGAGGCTGCCCCTGGGGGGTGGTGGTAGACATGGGTGGGGGCCTGGTGGAGGCTGCCCCTGGTGGCTGGGGGGTGGGAGTGGTGGTAGACATGGGTGGGGGCCTGGTGGAGGCTGTCCCTGCACTGCTGGGGGGTGGGGTGATGGGAGACATGAGTGGGGGCCTGGTGGAGGCTGCCCCTGGTGGCTGGGGGGTGGTGGTAGACATGGGTGGGGGCCTGATGGAGGCTGCCCCTGGTGGTTGGGGGGTGGGGGTGGTGGTAGACATGGTTGGGGGCCTGGTGGAGGCTGCCCCTGGTGGCTGGGGGGTGGGGGTGGTGGTAGACGAGGGTGGGGGCCTGGTGGAGGCTGCCCTTGCACTGCTGGGGGGTGGGGGTGATGGGAGACATGAGTGGGGGCCTGGGAGGCTGCCCCTGGTGGCTGGGGGGTGGGGGTGCAGGGGGACATGTGTGAGAGCCTGGTGGAGGCTGCCCCTGCACTGCTGGGGGGTGGGGGTGATGGGAGACATGAGTTGGACATGAGTGGGGGCCTGGTGGAGGCTGCCCCTGCACTGCTGGGGGTGGGGGTGCAGGGAGACATGAGTGGGGGCCTGGTGGAGGCTGCCCCTGCACTGCTGGGGGGTGGGGGTGATGGGAGACATGAGTGGGGGCCTGGTGGAGGCTGCCCCTGGTGGCTGGGGGGTGGGGGGGGTGGTAGACATGGGTGGGGGCCTGATGGAGGCTGCCCCTGGTGGGTGGGGGGTGGGGGTGGTGGTAGACATGGGTGGGGGCCTGGTGGAGGCTGCCCCTGGTGGCTGGGGGGTGGGGGTGGTGGTAGACGAGGGTGGGGGCCTGGTGGAGGCTGCCCCTGCACTGCTGGGGGGTGGGGGTGATGGGAGACATGAGTGGGGGCCTGGGAGGCTGCCCCTGGTGGCTGGGGGGTGGGGGTGCAGGGGGACATGTGTGAGAGCCTGGTGGCGGCTGCCCCTGCACTGCTGGGGGGTGGGGGTGATGGGAGACATGAGTTGGACATGAGTGGGGGCCTGGTGGAGGCTGCCCCTGCACTGCTGGGGGTGGGGGTGCAGGGAGACATGAGTGGGGGCCTGGTGGAGGCTGCCCCTGCACTGCTGGGGGGTGGGGGTGATGGGAGACATGAGTGGGGGCCTGGTGGAGGCTGCCCCTGGTGGCTGGGGGGTGGGGGTGGTGGTAGACATGGGTGGGGGCCTGGTGGAGGCTGCCCCTGCACTGCTGGGGGGTGGGGGTGATGGGAGACATGAGTGGGGGCCTGGTGGAGGCTGCTCCTGGTGGGTGGGGGTGGGGGTGGTGGTAGACATGGGTGGGGGCCTGGTGGAGGCTGCCCCTGCACTGCTGGGGGATGAGGGTGATGGGAGACATGAGTGGGGGCCTGGTGGAGGCTGCCCCTGCACTGCTGGGGGGTGGGGGTGATGGGAGACATGAGTGGGGGCCTGGTGGAGGCTGCCCCTGGTGTGTGGGGGGTGGGGGTGCAGGGGGACATGTGTGGGATACTGTTGGAGGCTGCCCCTGCACTGCTGGGGGTGATGGGAGACATGAGTGGGGGCCTGGTGGAGGCTGCCCCTGGTGGCTGGGGGTGGGGGTGGTAGTAGACATGGGTGGGGGCCTGGTGGAGGCTGCCCCTGCACTGCTGGGGGGTGGGGGTGATGGGAGACATGAGTGGGGGCCTGGTGGAGGCTGCCCCTGGTGGCTGGGGGGTGGGGGTGGTGGTAGACATGGGTGGGGGCCTGGTGGAGGCTGCCCCTGGTGGCTGGGGGGTGGGGGTGATGGGAGACATGAGTGGGGGCCTGGTGGAGGCTGCCCCTGGTGGCTGGGGGGTGGGGGTGGTGGTAGACATGGGTGGGGGCCTGGTGGAGGCTGCCCCTGGTGGCTGGGGGGTGGGGGTGATGGGAGACATGAGTGGGGGCCTGGTGGAGGCTGCCCCTGCACTGCTGGGGGGTGGGGGTGATGGGAGACATGAGTAGGGGCTGGTGGAGGCTGCCCCTGGTGGCTGGGGGGTGGGGGTGCAGGGGGACATGTGTGGGAGCCTGGTGGAGGCTGCCCCTGCACTGCTGGTGGGTGAAGAGTGATGGGAGACATGAGTGGGGGCCTGGTGGAGGCTGCCCCTGGTGGCTGGGGGGTGGGGGTGGTGGTAGACATGGGTGGGGGCCTGGTGGAGGCTGCCCCTGGTGGCTGGGGGGTGGGGGTGGTGGTAGACATGGGTGGGGGCCTGGTGGAGGCTGCCCCTGGTGGCTGGGGGGTGGGGGTGGTGGTAGACATGGGTGGGGGCCTGGTGGAGGCTGCCCCTGCACTGCTGGGGGATGGGGGTGATGGGAGACATGAGTGGGGGCCTGGTGGAGGCTGCCCCTGCACTGCTTGGGGGTGGGGGTGATGGGAGATATGAGTGGGGGCCTGGTGGAGGCTGCTCCTGGTGGCTGGGGGGTGGGGGTGGTGGTAGACATGGGTGGGGGCCTGGTGGAGGCTGCCCCTGCATTGCTGGGGGGTGGGGGTGATGGGAGATATGAGTGGGGGCCTGGTGGAGGCTGCTCCTGGTGGCTGGGGGGTGGGGGTGGTGGTAGACATGGGTGGGGGCCTGGTGGAGGCTGACCCTGCACTGCTGGGGGGTGGGGGTGATGAGAGACATGAGAGTGGGGGCCTGGTGGAGGCTGCCCCTGCACTGCTGGGGTGTGGGGGTGATGGGAGACATGATTGGGGGCCTGGTGGAGGCTGCCCCTGGTGGCTGGGGCGTGGGGGTGCTGGGGGACATGTGTAGGAGCCTGGCGGAGGCTGCCCCTGCACTGCTGGTGGGTGGGGGTGATGGGAGACATGAGTGGGGGCCTGGTGGAGGCTGCCCCTGGTGGCTGGGGGGTGGGGGTGGTGGTAGACATGGGTGGGGGCCTGATGGAGGCTGCCCCTGGTGGGTGGGGGGTGGGGGTGGTGGTAGACATGGGTGGGGGCCTGGTGGAGGCTGCCCCTGGTGGCTGGGGGGTGGGGGTGGTGGTAGACGAGGGTGGGGGCCTGGTGGAGGCTGCCCCTGCACTGCTGGGGGGTGGGGGTGATGGGAGACATGAGTGGGGGCCTGGGAGGCTGCCCCTGGTGGCTGGGGGGTGGGGGTGCAGGGGGACATGTGTGAGAGCCTGGTGGAGGCTGCCCCTGCACTGCTGGGGGTGGGGGTGATGGGAGACATGAGTTGGACATGAGTGGGGGCCTGGTGGAGGCTGCCCCTGCACTGCTGGGGGTGGGGGTGCAGGGAGACATGAGTGGGGGCCTGGTGGAGGCTGCCCCTGCACTGCTGGGGGGTGGGGGTGATGGGAGACATGAGTGGGGGCCTGGTGGAGGCTGCCCCTGGTGGCTGGGGGGTGGGGGTGGTGGTAGACATGGGTGGGGGCCTGGTGGAGGCTGCCCCTGCACTGCTGGGGGGGGGTGATGGGAGACATGAGTGGGGGCCTGGTGGAGGCTGCTCCTGGTGGGTGGGGGTGGGGGTGGTGGTAGACATGGGTGGGGGCCTGGTGGAGGCTGCCCCTGCACTGCTGGGGGGTGAGGGTGATGGGAGACATGAGTGGGGGCCTGGTGGAGGCTGTCCCTGCACTGCTGGGGGGTGGGGTGATGGGAGACATGAGTGGGGGCCTGGTGGAGGCTGCTCCTGGTGGGTGGGGGTGGGGGTGGTGGTAGACATGGGTGGGGGCCTGGTGGAGGCTGCCCCTGCACTGCTGGGGGGTGGGGGTGATGGGAGACATGAGTGGGGGCCTGGTGGAGGCTGTCCCTGCACTGCTGGGGGGTGGGGTGATGGGAGACATGAGTGGGGGCCTGGTGGAGGCTGCCCCTGGTGGCTGGGGGGTGGGGGTGGTGGTAGACATGGGTGGGGGCCTGATGGAGGCTGCCCCTGGTGGGTAGGGGGTGGGGGTGGTGGTAGACATGGGTGGGGGCCTGGTGGAGGCTGCCCCTGGTGGCTGGGGGGTGGGGGTGGTGGTAGACGAGGGTGGGGGCCTGGTGGAGGCTGCCCCTGCACTGCTGGGGGGTGGGGGTGATGGGAGACATGAGTGGGGGCCTGGGAGGCTGCCCCTGGTGGCTGGAGGGTGGGGGTGCAGGGGGACATGTGTGAGAGCCTGGTGGAGGCTGCCCCTGCACTGCTGGGGGGTGGGGGTGATGGGAGACATGAGTTGGACATGAGTGGGGGCCTGGTGGAGGCTGCCCCTGCACTGCTGGGGGTGGGGGTGCAGGGAGACATGAGTGGGGGCCTGGTGGAGGCTGCCCCTGCACTGCTGGGGGGTGGGGGTGATGGGAGACATGAGTGGGGCCTGGTGGAGGCTGCCCCTGGTTGCTGGGGGGTGGGGGTGGTGGTAGACATGGGTGGGGGCCTGGTGGAGGCTGCCCCTGCACTGCTGGGGGGTGGGGGTGATGGGAGACATGAGTGGGGGCCTGGTGGAGGCTGCTCCTGGTGGGTGGGGGTGGTGGTAGACATGGGTGGGGGCCTGGTGGAGGCTGCCCCTGCACTGCTGGGGGGTGGGGGTGATGGGAGACATGAGTGGGGGCCTGGTGGAGGCTGCCCCTGCACTGCTGGGGGGTGGGGGTGATGGGAGACATGAGTGGGGGCCTGGTGGAGGCTGCCCCTGGTGTGTGGGGGGTGGGGGTGCAGGGGGACATGTGTGGGATACTGTTGGAGGCTGCCCCTGCACTGCTTTGGGTGATGGGAGACATGAGTGGGGGCCTGGTGGAGGCTGCCCCTGGTGGCTGGGGGGTGGGGGTGGTAGTAGACAAGGGTGGGGGCCTGGTGGAGGCTGCCCCTGCACTGCTGGGGGGTGGGGGTGATGGGAGACAGGAGTGGGGGCCTGGTGGAGGCTGCCCCTGGTGGCTGGGGGGTGGGGGTGGTGGTAGACATGGGTGGGGGCCTGGTGGAGGCTGCCCCTGGTGGCTGGGGGGTGGGGGTGATGGGAGACATGAGTGGGGGCCTGGTGGAGGCTGCCCCTGCACTGCTGGGGGGTGGGGGTGATGGGAGACATGCGTAGGGGCTGGTGGAGGCTGCCCCTGGTGGCTGGGGGGTGGGGGTGCAGGGGGACATGTGTGGGAGCCTGGTGGAGGCTGCCCCTGCACTGCTGGGGGGTGAAGGGTGATGGGAGACATGAGTGGGGGCCTGGTGGAGGCTGCCCCTGGTGGCTGGGGGGTGGGGGTGCTGGTAGACATGGGTGGGGGCCTGATGGAGGCTGCCCCTGGTGGCTGGGGGGTGGGGGTGGTGGTAGACATGGGTGGGTGCCTGGTGGAGGCTGCCCCTGATGGCTGGGGGGTGGGGGTGGTGGTAGACATGGGTGGGGGCCTGGTGGAGGCTGCCCCTGCACTGCTGGGGGATGGGGGTGATGGGAGACATGAGTGGGGGCCTGGTGGAGGCTGCCCCTGCACTGCTGGGGGGTGGGGGTGATGGGAGATATGAGTGGGGGCCTGGTGGAGGCTGCTCCTGGTGGCTGGGGGGTGGGGGTGTTGGTAGACATGGGTGGGGGCCTGGTGGAGGCTGCCCCTGCACTGCTGGGGGGTGGGGGTGATGGGAGATATGAGTGGGGGCCTGGTGGAGGCTGCTCCTGGTGGCTGGGGGGTGGGGGTGGTGGTAGACATGGGTGGGGGCCTGGTGGAGGCTGACCCTGCACTGCTGGGGGGTGGGGGTGATGAGAGACATGAGAGTGGGGGCCTGGTGGAGGCTGCCCCTGCACTGCTGGGGTGTGGGGGTGATGGGAGACATGATTGGGGGCCTGGTGGAGGCTGCCCCTGGTGGCTGGGGCGTGGGGGTGCTGGGGGACATGTGTAGGAGCCTGGTGGAGGCTGCCCCTGCACTGCTGGTGGGTGGGGGTGATGGGAGACATGAGTGGGGGCCTGGTGGAGGCTGCCCCTGGTGGCTGGGGGTGGTTGTAGACATGGGTGGGGGCCTGGTGGAGGCTGCCCCTGCACTGCTGGGGGGTGGGGGTGATGGGAGACATGAGTGGGGGCCTGGTGGAGGCTGCCCCTGGTGGCTGGGTTTGGGGGTGGTGGTAGACATGGGTGGGGGTCTGGTGGAGGCTGCCCCTGCACTGCTGGGGGTGGGGTGATGGGAGACATGAGTGGGGGCCTGGTGGAGGCTGCCTCTGCACTGCTAGGGGATGATGGGAGACGTGTGTTGGTGATCAGTAGTGCAAGGTGACATGTGGGTTGGCTTATGGGCATGGCCATGGTGGATGGGTTGCCTGTGGGACATGAGCAGGGGTGCAGGGTAGTACCCTCTGTTGTGGGCTGCCTGCAGGGGCCGTGGAGGGTGTAGAGGGAACACCTGGGAGGACCCACATTGCCAAATCACGTGTAGCATTGTTAGGCGGAAACCCGTGCAGTTCCATCTGGGACCACTGCAAAAGATTTAGGACTACAGGCGTTGGCGGTGAACCCACTTGGTAGCAGTCTGCACCACACAGATTCACGTGGTAGCTGTGGCTGAGCAGTCAGACTTCTCTCAAGAAAAGTTGAGCAGTATGTGGAGTATACAAAATAGGGCAATTCTTCACAGCAAGACAAGCAAACACGCAACGAGGCTTAGTGTAAAGATATTAAGGTATTTATTTATAACAAAATGTCTATGAAAAACACTAAGGCAAATCACGGCAAACAAATCAAACACAATTACTCTAATGAGTAGACGATCAATCCCCCTAGCAATATCGACAACTCTAGGTTCTACTGGTACCACTTATTTTCAGACAGAGGTGTATACCTCAACCCAGATGACACTCGAATATTAGTTAGGACGGGAGAGAAAAAGATAGGCAGGTTACGAAATCAACACAGTTCGATCCTATCGGATAAAATGCAAGGCAGGAAGGCAAGAATCACAATAGATCGTAAAGTTCAGAGGCCAGGCCCACTCGGAGAGAGACAAGGCGCGATGTCCCAAAAAGTCTCTAGTGGAGATGCATTCAAGTCTGTATTGCAAATTGTTATCGGTGGATTGAACCCGTTCAGAACAACGAATGAGAAAAGCTTGGAGGCTACCCAACGGAACGGACAGGATTAAGACACCTCACTCGAACCGATCGAAAGGGAAGCCAGGCGGACACGGTACCTTGTTGTGGAGGGCAGCTCCGGCGGGGGCAGTTGTTCCTGGTGGTGGATGCACATTGGTTCTTTGCCAAGAGTAGAGATGATCTCGTAGTCGATGAAAATGAAGTCCGGTGCACCACCAGGGAAGAGACCAGCCGCGGAGTGCTCCGTCACAAGGCACCACCTTTTGGTCGGGGTTCAGGGGTAGTGGCTATCCGGTCGCCGAGGTGCTTCTGCACGGGCAATTCGACCACCGCGTCCTGAGGCGAATAAAAAGCAAAGGGGACTGGTTGTTCCCACCAGTCAGGGGAAGAGACTCTCCGGCAAGGAGATCTCCTCTGTCATCGGGAAGTGGTGGGTCGGTTCCGCAGGGCTCCACCGGAGGTGTCGTCGTGCAGGTCGGCTCAGCGTTACCCTCGTCGGATTCTTAGGTCCTGTGGCGACTTCTGAAGATCCAGTCCCAAAAGCCCTGCTTTTATGCAGAAAACCCCCATTCATTCAGCCTAGCTGTCAATCAACACATGCTAAGTGGTGAGCGTGAAGGCTCACCACCTGGGCCAATCACTCCAGAGTGCGACCGGAGTTGGCAAGGCAACTCGGTCCAGGGTGCCTAAACCCCCTCCCACACCCCTGTGGTAACCCAGACAGAATGGCACCACTTTGGAGGGTCTCTGTACAGAGCCCGCCAAAAGTGGAACAAAGGGCTCAACCTTTGGTTTAGGAGTCACAGAGACGAACACAGACGCCATTTTACAAACCGAGTTCTGGCAGAAAATACCACTCGATAAACCTATTTAAGATAAGTAGATCGGTGGTACGTCAGAGATTAATGAGAAAAAGTATCAATCTCCAACAATGGGACGAGTCTCATAGGGTTATGCTCGGGGACGAACATAACAAGTAGTTTCCACTGCCACCAGCCAAAACTCGACGAGGGGGGACGGGACAGTGCCCCCTCGAGTAACAGATCCAGGAGTAATCGAATTACCCCTACTAGTACGTCCACAATAAGATGGTTTGTACTAGTTCTGTTAGTAAATTTAGGTCTAGTAAAGCCAATGGTGACTTTACATGCCCGGGGAGACAGTAGTCAGTCCCTGGGTATGGAGTCTATGGTGGGGGACCCGCTAGGGCGCCCCCGTGTTACAGCACGTAGGGTGCGGTGTAACACACATAGAAAAACATATGAGACCCTATGGAGTAAAAGACCCCATAGCCCATCGAACACATTGACATTTCAAAAGGAATTACACACATACATGTCCAAGAGTGGGAGAAAAGAGTCTCACTCTTGGCAGGATGGAAAAAAACAAACTCCAGAAATCCAGCAAAGCTGCTGGGGGACACACTAGGTTAGAAAATTCAGCCTAAACAGAGAATTCTCCGTAACACTCGCCCCCCCCAGACTAAGGGACAGGAGGATTTAATCCACTCCTGGATGAATCTCATACCTCTAGTCGATGACATACATCCTAGAGAGACCATCAGCATTTTGGTGGTGACACCCTGACCTGTGCTCAATGGTGAAATCAAACCCTTGCAGGCAGATCGACCATCTCAGTAGTTTTGGGTTTTCCCCTTTCATTTGCATTAACCATCTCAAGGGTTGGTGGTCAGTCTGAATGACGAAAGTAGAACCATACAAGTACGGCCTAAACTTCTTCAGAGCCCACACGATAGCAAAGCACTCTCTTTTGATTGTTGCCCACCTTGTTTCAGGATCCTTCAGCTTGCGGCTGATGAAGCAAACGGGGTGCTCCCTACCTTTCCCATCCAGTTGATTGAGTACGGCACCTATTCCTACATTTGAAGCATCTGTCTGCACAATGAAGTGTTGGCGGTAATCAGGAGCTCTGAGTACTGGGGCTTGGCAAAGAGCCTTTTTCAGGTTTTCAAAAGCCTGATTGCACTCCTCGTTCCATTTAACCTTTTTAGGAAATTTGGGCGAGGAGATGACATTCAGTGGAGAAGCTATGGTCCCATAGTTCTCTATGAAATTCCTGTAATACCCAGTGAGGCCTAGGAAGGCTCTCACCTGGGTTTGAGTAGTCGGTGTTGTCCAATTTTGCACAGCTTCAATCTTACTGAGCAAAGGCCTTATTCTCCACCGCCTACCTCATGCCCAAGATAGACTACCTTACTCTGTCCAATTTGGCATTTGCTTGCCTTTATGGTCAGATTGGCTAGTCCAAGAGCCTGCAAAACATCTCTCAGGTGGGTTACATGTTCTTCCCAGGAATTGCTGAACACTGCGATGTCATCCAAGTATGCCATGCAGAAGTCCTCCATCCCATTTAGAACCTGGTTTACCATCCGTTGAAACGTAGCAGGTGCATTCTTCAGTCCGAAAGGCATTACCTTAAACTGGTATAAGCCAACGGGGGTAGAAAATGCAGTTTTCTCCTTGGCATGGTCTGTCAGGGCTATTTGCCAATAGCCTGACGTCAAGTCAAATGTGCTGAGGAACTTGGCGGCGCCAAGTTTATCCACCAACTCATCTGTTCTTGGCAAAGGGTGGGCATCAGTCTTGGTGAGTGCATTAAGAGCTCTATAGTCCACGCAGAATCTAAGCTCTTTAGATCCGGCCTTTGGTACTAACACAACTGGGCTAGACCATGGACTAGTAGAGGGCTCTATTACCCCGAGATCGAGCATCTTGCTGACCTCACCTTTGATGTGGGTTTGTACGTTTTCTGACATGCGGTATCCTCTGCTTTTGACTGGCAGACAGTCACCAGTGAGTATGTCGTGCTGGCCCCAAGGGGTCAAGCCTGGTGAAAGCGAGAACAGGGAGGCAAACTGATTCAACATAGATTTGCACTCTTCTTGTTGCTCGAGAGATTCACTCCTTCAATTTTTTCATCTAAAGGTAAGCCTCTGAGGAGATCCGAAAGAGCTTCACTCTCTTCTTCTTCCTCGGATGACGCTAGAAGCAACGCTCCTACATCAGGTCGCGAGACATACGCTTTAAGTTGGTTGGTGTGAAAGACAGTCGGAGCCTCCTTGGGATTGCCCAAGTCCACCAGATAGTTAACCTCTCCGAGTTTACCCACTACTCGGAAGGGTCCCATCCACTTATCTTGCAAGGCCCTCTGCCTTGTTGGGATCATAACGAGAACGAGCTGGTCTTGAGCGAACTCAACCATGTTAGCCTTTTGATCGTGCCAGTGCTTGACCAATGCTTGTCCAGCTTTCAAGTTATCGCTTGCTTCCGTCATCATGTGCGACATTCTCCTCCGGAGACCTATCATGTAGTCAGTCACTCTGACTGGCTTGGGGGAAGGAGCACTCTCCAACCCCTCCTTAATCAGGGCCAATGGACCTCTGACGGGATGACCATAGAGTAGTTCGAAGGGAGAGTAACCTACTCCCTCCTGAGGGACTTCTCTTTAAGCAAAGAGAAGGTATGGCAGTAGAAGGTCCCACTTACGCTTAAGGGGTTCCTCTAAAGCACCTATCATGCTCTTCATGGTTCGGTTGAACCGTTCTACCAACCCATTGGTTTGTGGGTGGTAAGCTGTTGAGAACTTGTAAGTAACTCCACAGGTTTTCCACATGGCTTTCATGTAGTGGGACATAAAGTTTGACCCCCTGTCAGAGATTACTTCCTTAGGAAACCCGACCCTAGTAAAAATACCAAGGAGGGCCTTAGCCACAGCCGGAGCTGTAACAGTCCTCATAGGAATTGCCTCAGGATACCTAGTAGCATGGTCTACTACAACAAGTATAAACCTGTTGCCTGAGGAGGTTGGAGGATCAAGGGGACCAACGATGTCAATCCCTACTCTCTCAAATGGGACTCCCACAACTGGGAGAGGCACTAACGGTGCCACATTCTTGGATCCAACCTTACCAGAGATCTGGCAGGTGTGGCAGCTCCTGCAGTGTCTTTCTACTTCGGCCCCCATCTTTGGCCAATAGAAGTAGAGCGAGAGCCTTTCCTTAGTCTTCTTGAAACTCAAGTGACCAGCCAAAGGTATCTCGTGGGCTAACTGCAAGAACTGTGGTCTGTTCTCTTGGGGTACTAGTCTCCAGGTGCAGACTCGGTCGGTTCACTGTAGAAGAGGCCATCTTCCCAGCGCAACCTGTATTTACCAGGCTCTTGCCCTTCAGCCTGAGCTTCTGCCTGGTGGCGAAGTCCTTCCAGAGTTGGACATTCTCTCTGTCCCTTACTGAAGTCTGCCCTGTTGGGTCCACCTTCTGCCAGTAAAGACTGCAGCTCAGGATGGTCAACAGGATCCAGATCTCCAATGAGTTCCTGGCCTTCCATTAGCTCTTCCTCAGAGTCTAATTCTACCACACAGGGTTGTACCTCCCTCTCAGCTTCGGCTGGAGGTGGAGTTACGGGTGTAACTTTGGACAACCGTGGGGAAGTCCGTGTCGGCTGCACTGGAATGCTGGCGGCTGGTTTCGGGATAGAAGTCTTAGGTTTCCCTTTCGCTTCAGATTTCTTGGAGACAGCGGCCGACAATTCCAGTGGAGCAGGAGTGATATCTTTCTTCATCATCTCCTGGAGAGTTCCGCGCATGGTCCTCTCTCTTGCGGGTCTGGTTAGCTCCTGTAACCATTTACTAGGAGGTCTGGGAGTATGCGATATAACTCCGAGAGTTTTCAAATCGTTACCCAACAGTACGCGTCCTGGTACCTCACTCTGTATGCTGACAGGTATCTTCACAGTCATGTCGTTACACTGAATGAGAACTGGTAATTGGGGAAGCATCTGCACAGGCCCTCCAGCTAACTTGGTGAGGCGTTTGGGTGCCTTAGCAACATCCTCGGCCTGAAAAAACAATTTATCCACCACAGTTATGCTTGCCCCAGTGTCCCTAATGGCAGGAGTCTCCTGACCATTCACCTGGACACTGTCCTTATAATACTCTTTAGTATTATCGGGGATAGAATTATAGACATCTAAATTCTGTTGTTCCCACAACCCCAGAGATACTAAAGAAACGCTGGTTGAGACTCCAATGGGTTCGTCAGCTATCAGTAGAAAGTTTCCACTTGCCATTTGGACTTCCTCCTCTGGAGCGAAAGCTAAGGAGACAAGCTGGACCCCTGAAGGTTTACCCTTACATCTGGGATCTCCTTTCACGTGATCAGTCGATCCACAAACAAAGCATTTACCGAATGCTTTCTGGAATGATGGCTTGTTCTGACCTCCTTCCGGTTTGGCACCAGAAGACACACTATTCTGCTGTGGTTTTCCCGATGGCTTACCCTTCTGGTTTTGTTTGGGGCCCTCTTTGGAATGTGAGTTATTCGAATTCTCTTTTGAGTCTTTTTTAGGCTGTTTTCCCTCATCCTTCTTATGAGTAGCCCTGTGCAACCCACAAGTCAGCAGCCTTAGCTAGCTCCCTGGAATCCAATTCCTTCGAATCAGCCAAGTGCTGTCTGAGCTCAGGAGAACAGGCATCATAAATAGACTCCAACATAAAAAGATTTCTCATACCCTCATAAGTGTTCACTTTGTAACCCTTAATCCATCCCTCTAAGTTTTTCAACCCTTCACTCACCCAGGTAGCCCAAGGGGTGCCATCATGCTTTTTGAGGGTTCTAAACCTCTTAAGATACTGGGAAGGGGTCTTCCCAAATCTAGCTATTAAAGCTAGTTTCACACTTTCGTAATCCGTCTTATCCGCCTCCCCCAACTCCATTACCACATCAGTCGCAACAGGAGGGAGCCTAGAGAACAACCAGGGGGGCAACGCATTCCCTGTGATGTCCTGGAGCCCATGATTGTATTCAAATAGTTTCAACCAATCCAACACATCCAATCTCGGTTCATACATACCCACTAATTCCTTCGGCATCCGGGGTCTTTTGGGACTGGAGCTCCTAGAGGAACCAGAGGAGAGAGAAGCATTTTCCATAGACAACTTTTTCATCTCTAACTCGTGATTAAGTTCTATTTCTCTGAGTCTTAACTCAGCTTGCTTCTGCTCAGCCTGGGCATTCATCCGTCTGAACTCAAGCTCTTGGTTTCGTTCAGATTGAGCCAAGAACCGTTTATATTCTAGTTCGAGCTTCATTTTTTCAAGTTCAAAATAAGCAGGGTTACTTGTGGGACCTGGTATGGGCCCCGTAGGCACAGCTGGTAAGGCAGGTAGAGGAGCAGGGGAGACAGTTTCGTTAGCCTCTCCGTCCTCGTCAGCCTCTTCATCGCTATCATCAGAATCACGATTCAGATCAACACCATTACTGTTTTCTACAGTTGCTGGAGAGATTGGTTCCTCTGAACCAGTACCCAGACTTTGATTCACCAGCAATCTCTCGATTAGTTCTAACTTCTTGCCTCTTACAGGAAGATTCTCTTGCCTACAGAGAGCTCGCAGACTCTCAGTATTTTCACTTGACAAAGACTCTTGACTGTAAGTTTCCATCGTAGATATGTTTTTTGAAAGTTGCTTTTTGTGCAAAGTTTTGTGGTTAGTTATCCTACAGTGTCGAAAAGCACTCTAAACTGTATACTCGATACAAATCCCACCGCTGTACACCAGTGTTAGGCGGAAACCTGTGCAGTTCCCTCTGGGACCACTGCAAAAGATTTAGGACTACAGGCGTTGGCGGTGAACCCACTTGGTAGCAGTCTGCACCACACAGATTCACGTGGTAGCTGTGGCTGAGCAGTCAGACTTCTCTCAAGAAAAGTTGAGCAGTATGTGGAATATACAAAATAGGGCAATTCTTCACAGCAAGACAAGCAAACACGCAACGAGGCTTAGTGTAAAGATATTAAGGTATTTATTTATAACAAAATGTCTATGAAAAACACTAAGGCAAATCACGGCAAACAAATCAAACACAATTACTCTACGGAGTAGACAATCAATCCCCCTAGCAATATCGACAACTCTAGGTTCTACTGGTACCACTTATTTTCAGACAGAGGTGTATACCTCAACCCAGATGACACTCGAATATTAGTTAGGACGGGAGAGAAAAAGATAGGCAGGTTACGAAATCAACACAGTTCGATCCTATCGGATAAAATGCAAGGCAGGAAGGCAAGAATCACAATAGATCGTAAAGTTCAGAGGCCAGGCCCACTCGGAGAGAGGCAAGGCGCGATGTCCCAAAAAGTCTCTAGTGGAGATGCATTCAAGTCTGTATTGCAAATTGTTATCGGTGGATTGAACCCGTTCAGAACAACGAATGAGAAAAGCTTGGAGGCGACCCAACGGAACGGAGAGGATTAAGACACCTCACTCTAACCGATCGAAAGGGAAGCCAGGCGGACATGGTACCTTGTTGTGGAGGGCAGCTCCGGCGGGGGCAGTTGTTCCTGGTGGTGGATGCACGTTGGTTCTTTGCCAAGAGTAGAGATGATCTCGTCGTCGAAGAAAATGAAGTCCGGTGCACCACCAGGGAAGAGACCAGCCGCGGAGTGCTCCGTCACAAGGCACCACCTTTTGGTCGCGGTTCAGGGGTAGTGGCTATCCGGTTGCCGAGGTGCTTCTGCACGGGCAATTCGACCACCGCGTCCTGAGGCGAATAAAAAGCAAAGGGGACTGGTTGTTCCCACCAGTCAGGGGAAGAGACTCTCCAGCAGGGAGATCTCCTCTGTCGTCGGGAAGTGGTGAGTCGGTTCTGCAGGGCTCCACCGGAGGTGTCGTCGTGCAGGTCGGCTCAGCGTTACCCTCCTCGGATTCTTAGGTCCTGTGGCGACTTCTGAAGATCCAGTCCCAAAAGCCCTGCTTTTATGCAGAAAACCCCCATTCATTCAGCCTAGCTGTCAATCAACACATGCTAAGTGGTGAGCGGGAAGGCTCACCACCTGGGCCAATCACTCCAGAGTGCGACCGGAGTTGGCAAGGCAACTCGGTCCAGGGTGCCTAAACCCCCTCCCACACCCCTGTGGTAACCCAGACAGAATGGCACCACTTTGGAGGGTCTCTGTACAGAGCCCGCCAAAAGTGGAACAAAGGGCTCAACCTTTGGTTTAGGAGTCACAGAGACGAACACAGATGCCATTTTACAAACCGAGTTCTGGCAGAAAATACCACTCGATAAACCTATTTAAGATAAGTAGATCGGTGGTATGTCAGAGATTAATGAGAAAAAGTATCAATCTCCAACAATGGGACGAGTCCCATAGGGTTATGCTCGGGGACGAACATAACAAGTAGTTTCCACTGCCATCAGCCAAAACTCGACGAGGGGGGACGGGACAGTGCCCCCTCGAGTAACAGATCCAGGAGTAATAGAATTACCCCTACTAGTACGTCCACAATAAGATGGTTTGTACTAGTTCTGTTAGTAAATTTAGGTCTAGTAAAGCCAATGGTGACTTTACATGCCCGGGGAGACAGTAGTCAGTCCCCGGGTATGGAGTCTATGGTGGGGGACCCGCTAGGGCGCCCCCGTGTTACGGCACGTAGGGTGCGGTGTAACACACACAGAAAAACATATGAGACCCTATGGAGTAAAAGACCCCATAGCCCATCGAACACATTGACATTTCAAAAGGAATTACACACATACATGTCCAAGAGTGGGAGAAAAGAGTCTCACTCTTGGCAGGATGGAAAAAAACAAACTCCAGAAATCCAGCAAAGCTGCTGGGGGACTCACTAGGTTAGGAAATTCAGCCTAAACAGAGAATTCTCCCTAACAAGCATTCCCCGGCACCACCGAAATACACGTACCCTGCTGAAATCGCGTGTGAATCTTCCCACGCACCTCGGAATACACGTACCCAGGCCAATCGTGTGTGGAACTTCCCGCGCACCCCGAAGTACATGTACCCAGGCCAATCGCGTGTGGAACTTCCCGCGCACCCCGAAGTACACCTACCCAGGCCAATCGCGTGTGGAACTTCCCGCGCACCCCGTAGTACATGTACCCAGGCTAATCACGTGTGGAACTTCCCTCGCACCCCGAAGTACACGTACCCAGGCCAATCGCGTGTGGAACTTCCCGCGCACCCAGGAACACGCACACACGCTATTTTTCACACAGCGAGTGTCTGTGTTTGTCGGTGCCCCTTTGCACCTCATTTGTCCTAGAGGGCCACTGTATGGCCCATTCATCATGGCTGTATATGGGTGCTTTTTGTTAGCGCACATTTTGGTGCACATTTTTTTCAGTCGCAGGGGCGCTACCGCCTGCTTTCTTGTGGCGTACTTGTTTGGCCCTGTGCGCGTCTTTTACCGTGCGCTGGTTTGCCCTATTTGATTCCATGAATACGGGTTGTAGGCGAGCGTGTGGGCGTTCCGCGCCCTTGCCTCCTGTACTTCCCCCGTGACGCCCATATTTTCATGCGTTGTTCCCCATTCCGAGTGTTACGCCCCGTGTTCCGCCTACTTTTGTGATGTGCATCGCGCTATGTGCGATTTCGCAGTGGCCGTGGCGCACGCTGTTGGATGACCTGTGCGCCGGCGTGCGCGGCGCCCATTTTTAGCGCACATCCAATGTTTTTCTCGCGCACGGACTTCCATGAATCGATGTGCGCTGGTTTCCCTGCGATTTTCACACTTGCACTGCGATTTTCACACTTTTACTGCGATTCGCACGTTTTGGCACCTCTGCGCAGGAATTTTCGGCGCACATTATTTCCATGAATCGACCCCTAGGTTTCTACCTTGATTCCACACTATCACTCAAAAAACAAGTTAACTCTTTGGCCTCATCTACAGCCTACACCTGCAAATTAATCAGGGCCTGTAGACCCTACCTTTCCAAAACTAACTGTATCACTCTAGCCAACGCCTTAATATTGTCCAAATTAGATTATTGCAACACCCTATATGCAGGTGCCAATAAAACTATCATAAACAAAATGCAAATACCACAGAACAATGCTCTTAGAGCAGCCTTGGACATACCCTGAAGCATATATCATCTTCAACTGCTTACCTTCTACAGTATGAAGAGGCATTTTACCGTTCATTTGATATCACATTGAGAAAGGTATTGAGGTACTGATTAAGGCAGATGCCTTTATTAGATTGCCTATCGTGATTTGGTGAGGAAGGTACTAGGTGGCTTAGCATGATTTGTAAGGTTGCCCATCATTGACTTGGTGAGACGGGTAGTTGGTTTTTAAGGTGACTATGATTTCTTGCAGAAGGTTGATAAGTCTTAGTACTGATTTGAGGTAGAAGCAATGACAACAATTTCAGCTTTTTCATCAATGACTTTTTGCATTTCAAGTGTATAATGTATAGTGATGATAATAATGACAATTGTTCTTTATTACAACTTTCCCATAATTAAAATATGTATTGTTTACATGAGAGTGTAAGAAGCATTCATTGAGTGTTCATTACTGAGTGATAAGTATTTGAAAAAAGAAGCTGGGCATCTATCTAAATGCATTATGTATTTATGTGTTATAAATGGCGCATGTATTTAAATACACATATGAAAGGTTACTGGATGGTATGAACAGTGGACTATCAATACAAATATATGTGACATTGACAAACCACTCCTGTTCTGCTGAATGAGTAGCAGCCACCCACTGCAGGGGGTTGGTCGTCTGCTCTCATTGCTGATGTGCAGTGACAGGTATATGCTGTTTCCCTACCCCTGCTTCAACCATGGCCCTGCTGGGGTGTGGGGGTTCTTGAACACTCCCCCTGGGAGTGGAGGGAAGGCTCTAGAGGTTGGGGTGTTACAAATCACATCACCAGTTCTTGTCTTGGCCACTTGAATCTCTTCATTACTCAAACTGTTCAGCAAGTGTATTATTTTTCAACCTTGCTTTTTACTTCATCTAAGTCAGCCTCTGTACAAATAGAGAGGCAGTGTGGCCCAAAGAACAGTTGCTATTAGCCAAGTGATAACATCCATTGCCAGTAATAGAGAGGCCATGAGAAAATGAAATGTGGTTATTGGTGTCACTATGGAAGAAGTACAGAAACTAGTGAACTCAGTTCAAACGTCACATTGGAGATTCAGACTCTAAAATAAGAATGTTCTGTTTTTCATTACACAGTGGAGACCTACGCATTCTTTACTTGTATGTACCTTTTACAGGATTGCGAAGGGCTACATTTTATGGCAATACAATAATAACTGAAAAGTTTCTTAATATGTGCACTGCTTCCTAGCTGAGAAAACCAGATGTGTTTCGATGAAGGCTATACAGTGAGTAAACGAGTAGTAAATGCCTTAGCGTGAATGTTAACACGTGTGTTAGCATGTGCAACCACATACGTTACAGCAGAACATTCATTGCAGGGATATGACAAATACATTTTGGGAGTGTTTACAGCCATTTTTGTGCATGCAAATTAGTTGTTTTTAAATTATTGATTTATTCCAACTTTATTTTGGAAAACACATTCCATAAACGTTAGCAGTCATACAACAATAAAACGTGAATACAACATATAATAAGAGCCACAAACATATCAGAAACAAACGTATTGCACAGTTCTCTGAAAATAGTCTCTTTTCTAGTTTGAAACAGCAAATATAACATCAAGGTATTTTGCCTGTTTACATAGATGTTCAGAAATCAGCACTGATCGCACATCCCAATTGTTAATGCATGGTTTAAGATTCTCTTCTCTTCGACGTTCAGGCCTTCTCCAGCAAGATACAGCGGCGACGATGCGGATGAGAGCATCCTTGGATCAATGAAGTTCTTAGGCAATGGGAGCACGGCGGCTCCAGTCGGCGATGGCGGTCGGCGACAGTGGTGGATAACAATCCGGCCGCCACACCTTGGAGTTCCGCAGCAATCCCTGTATCGGGTCGGCACCCTGTCGAAGGTCTGTCTACTAGGGAGCGTAGGCAAAGATCAGCTGTGCACGATGGTCCCTCGTAGCTCGGGAAAAGGGCACCTTACCAGGTCCTCTCTGGGTTAGTTCTTGAGGCACAGCAGCTTTCAGATTGCGAAGGAGAACAACAGCAATTCTTCTCATCCAGCAGGGACGTAAGGGCAGTTACTCCAGTTACTCGTCGTAGTGGACTTCAGCTTCCGAACACGATTCCTAGCAGTGAGAGGTCCCCAGATATACTGTTGATCTCCCATTCATTCCGATGGGTCATACTCAAGCATCCAATCATGACTACGGGCATTCATGCAGGCAGGCAGCCAATCAGGCACACGAGGTATTCAGGCCATTCACTTCTCTCCAGACACTCATAAGTTATGTGTATTGGGACAAGTACCGAGCCATTCACCACTCCAAGCTGCATTCATACCGTTTTCGGGCAGGGCTTTTTCAACCATTGTATCAAACACCAGATACTAGACAGTCACAACACAGAATGCATATTGGTCACACACTCCATTCACCTAGGTGCCACCCACAAGCGTACCCACAACATATGTTCGTTGAGAAGGCTCCAGTAAGTCTGGTCAGCACTTCCCCACACTACCATATAGGGAACTTCCACCCAACAGCCAGTCAGGGGAAGGGACGGAGGCAGGGTTTCCCGGGACTTCGGGAAGATCAAGGTAACAGGTGATGGAAGGCAAGAGGCCATGGGGGCCATTTTGTCTCCATCAGGAATCTACTTATTCCAATGACAGGGCCTGGGCATCCCAAAATGGAGGACGCTCAGGGCACCAGTCCTTTCAGCACAGAGCTGCCACCAGTCTGTATCCTGCTCTGTGGGTGACACACAGGTGCCCAAAAACATACACTAGGGGCACAGGGTTGTACCCCTACCCATGGGTGTCATAAGGGTATCCCATCGGTCTGTTCACCAAACCAAAAGAGTGAGAGCTGCACCGCCAGGAGTCCCACATGAACCCCTGCGTGGAAAACACAACAGAACACACGATAAAAGGCAGTAAAGGACAAGGATACGGAGGTCCTGTCCCTCCGATGCATTTCCAGCATCACAGTCTCCCCCCCAGACTGAGGTTAGGGTGCCTAATCTCCCACGGGATAGGCACTCTCATCCAGATGGTCAACATACCTTCTGGAAAGGCCATCTGCATTATCGTGACTCTTCCCTGGTCTCTGCTCAATGGTAAAGTCTAGCCCTTGCAGACTAATGGACCACCTGAGCAGTTTCGGGTTTTCACCCTTCATCTGCATAAGCCACTTCAGGGGCTTATGATCGGTTTGGACCTTGAAGGTAGACACAGTGAGGTAGGGTCTAAAACGCCTAAGGCTCCCAACTATACTAAAACATTCCTTTTCAACAGTAGCCCACCTAAGTTCCCTACCCTTAAGTTGTCTACTGATGAAGATGATTGGATGTTCTCTTCCTTTGTCATCTAACTGGGACAAGACAGCTCCAATTCCGGTGTCGCAGGCGTCAGTTTGAACGATAAAGGGCTTGCTGTAATCAGGAGCACACAACACGGGTGCCCTACACAGACTTCCTTTCAAGCCATCAAAGGCCCTCTAACAGTCTTCGGTCCAATTAACCTTCCTCGGTTGTTTGGGTGAAGTCAACGCTGCCAGGGGTTCAGCTATGGTTCCATAGTCTGCCATGAAATTGCGATAATACCCAGTGAGGCCCAAAAAGGCTCCCACCTGGGTTTAGGTAGTGGGAGTCTCCCAGTCATGTACGTCCTGTACTTTACTGGGGAAAGGTTGGATTTGACCCCCTCCTACCTCATGACCAAGATGCGTGACTTTCCCCTGAGCTATCTGGCACTTGGCGGCCTTGTTAGTGAGGTTAGCCCTCTTTAACGCCAGCAACACTCTATCCAGATGCGTCAAATGCTCTTCCCAAGTGGAACTGTAGACGGCAATGTGATTTAGGTAAGCCACACAAAAGGCTTCCAGCCCACTGAGCGCATGTTTGACTGATCTCTGGAAAGTGGCTGGGGCGTTCTTCAACCCGAAAGGCATAACTATAAACTGTTAGAGTCCCTCTGGTGTTGAGAACGCTGTCTTTTCCTTGGCATGGTCCATCAGAGCTATTTGCCAATAGCCTGAGGTAAGGTCTAAGGTGCTCACAAATTTGGCATCACCTATCGTGTCCACGAGCTCATCTGCCCGGGGCAAGGGGTGCGCATCAGTTTTGGTGACGGCATTGACACCTCGGTAGTCCACACAGAACCTCCAATCCTTGGTACCTGCCTGGGAACTTGCCTTGGGGACAAGGACCATGGGACTGGACCAGGGACTGGTTAAGGGTTCAATAACACCCAGATCCAACATCTTGGCGACCTCAGCCTGGATGTGGTTCTTAACAGTATCTGACATTCGGTAGCTCCTGCTCTTGACAGGCACGCTGTCACCAGTGTCAAGCTTGTGTCTACACCACGGTGTAAGGCCTGGTGTCAGGGAAAACAGAGAGGCGTACTGCCGGAGCAAAGCCATGCAGGCCCTCTGCTGCTCTACTTTCAGATCAGGAGAGAGATGAAGTCCCTCCACGGAGCCATCCTGAGGGTTGCTATGAAGCAAATCTGGAAGGGGCTCACTCTCATCCTCTTCTTCTCCTGAAGCTATCAAGAGGCATGAGACCTCGGCTCGCCTGTGGAAAGGCTTGAGCCTGTTGACATGGAATACCTGAGGTTCCCATATCAACCAGATAATTGACCTTGCCCATCTTGGAGATTATCCTGAAGGGCCCAGTCCATTTATTCGCCAAAGCCTGAGGCTTGGTAGGCTCCATCACGAGGACCTCCTGTCCCGGAGTCCAATCCACTTGCGATGCTTTAAAGTCATGCCAGTACTTATTCAATTCCTGGCTGACCTTAAGATTCGCTGTTGCCTGACCCATCATCTGTGTCATCCTCTGTCTGAGGCCTAACACATAGTCCCCCACTTGCTTGGCGGGACCTGGAGGGGTGGCCTCCCAACCTTCCCCGATCAGGGCAAGGCGCCCCCTCACGGGATGTCCAAAGAGTAACTCAAAGGGGCTGAAACCAACATCCTCTTGAGGTACCTCTCTGTAGGCAAACAGCAGGCATGGCAGGAGAAGATCCCACTTCTTCCGGAGGGGCTCTCCCAAAGCGCCCAACATGCCCTTGAGAGTTTTGTTAAATCTCTCAACCAAACCGTTGGTCTGTGGATGCTAAGAGGTGGAGAACTTGCACGTTACTCGCACTCTTTCCACATGGTTTTCATGTAACTCGACATGGAGTTGGATCCTCTATCAGAGACAACCTCCTTAGGGAATCCAACATGGGTGAAAATGCCCAGGAGAGCCCTGGCAACCACCTCGGCCGTAACCGTCCGAAGGGGTATAGCCTCAGGGTACCTCGTGGCATGATCTACCAAGACTAGGATGAACCGATGTCCACCCAACGTGGGAGGATCATGGGGACCGACAATGTCGATGCCCACCTTCTCAAACGGTGTGCCAACCACTGGCAATGGTTGCAGTGGGGCAAGGACTCTGCATCCAGTCTTACCAGACAACTGACAAGTTGGGCAGGTCTTGCAGTGGGACTACACTTCTACTCCCATCCGGGGCCAGTAGAAATGGGCAGAGAGCCTCTGCTTAGTCTTCTTGGTACCAAGATGACCAGCCAAGGGCACCTCATGCGCCAACTGCAGCAGGAAGGGCCGATAAACCTGGGGTACCACCAACCTCTTGAGGGCACCAGGTTCAGGCTTAGTGGGCTCACTAACAAGGAGCTCACCCTCCCAATAAATCCGAAATGTCCTAGGCACTTCTCCTTGTGCCTGGGACAAGGCATGTGTCCTCAGACCCTCGAGAGAGTGGTACTCTCTCTGTCCCTTACAGAAGTCCACCCGGGAGGGTCCCCCTTCAGCTAACAAGCATTGAAGGTCGGGATGATCCTCTGGGTGAAGAGCCTCTCCCACAGGAAAGTCTCTGGCTCTTCTCCCACAGGAGTTGAGACGGGATTCACCACTGGACCCAGCCAGTCCGGAGCATGGATCCCAATGGGTGCTGTCGAAACAGCGGGAAGAGCAGGGGCTCCCTCAACAGAGGCGGCCTTCTTACTCCACCGTTTCTTTCGTGCCTTGGGTTTCCCTGTCGGCAAGGGTGCCGGGCTCGCAGCCGGACCCTGAGTGACCTGCGATCAGGTGACCGCCACAGCAGCCATGGGTAGACCATCCATGATCATCCACAACTCAACCAAATCGTTTCCCAACAAAATGTTCGCAGGTACGTTGTCCCGAACCAGGATCGGAAGCTTTGCTGTCTTGTCTCCAATCGTAATGTTGACTAAGGCTACAGGTGATAATTTGGGAGGCCCACCCGCTAACCTGGTGTTTCTCAGAGGAGCACCTACATAGTCCTCTGGCTTGAGCAGGGTCCTGTCCACACTGTCATGCTTGACCTAGTGTCTCTCAAACCAGTAGAAGGCTGGCCATTCAAGAGGACACTTCTCAAAAACCTACGAGTGTTTTGTGGGATAGTCGCCAGTACTTCTGCGTACTGGTGCCAGGCCCCAAGGGACACTAAGGAAATCTCTACGGGAGCACCAAAGGTGATTCCAGTAGAGGAGGGGAGGACAGGGGCCTCCACCTCAGGTACGGAGCAGGGATAGGTCAGGCTGACAGCCTGGACTCCAAGTGCCTTACCCTTACACTTGGGGTCACCCCTCCGGTGGTCCAGAGCCCCACAATCACAACAAGTACCAGGAGTGCGGGGTACGGTACTGGAGCCACTGGGACCCTGCTTTGCAGCAGGCAGACCACTACTTTTCGGAGAGGAAGGTTTTGGTTCACCCGACTGTGACTGCTTTTGGGACTTTCATTGTCCTTGTCCTTCCCACTGGAGTCCTTAGGGGACACCCGGTGGGAGACCCACTTCTCAGCCAACCTAGCAGGCTGAAAGGGGTCCAAAATGTTCTGGTCAGCAACATACTGACGCAGCTCTGGTGAACAGGCTTCCGAAAAATGCTCAAAAAACAAGAGGTGAGACAATTCAAAAAACGTTTTCACTTTGTAACCATCAATCCACCCCATCATGTTCATGTGCGCAGCACTCACCCAGTCAATCCAAGACACATTCTCTCGTTTCTTAAAATCCATGAACCGTTTAAGATATCGGGTAGGCGTCTTGCCAAACTTGGCAATTAAAGCAGACTTCATGCACTCATACTGACCCCTTTCTTCCACACTCAGCTTCAGAATACAGTCATATCCATTTTGAGGCACCCTGCTTAACAAACACTTAGCCCAATCTCTCTTATCAACATCATGAATTGCACAAGCCATCTCAAACGCATCAATCCATTAGAGGATATCAGAACCCTCCGCACACACACCAACCAAATCTTTCATAAATTTAGTTGCGGGGGACCTGACACTCTCAACTGGTTTCGCTGAAGTCTCCACTCGAGCTTTCTCTAGCTGGATTCCCTGACATTCAGTGTCCTTTTTCTTGAGTTCAAGGTCCTTATCTTTGAGTTCAAGATCCCTATTCTTGAGCTCCACTTGCGGGGCCAACACCTCTTTCTTTAGCTCAGCATCTTGTTCCAACTTGCCATATTCAAAGGCCCTTAATAACTCAAGCTCTAAAGAACTGCTGAGGTTTGGAACAGAGGCAGCAGGAAGGGTGGCAGTCCCAGAATTGGATTCGGCGACAACCCTCGGGGTAGAGTCCTCATTGGTTGCATCCACCCCTTCAAGATTTTCACAATCAATCTGGTAGTCCACCAGGCCAGCTATCATCTCAGCCCTAGACTTATCCACAAATTGTAATTCCCTGGCTTCACAAGCACTCTGGAGAGCCTCTAGTCAATTTACCATTCACAATAGATTCCATTGCTTGTAATGCAGTTACCTTGTACACGACTAAACCTTAATTTAACAAAGTGCAGATATCCTTCGTAAGTGGCACGGTTATACACTGAGTCTTAAAACCATAAGCATCCCACCGCTGCCACCAGCTGTAAAGACCGGAGGGGGGGTCTGTACTTCCGCTCTCTATTTGGTAGAGGAGAGACACAGAGACCCCTGCCAAGATTCCCTATTACGGTAGCAATGGACGAGCAATCAAGGTCCTTGGGTGGCGGGAAACCGACCGGTGGATGCTCCTCGGCGCATCGACGGTCAGGCCTTCTCCAGCAGGATACAGCGGCGACGATGCGGACAAGAGCATCCTTGGATCAATGAAGTTCTTAGGCAACGGGTGCACGGCAGTTGCAGTCGGCGACGGCAGTCGGCGACAGTGGTGGACAACAGTCCGGGCGCTTCTCCTTGGAGTTCCGCAGAAATCCCCGTATCGGGTCAGCAGCCTGTCAAAGGTCTGTCTACCAGGGAGCTTAGGCAAAGATCAGCTGTGCACGATGGTCCCTCGTAGCTCGGGAAGAGGGTGCCTTACCGGGTCCTCTCTGGGTCAGTCCTTGGAGACACAGCAGCTTTCAGATTGCGAAGGAGAGCAACAGCAATTCTTCTCTTCCAGCAAGGCTTCAAGGTCAAGCGTCAGTTTCACTCCAGTTACTCTTCATAGTTCGGACTTCAGCTCTGAATACTTCTGAACACGATTTCTAGCAGTGAGAGGTCCCCAGATATACTGTTGATCCATTCATTCCACTGGGTCACACTGAAGCATCCAATCACTACGAAGGGCATTCATGCAGGCAGGCAACCAATCAGGCACACAGTGCATTCAGGCCATTCACTTCTCTCCAGACACTCACAACAAGTTATGTGTATTGCGACAAGTACCGAGCCATTCAACACTTCATACTGCATTCATACCGGTATCGGGCAGGGCTGTCTCAGTCATTGGCCCTCATTACAAGTCAGGCGGTGGACCATGGTTCTATTAGCACCATGGTCCATGCCGGATTCCGCCATGGTGGATGGCGGAATTACCGCCCCAATCCAAGGTGAGTGGGGCGGTAATTCCCCATTCACCATTTGCCCTTCCCCATTCCCATTTTTGCCCCATAGTGCTCAATGGGAATGGGGAAGGCGCTAATTACGGCACCGTAAATTACGGTGCCGTAATTAGCACCAAGGTCGCTTAGCGCCTTGGACTTTAACACCTGCAAAAAGCAGGCGTTAAAGTGTGAATCAGGCGTTAAGGGTTAACGGCGCCGACGGCGCCGTTAAACCCTTAACGCCTGACTTGTAATGAGGTCCATTATGTCAACCACCAGATACTAGACATCCACAGGATAGAATGTGTATTCGTCACACACTCCATTCACCCAGGTCCCACCCACAGGCGTACCCACAACATACGGTCGTTGAGAAGGCTCCAGCCAGTCTGGTCGGCACTTCCCCACACTACCATATATGGCACTTCCACCCAACAGCCAGTCAGGGGGAAGGGACAGAGGCAGGGTTTCCTGGGACTTCGGGAAGATCAAGGTAACAGGTGACGGAAGGTAAGAGGCCATGGGGGCCATTTTGTCTCCATCGGGAATCTACCGATTCCAATGACAGGGCCTGGGTATCCCAAAATGGAGGACACTCAGGGCACCAGTCCTTTCAGCACGGAGCTGCCACCAGCCCGTACCCTGCTCTGTGGGTCACACAAAGGTGCCCAAAAACATACACTAGGGGCACAGGGTTGTACCCCTTCCCATGGGTGCAATAAGGGTATCCCATGGGTCTGTTCACCAAACCAAAAGAGAGAGAGCTGCACCACCAGGAGTCCCACATGAACTCCTGCACGGAAAACACGACAGAACACATGATAAAAGGCAGTAAAGGACAAGGATACGGAGGCCCTGTGCCTCCGATGCATTTCCAGCATCACAGTGTGAAATCTTCCTCGATTTCTCACCACCCGCTGCTGAAACTCTTTACCCAACACACCCCACCTTAAAATCCCCTAGACCAAACCGCAACAGACCAACCCATATACTCACCCACTCAATACCCAACACTTCCTCCGCCCGCCCACTCTTCCCATCATCCATCAACCACTGCACCCCTCTGGCAGCCCTCTCTCCACCCTCCCCCCCGCTCTCACCCATCTCGGCAACTCCCACATCGACCTCTCCTACCGAAGTGAAGTGCATACTATTCAACGCCCGATCCGTAGCAAAAAACAGACACAGCATCTATGACCTCCTCGCTTCTGACAAACCTGACCTGGTTTTCATTACCGAAACCTGGCTCTCCGACGACTTCGCCCCTATAGTCAACGAAGCGTTCCCCCCAGACTACTCCCTCATCCCTCTGAACTGTCCCTCTAGAGGAGGTGGAATAGCATTCGCATTTAAAACTCACCTCCACGCCTCAATCATCGACAACAAACCAGCCATCCCTTCCTGCGAATCACTCCTAGTTAAACTATCGCTCTCCCCCTCACTCTCCCACAGCTTCCTATTAATTTACAGACCCCCTGGCTACGACAGACAATTCTCAAACAACCTCTGCGACTCTACTTCTGCACTCCAACTAAACCATCCCAACCTCACCCTTCTGGGAGATTTCAACATATGGTTCGACATCCCAGCCAACCCTATGACACACTCTCTTGTTGACGGCCTAGACGCAATCAACCTCCATCCCCACATAAACGGCCCAACCCACCATAAAGGACACACTCTAGATGCCATCTTCACCTCCCACAACCAGATTCACCTAAATCCCCCAATCCCTATCATCTGGTCCGACCACTCCATCGTTTCATTCACTATACGCTCTCCCACTCCAACACCTGTACCCGAACCAGAAACACTGACTATACGCAAATCCTGGAAGAAACTAATAATCCTTCCTGACCTAGCCAACGCACTCCTCCAGTCTCCCCCGCCTACCTACCTATCCAATAATCAACTAAACCCTGATGCCTTTGACTCTTGGCTCAACACCCCTCTAACTCGACTCACACCAACCTGCAAACCATCAGCCCGCTGTGGCCATTTTCCTAGATGGTTCACCCCTGAGCTGAAAACCAGTAAACAACTATACAAATACCTCGAACGTAAATGGCGGAAAGACAAAACTCCCCTGAACAGATCCAACTTAGCCCGGCATCTCCGCCAATACAAGGCTGAAATCCGAAAAGCAAAAAAAGCCCATTACAACTTCCGAATTCTAAACTGCAAAAACCCCAGCAAAGAACTCCACAAAATCATCTCCGAATTCACCAAACCATCATGCACCGCCTCCACACCGACACCCTCTCAATCGCTGTGCGACTCACTCTCTCTCCACTTTTACACCACAGCCCTCGAAAGAACAAGCAACCTAACAAACAAACTTGCTCTCTTATATCCCCCAACCAACCCACCGTCCACACCAGTCACCCAACCGCCAACGACCTCCAGCCAACCAACATTTGACTCCTTTAGTCCCATATCAGCAGACCAATTTCGCAAACTCCTTTCCGCCCGAAAACCATCCGGCTCCCCGCTTGATCCATGCCCGGCATCAACCCTTAAAGAAATATTTGCATCTACCTGCGCAGGAGAACACGCAAGAACCATCATAAATGACTCACTCACATCAGGAATCTTTCCAGACGCATTCAAAACTGTTCATGTCAAACCCCTATTAAAAAAACCATCCCTCAATCCTCTCGACCCCAAAAACTACCGCCCCATCTCAAACACAAGATTCCTTGCAAAACTCATCGACCGATCTGCCTACGCCCAACTAAATGCCTTTGTCGAATCCAACAATCTTCTTGATCCCGCCCAATCCGGTTTCAGAGCCCGACACGGAACCGAAACCACCCTAACCTCTATCTGGGATGACCTTAAAAACACGGCAGACGCCGCAGGATGCGCTGCATTAATCCTCCTCGACCTATCAGCCGCCTTCGACACAATCAACCACTCAATCCTCCTAGACCGCCTCCACTCCCTAGGAATTCGTGGAACCGCTCTAAAATGGATAGCTTCTTTCCTCAAAGATAGGCACCAAATAACGATACTCTCCACCTACTCCTCACAAACGCGACCAGTCGACACTGGAGTTCCACAAGGAGCGTGCCTATCGGCACTCCTATTCAATCTCTACTTGATCACCCTCCCACCAATAATTCGCTCACACAACCTCCTGTGCTACAACTATGCCGACGACACCCAACTAATTCTAAAATTCCTGAACTCAAAACCCTACTGCCGACCAGAGCTCACTTCCTGCCTCCTCGACATAGAGCTCTGGATGACCAAAAACCACCTTCTGCTAAACCCTTCCAAAACAGAAATCCTGGTATGTGGCAACTCTGAACTTCTTCCACACCCACTACCCTGGCCATCAACCATGGGCAAGTCCCCAACCCCCTCTAAATCTGTAAAAAACCTTGGATGCACTCTTGACTCTGACCTAACACTCTCGTGCCAAGTCAACAATGTCTCAAAGTCCTGCCATTACCACCTTAAAACTCTCAGGCGCATCTTTCCATACCTCTCCTTTCCCAACAGACTCTCCGCAGTCCAAGCAATTGTCATATCAAGACTAGACTACGCCAACCCACTCTACCTTGGAATCCACACCTACCAGCTGAATAAACTACAAAGAGCTCAAAACGCAGCAGCCAAACTACTACTTGCACTCGGACCAAGGGACCACATCTCCCCTGCTCTCAAAACTCTACACTGGCTTCCAGTAGCCCGAAGGGTGTCTTTCAAAACCCTATGCATTTCTCACCGAGCGCTGCATAAAACCGGACCTCAATATCTTCAAGATAAGTTAAAACCCTATCACCCACCACGCACTCTAAGATCTAGCTCGGCCGCCCTCCTGGTCGTACCTAAAACAAACTCAGTCAAGTTAGGTGGGTCATCATTCTCAGCCTTGGCCCCCAAGCTGTGGAACACGCTGCCACCCCACATCCGCCTAACAGAGGATCTAATATCCTTCCGCAAACTATTGAAAACTTGGCTCTTCCCCTAAAACCAACCCTGTGCTAAAACTAACTCAAACTGAATAACACCACTGCAATATTACCAGCCCAACAAACTACTAGATCTCGAACTGCAATATGACAAATAATAGTATAACATCAAGATCCAAGCGAGAAATCGACAACCAATAACCACCAATGTAAACTAAAGAACAACGTGAATAGGTCATAACAGCGAAATATCAACATGATGAGTAAAGCAAATGTATAAAACCAATGAATGTTTAGAGCGGACAAACACATAAACGGGAACGTTGCGTGGAGGCGATGAAGGCATAAACCAGACGATTGAATAGGACAGAGAAACGTCTAGACCAAATGACTGAACTGATGTACCAAACGGATGATTGTATAGAGCGAATGAATGTATAAGCACTGAGGGAGGTATAAACCCGCATGAGCACAAGGGACTGATAAATATGTAGAGCAGATGAAAATATTGAATGGATGAGTGTATTGAGCAGGCGAGCGTATAGAGCGCACGAATATATTGAGCGAATGAGTGTATAAGAACGGATGAACCTATAAGGGCGAACAAGCGCATAGAGCGGACCAACGTATTGAGCAAATGAGTGCGCTGAGCGCATGTGCGCACAGAGCAAATGAGTGCGCGAAGCGGTTAAGCGCATGGAGCGGATGGATGCGCGGAACAGATGGGTGCCCTGAGGCAATGTGTGCGTGGAGCTGACGTGTACCGACGGGTGTGTCGTACGGACGGGTATATGGAGCGGACGGATATGTGGAGCAGACGAGTGCGTAGAGAGAGTGTGTGGAGCGCACGAATGTGTCGAGATGACGTATGTACGTATAACTGTCGTATGAGTGTGGAGCGGACGTACATTGTAAAACGGAATTATGTGTGTAGAGCGGACGTGGATGTGTGCAGTGCGGACGTGAGTATGTATAGAGCGGACGTAGGTATGCGAGCAGAACAGATGTATGTGTGTCTGTAATGCGGACGTGTGTTGTGTGTTGTGTAGAGCGGACGTGTGTGTGTGTAGAGCGGACGTGTGTGTGTGCAGAGCGGATGTGTGTGTGTGTAGAGCAGATGTGTGTGTGCGTTGAGCAAACTTATGTGTGTGGGTGTAGAGCGGACGTGGATGTGTGTAAAGCGGACATAGATGTCTGTAGAGCGTGACGTATGTGTATGTAGAACGGACATGGATGTGTATGTAGCACGGACATGTGTGCGTGTGTAGAGCAGACGTGTGTGCATGTGTGGAGCAGACGTCTATGTATAGAGCGGACGTGTATGCACGTGTAGAACGAACGTGTGTACATGTGTAGAGCGAACTTACGTGTGTACAGAACGGACGTGTGTGTGTTTAGAATGGATGTGTGCGTGTGTATAGAGCGGTCGTGTGCGTGTAGAGCGGACATGCAGGCGTAGAGCGCACATGGATGTGTGTCTGTAGATCGGACGTGTGTGTATGTATGTGTCTGGAGCAGACGTATGTATGTGTAGTACAGACGTGTGCATGTGTGGAGCAGACGTATGTGTGTATATAGAGCAGATGTATAGATGTAGGTGTAGAGCGGACATGGGTGTGTGTAAAGCGAACCGGAGTGTGTGTAAAGTGAACAGGAGTGTGTAGTGCGGACGTATGTATATGTAGAACGGACGTGTATGTGTAAGTAGCGCGGACGGGTGTGCGTGTGTAGAGCAGACATATCTGTATGTGTAGAGCAAACATGTGTATGTATAGAGCGGACATCTGTGTGTATAGAGCGGACGTGTGAGTGTGTATAGAGCGGACGTGTATGTGTAGAACAGACGTATGTGTGTGTAGAGCAGACGCGCGTATATGTGTTTGTGTATAGAGCTGACGTGGAACAGACATGCACGCGTGTGTGTGTAGAGCAGACGTGTGTGTGTGTATGTAGAGCAGGCACCTGTGTATAGATCAGAAGTATGTGTGCGCAGACCAGACGAAGTACCAGCTAGTAGAGCCGGTGATTCCTTAGTGCAGTTGAATGCATGATCGAACGAACGCATGAGCGACGAATTAGGAAGTATGCATATATAATCCGATCTCATACGCATCATATCACATCACCACGCTTACTCTCTTCTTTTACACCATCACCCAACTAGAACACAGCGATACTATGACACCATTCGGTATAGCTGTTCTCATACCAACATCTTCCTCATACTACACATCACTCTAACTAAACACTGCTGGTTACACCCTCCAGCCGGCGTTCTCCTCAGGCCTAACGCAGCCTCAATCGATCTGGATAATCCGGCCAGAACGAACACATACTCCTCAACCCTCAACCACCACACCTAATGCTAAGAAGCTGCCTCCACATGAATGCTACACCTGCAGCACACATATACGGTGCGCACACGCATCTTTGACGCCTTTATACTCTCTCTACTGACTTGAACTTCGGTTCCCGAGGGAGTTCAACCTACCAGCGCCTTGAGACTATACCAATGGTACATAAGGCGCTATATAAATGCAAAGTAACATAACATAACATAAATGAAGAGATCAGAGATGAATAAGCTCAAGTTAGCTGCTTTTCCGTCCTTCAATCATACTCGACATGGTACTGAATCTTGCCTACAGAAAGCAAGAAAGGATGGCTTTGAAGAAGGAAGGAAGACATCTGTCTACCTTGCATGCGCCTCTTTGTTTACCTCTCCATCTTTCCAAAAAACCGAGGCTGCTGGTAAATCTGAATTTACGAGACAACCGCCCTAGTCAACAAGAGTGTCAGGCCTCTCATATCGCCCTAGAGGGAGGAAGAATAGCCAGATATTTTTATTTACCATATTGGCAATCCATAACATCATAAAAATAGGTTCTGGAACTCGGACATGAAATAGAGGATTAGGATAAAACCACTAGAGAGAGACGAGTGCCGAAGGAACAACTAGCAAAGCTAAAGGGGAAGGTGGAGCAAATGTTAAAGAAGCCTGCAATCTCTGAGGTTGCTAATGAGATTGCTTTTGTAGCCATTACCTGTGTTAAAATGTCCTGTGCTATGGTGAATTATGAGAACAGAAACTGGGTGATATATATATTTTTTTATTTCAGTAAGAAATTGATGAGATTTGGACACTGTGGGCCTCATTACACGGATGGCGGTAAGGATTTACCAGTATCGGTAAAATACTGGTACCGGTAAATCCTTACTGCCTTACTACGAGGTCCCTTTGCGGGTTGGGGGATTTAACGCCTGCTATTTGCAGGCGTTAAAAACCAACCCGCAAAGGGACCCAGGGAGCTAATTATGGTACCGCAAATTGCGGTACCGTAATTAGCGCCTTCCCCATTCCCATTATGCCCTATGGGGCAAAAATGGGAATGGTGAAGAGCAATGGTGGAAGGGGGAATTACCGCCCCGCCAACCTTGGAATGGGGCGGTAATTCCCCTTTCCGCCAAGGCGGTGCCGGTATTTTACCGGCATGAACCATGGCACTAATAGCGCCATGGTTCTCCGCCATCCGTGTAATGAGGCCCTGTGAAACTGTTATGCATTTAGTCAGGGAATACTGTGCCCATTAGCAATCAACTTGATAGAAGGGAGCATTTTATTTTCCATCAATGATATTGATGTTAACAAAGGTTTTACATTTGTTAACAGTGTTGTTATCTATATGTTTTGCAGACCTTATACACGTAGAATATTTTTTAAATGTGTTTTTAATGACAAACTTCAGCTAAGTCGTCCCCATCAAATGGTTGGATTAGGAAGTATTAGATTTCCGGAGTAAAATTATTAGGTGCCTTAAAATATTCATGTTAAATCTTAAAGCTCTGCAATGAATTAAAGCCCACAGAGGAAAACCACATACAAATAGATATTTTCTTGAATCCTGGCTGTTACCACATGAAAATAGAGCTTTATCAAGTGTTGGAATTAAGTCCATGTTTGTATAACATGATGTAGTAGGAGATCCTCCTTTGCTGTTCTGAGAACTATTAGGTGAAATGACACATTATCAAATGTGTCAATGAGCAAGGTCATATGCGGGTGTGCTAAGTAAACATTATGAAGAGAAGAATGAATTGATGGTAATTCAAGTAATCTTCATTTCTGCTATTCATCCATAGCTACTGTTTGGGAACCCTGATTCTGAAGCAAGTGGTGGCTTGAGAATGAAAGGAACATTTTATTTGGCACATTTTATGCACTGTATTACAGAGGTATAATGCACAATCTTACCTTCAAAAATAGCAGTTGCAGTTTCCACATTGGCAATCACGTCAGGTTCAGAAGCAATGAGGGATGTAGAAAATCCTGCAAAGAAAGGTATACCTCACATTTAAGAGATGTTGCTATTAACTGGGTGGATACTTATAGCGGAAATACATTGTACTGAGTTCTTGGTCTGTACCAGGTAGACTTTTCGAAATTAATTCTACTGGATAAACCAAGCAACAGGATTCCCGCCTTTTACAAAGGCAGTACATGTCTTCATTTACACATATATACCATGAGCATTTATATATTACAATAAGCATATAGCAGACACTCTCTAGTCTGCCATATTGGCAGTCCATAACATCATACAAATAGGTTCTGGAACTCGGACGTGCAATAGAGGATTAGATTAAAACCACTAGAGAGAGACGAGTGCCAAAGCAACATCTAGCAAGCCGAAGGGGAAGGTTGAGCAAATGTTAAAGAAGCCTGCAATCTCGGAGGTCACCAATGAGATTGCTTTGGCAGCCATTACCTGTGTTAAAATGTCCTTGCCATAAACTAGGCTACCAGACTGGTTAAGGCACTTGGTGTGACTCATCAACCTCTTTTCCTGGCCTTAAATGTTAGTGCACTAATTTCTGAACTATTTTATTGATCACAGACCTAGCTTCGAGAAGCAACAGAGTCCTTTACAAATGAAAGGGGGATGAAAATGGTGAGGGGAGCAAAGATCAAGGGCACAGCAGCTAACAACAGGAGAAGGCAGGACATTTGGCTCACTCAGCTGTCTTTCCTGACTATATTAGAGCTTTTCCATCTGCTCCCGACCAGCACAAGTGCTCGCCTGGAGGACGTGCTGATGCCAGCTCCTTCATGCTTAGAGGTATGCTCTAGCCTCTGAGGAATTAATGCATCGGCCGGTTTCAGTTTTTTGATGAAAAAAAAGGAGAGATTCAATTAATTTGCTCAATTATTGTGGCAGAGTCATTTTCACTTGTTGTGGCCTGCCACATTGCACGCAGTGCATGTTTGTGCCCAGATCCTTTGGTGGGCCAAGAGGTCCTTGGTTCAACACTGTGTGCAGTTTCTCCATTGCCACAATTTGAAGATGGCCACCAACTGGAGGCATGCTCTGAACTCTGCCTAAGGGCTCACCCATTGGCCAGCTCTTCCTACATACCACCAATCGGCGAACGGCAGGCATTAGCTGGTCGCCTCACCATAGGCCCGCTTCCTAAGGCCCCTGTCTGCTCCCTGTCCGCTGTCAGTACGCTGTTAGCAGATTTCTTGCACCCCCCTCACTGAGCATTCAGGATGTTGCTCCCACACTCTTCAGTGGAACCTGGACTACCATGACTTTCTCACCTTCATAACAATGGGTTAGTCCCCTTCAACTGGACACACTCCTACCCCTCTTACTTTCCCTCCTTCTCTCCATTTCACCTTGTCTCCCACGCTTACAGCCTGTGATTGCACTGTGTTTTCACCTACTGCTACAAATTTGAATTTGGCTGTGTTTTCACCTCCTGCTACCAATTTGAATGTTGCTGTGCCCTTGTGGTTGCATTGTATTCTGTTTCTCTTGTACTTGGTTGGCCCAGTGTCTGCATTGTGATACTTTGCTTCACTGGTCCTATCCTGACCCTCCCCCTCTGCTTCCATCCACCCCCCTCTCTCTCTACCTCACCCATGGCGCTCTCTGTTTCTCCTGTCTTCTCTAATTGTTTCTCCATTGACAATCCTTCCTTTCTCAATAAGTCTGGCAGAAAGAAGTTCAAAAAGGATATCTTGGTCTCTTACCCTGGTCTCCCCATCGCTGACACTTATTCCAGCTCTTCCTTCAGACAGACGCTCATCAACATCCTCTTTGTCGTTCCCTCACCAGATCTTTGGACTCTTCATATGGTCTATGTGCCCTCTCCTTTCTCCTCTTCTCCCATTAATGGTGGCACCCACTGGGAGGCCCTCCTGGCCCCCTTCCACTCCTCTAAGGTCATCATTAATGTCTACCTGAATGGCACCGTCGTGGTCCAAGGACTTTAGGCCAAACTCCTTCTCATTGATAGACGATTCCCACGCCTCATCAATTTCCTTTCATCTCCTGCTGTCCCCTCCCTCCATTCATTCGCTTCACTGCCTCCCTTATCTGTCTCCCCCTTGGCTTCCTTGCCCTCTCCTCCTTCCCCTCCTGCCCCCCCTCAGGCTCCGTCTACACTGCCTTATACCCCACTGCAGGGTGTACCTCTGATCTCTATCCCTCCGTGGAAGTCCTTCAAATATGGCAACCTTGTCCATATTACCACTCTCGCACAGCCTTCAAACACACCTCTGAAATCTGCAGCCTCCTGGAAGAACGTAACCTTGATGTCCTCGGTCTCATCAAGACATGGTTCATGGCCAGCTCTGTCACAAGCTTTGACACTGTGCTCCCTGACGGCTACAAGATCCTCTCCATGCCCAGATACACCCGGTCCGGAGGGGGTGTAGCCCTGAACTTTCTGGAGTGGCTTCCTACCTCTGTCATTCCTATGCAGACCTACTCCTCTTTCGAATGCCTTGTCTGCAGTCTTTCTTTCTCTCCTGGCCACTCTCTTACCATGGCTACTATCTATAAGCCACATGGTCAGATCACCTCCTTCCTCTCTGAGAGGGCGGACCTCTCCTCCTCCCTCCTGGCCTCAACCATTCAACTCCTCCTTCTTGGTGAACTCAATATCCATCTGGATGCACCATGCTCCTCCTCTGGCCTCTTTCGTGACCTCTGTGATTCTCTCTCTCTCTTTCTATTCTCCCATCCGACCCAACTCACTCTGAAGGGCACACCCTGGATATTATGATCTCCTCAGACCTCCCCCCTCCATCCCTCTGACCACTCCTCTCTCCTGGAGTGATCACTCCTTCCTTTCCTCCCATCATTCCCTCTATACCCCTCAGGACAAGCCAACTCCAACACTGCCATCTACCTTCTTGGTCATCCAACCATTGAAACATGTGTCAGCTGAGGCTTTTGCTGCACTTTCTCTCCCCCTCCTCCTCCTCTGGCTGACTCACATCCTGACAAAGCCCTATCCATGCTCTACTCTTCTATCTATGATACTCTGGATGTTCTTGCCCCTGCCATGAGGATCTGCTTGAAGCCCAAAGCTAAGTGCAACTCTTGCTACGACTCCACCTAGCTACCCTTAAACACGATTATAGGGCAGCTGAGAGGAAATGGTGGGCTTCTTGTTCATCCTCTGACAAACTGGCCTGCCGCAAGCTCCAACGGCAATACCTGCTCCTTGTCCGAACTATGAAGAGAGATCGCATCCAAGCCTGCATCTCTGTGGCATCTGACAACTCGGCTGAACTCTTTAAAATATGCAAGGAGCGGGCCAACCCTGCTGCAATCTCTACCTCTACTGTTGCCACCCAGGCCCTTTGTACAGCCCTTGACTCCCATTTCATCTAAAAAAAAAAACAGGACATCCTGTCCACCCTCTCATCCTCTCCTGCTCTTCCCCCTTCTCTATCTGCTAACTCTGGCCCTCCAGCAGCTGCCCCCTCCCTCTTTCTCTTCCTTTCATCTGTTCTCCCATGACAAGGTTTCTAGACAAGTAAGATCTATGAAAGTCTCGTCAAAACAGGTTCTTCCCTGTTTGTCTAAAACCATCAAGGACCACATTGACACCCTTGCTCCTGCTCTGGCCGACTTCTGCAACCTCTCCTTCACCTCTGGAGCATTCCCCTCCCCTCTGAAGCACTCCTCTTCTCAAGAAACCCACAGTCGACCCCTCACTCATGCCCAGCTAACTATCGCCCGATCTCCATGACTCCTTTCTTGGGCAAACTCCTGGAAAATCTGGCAATCTCCCAGCTTAATCTTCTCAATGATTCTGTTGGTTGTCTCCATGACCATCAGTCTGGCTCGGGAGCTGCCAGAAGCATGGAAACTGCTCTCCTCAACATCTGTGAAGACTTGCTCTTCAACCTTGACTCTAACATCCCTTCTGTCCTCATCCTACTCAATCTCGCTTCTGACCTTGACACGGTCAACAATGCCATACTACTCAACCATTTCCGTGATAACCTGGGTATCACCGATCAGGCCCTGGCCTGGCTGACCTCTTTCCTCTCTGATTGACCCTCCCAGGTCCAACTTGGGTCCTTCCTCTCCTCTATATCACTCTCTACCTGTGGTGTTCCCCAGGAGTCTAACCTCTCTCCCTGACTGTTCAACCAATACCTGGCACCCCTTTCCCACCGCATTGCCGTTCTCTGCTCCAACCTTCAGCTCTATGCGGATGACACTCAGCTCATTCTCAGGCTTCCCTCTGCCCCCTCTTCTCCCTCTCTGATCTCTGACTGCCTGTCTGCTATCCAGCAGTGGTGTGCCGCCAATGATCTCTGTCTTAATGCCAGTAAGAGATTCTCCTCATCGGCACATCTGCACCCTCCTTTCCTGTCACTCCCTGGCCGGCCTCCCTTGGCCCTCTTCCTGCTCCCATCTTTGAGGCTAAGAACCTCGGGGTCATCTTCAACTCCACACTCTCCTTTTCTCCTCACATCTCTGACGTCTTTAAGAAGTCAAACTATCAACTGCACCTCGTCAGAGGTATTTTTCCTTTCCTTTCTTCCCCCCAGAAGCTTACTGTCTCTAGCGCTCTAGTTCTCTCTAGGCTGGACCACCACAACAGCCTCTTTCTAAATCTGCCTGCTCCTACTCTCCGCCCTCTACAACTCATCCAGAACACGACTGCGAGACTTGTCCTTGGCCTTAAGCCCCGGGATCAAAACTCTTCAGCCCTGAAATCTCTTCATTGGCTCCCAGTGGCTGCAATGATTAAATTCAAGACCCTTTGCATTGTCCACAAGGCTTTCTGGTACCCGGATCCAAAATACCTTCAACTCTCCCTCCGTAAATACCTTCCCACTCAAGCTCTCTGCTCTTCCTCCTGCAACTCCCTCAAGGTCAGTCTCTTCTCCAAGCAACAAGTTGGGGTAGATCTCTTTCCTCGGCTGGGGTCTCCCTCTGCAACAGCCTCCCTGCCACTCTGAAACTTGAGGAGAACCATCTCCGATTCCGGAAGCACCTTAAGACTTTCATGTTTGCTTCTGCTTTCGCTTTTCCTCTTCACTGCTGATATGTCTGCTTCTGCACCGTGCACCTGGTGACCCTCTGATTTCTGGCTCATGTCCCTGCCCACTCAGCCACACACCTGCACTACCTCCTGGCAACCCTTGAACTTCTGTCTGTATCTATAACCCTACAGTCCTCTTATCTGCACTTTCAGACACGCCTTGTCTGCGCTTTAAACCTTGCACTTGCCACCTTGCTGGCTGCACTACCAGTTGTTGTTGTTTTATCCCTTGCTGAACACTTTCCACTTCTCCCCTCTCCTTTGCACTTTCCCCCTTGACCCCCCTGAACGTGAGCGTTCTCAATGTCACTGGGACTAGTAAGATTGTTGTTTTGTCCTCCCTTGTTCCCCTCCCTTGCCTTATCGCTCTCTGAAACACTTGTGTATGAGCATGATACAAATAAAATATCATATCATATCATCATAAAGGATCTGCAAGCAACCACGAGAGTAACAGGGGTTGAGCAGATCACCCAGTCTCCGGTTAGGTGGGGGGTGGAAGGTGTGTGAACCTAGGTGCTAGGGACAAGCATTCCTTGAAGAGGAGGGTCATGGACTCCTTCCTGAAATGTAGAAGCAAGGGGGCAAGTATGGTGTTGATGTGTAGAAGGTTCAAGAGTCTGGTGGCATAGAGAGAAGACCTGTCTTTTAGTTCTTTCCTACTTCAATCTTCAGAATTCAACTCCGCACACGTCTTTACTTCTGGTGAACTGTAGCCTTTTAAGATGCTGAGGTTCTCAGTAAGGTATATGTTGAACTTCAGGGTGACAGACTTGCAGATGATTCAGCAGGAGTTTAAAATAATATGTGCTTGCAGTGGGAGCCAGTGCACTTCTATGAGGGTTGGATCGGATGCGGCAGCATGAAGGAGATGTGTCAGTGGGCTTGCTATGTTCTAAACTGCACATAACAAGGAAGAAACAAACAGTGTGTTACCAACTTCCTATCCTACACAAAATCAAGCCCTGCCTCCCAGAAAACAACTTCTGATCTGCCATCCAAGCCTTGGTGTTCTCACAGATGGATGGTGGGCCTAGGATGACCTTCCATGAGGGCATTGCCACAGTCCATCTGAGAGAGTGCTGTTGTATTCTTGGCATGATGTAATTCGCTTTTGTGTGGGGGGATGTATTTTGTGTTCTGGAATTGTTTTGTTCAAGTGTTTTTTTTCTTCAAAATGGAACTTTATTGGCATTTCAGAAAAAGCATTGTCAACAATCAGCGCAATTTCCCTCAAACCCCCCTTCCCCTTCACCGCGACCACCCCCTACTCCTCCCCCTACCCCATTAGTCTCCCCCCTACTTTACCCCACACCCCTCAAGCAGCAGATGGCATTCAATTCACCTTTAGTTGCGCCTTGAGCTCCAACCCCCCTTGAAGCTCAAACATCCGTCCATTCCCAAAGATCGTTATCGATTGGGGACATATGTGATTGTTTCCTCCACGTGGCCTCCCTGTCCACAATTGTACCTCACCTCCCTACCCATTAACCAACCTCACTCTCCTCCCCCTGTTGGGCCAGCTCCCCATCTTTAGAGTGTTCACCGGCTATACTTCTCAAAGAAAGGCATCCACTGGGCTTTGATGTTGGACCGGAATTCGTTCAGCAAGTGTATCAAAAACTCCATATCGTTTATATCCCAAATCTTTCCCACCCATTTTTTTTCCACCGGCAGTCATCAGCTTTTCCACACCTGGGCCAGACAACATTTAGCTGCTACCATCATCACTTGTACCATGTGCCCGTATCTTCCTCTTCCAACAGCAGGACCCCAAAAAGGAGGAACCATGGTGAGAACCCCCTGTGTATCCTGTCAACCCCTCTAACACAAGACAGAACATCTCTCCAGTAGGCCTGGACCTTATGACAGTCGCCACATATGACCATACTCCCCTCTTGCCCGATTACACTTCCGACATTCCAGGTCTTGACCCCTTCCCATGTTTGCCAGCATTACCGGCGGATAGTGCCATCTGTGCAATACCTTCAGGGCCTGGTGCCTATACTGGAGGGAAGCGTGGGTGGCTTTTCTGCACATCAAAGCCCATAAGCTGTCGTCAAATTCGTTTCCCAGGTCCTGCCCCTGCCTAGTTCTCACTGTGAGTGAATCCCTCGGTTCCGCCAGTAGGATTGTCCCATATAGCCATGCGACTAGCCCGTTAGAGTCCATCCGCGTCAACAAGAGCTGCTCGAAGTGCATCAGCCCCCTTCTCAAGTTCTCCCCCTATGGCCCCTCCGTCAGCACCTCTTTCAGCTGGAGGTACCGGAAAACTCCAACCTTTCCAGTGCGATAAAGACTTCCCCTTCCCACATTTGACCTGCCCAGCTTAACCCTGCCTTGTACCAGAGTCGGAACGCCAGCGGTTCCTCAATCCCATCCCTCAGGGTTCGGGCCCGGATACAGCTCAAGGGGGACGGCCACGAGGATAGCCATCTGTTATCCCTCCTTCCCTCTATAGGTACCAGATGACTTCATGGACGGGGTTACACAGCACTCTCCTCGGAATGCGATACATTGGTACCCAGAGCCATTCCCCTGTGGAGACTGGGGCCAGGACTGCATTGTCCAGCAGAGCCCATTGTTTGTCGGTGTGTACCAATGCGGAGCTGGACAGCCCTGTATTAAGTATAGAGATCTGGGAAAACCTACTCCCTGTCTTCCTTCGGCAGTATCAATGTCCCATAGGTGATCCTGTGTTTGGCCCCCACCCATTTTATAAGGGCAGCCTTTACTTCCTCAAAGAAGGATTTAGGAACCTTCACTGGGAGGATATGAAATAAGAATAGGAACTTGGGGAATATGACTATTTTAATGCAATTTAATTGTGCCATCCGCGTAATCTTTAATCTGTCCCACCTCTCCATGTCTTGCCGCACCACCGACCATAGTGGAAGTAAGTTCCTGGGAAGACCTCTCCATATTGGCGGGACACCTGAACCCCAAGGTATCTAAACAAGTTGTTTTGTTTTTAAAATGGCAACCCGCCTATATAAGCCCTCTCTGCCCCGGGCAAATCTCCGACAACATAGGCCAGTCATTTCCCTAGGTTGACCTTAAAGCCCGAAAACTCCCATTACCTTGCCAACACTTTCATTATGTTGGGCACTTATTGGGCTGGGTTGGTAATGTAGAGTAGAGCATTGTCTGCAAAGAGACGTACCTTAAACGTTAATTCCCCTATACAGACTCCCCTTATTCCTTCATCCATCCTCAGCCCCCTTGCCCATGGCTCCATCACTAATGCATAAAGCAACGGGGAGAGCGGGCAACCCTACCCCGTGCCCCATTGTAGGGGGAAGGCCTGCAATGCACCCACATTCACCAACACACTAGCTGTCAGCATGGATTACAGCGCGTTGATCCAACCCTTCCATCTCGGGCCCATCCCAATAACCATGAAAGCCCAGCTCACCCTATTGAAGGCCTTCTCCGCATCCAAGGCCAGGAACAGGGCCCCCTCTTTTATCACCCCTGGTACATTAAGGATGTGCAGGATCTGACGCAAGGTTATCCGCCCCTTGCCTACGCATGATGAAGCCTGTTTGGTCTGCATGTATCAGTCGCGGGAGACACAGCCAGGACCCAGGCAAAGATCTTGGTGTCCACGTTTAAGAGGGAAGGATCCTTCCGCAGCTTAGAGATTACTGCTATTAAGGCCCTGAGGAATGTTGGGGGTATGGTGCCACCACCCACAATTGAATTAAACAGCTTGGCTAGAGGTGTTGCCAGCAAAGATTGAAACTGTTTGTAAAAATCTGAGGTGAAACCGTCCTCCCCTGGGGCTTTGCCTACTTTTAACTTTTGTATCAACCTTATCACCTCCTCACATGAGTTTTCCTCTACGAGTGCCTCCTTTTAGGCCCCTGAAAGTTTTGGAAGCTGCATCCCGTCCAAACCCCGACTCTTTTTGCCTCTACAAGCCTGGTTTGTAGGTTCTGATAGTAATCAGTGAACTAGGCTGGAATCTCCGCTCTACCTTCTACAAGGACCCAGCTCGCCCCTCGTATCGTATCCAACATCTTTTCCACCGTGTGTCCCTGAACCCTGTTTTCCAGGAGCGTGCCCACTGCGTCCTCTCTCTCGTAGTACCTCTGCCGCATGTAGCGCATGTTTTTTACAACCTCCTCGATTAAGAAGAAGTGAAGCTCATGCTGCTTGTCCCTCGTTTCTCTCAGGAGACTTTCTCTGTCTGCGTCATGTTGGTTCAGCTGGGCCCTCAACACTTTAAGGTCCTCTTGGAGTCTAGCCTCAATCAGACCCCTCTCCCTTTTTTCCTCGCCCCTTCTGCTATAAGCAAACCTCTAACTGTAGCCTTTGCCATCTCCCAGACATGGCCATTCCTACTTCCCCATTGCTGTTAGTTATAAAATACGCCTCAATCGCCTTCTCCAGGAAGTCCCGCAGAATCTGATCTCTCATTAGGGCGGCATCATCGCTCCTCCAGCTTGTCTGTCAACGGTGCGGTTTCACTGGTATTCACTCTCCTCCACCGGCTCATGGTCTGACCATGTTATCACCTCAACTCTGGCCCCCCTCATCTCAATCCCCTACTCAACCCCCTACTCTTGTGGGACCAGTAACATATCTATCCTTGAGCAGGATTGGTGTGGGGGTGAGTAGTCTGTGTATCCCCGGCCCCTGACAGCCCTTCCACCAAACATCTACCCAATAGTAGTCCTGTAGGAGGATTCTAAAGGCAACATTCTCTTTACCAGCCACCCTCGGCCCTCCTCCCTTTGCCGACTAGCAATCAAGTGCCAGATCCACCACCAAGTTGAAGTCACCCCCAGGATTGTGGCCCTCGATGTCCAACCTTCCAACATCCTGAACACACAGTGCATAAAGCTCACCTGACCTGTGTTGTGTGCATATAGCGTAGTCAGTGTAACCTTCATACCTTTGTATAGGTCCTTAATCCCCAGGAACCAACCCCCAAGCCCCGTCTTAATCTGCAGTTTCATCATCCTGAATGCCTTCCCCGCCAGCATACCCACCCCCTCCTTCTTTCAGTCCTTGTGGAAGGCCCAGTACATCTTACTTATGTCTTTCCCCTTTATCTCTGACTCAGCCTCCTGCTTATAGTGGGTCTCCTGGAGGAAGAGGATCACCAGTCGCTGTTGGTGTAACATATTACTAGTCACCAACCTCTTGTTTAGAGAGTTCAGCCCCTTCACATTTAATGAAGCCACCGTCAGTTCAGCAATAGTCTTGCAACCCTATTCGCCCTGCCCCATTCAGACCTTCTGTCGGGTAAGCCCTCTGAACACACTGTAACATCTGCTGCATGGACACTCCCCTCACCCATCCCCTCCCTACCTTCACTTGCACCCTTCCCCTCTTCCCCCACTTCCCCTTTTCTCCCCCTCCCTCTTTGAGGCGTCCGACTTTGTGTCACCAACATTGTGGTCACACCCTTTCGAACCACCAGAGACATCATCCCTGCCCTGGGAACTCTGCCCGGTTCCCCCTCCCTCCTCCTGTAGCTCCTCACAAACCTCTGCACTGCCCCTTGGCCCCCCTTGAAGTTATGACAGAATCTCATTCCACAGCACCCTGCCTGCTGACCTGAGCCTCCTGACCCCACCACTTCGCCTATCTAACCTGGTAAACAACTTGTGAACTGTTTGAAAACACTCGGAGAACTGTCCAATGCCTGAAGGGCATGACATTGGAGCAATCAGGAAATGAGATATGTGCTTTGAAAAACAGAAGGAGCAATGAAGGAAGAAGGGAGATGCAGTGCTTTAAGTGGTGCAATACTGGACACCTTTCTTCCAGTCTGTTCTGCCCGGCCCGGAATGCAATCTGTATGAAGTGCAAACATAAAGGAGGATTTTGCCCAGGTTTGCAGAGAAGGAGGAGTTAAATCTATAGAGCAGGCATCACCCAAACTGGAGCAAGAGGTGGCCAAGCAATGTCCGACACATGTTTGAAGTCTCGGAACTTCGAGGAGGCAAGAAAGGTTCATTGGATGAATTTTCTGTCAACTGGAAGACAATGACAATGAAAGTAGACAGTGCCTCCCCTTGGACCGTTGTCTCTGGTGAGATATTTACAAATGTCATTGGTGGAAGAGTACAGGAACTCATGGGTATAGTGAGGTTGAGATAAAGATTTTGGGGAAATTCCAAGCTACAATGGAGCACAATGGTCGCAGTTGTGCTGCCAAAGTGTTTGTAGCAAGAAAGGGATTGACCCTTCTTGGATGGGATGAACAGTTGAATCTTGGCATTCACATCCAATCATATTCAAAGGAACCTGTGTTGATTGCAGAAGTTCAAGACAGATGGGCTAGTTAGTTTTCAGAAGTTTTCTCAGACAAGCTAGGAGAACTCAAGGATTTTTTACTTCTCATTAGGTTGTAAAATGATGCCTCACCTGTTGTACATAAGGTGGGCCCTGTTCCTCACCATTTACTTGAACAGTTGAGGGAGGAGCTGTGACCGAAAGAGTCGAAGGGAAACAGTGGCTGCTTCCAAAGTTCTTGGTGATGAAGGCAAACAGAAGTCTGAGATTTTGTGTAGATCTCAGGGATCTTAACAAGAAAGTCTTAGTAGACCAGCATCCCTTGTCTGTAATTTCAGAGGTGTTAGCTCTTTTAGAGGATGCCAAGCAGTTTACAGTTAATGAACTCTCTGTAGCTTACCATCAAGTACTGTTGGCACAAGACTGTCAGGAGCTCAAATCTTTCATCACTCCAGAAGGAACATTCAAATATTGAAGGATGCCCTTAGGTATGGCTTCGGCAGCTGCCGTCTTTCACAGGGTTATGGAGAAAGTTCTTGAGGGTGTGAGGAACATTATCATATTTCAGGACGACTTGTTGATACATGCCAGCTCAGTTGAGGGACATGATAGAATTCTAAGGGAGGTTTTATGCAAGTTGAAGGAGGCAGGATTCACAGCTCAAAGGGGCAAATGCAGAATTGGTGTACAAACTGTGGAGTACTTGGGGCATTGCATTTCAGCTGATAAGATTGTTCCAAAACACAGTTTAACTGAATCGATTATGTTGGCCCCTGAGCCCAGGGACAAAGAACAATGACGCTCTTTCCTGGGTCTATCAGAATATTATCCTAATTTTGTGGAAATGTTTGCAATTTTGCAGACACCTCTCAGGATGTTGCTTAAAAAGGGTATAAAGTACATATGGTTTGCAGAGTGCAGGGTTGCTTTTGATAAAATTAAAGAAAGCATTGCCAATGCCCCTCACTGGGAACAGTTTCTTCTAACAGCAAACTGATCTCACTGTAGATGTCAGCATCTTAGTGTCATGATGCCTACCTCTAAGGAGCCAGGCCGGGCCCAGCAACCCCAGAGGCAGACATCATTTTCCCCAGGGAAGTCTCAGCGGGCCCAAGTCGGGGCCCTTTGGACTCAGTCCTGGCGCCTTAGGCGCCAGGCTCATAGCAGACCCCAGTCCTGGCGCCTTAGGCGCCAGGCTCATAGAAGAGGATATGTGTTTAAGTGCTTGGGTGCACACTTACCTGATGCAGACCTTGCTGCTTCATCCAGGCCCTCTTGAGGCCTGAATGGGACTACTTAACCTGTAGGACTACTTCACCACCCGGGTGTGGTCGGGGAAGGATACATACCTGATTGGTGGAAGGATACATACCAGGAACTTCTTCCAAGGCTATTTAAACCCCACCCGAACAGTCACACATGCTTCACGTTGTTCTGCACCTAGCAGCTGGACGCTCACCGTGTCAGCTCCTGCATCCTGACTTCACCCACGCCTGCCAGCACCCAGGAACACCTGCAAGGGGAGAAAGGAAGAGAATAGGAGAAGAAAAGCCCTTACCTGCTAAATCTGCATCCCGGAGTCATTTCTCCAACGGCCCTGAAAAGGAAGACATCATTTTAAAGGCATTTCGTTTCGATCGCTGCAGCGCTGCATTTTACTCACCTTTGCAAGGCGCTTCCATCTTCAGCAGCGATCTTCCGGATTCAGCTACGCCCCGGCGCCTAGAGGAAAAAAGACAAGAACAAAGGTGAGAGGGAGAAAAGGAATAAGGAAAGCTCAGTTTCCTTTTAAGTCTTACCTGTTGGATTATTCCCACTGCATTTCGGGTCCTGCCGCTTCCTGGCATCTCCGGACCCCGGCCCCTATGGGGAAAAAAGACAAAGACATTGAATGAGCGAATGCAAAGACATTACCTGAGCGCTCATCCAGAACTGTTTCACTTCGGGTCGGCGCCATATCTCCGGCACTCCGAACCCCGGCCCCTAAGGGGAAAAAGACATGAGCATTAGCGCTTGCTGCAATTAGACAACGAACATTATTATTAAGCTTGAACTTTTGAACAGAACTTTTACAGCGCCTTACCTGAACAGTCAAGCTTACCTGAACTCCCATCAATCCTCAAACCAGTGAAGTAACTGGGTTTCAACGCGCCCCTGGATCAGAAGCAGGATGGAGAGCTCATCCTTCCAAACCCTAAGGTGAGGCTTCACGGGGAATCGTGGAGGAGGTATCGTGGAGGGTTGGAAGGGAGTGGGAGGCTTGAGCATTGTTCCACAGTTGGTAATACTCCCTTTTCACGCACAGGAGGGTATCCAACGAGCCAGGGAAGCCAGAATAGAGGGGCCCTTCCTGTCCATCTTCAGAGTTCTGCGCCTTCGACGCCGCGCCTCCGTGGGAACCAGGTGAGCGTTACAGAACGCGAAGCCTTATTACAATTTCCCACCTGGGCGCTATGGAGACTTCCGAGACAGATCAGCTGGCCCATCTTTTAGGGGAATTACGGGCAGAAGTGCACTCAGCCCGCCAGGAGACTAATGCTCTCAGAAGGGAACTAATCCTATCCAAGGAAAGAACTGATGATCTGGCCAAAAGGTTATTGCAGGGCCAGGCAGAGCACACTCCTTTACCTGTTTCCGGAGATATTTCTACAACAATGGGTTCGAATAACCCGGTACAAATCAATCTACCTGGACACATGCCTTTGGCCCCGCCGGAACGTTTTGCGGGGGATCCCAAGAAATATGCCGTTTTTATGAACCAATGCCGTTTACACTTTTTATGCAGGCCCGGGGCCTTCCCCAACGACCAGACCAAAGTAGCCTTTGTACTATCTTACCTCAGTGGCTGTGCTGCCGATTGGTCTATTCCATTGGTAAATCAGGATGATCCCATTCTCCGGGATTTCCAGGGCTTCCAGGCCAGCATGGAAAGATTGTTCGCTCGACACTCGCAAGGACAGGCCCTTGACAACAAACTGCTATCCTTACGACAAGGTAATCAGGATCTTTTGTCCTGTATCGCCACCTTTAATAGACTAGTTGTGGAAACCGGATGGCCTGAAAATAAAAGGATCACATTGTTTCATCGAGGCCTGCGCGGAGAGCTTAAAGATGTTATAGCTCAGATAGTAGATCCACCCCAGGCCTGCGCAAACTACATAGACTTAGTGGTTCAACTTGATCACAGACTTCAAAATAGAAAAGCAGATCGGCTCAAGTATGAAACCAGAGTACCTATCAAGACCCACGTTAACTCCAAGAGTACTGACGTTTCCGAACCTATGCAAATTGGCAGTGTTAAAGGACCATTAACGCAGAAGGAACGAGAGAGAAGGCGACAAATGCAACTTTGTCTGTATTGCGGAACTTCCGGTCACTTTCTTCAAAGTTGTCCAGTTAAACCACCCAAGAAGGTGGTTGGAGCCACTGATAACGAGTTATTGACACCTGGTTCGGGAAACGACCTAGCCCGACAAGCGTAGGGGTCCGCTTGCCGAGCTTGAAAACAAACTCTTTGACCTCGCATTTTGTCATGCCAATGGTGCTTTTGAACCCAAAACAGCCTCAGCAGTTGCATGCTATAAAAGCATACATAGACAGTGGGGCTATTGGAAATTACATAGACCGTGAATTGGCTTCCAGGATTAAGCTTCCTCTCCGCCCGAAAGTAACCCAAGATGTAATTACTACAGTTGATGGAACCGAAATAGCCTCAGGGCCTGTAACGCATTCCACAGTTGAAATCACTCTGGTGGGTCAGGACGGACATCGGGAAGCAATCGTGTTTGATGTGATCAAGGCCCCACAATTTCAAGTACTTCTTGGAATCCCTTGGTTAGAAACACATAATCCGAGAATAGACTGGCGAGCAAAGAAGATAACTTTTCCTGATTGTGAACCAACCTGTTACCCAAGGAATCCAGCTATGGGTCTAGCCTCTGTAACTTCCACCCCTGTACAGCTACCATCTGAATACCAAGAATTCCAAGACGTTTTTCAGAAAGAGCAGGCTAACACCTTACCTCCCCATCGATCTTACGATTGCCAAATCGACTTGGTACCCAATGCACAACTACCTTGTAGTAGGATTTATGCTCTTACTGAACCTGAGAACCTGCATTTGCGCCAGTATTTGGATCAATACCTGGCCAATGGTTTCATTCGCCCATCAAAGTCACCAGTCTCTTCCGCTTTGTTCTTCGTACCTAAAAAGGAAGGAGACCTTAGGGCCTGTATTGACTACCGCGCCCTAAATCAGATAACAATTAAGAATCGTTACCCTTTGCCCCTGATACCTGAGCTTATCGACCAAGTAAAAGATGCTCGTGTGTACACCAAGCTAGATCTCCGAGGAGCTTACCACCTGGTACGTATAAAAGAGGGCGACGAGTGGAAGACTGCATTCCGCACCAAATTTGGGCTCTTCGAATATCAAGTAATGCCCTTCGGTTTGTGCAACGCACCTGCCGCCTTTCAGTACTTCATGAATGATGTTCTTCGGGAACTTATCGATGTTTGTGTCATCGTTTATATTGACGACATCCTGGTGTATTCCTCCTCAGAATCTGATCACAGAAACCATGTTAGGGCAGTTCTTGAGAAATTGCGCCAGCACAAATTATTTGCCAAGCTCGAAAAATGCGTTTTTCATACCACAGAAGTGGAGTTTCTCGGATTCATCCTGACACCTCAAGGAATCCGAATGGACTCGCGGAAAGTGGACGCCATTCTCAAATGGCCATCTCCTAGCTCTGTGAAGGGAGTGCAAAGCATGCTTGGCTTTGCCAATTTCTATCGAAGGTTCATCCCGGAATTTTCTCGAACTGTTCAACCCATCACAGCTCTCCTAAAGAAAAATAAACGCTTTGAATGCACTCTTGAGGCTGAACAAGCCTTTCAGGACCTGAAAACCAAATTCACCTCTGCACCTGTATTGAAGCACCCGCACCCAGATCTCCCTTACATCGTGGAAACCGATGCATCCAGTTCGGCCATGAGAGCTGTCCTGTCGCAAAGGGACCCAGAAACTAACCAACTACACCCTGTAGCCTTTTGGTCCAGAAAATTCTCTCCACCTGAACTCAATTACGCAATTACCGACAAAGAACTACTGGCTATTAAATCAGCTTTCAAGGCTTGGTGTCACTATCTTCTCGGTGCAAGACACACCATCACCGTAATTACGGACCACAGAAATTTGCAGTATTTAAAGACGGCCAAAGCTCAATCTTCGCGACAACTCCGATGGGCTTTATTCTTTGCGGAATTTGATTTTGTAATTACCTATCGCCCTGGCTGCAAGAATGGTAAGGCAGATGCCTTATCCCGGATAGGCATGGAAGAACCCAATTCGAGTTTAGAACCTGTGCCAATCATACCGGAACAAAGAATTCTGGGCTTGACTTCATTGCAAACCATTGAGGACATCCAAGCTCAAGTAAAACAGCTTTTTGACTCTTCTGCCTTACTGGAATGGAGTCAAAAGGGTCCTCACTACACCGTTAAGGATGATTTACCCTACTTCCAAGAGCGGTTATTTCTGCCAAGTAAAGAATTGCAGGAACTTGTCATTACCCGTCATCATGAATCATTAATGGAAGGACACCCCGGTATCGCGAAAACAGAAGAAAAGATCAAACGCCACTTCTGGTGGCCTTCTTGGAGAAAAGTCATAAAGTCATTTGTGTTGTCTTGCGGAATCTGTGCCCAAAATAAGAGTCAAAAGAAAAGGCCAGCCGGCCTACTTCAACCTTTGGACATTCCACCAGCACCTTGGCACACCTTGTCAATGGACTTTATAACTGACCTGCCTCCTTGTGGTGGTTACAACACGATTCTCGTAATAGTGGATCTATTCTCCAAAATGGCCCATTTTATCCCTTTAAAAGGATTGCCGTCAGCTTCCACCTTGGCCAAGGAATTTATGGAAAATATAGTGCGGTTACATGGTTTCCCTTCCATATTAGTCTCAGACCGTGGAAGTCAATTTATCTCCCACTTTTGGAAGAAATGTTGCCAACTAGCACAAATAGACGTGCGGTTATCCACCAGCCACCACCCCCAGACCGACGGACAAACCGAGAGAACGAATCAGACTCTCGAGCAATATCTGCGGTGCATGTTACACCAATCCGAGTTGAATTGGAAGGACATCCTTTGGATTGCAGAATATGCATACAACAATTCAGTGCATTCTGGAACCGGACAGACTCCTTTTTATACCCTGTATGGTCACCATCCTCGGACCTCTGACCTAGATCCACCTCTGACCCTGGAGATGCCTGCAGTAAATCACCTACATTCCACAATAACCCAAGCCTTCAAAGAAGCTACAACCCACTTACAGCAAGCCAAGAAAAAGTATAAAGAAAACGCTGATTTGCACCGAAGTAAAACTCCTCCTTACCAAGGAGGAGATCAGGTATGGCTAGCAACTAAACATCTACCCCTCAAGGGTCAGCGAACTTTTAATCCCAGATTCATTGGGCCTTACCCCGTCAAAGCTATTATCAACCCAGTGGCCTTTAAACTCGATTTACCATCCAACATGCGGATTCATCCCGTTTTTCACGCATCTCTTCTAAAACCAGTACAACCTGGAACCAGACTGTCTGAGCCCCCAGGCCCTGTCCAAATTGATGGAGAATTAGAATTCGAAGTGAAAGACATTTTAGATTCCAAGATAGTTAAGTCGAAACTCTTCTATCTTGTTGATTGGAAAGGATATGGACCTCAGGAAAGATCTTGGGAACCCAGTAACTATGTTCACGCACCACGATTAATTCAAAGATTCCATCGAAGATTCCCGCACAAACCAAAACCCCCGGAGAAAAGACCTTGGGAGGGGCCTTGAGGGGGGGTACTGTCATGATGCCTACCTCTAAGGAGCCAGGCCGGGCCCAGCAACCCCAGAGGCAGACATCATTTTCCCCAGGGAAGTCTCAGCGGGCCCAAGTCGGGGCCCTTTGGACTCAGTCCTGGCGCCTTAGGCGCCAGGCTCATAGCAGACCCCAGTCCTGGCGCCTTAGGCGCCAGGCTCATAGAAGAGGATATGTGTTTAAGTGCTTGGGTGCACACTTACCTGATGCAGACCTTGCTGCTTCATCCAGGCCCTCTTGAGGCCTGAATGGGACTACTTAACCTGTAGGACTACTTCACCACCCGGGTGTGGTCGGGGAAGGATACATACCTGATTGGTGGAAGGATACATACCAGGAACTTCTTCCAAGGCTATTTAAACCCCACCCGAACAGTCACACATGCTTCGCGTTGTTCTGCACCTAGCAGCTGGACGCTCACCGTGTCAGCTCCTGCATCCTGACTTCAGCCACGCCTGCCAGCACCCAGGAACACCTGCAAGGGGAGAAAGGAAGAGAATAGAAGAAGAAAAGCCCTTACCTGCTAAATCTGCATCCCGGAGTCATTTCTCCAACGGCCCTGAAAAGGAAGACATCATTTTAAAGGCATTTCGTTTCGATCGCTGCAGCGCTGCATTTTACTCACCTTTGCAAGGCGCTTCCATCTTCAGCAGCGATCTTCCGGATTCAGCTACGCCCCGGCGCCTAGAGGAAAAAAGACAAGAACAAAGGTGAGAGGGAGAAAAGGAATAAGGAAAGCTCAGTTTCCTTTTAAGTCTTACCTGTTGGATTATTCCCACTGCATTTCGGGTCCTGCCGCTTCCTGGCATCTCCGGACCCCGGCCCCTATGGGGAAAAAAGACAAAGACATTGAATGAGCGAATGCAAAGACATTACCTGAGCGCTCATCCAGAACTGTTTCACTTCGGGTCGGCGCCATATCTCCGGCACTCCGAACCCCGGCCCCTAAGGGGAAAAAGACATGAGCATTAGCGCTTGCTGCAATTAGACAACGAACATTATTATTAAGCTTGAACTTTTGAACAGAACTTTTACAGCGCCTTACCTGAACAGTCAAGCTTACCTGAACTCCCATCAATCCTCAAACCAGTGAAGTAACTGGGTTTCAACGCGCCCCTGGATCAGAAGCAGGATGGAGAGCTCATCCTTCCAAACCCTAAGGTGAGGCTTCACGGGGAATCGTGGAGGAGGTATCGTGGAGGGTTGGAAGGGAGTGGGAGGCTTGAGCATTGTTCCACAGTTGGTAATACTCCCTTTTCACGCACAGGAGGGTATCCAACGAGCCAGGGAAGCCAGAATAGAGGGGCCCTTCCTGTCCATCTTCAGAGTTCTGCGCCTTCGACGCCGTGCCTCCGTGGGAACCAGGTGAGCGTTACACTTAGGTCTAGGGGCTTCATTGACCCAGAGCAATGGAAAGGGGAGGAACATGTAGTGGCATTTGACTCCCGGCCTTTGAGGGATGCAGAAGCGAATTACTCTGTTTCTGAGAGGCATTAGCAGTATATTGGGCAAATTGTACATTATACATTTTTTCTCTTGGGACAACGTTTTGTGGTAAGATCGGATCACAAGCCGTTAGTGCATATAATGGCTAAGGATGGGTGAAGCAAGGGTTCCCCTAATATTTCAAAATGGTTACTGGGTTTTCAAGGGTATGACTTTTGCATTTGTTACCTACCTGGTAAATGGAACTCCGTAGCAGATTGTCTCCCGAGACTGCCAGTGGGCTCATCTGAATGGGAGGAATCTGATCATGCAGACGAGTTGGTACTAGGAATTATTGAGCAAGGTGCCATTGGTGTGGAGAAGACACTCATTTTGAATAGAAAGTTTGAGCCCTATTTTGAAGTCAAGGATATAATATATGATATGGCATTTATAACGTGCCTATACAAACGTGTTTCAAGGCGCGATGAGACAAGGGAGGGGAAACAGAGGGAGGACAGAGACAGCTATCCTACTAGACCAGGTGACATTGAGATCACACAAGTGCAGGGGAGGGGGAAGGGGAAAAGTTCAGGGGGAAAGGGGAAGGGACAGTGCAGTACATAGGATAACAGTAAGATAAATAAGGACAATAAATGAAAGAGCGGCCAGCTGGTGGCAAGTGCAAGGGTAAGTGCAGACATCAGTTGTCAAGTGCTACTAGGACTGTGGGGATACAGCACAGTCCCTGAGTGCAAGGGTTGCCAGGGGACAGTGCTGGTGTGCAACTGGCGGGGAGGGGACCTGGGCCCGAGATCAGAGGGTAGCCAGGTAACCAGTGCAGTTTCAGATTCCACCAGGAGATCAGCAGGGGAGAGGAGGAGAGAAAGCAGAAGCAAAGAGGAAGGTGTTGAGGTGCTTCTGGAACCAGAGATGGTTCTCCTCAAGTTTCAGAAAGGCAGGAAGGCTGTTCCAGAGGGAGGACCCATCAAAAGAAAGAGATCTACCATCTACCACCAGCTCGCTGTTTGGAGAAGCGACTGATCCTGAGGGAGTTGGAGGTGGATGAGCGAAGAGCTTGAGAGGGGAGATATTTAGGATAAGCTATCCTTGATGGGGAGTAGAGTGAGAAGGGGAGTAAAGTTTGGGTGCCAGAAAATATTAGAAAGAAATTGAAAGAGTTGGCTCACCAAGGTCACTTAGGTATAAATAGCACAAAAATGAGACTGCGCCAGAGCTATTGGTGGCCTGCCATGGATAGTTTGGTGGAGAAGCAGGTGGGCTATTGTGTGGCATTTGCTGTGAGCAACACGAGTAAGGTGGTGAGTGAGACTCCTTTGATTCCTGTGAAAGTACCACCACAACCTTGGCAGAGGGTGGGTTTGGATGTAATGGGTCTGAATCAAGGTTTAGGAGATGATTTAAAATGTGTATTTGTGTTGGTGGATTACCACTCCAAATGGGTGGAGTGAGTAGGGGTGAGGGAGGCCACCATGATTGAGTTGATCAGGTTTCTATGGGTTTTCTAGTACTTTAGTAACAGATAACGCAGTACAATTCTCCTCTGAGATGATGAAGACATTCTTGAATGAGTATTCTATAGTGCATGTGCGTACAGCTTGTATCCCCCCAGGGTGAATGTCCTAGTAAAGCAGGTGAATAGGTTTATCAAAGGTGGCTTTGAGTGCTGCCTTACTGTGGCGGGCGGTGCTGAGACACATGGTTTGGAACTACTGCAACACCCCGCACTAAGTGACAAAAATATCTCCTTTTGTCTTGTTAAAAGGCTGTGAGCCGGGGACGAAATGGTGCCCCAGTTGGTTGGGAATAGCAATCCCAGTTTGGGTGGACCATGAGAAGTTGAGCTCTTACCAGTGCCATCTCTTCAAGTACCAAGGTTTGGGGCCTGAGAAGAGGGAGGATTATTTCAGTCCTAGGAGTTGAGGAGAATGTGCCTTGAGTTAGGAGATAATGGGGCGTGGGGGATAGCGCGGGCTCTAGGATGGAACCGACCTTGCTGAGCTCTGGTAGTGAGGTTCCTTAGTTGCTAGTGCTGCGGCAAGATCACAGGTTAGGGTTGAGGTTCAGCCCACACCTCGTTTGTTTGGTAAAGAATTGAAGGAAACCTGGATACCTTGTCTTTGTTGAATATACAAAATAATTTATTTTCCACACAGTTTTGCATTTTAGGTACTGACTTGTAGCATGGTTTGTTTATTTTCTTGAGTTATAGACACCCTTGGTGGGTAAAAAGGGGTTCTTAATGCCCCATGCGGTCAGCCGACACGTGTTTCGACCCATAGGTCCTTCTCAAGGCTATGCTTTTTCGGTACGGCACCCCCTATGAGGTTCTGGTTTCATGTGGGTGGTCCTGTATATACAGTGGTTCTGTTGGGCCCTGGAGTCTGGAGCCACTTCCTGATCCACGTTCTGTTGAGTTAGGAGATGTTTCTGATTAACAGCTAAGGGAGGAGTGCTTCAACTGGAAGAGTATTGAGTACCTAGCACCGGCGGATGTTGTCCTTGTGCATTGTGTTCTTGAGGGATGCTAGCGTGGCAGTGAGGTCTTCCCTAGTGAGTCTCTTGAAAGTTGTCCAGGCAGTGTTGGTTTTGCAGGATGGGATATGTACTGTGCTACCCATTGTGTCATTGTTGTCTGTGTGTTGTCAGGTCATGCTGATCTTGATACTGAAGAAAAAGTTGATGATAAGGGTGGGCCAAGCAGAGGACTGAGGCAATGCTTGATGGCTTTCTTTTAGGACAGACTGAAAACAAGTGCAACAACATTATCATTTCACAGAGGGGGGCTGTGTGATGAATCCTGTGGAGCCCTCACAAAGACCCTGCCTAAAGTCTCCTCCCAGATGGCCAGGAGAAGGCAGCCGCTACCTGATCCTAAACCTGGGGGTGGTATTGGCCAGGAAGATTACCTGGAAGGTCTCCTTTGGGAGGGACAAAGTATTTGTCTTCCTCAGAGGGAGAGATGTCATTACTGCCAGACTATGTAATGACTCGTTGTAGGAGTGAGATTTCCTTTCTCAAAGCTATTCATCTTGGTGGTTGTCAAAACTATCATAATCAATCATTTACCTGGAATAAGGCACCCCTTCATAAAGTTGCCTGCATTTATAGGGGTGAAAACTCTTGTAGTCAACAGGAGAATGTTAAATGTAGACATCAGAACATTAACATCTTAAGTTTTGATAAAGCTAACTCTCCTTTAAACCCAGACCAATCAGTGAGTCCTTTTAAAAATTATTGTGAAGTTGTAATCAATGATAGAAGTGAAGTACGTAAATCTGAAAACAATATTCAGAATAAAAGAGGTATTTTGAACATTGGGGACTTTAAATCCGAAAATGCCCAAAGTACTGGGATGAGGAAGAGGGATGCAGAGGCATTAGACTGCAAAGTGACGTTCAGTGGTTCTAATGGCCCACACCATGCAGAGATTAAAGTCCCATTCATACATTAATAATAAGTGAAATTAAAATCAAACTGGAAATACTGGATGCTGAAAGTATGTGCACTGGTGGCATGGTTCATGCTACTAGAGACTCTTCCCTTATATCAAAAAGCACACAGACGCTGGACATTATATTGCCACATAAGAACACTGTTAAGGAACCTTCTTCATCTTCATTGGCACTGGAGCTTAGGCTTATGCCTTGTAAAGCTACCAAAAAGACTGAAAATATTACAAATTTGACATTTACAGTACGTAATTCTAGGACATTTCTTGGAAATATACACACTACTGTAGAAGCTGCTACAAAGGTGTTGCATTATGATGAGGGTTTAATCAACATAGTAAAACCCACTGAAACTAACATCAGTGTGATGGCATCTACTGGCCATGTGATGTGCCACTTTGAAGTTGCTTTTGCCAGTGAACCTTTGACATTGCTTCTAACATACCTTGGCCATTCTGGCAAAGTTTGACCTCTGCCAAGTAAGGTTGCTGCACACAAACTTAAGATACTAGTGAAAAAACAGAGTGTACATCGTTGGTTACTTCGAGGCCAGTCGATCGATATGAGGACAGACTTGCTGAACGTTACTTTCAAACTGAGGCCCATTTTATCGCTGGAAGCACCTCAATTGGAATGCAAATCTGTAAGCAGGTAGCTTGGCCAACACAAATGTACTTCAGCCTCAGATACAAAAATCTGCTCCTCCAGACTCTTCTGAGCAGGATTCTCGACCATATAAATATAATAATAATGTAAAGAGTGATGGTTTGCAGCACTGAATATTGAAATTTGTATTAAATACAGAGGAGCTGATGCGCAAGATCAGGCTTAAACAATTCTTCTGAGAGATTGTAAGCGATATGCAATCTGACCCGACGGGCCCACACCCTCCGTCACAATTTTTTCCACCCCCGCACAGCAATCCTGCAGAACCAGTCATTTTTTAACAGGAACTTCTAAAAAAAGATTGACGTTTTAGAAGAGACAGTATCATTCATACACAATAAATGCTCTAAGGAACAACTGGCAGCACTGACAGACTTAGCTTATAACAAAACTATTGTCATAAAACCAGATGATAAAGAGAGGGCCACGGTCACAATGAACATCAACGACTACATTGATGTGGTTAATGTATTGTTAGAAGATGGTAACAGCTATAGGATTTTACCCATAGACCCTACATCCACTATTACATCCCTGATAGCTCCTATCATTGAAGAAGCCATGGCAGAAGGACACATCAGCGAGAGGGAAGCAGCATTTCTGACTCCTTTACATCCCAGACTCCCTGCTTTTTATGCCCTCCATAAGATTCACAAGTGCATTGTCCTACCCACCAGGCCAGCCCATTGTGTCCGGGATCAATTCTATACTGGAACCACTTTCCCAATATGTGACTACTTCATTAGAGACGTGATTCAGAAAATGGAATCCTTTGTAAAAGACTCAACGGCAATTTTAAACCTTCTGGTTACACTACCCTTTAATGCTGAAACTCAGTAGCTGGTTACTATGGACATTGAAGCACTGTACAGCAGGATCCCACAAGGAAAGATGCTAGAAATAGTTCAATGACTCCTTGAGGCAGATACCGAATTGGGTAATGGACATGCCTCATATATTACACAATTGGCAGAGATTGCCCTTATTCAGAACTTTTTCATATGTGAAGAGATTTTTTACCAGCAAATCTCAGGCACTGCGATGGGATCTACCTTTGCCCACCACCTTGCCAGCCTATATGTACATCATTTTGAAGTTGAATATGTGTACCCAGCAACCAATCTGTATAAACAACAGATTCTGATTTATTATTATTATTATTATTATTATTATTATCATTATTATTATTATTATTATTGATGATATTTTAGTAATCTTCGAAGGATCAGCAGGAAGAACTCTCATCTTTCCACACTTGATTGAATGGATGCAAACATACCTGAACTTCAGTATTGGATCCAGTACACAAGAAACACACTTTCTGGATCTCCATATATCAGCACAAGATGGATAACTGGTATCTAAGCTGTACAAAAAAAGCACAGATCGCAACTCCCTCCTTGCATATTGGAGTTACCATCCACAAGCTCTACGTGACAATCTTCCTTTCTGAGAATTTCTGAGATATAGACGCACTTGTACCCACACCAGAGACTTTGCCATTCAGGCAGGCACACTCAAACAATAACTAGTACAGAGAGGATACCCCAAGAATATTGGGAACACCACTTGGAAGAGAGCCAGGAACATCCCTAGGGATATCGCTCTCTAACAACATCCCAAAATAGGTGCCTGGGACAACATCACTGTGGTTTTCAGCTACTCACCACTCTTTAATGAGCTAACAAGAGAAATCAAAAGACTTGGCACAGTCTGCCTTTGCCATCAAGCGGAGGCAAAACTTGCAGGACCGGCTAGTCCACACCCTCGCAGAAACTAACGACCAGGACAAGGGGGTGACTAATCAACATACCCTTTGTGGGAGGAGCCATGTGGAAGATATATGATGTGGGCACAGACAACACGTAGTCCCAATATTGACACAAGAAGGAAAACACTGTTGCAACAAAGGACATTCACTAATTGCAATAGCAGGGCGGTGGTGTATCTGTTCACCTGCCCATACATATTGCATTATGTGGGCATAACAGCAAGACCTGTCAGAGAAAGACTGATTAAACATAAATTATGCATCAGAGCTATGAAACTAACTGCACCAATGGTGTCCCACTTTGTAACCATGGACCATACTGCCGAAGATTTTAAATGGACAGTGCTAGAGAAGATCAAACCCCCTAACCCCCTCTGCCAGGTAGGCAACTTCGTTAATCTACTACTGAAAAGAGAACAGCAGTGGTTCTTCCATTTTATATAACTTCAAGAATGGACTTAATTAAAGAATACAATGGTATGAGCTGGTGGTCATTAAATAATAAGCCCATTTAACAAGCCACATACTCATGGACTAGACAGTGCCACAACAACAAACCTGCCTGGGAATGCACCCCCTTGGGCAGACACAAATAATACCACACTACGATGTGACACAAGAGAGGCTCTCTTCATATGCGGGACCAAGAATGTGTGACCTACATGTGGGAATTCTGCTGTGCATGGTACCGCATCCATAACATTATCCATTGATCTGTGGACTTGACACAGTAAGGTCCATCATGTGCAGACCTTTCAACAATGCCCTCATACACAATGGCTGGAATAACCAGGGCCTAATCATCCGGCTTGACAAGCTATTTACATACTCAGCACGTGCAAGCCGGCAGCTTGAGGAAATTCATGTTACTTATCTGCAAATTTCCTTATAGATATGCCTGTTTAGGAAAGTAATAATCATTCCATCCTTTTCATCTTGATGGCTAGGTATATATTATCAGAATTAATAGTAATGCACACAGAATGAGAGATTCAGATTCCCTCATAAATCACATCGGGTGATGTTTCGCCTCGAATGGTGAACAGCATTGTCTCCATTTTACACACCGCTCTAAGGTCCCATTGCATCACGGAATGCACTGGTAGTTCATTCTTAAATGGCCACCATGCTGAATGACTGCTTGACCCTGGGCCCAGTCACGCCCCTAACCAGGACACATTATAACCAGCGCGTGAACACCATTGCTTAGAAACTGCAGTTCACAAGCCACGCAAGTTGAACACAACAGACGAGAACCCAGCAGGAGCGAGTCAAGCTACTCACTGTATGTGAAGTTAAGGAAAGACCAGGCACATTAACAACACAGCTTGCATACGCTCGGTAGCACTGGGGCTAAGCACTTTAGCTCACAGAGCCATACTGTTATAACGCGGTACACCACAACCATTAGCACAGAGGTCTCACAGGCTGACACGAGTTAGAGATTCCATTGATGTGGCCCCTTCCTTAATCAAGCATGCTGATCACACTTAGATGGCCCTCTAAACCTGAATGAGAACTGATGAGATGCACAGCCACACAAACGGCAGTGCCTCCTCTTTCCTTGCACATATAACTCATACAGTAAAAGATAAACAGCACAGATGAGCCCAGGGCTGTTGTCTTAATTTTGGATTGAGCATGCCTATCCCTTTGATAGTACTAAAATCACTAGCACAATCTGTGATGTGGGGTCCCTGATGGTGATCGGGTGCATATGACACACATATCTGACTCCATTTTCTATTTCTCTTTCTATTTTTATTTCATGACGACCATTTCCGGAAAAAGCGAGACATATTTTGAAGAAAGAACCGCTCGCACTTTGGACAAGCCATCTTCCAATCTTTTTTGCACCCTTAAGCTTTCCATCTGGGCCACAGGTAAACTACCAAAGATGTCCCTCTATGGGCTGCAACAATGGGCTATAATATGTCTGTTGATAAATTGACTCACTTATCTGCAATATGACTCACATGAGACCACTAGAAGGTAATCACAAGGCACTTTCCCTTGAAGGAAGAGATCCTTAATGGGACAATGGTCAATGTCCAAAATGATGACATTTGGTTTTGTAAAACCTGTTTTTGGCATTTATAGACCTGAAAAAAGTAGTGTCCACTCCATGACACATAGGTGAACAATGTTCAACTCTTTCTAAGTCATGGTATGGCTGCCCGTTTCTATCTGATGGACAACAGTGACTTATCCCACTACACAAACTACTGGTCCTGAAGAAGATGAGCCCAAAAATGGTGTCATCGAAACCAGTCAGCCCCTTTCCACTGTTGATATACTTATAACTATTTGTGTACTACTTGTTTGAATCTGCATTCCTTACTGGCCCAAGGGCTGGAATCACTCATTGTTTTATGCTTACAAAAAACTAAAAAGAACACAAGACAATTTCACAAAAGCTGTGACTGCGAACATCAATTTTAGTTACCATTTGGCCCTTACCATGAATTGTGTGCCCATACCTCACTATGGGTGAATAAAAAACGGTTTTGTGAAGAAGAAATTCCCCTTTGAAATGACCAGCGTGCTATGAAGTGAGACGAGGTCTACAGCCCATTTCAATAGGGGTGGGCGAGGAATGAATTGTTTTTAGACATATTGTGAGATATATTCTATGTAGATAGTGTTAAGACGGATTTCTGAACTCTGTCCTGGTGGCGCAGAAGTTCAGAAGGCCAACCTAATTACTTGGAACAGGGTAACCTCTGGACAAGCCAGACCAATCAAGGTAGCGATCGCGGCGGTCAAGACTAGGTCTCAAGAGGGGTGAGGGTGACTGAAAGCCCGCAGTGAGCACACAAAGCAAGAGCGCTTACAAACTACTCCAAACAGTTGTTTATATCAAAAATAGATACACATTTATTCTAAGGCCTTGAAACTAATAACCACAGTAAAAGCAGCAATATACAACGATATTAAACCAACACATACACTATCCACCCAATATATATACAGAATACACAGTTTCACAGCATTAGCAGCACGAAATATGTTATCCACCTGCAGGGGAAGGAAAACAGGCAGTGCGAACCAATGCGTGTGATATGTCCGCCTTCTGAGGCCCCTAACTAGATGGTAGTCCAATCCCTACGAAGAGTGGAGCCTAGCGCTCAAAAGTACCTGCACACGCCGGTGCCAATGGGCAGAAGGTGAAGCTCTTCGGAGGACGTTGGACAGCTCTGTAGGGTGCCCTAATGAAGGAGAACACGGTCCGCGACTCTAGCGCAGCCTCCACTGTGAGGCAGAAGTAGGGCGCGAGTACGGACAAGGGGAGCTGTATTTACAGCGGGGAAAAGCAAGGGGCACTGCAGGAGGGCGACCAGATCCTAGCTAATCTACTCACCGGTCCCCGAAGCAAGCAGGCCCGAGCTTCTCCTCGATAGATGCAGCTTCTGGCAGGTTCTGAAGAGCAGGGAACGTCTCGTCGTCGTGCAGAGTAAAAAGACGTCCCGATCGAAGAATCCTGCACAGTTTTGTCGCCACGGCAGGGCAACGGAACGGCCGGGTGTATTCAAGCCAAACGAGCACCGTTCACCTCTAGCTTAGGGTTGCTAAGCAAACGAAGCGTGTGAGCGTGCCCCGGACTCAGGATACCACCCAACCTGTCGGCTATTACAGAGCAGGACTCCTTAGTAAGCTGGTCAGTCAACTGGATGGCCCAGAGACACTTCCGAAGGCTTACGGCAGGAGTTGATGAAGGTGCCGGGAATAGCTGGTCCTGCTATTCCAATAGGTCGAAGCGCCAGTACAGGCCTTCTTGTTCGATCTTAGGTGGAAAGGGCTTCGCCGGACGACAGCAATGAGGAGCAGAAGTTCTTCAGGGGGTCACCAGCGATTCCTCGGTCCAGCCTCGTGTTCGCAGGATACTTGGCTCCTGTATCCCTGGGTTCGTAAGAACTCAGGAGATCGACATGGTAGTGGTGTTTCCAGCTCCCTCTTATCCACGGTTCCCTTCGCGCCAAAACGGAGGGGAGCCAATGGGAGATCCGCTCATCAACACACATACCATACGTGGACCAATCACGGACCACAGTGGTCCCAGGCATTCACACCACCCTAGACTCTCTGGCACCCAGGATGTGTATTGGGACCAGACAGCCCAGCCCACATCCTGGGGGCACTCAAACGACATGTAGAAGCCCGCGAAAGCAACCGTGTTTCGCGGGAAACTACATGCCCAAATAAGGAAGGCCCCGGGTCGCCTGACCCGGGGGAAGGTAAAGGGAGCAAGACGGACAGTGGACGAGACAAAGGAGCCTCGTGGTCCGGCCATTTTGGGTAGCCGGGCCACCCTTTTGTGTTCGCGGCAAAAAGGTGCTCAGAACGGCAAAAGGAGCTCAAAATAAACCAAATGATTGCTGCCACCAGCCCAGTCCCTGAATGACTTGCACCGATCCAAAAACCATCCTACAAGAGTGTCCAGGGTCTGTAGAAGGCTAGAGACCCAAGAGAGCTGTAACTTAGCTTACAGTGCCCTCTTGTGTCGTGTTGCACTAAAATGGCGACACGATAAAAGAAACTACGGGAAACAGCGTTCCCCGGTACTGACTGTCTTAAGGGCATGTCAGTTTCCCCGTAAGAAAGGAGCGAAAGCCCAGAGGAGTACGGCAGAAGGCTGCACTTCTCTGGCAAAGTCAAGAAAACAGGTTGAAAACAATAGCAAAAAGTTTAGGGGTTGCCACATGGACGGAAAGTTCCCTACAATAACGAAATCTTTCCTAACACTCGCCCATCCCAGACTATGGACAGGGGGAACTAATCCACCCCTGGATGAGTCTCTTGTTCAGGTCGGTAAAACATTCTGGACAACCCATCAGCATTGCTATGTTGGACACCTGGCCTATGCTCAATAGTGAAGTCGAAGCCTTGTAGACTTATGGACCACCTAAGCAACTTTGGATTCTCCCCCTTCATGTTCATTAGCCACTTTAACGGCTTATGGTCAGTCTGCACAGTGAAGTGGGTCCCATAGAGGTAGGGCCGCAGCTTCCTTAGGGCCCACACAACAGAGAAACATTCTTTCTCTACCGTGGACCATCTGAGCTCTCTGTCCTTAAGCTGGCGACTAATAAAGCCGATAGGGTGTTCCTTACCCTTCTCATCTACTTGTGATAGTACAGCTCCTATCCCAGTGTCAGAGGCATCCGTCTGCACGATAAAAGGTCTTTGATAATCAGGGGCCCTGAGCACAGGGGCCTGGCACAAGGAGTCTTTCAAGCCATTGAAGGCCTTCTCACACTCGTCAGTCCAAGTTACCTTCTTGGGTTTCTTCGGAGTTGTGAGGGCAGTCAGAGGAGCAGCTATGGTGCCATAGTCTGCCATAAAATTGCGGTAATAACCGTGAGTCCTAAGAAGGCTCTCACTTGGGTTTGTGTAGTGGGGGTAGGCCAGTCTTGTACTGCTTGTACTTTACTGGGGAGAGGCTGTATCCTTCCTCCACCTACTTCATGCCCAAGGTAAACCACTGAGCCTTGTCCAATCTGGCATTTACTCGCCTTTATGGTCAAGTGGGCTTTCTGAAGAGCCTGGAGCACAATCCCGAGGTGTTTCACATGGTCTTCCCAGGTGGCACTGAAAACTGCTATATCGTCCAGATATGCAAGACAGAATTCGTCCAACCCATTCAACACATGATTCACAAGCCTCTGGAAAGTGGCAGGTGCATTCTTCAATCCGAACGGCATTACCCGGAATTGGTAAAGCCCGTCGGGAGTTGAAAATGCTGTCTTCTCCTTGGCATGTTCTGCTAAAGCTATTTGCCAATAGCCCGCAGTCAGGTCAAACGTGCTGAGGTACTTGGAGGCACCCAAGGTATCCACCAGCTCGTCAGTTCGAGGCAAGGGGTGAGCGTCTGTCTTGGTGACAGCATTCAGAGCCCTGTAATCCACGCAGAACCTCAATTCAGAAGTGCCTGCCTTTGGAACCAATACCACAGGACTGGACCAAGGACTACTAGAGGGTTCAATCACCCCAAGGTCTAACATCTTGTTGACCTCGGTCTTAATATAAGACCGTACTTTATCCGACATCCTGTATCCCCTACTTTTGGTAGGTACACTGTCTCCTGTGTCAATGTTATGTTTGCACCAAGGTGTCAAACCAGGCGACTGTGAAAACAGGGGGGAAAACTGCCTAAGCAAACTTTTCACCTCAGCCTGCTGATCAGAAGTCAGGTGAGGGGCCACTCGGACACCCTCAATGGAGCTATCTGAAGGACCGCTTTGGAACAGGTCGGGAAGAGGTTCTGACTCCTCTTCCTCAACGTCTGACGCCAGTAGCAGTGCTGCGATTTCGACTCTTGGGACGAAAGCCTTCAGCCTATTTACGTGGAACACTTTTGGAGCCTGTCCAGGCCTTCCAAGGTCCACTAAATAGTTCACCTCACCCAGGGGCTCCACCACTGTGTAAGGGCCTGACCATTTGTCCTGTAAAGCGCGAGGCCTTATAGGGTTCATGATCAGGACTTGCTGACCAGGGGTAAAGTGAATTAAGGAAGCTTTCTGGTCGTACCAATGTTTCACCAGCGCTTGTCCTGCCTTCAACTTTTCACTAGCCAAGCCCATCAGGAGTACCATCCGTTTTCTGAGCCCTAGCACATAGTCAACTACATTGGTAGTAACAGGGGGAGTGGGCATCTCCCATCCCTCTTTGACGATGGCTAAGGGTCCCCGTACGGGATGACCGAACAGAAGTTCGAAGGGGCTGAAGCCAACACCCTCCTGTGGTACCTCTCTGTAGGCAAACAGCAAGCATGGTAAAAGAAGATCCCATTTTCTTCTCTGGGGCTCCTCCAGAGCCCCAATCATGCTCTTTAACGTTCTGTTGAAACGTTCCACCAGACCATTGGTCTGGGGGTGATATGCAGAAGAGAACTTGTAGGTGACCCCACATTCTTTCCACATAGCCTGCATATACTTCGACATAAAGTTGCTGCCACGATCTGACACAACTTCTTTAGGGAAGCCAACCCTAGTAAATATGCCGAGTAAAGCTTTTGCAACTGACTTGGCAGTTACAGTCTTTAATGGGATGGCCTCAGGATACCTGGTTGCATGGTCGACCAGCACCAGGATAAACCTATTGCCTGAGGATGTTTGCGGGTCAAGGGGACCAACGATGTCGATCCCTACCCTTTCAAATGGTACCCCCACAACTGGGAGCGGTACCAACGGAGCTTGGATTGTCGCGCCAACCTTACCAGACAACTGGCAGGAGGCACAACTCCTGCAGTGACTTTCTACTTGCACCCCCATCTTGGGCCAGTAGAAGTGCATAGATAACCTTTGCTTGGTCCTCTTCATTCCAAGGTGACCAGCAAGGGGAACTTCATGCGCCAACTGCAGGAGGAAGGGTCTAACAGCACGGGGAACCACCAACCTCCTATGGTCTCCTTCTGTAGACTCTGTGGGCTCACTGTACAGGAGTCCACCTTCCCAATAAATCCGATGCTTCCCAGGAGGTTCACCCTCAAGCTGGGAGCAGGCCTGTCTCCTTAGGCCTTCCAGAGATGGGCACTCACGTTGGCCCTTACTGAAGTCGTCCCTATCAGGACCTCCTTCAACTAACAAGTCTTTTAGTTCAGGATGGTCGTTGGGGTCGAACACTTCAGGCATCGCCACCTCCTCGTCAGGCTCGGGCGATTGACCAACTCCCTCCACCGCAGTGGTAGGCGAGCTCGGGGGAATATTCTCTTTCCCCCGTCGGGACTTGTTGACTCCTTTCGCCTTGGGTTTCCCCTTCGGCTGGGGCGGCGTATTGGACTTGGCCAATGCTGCCCGTGCTTGAGACCGTGTGTAGGGTCTTTCGGCAGTGTCTCCTACGAGCCCTAGAGCTCTGAGATCATTGCCCAACAAGACCTTTCCCGGGACGTTTCTCTGAATGCTCACTGGAATCCTAACTGCTGTACCATTTAAAGTTAGATTAACAGGGATCACGGGAAACATACGGAGGGGGCCGTCAGCCAACTTAGTGGGCATCAGAGGAGCTCTGGCAACTTCCTCTGAGTCTACCAAGGTAGAATCCACTACAGTTCGACTGCACCCACTATCCCTAAGAGCTGGAGTATCCACTCCATTGATCAGCACACTGTCTTTAAAGTAGTGCTTGGTATTATCCGGAATCCTAGCATAAGCCTCTGCGACTTTAGGCTCCCAGGAACCCAGGGACACTAAAACTACCTCAGCCTCGATCCCGCTGGGAAACGAGTCTGAGGAGAAGGATGCTCCTGTAATCTCTTCTTCCTCGTAGGAGGAGAAGGCCAGATTAGCGGAGTGGACCCCCAAAGGTCTAACCTTACAACGGGGATCCCCCTTCACATGGTCAGTTGCTCCACAAGAAAAACAAGCCCCATTGGGTTTACGTAGGGAGGCTTATTATAACCAGAGTTCTGTTTCGGAGGCGAACCTCCGCTACCCTGTGAGTTCTCGTATGGCTTACCCTTATTTTTCTTTTTGTGGCCCTTTTGGGAAGAAGATTTAGCAGATTCCCCACCCACCACATCCTTGTACTTTTTCCCTTCCTCCTGCTTGTCAGGATGAGTTTTGTCCTTATGGGACACTCGATGTGACACCCATAAGTCTGCTGCAATGGCCAGCTTCTTAGGATCTATCTCCTTCGAATCGGCCAAATGCTGTTTAAGCTCCGGGGAAGAAGAAGCAAAAATGTGTTCCAGCATGACCAGATTGATCATGCCTTCGAAGGTAGAAACCTTATAACCTTCAACCCAGCCAGTCAAGTTTTTCAGGGACTCAGCTACATACGACACCCAAGTACCACCTTCCTTTTTCTTATACTCTCTAAACCTTTTCAAATATTGGGTCGGAGTCTTCCCAAACTTTAAAATGAGAGTCTGCTTCAACATTGCAAAATCAGCGCGCTCAGCCTTCGACATTTCCATAATGGCACTGCAACCAGAATGGGGCAGTCTGCTGAGTAACCATGCAATCTTATCCGCATTATCAACCTCTTGAACCTCGCATGCATACTCAAACGCATTTAACCAGTCCATAATGTCATTTCGTTCCTCATACACACTGAGCAGATCTTTTGGAAACCGTGGATGAGAGGAAGCCCCAGAACCATGTCCAGGACCCTTGGACCCATTTGCGAACTGAAGCTTGGCCAGTTCCAACTGGTGATCCCTGTCTTTTTGTTTTTCTGCCTGGTCGATTTTCAGTTTGGCTATGCTGAATTCAAGCTCCTGCTGCCTAAACCGCAGCTCTTGCTTCTTGAATTCAAGCATAGCCTCCCCATCAACACTGGCAGAGGAAACGTTAGACATTACATCCTCCCTGTCCTCGTGGTCGTGATGGATCAGTGCAGCGGCAGAACCGTCGGTTCTGCCAGTGAGAGCAGCCCCACCACCTTCTGCACTGTCCTCGGAAGTTATAGCGTCAAGCTGCGCTTCTTGCCACGCCACGATTCTCTGGATCATTTCCAATTTAGTGCCTTGAGAGGAAACCCCTCTCTCCGCACACATCTTCTTCAATGTTTCAGATTTCGAAGCATTTAAGGTTAATAAAGTATTCGTTTCCATACTGTTGATAGGACTATGGCCTTTTTAACGTTATATTCAATACTTTACTGCGTGTCCTGGTTGGAATAACCTGAAAACGCCTTAGCTCGTGCGCAACACTGGATACCTTCAGTCGTATCCCACCGCTGTACACCAATTTGTTAAGACGGATTTCTGAACTCTGTCCTGGTGGCGCAGAAGTTCAGAAGGCCAACCTAATTACTTGGAACAGGGTAACCTCTGGACAAGCCAGACCAATCAAGGTAGCGATCGCGGCGGTCAAGACTAGGTCTCAAGAGGGGTGAGGGTGACTGAAAGCCCGCAGTGAGCACACAAAGCAAGAGCGCTTACAAACTACTCCAAACAGTTGAACAACCCAGATGATGTGCGTACACTAACCCACTAATTACAGCGACCGTTTGTCTGGCTATTTGTCTCTTCCAAACACAGACACATAGTGAAAGAGAGTGGTTGATGGACACAATAGGAACAAGGCTGCATGCTTTACAGTAATAGAAGAAAGTAGTTTATCTTCTTATCCTGTCCCCTGTTTGTAGGCGGCACATCAGCGCACTATAGGGTTAGATGTGGAGGGGAGGAAGGGACAGTTAGAAATTCACCATATCCTTTTCTGTCTTCCTCCACAGCCTTGATACTGCTGTTGTCATCTACAGCAGTTCTCCTTTCTCTTTACCTATATTGTTGCCCTCAACCACAGTGGTTTTTACCAAAAACAGACATTGTAGGCTGTAACCCAAGTACACAACAGTTGTGTTTTTGCCCTCATTTTTTGTGTTACCAAGTATTAAGAGTAGGGGCATTTCCCTGTCAACTCACATGTTGCCCTCTAAATTAAGTGAATTCAACCATGGTTCTCTCATCTATATGGCGTCTATTTATTTCACTAAGGCTTTTGATCCTAGTGAGCCGGGTTTGTTTGTCGGACAAACTGAAAAGCTGGAACTTTCCCAAGTAGCTGTTAGCAATTCTAATTTACCTGCATGAATAGACACATTTACAAAAGAGATTGAACATTCACAGATCCTTGTTAGAAAGAGGTTTTAGAGGATTGCGGCTGGGATGAGTCTTTGCTCCCTGCCTTTCAAATATTTTTCTTTCCGATCTTAAAGACATCCTACTCCTAGTTGCATTTGCCACATCGAAAATTGGGTCCGTCCTGATTGTGTGGCTTTCATATGCGGGTAACGTGGTGCAGTTTGACCACACGCCACATGGACTACAATATTTGATTAATGCAACATGTCAATATGCTAAAGCTAATGAATTGGAAATTAATCCATCAAAAACAACTGTGACTAGGTTTACATCAAGAAAAAAAAACATATGGCTACACTTGGAGAGCTGAGACTGTAGTAATTGCTCCATCATTGACAATAATCTATGTGGGCTTCTCGATAGACATGAACAGCTAACTTAGTCTAAGGATTGATAGGTTACAAGAGAAGGTATTTTTAAGTTAATTCTTCATAGGAGGAGGCTTGTTTGTAGATACTGCCTCTTCTCCATTAAACCTTATTTTAATTTGTATAAGTGTAAAGTCATCCCAGCTTTACTATATTGGCAGGAAGTCTTCAGTAACTCATCAGAAATTGATTGGAAATTGATTTTGATTCCATGCTGTGGAAAAAGGTATTGAATTTACCAACATCCACACCGATGGTAGCCATAAAATATGAATTTGCAATTGTATTGATGCAAGAATGGTACGAGCGGAACGTCTTGGCCTTTAATAGAAATGTATTTTCACCGATAAGTTATTCACTGTATGTAGATTTAAATAAAGAATTGACAGCAGATACTGCTCTTCCGATTAAAAACTTTAGAATCAGAGCTGGAAATATCTTAGCTACGATTGAACTAACGGAAGATGATCTCTGTGCAAATTCTGACAAAGTAAATACATTTTTATTTCCGAGAGTTTGTATAGACACCATCTCTCAAATGCAGGAATCAAAACTTAATTCAAGCTTATTCCATTAGATATACCTTTGGGATAACATCCGCACTACTCACAGAAATGTCATAATCGTTTTCTAAGAGGGATCTTCCTGAGATTCAGGTTGAATATACTTCCCACCGGAGGGATCCTGTTCATAAGAGACAAGACTGGTCATTATGTAGCATTAATCTAATACAGACTTTAAGGCACGTATCAGTAGAATGCACAGAACTATGTACTTTAAAAGAACATCTTTTTGGGAGACATATCCTAGATCTACAGTGGCTAACAACTTATGATGTCTGCCTCAGAGCCTCTAGTCATAATGAAAATGCTTTAACAATTGCTGTTTTGATGTTTTTGGGAACTATTAATGTGATCACAAATATAAACTTGGGATTTTAACATACTTTTTGACATGAGATATATGTAATTGAATTGAATTGAATTGAATTGATATTTTATTTCGATCAAGCTCATACACAAGTGTTTCAGAGCACGACAAGGCAAGGGAGGGGAACATGGGAGAACAAAACAACAATCTTACTAGGCCCAGTGACATTGAGAAAGCGCAAGTGCATGGGGGAGCGGGAGGGGAAAAGTGCAAGGAAGGGGGGAGAAGTGGAAAGTGCAGTGCAAAAGGAGAACAGAATAATTATTAATAAATAAATAAAATAAATAATAAAAAGCAACAAAAGTGGTTTAAAACAGCAGACAGGGTAGGTCAAATAAGTGCAGGAAGAGAAAAATGGGGGGGCTGTATGGGTACAGATACAAACCCCAGTGCAAGGGGTGGCCCAGAGGCAGTGCGGGACGGTGGCAGGATGAGCAGGAACCTGGGCCCGGAGGACAGAGGGTGGCCAGGTGCAAAGTGCCAGGAGAGAGCAGATCAGCAGAGGAGAGGAAGGGTGAAGGCAGAAGCAAAAAGGACGGTCTTGAGGTGCTTCCGGAACCCGACATGGTTCTCCTCAAGTTTTAGAGTGGCAGGGAAGCCGTTCCAGAGGGAGGGCCCAGCCAAAGACAGAGATCTACCCCAGCTCGTTTCTTTGAAAAACGACTGACCCTGAGGGAGTTAGAGGTAGATGAGTGAAGAGATCGAGAGGGGAGGTATTTGCCGAGGGATAGCTGAAGGTATTTTGGACCCAGGCCCCAGAAAGCCTTGTGGATAATAAAAAGGATTTTGAATTTAATTCTTGCTTCCACTGGGAGCCAATGGAGAGCTTTCAGAGCTGGAGAGATACGATCCCAGGGCTTGAGGCCAAGGACAAGTCTTGCAGTCCTGTTCTGGATTAGTTTCAGAGGGCGGAGAGTAGAGGCAGGTAGGTTAAGAAAGAGGCTGTTACAATAGTCCAACCTACAGAGAACCAGAGCTTGGGAGACAATGAGCTTCTGGGGGAAGGAGAGGAATGGCTGAGTACATCTGAGGAGGTGCAGTAGGAAGTTAGACTTTTTAGAGACATCAGAGATGTGGGCGGAGAAGGAAAGTGTGGAATCAAAAATGACCCAGAGGTTCTTAGCCTCGCAGGCCCTCCTTCTACAAGATGTAGAAGGAGGGTCAAGGGAGGCTGGCCAGAGAGTGAGGGGAAAGGATTGAGAAGATGTGCCAATGAGGAGGATCTCAGTCTTGCTGGCATTCAGACAAAGATCATTGGTGGAACAACAATCTTGAATGGCAGTAAGGCAATCAGAGATGGGAGAGGGAGAGGAGGTAGCAGAGGGCAGCCTGAAAATGAGTTGAGTGTCGTCAGCGTAGCACTGGAAATGTTAGCAGAACATGGCAATGCAGTGGGTGAGAGTTGCCAGGTATTGGTTGAAAAGCCAGGGTGAGAGGTTAGACCCCTGGGGAACACCACAGGAAGAGAGGGAGATTGATGATAGGAAGGACCCCAGTATGACCTGGGAGGATCGATCAGAGAGGAAAGAGGTCAGCCAGGCCAGAGCCTGATCGGTGATACCCAGGTTATCATGGAGACGGTTGAGCAGGATGGTATGGTTAACCATGTCAAAGGCAGAGGAGAGATCGAGTAGGATGAGGACAAAGGGACTTTTAGAGTCAAGGTTGGAGAGTAGATGTTCACGGATGTTCAACAGAGCAGTTTCCATGCTTCTGGAAGCTCTGAAGGGCAGACTGGTGGTCGTGGAGACAGCCAACAGAATCGGAATGGAGGTTAAACTGGGAGATGGCCAGCTTTTCCAGGAGTTTGCCCAGAAAGGGAGTAATGGAGATTGAGCAATAGTTTAAAGTCTTATATTTGAAGTCTCTGGTCATGTGTGTGGTTTTATTGCTGCTTGATTATGTATTAATATGGAAAGTGTAAGATTACTAGGTTAACCAAATCAATAATAAAAAAACCAAGGTCCAGGTACTCCAAGCATGAGAGCTGGTCATATTCACAAGCATGTGAATCTATTAAAAGACCTAACCCTTGAGATATAGAAGTTTCCACCATGTTGGATTGCAGGGCATCCAGAATGCATATGGAATGTAAGTGGATGTCTAAAATGCACATTCCATAAATACAATTTAGTGATTATCGATGTGGTCGCTGGCTCATTGATCTCCACTGTGCATATTACTATGGAGATTGAAGACCTTAAACCCATCACAGGAACACATTCAGAGATAGTGGCTTTTGACTATGTACCATCTCCCAGTTTTCCATTGATTCTGGGGCAGCCTTGGTTACAGTTCAATACTCCTGTCATATTGGAGCCCATATACAGTTAACATGGCTTCTAACAAGTATCTTAAAATGTATTTGCAAGCAAAACACCTCTAGAAGCTTTGTTTTCAGACACTGATTAAGCCACATCTAGCCAGTTTCTCCTTGCTTCTGTATCTTCTGTTCCCTCGAAATATCGACAGTATATGGATGCTTGTTTGGAAAATAGACTTGAGTCCAACCACCACGCAGGCAATATGACTATACCATTGATACACTTCTAGAATCACTAGTTTGCCTTGGTAGCATGCATTCCCTCTATCTAGCATAAACAGACATATTTAAGTTGTTTTCCCGCTTTTGCCCCTAATTTAGAGTATGTACCTAATTATAGAAGTGATAAACCTTATAAAGATACGTTTAGGGCACACATTGGCTATATTCCAGAATGTGAGATATCTTGCTGTTACTCTAAATAAACAGAATTGTTGCTAATAAAAACAATATGCCAATGTCCTGGTGCTCTTCTCTTCTGGCAACGATTAGCTCATTAATAAAGTACTGAAAATAAGTATTTGCTTGATTGGTGGAGAATTTTGGTTTTGGCCTGTGAATGTTTCAATTATTCACCATCTTAAATAAGCGTATATATGTAAAGTTAAATAAATAGTGCATTGAAACAAAGGAATGTGTGTTTTTACTAATTATTAACAATCAGAATAGCAATGTAATGTAATCTAAATGGTCTTGTCTAGCGTCTGTCTACCACTGTTGGTGGCTTCGCTACTCTTGGTGCTGTAAAAAAAAAAGGGGGTGGGGTTCATCAATGGGACCACGGGTGTTGCTAGGTCTGGAAAAGACCCGGGGCTACGCTGATGTCAGAACTGTCGGCACTCGGGGCTAGCTAGCCTTTTGGTTGTAGCTCCTGAGATTTTATCCGGGGCTACAACCAAAAGATCAGGGGCTATAGCCCCCTTAGCCACCCCCTAGCAACGTCTCTGAATGGGACAGTGGGAAAGGCAGATAAGAAACCTATAGCATTGACGGGTGTTGGAAGAATCATGTTCCTGGGTGGCAGTCTACCTTTATTGGTTTGACAGAAGAACATTGAATATGCTATCTATAGGGAGGAGTACACAATCTGATAGACTACATTGTTTTGGGTCTGTTAACTGTTTGGGATTGGGCTATTTTTGTCCTCGCCTCCTTCAGCTTATCATAGAGCAATAGGTTGGACCAAGTTTACATTCAATGTATCGTCACCCCATACTATTCCCGGTGAAGTCCTTTATACAGTGTGTCTGTGGTTCAGAGTACCTATGTTATCCCCATGAAGCCCACCCCCACCGTGCATCCTCGTTACTCCCGCAGTTGGTCGTTGCGTCCCCCTCTCTGGCACTGAATTAGCACATTTAACACACACGTAAGAAAGTAGGACGCGGGAGAAATAAAAATACATTTCCTCCACACTACTATAGCAATGCAGCATTCATTTTCACTTACTCCTGCTGGCACAAAGATGTTTAAGCTCTGAGCGGGTCTAAGTATTTGAATAACAAGATATGTATTTATATAAATAAACATTGATTAAATCAGACATGGATTACTTGAATACAATAGTGTTCTGCAGGAATCTTTAAAAAGAACATGGGTGTCCTTTATTTTCCAGGTTTCATGTTTATTCATTGAAGCAAAACATTGCGTACATCAAATAATTCTCAACATGTATTTATTAAGTTAGATTTCTGCAGCTTCATGCATGTTTACACGCCCATACCCCAGTCGGGTGCTTGTTAATAACTATTTATGCTTATATGATCCTTATTTCTCGGTACTCCGGCCATATATTTTCCAAAAATAGAAAAAAACATAATTATTTCTGAATTGAATAGTCAATCTCCTAACACCACTCTCCGAGAGTAAAATGTGTACTGGTGTTCTCCCCAATTGCCAAATCATCTGAGGGGTTGGTTATTTTGTAGCTCACAGAGGATGTGCCTTGGCAGTTGGGGCCAGGTTTGTGCTTTTTGTGCAGTGTTGGACTGGTTTTTAAAATGTTGGGCTCTTAAACAATGGCACAACGAAGATACAACATGATGCTGGTAGGATAATTCAAAGCTGTTCCATACCAGTTCCTCATGCAGTTTCTATCAGACTTTGGGTTCTCAGTTTTTTCTAACTAAATGGAGCAGGTGTTTCCAGGTATGAACCCTTACTCACTTTGCTAAAATGCTCAGGCTACAACTCATTGATGAGGCACAACCAGGGCAAAACATGTTGATACTGGCTTGTTCTCTCATACAGAGGGAGTGTGGCCCAGCAGTGTTAGCTGAACGTTTGTTTTGCATAAGGTTGTCCACTATGTTAATGACTGAAATAAACTAACAATATCAATGGAAAAAGAAGTTGGGAATATATAGCATTTTAAGATGCTCTAGATGAAACGTTTCCATCACATTCCATGCTCTATGGTTTTTTTAGACAAAAAGGCCATGCCCCCATAAACACCTGCTGTTGGATATTATAATGATGACAGTTGAGGTCAATCATGCGCAGCACATCAAGTGCACCATTTATTTCCAAACTCATACATTTTGTAAGAAATTAGAACTGCTACGAGTAATACTTTTACTCTTTTACCTGTTATCTCATAGGTAAGAGGCTCCAAAATGGCTGACTCCTTGCTTGCAGGGAATGCTTCAATAGCGTCTGATGCTGAGAGGTTTTAAGGGAACTCCATCTACATTTCTCTGAGAGGAATCAAACCGCCTAGTTGTCCTGCCTTGGTCCCTGGCACACTGAAGGTTCTAATTTGCAATTGGTTGTTATGGTCTAAGGTTCTGAAAAGATGTTATGAGGTATGCAATTGCAATGCCTGACTGTCCAGAACGTTGGCAAAAACACACATTCCGGGCTGGAATATCTTCAGCAATAATGCCACGACTTGAGGGTATTAATGGGTAGTGATGGCATGTATGGAACACAGCTCTAATAAATAGTCCTCAATGAAGGGAGGACAGTAATTTGAGCAATGGATCATGAACTCAAAGCTTAACGAATGTGGGATAATGAACTCCAGAATACATGTGCAAGTGCTAAGTTCAAGTGAAAAAACGAAACAAATGAGCTGGGGCAAACATGCGACCTGTGGATTCAGAATTAAAAAAATGCATAGCATGGAAATGGAAGCCAGGGTTCCATGCAGTGCCTGTCTTTCTTTTCAAGGTCTAAGGTACAGAGTACTTCTAAGAGGCAAGAGGCAGGACCTTAAAGAGGGGGCCTGCAGAGTGTGGCATTGGGCACCGGTGAGGAAGTGTGGGGGGGAGAGAACTGGGACAGGAGCAGTCTACAGGAGGGAACTGGGAAGGGGCGTTCCAGCGACCGGCAGACAAATGGAGCCCAAGGGCAGAGTGATCAGTCAGCATCATCAAACACAGGCTCTGTGTTGTGTTTTTCAAGCCTAAACTCCTGCGATGCAGATTAGCTGTTAAATGTTCCCCAAGATAATGATTGAAGCATGAGACTCTGAACAGAACAGTACTGGCAGATATTGTGATGTTGCTCAATGCCATCTGAAAACATATTTTTTGAGATATTTCAAATAGTTGTTCTGCTTTAATATCAACTTCCACACTTTATTACATTATCGTATTTTAGATTTTGTTGGTTTACGCACACAACTGTAAACATGAAAAATGTTGTCCAGAAGTGTGATTGCCAAGACAACCTGACGTAAATAAAGTACTGCCGCTCCGGTACTTATGTATTTACGTTTATTGTTGAAGTTCAGTTATCACACCTGGTTACACGAGGCAACGAAGGGATGACAAAAGAAAACACCGGCTCCCCACACCCCTGCAGCTACCTCCACTCACTCAAGATCCAACTGTCACTCACAGTATCGCGCTGCAGACCCATTCACATCACAATCACCTGCACGCACATCACACACGTGCCCAACCCCATGCACGCGATTATGCCACAACCCTACAAAATAGATTTTGTTGGTTTACGCACACAACTGTAAACATGAAAAATGTGTCCAGAAGTGTGATTGCCAAGACAACCTGACGTAAATAAAGTACTGCCGCTCCGGTACTTATGTATTTACGTTTATTGTTGAAGTTCAGTTATCACAGCTGGTTACACGAGACAACGAAGGGATGACAGAAGAAAACACCGGCTCCCCACACCCCTGCAGCTACCTCCACTCACTCAAGATCCAACTGTCACTCTCAGTATCGCGCTGCAGACCCATTCACATCACAATCACCTGCACGCACATCACACACGTGCCCAACCCCATGCACGCGATTATGACACAACCCTACAAAATAGATTTTGTTGGTTTACGCACACAACTGTAAACATGAAAAATGTGTCCAGAAGTGTGATTGCCAAGACAACCTGACGTAAATAAAGTACTGCCGCTCCGGTACTTATGTATTTACGTTTATTGTTGAAGTTCAGTTATCACACCTGGTTACACGAGACAACGAAGGGATGACAGAAGAAAACACCGGCTCCCCACACCCCTGCAGCTACCTCCACTCACTCAAGATCCAACTGTCACTCTCAGTATCGCGCTGCAGACCCATTCACATCACAATCACCTGCACGCACATCACACACGTGCCCAACCCCATGCACGCGATTATGACACAACCCTACAAAATAGATTTTGTTGGTTTACGCACACAACTGTAAACATGAAAAATGTGTCCAGAAGTGTGATTGCCAAGACAACCTGACGTAAATAAAGTACTGCCGCTCCGGTACTTATGTATTTACATTTATTGTTGAAGTTCAGTTATCACACCTGGTTACACGAGACAACGAAGGGATGACAGAAGAAAACACCGGCTCCCCACACCCCTGCAGCTACCTCCACTCACTCAAGATCCAACTGTCACTCTCAGTATCGCGCTGCAGACCCATTCACGTCACAATCACCTGCACGCACATCACACACGTGCCCAACCCCATGCACGCGATTATGACACAACCCAACAAAATAAAACGCATAACATTGTTCACATATTTTGATAGATGCAGACTATCAATGAATGTTTTGTTACAGTTACTAAAAATGTTACCTCTAGAAAGATGAACAGCTTCGAGATGTGTATTACCTCGTAATAACTATCAGTACTGTAACTCTGAGTGTTTTGGAGCTGATCTCTATTGGTTAAAAAGACACTCTTGGAGCCTGCCGATTTGGTTATAACCCAACTCTAATACCAAGTCCAGCTCTTTGTCACATTTGTATGTCTTCTATGTCAAATACATCTTTTTTTAGCCTTACGAAAAGTTAAGCATCCTTTAATACCTTAACATGGTGATCAGTCAAGCCCATGTTTGTATCTTGACCACAGCCAGATTGTATATACTGCTCCTATAAACAAATTTAGTAAAGTGATGGCCTGACCTGTAACAATCAGATTTGTGTCTTTGGTTGATGGGGAGACATGAATGCATGGTGCACTCTGTTGTGGTTACTAGGTGTGTGATGTCATGCATCTAAGTGTTCTGTGTTTACTTGTCATTTGGAATGCTGTGTAAGTTGAATGCATGCATTATTGAGTGGACAGTTAGTGAGTGACTAAGGGAGTGTCAAGTCCAGCCTGGGTGGCAGTCTGGTTTACCGACACTACACCAACTTTACACCTGTATGACACCTTGTCTACCTGTGTACTGCGCTCCACTGAACCTAACCTTGCAGACGAGCGGAAACAGGCCCTCTCGTTCTGCAGCTGCTGGAGATGCAGAGTGGTAAAACACGTCCCAAAGTCACCATCACCCAAGGCCCCTGTGGTTAGCCCTGTGGTGCATTTGAGAGCAGGTTACTGCAAGAGACATGCCAGAAGAGCCAGCACACCGCCAGCGGGTCTGGGAAGAAGTCGGTAGTTGGCAACTGCTGTGTTGAAAGAATCTGTTATATGGTAAAATGACATGGATGAAGTGTTACCATTGTTGCATAAGAACACACTACGTAGTACCCTAGATAGATGACAGTTTAGAGATTCATGGGCACTGGCACACACACTATATTCATGCCACAATAAAGAATAAGGAATGCAGTGCTGAAGTTGTCACATTCACCATATGCATGCACTCTACAGCTAGTCCCTATTAACAATCCAACTGCACCCTAGTGCTGTGACCCTTGGACATAACAGAGTAAATATACTAACTAAAGAACCTGAAGAACTTCACTCCTTCAAAATCACAACAACAAAACTCGAGGAAAAGAGTATATTTAATTTTAACTTGATGCTCACCAATTACCAGTGAGCTTTGTCTTGCAAGTCCAACAGCAGGAGCTAGTGGTGATGTCAAAGTATGAGGGGCCAATCCGGAGTTTGGAATCCCAGCAGCCACTCAGTAAACTGCAACGGATGTCACATGTTTGTTACCCTGAGAGCGACGCAAGTGAGAAGAGAATAAAGGAAGTGTTTGCCAGCTCAGCAGTTTTCCTGTGTGCAGGCCTTAAAGATCGACCGGCTGACAACGAGTGCTCCTGTGGAGTAGCAACACACATTTCCATTGTGTGCTAGTGAGGATCAGCAGGAAATTAGGCAGAACTACAGTGAACTTTCAGCACATAAACGTTCAAAAACATGCTCTTGTGAAGAAGAACTATGTTTCTGTCCTGAAGAGCTGGACATTGAGGGGTGCTGTCCTGAAGAACGTGACTTTGTTTATCATTGCCTAGAGCCAAGGGGGCTCTGTGACAGTTGCCAAGAGTTCCACCGTGCCGTGAAGGATGAGGAAAATCTTGCAATCTTTCTGGGGATTTGTTTAGATTGAGGGGCTAGATTGGCCATCACTGATAAAAATGGTCATCCTCTGGTCCTTGGAGAACTTGACCCATACCTTATGCAATATTTTAATGTGTTACGTATTTACCCTGGGCAATTGTCCTATTAATTAACCATTGTTAGCCTTCAGGGAGTGATTTCATTTGACAGCCTTTTGATTCTGTATGTATGTTTGATCGCAGGCCCTATGTTATGATTTGTGAATTGTTAGGTGATGTGAAGTCCATAACTCATCACTCTTATAATCCTATCATTGGTGATAGTGATTCATTTTGTACATGTTTTTTTGTTGAATCAGGGGGTTCCGTGATTAAAACTGAGTGGGTTCAGCGTAGTTTCTAATAAGTCCTTGGTTGTTGAGTTTTAGAGCAGCATGTGTGTAAACTCAGAGACTTTACGTTGTGATTTTATTTGTGCCTGCGTAGTGTTTAATGTGTTTCTGTTGAGACCTTGCTATCATTGTGTGTTATGAAGGAATGGTGCCTGTGTGCTAGAACTACCTTATCTGGCTGTGAGCCGTGCCTGCGTGGGGGTTTTGTGTTTCAGTTAAAAACTTGTGATCATTGTTTGTTGTCAAGGAATTGCCTGTGTGCTGTAACTACATTGTTGTGCTGTGAGCTGTGTCTTTGTTGTGTTTGGTATGTTTGGATTTTATGATGAGGTTCCATGGCCGAGATGTGTGAGCTAACATATTATATGGTTAGTTTCCATGGTGCAATTTTTGGATTAGCAGAAATAAGTTGTAGGCTAGGCTTGGCTGTTCACTTGGCATAGGCGGCAGTCAGAGAGCACTTTCTGGGAGTTCTGCATGTCTCTGGAATTCAGTGAATTTCGAGAGATTCAGCAGTGTGGCCAATGCATGTTCCATGCACCTGTGAAGGAAGGACAGTGACCTTCATGTTCTGTGTTTGGTTCGGATAAGGAAGAGGGTAGGAACTGGCTTCACTAATAGATGTTATTGGCAGTGCGATGTACAGGGGTATGTCTTTGTTTCCTGGTGCCATGGCGGCCTGGGAGATCCAGAAGGCTATCCACAGTTGGTTCTTTTGGGCAAGAATTGGTATCTGCCTACAAGTATGTTGTTGGTCAGAATAAGAAGTTGTGAAGAATGGTTGCGTTTGTTGGGTGATTGGTTTGGCGACCATGTTGGAATTGGTGTGGAAAACGGTTTCTTTACTTTTGTTTTAAGGGTAGTTATCTACAAGTATCAGTGTTGGATGCATTGTGGGGTCATTGGTGAGCATTTGTTAAAAATATATTCTTTTCTTCTTTCCCTGAGTTTTGTTATTGTGCTTTTAAAGGAGTGAAGTTCTTGGGGTTCTTTAGTTAGTATCTGGACTCTGTTGTGTTCATGAGTCATAACACTAGTGTGCAGTTGGATTATTAATGGGGACTAGCTGTAGAGTGCATGCGTATGGTGAATGTGACAACTTCAGCACTGCATTCCTTATTCTTTATTGTGATATGAATATAGTGTGTGTGCTTGTGCCCAATAGTCTCTAAACTGTCACGTATCTAGGGCACTACGTAGCGTGTTCTTATGCAACAATGGTAACACTTCATTCATGGTTACCAGACATTTGGTCGAAAAAAATTGGTCGACCAGACAAATGGTCGAACCAATTTGGTCGAAAACCAAATGGTCGAATTTTTTATTTTTTTTATTTTCACCTTATATCAGCTTCTTTCATTCTTGGTTATTAGGGTATTTCATGAAGGACATTTATCCCTTGTGCAATTATTTAACATTTGGTTCATGCTAGTCATACTGTACCTTCCTAATGTAACAGAGAATGCACATAGTTCACTCAAGAGATGTTGCATTGTGTTCAGCATCCATTCTCCCAATTCCCTTTTGTTTTAAATATTAAGGGGGAGGTGTGTTGTGGTTACTATGTGCGTGATGTCATGCATCTGAGTGTTCTGTGATGATTTATCGTGTGGAATGCTGTGTAAATTGAATGTATGTATTCTTGAGTAGACAGTTAATGAGTGACTAAGGGAGTGTCAAGTCCAGCCTGGGTGGTGGTCCAGTTTACCTACACTACAGCTACTTTACACCTGTATGGCACTGTGTCTACCAGTTACTGCGCACCACTGAAGGAGGAAATAAAGAAGATGTATTTGCATCTTATCTGGTGACTCCAGCCTCTCCTTCAAACTTAACACACGTTCTTTTATTTTGGCCATAATACAAAGATTTGAGAAGAAAATGCTTGGTCCCAATTCTTAGATTGATGGGCCACAGTTATTATAAAATGGCTTTAGTCTACCTTTTGGATTTATTGAACAGTCACTATTTCTTTAGGTTGGCACCTTTTGTTAGGCTGGCCCTGTTATGCACGAATCACTTCAAGAAATGGCCTGCAAATGATGAGTGCATTATCATTTTTATTTCACTTGTCCATTTTAAATCAATTTGTATAGTATTTGGAAATGCGGTTTGCATGTATTTATTACTATATGAAACATTTTGCGAATATAGAACATTCTTCTATTCATTGAAAACAGTTTTTTTCCCCACAAAATAATGTGCTGGTGCAATTTCAGCCGACTTGATGGTTTGAGCGTTATGTTTTTGGCCAGTCAAACTGGCAGAAATGTGGACAATGGTGCATTGCGCAAAAACACCTCCTTTTGGATATTATGAGGACAGCACTTTAAAATGTTTCTAAGCTGGGCTAGATATCACAGGAATGTCGCTTTTTGACCACAGCTGCTCATTGGCTGCCCTAAGCCAAAGAATAGGCAGGAACTGGTTGGGATGAATCATGTGCTACATATCAATTGTACAATTCCTTCCAGATGGATACTTTTTGTAGGAAATGCATTGCAGTGCTATGAGTAAAACTAAACACATTCAGAATTTTACAGTGGTGCTCTCTCACCTGTTATCGCATAGGTAAAAGGCTCCTGGATAGCTTTTTGGACCTCCATCCACTTGTCTCTGAGAGCCATCAAGTAACCTAGCTGTCCAGCATTGGTCCCTCAGTACAAAGAATGGTCTAATTTACTCTTGGTTGCTACGGTCTAAGATTCTGAAGAAATACATAGCATGAGTGATGACAGCACAATGCTGGTCCATAAAGAACCCTGATAACTGTACACATTCCAAGCTAGTGGTAAACCTTAAACAATAATTCCATGATTTGAAGGTAATAATGTGGTTACGATAACGTGGGATCCGGGCCGTTATCCCCCATTCCAGCCAAAGGAATGGGGGATGAAGGCCATTAGCACCCCGGGTTGCCAAAGCGGTAACACAGAGTGCTTAAAAAAAGGTTTTGCTTACCTTTTCTAAGGTGGCTGAGATGGAAAGGGAAGTGGGGCTCCCTAGGGAGCCCCACTTCCCTTTCCATGGCAGCCAGCGGGGGGCAAGGGGAAGGAGCGGATGCGGATGCAGCACCAGCCACTGCCAAAAAAAGGTAAATAGAGAAGTGGGGCCGGGGGAATAAAAACGAATAGAGTGACAGAGGGTGGGGGAAGATGGTGGCTCAACCCAACCGGGTGCTAATTAAGCAATAATCCCACGTTCTGTGGGCTTCACTGGCCGCTAATGCAGTATTATTCCTATAGCAACCTGAGGCAAACCCTTAAGGTGCTAACAGCAATCGGAAATAAAACACCTGCGCTGCTTTGTTTGCAGCAGCGGCCAGTGAGAGTCAGGACTGCCATACCATTTCCATAGCTACAATAGGAAGCCATGGGGCAGAGACGGAACAACCCCTGAGGTATGGAGATTTGGATGGGGGTGTATTGGGGGTTGGTGGTGGGTGTTGCAGGGCATGGTTTGGGATGGGAGGCAGGGGCAGAGGGAAGAAAGCAGCGTCAGGTGCCGCGACCACGCAGGTAGTTCCATACCCAGGCTTGCATCGATAAATTCAGCCCAGGTTTGGTGCAACCTGATTGGCTGCCACACCCACCGAGGGTGCTAATGGCAAGTAATAGAACGCAGCTCTAGTTAATAGTCCTAAGTAAAGGATGGTGTTTAATGTGGGCCAGAGATCCTCAACACCCATATTGAAATGGCCAGGTACTAAGAGCAATTGAGAAAAGGGAAAACATAGGCTGGAGTAAACACATGACGTGGAGATTAAACATTTAAAAAACGTGTGTCATGGAAATGGGAGCCATGTGCTCCTGCAATGCAGATTAGCTGGTAACGACTCACAAATGCCAATTGAAGATAATAATTCATGCATGGGACTGTCACGTTGAACAGTACAGTACAGACAGATATTGCAATGTTGCGCAATGCCATTTCAAAGAATAGTTTTAGAGATATTTGCAATATTTGCTCTGCTTAAATAATAACTTCCTTCCACACTTGCTTACATTATGTTTTTTTCTGATTGTTTGACTATCACTGCAAAAATCAAGAATCAAAAGTATCCATACATTTGATTACCAGCACAATCCTACAAAATAGCATACTTACAATTGTTCACATATTTTGAGAGATGCAAACTAATAATGTATGTTTTTATTGCAGCTATTATAAAAATACCAATACAACTATGAACAGATTGGGAAACTGCACTCTAGTGGCTAAAGGGACAATCTTGGAGCCTCGAGATTTTGTTTCAAACACATCCCTAATTCCAAATCTAGCTCTTTAACATAATTTTATGTGCGCTAGGGAAAATCACATCTTTCTTTAGCTTAACGAAAAATAAGGGCCTTCCCGGAAAACCTTGGGCCTCATTACGACCCTGGCGCTAAGTGTTTAACGGCGCCGTAAAAGGCTGCGGCACCGTTAAACACTTAGCGCCTGATTACGAGGTCCCTTTGCGGGACCCGACCTTAACGGCTGGTTTTACCAGCCGTTAAAGTAGGGACCCGCAAAGGGACCTTGGTGCTAAGTACGGTGCTGCAATTTGCGGCACCGTACTTAGCGCCTTCCCCATTCCCATTGAGCCCTATGGGGCAAAAATGGGACTGGGGAAGGGCCATGGAGGAAGGGGGAATTACCGCCCCGCCAACCTTGTAATGGGGTGGTAATTCCCCCTTTCTCCATGGCGGAGTCGGTAAGTTACCGGCATGGACCATGGTGCTATTAGCACCATAGTCCTCCGCCTGGGTCATAATGAGGCCCATTGGGCCTCATTACACGGATGGCGGTAAGGATTTAGCGGTACCGGTATTTTACCGGTACCGGTAAATCCTTACCGCCTTACTACGAGGTCCCTTTGCGGGTTGGGGAATTTAACGCCTGCTTTTTGCAGGCGTTAAAAACTAACCCGCAAAGGGACACAGGGAGCTAATTACGGTACCGCAATTTTGCGGTACCGTAATTAGCGCCTTCCCCATTCCCATTATGCCCTATCGGGCAAAAATGGGAATGGGGAAGGGCAATGTTGGAAGGGGGAATTACTGCCCCGCCAACCTTGGAATGGGGTGGTAATTCCCCTTTCCGCCAAGGCGGTGCCGGTATTTTACCGGCATGAACCATGGCGCTAATAGCACCATGGTTCTCCGCCATCCGTGTAATGAGGCCCATTGTGGTGCATAAGTAATCGGTTGTGATTTATTTTTTATGTATCTTTTTATGGACATGGTATTCTATGAAAGGAATTTAGGTGTAATCTAAACTTAAAAGAAGTGGTATAATGGGCCTCATTCCGAGTAGGGCGGTAAGGGTTAACGGTCACCGGTAACGAGACCGGTGCCGTTAAACCCTTACCGCCCTACTACGAGTTCCCTTTGCGTGTCCTTCCTTAACGCCTGCTTTTAGAAGGCGTTAAGGACGGGACCCGCAAAGGGACTTTAGTGCTAATAACGGTATCGTAATTTACGATACCGTTATTAGCACCTTCCCCATTCCCATTGAGCCCTATGGGGGCTCAAATGGGAATGGAGAAGGGCCCTGGTGAATGGGGAATTACCGGTCCCTCCAACCTTGGAATGGACCGGTAATTACTCCATTCACCAGGGCAGAATCGGAACGAGTTTGGAGGCAGCCATGCCGCAAATAGCGGCGTGGTTACCTCCAAACTCGGAATGAGGCCCAAGTCTGAACATGTCCAGATGAGTGATCACATGAATAAAATAAATGAGTTTGCTAAAACCTCCATGCAACTTACCGTATTTAATTTAACATATTAGAAATCAGGGGGAGACGATATTGGTCCTTTATGATCATTGCATTGTGCACCCTTATTTTCGATGCGTGTTCTGAGGTCACCTATTTTCTTAGTAACTAAAAACAGTGGTGCCCTGGCCGATGACTTGCAACAAACTATTAAGAGATAAGATAGATGTTCCAGTGGATCTTACTGTAGAGTTTCTTTTTCACAGAAGTTACATAATGGTGCAAATGTGTTTCTTCTCTCACATAAAACTATAACAACTTATACTTATTTTGTTGTCGTCTGCGTAAACCACAAGAACTGAGATACAATGGATTCAATTTTATTCATTTAGAATATTTTATTTTTAAATGCACAGGTCCCATATTGCTATCCAAATTTGTTTTGCGTTCATCCTATAACCACATGTAATACACAATATAAATTCAGGTAAAAAACACAAAACATGTCATTGTTACACAAAGTATAAACTGGCATCAATGGGAAATTATTATATTCAAGCCCAACAAAACATGAATAACATTTGGTGTTAACCAGCAGCATTCCAAAGAGTCATGACATAAATAAAAACAATGTCAACATTTTTTCCCTTAGGATATTAAGAGAGAAAAGTGTCTGCCTCTGGGTTATAATCTGCACTTATTTAAAAAGGTGTTTAAAAGAAATGTCACAGACCCAACAAACATTCTACACAAATGAAGCATATATTAAATTCTTATAATTTTCTATTGTGTTGATAGTGGCTTTGTTCCACAAGTTCATGGACATACTCGGCATGGGATCTAGGATGCCAGCATATGCGTTTGGTGTTACCATGTTTCTTACTTTATACTTTGCAAGGTTTTAAATATTCCAAAATATAGCCACGGTGTCGTCTACAAGTATGCATTTTAAGTTTTAATACTAGTATAACTAGGTACATTTCAGTGCCTAAACAAGAGGTTAAGATGGGAGTAAAATCCTTAGAAGTGTGTAGAGTTTCTTGTTCTGCTTCATAGAGAGAATGAATAGCGCCAAAGAGTACTACTAGACATGGGGCCTCATTACGACCCAGGCGGTAAATTACCGCCTGGGTCGTACCCTTACCACCATGGTGTAAACTATGTTTACACCATGGTGGATGGCGGATTTACCGCCCCATTCCAAGGTGAGTGGGGCGGTAAATCCCCATTTCCCATTTTACCCTTCCCCATTCCCATTTTTGCCCCATAGGGCATAATGGGAGTGGGGAAGGCGCTAATTACGCCACCATAAATTACGGTGGCGTAATTAGCACCATGGTCCCTTAGCGCCATGGATTTTAACGCCTGCAAAAAGCAGGCGTTAAAATCACCATGGCGCTAAGGGACCTTGTAATCAGGCGTTAAGGGTCGGCGCCGTTTACGGCGCCGTTAACCCCTTAACGCCTGACTCGTAATGGAATCATGTCCACGGCATATTCATATTACCGGCAAGGTGTAGGCCCAAACTCATAATACTCCAAGAGAACAGAAGATGAAGTGGGAAGGAAAGACTGGCCAGATGGTATCTGAAAACTATTATTATGATAGTAGTTTACTTTTAAACACACTACAAGTCACTTGGCAGAGCCATGGTCATTTTTATTGATTCCGATATGACAGGATTATTGCATTGTACCCAAGGCTGCTCCAAAATCAGGGCACGCTTATAAATCAAAGGCCACTATCTCCAACCTCTTGTGATTAGTGTAAGGTCTTCAATCTACATAGTAACAAATCCAATGGAGTTTGGTGAGCGATCCACCACATGGACTATAACTATGTGGCTTTTCTTGATTTCCTGCAATGTCCATGATGGACGTCCGCTTACAGTATACATTCCAAACGACATAGAATCCAAAATAGTGGGTACTTCTACATTTCCATAGTTAGGTCTTTTAAAGATTGACATACTTTTAAATAAATATTCCCAGCTCTCAGGCTGTGAGCACTAAGATTTTAAAAGAAACACAAGATAGGAAGAAGCAAACCGTTATTTTATTTATTTAGCCACAGCCTTTCTAAATAGGCCGTTCTCCATTAAGGGCACATGCACAGCAGTATCATTATTTATAACCTTTACTGTCTGGCTTTATTTTACAACTTGCAGGTGAACTTTCAAATTCTTTTTCAATTCATGATTATTTCAGAATGATTGCGTTTCATTAAAAAAGACATAGGGCCTCATTACGACTCAGGCGGTAAGGGGTTTACGGCGGCGTAAACAGCGCCGACCCTTACCGCCTGATTCCGAGGTCCCTTAGCGCCATGGAGGTTTTAACACCTGCTTTTAGCAGGTGTTAAAATCCATGGCGCTAAGGGACCTTGATGTTAATTACGCCACCGTAATTTACGGTGGCGTAATTAACGCCTTCCCCACTCCCATTATGCCCTATGGTGCAAAAATGGGAATGGGGAAGGGTAAATGGGGATTGGGGACTTACCGCCCCGCCAACCTCGGAATGGGGCGGTAAGTCCGCCAACCACCATGGCGTAAACTAAGTTTACGCCCTGGTGGTAAAGGTACGACCCAGGCGGTAACTTACCGCCTGGGTCGTAATGAGGCCCATATTCTTTTTCTGTTGGAAGAGGAAGCAATTGGAGAGAGCTGTTGACCAGCTATTGTGGTTCAGTGAAAATGTTTCCTTTGGAGAAGATAATAAGATTGTGCGGACTGCCTTTGCCAGGGTCCAGTGGGCTGCTAGAGACAGACCGTGCTGCTTACTACCGCTATACCGTTTTATCTTTTTGAGCATCACACATTATGTTACTTTTTACATTGCGGCCCGAGTGCTTAAGTTAGAATATGGTTCTAGGGTACCCACATACACTTTGCATATACTGCTTGCACTCACATGAGGTGGAAGCCTGCAAGTTGCATTAATGCCTCTCCAATAGGGCCAGATAGGGCAGGAGATGAGACTTCTTGCCTGAATGCATAAGCCTGATGCAGGAAAAAGCATATCAAGTCTGGTGACGGAGAGGAAGAGATTGTCAGCAGTGCTGCAATCAATTGCAGAACAAACTATGGTGGAGAATGGCCAGATTCAGAGAAGTTGTTTTGAGGGAGTCATTGCTGAGCGTGCATCGCCAGTCACCATCGCTCATCATGAAACTGCAGTTTTCACTAGTGACATGCGGGATGCTGTTGTTGAGCCTTCGTTGCCAGAGTCTGTTGCAGAGATCCCATTACACATCATAGAGGGAATACCACAGATCATGGTCTTGGTCGAGTTCCAGGCATTATCCCTTAGCTTGAGATGGTAGCATCATCGTTCCTAATCACCTCAAAGAAGATTCTCTCCTGCTACTTAAGATGCTGGCAAAGATTGTCCACCAATGCTGATAGATAAAATCTTCGAGATGGTGAGACGATTTTGGTCATAATGAAAAGCTCTGTTGTGCCATCAAAACCCCATCAAAACCCTGCATGTTCTGATAGGGATTCAGACAAGAGTGTTCATACAAAGAATAAAGAACTTATCTGGAAGGTGGTCACTTTTACCAAGGAGGTGCAGATTTACGTTCCGCCAGTCTATCTCGGCCAGATGATAATGATGTTGCAACTATGTCCAGTCCGTCCTAAAATCAAAATCTGTAAAGGAGTCCAATGACCTATAGGTCCAGGAGAACAAATGGATGTAACTTCTATAAAGTCTCCTACCCAGCTTTGTAGTTCAGTTTATACCAAGGACACTTTAACATAGTTACTGGCCCCCAAAGTAATCCGTCTGTGCACTCTCTTTTTGGGCTCTCTGACATGGGACGCTCCTTCTATAGCTCCTTGCTAAAACATCTTTCATAAAAACAGACTGTTTCTGTGAGGCATGGCGTGTGATTTATGTAAAGCTGCACCTTACCATTCCTGCCACTGTAAGCCCCAATGAAAGGGAAGGGCAACACAGGAAACCTATTTTCAGATCCTCCTCTCCTTTTCTCCATAATAGTAACTTATATTCATTCTCAAAACGTCATCCCCCATCATCACCCTTCCTTCTTAATGTTCACAGCCCATATGACATGTGAAATAAGGTCCTGTCTCCTTTCTCAAGACTGGGCTGGCTTTGGGGCTCAATAGGATGTTGCAAGCTGCCTCCAGTCACAGTAACCAAACATAGCCAAAGCAAGACAAGGCCAGATATGTATCATTCTCTGTTGCATGCAGAGGGTAAAGGAGTTCTGAATGAACTCAACCAAAAAATATATAAATTAAATTCATGAGGATTGTGTACATTGTTTATGGGGATACCTGGTCAGATATTCTTTTTAAAAGAACTCTATAGGCTATCGTTACCCAAATCGAGTGAATCAGGAATCGGTAGCTGGAGAGCTCTTAATGCCAGACCTCTAATGTGTCTGTGCTTTTTTTACAACAGTCTCTGCATCACAGTGAAGTGTTGGCCCTACTAGAATTCATATTTGATGCTGAGCCCAAGCCTAAAGATTGTTAGTAGTATTGTGCAGTCTTCGGGTACTTCAGAGCATGGCAATGGGACACACTTAAAGTATTGTGTGCATACTGTATGGTTGATACTCATTGTGGATCCACCCAAACTGGTGATGCTTTCATCCTTTAGTGGTGTTCTTCATCTTTTAGAAGTGCTGGAAAAACCTAATGTTTCTGAAGATGCAGGTTGTCTTCCCCCTGGCATTGTAATCATGGATACAGAAGGTAGGATAGAGCTTTTTGTTGCTATGTTACAGTATGTCAAGTCCTGAAACAAGTTGCCCAAACATACACGCAACATAGGGTGCATTTGAAGCAGGGGTCACAAATGGATGCAAAGGGCAATGACCAATCTCTGAGAGCATCAAAATATCTGTTAAGGATAATGTTTACATAATGGTCTATGGGCCCCTTTCAGTAGTGGTGTTGAAAAAGATTTTGTCCAGCCCCCTCACTGCTAAAAAACATCTCCTTGCTACTACTAATATTTAGACAAACCTCAACAGAGTAGGTAGATACATTCCCCCTTGAAAATTTGGGCCACAACAGAACCAAACCGTCTACAGAACTAAACCATCTGCCCCCTGGTATATTCAAGTGCTCACTGTCCACACATGGTCCATTAGAGCTCTGTTTAATACATGGCCAAAAACACGGGGGGGAATTTGGGGGTGCGTGGGAGTCCCATTGCTGGACATTAGTCCAAGTTACAAGAGCCTTTTAGCTCACAGAGGAGAAATATCCAAAACATATCAGTCTTTGTCCTTATCCAAAACATATCACACGTTGTCATATACTGAGGCAGTCTGGCACCAAAATGCTAGCCAATTCTCCTCTGAACAAGAGTACCAACAGCAACCCCAGACACTCAGTAGCTTGGAGCTGTGCCTCTCTAAGAATAGTGAACAAGGGGTCCATGACTGGATTCCCCTAGTAACTTAGGGTGAGACCCAAAGTTACTTAAATTATGCAAAAAACAAGGGGGGTCCTGGGAGTCCCTTTGACAGTTATGAGAGTTCTAACCAGATTCTTTATCCCACTATCTTTCACAGAGGAGAACTATCCAAAACATATCAGTCTTTGTCCTACCCTGGGGCAGTCCAACATCAAAATGCTAGGCAACTCTCCCCTGAACAAGAGTAGTAACAGCAACCCCAGACATGTGTTTCGGTCTGGTGAACCTCGTCAGTAGGGTGGAGATGTGCATCTCTAAGAATAGCGAGCAAGGGATCCACTTCTGGATTCCCCTAGTAAGGGCAGTGATTCAGACACAAACAGGTCTTTGCAGAATCAAAAACCAGATTTTGAAAATACGTGAAATATTAGTGCAGGGAAAGGAAGCAGAAATGTGAGGTGCCCTCTAAACCAAGAGGATGTCACTTTTGAAATGGGAAATATTGCTGAGCCTTGAGATGTAATGTTATCATTACTTTAGTTTACTGGTGATAGGCAACCCCAAGTGACTTGCTGTATACCATGAACAAGATGGAAAAAATGTAAAATTAATTTTTCTTCTAATCTTGGATTTAAGATGTCCTTCTTTATGTAAGCGGCAGCCTGATTGTGTCGATCTTCTACTCTCAGGCAACATGCATGTTGTTATCTCATTAAAATGATTTGGGATGAAGGCATATGGAGATGCAGAGTCAAAGTGGGGCACTTAGGAGAAAGGGGAGAGCATAGGCAGTGCCAGCCCACCCTGATGGTGTCTTCCCATGATCACAATGGATGTCACTATTCCATTCGGTTCATCCCAGTGTTGCGCACATGAGACGTGCATTTTCTGCTTCAAGATGTTTCTTTAAACTGATTTATTTGCAAATCAATAAAAATGCAAAAATCTTCAAACAATCTTGGCTAGAGCAGTTTGGTCTAACATGGCGACATCAACATAGTTGGAATTGGATATTTGATTAAAACGAAATTCAATAGATTTCAAAAGGTCGTGTCTCACCGGAAAGTGGGTTAAGCCAAGGAGAACCCATTTGATAAAGTAAAGGTATGAAAAATCCGGAAAGAGACTGCACCCAATATTCAAAAGGTTGTTTTTATTGTATTTTATTTTCAAAGTGCCCCTGGGTGATGACACGGTCTTCCTTAGACCTTTCTCAAATCAGGGCTTGTATTGCTCTAGTGGCCCTATTTCTTATGGAATAGTACCGCCACAATAACCGGGTTAGATCCCTTTGATAATAGTAGCGCGTATGATCGCATGCTGCACCGAATCTCGAGGGGGCAATATATAAACAAATGTAACAACTGTGATATCTTACTCCTTAAGGCAAAACTAAACTGGCAGAACTGCTCCTCACGTTATCATCACCTTTTGAACACCAAAATCCTAATGAAGAATGTGGCATTAAAGAGTCTGTTGCTTGTTCAAATGGCAACAAAGACACCACTGATTGCGGGTGCCTTGATATGATATGATATGATATGATATGATATGATATGGCATTTATAACGCGCCTATACACAAGTGTTTCAATGTGCGACTAGGCCAGGTGTCATTCAGATTGCGCAAGTGCAGGGGAAGGGGAAGGGGAACAGTGCAGAGGGTAAGGGGGAGGGGACAGTGCAGTACATGGGATAAATAGAATAAATAAAAACAATAAATAGAATAAATAAAGCTATAAGTAAAAGTATGGTGAGCTGGTGGCAAGTGCAAGGGTAAATGCAGAGATCAGGTGTCAAGTGATGGTAGAGGACTGTAGGGATACAGAAAACAATCCCCGAGTGCAGAGGTTTGCCAGGGAGGCAGTGCAGGTGTGCAACTGGTGGGGGAGGGGACCTGGGCCCGAGATCAGAGGGTGGCAAGGTAACCAGTGCAGTTACGTGCAGTTTCAGCCAGAGGTTCAGCAGGTGAGAGGAGGAGAGAAAGCAGAAGCAAAAGGAAGGTTTTGAGGTGCTTCCCGAAGCAGAGATGGCTCTCCTCAAGTTTCAAAGAGGCAGGGAGGCTGTTACAAAGGGAGGCCCCAGCCGAAGAAAGAAATCTACCACCAACTCGTTGCTTGGAGAAGCGACTGACCCTGAGGGAGTTGAAGGCAGATGAGCGAAGAGCTTGAGAAGGAAGATATTTAGGAAGAGAGAGTTGAAGGTATTGCGGCCCCAGGCCCCAGAAGACCTTGTGGACAATGCAGAGGGTTTTGAACTTAATCCTCGCAGCCAGAGAGTGACAGGAAAGGAGGGAGCGGGTGTGCCGATTAGGAGAATCTCAGTCTTACTGGCATTAAGGCAGAGGTCATTGGTGGCACAACACTCCTGGATAGCAGACAGACAGTCAGAGATGAGAGAAGGAGAAGAGGTGGCTGAAGGTAGCCTGAACATGAGCAGAGTGTCATCCGCATAGCACTGAAAGTTGGGGCAGAGAGCAGCAATACGGTGGGCAAGAAGTGCCAGGAATTGGTTGAACAGCCAGGCAGAGAGGTTAGACCCCTGCGATACACCACAGGTAGTGATACAGATAGAGGAGATGAAGGACCCAAGTTGGACCGGGTGGGTCGATCAGAGAGGAAAGAAGTCAGCCACGCCAGGGCCTGACCGGTGATACCCAGTTTATCACAGAGACGGTTGAGCAGGATGGCATGGTTTGACATTGTCAAAGGCAGAAGAGAGATCAGGTAAGATGAGGACACAGCGGGTGTTGGAATCAAGGTTGGAGAGCAGGTCTTCACAGATGTTCAGGAGAGCAGTTTCCGTGCTTCTGGCAGCTCTGAAGCCAGACTGATAGTCATGAAGACAACCAACAGCTTCAGTGTGAAGATTAGCCTGGGAGATGGACAGCTTTTCCAGGAGTTTGCCCAGGAAAGGAGTGATGGAGATTGGGCGATAGTTAGCCAGGCAGGACGGGTCGGCAGAGGGTTCCTTAAGAAGAAGGTGCACAAGGGAGTGCTTCAGGAGGGATGGGAAGACTCCAGCAGCGAAGGAGTGGTTGCAGAAGTCAGCCAGAGCAGGAGCCAGGGAGTCAATGTGGTCCTTGATGGTTTTGGAGGAACAGGGTTGAACCTGTTTTGACAAGACTTTCATAGATCAGACTTGTCTAGAAACCTTGTCTGGGGAGAACAGGGGAAAGGCAGAGAGGGAGAAGAGGTAGCCGAAGAAGGGCCAGAGGAAGAGCAGCTAGTATAGAGAGGAGGGGGAGAGGAAGAGAGAGAGAACAGGATGTCCTGAGTTTTAAAGATGAAATGAGAAGCCAGAGCCATGCAGAGGGCCTGGCAGGGAACAGGAGAGGTAGAGACTGCAGTAGGATTGGCCAGTTCCTTGCAGATTTTAAAGAGTTCGGCTGAGTTGTTATGCAGGCTTGTATGTGAGCTTCTCTTCCTTGAAGTTCAAGGTCAGGTCAATGATCCAGGATCTGAAGCTAAAGAGATGGCAGAGGAGCAAGAAAAGCGATTTGCTGCGCCTGGTTCTCCAAACACCAAGTATCTCACCTGGTATTCTCCTGACCACACTGAAGAGAGACAAAGCGATATGGCTACAGAAAATGAACAGTGTCTATATCCATTAAGTAAACGCAAATGCATCCCAAATCATTGCACATTGGGTATTTTCCTCCTGGGTCTGTATTACTACCGTATATGTCTTGCTGTCAAATCTACCAGAGGTGTATCATAACCCACCTTTTCCGTACAAGCGTGCTGGTTGGTGCAGCGCCTTTGCATCAGCTGATATGCTGTATTACCATATGCAGAACAGTGTGATGGAGGACTTTAGCTACCTTTGCATTCTCTGAGATGTGGATATTGATGAAAAGTAGGCTGATTATGATTTGCAAAAGGCTTGCAAATGCCAGAGAGTGATGCATGTGCCTGAAAGGAAAGCAGGAACCATACTATGGCTTCCACGCTACAGAACAAAGATGTTGCTTTGAGGGTGTGTCTCAAAGCTACCAGAATAGCAGCTGCAGCACCCCCTGCAGTCCCAGCACCAACAGCAGCCAGAAGTGGTAGTAGAAAGATAATGTTGATCATGGCCCACCTGCAAAAAGGCTGTGTGCTAAACAGAAAGCCATTCTAGAAGCCTCTAAATTGTTCCAAGAACAGCAAAGATAGACCAGCAGGTCTTAATGGCGAACCTTTGAAGCCAACACGTTTTGTTTAGGAAATATTCACATGTGAATGCCCTTAACTGAAGGGCAGTTATTTATAAATAATGTATTAGAATGCTTGCTCATTCAGTCAATGCATCCTAGTAAACATACTCCCTTTCATCTAAGAGCACAGTGATTCCAACTTAAAATGCAACCTTTGCCTGAGCCACAGCCCCATGTCATGCAACAACTGCATTTTAAATGTAACTCACCCATGTTGAGTTCTCTTTATTCATTTCAGGAAATGTCTGGGCTTCTTCTTATAGAAGAGATCGCTTTTAAAGATACACCTGACGCCACCTTCTACTAAACAATGACCCCTTCCTACAACAAAATTGGGGCCATTTTCTAACAAAAAGCACACACCATTCTTTACCACAAATCTCGCACCAACACCGCTTCTACAAACCAGGCACCCCTCTCCAACTACAAACTTGGCACCTGCTCTGCTATAACTGGCACTGTTTCTTTCTACATTCTAGAAACCACTTCCTACTGTACAACTGGAAAAACATCCTTGTAGAAACTGGGTAGAACCTCCTTCTTACAGCTTACAGTAAACCTCGAAAAATCGCAAATCTTGGTTTGTCAGCCAAGAGGGAAGCCAAGATGCATGTCTAATAACTGGTTTATTGGACAGCAATTCATGGAATTGGTCCCAGAATATAAATATTTGGGTCTTCTTTTGTATAACATTATTATTGACACTAAATATGTTACAAATTTACAACAGAAACTTGCTTTATCCATTTCACAGGCGAGAATATTACATTATAAGTATGGGAAGTTTACTATGAAACATGTGCTAATGTTTTACGAGCAGAAGGTAATCCCTATTCTTCTTTATGGAGTTGTATCTAAGTTATACATCCATGATAAAATGTGGGATAAATTGGAGGCCGCATTTTGGAAAAAGATTCTGCATCTGCCAAATTGTGTTCCGATGCATATTCTACGTTTTGAATTAGGTTTTAACTCTTTATCCAGTAGAGTGAAATGGAGATTATGCTCCTTTTTTCGAAAATTTTTATGCAGTATGGGAAATAATAACATCTTGAGTATTGTAGTGTGCCATCTGTCTTCCTCAAAACATACATTCCCAACCAAGTGGCGGAACTTGGTCCTTGATATTCTGGTGGAGGTTGATATCTCCTTACAACTATTACTCGAAAACCCAGGGCGAGCAGGGGTTAATTACCGCCACTGGGTTTGGATGCAAAACTATGCTGCCTGTTTAAAATTTAAAGATTTTGATAGCAAGTATTTCCCAATTAAACATATGGGCCAAATGGCAGGTTACCTCTTGAAATGCCCCTCTGGTCACATTCGAAATTTATTTTTACGGCTGAGGCTCAACTTATGGGCCACTAGAGAAATCTTGGTCAGGCGTCAAATAATCTCTGTGGATTTAAATTTCTGTCGATTTTGCCAAGTATCCAGTGAGAGGGAAACCCTACGGCATTTGATTATAGTATGTCCTAATTTGCAGTCAATGCGGTGAAATTGTTTAGTAATTTGTTAAGTCTGTATATAGATAGGGATGAACATCAGTTGTGGAGTATTCTATTTAATAGCTCGAAATTTGCGGTGATAAAGGCTCTTGTGCACTTTTTGGAAGTGATCTTGCCTGTTGAAATTGATTAATTAGCAAGATTAACCCTGCCAAGTATATTGTATTTGCATCTTTTAATTGTCAAGATGTTAAGCTTATTTTTGCACAAACGAAATATAGGTAGTTTTTAATTTTATAATATTCAAAGGTAATTATGTTTCTACGTTTTTATAATTTCTTTGTTTGTCAATATATAATTTTTATTAATTTGAAAAGTTGATTTGTTCAGCTATATCAAATAAAAAAAATAATAATAAAAAAAAGAAACTGGGTAGAACCTCCTTCTACAAAATGGGCATCACTTCCTACTTCAATACTAGAACCACTCCATACACGAAAACTGGCACCACTTCCTAATGCAATACTGGCATCACTTTATACAGCACAATTGGAAGCATTGCATACCCCAAATAAGCACGATCTTCACCCCTCACAGTCCTGAATCTTTTTCACAGACAATGGCATTATCTCACCAGTAACCCGATGCGGCTGTGCATTTGTAAGAGGTAGGTTTCTCATAAACAGTGACAATAATTGCATTCTTCTACTTCAAAGGTCACATCCCAGTTGCATCTGTACACCTCACCAGTGCACTCTCCGGATTGCAGGGGTACCCCATGTCGCTGCTGAGGGAGAAGAACCCCATAGCAGGCCCCTTTACCAAAATCTTAGCATTGAAATCACTAGAGATGATATACCTCATCCTAAAGAGCTCATTGGGGTTGCCATGGACACAATCAGCATCCCCTGGTGGACTGTACTAACTCATTCTATGTGAGCGCCCAAAGTCCTTTGTTTATTTTTCAACATTAGTCACAACACTACGAATCTTAGTTAGAAAGGACAATTGTAACATTTTCCCGCTAACTGGCATGGTTCTCTTCTGAGCGCCTCCCACTTACTAGATAGACATCAATGTGCACCTGTGTAATGTAATATAAATGTGCAGCTAACATCAGAAGAGGCAGAGCTTGGAGGACGCCTAAGATAGGCCTGATTTAGGAACATCTTTCTGGGACATTTTTAAAGGTATCCAGTAAACATCAAGTATCTGCAATGCTGATTCTAAGTACTCCTCCTTAGCTAACTGTCCATGTAAAGGCCCAGAGGAGCTAGCACCCTCAAAAGCAACACCAAGCCACCCAAAGAGAAGTAACTGGTTCACCCTACAACTGGTAAAGACAAAAACAAAAGAAAATAAAAAGTGACTAGAATGTAAATAGCACCCCAACTATTATACCTAAAATAGACTATCCCGACATGAATTCATTAATGTAAATGATGATAGTGGTAGTGAAAAATGCGATCACCGTGAACAATGACACTTCGCAGGCTTTTTCCACCAATAACCCGCTCAGATCATCCAACAGCTCCGTAATCCAAACCCCATGAATAGAAAATAAATTCTCAAGCACTATCGCACGTTTCCGTGAAGTATCCATTGATTAAACTGCTTTGCCTCCCATGAGGAATCTTCATTAATGACAATGCCCTTGCTGCCCTCTTAATCTGATTTTTTTTTTTTACCTTTGCATATAAGTATATTCATACATGTTGCTCCTGTACACAAATGTTTGTGTAATTTTCTGACTGCCAACAAAGTGTATGGGAGCGAGGGGTCCTCAGGCCCCCTCGCGTCGTACGCTCCTCAGTACCAGGCTTGGACCACGTGCCTTTGGAAGTGATATTGCCCCTTGCCCTTATCTAAAGTTAACCACGGTTGACTGCTGCATAGATGGGACTACTGAGCAGGACACGGGGCATCCATCTTTTGTGCCCCCTTTCGACTCCATCTTGGGTAAACAGGCCTCACTGCGATAGTACAGCAATGCTCAGCTCCCATTTCCACCGCAGCAGCCAAGGACAGACAGACACACACACAAGACGCGCAGGCAGCTGGCTGGTCCCCACCCTTGCACTCCCCCTGTGAAGGAAAGCTCTGCGCTTCCATTCTCACACTGAAGCTGGAGAAAAGTTGCAACAATCAATATGCTACAGTTTTCTTCCTCTGAGATCACTGTTTGCCTGAAAACCCGCATGTGAACCAAGATGTGCTAAGCATTTTCTCCTCGATTTGTTCTCATAAACGTGCAAGCCACCCACCCCCATTAAAACAATGTATTGCCATACTGACCCTGCACCCCCTGTAAGGTATTTCTTTCAAGTGCCAGACCCTCGCCTGTGCTGCGAAACCCACCCAACACACCCACTACTAACCTTAAGCATTTTTATTATTATATATGCTTTTACTTGCACTAATGAGTTTGAAACCTAGAAAGAGATGCGAAACATAGCCTGATCCTTTTACATGCACAATGAAGGTCAAGGCCTTCAATTAAAGCCACGAATGACCCAATTGTACTGACAATAATCATTGTGTGTAACCTATGTAGAAATGTGAAAAGTAGCATAAAATGTTTAAAGTAATTTGTCATTTAGTATGCAACAATACTAGCTTAGGTAGTGACCACAGTGACCGGACCCTGACCTGCCTGGAGCGCAAGATGTTTGACGTCCGTCAGCTACTCAGACAACCAGGAGGAAGAGATGCTACCCACACCTACAGCACCACACCGTCTGGCCAATCGGGTTCATTTATTATTTTTTGTTAGGGTTACTTTAACTAATATAAATGTTGGCACTGATGTAAATGGGTTAGAGTTTTTGGGTTATTTCCTAGCTGGAGAAATAAACCATCCTTTGAACTCTTACAGCCGGGTCTCAGTGCCTCTTTCCCCGACAAGGGGTTTTGCCTGTTATTTTATTTCTTTTTCTCTCACACGTAGTGAGACGGGGAAAGGCACCTACATTTTTGGTGACCCCAACGTGATTTAGAGAGGTGCCTTGAGGCCTGCGCCACCCGGCAGCGAGATCCAGGGCGCCCCCCAGCAGAACCATCGCCTCCGCGGTTGACCAGACTGTGCACACCAAGAAGAAAGGGTCAAGGGTTCCCGGTTGACAAATACCCGATCGAAAGCTGCTCGCCACGGCTTGGTTGGGGGACGGACCTGAGCGAAGTCCGGCCGCGAGCGGCGACTCTCGGAGTACCTGACTGAACACGTGGAGTCCCGGTTGCAAAGACCCCAAAGGAAGGTAAGGGGAAAATACAGGAAGAAGGGAATTAGCAACAAAGGGAAGGTAGCCAAGAATAGGGTCTGTGTGAGTGACGGTGAGGCTTTTCTGATCTATCCTTTATATGGCCATTAGGTGTTGTAAGAAGTGAGAAGAAGAAGAGAAGTGGTATCCTAGCCCATAGGGGGTAGAAGGCGGCGCCGCGTAGCATTTGTCCCGACCAAGTGCAGAATAGAGATAAAGAGAAAAATAGTAGGGGTCTCGTGTAGGCTCTTTTTCCGTGGAAGTAAGAAATCTTGAGACATAATAAAGGTGAAAGAGGTGGGGAGTGAATGCGAAATAGTGGATAGTATAGGGAAAAAGAAAAAACAGGGACAGTAACGGGAATAGGGAAAGAACAAACACGCGCAGGCAGTGCATGTGTATGTTGCATGATTATATGTTTGTTGGTCCGCTTTTATGTATATGTCTTGTTGAACACGCTAAAGTATTTTAACACAAGTAATTTGTGATTGATATAAGGTAAAGCAGAAGAAATAAACTGTGAGAGGTGATCAGGTAACACCTCTCAGAAAGCTAATGTGACATATAGTAATTGTGAGCATTGATAAAGAACATATTATTTCTACATATTGTAATTGATATACCAAGTAAGAGGTGGGAAGAGTTTCAAAGGTAATAGAATACACAAGAAAGGAAAAGAAACATTGCCATCGGGGTAGTAACACCACTAGCACATATTTGCCAGTACCTTCCACTTTATAACGACAGGATACAGACGTATCACGATCAGTGGATCACTGAGATAAAGGGAGACGGGGTTACACCAATTTGGCCAGAAGGAGGATCATTTGACAAAAGAGTGGTGGACTTAGTATCAACACATTTGCTAGCGCGATACAAAGGGAAACAGTTACAGAACCGGAGAGAAGTGTTAGATTTATGGCGAATGTTTGAGGAAGTTTCCCCCACGGCAGAGGTAGGTACAAACCGAATGACAGAAAATCAGAAAAACCCTGAAGAAGTAGGTGGGACACCAAAAGGGGAATGCTTAACGACTACAACCGAAAACAAAGTAACAAAAATCTATCCCTTAATGACTAGGCCAGCGGTAGGGTTTAGTGAACCCCTGTATATACCACCCACCGTCACTGCCCAGAGCAACAGCCCCCGAACCTCCACCATATGACAAAGGAGGCCTGTATGGCCCCACAAGTGCGCCTCCCGTGAATATAGCACATTTAACAGGTGATTTGAACCGTCAGCTAGCACACGCACAAATGGAAATAACACGGTTAAGAGCTTTATGTGACAAAGGGCAAATGCTACCAGGGGGAGGGGACCCAAGGAAAACTGGGAGGATAATAACGAGTTAGAGTCAGAAATAGAAGAAATATGGGACGATTTAGATGAATACGAAGAGGCAGCTGCCGCAGAGGGTTCCCCACTGCCAAACCACCGTTACCCAGACACACTATCGCCACCATTATGGCAAGGTAGATTAAGACAACGAACAGGGAGGATAGGAAACATATTGGTAAGTAAAGCGAAAAAAGGGAAGACAAGCAGAACGGGAGAGAAACAAAAACTACAAATGCCACTGATACATAAAGGAGCAGGTAGGCCAAATTACATTCCGTGGGCCCAAATGGACAAAACCAACCTGTTAAAACTCCTCCCCCGAATGACGGGAGGGGCAGGTAAGTGGATACATGTATTTGAGAAAAACACGGCAGGCGTGCCGTTAGCTATAGATGATGTAAAAAGTCTATTAGTTTCAGCAATCGGGGACCAAGCAGACACAATCTCGGAAAGGGCAGGGTTCCCGGGAGTAACGATGAGCTGTGACCGACATGATGGATCACCATTTAACAATGTTCGAGCACTAGTGTGGGATGCATTTCGGCGTGCATTTCCAGACTTTCCAGATTTACATGCAGTGATGCAGTGTACGATGGAGGAGAACGAGGATCCTGCGCAATTCATTTTGCGAGTGCAAGATTTATGGAGAAGCGAAACTGGTACGGCATGGACTCAATCAACAGCTTTATTCTATTTTATCATTAAAAAGGGGTTGCCGAAAGAGGTGCAGAAGGCCTTGGACAAAATAGCTGGGATCGAAGCCAAAGGGTGGCCTGAAATTCAGAGCTTAATTGTACACCACTGGAGGAGGATCAAAGAGAAGGAAAACGAGGTCATGCAAAAGAGGCTGGCTGACGAAGCGAAATTAGTACAGATGAAATTAGTGAAGGTCGCCGCCATTACTGCCAGTGCAACAGCAGACAGAGGAAACGAAGGAGAAGAAAACGCAGGAGGAAGGCCCGTCGGGATAGCAGCGCAGTAGGTTGGGGAGGACCAAGGACAGTGGAACGGGGAAGAACAGCCATGCCAAGGATCACAGTGGCAGAACAGGCCAGCCCAAGGAAGAGGTGGGTACCGCGGACAAAGGGGAGGATACGGAGGAATGGGAAACAGATGGTATGGTGGGCAAAGACCAAGGGGAGGACAACAGGGATCGTGTTGGAATTGTGGAAGATGGGGACATTATTCACGAGATTGTAGAATGCGACCATCAGGGTATTTTCAACAGCCCATGAACAATGAACAGGGGTGGGGCTGCCCACACCCAGGTAGCCCTTGTGGAGCTCCAATGGGGATGGGGGGACAACAGGATCAATACTGCTATGACCCCCAAATGCAACAAAGACAGCCAACCCCACAACAGCAGCAACAGCAGCAGCAGCCACAACAGCAAAACGCACTACAGCCCATGGCGAGACAAAACCCAGTAGGGAACATACACAATAACCCTTTCGCAGCAGCTGCATACCGCGGCGTAACGGCCGTGGGTGACAACGTTTTTTCAATGCCAGTTCAGCAAAAATACCAAGACTAGGACAGCCCACAGAGAGCACTTGCATGTCCAGTCCTATCCACCACACAAAGTGCAAATGAAGAACCACTAGTGGCGGCAGAGATAGGAAACAAGCAGTTTATCTTTATGGTAGACTCTGGAGCAGAAAAATCATGCCTCACAGAAGGGCGGTTTCAGCTCTCGGGAAGAAATTTGGAGACACAGGGGTTCTCTGGGGCTATTTTAAAAGTTCCTTATACAAAAGATCTTGATGTAACAGTGGGGGGAAAAACAGTGCGTGCACCCTTATTGTATTACGAAGACGCGCCAATCAATTTGATGGGACGAGACCTACTCAGTAAGCTAAACATGACCATAGCCTTTACTGAAAGAGGAATTGTGTGCTCAACGCCAGGGGTATGCCCCGTACGGGCACTCTTGCTAATAAGTACAATTACAAAGGAAGTTGCAGTAATAGGGATTCCCATTGACATGGACATGTTCGTCTATGGAATACAGGTATTAGCCCGAGTAGTGCCTGAAATTACACAAAAAGAGTGGAGAATACCATCCGATTTCATATTCCGCCCAATCACACCAACAGATGTAGTGCCAGGCACAATTATGTCTATAGACATTGAGGCAGTTCAAGTTTCCAGCAAACGCATTGTGGTCATAGGCCTGGACACGCAAGGACGCGAGTGGAGAAGTGTGCTATGTATAGAGCCAAACATAATGCTAAAAGATATTACTGATGAAGAATTGTTTACTGACTATGAAGGGGATGGAGAAATAATAATGGAAATAAGCATACCATGTGACATTACGATTCAATACAGAGAAATACACAACCCACTCATGGCTAACATAAAGGCCCCACTGACAATATTTGAAGAAGACATGGCCAGGGTAGCACCTGAAATTTGGGAACACACGATGTAGGATTGTTGCATGAGGTAACTCCCATTTAAAATAAAACTGAAACCAGGTGCCCTCCCACCCAGAGTGAAACAATACCCAATATCCAAAGAAGCAGAGAAAGGTATTAGAGAAACAGTGAATGCACTCCTAAGCCAAGGGACTTGGTACCATCAACTTCCCCATGCAATACAGCGATTTTTCCGATTAAGAAAGCAAAAGGAGGGGCGTGGAGAATGGTTCAGGACCTCCGTCCACTCAACGACGTCATCCAAAAAGAGTTCCCTTTAGTGCCTAACCCGTCATCAATATTGTGCAGAATACCAAAAGAGGCAACTTGCTTCACTGTCATTGATCTGAGAAATGCCTTTTTCTCTGTGCCACTCGCACCAGAGTCACAGTACCTTACAGCTTTTACATTAGGGAACAACAGATATGATCATCGCAGACTCCCACAGGGGTATTGCGAAAGCCCAAGCATTTTTAACAGAGTACTACGAGAAGACATCGGCAACATAGATGTAGGGAGCACCATAATACAGTACGTAGATGATTTACTCGTCTGCAGCAAAACAGAAGAAGAGTGTAGAGAAGACTCGATAACACTGCTTAACATAGTGGCTGCCAAGGGATACAAGGTGGACAAGGAAAGTTACAATACTGCCTTGCTGACGTTGTGTATCTTGGCCAGCAAATATCTAAAGATGGAAAAAGAATATTACCAGACAGTGCAGCAGCCATTCGACACATTATCATACCAAAAATAGTGAAGGACATGCAGAAATTTCTTGGCATATGTAACTATTGTCGAGCGTGGATCCTCATTTACGCAGCATACACACGGCCAATGCTACAAGCACTAAAAGAAGCACAAAAGAAAAGAGCCCCAATAAAATGGACACAGGAAACAATTGCTCAATTCTCTCGATTAAAAGACTTTATTCAGATGCCCCAGTCCTTCTAAATCCAGATTATGAATGGGAATTTTTCCTGTTTTCACACAGCAATGGAACATTAATGACAGCAGTATTGACACAAAAGACAACACTGGGCCACAAACCATTAGCGTACTACAGTGGAAGGGATGTTCAGTGACGCTATATGCGGAACATTCGTTATTTGCTATCTTGGAAAGATCAAAATCTACCCTCACAACACAGAGAGCCTTTGCTTATGAAATAATAATATCAAGTCCAAATGTACATGTGGTCAGATGCAAAAGAGTGAACCCAGCTACCTTCATTACAGAGCCATGCACAACTGAGGATTTACAGGAACATGATTGTAGCACATACGAGGGAGAGGGCAATGACATTCCCAAAGCAAGTGAAAATGCCCTTACAGAAGGAGAAATATATTTCATAGACGGGTCAGCGTCCATAAATTCAGAGACAGGAGAGAAACATGTGGGGATGGCGGTAGTGCGCATGGAAGAAGACGCATACAAACTGATTGTGCAAAAACGCCTCCCCTCACATTACTCTGCACAAGTAGCCGAACTGACTGCGCTAATCAGCGCGTTACGCACAGCCAAAGGTTGTACCATGACCATATATTCAGATTCAGTTTATGTTACCACCACAGTTCACTCAGGGCTATCACGTTGGCGAAGGAGAGGGTTCAGAAGAGCAGATGGGTCCCCTGTACAACATGCCACGTTGCTAAATGAACTAATAGAAGCTTTAGCTGAACCATCGGTAGTAGCGGTGGTTAAATGCCAAGCCCATACCCATAACGCAGACGCCGTCTCATTGGGGAACGCGGCAGCCGACGCAGCAGCGAAAGAAGCCTCTTACTTCAATAAGACACCAACATCAGAGTACATTGTAAAAACAACCACAGCAGAACAACCAACAGATGCATACCATAACACGCCCATAGCACAATTGATAGAACTTCAGAGATGGGCCCCACCGGAAGAGCAGGAGTTATGGGGCAAACAAGGGTGTAAGCAATCAGCCACAGATCTCATTTGGAGACAGGAAACGACAGGCAAGGTAGTGATGCCCGTAGAATTATTAGAAGTAGCATTCCAACAACTGCATTTTCCAGCTCACGTTGCAAAACAACACATTGCCTCAGATATTCAAGAGGATTGGTTTGTTCCTAATCTACATGCATACTTAACTAAATTTGTAATTGAATGTACTACATGCCAAACGTACAATTCAGGAATGACATTGCGAACTCTGCGTGGCACTTTGCCACGTCCTACAGGTCCATTTAGAGAACTACATATCGATTACGCCGATATGGGAGAAAGATGTAACGGAGCAAGATACTTGATTGTGGTGGTATGCCCTTTTTCACGGTTGTTGGAAGCGGACCCCTGTCCCCATCCTGATGCAAAATGTGCTGCCAAGTTCCTTGTGCGAGAAGTATTCTCACGGTGGGGAATCTGTGATGTGATCTGTTCAGACAACGGCACACACTTTGTAAATGACCTCTTCAAAAAAGTGACCTCCCTTCTGGGGGTGAAACACAAATTATGTTCGATTTATCATCCAACGGCGAATGGAGTTGTGGAGAGGATCAACGGGCTGCTCAAAAGCAATTCATCAAAATTATGCAGCACGTTGAAAATAAATTGGGTATATTGTCTGCCCCTAGCACTGTTCCAACTCAGAAACCAACCATGCAAGGACCATCATTTAAGCCCGCACTAAACCGTGACGGGAAGGAGAATGCACACACCGCTCTCCCCTGTTAGGAGGGCGTCTGATGCGCACAGGGCTGCCACAGTGCTGGGAGAAGAATTTAAGGAATACCTAACACAGCTAACGTGCACAGTACGCAGCATAGCAAAACAAATTGTTTCACCATTTACTGAAGATGTAGCAACAGACACCTCTATGCCGACAGCAGACAGCCCGGAGGGGCCTTTAATGCCAGGGGAGCAAATTCTTGTCAGAAACTTTGTAAGAAGGTGGAATTCACCAAGATTTCATGGTCCATACACAGTGGTGTACAGCACCCCAACTGCAGTTAAGGTCACAGGGTTAAAGTACTGGGTGCACATCTCAGACGTAAGAAGGGGACACAGTGTTACACCTCCCCAAAATGAAAATGACTGTGTGGATGCCACTACTGGCATAGGTTGACATGATGACAATTGCAATTTAAGACAGGGAAAGTATAGGGGGAAAAGCAAAGGTTTTATATATTTTTGTCTTTCTTTCTCTCTCTCTCTTTTTCTTTTCTTTTCATATAAATCATGTTGTTTTTTCTATTTTTTCCTAATTTATTCCATGATGAAATGAAAAGGAATTGTTACATGCCTAACTGAGTAAAGGAATGAAAAAGAAATGAATAATTGCAATTATTTTTCTTCCATGTGACTTAACGAATTTGTCTCGCCCACATAGGTTCAACATGAGCCAATGCGACGAAATGGCTGAGCAAGCTGAAATGTTAGATAGAAATAGGGATGCCACTAGGGCCAATAGATTAAATAATTTGGAATGTGTTATAAAATATGCTGCCATATTATTTGCAATAATGATGTTTTATCTTATTTGGTATAATGTTGTTTTATATGTGGCAAATGAAATGAACAAAGGGGGGAGCGGAACTGATATGACAAAACAAGGGTCTAAACTAATATGGACTGAAGCAACGGCTATTTTGAAGGACACTTATAACATTGAATTGAATGATAAAAATATAACATTGCCCCTTTTACAATTGTACGTAAACAAAACTGCTATTCCATAGTTGAATAATACTGGAGCAAAGGAAATAAAGCTTGGATGGAACGTAAATGATGATTACTATTGGTTAACTGATTCCAGAAATACAAGCATGCGTACACACACTGCACCAGAAACCACTACTGAATACACACATGTCACAATGAACAACATAGATGAAGCATGGTCTAGAATATTCCCGCTGCAATATTCACTAGTTGGTACCCAATTAAAAAACAGAAGGAGGAGAAAAAGGGGGGTGAGAAAAAACAGATACGATATTTATCATAACTTGGGGTTAGATGAAATAGAGGACCCCCGACATCCTGACCAATAAAACAAATGGTATTCAGACATTAGCACCGCAGCAAAGCAAGCAAGTAATGAAAGTTGTTACGTGTGCTCACTTATTCCCCACGCAACTGGAACCCCAAAAATGTTAATCCCACAGGAAGTACCCTTGTCTGAGGCCCAATGTTTGATTCATCTGATGCTGTGTAGAATAAAAAAGAAATTTCAAGCACACACAGTCACTATGGACAAATTGGAAAACGAACAAACTTGCACCAGCAGACCACAAGGAGTAACCTGCCTATCCAAGGTGAGTGGGCACAAGAATTGCAGATGACAAGTGGCATGATGAAACGATTGAATGCAAAGCTGAGGGGCTTCGAGGGCTGCCAGATGAAACATACGAATGGGCAAAAGAAACGTGCATCCCCATCTGGACACAGCATATCACCAAGCTGGCATGGGTCACACCCCTGGAGAGACCCATAAAGATTCAAAAGGAAATACCGCACAAACTTTGCTTCCATGGAGAAGGGAAGGTGAACATGGGAACGGTGCGGCAGTACAATAAGACTTTAATAATGCCAATCATGAAAAAAGGCACTGTTGCATTAATGGACATATACTGGATCTGTGGCAAACGAGCTTACCTGCCTCTCCCAGCATCCTGGAGGGGCACTTGTGCCCTAGCCACACTTCACTCAGCACCAATGGTGATAACGGAGAGCCACGTCCAGTTTACAGCAAGGCCTCCGGCTGACACATCGACAGCAGGCCAATCGGCTGAACCATCGACAGCGCCCAATCAGACAATCACAGAGCCCCCAGCAAACGAACTATTGTCAGAAGAAACTTTGAAAACCAAGTTGTCACGCAACAAAAGATCCAATTATATTTCGTCCAAATCGTCAGAACTCCTTGCTAAAATCCCACAACAGTATAAGCTTTTCTCATCTGCAGAAACATTCTTTGCATCGTTCCTAGCACCAGGCGTTCAAGCAAGGGTAAACGCGAAATGGCTGCAGATAACACTCTGGGAGCTCATCCAGCTGGCCAACGACACTGAAGAAGGATTCAACATCATAAAAATAGAGCTCCGTGCACTGCGCCTGATGACGATGCAAAACAGATATGTCTTAGATCTTATCACAGCGATGGACGGTGGAGTTTGCAAAAAAATTGGGGGGGGCGTGTTGCACGTTCGCACCAACCTCCGATGCTGATAACGGGACACTGTCACATGTGATAACAGCACTGCATAATTTAGGAGAAAGAATGAGAGCAGAAGGTGGAGTAGACAACAACACGTGGTTCGACGACCTGTTCAGCTGGATACCTTCGTGGGTGAACATCGCAGCAAAGATACTCATTCCTATCATAGTCTTTCTTCTTATAATATTCTGCGTGTGCCAACTGGGACTAAGATGCTGTGAAAATAATATGCCTAGTTCAGCAATGATGATGGTAAAAGTGGGCCGACAGACAACGGTGGCTACCATGATAGATGCCCAAGTACAAACCGGAGAATACACCACACCACAGTATAGGATGACAGCCATTTATAGACAGTATGGGGACGTGGTTGATAATCTACATTACACTACCATTAGAGAACCAAAAAACTTGCTGTGGTATAACGAGGTATGGATAGATTTAGATGGGGATGGTGGGATATACTTAATGGTCACCCCCGAAGAATATGCAAGAAGGGGTAACAGCTTAAGAAGTGTGTCTAAAGCATGGATGCCAATAAAGGGTACACCTGCTTGGGATGAGGCTGCGGCTGAAGCTGAGCGCTACCGAAGGGAGAATGGAAAGAACGAGATAAAGTAGTTTGTTACTTTAGATGTAACGAAAGGGGGGAATGTATGGGAGCGAGGGGTCCTCAGGCCCCCTCGCGTCGTATGCTCCTCAGTACAAGGCTTGGACCGCGTGCCTCTGGTAGTGGTATTGCCCCTTGCCCTTATGTAAAGTTAACCACGGTTGACTGCTGCATAGATGGGACTACTGAGCCGGACACAGGGCATCCCTCTTTTGTGCCTCCTTTCGACTCCATCTTGGATAAACAGGCCTCACTGCGATAGTACAGCAATGCTCAGCTCCCCTTCCACCGCAGCAGCCAAGGACAGACACACACACACACAAGGCGCGCAGGCAGCTGCCTGGCCCCCACCCTTGCACTCCCCTTGCGAAGGAAAGCTCTGCATTTCCATTCTCACGCTGAAGCTGGAGAAAAGTTGCAACAATCAATATGCTACAGTTTTCTTCCTCTGAGATCACTGTTTGCCTGAAAACCGGCATGTGAACCAAGATGAGCTAAGCACTTTCTGCTCGATTCGTTCTCATAAACGTGCAAGCCACCCACCCCCATTAAAACAATTTATTGCCATCCTGACCCTGCACCCCCTGTAAGGTATTTCTTTCAAGTGCCAGACCCTCGCCTGTGCTGCAAAACCCACCCAACACACCCACTACTAACCTTAAGCATTTTTATTATTTTATATGCTTATACTTGCACTAATGAGCTTGAAACCTAGAAAGAGATGCGAAACATAGCCTGATTCTTTTACATGCACAATAAAGGTCAAGGCCTTCAATTAAAGCCACGAATGACCCAATTGTACTGACAATAATCATTGTGTGTAACTTATGTAGAAATGTGACAAGTAGCATAAAATGTTTTAAATAATTTGTCATTTAGTATGCAACAATACTAGCTTAGGTAGTGACCACACTGACCTGGCTGGAGCGCAAGATGTTTGACGTCCGTCACCTACTCAGACAACCAGGAGGAAAAGATGCTACCCAGACCTACAGCACCACACCGTCTGGCCAATCAGGTCCATTTAGTATTTTTTGTTAGAGTTACTTTAACTAATATAAATGTTGGCACTGATGTAAATGGGTTAGAGTTTTTTGGGTTATTTCCTAGCTGGAGAAATAAACCATCCTTTGAACTCTTGCAGCCGGGTCTCAGTGCCTCTTTCCCCGACAAGGGGTTTTGCCTGTTATTTTATTTCTTTTTCTCTCACACGTAGTAGGACGGGGAAAGGCACCTACAAAAGCTTAAAGCTTCCCTAATTCATTTTTAAAATTCTTTTGTCCATATACACAGCAGTCATTTTCCAATTGTTTGGCAAAGGGGGAGTGCATTATTATGGTTTTCTTATTTCTCCAGAATGATTTAAGGCACTATTTCTGTATTTCTATAGAACATGGACATTGATATTTTGGAAATATAAAAAAATGTCCGCGGCTTTGCACAATATGTAAAACAACCACAATAGCAGCATTGATTTCATACCCCTTTTTTAAAATATGTGTGCCATGTTTTTGCCATGTTACCGCCTTGTATCCTTTTCTTAATTATTATTCCGCAAACCTGATTATAGGATTTTAGCATAAAAATATATTGTATAGAAATATAGTAAATATAGCGAATGTTAAAATATTTTATTTAAAGGTGAATTTTTTACAAAGGATTTTAAATAAAAATGTTGCGTACAAATTACATGCAAATAAACCTTAGAAATGTCTAGGGTGCTTCCATGATGATGTCTGTGATTTCTGTGACCTGTGCGATTGGTGCAGGCTTTCTTCAAACTCATCCCTACATCAAATAAATGCAATGTCCCGCATCTGAATTGTGGGATCTTAAACTTCAAGTCACCTCCCATCAAAACATTTACCAGGGGTCTGAAGAGTTCTTAGGTGGTTGTGCCACTCTTATTGGGATGAATCCCCAGTTACACACAGTCCCTTTTTCCGTCAAGTTGCCATAATGTATGTTTCCGTGGTGCATTTGTTTTGCTCTGGAGATAGCCCTCCATGATCATTCTTAAATACGTCTTACATTGTGCTAAGTTGTTACATGGTATGTTATGTTATGTTCTTTTAGGTTACTGGAATTTATAACGCAAACTGCTGCATTTCCTTGAGGCGCTCTGGCTGATCTGGAACAGAGAGGAATCGGTTAAGGTTTTTGGGGAGAAAAGGCAAATGCAAGACAGTTTTGCTGTTGTACTGATCCATGCATACTGGAAGTACCTTGACCTCTGTTTCAAGGTGTTCTGTTTCAAGTGCATAGAGGAATGCGTGTCCAAAGGAGTGCCTTGTATGCCAGCAGTGCGAAGATGCATCATCCAGGACAGTGATATATAAGCTGGTTGTAGAGTAGCAGTCTGCTTTTGTCTTGTGATAGTTAGGAACGTTATTCAATTGCTGTGCTCGAGTGGCTTAGTAGGTTTGTGTATAGTTTGCTTGATCATAGAGGTTCAGCAGGTTAAGGTTGGTAGACAGCCGGGTGGCAAGTCTCTGCAGGTGGAAAACTGACAAGCGGAAATAGCGATGCTGGCGAGTGTGGGAAGAGTCGCGCTTTCTTCAATTCCAACTGCAGTGACTTTTGGGAATTTTGTGATGGTTATTTACAACTGAAAATGTCAGTTAATGTAGGTCTAAAATGGTACCACTGGGTGTTACGAGTTATTGAGCAACCCTGTAGTGGGGCGGATGTTATAGGTTCCTCCATGTTGGGATTTCAGTTTGCAAAATCTTGGAGGTGGAATAATGAGATGGTCTTTCATGTGCTTCTTACTACATCATGGTGGAGTGCAGCCTTATCAAGGCCATTTTGATCCAATATTGCTCCACCAACCTCTTTGAAGGATTACAAATACATTGACGTAAACATCATCATCAGCATCAACTTCAATCGGACAATGAGATGCCCATCAAAGTACAAATATCAGCAGTAAAAAACACATACAAAGGTAACACTTACTAATGGTTACAATACAAAGTACACAATCACAGTAATAAGATTCTCGAACTGCTGGCTTCAGGGATGGCAGCTTGAAGGCTTTTCCCCTGTGCCTCTTGATTGACTCACTCAATGCTATGGCTGATTCTGTTACTCTGGATGTTTCCCAGCCTGCTAAAAGGCAAAGACGAGAAGATTGAGAACATTTGGGCACTGTGACAGAGAGAGAAGATGGGTCACTGGAGCTTTTGACAAGGGGGAACGCGGACATTGCTGAGATGAAGACAAAACTCTTTGCTTCACATGAGAAGTTCTAGGAGATATCTACCAAGGTTGAGTCAGTGGAATCTCATGTGAATTTAATGGAGGAGAACATGCAAATGATGACTGATCCCGTAAGAGACTTGAAGATACAAAATGAAAGGCGGACTTCCAAGTTGTCTGAATAGGAACGTTTTTCGAGGAGCAATAATATTTGCATTACTAGGATGCCTGAAAATGCGGAACATGGCAACCCAATAGAGATTCTGCTGAAAAACCTACCAAACATGCTTAATCTGGACCACAAAAAGAAAGAGAGAGCACATAGTTCATTGCGTCCTAAACCTGCATTGGGACAGAAGCCCAGGCATTTTGAGGTTAAGTTCCTGAGGTTTCCAGTTAAGGAGCTTATTCTTAAGAATGCTTGTGAATTGGGGCACGTTGCTTGAGGAGGGGTTGGGGGGGGCATTATGGTTATGTTTTTTTGTTGACCTGAGCAAAGATGTCCTGGATAAGAGGCGTGCATTTCATTTGGAAAAGCAGAAAGCCAGAAGTAAGCATCTAAAGTACCACATGAGATATCCTGAAGTATTTAAGGCAGTGCTTGATGGACACGTTCATTCATTTTCAGACCATATAGGAGTGGTGGCCTTTCTATGTGATTTGGATTGTGAATCTATAGAAGCTGTTTCAGCTGACAACATGAACCTGCATGCTCCAAGGAGGAAGCAGTAATGGTCTTTCTGTGCACTCAGTTTGGATATCTGGGTGCGTTGAATTTTATTTTTACTCTTATTGATGATAACTTTTCTTTCTCTATATTTATAAAAGTGACATTTTGTGGATTTATGACTGGGTTTGTGGCTTGGCGAAGCTTTGTTCCTTATACAATTCCACACCATTTCACCAATCAGCATCACATTTTGCATAGGTACCTGTTAGGACCCTCCGGACATTACTGGCTACATGACATTTGGACACCCACCCCTTTCCCTGGATTTCAGCAAAACTCTAAATTTGTCATAGCACCTTCACATATGAGGTGGGTGTCTGAAATCGTGAAAACAACATTCTGATCGTAGAAAGACTGATCCTCAACTGTAAAATGCACAGTTTCTGTGACATTTGCTCCAAAAGGCACCAATACGAACTGCACCACACCAGGGGGAGGCAACAGGTGGGGAGAGAGCACAGTAGGACCCAGAATGCAGCATCACACCAACACTCGCCTCCCCCAATGTCTGCTACGAGTTATGTCAGCGAGCCACACCCGCCCATGCTCAGTGCAGTTTACTTCAAAGTGCATCAGGTGATAAGCACATTGGAACAGTGACCTACAGAATTATTGATTTTCAACAATTGATGAGAGTGGTGCCTTGTCTGTGCACAGAACCCGTTCAGAGAAAGGGTACTTTTTGCTATTTTAAAAGCGTCTTGTAAACAATCTCACAAGTTACTTTTAAATGGTTACAGTTGCTGTTTTCACTTTACTTTGTTTTTATTTTACTTTGTATTGTGCTCATGCCAGCAGCCAAGAGAGGCAGTTGAAGGAAAGCACCCAGTGGACATGGTGCAACGTGTAGACGTGTGATACCAATCAGGTAGGAACTTGGTAGGGAGCGCTATGATATAATGCTATGCTGTTTGGCAAAGATTCTTGCGTCATTATTCATGGGTATCGTGCTGTGAAGCCCCTTACTGATGGTGTCCCAGCACTTGGTGTTTAGAGCATGTGAGAGGCCTTCAAGCCAGGGGCCATGGTGGTGATGCTCACAGACTTGAGCGCTGAGTTTGTTAGTGGCATAGTTTGGTCCAATTGGATTTGATCTGTGACTTGGAGTAAGCAGGGCTCAATTTACTTTGGTGTTTCATCGCTGCATGGAAGAGGACCATATCAACATTATAAAATCCATGAACTAGTGGCTTACTTATCAAACGATTAAGGCTTCCCCATTGGCAGCTTTTGAACTGTACTGGTGGTTGTTCTGCTACTTTTAACTGTGCCTGTGTTATGGTTCTCCACAATGCATAATAAGGGTGGTTTAAAACACAATGAGTTGCTTAAGGTGCACTGGTGACAGACGATCCATATCATTCATGTTACGCCAACTAGAAAATTAAATGTGCAGGTGGGTGATACAAGGCTGGTTCGCACTACGGCTGAGTCGCCAACTTATCTTTGAACCCGCCTTACATTGCAGGACATCCTCAAATTGGGCAGGTCATGGAATTTAGCCAGCAAGAGAGGATGTCTGTCATCGTCGCAGTTCATTAGGGTGACCAAATGGACTTGTTGGGGGGGCTGACAGGTGGGTCTGGGTGGTGTGCACTTCATGGGGGATTTGCTAGTGAATACTTGTTCTGGGTCACATTGGGTCACATGCTGTGTCATATTTGTGGAGATATAGTTGGGTTTTTTTGTTTTTGATAAATTATCTGTTTGGAGTTTCTGGTCTGCGTTCTTTCTGGGTTACTGTGTGTTGAGATTGTTCCCTCTTTAAATGGCAGTTGTGTTGGAACATAGGTTGAGTGGGGGATCCTGAGGACGTGTTTACTTAGTAATGAGGCTTTGAGTTCTAGAGGGCATGCATAGGATTGAGTTTTCTGTTGTTGATTTTGATGCTTATGGTCTTATGGAGGAACAATACAAACATTTTGCCTCGAGAATTTCGATCCTTTCATTAGGTAATAAAATGTTGACCCCCCCACTACACTGACTAATCGGAGCCGGGGGTTGCAGGGTGTCCCCCGCTTCCTTTTGTTGGTGTAGTCGGGGTCCATGGTTGAAGGGGCGTCCCCCACTTCCATTAGATGGGAGCGGGGGACAGTAAAGAAAAATGAAAAGACAAGGAAAATAAAAGAACAAAAAATACCCTGCAACGTCAGTTCAGATCCACGTTACTGGGCGAGAACTGATGCTGAATGGTCGGGAGAGAGACGGCGGCACACTTCACAGTGTGCCACCAAAAAGGTTGGTGGGTAGGGGCATGCATGGCACAGTGATCTATGTGATGACCGCGCTGCGCCACAATGGAGGTCGGCAATTTAATTGTCGACCTTTTGGGCGGTGCAGTGATCACATAGATTCCTTATGGATTGCCTTTTTTTTATCACAGGCTGTTGTGTTTTTAACACTGTTTGTGTTGTGTTTTTTTGCCTTTTTATGTCAGTGTGGTTTATGCATATAGTGATTCCCAACCCCCCCCCCCCGGTGCCAGAGTTGGTTTTCTTGTAGAAAAGAGGAAAGAGTATCTTTACTGTGAGTTGTTGGTAATTCTGTTTATGCGTGCCGTGCTGTTTAATTAGGTGTTTGTTGCCAAAATCTGTAGCTCGAATAGTGGATGAAACCGTTGACTATTGTCACATGGAATGTGAAGGGCCTGAATTGCCCTAAAAAAAGGAAGGCATTTGTGGCCAGGATTTGGAGGGCCAGGGATGATATTGATTTTATTCAAGAGACACATCTGCTTGACAAAGATCAAATTTGAATGAAGAATGTGAGATACTCACAGGAGCTTATGAACAATTAGATTATGAGCCTCATCACGAGTTGGGCATTATACCGGCTGGAATACCGCCTAACTGTAATAGCGTTAGCACCCACCAGTCTGGCGGATCACGTGTTGGGCATTAACGATAAAACCCCATTGTGTCCTCTGGACCCAATGGGGAATTATCAATGCTAATAACACGCTCTAATACAGCCGGCGGTACCACAGGGCGCTAAATGGGATTTTCACCTCCAGAAAAAAAGCTGGAGGTAAAACAGCTCATGTAACACCCAACTTGTGATGGGCCAGCCCTTAAATGTGGCGGTAATACCTTACCGCCACATTTAAGGGCTTCCGCTCAACTCGTGATGATTCCCTATGAAAACTAGAGGAGTGTGTTTTTTATCAGCATTTAGTGTGACATGTCCAGGGATGGAGAGGGTAGGATATTATTTGCAGATATTTTGTTTGATGGGGTTCTGTTCACCTTTGGGAGGGGCAGGAGGGTTCTCTGTATTGTTGCAAAATCTTTTGGGCGAAAGGGTCCTTTTAGGGGCTGGGTGGTTTAATTGCATTCCGGATTGTAGGCTTGATCATTCAGTCGCTTGCAGGTGCACAAATGTGAAATTAATAATTTTGTGGAGGATTATAATTTGGTTGATGTGTGGAGGACTATGAACCCTATAGAAAGAGAATGTGCCCTTTATTCCTCGGTCCATAATTCATATTCAAAGATAGATTTGTTTTTAGTTACTTAGAGACTTGTTGAAAAGGTTATGAATGCTGGGATTAAGGGAAGGGGGATTTCTGATCATGCATGGGTTGAGCTGAGAATTAGTTTGTATGTAGGGTAGGTAGGTTTTGGTAGGTGGAAAATGAAATAGTTGGTGGTTGCACTTTTTATGTTCTTTGAGGTTTTCTTTGCTGAGAATTGTGGTGCCGCAGACTTGTTAGTTGTTTGAGACAGTTTCAAGGTCACAATGAGAGGTGAGATTATCAGTCTTACGTGTCATATCACAAAGGTTTCGATGGCAGAAATTGGGAGTTTGGAAAATTAACTGGCAGTGCTTCAGTGGAAATATGCACCATCTGGTGGCCGAAGGGACAGGTTGGAGATACAAAAGTTGTCTGATTGCTTGAGGGTGGTAGTTAATACAAATATGGAAAGGGGTCTCTTCTTCCAAAAGCAAAAGTATTGTGAAGGTGGTTATAAGTGTGGTAGACTCTTAGCGAATAAACTGAAGGTATGCCGGAGAGAACTCTTACTAAAACTATGGAGAATGATAGGAGGTTGTTGGTGATAAAAAATGCCGATATTTGTGAATGCTTCATTCCTTTTATGAGTTTTGGTATGAAGAAAATAGTTTGAACGGGATATGGATTCCTTCTTTCAGATGATTAATTTACCAAAGCTGGCACCAGATAGTAAAATTGCTTTGGAAGCTGATATTACTGAGGTGAAGGCTGTGACGGCTATTTCCCAACTTGAAACTGGTAAGTCTCCAGGGCTAGATGGTTTGCCCGGGGGTGTTTCATAAGGTTTTTCAAGCTCAGTTGTCCCCTTCATTATGTGTGCTGTACAATTGATGCCATAGAGCAGGGAATGATGACCTTCTATAAGAGAGGTGCCTATTACTTTAATCCCAAAGCCGGGTAAGGATCACACAAAATGTGTTAATTACTATCCGATATCATTGCTCAATGTCGACTAAAAGCTTTTCACAAAGATTCTGATGAACAGACAAATGTATAGGGGATATTATTCATCGGACACAGTCTGGGTTTATGCGTCAGCGATTTGGGTATGACAACATTAGCATGCTCATCTATATTGTGGGGCTACGTGGGAGTGCTCCCTCTGCGGCTGCATTGTTTTTTTTAGATGCTGAGAAGGCTTTTGACAGGGTAAACTGGACTTTTCTGGAATGCACTATGAGGGAGATGGGTTTCAGGAATGTTTTCTTGAGGGTGATAGGTTGTCGAAATGTTGGAGCGAAGGCTAAGGTTTGGTTGAATGGAGTTCTCTTGAAAGAAATTGTCATGATGAGGGGTACAAGGCAGGGTTGACCGCTTTCCCCATTTCTATTTAATGTTGCGGGTATACACGGTATATGTGTAGGGAGCCAAGAGTTTAAGGTTCTGTCGTATGTGGTAACATGGTTGTGATTTTATCCAACTCAATTGAAGGTTGTGTTTTGTTGAAGAGGGCTTTTGAGGAATTTGGTCACTTGTTTGCACAGAAGATAAACTGGGACAAAGCTGAGATCTTTCCTTTGTAGCTTCTGTTTACTTGGGATTGTTTAGGTTCTTGGGATTGTAAATGGTCAGACAAACAGGTGCGTTATGTAGGAATTCATATTTTGCGTAATTTTAATATGATTGTGGTCTACAACAGGATCCAAGAGATCTTGAAGCATGTGAGGAGAGATTGCAGTTAGGTGTTTGCGCCAAAGTAAATGCGATAACGTTCTTTCTTCTTCCGAAATACTTTATATTATGCAGTCACTAGCATTCAGATACACGAAAAAGAACTTGCAAAGGATTGACAAGGCTTTCCAGGGGTTCCTGTGGGGTAGCAGAAAGAGGCCCAAAATTCCTAGGTTTATGGAGATGCGTAATGTTGATGAGGGTGGGTTTGGTTATACTGATCTTGAGAATTATTAGAAGTGGTTTATGCTAATGAAGCCAGCGTATTACTTTATGCCGGAGGGAGTGCAGTGCTGGGTTGGGTGATAATGGAGAGAGAGGTTGCACTACCCTATTATTTGAATAATATATATTCTTTGAGTAGAAGAGAGTCTGGGCACAATTGTTTGTTCTAGATTGAGGCTACTCTTGTGGTGCTAGTTTCAAGACAGTGGCCAGGATTGGTGGCAAATTATGAAGCTTTACTGTGGCACAATCCAGCATTACAGATTGATAATCAGTCCTTGAATTGGAAGAGCTGTATCTCAAATGGGGTGCTAAGGATTGGTGATGTTTTGCAGAATGAGAATTTGCTGAGTTTTGCAGCTTGGTGATGCTGATTTAACTTGGGGAAACAGGAGCAGGACAGGTATAGAGTGCTTCAGACGTTTCTGATGCACAGACCTGGATTGCTGCAATCCCAGTTTGAGAAGAGTCTGGGGTTATGTCATATATTTGACACGCCCCGCACATGTTTTTGTACAATAGAACCTGGAGCGTTACAAGTGCCAAATGGGATTACCACAATAAATGATCTCAGGCTCAAATAACCAGACAGACACAAAGAATATGGCAAAGTACGACTTTATTATCAATTCAATAAAGTAGGGTAACCTGATGATAAAAAATTGCAGCTCACGCACTCTCAATGCATTTCGGTTACACAAATGTTTTTATACCCTGACATACGTCACCTATGATATCATTCTACATGGCTAACAGTAAAAGCCTACTGGGTAGAGGGACTAGTTAAGGGAAACATGAACATATAGTTTTCATGAGTGTTAGTATCATCATTTGATGTCTCTCATCTGGGAAGCACACCTTGAACCACCTCTAACTATGTAAAATACAGATAATTAAGTAATGCCAGCAGTGGATAGGCCCATGCAACAATGTATGGTCCGCCATTACATAGACCATTATGATTGGTTGGCACTATCTTACCAACCTTGAACATTTAGCTCATTAGCAGCACGTAAGCAACGAGACCCAGGTGCAAGGGTACAATGTCAGACAACTGCCTTTCTTAGCTAATTAGCATACCATCTCTCATTAGTTAGGCCCTAAGCCAAGGCTTCTTCTTTGTAGTTGACCTTGCTGACTGTTCTCTTACTCAAAATTTTAAAGGGGGTGAAAGTGCATTTCTATCTTCACCTGGACCTTTATGAATAGGTTTGTTTTCCAATCCTGAATCATGTGTGAGGAGACCATGATTTTTTCCATTATATCCTTCTATTAAATGTTGTTTGATTCAATTATATTGAGTGCTACTAACTCTTCTTGGCCTCTGGATACCTACTCTGGATATTTACTCCATACAAAAATACTTCTGATCTTAAGGAATACCTCATAATGCCTTTTGACCTGTAAATACTACTATACATGTTCATACATTCATGTAATTTGTCCCTGGAGTGGAACACATTATCATTAGTCAGTAAAAGATATCGTCATATTAAGTTTTGTCATGTAGTCACGTCCTAATATGTTAACTGGTGTCTGTCGAGAATACAATAAACACTTCATGTTCTTCTAATGAAATTGGTAATTCATCAGTAAACAGAACCAAACTCATAGACCCAGAGAATCTCTGCACATTCATGGCGATGCCAGACATAGGATACTTTCCTTCTCAAACACAAGAGCGAGTCGCTCCTGTGTCCACAAGAAATGAAAATGTTTTGCCTCATACTTTTCCTCTGACCCTCGGTTCCTCTTGCGGGTCTGGTGTCACAGATACTACTGAACACATCACGTCACTCCATACCTCTAAAATAGTTAAGCTTTTTGGTAACTTTTTCCCTGAATATGCAGGATGTAAATATGTTGTCATGTGTTGCAATACTTATCTTCATAGGGAAGTCTCTTGAGGCCACGGCATGAACATTTTGTCAGCCGTGCCTTTTACCCTTTAAGCATGATATTATCTAATCTGCGGTGTGTACCTCGGTAATGTTTGGCACAAGTGTAGAAGGGGAGTGTCCCCCATGATCACACATTGTTTTTAACTGTCAATACTTACTGCATTTTTTATTCTGCTACCACTTTAATCAATTTCATATTATATCAACGTTATTCTTTCCTCCTTTCACAATGCTTTATATACCACAACAATGAATTTGGACAAGCACCATCAATCACCGCCGATTCCTCAAAAATGATTCTTCAAAAACCTTTCCAAGCCTACACAATAATATTTTCTTTGCCTTCTTATTACAGTTCTATCAATTCTCACTGTCCTGCTGTTTTATTATTGACAATTTAAGAATCTTATCTTGCTTTTGTTTTTTCTTAAATGTTACACTCCTATGATTCGCGTCAATTGCTTGTTTTTAGGGTCTGATAAGAAGTTACATTATTATTATTGTTCTATATTTCCGGGCTACAACCTAAATTATCATAACTAATAAAAACCAGGTATCTTTTTTCAAACAAATCAATTTCTTACACTAACTTATTCATAACCCCAAACAAATGTGCACAACAAATTCTACGATCGTCTTTCTTACTTTCTCTATTAAAGGTATCTCATCTCCATTTTACCCCATTTTGGAGTGTTAAACGCATCCTTCATGTTGGCCTTGTCTCAGGAATCTTTATCTTACTACTCCATATTGGGTGTGATGCGTTCCCTTCTATCTCGTTGAGAATAGGTATTCAAGGTATCTCTTCTTAAATCAATCCCTGTTACGTTTCCCTTACTATATATATGTACACATGCAATACAATCCCTCCCCTTTCAATTGCCACTTTAGATGTGCTCCTTACATCCGTTGCTCAGTTCGAGCCCTTCGGTATTGACTCTTCCCCAATTGACCACTTTGCCTTCAGTCCACGGGGTGCCCGTGGAGACCAGACAGGAATTTCTTCAAAGAGAAACCTGCCCACTGTCTCAATTTACACACATGATTCTTCCGCTCTCCACAGGAAACCGACTGATGGTGGAAGACGTCAAAAATCGGAGAGTCTGGATCTGAACCATCCGTACCGCTACCAAATGTGCATTAGCAGCTGGAGTGTTCCAGTGACAAATAGGATTACCATAATACATAATCACAGGCCCAAATAACCAGAGAGGCTCAAAGAATATGGCAAAAAACTACTTTATTATCAATTCAATAAAGTAGGGAAACCTGGTGAGCAAACAAATTGCAGCTCACACACTCTCAATGCAGTTAAACAAAAGGTTTTATACCTTGACATACGTCAGCTATGACATCATCCTACGTGGCTAACAGTGAAAACCTACTGGGTGGAGGAATTGGTTAAGGGAAACATAGGCATATAATTTGCATTAGCGTTAGTATCATCATTTGATGCCGCTTGTCTGATAGACACACTTTGAACCACATCTAACTACGTAACGTACAGATAATAAAGTAATACAAGCAGCAGCTAGGCCCATGCAACAATGTATGGTCCACCATTACATAGACTCTCACGACTGGTTAGCACTCTCTTACCATCCTTGTACATTCAGCTCGTTGGCAACAGGTAAGCAACGAGACCCAGGTTCAAGGGAACAATGTCAGACAACGACCTTTCTTAGTTAGTTAGCCTACCATCGCTCATTAGTTAGGCCCTAAACCAAGGCTTCCTCTTTGTGGTTGACCTTGCTGACCATTCTCTTCCTCAAAACTTTAAAGGCAGTGAAGGTGCATTGCTATCTTCATCTGGAGTTTTATGAATAGGCCTTGTTTTCCAGTCCTGAATCACGTGTGAGGAGACCATGATTTCTTTCCATTTTGCCCTTCTATTAAATGTTATGTGATTAAATTATATTGGGCCTCATTAGGACCCTGGCGGTAAGGGGTTTGCGCCAGCGTTAGCTGCGCCGACCCCTTACCGCCAACTACGAGTTCCCATAGCGCCATGGTCATTTTTCCACCCGCTTTTTGCGGGCGTAAAAATCCATGGCGCTATGGGACCTTGGTGTTAATTACGCCACCGTAATTTACGGTGGCGTAATTAACTCCTTCCCCACTCCCATTATACCCTATGGGGCCGAAATGGGAATGGGGAAGGGTAAATGGGTCAATGGGGACTTACCGCCCCGCCGACCTCGGAATGGGGCGGTAAGTCCACCATCCGCCATGGCGTAAACGGACTTTACGCCATGGCCGGAAAGTCCGTCGATGGCGGAAAAAATCCGCCAGGGTCGTAATGAGGGCCATTGTGTGCTATTACTCTTCTGGGCTTCTGGAGACTTGGTTGCTCCATTTTGCATGTGCTTTCTGCATCTTTAATTGAACAATACTTGGCACTCGCAATTGTTCACTCCTTTACTTAATCTAAGAGAAATATGTCCTGCGTAAATAGCTTATCCTCTTCAACTCCTTTTGAGACATGTAGTTGCTCTTGCTGTGGCATCCTTGATTCAGAGCCAAGCAAATACCCTTTGTTCTTGCATGAATTTGTATTCTAGTGCCTGTCAGAATTGCAGCCTTGGTTTTCCTTCTCAAGGCTTCTTGCTTACATGATGCTGACGTCCAATTTCTTAGCATGACTAAAGTAGTCACGTTCTATTTGCTAAGTTAGCAAGCTTCTATTGGACTCATCTACCCTGCGTTTCTGCATATATACATGTATTACATCTCTTTTCACTTATGCTCTTAGTGTATGTGGTTTTCCTCGTAGTCTCAAATAGGTTTACTTCGTCACTTTGATCACATCTTCATTCTTTAGATGTCCATATATCGGGTTCCATGTATAATCTCTCTTTAATGATATCACTTTAGATCTGCTAGACTTTACTTATAGTTTTTCTATGTCCAGTGGTGTCTGCAGACTCATGTCTAGCGCATCAGTTTGAAGATACATTTGGTACGGTTGTCTGAGTGCATAACGTCGCTCATACCTTTTATGTGGTATTGGGATGATACCAGGTATCAAACACAGTGCTTTCTTGTTGTTATTCCAGTATGACAGAGATGAGGGGTGGGCTCTATAAATTACGTGTGCATCTGCCTCTCTACAGTTTCTACTTTTCTCAAATTGATCCCTATGAAACCAGCATATGTTGAATGCTGGGATGGGCTACGGCGGGAGTGGGAAGCAGAATTGAAGTGTGATATTACAACTGATCACTGGGAATTTGTATCGAGGGAGGGGTTTATGTTATGTTATTTGGCATTTATTTAGCGCTCTATATATCATTGGTATGACCTCAAAGAGCTGTTGGGTTGAACGGCCTCGGGGACCGCAGTCCAGGTCAGTAGAGAGAGTAGAGTGGGTTAGTGACGGATGGTGCATGGGTGCACCAGTTATGTGTGCATCTGATGTAATAGCCTTAGGTTTAGGGCGAAGCTGGACTTTAACCTGAGATTGATCCATCAAAAAGTACTGGGGCGCTTGCGTTGGGCACCTGTTTGAATGCATACATTGGGTTTGATAGATAATGATTTGTGTTGTGGTTGTAGTACGGAGACTGGAACCTTGTTGCATACATTGTGGGAGTGTACGACTGTGTGACATTTTTGTAAAGATATGATACCGCAGAGTTTGGGCGTTATATAAATGTAATAAATAAATAAAATAAATAAATGTCTTGGATAGGTTGGACTTGATCATGGGTATGTAATACCCTTGTTTGCCATTGTCGCCTGTGTTGCTGTCGAAGGCAGAGAGGTGTACAGTGGCTCATGAACATTGCAGCAGGATAGATACATCGTTAATAATGGCTGTTAAACAGATAATGAAGGTTTGGAAGACATGGAAGAAACCACAGGTGCAGGATTGGGTGTACGAGTTGCATGTTTTGTCTAGTTTTGAGAAGGTTTTGTTTTCTAGGCAGTATAGGACTGAGAAGTATCTTGAGTAACGGGTGTCTTTCAATGAGCTTTACGGTTAGTTTAAGTGACTGATTCTATGTGTCAACAGGATTGGGGGTTGGGGGTTGCTTTGGTTGTTGGTTTTGTGTCTGTGGTGTTGTGTGTTGTCTTCCTCCCCTTGTGCATTTTCTTGGTTATTGAGTGCTTGGTGGGGTGTTGAATACTTTATGTGATTTGCATTGTTCGAATGGTTGCATTTAATATTTGAATGACTTATGATTTGTGTAATTGTTTATTGAGTTTATGGAAAATGTGAAAATACATGTATCCCTAAAAAATCACAGTAATAAAATCACATGCCAATAAATGAGTTTTTGAATGTCTTTCTCAACTTCTATGCAGTTTGTAGGTAGATAAGCAAGGACCAGGCTGCTATAGGAGTCTTAGCCAACAAAAAATCGATATCATAGCTAGTCTACATTGCCTAAGGTGCACATTGTGCAAAACCAATTTTATTGTGCTTCTCCTAATCAAAGGATATGCTGGGCAAAACAATTAAAAGTGCAAACAATATTTCAATGGCACATTACATAACAGACAGTTTAAACCATATGTAGTTTCTGAATGAGCCGAAGACCACTTCCCAGTAAAGGCTCTGAGTGGCAGTAAATTGAACCTGCCCCTTGCTATCAGGGAACGTTCACATTTAAATCTTTTCCACAACACATGATCTGAGACACCAACTGTGGACAAAATAATAGCTCTATTAGCTCCTTGTGTACACAGTCTAATGTCAATAGTAGATAGATCAAGTTTCTGTAAAACTGCTTTGCTATAAATCAAAGTGCTATTCAACAGTGAACCTAATTTGTAACAGCCAAACACCACTTGACCAAATAGACACATGCAAATAATAGTTTACCTCTAATGCTAGGATATTGGTGTGATGCGGGCGAGGAAGACTCACTTTTTTAACTCACCAAACTCTAAGCAAGAGTCTAAATGGTTCCATCATAATCGCATTTTCAATATATGGCATGCCAAGCTCACCATATCAACACATAGGTGCTAATAGGGTCCTGTACCATACTTAGCAACTGCTTTTGCCTTAGTCAAATTAATTCTCAACAGTATATCCAGTTGTTGTGATTCATAGAAGTTAGCAAAATTCAGCACCCCCTGAGTGCACACAACATTGTAGTCTTTTGGCGAAACAATATTGCTGTCGCCATTCTGCCTCGGTAAATGTAAAACCAATACAATCATACATTCATTTGGTCTTCAGCAGCTCTGAAATTTGGTAATTGTTGATGCTTTTCAACCATATCGGCAAACCGTAGCTGCAATGGCCATATATTTCTGATTTCGCACAAGCCTTGTTATTAGCATGCACCATGGACAAGACACCAAGTATATCCTCAGGTCAGCCCATGAAACCCAGTATAGAGCAGAGTTTAAGACTATTGACACTGTGGAATGCAGATATACTATTCATGAAAGCTATGTACATTGAAGAGTTCACACAATCTTAGCCTTGAGATTGTTTTGTTGGGTCCATTGTGAGACATGTAGCGGATGGTTTGATGGATTGTTTCTAATTTCTGAAATACATCTTTGCATCTTTGAAATCAATCTTTGCATCTTTTTCCTTGATATACACTACATAATTGTTGGACATGTAAAAAGAGATACTATTTTTATGTTTCAACTATTTTCATTAGTTTGAAAAACACATAGAGACAGATAGACAATATACACATCTGTAAAACTCTATACAAATTATTTTTGCGATAAAAGAATACAAGAATAGATGACACATGACCGCACACATGGACACTGCTGCGGCCATGCAATCATGTATTGGTACAAGGGTCCGCACAAAAGTTAAAAACAGGATATTTTGAACAGGACTGAGATGGATGGCTTGTCATATAATGTTTAAAATAAACATTGTTGCAGATGAAACTTGAGGAATTATTATTTTGTTTGTCAGTCTAATATGACAAAAGTCACACCCTGACCGGTAACCACTGACATGTAGAAGTGTAGTGTGCAAATTGAGATATTTTCTACTAAGGGGTTCAGAAACAATTGAACAAAGGTTCACAATTATTAAATTTAACACTTGATGCTTGAACCCATAATGTGGTTAACATAATCAAGTGGTTTCTGGAAAATTGGTATTTGTAGAATGCAACTGTTCTCAGAGAAGCAATGGAAACCAATAAAAGGTGATGTGTAGGTGATATGAAATGTGATTGTGGAAAAGGAACACAAGCACATAGTGAAAGTGATGGATTTAGAGGGCTGATACAGCCCCAAAGTGTGAAGAGAATGGGAGGATATTGAAGCAGAGGCGGAAGGAGTGATTGAGTTAAGGAAGTAAGAGACCATGGGAATCTGAGAAAAGAAGTAGAAACAGTGGTGCAGAATGCACACCAAAATTGTATCGTCTTGAAATAAGACGCTTTACAAATTTAAGTGGTATTTAGTGTACTGAGGAGAGAAATGCAACTCTGCCACATGAACTTGCAATTATGAGAATAAACTATAGTTTACTTAAGTGATGGACATTCCTGTCCCTTTCACACCGTTATTACTGTTATGAGAACAGTCAAAGTTAAATATGTCTATATAACATCAGTGAATCTGAGCTGAGTCTTGAATAATTGTTTAGAAGGTGAGCATTCACAATTCAATTTTTAATAATGAGTTTGAAGCAACACAACAAAAATAATGATAGCTCACTGCGTTTTGGGTCATTTCCTTCATCAGGAGCTACATTATAACGATTCTTACTGTTCTTCAGTTTTTATAAGTCATCTAAAGAATAATAAAAAAATACAATCAGATTCACTTCTCTTAAATATGTTGCCAAGTTAGTACTTTGAATCTCAGATGGAGTCAAATTATAAATCACCTGGCTGATTTTTGCCAAGAGTCCTCTCAAGGTAAAATGTCTTGAGATTTACTTGAACTTCATGCACGTCTCTTTCTTTATGGACCTAAGTACGATGAATAAAAATCAAAGTGAAAAAGGGGGGCAGGGGAGTTAGCCCCATACTTTCAAAACGAATTCTTATAAGGTGCATGGAGATTTATATTGAGGGTTTACCTATCTAACAGTGATTATAGGGGATCATTATCTTGGTGTCTTCATTCAGAACCTCTTTTATAGTGAGATGCTCCTAGTGTGGAGAGATAAAGTCTGCCCACTAAGAGATAAGGGGACATCAGAAATATTAATTGTAATGACATCTTGTGGATGCATTTACTAAATACAGAATGTAAAGGTGAAAGAAATAAGAAGAACAGTGCCCCAGCGACGATATGTATGGGGACAATATTACCTGATACCGTATTAGTTAGGTCTGAAACATATTAGATACTCACATATAGCAATACAGAAAGAGAAAGACATGCATTCATGTTGTGGTTGCAGAGAGCATAGATAAGGCAGAGTTATAGGTCCAGTGTTTATTTGATGTACTGTAGTGACGTAGGATAGCGTGTTGTGTGTGTTAGGATTGAAATAAGCGGAAGATGAAGTCAGCAAGGTAGCGTGGTAGAAGCAAGGTTGGTGTATTAACTTGGCAGAAGTGTCACCATTTTCTTATGTTAAGGCCTAGCACATGATGAAGAGAAGAGAAAATAGGCCTTGGTGGGGGACCTGTGACTCTGGTAGCTCAGCTCCAATAACAAATCCCTGTTCCCATTCCCCAGGACAGAAGCCGAGGTCAGAGTCACCCATGGTGCACAGATAAGCACTAATTGTATCCAGCTAGTGGGAATGGAACGTTAGCAGAAAGGGATGCACCCTTTGAAGGACAAATTCATGAGATTAGGGCACAAGGCTCTGTGATGCCAATGAGCCAGGCGAAGATTTAGAATACTCTGCCCTCACCCTCAGGCTGACAGCTCATATGAATTATACCTAGACATGCAACTTAATCAAACACATCCTTGAAATTCAGACTCAATAGTGCTGCCTGGCCATGTCATGCCTGGGCACCTGGAGATGGGAGAAGATAAGGGTGAGCCGTGTCTGAAACGTCTTGTTTTTGGGACAGAAGGAGCGTAGGTGATGCCAATACATTTAGCACAAGGTGTATGATCCTATTCATAAGAACCCACCAAACACATACCTAGGTTGATAGTGATGATGTAGGGGACCACATGTCTAGGGGAATGGGGGTAGCACAGATGTGGCCAATCGGTCAAGGGTCTATAGGGGATATTAGCATGTTCTATAGGCGGTAGTCAATTATGGTGTTGGGATTATGCTGTACTCATTATTATGCATATTATTGTTAATTTGTTAAAATCTGCACTATATAAGCTGTAACCCTTCGAGATTAGGAGAGCTCCATGTCGGTTTGGTTCTATGGGACCATCTGAGACCCTTTTTGCATGTAATAAACCTTGTTTTCCCTTGCAAAGAGGTGGAGTGTTTATTTTGTCTTTTGGATTGCTTTCGTCCTGCAGTTTTTGGGCTGCCATCCTTTCAAATTGGTGACTCTGACTTGATCCTAGACTCTCTTTGTAGTCGGGGGTGTCCCAGCTGCACATCACGTGGTGCAGCACATCTACAGTGACCCGTCCCTGTGCATGACTTGACGAGAGGTTCACAGACGCGGTGTTGCCAGAAGGCCTGTCTGCTCTGTGGAGTGGAGCGCTGCTCCCAGATTGACAGGACCCCATATCGGAGGAACACGGGAGATTGTATAGATGCAAGTACACCTTTGCAGGAGAAAACAATAAGGAGAAAGTGCATGTGTGAAGTGAGTTGATGGGGAGTGAGTGAAGTATGACAAGACAATATGGCAGTATAAAGTAGTTTTGTAGAATGTGACGTCACAGTATATATTATGAGGTAAAAGTTGACGACGAGTAGCGGGAACTTCTATTGTGAAGGAAAGGCAGCGCTGCAGGATACAATTAGATGTGAGGACCATTATATGGAGATCTTGGGAACCCTTGACTCAGCCAAAGGTGCAAGGAGGTACATTTCTGTATCCTGAGACAAGGGGATAGAGGATGGGTCTACACCATTTGTAAATAAGTGTGATTTTGTTGTGTAGGTCCATTATATTGTGACCTGGGATCCCTTTGCCCGGTAGAGGGGACATAATGATGTAAATGCCCTTGTCGCAAAGTGGAGATTGAGGAAGGCTCTAAAGCATTGTGTATATATTTGTGTTTTTATTGATTTGTGGATAAAGGTGCTATTGAATTGTTGTGTATGTGGAGAGTTTTATGGGGTACTTAGTGTGTGGTTTGTGGGGGGATGAGGGAAGGGAGGGTTAATGGGAAGGCTGGACAATAGTGGGAGGGTGAGTAAGATTGGTACAGCTGGATCAGTGTCTATGAAGTAGGAAAGTGTTACAAGATTAGGTTTGGTTACAACATGAATTGCCTGACGATAATTGATTGTGTGTGTACAGCACTACTGCTGTACCAGGAAAATATAATGAAGTATCACAAGGAGTGGGCTGTTTATATGAGAGGGGGAATGTATAAGCCCTAGCCTGAAGAATGAACAAATAATTGATACGTTTTGAGTAATCGGGACACTTATCTGGCAGCAAAAGAAGTTTAGGAATAGAAAAGGCGTTCTCTAGGGAAATAGCAGATAGCACGCAGAAGGCAGAGGTGAAGTTAGTACAAATGAAGTTGGCAAAATGGAGTATAGAAGCAATGGTGATTACAGGTTCACCCGTACAGCAGGTGGAACAAAGTATGGATGTGATAGAAGCGAGAATGGCACTCGAGTGGACCAGGGGGGTTATCAAGGGTAGAAATGGTGGAATAGAAAAGGCATTCTCGAGCTTTGGAGAATAGTAGAGGATTTGGGGGATGTCCCTGAGGATCTCAAAAGAGGAGGGATAGTTATACACATGCCTTGCATCACCTCTGCCACTCCTTGTGCCACAAGGGAGTCTTGTGAGCTGCCTGAAATGCCTGCCACACCCACAGCCCCACCACCCCCACAGCAAGCATCTGAAGGGTATTCTACCCCTGAGTATGTGCCCCATGCAACTTATGAAAATGTCCTGCAGCCTCTAGCAGCATGTGCCACATGCAACCCATTAGTGATGGAAACAGAAAATAGGATGCAAAGAGATTTAGAAACAGTACTCCAAAGGACAGAAGCAGAGCTTGCTCAAGTAACACAGGAGCGGGGAGAAGGGCTAAAAGCGCCATTAGGTGCCAACGAGTGGAGAGCGGGCGATATTTTATTTAGAATTGACAGAACTGCGATTAGAGATGTACATGTTGAAAGCAGCGATGATGTTCGCAATGATGAATGATAAAGGGGGTGTCGGTCATAAGCATTGTTTAGATTACCAATCCATCTGCTGATGCAGAAGCAGCAGAGGAGGAGGAAGAGTGGGGGACAGATGAGGAGCATGGGGAAGAGCTGGTGCCTAGAGTAAGACCAAGAGTATAGATGTTGTGGGGCCTGAGATTAAGAGCATGACTAGGTCATATTGCAGTGGTAAAAGGGAAGCGACGGGAGAGGAATTTACCATGAAGCAGGTGGGATCACAGTTTACATTGTCACATAAAGACTGGCAGAGCACGGTATGTGCCCTGGCCACACATGAAAAGACACAATCTGAGTAAGGCGTTGTCCTCACTCACCCCAGGAGTGGGTAAGTGGATATACACACGTGAAAAATGGACTGCATGTATTACATTGGCAGAAGGAGATATGAAAACCTTATTCGCCGTAGTATTGGGGGACCAAGCAGATGGCATTTGGAAAAAGGATATGCAGGGGTACGGATATGTGATGACAATCATGCTGGAGCGCATTTTAATGATTGTTGGGCTAGAGTGTGGGCTGCACTAAGAACAACATATCCTGACATACCGGACATACAATCAATAATGGCACACTCCATGAAGGAAGATGAAGATCCAGCACAGTATTGATTACATACTCAGAGATGTGGAGGCTTGAGACAGGGCACTCATGGGACAGAAGAATAGCAATATTTCATCACATGTTAAAGAAGGGACTCCTAACGGAGGTGCAGAAAGATTTGGATATGGTAGTAGGGTTTGAGGACAAGGGATGGGCAGAGATTCAGGCAATTATAGTTAATCATTGTAAAAGGCGGCAGGAGAAGGAAAAGGACATAGCAGATAAAACACAGAATGCAGATGCGGAGTTAGTACAAATGAAGTGGAAAACATTGAGTATAGAATAAATGGTGATTATGGGTCCACCCGTACAGCAGGTGGAACAAAGGATGGATGCGGTAGAAGCAAGACCGGCACTGGAGAGGACCGAAAGGGGTAATCAAGGGTATCTGGACAACCAAAGGTTTCATGGTGTGTACCAGTGTGTTTACCAGGGAGGTTGCCCAGGAGGTTATCCATGGGGAAGAGGAGGGTTTCAAGGGGCCCAGGGAGGTACAGGAGGAAGATTTGGCATGATTGGGCTGAGGTGTAGTGGGTCAGGTCCATGTTGGAAAGTGGATAATTATGCACAGGAATATAGGAAAGTGTATGTATATAATCCTGGAGTGTATCCTAGTTTAATGTCATCCCCAGTTACATATCAACAGCCGTATGGATGATGCCCCATGTGTTCTGTACTGCACGATGCCATGCAAGCGCCCCCGCAGGTACGACAGCCACAGTATCAATAGCAAGCACCCATACCCCAACAGATGCAACTTCCAGCACCCAATAATGGACCAGTATATGATCAACAGCAGACGCAACAGCCAGCCCCGCAAGTTCAGGAACAAAATGCTTTGCTGGCACAGTGACATCCTACACAGGAGAAAGTGTGGTGGGCGGTAACCCTTTCGTATTCCTAGGGTCAAACACATATCCTGATTAAGACAGCCCACAGAGAGCCCTGACATTCCCAGTGCTGTCAGTCACTGATGGCCCGGAAGAGAAATCCCTAGTAGGTGTCGAGAACAAATCATTTGTTTTTATGTTTGACACAGGTGCAACCATATCATGCATAAAGGAAGGGCGCTTCACCTTATCAGGTAAGGTAATGGACATGCAATTAATTTGGTTCCATCCAGAGAAGTTTTACCCATCAAGGTATATAACCAAGTGGTATTAGTGCCACTATTATTTTCAAATGCTGCGCCAGTTAACTTGTTGAGAAGGGAATTGTTAAGCAAATTGAACATGGCCATTTCATTTTCAGAGGAAGGGTAGTGTATTCTACACCAAGGAATTGTTACGCTAGGGTCCTTGTGATAACAAGAGCACAGATATCAGTGAAGGCGCTAATAAGGGAGTACCCATGAACCTGCACTTGTATATGAATGGAGTAACCGTGTTGTTGAGATGGATGGCAGGCATTCACAACAAGCCATGCAGAGAGCGTCTGAATGTTTTTTGAAGACCAGCACTACCCCAAGACCATGTCCCAGGTTCCAGGTAATCCCCAAAACCCACCGAAATATCATGCTAGAGATTGTGCATTCACATCTGACTGGGGGACACTTAGGACAATCCAAAACCCAGGCACACATCAGCGGAAAGTTTGACTGGCCAGGTATCCATGCATATATAAAAACCTTCATACAGACATGTGAAATATGTCAGAAAACCAGTAGTCACATCCTATTGCCTGCCCTCTGAATCATTTGCCAATTATAGAAGTCGCCTTTTCAAGGATTGGGATGGACATCATTGGACCTTTAGAAACATCTAGAATGGGCAACAAATATGTCCTCATGATTGTCGACTACGTGACCACGTACTACGTGACTACGTACTGAGGTATTCCCTATGCTGAAACAACACCACCTAGCAAATTCTAAAGCACCTCCTACTGTATTTTTCCAGTGTTGGCTTTCCTAAGGAAATCCTGATGATCAAAGTTCACATTTTATGAGCAAGCTCATGGGGGAAGTCGGGGAACTGCTCCATATTACCATCTTACAAACTTCTGTGTTGTTAATCACCACCAGATGGACTGGCTGGTGAGTTGAACAGACGGAGTACCCAATGGACAGGAAACTTCTGTCGCTGCTGAGAATTGCCCTAAAAGGACACCTTAGACCAGACTACCTCACTAGAGGCAGCTCTTTATGATAATGGACCCCCTTAACTGTACAAATAAAACAGGCAGGTTGGTGTATTATCCAAAAGAGTGAGGAAAACCACGCTGCCACACCAAGCTGCAAAGAAAAGGTACAAGTTATACCGGGATAAGCACAAACATAACTAGAGGTCTAGGATAGAGGTAGGTACCTGAAAAGGACTTGGCAGCTAGTTGTAAGAAAGGAATCTAGAGAAAGGAAAAGAAGGTAAAGGCTTTAACAATTGAAGTCCTATTCAGATGGGCAGAAATATAAGAAATAGAGAAGGCCTTACCCCCACAGTTGTTGAGAAAAGTCCACAAAGAACACAACGATAGTACAAAGTAATAAACAGGAATGGTTAGTAAAGGGTAACTCCCCGGACGGCACGAGGGTCGCAACTAGAGTCAGGATTGTGCAAGGAATTCAGCACAGCATCCAGTTTGCACGTGTGGTAAACCAGGAAGTTCATTAGTCTCTAGCAGGTTACCTCCATAGATAACGAAATAATGCAGTGAACACAAAAGTACAGTAGTTGAAACTTCTTATCGAGGATGACAGGGAGTAACAGCTCTCTTTGCAGACACCAGGAAGTTGCTTATACTGGTGAAGTCTAACCGAAGCGTCAAGGATGTTCAAGAGGAGCAAAAACAATACGTGCAACGGAATGCACAGCCACGCGTATGTATCTGTGACAGGGAACAGTAGCAAGTTCTGATATCCTTGCGGAGATGAATTCAATGGCAGACAAGGAATCAGACAAAAGAAGGTCGGGTAACGTTCCGAGGTCGGAGTCAGGCAGGTAGAACCAATGGCAGACAATGAGCGTGCAATAACAAGGTCGAGGAGCAAAATCCAGAATCAAAAATAGGAGAAGATCCAATTCCAAAACACACGAATGGCGGTGAGAAAAACAAACGCTAATTAGAAGCACCAAGTTTCGTGTCACTTGAGTTTTTATGGAGAAAAAGGCGTGAGCTACCTACACGCGTTGATTCGCTGGGGCGCGCCTGAGCCAGCTGATAAAGGAAACGCCGCCCGGGCTAGCAACATGGTTTCCCCAGCAACCCCCAATGCTGCCAGAACGGGGAAAGCGAGGAAAGATACCCAATCCGTTAGGCAACGGATACGCTGCAGGTTGAGGTGCGTGGACCGGAGCCTGGGTGTAACAGCATCCGCCCCCAAAGAGAGCGGCAACCCCCTGGAAGTGTGGAAATCCCGCAAAAGGTCAGGTGAATGGATGTGAGACAAGGGTTCCCAAGTCCTCTCTTCTGGGCCGTAGCCCTTCCAATCAACCAAATAATACAAAGAACCCCCAGAGACCTTAACATTCAGGATACGGGCCACCTCAAATTCTTCCTCCCCATCCACCAGAACAGGAGCGGTATGGGCCTGCAGACGGGTGTCAGGCGGACAAGGTTTCAATAGGGAAACATGGAACACTGGGTGTACACGCCAAGAGGTAGGCAAGGATAGGTACACCGCCACAGGATTGATCACAGCCGAAACCTTAAAAGGACCCACAAAACGAGGCAAGAGAGATCTCTTACCGGAAATGCACAAATGACGTGAAGACAACCACACAGACATGCCCACACGATATGTCGGAGCCGGGGTGCGATGGGCATCCGCAAACCTCTTTGACCGCACCTGGGCACATAACAAGTGAGACCGTACATCCCAATGTACTTGGTCCATATCCCGCGCACAAGCCAGGGCTGCCAGGTTGTCTATAGGCAATGTGGGATGCAGTGGCAGTGAGCGGGGGTGATAACCATACAAGGCGGAAAATGAAGAGACCTTAGTGGCAGAATGCATAGAGTTGTTGTAGGCGAATTCAGCCTGAGGCAAGGCGGTCAACCAAGTAAGCTGATATTGTAGGCATAAGCAGCGCAAATACTGCTGCATAGTGAAATTAGTACTTTCCGTTAGACCATCGGTCTGCGGATGGTATGATGATGAGCACCTGCCGTCAACAAGCAAGGAAACGGTAAGGGCCCTCCAGAAATGAGAAGTAAACTGGGATCCCCTGTCGGATATCAGGACCGAAGGTAGGGCAAAATGCTTGAAGATGTTGACCACAACCAATTCGACTAAAGCAGGAGCAGTTGGGAGACCCACACAGGTAATGAAAACGGCGTATCTGGTGAAATAATCGATCACTACAAGAATGGTGTCGAAACCCTTGATTTTAGGCAATTCGACCACAAAATCCGTGGCCACCGTCTGCCATGGTTTGTAGGGAACCAGAAGTGGGTGTAACAAGCCCATAGGTTTCGATCTGGAAGACTTACATTGGGCACAAATAGAGCAAGAGGCCAGATGGTCGATAACGTCTCGGTTCATGGAAGGCCACCATGACCATCTATGCAAGGACTCAATGGTTTTCTGTTGACCAGGATGCGCTGCTACCGCAGAGTCATGAGCCCATTGAAGAACAAGAGTGCGGGCCCGGCCAGGTGGTACATAGATCCTTCCCTTGAAATAAGGTAAGCCATGAAGGACTTCAAGCTCATAATCGGTGATAGTAGTTGGATTGGAACTAACCCATTCCTCCAACATAGCACGCAATGACGGCTGAATAGCGCACCCACAGACCACATTGTCCCGGAATAAAGGAGTCAGTTCCGCCCTGATCTGTGGGGCACCCAACTGTAAGCGGTACAAAGCACCGGCAGCGACCTGAAGGCGTGCAGGTCGATAGGTAATAGAGAAATGGAACTGCAAAAAGAACAAATGCCATCAGGCCTATCGTGCGGTAAGGCACTACATGGAATTGAAAGCCAGAGGCTTCTGTGATCGGAATATACCGTAACGGAGTGTTTGGCCCAAAACAGGTGGTGTCTCCATTCGACAAACGCCTCTTTGATGGCTAGTAGTTCCCTTTCCGTGATTGCATAATTATGCTCAAAAATCGTGAGTTGCCTTGAAAAAAAGCTACCGGATGAATATCCCCGGAATGAGGACAGGCCTGGGACAGAATAGCACCAATAGCGAAACCCGTTGCATCTGCTTCAACAAAGAAAGGCAGATCAGGATTGGGATACTGGAGAACAGGGGCAGTAGTGAAAGCTGCTTTCAGCCCTTCAAATGCCACTTGAACCTTTTCTGACCATGCAAAAGGGACCCAGGAGCTGGTCACGGCCGTGAGTGGGGCCGCCAATGAAGAGAAGGAATGGATAAAGCGCTGATAAAAATTAGCAAATCCTAGTAAGGATTGTAGACTCTTGACTGAATTCGGGACTGGCCATTGTAATACTGCTTTCACCTTTGAGGAATGCATTTGGATACCCTGGCTGGTGATATCGAACCCAAGGAATTCAACTTTGTGGGCTTGAAATACACACTTCTCCAACTTGACAAAGAGCTGATTTTCTCAGAGTCGTTGGAGAACCGTAGAGACATGTTTTATATGCTCCGTGATAAAAGGAGAATATATTAGAATGTCGTCCAAGTAAATAACCACAAATTGATCGAGGATATCGTGGAACACGTCGTTCATGAACGCTTGGAATGTAGCCAGAGCGTTGCAGAGTCCAAAAGGCATCACAAGGTATTCGTAGAGGCCAAAGCGGGTTTTAAAAGCCGTCTTCCATTCATCTCCGCTTATGCGCACCAGATTATATGCCCCACATAAGTCTAGTCTGGAGAAATATTTAGACTGTCCCAGTTGATCAAGTAACACCGAGATCAAAGGAAGGGGATACTGATTCTTAACAGTCACAGAGTTAAGGGCCCTGTAATCAATACAGGGCCTAAGGTCCCCTTCTTTTTTAGGTACAAAAAACAGGGGTGAAGCCGCCAGAGAAGTAGATGGACGGATGAAGCCCATAGCTAAGGCCTTGTCCAAATACTATTTGAGTACCTTGTCCTCCTGAAGAGACAACTAATAGACTCTGCCTGATGGTATTTTAGCCCCCAGAATCAGCTCAATAGGGCAGTCATAAATACGATGAGGCGGAAGGGTCTCAGCCATTTTTTTTGTCGAAAACATCTGAAAAAGAGGAATATTCACAAGGTATCTGTGTAATGGATTCGACTGATATCGTCCCGATGGATTCTGAAAGAGTTGCCAACAAACGACTGGGGGGGCTTGAGATGACTTCATGTGCAGTGAAACACTGACCGTTACAAAATGCGGAAGGGAACTGAATAACACCCAAAGCCCAATCAATCTGAGGGTTATGTAACTGTAACCAAGGTATTCCCAGAATGATTCTATAGGCTGGTGCTTTAATAACATCAAAGACTATTACCTCTGAGTGTCCATCCGCTTTGCTCATAGTTAAAGGCTCAGTTTGCTGGAACACCAATCCGGCGACCAACGCTGAGCCATCAACAGCACTAACTGATTCGGGTTGGGGTTTTGCTGCTAAGGCCATCCCGGATGAGTCGGCAAATTCCAGGTCAATGTAGTTACCCGTGGCCCCAGAATCTATGACCACGGGAGCAGAAAAGGACGAACCTGAAGCCTTTGAGAACGTGGCTGCGAAGTGAACCAGGGAAGGAGGGCTGGCAATGATTGAGTCCAAAGCAGACTTTCCCAACAAACGGACTCTTGGTACAGTCTGGTAGTAGGTGGTCTGTTGATCCACAATACATACAGAGATTGTTCTTCCTACGGTGTTGCCGTTTAGCAGGAGTTACAGGACCCCTAATGGTGCCGATCTGCATAGGTTCCGGGGCGGACTGAATTGAAGATACAGAGTCCGGGACCAAAGGGGGCATCACAGGTCTTTTTTCGCCCTTCCTTTCCGCTCTATGAGCGTCAATTTGGAGAACCAAATCCAAAAGTTCACCAAAAACGGTAGGAACCACTGGAACAGTAGAAAGAGTGTCCTTTAATTCATCTGAAAGGCCTTGGTAGAAAACTGCCAATTTCTTTTCTTCAGGCCAATCGGTTTCAGCAGGCAGCTGATTGAACTAGGCCAAATAGGCAATGAGGGTGGTAGAACCCTGCCTGAATTTGCGGAGTTCAAGATCAGAAGCTTGAGTAGTATAGCGGGTATCAGACACTCTACTCATGGCTGAGAGGAGGGTATCGCAATTGTAAACAACATGGCTATTAGACTCTAAAAGAGGATTAGCCCAGGCAGCCGCTGTGCCCCCCAAGTGTGACAGTACAAAAGCAGCCTTAGTGGTGGACGTAGGGAAAGAGGAAGGCCAGCACAGAAAGTGTAGTTTGCACTGGTTAATGAATGTGCGATACTGCTTTCGATCCCCTGTAAAGCGCTCTGGAGGAGCAAGGGGAAATTGGGTAGATACCACTACGCAAGTAGGGTCTTGGCTAGGAGGGGGAAACCCCAAACCGGAATTAGAAGCACCTGTTGCTCCTGCTCCCTGCGAGGCAGATGACATTACTATGCCCTCTAATTCATCCACCCTCTGACGAAGAGAGTCCTGAGCCACATCCATATTGGTCCTTAGGTCAGACATCATCTGCATTAACTGAACTAAAGGTTTCCGAGGTTTCCATTGGTACCCGTTATATTCCGTGGCTTCTAATTCTGTTACTCACCACCAGATGGACTGGCCGGGGCGTTGAACAGACGGAGTACCCAAGGGACAGGAAACTTCTGTCGCTGCTGGGAATTGCCCTAAAAGGACACCTCAGACCGGACTACCTCACTAGAGGTAGCTCTTTCTGATAATGGACCCCCTTGACTGTACAAATAAAACAGGCAGGTTGGTGTATTACCCAAAAGAGCGGGGAAAACCACACTGCCACACCAAGCTGCAAAGAAAAGGTACACAAGTTATACCGGTATAAGCACAAAAATAACTAGAGGTCTAGGATAGAGGTATGTACCTGAAAAGGAATTGGCAGCTAGTTGTAAGAAAGGAATCTAGAGAAAGGAAAAGAAGGTAAAGGCTTTAGCAATTGAAGTCCTATTCAGATGGGCAGAAATATAAGAAATAGAGAAGGCCTTACCCCCACAGTTGTTGAGAAAAGTCCACAAAGAACACAACGATAGTACAAAATAATAAACAGGAATGGTTAGTAAATGGTAACTCCCCGGACGGCACGATGGTCGCAACTAGAGTCGGGATGGTGCAAGGAATTCAGCACAGCGTCCAGCTTTGCCGTGTGGTAAAACAGGAAGTATGTTAGTCTCTAGCAGGCTACCTCCATAGATAACAAAATAATGCAGTGAACACAAAAGTACAGTAGTTGAAACTTCTTACTGAGGATGACAGGGAGTAACAGCTCTCTTTGTAGACACCAGGAAGTGGCTTATACTGGTGAAGTCTAACTGAAACGTCAAGGATGTTCAAGAGGAGCAAAAACAATACGTGCAACGGACTGCACAGCCATGCATATGTATCTGTGGCAGGGAACAGTAGCAAGTTCTGATATCCTTGCGGAGATGAATTCAATGGCAGACAAGGAATCAGACAAAAGAAGGAGCGCGCATTAACAAGGGCGAGGAGCAAAATCCGGAGTCAAAAATAGGAGAAGATCCAATTCCAAAACACACGAACAGCGGTGAGAAAAACAAACGCTAATTAGAAGCACCAAGCTTCATGTCACGTGAGTTTTTATGGAGAAGAGGGCGTGAGCTGCCTACGCGCGTTGTTTTGCTGGGGCGCGCATGAGTCAGCTCATTAAGGAAACACCACCTGGGCCTGCAACATGGTTTCCCCAGCAACCGATAACGCTGCCAGAATGGGGAAGTGAGGAAACATACCCAATCCTTTAGGTGACGGATACACTGCAGGCTGAGGTGCACGGACCGGAGCCTGGGCGTAACATGTGTACCATCCCCAAACAGATGGTTTGGTAGAGAGATTCAATAAAACACTCAAAATGATCCTAAGAAAGTTGGTAGATAAAGATGGGAAGGACTGGCACCGTACTATCCCCTCTGCACTGTTTGCATTAAGTAAAACCCCTCAGGCACCTACTGGATTCTCTCCTTTTGAACTACTCTATGTTAGAGAATGTAGAGATGTCCAGACATGCTCTGAGAGACCTGGGAAGAACGAGAAGAGGCACTTATTCCCCTTTCGCAAACAGCTTCCAGATTGAAAGAGCATATGAGACTTGTTCGAAATATAGTCTATATTCATATGGAAAAGGCCCAAATCCAGTATAATTCCTCCTATGACAAAAAGGTGAGCTTAAGATCGTTTTCCCTAGGACAAAAAGTACTGGTCCTTTTACCTACCTCAGAAAACAAGCTTGTTTCTAAGTGGCATGGTCCATATGAAATACTGGAACGAGCAGGAACCTGTACTTATAAGGTAGCACAACCTGACAGGAAACAGAAGGTCCATCTATATCATGTAAATCTCTTAAAAGAGTGGAATGAAAATCGGTCTGCCACCAATTCTACGATACTATCCTGTTTTGTGCCAGAAGAGATAGACAACTTTGAATTAATTCCTCAAGAGCCATCTAGTCAACAGCAAGAACATGTAAAAATGTAATTATATCGTTTCCTGATGTATTCACAGAGAAACCAGGAAGAACATTAGAACACCTAACGGAAAAGTGGTTCATCTGAAACCATATAGACTCCCGAAAGCCTGTAAACAGATAGTGGTTGAGGATGTGAATAAAATGCTAAGAGCGAACATTATCGAACCCTCTTCAATCCCATGGTCACCAAACCTGACTATTCCTGGTTTTGCATAGATTTCCACCAAGTTAATGCCATTTTCAACTTTGATGCTTATCCCATGCCATGCATCGATGACCTAATTGTTAAACTACAAAACAACACCTTTCTATCAACCCTAGACTTAACAAAAGGGTACAGGAATGTCCCAGTATATGGACCTGATAAAGAAAAGACATATTTCTCGACACCCCTAGGACTATTTCAGTTCGAAGTGCTCTCTTTTGGCTTAGACAGGGCTCGAGCCACTTTCCAATGGCTTATGGACAAAATATTACAGCCCTACTCTGATTTCTGTGTAGATTATATTGACAATATCGGCATTTATAGTAAAACTTGGGAAGACCACCTTTTCCATCACTTTACTATTATGAGAACCCCTTAAATATGCTGGTCTAACTGCCAATCCATCCAAATGCAGACCGGCCCAATCAGCCGTGAAATACCTCTGCTTTTTTGTAGGTAATGGTAGTGTGCAACCTCAATGCGAGAAAGTGATAGCCATATTAGATACCCCTAAACCTAAAACTAAAAGGGATCTCAAAGCATTACAATGGTTAATCGGTTATTACTGTAGATTTATCCCAAAATTCTCAGACAGGAGAGCTAGGCTGACAGATAAACTAAAGGACGCTGAACCCCAGAAAATCCATTGGGCTGAAGAGGGGCTGAAGAGGATGATATATGTTACAACAACAAAAAAACAAACTCTGTGTCAGAACCCGATCCTAAAGGTGGTAGATTTGTTTTAAAGAATGGGTATTGCAAACAGATGCCTCCCTTACAGAGCTAGAAGCAGTCTTATCACTAATTTGTGATGGAATGGAACATCCCATCTTGTTTACGAGTCGCAAACTTTTCCCATTGAAGAAAATTACTCTGTGATGGAATAAGAGGCCCTTGCCATCAAATAGGCCATTTGTCATGGACCATTCTCCACTAGTTTAGATTAGCCAACATAAAAATTCTAACCCTCGAGTCATATGATGGTTCTTAGACCTGCAACCCTAATGTTTCACTGTGGAGCACCGAAATGGTAAAGACCAAGGGAATGGGGATTTCCTCTCTTGGATCCCCTGTGAAACAGATGCAGCTATATCATGTAGGGGAAGGGTATGTGAGAAACCTGAAGGTGTCTCACCCGCTAGTCACCAGGCAACTGTCATCAAGGTGGCCAGAACATGGCATTCACTTTTGAATTCGGTTCCTTGGGATGGCCCAGTGTGGGAGGATCACCTGGATGAGGGATCTTTGGGGAGTGGAAGTGGGACACCGAAGGGTGAGACATGGTATCCCCTTCCCTGTACCACCTTTTCCCCATTGTACCTGGTAGGATAACTAGGAACTCAACCCCTCCTATCCTGACAAGAACACTTTCTCACGGACAGCTCACCATAAGCAACAACGGACTAACACCTGAGCCGTATACCTGACATTTCCCAACACTTGTGTACGAGCGCGATATAAATAAAATATCATTTCATTTCAATACAATGGTCAGGCAAGGTCAGACAATTGCGGATCATTACACAAGTGACTTCCATCATACTCATAAAAGGCAAAGCAAGAAAGCACACTCTGAGCGAGGCAAAGCACACTAGGAAACAGCAGTTCCAAGATGGCAGTTTAATATGAGGAGAAAGACGGCAAGACCGGAGAGGGTTTCAAGGAGGGAAGTGCCCTTGACCTTTAAAGAAAGTTACTTTCGGGAACCTTGGAAAGCAAGAAACCTAAGACCAGGAACTAAAGCTGATCAAACCTGCACAGTGTGTCGGAGGCACCCGGGGCTCTCCTGCATCGATATCCAAGCGGGGAGGAGCAATTGCTGCTGTTGTACTGTCCTTGCCTCCTACAACAAAGCAGCGTCAGTAAAGACAGCACAGCCGGTGAGTCAGAGAGACTGATACCAAATCAGCCTGTGTTTTCAACCAAGGTTTCAAGCGGCAACATTGTATTAAGATATCGAAAATGAACAGTGTGTGACACGTATTTGACGAGCGATGCAAATATAATTAGAAACCAAAGGAGTTACTTGACTTTGGGAGTCTAAGAAAAGATACCATAGACAGAGTGGTCCAGCACCACGTGGGTGCTCATTCGAAAGTGTTAGGTATCCAACTAATGCTAAGTGTGAGAAAAGGGAATCTTGAGAGTGAAGTGGTCCTGCAATGGGTCAAGCTAAATCCTGTGCACATTTGAAAGTCGCTGATGACTTAATGTACAATGCAATTTGTCTGAGCCTGGTTGAAGGAGAGTGATTTGGTAAAAGAAAAGGATCTGAGCCTAGCTGAGGGGAATCTGGGGTGAAAGTGAGTCACCCAAGAAACAATATTCTCTGAACATTGTAATAAGGGGATCTGAGCCTGGCTGAGGAGGATCCAGGGTGAACACCCAAATTGAATACTGGAAAAAGGAAAATAACTTTTTGCATCTTGTTTTTTGTACATCAGGTCCTCTGTGTTAAGAGATTTTTAAGAAGTTAAGAGCCTTAGACAGAGAAGGTTCTGATGCTGGTAAAGGAACTGTATCCTTGTGCTACAGAAGTCAGAGTGTGTGCTTTGCTCGAGTGAACCACCTTGCCCCGTGCTGAAACCATGGGGAAGGAAGGCCAACGGCCTGAACATCCTGACATATCATTTTGTGAACACTTCTTTCTTTTTCATGAACACTACCCCACACTATTCGTAAATTTGTGGTAATGATTGGCAATAGGTGTTGCAGTGTAGGCCATTTTACTTTGACAAGACTCCACTTGGACTGCATTAATTTATTTGATGGTCGTAGCTCGCTCCCATCTGTAGATTTAAGTTTAGATAGGCGTTTACCATACCCTTGCAAAAGTTCAATAAGCACCCTTGAACTGTGGTCACTTGTGTCTGTCTTTCTGTTGATACCATGCCTTCCTTACAAGCCTGGGCTAGAGAGGAGGGAAGAGCCGGGGATGTCAAGAGAGAGAGGAGCGGCCTAAAGACAACATTCCCTATAATCACATTTGGCACTGAAACCCAGAGAACCCATTAGCTAGTCTGCCTATCTTTATAGAAAATAAACAACATTGAACTGTCAGTTGGTTTCAGCATGGATGATTACTGTGATGCCCTCTTACATGTATTGTCAGAAGTGGTATTTCCAGAACCCGAGATAGAGATCAACCCACACCTGCAGAACAGATCAGCCATGAATCAATGAGGGTGTAACATGTGAGCAGCTCAATCATTGGGTCCTGGTATGGGGGAAACTAGAAGACAGATTGGCTGGTTTACAGCTGGTTAAGTATCCCGGCAATCAACTGATGTTTTGGAGGGAGAATTATTCCATCAAAAGATTAACACTGTAGAATCAATGGTTATTGAAGAGCTATTGCAAGCAACTCCATATTAGTCATCAACATAAGGACACCTGGGAGTTTTACAAGCGGTCATGGTGGACAGAAGAGAATAACCTGCTGTTCTTCTGACAATTCTGCAGAAACTAGGACCCAGAGAAAACCCTGCTGCCTTCTTCATTAATTTTGAAAGGTTGGTGGATACAATAAGCTGTTATAGGGACCGATGGACCAGGTATATCTCCCGGGTGCTAATGGGCGATGCCCAACAGGCCTTCCAAGCATTGAATCCTGATGGGTGAACCCCAGACAATGAACTGAAGCAGTGGACTCTGAAGTGACTCTGGCACAACTGGGAGCTCTACAGGACATGGTTGAAACATCTAAGGTTACAATTAGATGAAACAGGATCTGCTCGAGAAGTGGCTAACCAACAAAAGCTTGGAGGAAGTGCAGTGAATCAGGAATTGTCCCTAGATGAGTTGACTAATCCCTTCCTCCATATTTACAGAAGGCTATTTGGCAATTACATAAGCCTTCTCTGCAGGAAGCCTCCTAAACTGCAGATGCCCTTGAGAGGGCTATATCATTGTGGGACAACCGTATGGCTCCTAGGAGATTTGGAGAACCTCGGCCACTTAGGCGACCAAAGGAAAATGCCCAGACAATAAAAAAAACATCTACAGAACTGTTAATCCCAGGGAAACAACAACCTAGACCCATTCCACCTGGAGAAGTATGGCAGCCTAGTCCCACCCCTCATTCTGAGCCCATTCCATCTGTTGTATGTGTGCAGCAGCCATGTCATCTGATTAGGTTTTGTCCAGAGAAGGTTAAGGACAAACCAATGAAAATTGGCCTCCTATAATCCAATTATACTATATCTACAACCTCTGGCACTGTTATCCCGTTAACAGTAGCAGAGCTTGATTCTGAATATCTGGCCGTTCTGTTTTTAGATGGCGAGAAGAAAGGAGAGCAAGGTGCATGGGCATTTCCCACCACTAGGGAGACACACAACCAATTTCATATCCCGGTAAGGCTACAAGGAATTCCAACAATGGCTTTCCTAGGTTCAGGGAGTAACAGGACAACAATCAGCTAGGATCTGGTTTCAACCACGGACTTGCTACACGATTATTTGGTAAAGGACAAAATTACTGAGTTAAAATTACAGACCCCACAAAAGACCTAAAACTCATACCACCAAAAGTTCTAACTACTAAAAGTTCTGGAGGGGTCAGTAAAAAAAAAAAAAAGACTGCAGGGGCTGCCTGCAACACCCCACTCACCATACTTTACAGTATAGTGAGTGAGGATTGCGGGGGACACCGCCACAGCTGACCCAAAATCCTGCTAACCAGATAGAGCATTGGGATTCTGTGGGGCCACGGGCCTGCCAATACAAGGTGCTACCTGGGTCATCCCTTCTCTTATTTGACCTCTGTCTCCAAGAGAGCCAAAGAACATGAAAATACAGAACCCCCATGGTTTGAACATCAGAAGACTCAATGAAACCAGACAGATAGCAAGAACAGGGAAAGGTGTTTGAAAAGAATTGCACAGAAATAAATAAACTATCATATCAGAAAGTATAGAGGTATGAGACATGGCCCATCCCCAGGCCCTGTCAGGGGAGGGAGCCCAATCCCTAAAGCCCCAGCCAGTGTCAGTGCCAGTGTGGATGGATCCCCTCCCAGTTCCTTCTTTACCTTGGGGTCCCAGCTTTAGCTGGGCAATGAATGCTGCAGGGGACACAGCAGAGCCGACAGAGGTCCAGTGGTGGCAGATCACAACATGAAAATAGAGGAGGCAGCACCAAGGCTGGGAGAAGACATCATGCGGAGCAGGACATCACAGGCCAATGCGTCAGCAGCCACCCGGAAGGCTGACGGGGCTCAGACCATGAGCTGCAACAACAGCAGGATGCCAGGGTAAAACCTGCAAGACAGCACAGCCACAGACAGAGGAGCCCAGCTCCTGTAGAGAAGATCTGCTGGAGATCCCACAGCTCAAGCTACATCCACTAAGTCACCAGGGCTTTTTTAATATTCCAATTTGCCCTGAAACCCAGAGACTCCATCTGCCAGTCTGCCCATCGTTATAAAAAATAAACACCCTTGAGCTATCTATTGGTGTCAGAGTGGTTGATTTCATTGATTCCCCGTCACACATTATTACTATGTACCTTCTCTTAATTCAGAGTCACTATTTCATTTCAGAACTGATCACTACCCATGAACGTTTCGATGTCCTCCCAGGGCCATGCCTTGTAGGTAGCAGCTTATACGGCTTTGAAAGAATAAAATCATTCAGCGTGAAGAGAAAATAGCCGACTCCCAGGATCACTTTGCCCCAATGTAGACTAACATACATTTTCAGATGGCAAATTAGGCTTGCAATGAAAAGCATGGATCAAAGTAGGAATCTCCCTCGCCTTAATCATAGAGTTGATGAGGAGGAGGACCTAAAATGGCCCAGGCCACTTGGAAGCCAAAGCTGACTTCTGTTGGTTGCTTTGGACAAGGATGAAATTCCCTTGTTGCAAAGAATGACTGGTCTCTAATGGTTCCTTGGGATAAGATTCCCATACATATGCATGAAGAAAACTGATAGTAGATATGCGCTTCCCAACATATTCAAGAAGGTTAGCTTATATGAGATTTAAGTTAAAAAAGTAATTCTTTAAAGGCGGAGGTTAAGGTAATTTCATTGCTTGTCACTTGTGGATTTCATGGGTGTTTTACATCTTTCAGTTTGGGTTACTCTGGATACTAAACAACACCAAAGGAAGGGCTCTGTATTCAATGTTTGGCCAGTCTATTATTTATAATACCATTCTGCTTGTCTACGTCACTCGCTGACGAAGGATTGTGGGGGCAGCGGAGAGTGGGCTGGACATTGAGGGCATTACATAAAACTTAATCATGATCTGATTGATGAATTTGGTCCCCCGTCATTGTTTTTGCTGAGTTGTAATGCACAGATTGATAGGAAATCGCTAAGCAAATGTTTTAGCACTGAAATAGTTTCTGCTCTCTGACATGGCTAAGCTTTGACCGAAAGAGAAGAAGATTCAACCAGGGAATCCTCCTGTCTCCTGCACACTATCAGATGTTGGCATAAAGCCAAATACTGTGTATTTTATACAAAGTTCAAATGCAATTTTCAAGCAATGTACATGAAAATAATTTCATCACACAAGGAGAATTTGAAGAAAAAAAGTATATATAATTGTTTCAAAGCAATGTATAAATAATATATGTATAAAACATAAGTAAAAGTACAGAGAAGAAAAGCAAGGTAAGTCCGTTTTCTAGGGCGACGCGTTTAGAGGACTTGTTCCCCTTCTTCAAATAGCCTAAACAGACTGTCAAAGAAACAGAATTTTCAGTGTTACAATCAACTTATTCAAAATGCATATTCCATGTTCAGAATGTAGTTCAGGATGATAAGCAGCATTTTTCAAAATCCCTAGGTCCTAATATTTGACTGTGGTACAGTTATAATACCTACTGGAACTTTTCAAATCACATAAGATCACTCCAGATATTATAGAGGGGCACATGAAAAGTGGTTTATTTGCATTAGGTAATTTCAATGTACGAGACTGAGTAGTGACGTGAAACTATCTAGTACATAATCTGATAGAAGCCCTTTGAGGTAGTTATCTGCTCATAAATAAACATGAACATTGGAGTCTGAAAGACGAGATACTTGACATAATCTAATTTCACTCATTAATACTCACATTTACTCTTAATTGAGTTCACATAAATGGCTAAGCTTTGACCCAGCTGGAGAAGGTACCTGGACCACAAGAGTATAGTGAATGTTATTACAATTGGGCAACTGTTTAAAATCCACCTGGATATTAACACATAGTCCATATGGTGGTGGGTACCCACCTTAAGGGGTTGGTACCATTTTCACAGCATTTTTCGGGAGGAGAATAATGCACAGTCTACTAACGTCTTGTGTCATAGCTGAAAGCTCTGGGGCAAACACATGTTTATTTAAAGTTGAAAGCATACCTCCTTTTCCTGCATAGGCCAGTACATGATATACCCAAACCAACAGTATTTCCAGAGTTTATCTGTTCACTGAGAATCTTCATGTTAGCGCTCTCCAACATTCTTTCTCCATACAAAGGGCTGCCAAATGTGTCTGTTCCAGATCCAGATCACTGCAGAAAGCCTAATGGGCTGTTCCCATTGTCGTTGTCCTTGCTCAAGAGTTTTGAAGGGAATTGTCTTGAACCATTTTTATTTTCAATACGAATTCAGCCTGAGAGTCAGCACTATCTGCCAACTTTACAGTGGTGTCTGCAAAGACATTGCCACAACATACCTCTCTATCTTAAGGGTGGTGTGCTGCACACTTGAAAATATCTGTCTGTTTGAGTAACATGTCATGTGGCCCTCTGTGTGGCATTGAAAGAACATCATTATTTAAAACAATGGCATGGTCAGAATGGATGTTCGATGGAACGACTGAACAAATACAAACTCAATGGCTGCTTCAGTTCTGGAGTGTTACTTGAGTTCTGCAACATGACACTGAACAAAGGGTACACTACAGTTGAAACTCTGCCAGCTTTTGGGATACGTACTGATGCATTGCATAATGAAATGTATGACTCGGTCAAAAGACAGGGCAGATTGGGTCACAAGACAAAAACCTGTGCCACATGGTTAGACCAGAATGGATCATAGGCTGTTTTGGAAACTCAAAACGAAAGGATGGGAAAAATCAGGGAATGAACAGGGCAGATTTAATGAAGAAGACAGAGGCATGGACATTTTAGAAACATCTATGCAGAAGGGGGTGAAAATTCAGTGCCCAAAAACAACTGCACTAATAACAAAACACACTTTACTAAGGTGGAAATTATAAGAGCTATAGAATAGTTTAAACCTGGAAAAGTTGCACTCAGAGTTATTATTATTAATTTTTTTTATTTACATGTTTATTAATTTTATATACAATAAAACATATATCCATAAACATTGCAAGAATTGAAATTTACAACTAGGTTCATCACAATCATGGTACTTAAAAACCTTATTAGAGGAGATATTACAGCTTCAAAACTGGAATCAGTCAGGATACAACAAATTGACAACAATATTACAAATCTAAAAATCTAAAAATCTGCACCAGATTTGATCGAATAAATTCATTTTCTTGTCTCTGTAAAGGATTATCTTCTCAAATCTTGACACTTGTTTTAAATCATCCAACCATTCTGAAATCGTTGGCCTTTCCTCACTTTCCCACTTCCTCAAATTGATTTTTTTGTCGGAATTCGCTGCCCTGAAAAACCAGCTTCTCTGTGGGAAAGAGAGATCTTCCACCATGTCATCTTCTCCCAAAATTACAGTCGTATAATCATAATCTTTGCGCAACAGAAGAATCTCATTCATCTTCTTAGTGACCCCTCTCCAGAGAGATCTTAACTCATAGCAGTCCCAAATCATATGTGCAAAATTTCAACCAGCATGCTTACACCTCCAACAGGCATCTGAATCAACTTAAGCTCTTGCATGTAGTTTTTGTGGCGTCCAAATAACTCTGTTTAAAATTATGATTTGGCGACTCCTTTCCCCCAGATTCAAAGAGTTTAGAGCCACATTCTTGCACAGATTCCTCCATCTGCCCTCAGACATCTCTGATCCATTTATTTCTGACCATTTTGACAGTAAGTCCTTATTTGGCCCCTTGTACTGGTCTAGATTTCTGTACACCTTTGAAGCCATACCTGCCAACCCCTGCCTTCATCCGGAATCTTGTTCACTAGAGATTTCTTCAGCTTCCTATACTCCCACATTGTGCAATCTTTGAGATCTTTAACTTGAGTCAATCATTTAAAACTGATCCATTTTCCCCCTTCAACAAGATCCTCTAGCCACTGTACACCTCTCAGCAGCCAGTTTGGCCAGGAAAGAGTCTTTCCATCCAAAATTATGTCTGGATTCAACCAGATTGAAGTAAAACCGTTGTCAGAAAACTCTTTCTTGCTTTTCTTCCAGAGATCTTTCCAACATGACCTTATAAATTTAGTTGGTGGAAACGATTCACAGCCTGTTCATTCCACTGTTGACAGTATTGCTCTGGGGGAAAGTGGAGAAGATCTACTTGCCTCCGCCATTGTCCAGACATCAGTTGAATTTTCAATGAAAGGAACTAAAAGCCGAGCCCCAAATGCCAAATGATAGTTTTTCTTTTTGTTTTTTTTATTAATTTGTTTAGTTGAATAACAACTTTTCAAATACATATAAACATACAATTATTTCATTTCTACTCATTTCATTTAAGATAAAACTTTCAATCAAATTTCAAATTTCATGTTTAAAATCCAACCTTAAAATTTGCAATTAACTTGTAATTCTAAAACTCACTTGAATGAACACGCAAAATCAGAGAAAGAAAGGCAAAGCACAGAAGGTATGAGGGTATGAGGGTAAGGGTAAGGGGAAAGGGAGGCGGGAAAGAGAACAGCTCCAACCTGACTTGATAATGTGAGAAATTCATCATCCTTCCCCTTCACCCTTCCTACTATGACTATCTTCGGGTACTGTCCTTTCTAAGAAGTGTACAATTGCCACTTTTACCGATACTTTTGGGCATGTAAAGACCCATTGCCAAATTTCCTGTGCATTTAAATGGACCGTAAACTCAAACACTCTTTGGAAAAATTGTTTGTGAATCACAATCAAGGCAGGACAATACAACAATAAGTGTTTCAATGTTTCAGGTTCACATTCATTTAAGCAATACCGACAATGGGCCTCATTACGACCCAGGCGCTGGACCATGGTGCTATTAGCTATTAGCACCATGGTCCATGCCGGTCTCCGGCATGGTGGATGGCGGAATTACCGCCCCATCACAAGGTTGGCGGGGGCGGTAATTCCCCATTCACCATTTGCCCTTCCCCATTCCCATTTTTGCTCCATAGGGCATAATGGGGATGGGGAAGGCGCTAATTACGGCACCGTAAATTACGGTTGCCGTAATTAGCTCCAAGGTCCCTTAGCGGATTGGATTTTAACGCCTGCAAAAAGCAGGCGTTAAAGCCTCCAACCCGCTAAGGGACCTTGTAATCAGGCGCTAATGGTTTAACAGTGCCAACGCTCTTTACGGCACCGTTAAACCATTAGCGCCAGGGTCGTAATGAGGCCCAATGTATTATGTTTTTCGAGATTATTCCTCTTCGCACCAATACTTCACGAGTGTGCCACAAATTGAACCTAAAGCACATGTACTGAGCTTGAATGTATGGTGAGGGGCATTTAGTCAAATATTCTGCCATTTGTCTATACATTTTTGCTCCAAACAACGAAATGTCAAAATCCTTGTATTGTGCACATAACTCAATGTTCTGTATCCAGTCAAGTTGACAAAGTTAAATTTTTGCTCACCCAGGATTGGTCATTAGTAGTTCCAGATCGATAGCTGCTTCTGACATAGCATTATATGTTGTTTTGCACCAAGTTTTTGATAGTGTATTACAATCTGATAGTAAGTGTTTTGCTGCTATGCCCAACACATTGTGCATTTGAATGCTCAGTATACATTTACGTAGTAGGGAGCACATTTTCCATAATAATTGGGAATACAAGGAAAGTGACCCCAATTCGTATCGGATCAAAGGTAGAGGGGTGCAGTTAGGCAAATTCAGAACTTTCTTCCAAAAGCTGGCTTCCATTTTGTTTCAATCTTCTTTTTTTATAGTGCAGAAGGCCTCCATGCCGTATATCAAGATTGGGATTACTTTCATTTTGTAGAATGACAGAACATGCTTGAGTGAGAATTTCCCAAACTTGTATGCTAGTATTTTGGCTTGCGATGTTAGAGCTTGAAGTTTGGAATCTAATTCGATTCTATGATGAATTTGATTAATAGTATTTGAGAACACTATTCCAAGATATTTATAATGGTCCACTTGGGCCAAGATTGTATTTTGAATTCTCCACGGGCCCTTTTGTCTTCTTTTTATTTTAGATGGTTTTGGCATACATGCCACCAGCTGTGATTTGTTGATGTTTATAATCAAGTTGTTCTTTTTTGTGTACGAGTCTAAGGCTTGTAACATATTCTGCAGACCACTAGGGGTTTGGGACATAATTACCAAATCGTCGGCGTACAATAGATATTTTATTTTTTGATTGCCTAGCTTTGGAGCGTCACAGATGATATTAGTGAATATGCCCCCTATGTCCAAGATGAAAAAATTGAATAAAAATGATGCAAGTGGACATCCTTGTTTCAAACCTCTCTCCGTGGCTATCATTGATGTTAGGAGGCCTCCATATGTTAAACATACTTGCATTGTGGTATTCGTGTGGAGTAGCATGATCAAAGTTAGTATGGAAGTAGGACAATTATGTTTTTTCAGTTTATTGTATAGTATGGTTCTGTCAATCGAATCGAAAGCTGCCTGAAAATCAATAAATGCCAAGTATAGTGATTGGCCTTTTTCTGCATATTGCTGTTTTATCAAGTTCACGTTTTATAAGATGTTAGGGGCCGTACCCAACCCCGACACAAAACCTGCTTGAAAAGGATCAATTAGATGTTGGTCTGTGGTCCATTTGTTTAATTCTTTTAATAATAGTCTTCCATAAATTTTGCCCGGCACATCCAGCAGTGAGATTGGCCGGTAGCTGGTTGGAAGTTGGCGATCTCCCTTTTTGAATAGGGGTACAGCTATGGCATGAGTCCAGCTGTTAGGGATTACTTGCTATTGATTTATGGCCGTAAATATTTTGTACAATATAGATGCCCACAATTCCAGATGCAATTTCAGCTGATAGTTGGATAGCCCGTCAGGACCAAACGCCTTCAAATTGCTTGCTGATTTGATCAGAAGCCGTATGTCCTCCTGATCAAATTCTAGATGGAATTTTCGCATAGCTTTGTTATCTTTAGGGCAATCACTGCCAACTGGCCTGGCATAAAGTTTTGTGAAGTGTTGTACCCATTGTTGTTCATTAACTGCATTTGCTTGAATTGCCACCTGTGAGCCAACCGTTGCTTGGTTAATGATTGACCACATTTTTGCTGTGTTTTTAGTGGCTAAAGTGCTTAACATATTTGCACCATCGTTTTGGTACAATTGGGCCCGATGTTGTCTGACCCACTTTATATATCGGTTTTTAGCCTTCCTAAGTTGCGGTGCCTTCTGATCCGGTAAGTTTCTAGCAATGTGCCTTACTTCTGCTCAATATGCTCTTTTTCTCAATTTCAGTGCCAGATTGAGTGAGTGGAGATGAGGTCTGGCTAATGATTTGGTGTATGTTAATTTGGGCTGCTGAAAGAGTTGCATTACATTGCTGTATTCCATTCCCAAATAGCCCAAACAGCCCACATCCCTAGACATTGAATTTGCCAGAAGTTTGTTGAAATGTTGTAAATTTTCCTAAGACCATCTAAGGCGATTCATTCCAGGATTGACACATAAGTGGGCTTTTTGCAGCATATTGTTGCCAAATGATAGTTTTCAAAGTCTGGAACCCCCAGACCACTGCATTCCTGTGAAAGTTGTAGTTTCCATAGTTTTAGACGTGGCTGTTTACCCTCCCATAGGAAGGTCTGGATCAAGTTCTCCATTTTCTTCAGAAAGCACTTCTTGATCTGCAATGGGATCATGCTTAGTACATAGTTTTTGCGTGGTGTTGTTGTCATTTTAATTGCATGCACTCTCCCCCATAGACTTTATCGTAGCTCATTCCATCTTCTTAAATCTGACTCCAAATGTTGGAAAACATGTGATAGATTGACCTCCATCATTATAGACACAAATTTAGTCAGCCAGATCCCAAGATATCGCATCTTGTCAGGACACCAATGGAAAGCAACATTCTTCATTGTCAAAACGGAGCATGATTTTGATGCCGGCAATGCTTCAGATTTCGACCAATTGATCTTGTACCCCGAAACCTTGTGAAAAATGTCAATTTTGAGCAATTAACACTGGGATGGAAGACTCAACATTTTGGATAACCAGCAGCATATCATCGGCGTAAAGCCAGACTTTTTGACAGGCTTCTCCAAAATGAATACCTTCAATTGCCCTGTCTTCTTGCGTCTTCACAGCAAGGAGTTCCATTGCGATGACAAATAAAAATGGGTGACAGGGGGCAGCCTTGTCGTGTCCCCCTTTTGAGTTCAAATGTGCCCAAGACCAGGCCATTTGTGTTCACACTAGCTTTAGATAATGAACATACTGGTCTTATCCAGTCTATCATATTTTTCCCAAATCTGAAACCTTCCAAGGCTGCCAGGAGGTATTTCCACTCTATCCTATCGAAAGCCTTTCCTGCATCCAACAACAAAACCACCACATCCTTCAGATGTTCCTTGCTTTCGAACAAAGTCAACAAAAGTCTTCTCATATTATCCGAGGCATGCCTACCTTTTACAAAACCTGTCTGACTCTGATCTATTATATCCAGCGGAGAGGCCTCCATTCTCAAAGCTAAGGCTTTCGCAAAGATTTTATTGTCTATGTTCAACAAGCTTATTGGCCGATAACTACTTGTTTTGACTGGAGACTTCCCTTCTTTCAAAAAAACGGATATAGATGCATGCCTTGTAGACACTGGGAGACAGCCGTCAATCAAAGATGAGTGTTCCGGGAAGATGTTATACAGGTCAGCTGGCAAACTATCCGGGCCCGGACATTCACTGAGTTTAAGGCACCAGCAGCAGTTCTGAGTTCCTCCACACTCAGGTCTTTCCCGAGGGAATCTTTGTATTTCGACTTTATACTTTGCAAATGACAACCATTGACAAAATCCTCAATTCCTCTTGACTCATATGCACCTCTGAAGAGTATAGGTTGGAGTGATATTCCTTGAACATATCATTAATTTCAGCAGGTTCACAGGTCATAATCCCATCTCGCTTTTCAATAGCATTAAACGTCTTTTCATTATCCATAACCATTAAGCGATGAGCAAGAAGCCGATCACATTTTTCGCCCTTTTCATAATACTTGCATCTTGTTCTGAACCGGAGTCTTTCAGCCCTTGAAGTAAGTAGGTCTTCTAGCTTTTCCTTTTTCTTTTGCATGGGACCCAAAGAGCACATAGAACATTTTTGCATGTTTTCTTTTTCAAGAATCTCAATTTCCTCATTCAGCTTCCTAATCTCAGTTTCCTTCTCTTTTTTCTTTTTGCTCGATAGGCCTATCAACATTCCTCTCATGTAGTACTTGAATGTCATGATGCCTACCTCCAAGGAGCCAGGTCCGACCCAGCAACCCCAGAGGCAGGCATCATTCCCCCCAGGGAAGTGCCAGCGGGCCCAAGCTGGGGCCCTTTGGACACAGTCCTGGCGCCTTAGGCGCCAGGCTCATGTTGGACCCCTGTCCTGGCGCCTTAGGCGCCAGGCTCATAAAGCTAGACATGTGTTCAAGTGTTTTAATGTGCACTTACCTGATGCAGACCATGCTGCTACATCCAGGCCCTCTTGAGGCCTGAATGGAACTACTTTACCTGTGGGACTACTTTCCACCTGGGTGTGGTCGGGGAAGGATACATACCTGATCGGTGGAAGGATACATGCCTGGAACTTCTCCCAAAGCTATTTAAACCACGCCCGATCAGCAACTCACGCTTCGCGTTGTTCTGCTCCTCGCAGCTGGACGCTCACCGTGTCAGCTCCTGCATCTGGACTTGAGCCACGCCTGTCAGCATCCTGGGTTGCCTGCAAAGGGAGATAAGAGAGAATTGGGGAGAAAGAAGACCTTACCTGCTAAAGCTGCATCACGGGGACATCACACCGACGATCCTGAAAGGGAAGACATCATTTTAAAAGCATTTCGCTTCGATCGCTGCAGCGCTGCATTTCACTCACCTTTCCTGGGCGCCCTCATCTTCAGCAGCGATCATCCGGATCCGCACCCACTTCCCAGAGCCTAGAGAGAAAAGGCAAGAAAACAAGGTGAGAGAAGGAAGGGAAATAGGAAAAGCTCAGTTTCCTTCTAAGACTTACCTGTTGGGTCATTCCCATTTGATTTCGGGTCCTGCCGCTTCCTGGCATTCCGGACCCCGGCCCCTAAGGGGAAAAAGACATAAGCATTAGCGCTTGCTGCAATAAGACAATGAAAAATTATTATTAAGCTTGAACTTTTGAACTTGCAACAGAACTCTTACAACGCCTCACCTGAATAGTCAAGCTTATTTTGAACTCCCATCAAACCTCAATCCAGTGAAGTAACTGGGTTTCAACGCGCCCCTGCATCAGAAGCAGGATGGAGAACTCATCCTTCCAGACCCTAAGGTGAGACTTCACGGGGAATCGTGGAAGGGTATCGAGGAGGGTTGGAAGGGAGTGGGAGGCTTGAGCATTATTCCGTCAGTAGGTAATACTCCCTTTTCACGCACAGGGGAATATTCCTGCGAGCCAGAAAAGCCAGAGTAGAGGGGCCCTTCCTGTCCATCATCAGAGTCCTGCGCTTCACCATTGAAGAAGCATCAGCACTCGAAGCCAGACCTGCGCCTCCGTGGGAATCAGGTGAGCGTGACAGAACGCGAAGCCTACCCACAATTTCCCACCCGGGCGCTATGGAGACTTCCAAGACAGATCAGCTGGCCCAGCTTTTGGGGGAATTACGGGCAGAAGTGCACTCAGCCCGCCAGGAGACCAACGCTCTCAAAAGAGAACTGATCCTATCCAAGGAAAGAACTGATGACCTGGCCAAAAGGTTATTGCAGGCCCAGGCAGGGCACACTCCTTTACCCAATTCCGGAGGTACTTCCACATCAATGGGTTTGAATAACCCGGTACAAATCAATCTACCTGGACACATGCCTTTGGCCCCGCCTGAACGTTTTGCGGGGGATCCCAAGAAATATGCCGTCTTTATGAACCAATGTCGTTTACACTTTCTATGCAGACCCGGGGCCTTCCCTAACGACCAGACCAAGGTAGCCTTTATACTATCTTACCTCAGTGGCAGTGCTGCTGATTGGTCTATTCCATTGGTAAATCAGGATGATCCCATTCTCCAGGATTTTCAGGGATTCCAGGCCAGCATGGAAAGATTGTTTGCTCGACACTCTCAAGGACAGGCCCTTGATAACGAACTGCTATCCTTACGACAAGGTAATCAGGATCTCCTGTCCTACGTTGCCACCTTTAATAGACTGGTTGTGGAAACTGGATGGCCAGAAAACAAAAGAATCACATTGTTTCATCGAGGCCTGCGCGGAGAGCTTAAGGATGTTCTAGCTCAGATAGTAGATCCACCCCAGGTCTGCGCAGACTACATAGACTTGGTGGTTCAACTTGATCACAGACTTCAAAATAGAAAAGCAGATCGGTTCAAGTACGAAACCCGAGTACCGATCAAAACCCACGCTAACTCCAAGAGTACCGACGTATCCGAACCTATGCAAATCGGCGGTGTTAAAGGACCATTAACGCAGAAGGAACGAGAGAGAAGGCTGCAAATGCAACTTTGTCTGTATTGCAGGACTTCCGGTCACTTTCTTCGAAATTGTCCGGTTAAACCACCTAAGAAGGTGGTTGGAGCCACTGATAACGATTTATTGACACCTGATTCGGGAAACTACCTAGCCCGACAAGCGTAGGGGTCCGCTTGCCGAGCTTGAAAACAAACTCTTTGACCTCGCATTTTGTCATGCCAATGGTGCTCGTGGACCCAAAACAGCCTCAGCAGTTGCATGCTGTAAAAGCATACATCGACAGTGGAGCTATTGGAAACTACATAGACCGTGAATTGGCTTCCAGGATTAAGCTCCCTCTCCACCCGAAAGTAACCCAAGATGTCATTACTACAGTAGATGGAACCGAAATAGCCTCAGGGCCTGTAACGCATTCCACTGTTGAAATGACACTGGTGGGTCAGGATGGACATCGGGAAGCAATCGTGTTTGATGTGATCAAGGCCCCACAATTTCAAGTAATTCTTGGAATTCCTTGGTTAGAAACACATAATCCCAGAATCAACTGGCGAGCAAAGAAGATAAGTTTTCCTGATTGTGAACCAACTTGTTATCCAAGAAATCCAATTATGGGTCTAGACTCAGCAACTTCCACCCCTGTACAGCTACCGTCAGAATACCAAGAATTCCAAAACGTTTTTCAGAAGGAACAGGCTAACACGTTACCTCCCCATCGGTCTTATGATTGCCAAATCGATCTGGTACCCAATGCTCAACTACCTTGTAGTAGGATTTATGCTCTTACGGAACCTGAGAACCTGCATTTGCGTCAGTATTTAGATCAGTACCTAGCCAATGGTTTTATTTGCCCGTCCAAGTCTCCTGTCTCCTCAGCTCTGTTCTTCGTGCCGAAAAAAGAGGGCGACCTTAGAACATGTATAGACTATTGCGCCCTAAATCAAATAACGATTAAGAATCGTTATCCTCTGCCCCTGATCCCTGAGCTTATCGACCAGGTGAAAGACGCTTGTGTGTACACCAAGTTAGATCTCCGAGGAGCTTATCACCTGGTGCGTATAAAAGAAGGCGACGAATGGAAGACTGCATTCCGCATCAAATTTGGGCTCTTCGAATATCAGGTGATGCCCTTCGGTTTGTGCAATGCACCTGCCGCCTTTCAGTACTTTATGAATGATGTTCTTCGGGAACTTATCGATGTCTGTGTCATTGTTTATATTAACGACATCCTGGTGTACTCTTCTTCAGAATCCGATCACAGAAAACATGTTAGGGCAGTTCTTGAGAAATTGCGCCAGCACAGACTATTTGCAAAGCTCGAAAAATGCGTTTTTCATACCACAGAAGTTGAGTTTCTCGGATTCATCCTGACACCTCAAAGAGTCCGAATGGACTCGCGAAAGGTGGACGCCATCCTCAAATGGCCATCTCCTAGCTCGGTGAAGGGAGTTCAGAGCATGCTCGGCTTCGCCAATTTCTATCGAAGATTCATTCCGGAATTTTCCCGAACAGTCCAACCCATCACAGCTCTCCTAAAGAAAAACAAACGCTTTGAATGGACTCTTGAGGCCGAACAAGCCTTTCAGGACCTGAAAACCAAATTCACCTCTGCACCTGTATTGAAGCACCTGCACCCAGATCTCCCTTACATTGTGGAAACCGATGCATCCTGTTCTGCCATGGGAGCTGTCCTGTCGCAAAGAGACCCAGAAACTACCCAACTACACCCTGTGGCCTTTTGGTCCAGGAAATGTTCTCCTCCTGAAATCAACTACGCAATTACCGACGAGGAGTTACTGGCTATTAATTCTGCTTTCAAGGCTTGGCGTCACTACCTTCTCGGGGCAAGACACACCATCACCGTAATTACGGACCACAGAAATTTACAATATTTAAAGACTGCCAAAGCTCAATCTTCACGACAACTCCGATGGGCTCTATTCTTTGCGGAATTTGATTTCGTAATTACCTATCGCCCTGGCTGCAAGAATGGTAAAGCGGACGCCTTATCCCGGATTGGCATGGAAGAACCCAATTCGAGTTTAGAACCTGTGCCAATCATACCTGAATAAAGAATCTTAGGCCTAACTTCATTGCAAACTATTGAGGACATCCAAACGCAAGTAAAACAACTTCTAGACTCTTCAGCCTTACTGGAATGGAGTCAAAAGGGTCCTCATTACACCGTTAAGGATGATTTACCCTACTTCCAGGAGCGGTTGTTTCTGCCAAGTAAAGAATTGCAAGAACTTGTTATTGCCCATCATCATGAATCATTAATGGAAGGACACCCTGGTATCGCTAAAACGGAGGAAAAAATCAAACGCCACTTCTGGTGGCCTTCTTGGAGAAAAGACATAAAGGGCCTCATTACACGGAAGGCGGTGGTCCAGGGTGCTATTAGCACCCTGGACCATGCCAGTAAATTACCGGCACCGCCTTGGCGGAAAGGGGATTTACGCCCCATTCCAAGGTTGGTGGGGCGGTAAATCCCCCTTCCGCCATTGCCCTTCCCCATTCCCATTTCTGCCCCATAGGGCTCTATGGGAATGGGGAAGGCGCTAATTACGGCACCGCAATTTTGCGGTGCCGTAATTAGCTCCGAGGTCCCTTAGCGGGTTGGTTTTTAACGCCTGCAAAAAGCAGGCGTTAAAACACCAACCCGCTAAGGGACCTCGTAGTAAGGCGGTAATGGTTAACGGCCACCATTACCATTAACGGTGGCCGTTAACCATTACCGCCTTCCGTGTAATGAGGCCCAAAGTCTTTTGTATTGTCTTGCGGAATTTGTGCCCAAAACAAGGGTCAAAAGAAAAGGCCAGCCGGCCTACTTCAACCCTTGGATATTCCACCGGCACCATGGCACACCTTGTCAATGGACTTTATAACTGACCTGCCTCCTTGTGCTGGTTACAACACTATCCTTGTAATTGTGGATCTATTCTCCAAAATGGCCCACTTTATCCCTTTAAAAGGTTTGCCTTCAGCTTCCACCTTGGCCAAGGAATTTCTGGAGAATATAGTTCGCATACATGGTTTTCCTTCCATATTAGTCTTGGATCGTGGAAGTCAATTTATCTCCCATTTTTGGAAGAAATGTTGCCAACTAGCACAAATAGATGTGCGGTTATCCACCAGCCACCACCCCCAGACCGACGGACAAACCGAGAGAACCAATCAGACTCTCGAGCAATATCTTCGGTGCATGTTACACCAATCCGAGTTAAATTGGAAAGACATCCTTTGGATCGCAGAATATGCATACAACAATTCAGTGCATTCTGGAACCGGACAAACTCCTTTTTATACTTTGTGTGGTCACCATCCTCGGACCTCTGACCTAGATCCACCTCTGACCCTGGAAATGCCCGCAGTAAATCATCTGCATTCCACAATAACCCGAGCCTTCAAAGAAGCTGCAACTCATTTACAGCAAGCCAAGACAAAGTATAAAGAAAATGCTGATTTGCACCGAAGTAAAACTCCTCCTTACCAAGTAGGAGACCAGGTATGGCTAGCAACGAAACATTTACCCCTCAAGGGCCCGCAAACCTTCAATCCCAGATTCATAGGACCTTATCCCATCAAGGCTATAATCAATCCCGTGGCCTTTAAACTGGATTTACCGTCTAACATGCGTATTCATCCAGTTTTTCATGCATCACTTTTGAAGCCAGTACAACTAGGGACCCGACTGTCCAAGCCTCCAGACCCAGTTCAAATTGAAGGGGAATTAGAATTCGAAGTTAAAGACATTTTAGACTCCAAGGTGTTAAAGTCAAAACTCTTCTATCTTGTTGACTGGAAGGGATATGGACCTCAGGAGAGATCGTGGGAGCTTAGTAACCATGTTCACGCACCTCGATTAATACAAAGGTTCCACCGGAGATTTCCAAACAAGCCAAAACCCTCGGAGGGAACAACCTTGGGAGGGGCCTTGAGGGGGGGTACTGTCATGATGCCTACATCCAAGGAGCCAGGTCCGACCCAGCAACCCCAGAGGCAGGCATCATTCCCCCCAGGGAAGTGCCAGCGGGCCCAAGCTGGGGCCCTTTGGACACAGTCCTGGCGCCTTAGGCGCCAGGCTCATGTTGGACCCCTGTCCTGGCGCCTTAGGCGCCAGGCTCATAAAGCTAGACATGTGTTCAAGTGTTTTAATGTGCACTTACCTGATGCAGACCATGCTGCTACATCCAGGCCCTCTTGAGGCCTGAATGGAACTACTTTACCTGTGGGACTACTTTCCACCTGGGTGTGGTCGGGAAAGGATACATACCTGATCGGTGGAAGGATACATGCCTGGAACTTCTCCCAAAGCTATTTAAACCACGCCGGATTAGCAACTCACGCTTCGCGTTGTTCTGCTCCTCGCAGCTGGACGCTCACCGTGTCTGCTCCTGCATCTGGACTTCAGCCACGCCTGTCAGCATCCTGGGTTGCCTGCAAAGGTAGATAAGAGAGAATTGGAGAGAAAGAAGACCTTACCTGCTAAAGCTGCATCAGGGGGACATCACACCGACGATCCTGAAAGGGAAGACATCATTTTAAAAGCATTTCGCTTCGATCGCTGCAGCGCTGCATTTCACTCACCTTTCCTGGGCGCCCCCATCTTCAGCAGCGATCATCCGGATCCGCACCCACTTCCCAGAGCCTAGAGAGAAAAGACAAGAAAACAAGGTGAGACAAGGAAGGGAAATAGGAAAAGCTCAGTTTCCTTCTAAGACTTACCTGTTGGGTCATTCCCATTTCATTTCGGGTCCTGCCGCTTCCTGGCATTCCGGACCCCGGCCCCAATGGGGAAAAAAGACAAAGACATTGAATGAGCGAATGCAAAGACATTACCTGAACGCTCATCCAGAACTTACACTTCGGGTCGGCGCCATATCTCCGGCATTCCGAACCCCGGCCCCTAAGGGGAAAAAGACATAAGCATTAGCGCTTGCTGCAATAAGACAATGAACATTATTATTAAGCTTGAACTTTTAAACTTGCAACAGAACTCTTACATTTCCTCACCTGAATAGTCAAGCTTATTTTGAACTCCCATCAAACCTCAATCCAGTGAAGTAACTGGGTTTCAACGCGCCCCTGCATCAGAAGCAGGATGGAGAACTCATCCTTCCAGACCCTAAGGTGAGACTTCACGGGGAATCGTGGAAGGGTATCGAGGAGGGTTGGAAGGGAGTGGGAGGCTTGAGCATTATTCCGTCAGTAGGTAATACTCCCTTTTCACGCACAGGGGAATATTCCTGCGAGCCAGAAAAGCCAGAGTAGAGGGGCCCTTCCTGTTCATCATCAGAGTCCTGCGCTTCACCATTGAAGAAGCATCAGCACTCGAGGCCAAACCTGCGCCTCCGTGGGAATCAGGTGAGCGTGACATTGAAGGCTTCCCACACAAATTCTACTTTCACTTCTCCAGTCCAATTCTGAGCCACAAAAAGCCTTGCTTCTTTTACTATTGTGTCCACAATATCATTGTCATCAAGAAGTGTAACATTCATCTGCCATGTATTGGTTTAGGTAAAGGAAAAGTTAGTTTCATTTCTAAAGTGATCGGTGCATGATCAGAAACCCGAATGGGTTTAATATCTCCCACTTTGAAACACTGTGTGCACAAACCTGAAGTGTTGAGGAGGTCAATCCGTGAATACACTTTATGTCTGGCAGAAAAGAAGGTATATTGCTTGACTAAAGGGTTCTGCAGTCTCCACACATCTCAAAGATTCCACTCGGCCATACATTTCTTCAAGGCTTCTCTTTTCAAGCTGTTTGCAATGTCCAAAGTGTCCCCACTTTTTTCCATCCCTGGATCTAGAGTAACATTAAAATCTCCCCCCTACTATAACATTCCTTACATTCACATTCTGCAAGAACTCTGCAAGGGAAACAAAAAAAACTCCCATCTCCACCATCAGGAGCGTAGATATTGCAAATACAGTAGGTAACATCTTGAATTTTCATATTTACACAAACAATTCTGCCATCTTTATCCTTTTCACATTTCATTTCTGTAACTGGAAGGTTCTTTCGAATCAAAATGCATGCCCCTCTAGAACTAGAAGTGAAGGATGAACAGTAGACATTACCAACTCATTCTCATTGCCACTTATCCATGTCCACCTCCAATAAATGTGTCTCCTGAAGCAACGCGACATCCGCCACCAACTCCTCTAATCTTTGCAAAAATCATCTTCCTCTTATTTTCACAGTTTGCCCCATTAACATTCCAGGAGATCACCCGTTAACTCCTCTTATAAAAGGAAGCCATGAGTGGTCTGTGTCTTACCCCTCCTGTGACAAATCCTAGCAATTCAAAGTAACAAATTCTAAAACAATAAAACAATAATAAAAGAAAATAAACAAAAACAGAAAAACCTTCTTGGATTAGAACAACACAAACCTCTGGAACCTCCCTTCCACAATCACGTAGAGAAGGACTGCCCCACTCCCTCCCATGTATTCCATTGTATACTTAAACCAATCAAATGTATCACCCTTGAAGACTCTAAACTTCCATTTTAATTGCATCCTTTTGAGTCCAGCCCATTTGACCCTAGAGTCTCACCATCCTCCAATTTCATCTAATGTATAAGGACTAGTCCACCCCAGCCAAAGTATCTACACTCGGAAGTTAGAATAAATGCAACATTGACACAAAGCATTAATAACAAGGACGCCATCCGACCAAATCGATCTGGTAACCAATTCTAATTTGCAATGAAATCTCAATTAGCCTCCCAACCCTTAATCATTTGGAACACAAAACAAATCCCCTCACCTATTCAACACCAATCACCCTTCAAACACTGATCAAGTGGCTCCCACCCACCTGCTACAAGAGAATTAATTCTATCCAATTCAGAATGCGTTCCTACAAACCACCTCGCACCAATGAAACCGCAAGATCTAACAAACATAACACCCACTACAAAAGTGACCTTTCCTGGTAAAAGTACTTTGAGCGACAACCATATCACATTCCTGGTGCCCCAAGATACAAACCCACCCCTAATGTTGCGTATACTATATTGAGGTACAAAGCTCCAATGCAATGTATCGTAATTTCACCAATCTATAATTAGACTGTTCTAAGTTGCCCCCAATATGTAATTGTAATTAAAAAATAGTATCTACCATCATCATAGCATAGTATAAAGAAACGCATGTAGTAATGAATATACCGTCTCAATTTGGTCATTCACATTAAAAGGTTGAAAACCTCTTAAAGCAGACACTAGGTTAATGCATTTATCTCACATCACCTCCCTCCTAATACACCAAAATAGAGCTAATATATGGAAAGAAGAGTAGGGAACACTGCAAGCATAGAGAAAAAACAGATACTGCATTGGAACACAAAGGCAATCCCATCAATATTGTGCTGACATCTGTTTTCATACCGTTCCGTCACATTCGTCTTAACTGAAAATAGGAAGAAAACAAATAATACGATTGACTTCACACACCCATGCAGGCATGCACTTAATCGCAAACACACACTCAGCAATCAGAATTCCCATCAACCATACTACTAAAATTTTGGTGACGGACTAGACTAACATTTTGATTCCAAGGCGTACCTATGTTGCTCCAATGCCACCCTCTAACACTGTATAATCTCCATCCCACAATCCCTGTCATTCGGGGCCCACCCCAATCATAATATCAATACAACGTGTTACAGGAGTCCGAAAGAAGGCACCATGTGACGCCAAAGGCCGTACAGACACAACTCTACGTCTGTCCGTCATCAGCTGCGTAATGAAATATCAACCCTCAACCAATCACAATGCTATCAGGAAATGGAGGACCCCGGTAATTCCAACCCTTCACACATCAGCTCCCGGTAAATAAAATAAATATTTACACTTTATCCTAACATGCATTAGCATGCATTAACATTGTATTTCTAACAAAACAACCCCTATCCTAATCCTAAAAAGAACTCTGAAATACTTATATACTCGATACTACTATACTATATGTAAACTCACTTCCTGACACTTACTAAATTAAAGAAAGGCACCTACATCAAACTGCACGAGCACTAAAACTCAAGCGAGCATTAAAAATAGCTTCCAACTAACGAGTAAATTGAAGGGAAATTATCATCATATTAATATATTATCTAAAACAATGAAGAGTGTACAATAAAAATAAAACATAAAAGCAACACATAACATTACGCTGAATGAATCTTAAACCCACCACCTCATAAAAACCCAGCATTAAGTAGAATTGTTATCAGTCCTATGACTTTCAGCTTTTAGCCAGCGCTCTGCCTCCACAGGGTCCTCTGTGAGCTTAACCCCATCATCCAAGAAAATCTTTAGGCTTGCAGGCTTGACCAGAATGGTTTTGATTCCCTTCTCCTGTGCCAGATTTTTAGCATATTTACAAGCTTTTCTCAAATCGACAATTTCTTTAGGAAAGTCCGGGTAGATGGCCAGGGGGTCTCCATTCAGCATAAGTGCTCCCCTTTCTCTTGCCACTTTCAGTATTTTTTCCTTCACACTCACTCTTGTTAGCACCAAAATGATTTGTCTGGGTTTTCCTTCTTGTATGTTTTTACCAGCTCTATACAAGAAGTCCAGATCTCCATCACTCAAGATATTCTTTCCCAGCGTCTCAGACAAGACTCCTTTTACTCTTGAATTAAGGTCTTTGTCCAAGTCTGGGTTTTCTTTCACTCCCAGCAAGCGCAAGTTTAGGTATCTCCGTTCTGCTTCCAGCCTTAAGTTCTTTTTCTTTCAATCAGAGACTTCATTGCTCAGCTCTTTGTATGCTCTATAGCTCCCAGCAACTTCCGAGGCCAGTGTTACATTCTCTGTCTCCACTTTAGTCACTCTATTCTCCAGGTGACGTACTTGAGAGGACAGTTCACTTAGGATGATTTTCATTTCTCCAACATCCTGTGAAACCTTCAATAATAACGCATAAATGTCACTGATTCCTGGAATTTCTTCCATGTCACCTCCTTGTTTTGATTTCTTGGGAGTTGGATTGTCTGGAATCTGAATCTTTTTCTTATGTAAAGCATTCATTCCTGGTGTTAATTATCCATAGGCTAGGAGCAGTTGGCTTAAGCTGCTGCTCGGTTCACCAACATTCCAGAATCTCCTCAGAGTTATTTTTTGATCATGGGGAATGATAGGCACTTATCCTCTCAAATCTTTTTGAAGAAATTGAGGGGGTGGGAGGATTCCACCCAGGTGGAGGAGTGGGATCATAGTCCCGATATTTAAGAAAGATGACAGTTTGTAAAAAACAAATTGGTTTTGACAGAGGATACGGTACTAGTGTGATATTTCAGGAATTCAGCTGAATTATTTAATATTTATTAGAATAGGAGACATGCAAAGGATTTCTAATACACGTTGCGAGGTTTCTCTAATCTGGCCCCAGGTACGATAGGGAAGGTAGTGAGGTCATCTCTCAGGCTATCTCAGAAGTATTTGTCTTCATTTTGGGACTGAGGCAACGAATTTGGAGAAAACTGTGGTGCACTGGGGTTCAGGAAGCTGCCCTGTCTTGAGGGAGGGGGTGAATTGTTTATTTGTGATCTGGACGGGCATTGATTCTTGCAGTGTGCCATCTGATTACAATGTTTGCATGCCATGGGTTCTATATACTCCCCAGGCTGCCACTGCTGATTTCCATTTGGGGTGGCTCATCGCCTTCCTCTGCCACCAAATTCTCCCCTGAATCTAGCTCTTTCTGCTGCGGTCTTATCAAGTTTGGTGGTGGCTAAATTTTGACTAAATACTATTCTCTTACATTTCCAATAGTTTGGTAGGCATTCTCCCTTATTCTGCCTACAGTTTTCGAGGTCTTGCAGGATCACACCTCTGGAAAGGCAGCTATAATTCTATTCTATGCTTGCTCCAATACATCTCCAATACCCGGATCAGCAGCCTTCCAATTGGCCTGCTGTACCAGCTTTTGCCTAAACTCTGCAGGCACCACCACTCTCATGAGCTGCTTCATGTCAGACCAGACAGGGTTATAATGGTTTCGGATGAAATGTCTGCATAGAAATTACCGATCCCACCAAAAGACCTAAAACACACACCAAGAAAAGTTCTAACTACCAAAAGTTCGAACTTTTCGTGGTATGTGTTTAGGTGTTTCGGTGGGGTTGGTATGGGGCTGGGGAGTGTCCCCCAGAACACCCTGCTCACTATACTATAAAGTATAGTGACTGGGGTGTTGCGGGGGACAACCCCACAGCTCACCCGCAAAAAAAAAAAAAAAACGGGGACCCTGCAGTGCCGGTTCCCGATCATGGAAGTGAAAGGGAACCGGCGCTGCAGGGACACAGCACGAAGGAAGGAAAAGTAAGTAGGGTGGTGGGGGTATGTTAGGGGTGTGGGTGGGGGAGTGTTTTGGGTGCATTGCGGATGTGTGTGGGTGGGGGTGTATGGATGGTTTTCTGTTGGATGTTCTCATGGGAAATGTACGAACATTTGTAGTGTGTACATTTCCTATGTGAACATTTCTGTCGTGGACTTTTCCATGACGGACAAATCACGTAGATCCGTTATAACACTGGATAATGATCTGTAGCCCCTCAATAAAATGCTGGGGCTCCTCCAATACATTTGGAAATTATTTTGCCAGACGTATCAAATTCCCAAGAGTCCATGAAACATGAGAAGTGACCATAATACTCTTGCTCACCACCAGCTACCCCAAGACCATGGTTGTCACAGACAGGGTATTAGAGGGAGGTGAAATAGGTGTCTGCATGAATCTCGTGCCTGCAGCCCCCCTATAGGGGAAAGGGGCTCATGATTGCTTGCTGCAGTTTGTGATGTCACTAATGCCAAAGCTAGCTTTAGTGGTAGCTCCCTACAATGTTGTGGGAATGTTATCAAAAGTAATCTATCAAGTCCTCTGTTATCTCATTATCCCGTTCCTCATCCATGATGTTAGGACAGATCAGCATGGAAGTCTTTGCATTATCAGTCACTCCTCAGCTTCTTAAATACTTAATGTGTCCCTTTAGTCACTTGATTGAATCCCTCAGTACTCTAAGCTTTGAAACATTCTATCGATCTTTTGCCCATTCAAACCATGTAACATACACACCCCACTGCCTTGGACATACTTTCACTTTCCCACCCCTAAACCTCACTTTAAAGATGTCAATTTCAATAAATTTCAGGCTCCTATCTAACAGAAACTGTGTGTGCTTATTATCTCATGTTTAAGATGTTGTCAGACTTCAAGAAAATAACATGTGGAGATGTTGTAGTTTGTGAACATGTATGGGCACCAGCTTTGAACATACCTTGAACATGTCTGTCTCTTGTTTTAGTACGACTCACTCAAAATCGTCTTCCACTGTGCCACACATACTACGTCTCCTCTACTATGGATTTCGCGGAGACATTGCTGATTGGTCCTGAGAGGGTCCAGGCACTTATTCTGTCGTTCCCAATATGATCATATTTAAATGGGTTTTCACAGTCCTTCTGTTCCTGTTGCATAATACTACTATTCATTTTCTTCCCATTTCCTTAAGCATCAAACCAGATTCGCAGAGGTCCTCTTGACAATTACTGGATCATAATTACCAGAGAGTCAACAGACCCTTCACAGACTAGAAATAACAAAAATCATCAAAGCTGCATTACTTTGTCAGATCAATATCTTAAAACAAGTATATAACTCCTACAGTCATCCTAATAAGCCAGGCAAAATGAACAATAAAACCAAGAAACCTACTCATAACCTCCAACCCATATTAGCATAACCCTGAAAATGATCTGCATTTTATTTAGTCAACATGAAAACCCTTGTCTCCCCTAAGTGCCCCACGCAAGTCAACCTTATCACAACTACTCCTTGTGGTATTTTTTGTAACAGAACTCCTTACTTTTTACTTTATTCTACACAGGAGCTTCAGAGAGCAGGTGGTCAGCAAGTGTGGTGGTGCTCCCTGGTTGCAGTAGGGGTATACCAGAATTCTGCTTTTGAGTGAGTATTTGGCAGAACCTTGGCTGAAATCCAGCTTTTCAGCTATGGCCGATTACTTCCTGGAACCCTCACTCGTGGCCGAAGTCCACTTTCTGTGATTAGCTATCATCTCTCTGTTTGAGAGTGGCACTGCCGGGGGAAGTCTGCAGAAGCCAATAAGGTAGTAGGTTGTTGGCTGATGCAGCCTTCCCCTGACAGCACTTGATCATGTTTCCAAGGATTTCCTTTGGAGACGTTCTGTGAGCAGAAAACTGCTGGGGTAAGGCTGCAGCAGCCAGTAAGCTACTTGCTTTTTGGCTACTGCAGTCTTCCCCTGTCAGTATTTTTGCTGAAAGGGTTTTACTCACAGAGAGTCTACAAAGGGAATCATTAAAGACTCTGCCTGTTATGTAAATGCCACCAACTCTGGTGTGCAGCATGGATTTGGCTCACAAAGTGTCTTCAAGAATTACCTTTGGAGGTGCACTGGGAGCAGAAAATGCCAGGGAAGTCTGCAGCAGTCAATAAGGTACTTGCTTGCAGGCTGCTGCAGCCTTCCCCTGGCAGTATTTTTCGGACAGGTTTTTATTAACGGAGAGTCTACAATGGAAATCATTGAAGACTCGCTGTGAGCAAAATACATTCTGCACACCAGGAGGTGTGCAGGAGCTACTTGCTTTTTGGCTGCTGCAGCTTTCCCCCAGCAGTATTTTCCTGACATGGGTTTTCTCACAGAGTATACAAAGTAAATCCTTGGAGACTGTCTGTGAGCAAAATATATTCTGTACACCAGGGGAGGCGATGTTAACAAAACACCACTTCACTGGTGTGAAGAAAATATTTCCATAACGTGCCTCCAGCATTATCTCATATGCGGCTGGAGAGACATTATGGAAATGGCACAACATGTTCCTATTGGTACCAGGAGGGATAGTTCAGGGGCAACACACTTTTCTTGTAAGCAAGACAGCACAGCTCTACAAAGGTTTGAATCCTGATCCTGCACTAAGAAACCAATTTCTGGTATTAAGCGCGTTATAAAAGAACAATGACATGAACATTTTCTAATTAGTAACATTTTTAAACATTAAACATTTTTAAATCAATCAGAATATGTTCATGTATCCATAGGAAAGTGCTGCACCATTTACATAACATGCATGCAGCTGTAATATACTGCTAGAGGCGACATATTTCTAGCAGTATATAATATACTGCTGGAGCCCCATTATGGAAATCAGCTTTACTATTCAGTACACCCCTACTTGCAAGCTAAGGAAAACATCAATGTGCGCCTAACACAACCTAAATGCCCTAGACCGACTTACCTTTATAGGTCACTGGTCACCTTACACAATCAAAGCCTAAGAAATTATGAGATGGTATTACTAGGTCTTCAGGCACACTTATCCCACCACCTGCCAAAACAATGATCTGATTAATCCATACATAGTCCTTTCTTAATCTTTATTTCTGCTTGTGATGTCATATGATGAATACCGGCATGCCAATTCTTTTCAAGGGCCATTGGACTTCCGTCCCCCATGTCAACATCCAGTCACTTCTCAGCAGCCCCATTGTCTGTACCAATGTCTGCACCATTCCAGACTACTTTATTCCACCATGCGGGTGTCTTTGTCCTGTGTGGTCAGCATTTTCAAGTTCAGTTGAAAGAGTTGAAGCTCCAACACATGTATAGGTCAACAAGCAGCAACAAAGCCAAATGGGATCAGGGAACATCTAAATGTTTGCTAAAAGAGAAACCCCTAGGGGAAATGAGTGGTGACACAGCAGGGCCAGGGCCAACTTTATTCAGTTCATGTCCACCTGCAAGTCATGTATCTACTTACATTGATTTTCCCTGTCAGAAACTAATTTGAAACTGTGTATGTTCTGATTGTGAACATTGAGCTATTTGACCCACCCATGAGTGAAAGGAATACATTGCTATCAGTCCTTGAAAGTGATTCCAAACAAATATGTTAATTCACTTGTTAGATGTTCCGTGCATTCATTCTTTGAGTGCCTCCATGTATGAAACCTAGGCTACTCATATCCCCTCGGTAAGATTCAGCCCAATCTATAATGAGACAGACGAACATCTACTGACCAATGATCATGTGTAAACTTTGTGAGTTTGAGTTCAGATGCTGACCAATAACTCTCTCTTCTTCTACTTATGATTTATTTTTGAAAATGGTGTTTAGTACATTTAATAATAATAATCGTTTTATTTTTAAATAGTCCCAAATTGTGGACTTACACAAGACATAAACATAAAACATAAAACATATGATATAAAACATATTATTATAGTACTATAGTAACATATAAGATACATAAAACATATGATTTGTATAAAATCATATACAACATATGAAACAGCACAGTGACTAGTAAGCATAATATACCTAAATCTAGACATGATAATAATAGCAAGAATGCAATTACAGGTACAAAAAGAAAAAAGAAAAGAGAATACAGTGCATATCTTCTATCCCAGTCCAAGTTCAACAGACTGTACGTCACATAATTTGTTTAAACATATATAGGTATAGGGACAGAACGATACAATATAGACCCCAGAATTGCACTGAGATCTGATAGCAGGGCCTGGTAGCATTCCTGGGTTATATTCCAATGGGTCAACAGATATTTCCCAGCAGAGTGGGGGAAATCAAGTATTTTCGAACATAGTAGGAGCCTCTATTTATCAGGATAATAGGCCTTCACTTGTGTACATACCCTAAATAAGGCAAGCTGTAATGGGATGGTGACAGAGTTAAGGCAATAATCCCAGAAGGAATCCCCAGTGATAGCCTTGTACCTATTTACAAATTTGCCAAGCATGCACATATACACCGACGCCAACTTCTCACATTGTGTCAGGACATGTCTGGCTGTCTCAGTGAAACCCACTCTGCCACATATACGACAGTTCCTGTGTTATAAAGCCACCCTCAATGGTGGTCCCATAACTTAAAGAACCGGGAGTTGGTTTATGTACAGCCTTAAGATAAATTGCCTAACTTCGGGAGTCAGACATAATAGTAAATAAGTCTGCACCTTTCGGTATCTACGCACCACGTGTGTCACTGCTTCATAGTTTTTTAATTTGTATACATGATCATAATTCCAACACCAATCCCATCTGTTCAACTTGTGTTCAAACGATTTCTTCAGATGGATACATGGCATGTCTTGCTTTTTGGTATAAGGCCAATCAATCTCTGAGAAAAGGGCTTCATTCAGCTGTTTATAATTAGACCCTTGTAGGACCTTCTCAGTGTCATAATGGCGTCCAGCCAAAGCAAGTAGTTTGCAGATTGGGGCAGTGCGTGCCTTCAAATAGAAAACACAAAGTGCACGCAAGGCCATGCCCTTCAGTGAGATAAGTCCCAGTTCTAAGCGGAGGTACTGCATGGGGCACGAGGGGCCAAGGCCAAGTATAGTGCACCAATATTGGCCCTCAAGTATGTTCAGCCAGGTCAGATCATGCATTGCCAGAGCTTCTAGGCCGTACAGAATGGCCGGTACAAAGCATTGCTGATATAGCTTTACAATACCGGCCTTGCTCTATCCAGCAGATTCTGTGGCAAATTTGGAAGCTTGAAGAATGAGTAATTTAGCTCGTCACTTTTTATGAATGATTGGCAAATCATAGTTGGATTGGGCATCACAGTCCAGACCAAAATAAGGATAAGACTGTGTACAGTCAATTGTGCCCCAGGTTGTGTCCAACCCAGATCGACTAGGCCCATTTCTGGAGATAGCAATTATCTTTGTCTTCTCCAGATTAATAGTAAATCCTTGCTGGGTGGCATATTCTGAGAGCTCATTTAGCATATTTGTTATGCCTGATATAGTGCGGTCAAACAGTATCAGGTTGTCTGCATATAGCATTCCTACGATGGTGGAGTCTCCTAATTTCGGGGGACAATTGGATTTTAATACCATACGAGGGAGAAGATCATTGATATACAAATTGTACAGAATGGGAGCAGCCACGCACCCCTGCTTGACTCCCATATTGATGTCAATGGGGTCAGACATTTCCCCTCAATACTTAATATGATGCTAGAGGTGTTATTACTATGCAGAGCAATCAGAATATGCAAAATCCAGCTAGGATAGTTCAGGATTCTTAGCTTATCCCAGAGCAACTCACGCACCACTTGATCAAAAGCGCTGCGGATGTCCACAAAGGCAATATACAGAGTTGCCTTCTTGTTGCTGAGGGTGGTGTTAATAAGCTGATTTAGCACACTGATGTTATGAGTTGAGCTCGAGCCTGGTCTGAATCCAATCTGGGCAAAGTTTAAGACCTGATTGGCACAGGCCCAAAGATCTGATTCCCTGAGAACAGGTGTTGTAAAGATCTTACTCGTGGTGTCCAACATAGACAACAGGCGGTAGTTGGACACATCATTCCGGTCTCCCCTTTTGCACCGACTGTTGCCATGACGGAGGCACAGAGCAAGTTCTACAAACACGAGAAAAGAGAGTTAACAGCACCTGGACCCAATTGTCTGGATCCTTTTTTAATACTGAATTTTCCAGGCCGTTTGGGCCCGGGGCATTTGATGTCCTGAGTTTCACAATAGTCTGTTTAATGGTATGAGTCAAAGGTAAAGGCCATGCCCCTGACCACACGGGACTGCTAGAGGTACTAGAAATGGCCTTATAGAATTTGTCCGTGAACTATTCCACCCATTGGGGCCCAGAGATAGGATTCAGAATTCTCAATAGTTGCTCTCCCCCTGCTTGTGATAGTAATAGCCAGAGTTTACGTCAGTCCGTACTTCACATAGTCACCACAAACTTCTGCCAATTTCCTCTTTGCAGTGTGAAGCGGTAATGATAGAGCCATGATCGATACTTACATTTTATTACACTTATAGTGGCAGTATTCTTGTGGGTATCTACGAGTGTAGGGTCAGACTTTCTAAGGGCTCTAATGCCCCGGCACATTATGCGTTTCTAGTTTCTGATGTTAATGTAGAAGGAGTTACTTCCCCCCGACTTCCATTTTATGCTAGGGGCAGGCTTGCCCTTCAAGTGGGCCTGGGTTAGATGGTATATCCATCTTTCAATCGCCTCTGCATCTTTCCCCCTTAGTTCCCAGGCTATCCTCGTGCCCGGGGGGGATGGTGAGGGAAGGTTAGTACATTTTAAAACCCTTTTCCTCAAGAATTGCCCATAACATAGTTATGGATAAGTCAATTTGTAGATGTTGTTTCAGAAAATGACTTTTCTTATAACTTTCAAGCCCTTGTATGAACAAATCTTAAATAATTATACAGTAAGATTACAATGCAGACAGACTAGACATTCAACAATGAAACTCAAAGTATAAACACTCATGCCATACCACTGCATATCAAACCTTAACTCACACTTCAAGTACATGGCAGGCTACATCAATACCATTAAAATAAGTGTTAAGGTTTGATTTATAGTGGTTTGTACTTCATGTTTCATGGTTGTATTTGCAGTGGTATACAGTGAGTGTTTGTACCTTAACTTTGTGATTGCCACTCTTTGTAGACTTTACTTTTTGTTAGATTAACTTTAACGTTATTCCCACTTTTTGTAGATTTAACTTGTTGTTTGGTTGACCTTAACTCTGCATAATAAAGTAATGTTTTATCTAATCTGTATATGTTCAGTGAAAAAACAACTTTTTCAGAGATACATTATGATTAAGTTGCTCCAATAAAAAACTGAAAAATTTAACGAAAAAACAATGTTAAAGGAACATTATGGTTGCCAAGCGAAATCTAAACAACAAAGACATGTGCCAGTTATGGTACACTACACAACTATAACATGAGCCCTCACATTGCACTGCTCAGACTAACACCTAATAAATCAAATATGACATCACAAATGACATCATCAATGACATCATTGATAACATCACATATCCTGGTATGTTGCTTTTGTGTAGTGACAGTAAGCAGGTTAAACATAGGACTTGACCTGGATGTACTGCATTGAAAGCATGATACGCATACTATCAAGGTGCTGTGTATGTAGACCTTAACCTTGCACAATTGTGTTAACATACTTTCCTTAGAGTTTGCCCTATGTTCGTGATGCAAATACATTTAACAATAAGCAGGTGTCAAAAAGATAATACCATGCTTAAACTTTATCCGTATTATGACGCTCTCTAATCTTAGTTTCATTCTCTGGTAATAGTATTTGTTTCCACCTTAACAGAGTTTCTCTATGTACGCATCTAGTTTGTATGTATGGACGCTCTAAGTATACTCTATATCCACACATGTGTCTAGCATTTATGTTATACTTCTCATAACTCTTTACTCTCTTACATGATCCAACAATAATTGTGCATATTATTTAAAAGCATGAACACCACTTTACTAAATACATAAATCGTATTAAGCATAACTGAAAGTACCTATCATGTTCTGTTTTCAAATCACTTTTTGAATGATTTGTATATATATATTTACAAAGATATTATTAAAAATGGCATTACAATAATATGTTGTCCATCAAAATAATAAGGTGCAAACAAATAAGGTTTGTTTTTTAAAATGTACATAGGAATAAATGCTTTATAAAGTAATAGTACAATTTAGAAATAAAATTACACATAGGTGTATATTATGTAAAAGTGTTTACTTTTTATAGGCAGTGGTACTTTAACTTGGAAAAAAGGGACAAAAGGACTTGTCCATGTTATTTGCTAACTAATATATGTAGATGGTCGATGTCAGTCAACTTTTGAATGTGAACACGCACCTTGTTGGTGCAAAACTTGTGATGCTTTATGGCCTGCATTTATGCCTATTTCGTGAAAATAAATATGTCTTCTTAATTCACTTCGACATTGTAGATTAATTTGCTTTTTCTCGTTAATCAGATTTAATTATACAGAAGAAGTTATTTTTTTTTAATACCACATTTTATTGGTTTTTTGGAAACATAAAACATACAGCCCCACACAGTGGGGTAAAACAAAACCTCCCATACCCGCCCGCCAATGACTCCCCGCTGTGGTCCCTTACCAACGAGCTGTAAAACATGCCCCAACATTTGTCCCTTTCACATTACACCCGCCAGTCCATCTGCAAGTCTCTGGATAGCGTAACGATACAATATTATAACTCACTTTTAGTGCGCCTCTTCCCAACTTTGCCATATCTTTTGCGCTTTTTCTGGGCACCCCCTGGCAGTATAGACTCTCTTTTCCATCGCGATGCATATATCCACGCCTGTGATCCATTGTTCAAGGCTCGGTGGCCTCTCGGAGCCCCAAAGTTGTGCTATGTTCCTTTTAAGTATCGCAGTGGTGGTAGATAAGAGCGCTCTCTCATACCTCGTTAGATCAGTGTCTCCTTCTATCCCCAGCAATAATTGCTTTGGATTTGCAAGTATCCTTTTGCCCATTACCCTTGACAGTTCTTCACAGCACTGTTGCCAGTATTGTTGAATGATGGCACAGTGCCACAGGATATGATAATAGGAGCCTTCCTCCCTCTTACATCGCAAACAGTATGGATTCGTAGCCTTTCCCCACTTGAACAGTGCCACCCTTAGGTAATAAATCCAATGTAGTATCTTCAGTTGAATCAATCTAAGCCTGGAGGAGATAGTTGATGCTCTGGGGTACATCAGCACAGACACCCATTCCTCTGGGAGTATATCACCCACCTCCCTCTCCCACTTGGCTTTCAGGTTCGACAGCTCTTTCGGAGCAAAGGAGTTAATAGCACTGTACATAGTCGATGTGACCTTCTGTGTAAGCAATTCTGGGAATACATTGCGTTCTAGTGGAGAATAATCAGGTATGTCACCCAGTTCAGAGAGATGGGCCTGCAGCGCATGTTTGAGCTGGATATAGTGGTATTGTTCGCTGGGGGGGGGAGTGCAAAGGTGGCAGCTAGATCCGCAAATGCTATTATTACATTTTCTTTCATCACATTGCCAATTTTTCGTAATACCTAGTTGGGCCCATGTTTGCCATTTAGGGAGTTTGTTCACCTCCGGGAGATGTCTGTTGTTCCAGATTGGTTGTGCTAGAGTTAGTTTTTTATCCCAACCTAGGTATTTATGTGTATCTGCCCAGACCAGGGTTATATGCGACAACATGGATGGGTCAGCGTGTCGCTCTTTTTTCCGGTAGGGGAGGCTCATGATGGACCTTTCTTGTGCGTCGGTGTCTAGTATTACATTATGCGGTAGAGTGGTATCCCCATGCAGTTTGTCATTCACTATTGCCATTTGACTGGCCCAGTAATAGGTCTGTAGCCGGGGGGGCCCAATCCCGCCCTCCCATTTGGATCTTTGTAGGGTAGTAAGTGCCATTCGTGGGTGCCCCCCTTTCCATAACAACTTCCTAAGTGTTTGATCTATTTTATGGAACTCATTGGGTGCTATTGATAGTGGTGCATTTTGTAGCACGTAGAGAAAACGGGGGAGGGCCATCATTTTGAAGACCGCCGCGCGACTCATCAATGTGAGTGGTAGGGACATCCATTGGCGAACATCATCCTTGAACCTGGTCGCCACTGGATGTAAGTTTTTCCCCCACATAGTCCGTTAGTTTGTGTGTGATTTGTATACCGAGGTATCTGAATTGTTCCCTTTCAATACGGTAAGGGCACACATCTGGTATCGCAATGTCTATATGTTTCACCGGGAATAGTATTGACTTTGACCAGTTGACGCGGAGTCCACTGAATGCACCATATCTCTCTAGTAAATGCGACACAACGGGGCAGGAAACTCGCGGGTCCGCCAGATAAATTAACAGATCATCCGTGTATAAAGACACTCTGCCTTCCAAGCCGTCTGCCCACCTGAAGCCACTCCATGTCTGTGTGGATTTTAACAGGATTGCTAAAGGTTCGATTGCTAATGCAAAAATCAAAGCTGACAGGGAGCAGCCTTGTCGTGTGCCCCTACCTAGCTGGAAGGGTTCGGAAGTATACCCATTCACTCTTGTTACTGCCACTGGAAGGTGGTATAATAGTTTAACCCAACTCATGAAGTAAGGGCCTATGCCCATACGTCGCATAATTTCCCCAATTGCCTCCCAGTGCACAGAGTCGAAAGCCTTCTCGAAATCTATGGACAGTAGGGCTAGGGGGTTTGGTAGCTTAAGTGTTTTCTCTAGTGCTGTGTGTAATCTGTATATATTTTGCCTGGTGGATCTTTGTGGCATAAAGCCGCATTGGTCCTGGTGCACTAGTGTGTGTACGACGCGCTGCAGCCGATTGGCCAGTACTTTGGCCTCGCAGTTTATAAGAGAGATGGGTATATAGGAACTGCACTTGTCAGGTGGCTTATCTGCTTTGGGCAAAACTATTATTGTAGCTTTTCTGAGGTCTGGGGGGAGGCAACCCTGCGAGCGTGAGTGTTGAAAGAGGCGCAGTAGTTGTAGAGAGATTATGTTTGCACCTATTTTCTTCCATATTTCGACAGGGAAACCGTTCGGGCCTGGGGTCTTCCCTGACTGAAGTTCTGACATTACACAGGTTACTTCTTCCTCTGTAATTTCTTGTTCTAGTAGGGCCGCCTGTTGTTCGCCTAGGGTAGGAAGGGTGATTTCTTCTAATATAGTGGTCGGTGGCAGTGCAAGTGGAGCACTGTACAGTTCAGCGTAATATTTAGCAAATCCCTCCGCTATGTCCTGGTCTGGTACTAGTGGGTCTGGCTCTTCTGTCGTTAGTTTCCTAACTTGAGTGAGGCCTAAGTCCCTGCTCTCCAACCACGCTAGAATTTTCCCTGCCTTGTCCCCAGTTTCATATATTTTCGCTCGCATTGCTGCATGCGCTTGTTTTGCATTGTCCAAGGCTATATGCTGTAGCTGTTTCTGTGCTAACTGCAGTGCGCGTTGTGTCTCGGGGAGGTCATGGACCAGGTGAGCAGATTCTGCATTCCGTACCTTGGCTTCAGCTGCACGTATCGCTTCAAGGTGTTTTGTCTTGTAGGCTGCAGTCCAGGCTATGATTTCACCCCTCAATACTGCTTTTAGTGCCTCCCATAGCGTTGTTGGGCTGTCCATAGAGTCAGTATTTATTTGAAAGTATGTTTCAGTAACTTTTTGTATGTGTTTCACCAGTTCGGGAAACCCCAGGTAATAACCATTCAGTCTCCAACTGGGCGGGGGGAGTGGTCTGCTGTTCTTAATTGTTAACATGAGAACATGAGTGGGGGATGATCTGAAATACCTCTGGGGAGCAATTGTGCGTCACACGCCTTATTAATGTTACACATTGGTAGGAAGAAGTAATCCAACCAGGATAACGAAGCAGGTGCACCGGAGTGATACAAGTATTCTCTTGTATTGGGATGTAGGGATCTCCATGTATCGTGTAACCCCAGTGCATTGGTAAATGTGGCAAGTTTGGTGCATATATCTGGGTTTCTGGATCATACATGTGTCCTATCCAACTCCGTGTTCATGACTTCATTAAAGTCACCTCCAATCAACGTGAGGCCTTCAGTGTTGTCAACAATTAGGAGTGTAATATCGTTAGTCAGGGGGGTTAGGAGATAAGGCGGTGCATATACAGCGATTATAGAGATGGCGCGCTCCCACAGGGTTCCTATCGTGTGTACATATCTACCTCCCTGGTCCTGGGTGACTGCAGTGGGGCTATAGGGGAGTCTTTTATGTACTAGGATCAATACCCCACGTGATCCCATGGTGAATCCGGCATGAAAGGCTTGTCGGTAGTTTGTGCTACTAAACAGTGTGCATCTTGTGCCCGCCAGATGTGTCTCTGCTAAGAAGGCCACATCCGCTGAGTGACGGTTCAGTGCTTGCAGGAATAGGCGTCTTTTAATACTATTTCCGAGCCCGTTAACGTTCCATGTCATCACCCGGATGGCTCTGCTTTTATCTACGTTGGTGTTCTGCGCCATGTGACTTGTGCATGTGTGGTGTCAGTGTATTGTATATCTAAGAGTGTTACATGATCCTCCAACCCGGATCGGGATTGAGCTGGATCGTGCATCTGTTGGTTCAGTGTCGGGACTAGTTTGCTCTTTCGTTCCGTGCGGGTCAAACGAGAGGGAGTTATTGGCATGTACTTCTTGAACTTGGTGTAACTTTTAACACATGATCTCACACCCTCCCACCCCCACCCTATACTCCACCCCACCTGAAGCATCTTTCGCCCCATACAACGATCAAATACCCTGTTAAACGGACAGGTAACTCATTAACTAATAACCATTACCCAAGTCTCTGTGCTTCTGCTTCAACCAATCTCCAACTGTCTTACTTTGGTTGTTCGGTTGCCAAACTGACTGTTCGTGGTCACAGTCTAAATTTAAGTTCAAGTTCCTGGGAGGTGGCCTCGGGCGGCCGCCATTGCTATGTTGTTTCCGTAATGTTATTTGTGGTTCGGAGTAAGAGTGCATCATCCTGGTTGGTGCACGGCGGGTTCCACTGCTTGTTCTAGAGTCACTGGTTCCATGTTCACCGGGGGGTCTCCCCCGGGGGGCCCGGTCCGGACGAGGCCAGCGTCTATCTTCCTGTCTCGTTGGTCGCGCCGACCAGTCACCCTCAATGTGGGTCTCCGCCCATTTCCAGGCCTCCTGAGGGTCAGTGAAGTGTGTGGACGTACCTTTATGATATATCTTGAGCTGAGATGGAAATAGCAGTCCGAATTTCACTTTTATGAGGGACAGCTGCCGCTTCAGTGGTTCGAATGATTGTCTTGCGTGTTGCACTTCTTTCGTGTAATCAGGGAAGAAGGCTATCCGAGAGCCATTATAAGTGATCGTTCCCTTCGCACGGGCCATCTGGAGCAGCGCATCCCTTCACGATAGTTAAGGAGCTTAGCAATTACAGTCCTGGGCGGCATTCCTGGGATGGGCTTGCCAGAAGGTATCCTGTGAGCGCGTTCTATTGAGAAAAAGTTTGGAAAAGGAATGAGGGTCATAGATGTCTGCTAGCCCCTGTTCCAAGAACAGTTCCATGCTCGATCCCTCCGTTCCTTGCGGAATTCTGAGGATACGCACATTGTTGCGGCGAGACCTGCCCTTGCCTTCATCCACTCTGGCCTCCAGGGTCTTGAACCGGCGCAGTGTCTGTGACAATTGTTGGTTGATATTGCTAATGTTGTCCTCTGTACCTGAGATGCGTTGTTCCGCTTCCCCCGTGCGAGAAGTGAGTTTTTGCAGGTCGTGGCGGAGGAAGAACACATCCGCCGCTATGCTGTCCACTTTCATTTCCATGCAGGTGCGGGAACTCGCAATGGCCGCCATTACATCTTTGAGGGAAAGGGTGTCCTTTGCGTCTGGAGAGTTTGCCAGCGGTGCTTGATCCGTCTGTTCAGAAGAAGTTATTGATTGAATCAACCAAGACTATACAGGCATCAAAGCAAGCCACTCAAAGGGAACAAGACCTGACCCTGTTTGATGAACATCGAACAATGGGGAATACATGAGTAAAGTCTGTTATGTCTAGTAGTAATCATAACAACAGAAATATCTCTTCTCAAGGAACTGGTAAAGTGTCAAAAGAAAGAAATAAGTACATGGCCGATAGCACATTAATTACAAAGTTATTTGGATGTTGGTCGAATTCCAAGATGTCTGTGTATTTTAACCACACCCTCGTTTGAGCAACAAGACCCAGCAATATTACAGGAACCAATGAATACTCTATGAGGTTCCCCACTCTTCTTGTGAAATATTCCAAATCAGAACGAGTGACTGCTTAAGCATAAGGAGGAAGATGAAAGTAAATTGAAGGACCTCCGGGAAACAGAGAAGGGAAAGACATTCTGTAGAAAATTGAGACAAATTTGGTATCTTTTGAAGAAGACATCAAATTAAGAAAACAACAGAAATTTGTATGTGATAAATTAGACTATGAATTAGGACATGTCTGCACATTTACCAGGAGATTTGATAATTTACTGAAGGTGTCCATCCCTGTCGGGGTACTAAACAAAAGAATAGCTAGTGCCACACCATCTTCTTCTGAATCAGATGTTTCCAATAGTGAAAATGAGGAATCAATCATGAAATTTAATTGTTTAGAAGCAATGAGAATACTGAGTCAAGTCAGAGGAAGAGGACAGAGCAACCACCCAGGATAAAAACCTAGAGGGGACAGCAGGGCAAAAAAAAAGCCAATTACCAGCAAAGGAGATCAACACGCAATGGGAACCAAGTGAAGAAGTAATATCTGGATTGAATAACATGCAGTTGGTCACTTTGTCTGAACATCAAATGATAAAAGAACAATTGAAAATACTACAACTAGTTATAATTTTTTTTATGATTATGAACAGACACGTAAAGACTTTGACAAATTCATGCAAAAAATTAGGTTCAGAAAATTCTATGCCATGAATCCCAATAAACCCATTAAACACACATCTAGGGAAGGTAGAACAGATTTCACCACATTGACAGATCTAGTACATCTTAATAAAGGCACCGAAGAAAGAGACCCTATTGACTTAGCAGATTTGGTCATCAATCTAGAATGGTCTCTCACAGGCAAATTAAAATCAAAATGCAACACCCCATTCCAAACAGGGTATTGTCTAGAGGCCTTCCAAGACTTAGGGCCTCATTACAGAGTACGCGGTAAAAAACGTCATTTACCGGCATGGCGCTATTAATGTGTCCGCCTTGGCAAGAGGCCGCTAATTGTGTACCATTACGAGTACGCAGACACGAGCATAGCACCATGCTGTTAAAGACCCCAAAAAAAACCTTAGTGGCACCGACGAAAGCGCTGATAGCACTTCCGACCTCCTGCACCATGCAAATAGCAGTCACCGCTATTAGCGGTCACCGTTAAATAGCGGAACTGGAAATAGCGTCATCGCACAGGAAACGGGAAAGAGCACGGCGGCCATCTTTAAAAACACAATCCATTGCCAGCCTCTGCCCACTGGACCTGTTTCGACAACTGTGCCATCCCAAAGCCACAAGGATCCCCTCACCATGCCAAAGGCCATATATCCACTGACCACCAGCGCAAAGAGAAGTTTACGAACGAGGAACTCATAATGCTGACAGAGACCCTAGCAGCAAACTCTGATGTGGTATTTGCCAACGACATGCAGCGGGAGACCCTGATCCAGAAAAAGGCCCTCTGGGCAGAGGTCGCCCTGAAATGAGCGCGGTGGGCCCCACCACCCGCACTGTCAGGGAGTGCAGGAAGCGGTGGGACGATCTACGCCTCCTGGTCCGCAGCATACTGTCTGCGAACCGCCAGCTTGCCATGGCCACAGGAGGTGGCGCTGATTCACCAATTAAATTGAAGGAGTGGGAAGAGACCTGCGCCAGCACGATTGGCATTGAATCAATTGAGGGAGTCAGGAGCATGGAGCATGGTGTGGCCACTACATCAGATGGAGGTGAGTGTACACAAGAAACAATGCACTGTGAATGTTGAGGCACCCCCTAAATGTGAGCCCAGATTCACCTCATGGATGCGGCCACAATCATACATGCACACAACCCTGCCCATGTGAGTGTCACACCCCGGCACACACACATGCATGCATCACCACAGACAAGTGCCACACAGACCCATGCATGGATGACCCACTCAACAGCCCCATCACCTGAATCCCCACCAATGAAGTCCCAATGCACAGAACAGCATGATGAAATGAATCTGCATGAAGCACGTTGAACCATCACCAATGCCATCCCCCTCTTTGTCCCCCACAGGCTCACATACAGACAGCGAAGAACCTGCCACTGCGACTCAGGCTCCCCCTGCCAAGAAAAAACCCAGGGCACAGGAGACAGGGGACACCCCCACCACATCAAGGGGCACAGGGAGGAGTGAGCCCCTGCAGAGGGTCAAACATCGCAAGAGCGCCACTGCACCAATACCGCAGTCTACGCCAGCAACAATTGCCACACCCACTGATGTGAACCCCCCACCACAGGTTACACCCGCGGAGGGCCCACCCTCCGCTGCCACAAGTTCCCCTGGTGAGGCAGCAGCCACAGCGCCGCTGTCAGATGTGGAGGACCCTATAGAGTTCACCATGCAAATGCACACCCCCACAACCCCAGGAAGCCCAGAAGCAACTCCACGGCCAATACCAGGATCCAGTGTACAAGGCCAGTCTGGCGAGGAGGACACGGGAGGGTGCTGGAGCCCACCGGTGGCCTCACCTTATGTCCGGAACGTAGAGGAAGGCGCAGTAGCCACACCACGAGCTGGCCACAGTGGCCATGACCTGGCCACCATCAGGCAGTGCCAGGAGGACATTACAGTGCTGGTTGGGCAGCATGTGGAAGAGGCTGCCCGTCTCAGGGGGGAGATCACGGAGACTGCCAGGCACTCGAGGGAGGCGATGGAAGCCTGTACCAACAGGCTGTGCGTGGAGATTGGCCAACCGAGGCAGGTTCTCACACGGATAGCAGACGCGATGGACCGCCAGTTCCCACCACCACCACAGGGACAGACAGCCACCTCATCATCTGCGAGTTCAAGGCAGACAAGCCCCCTCGAGGCGCATATCATCCCAACCTCCTAATGGTTGTGGTGGTAATGGGAAATAAGGACAGCATGATCTAGCTAGCACGTGTGCAGCAGGACACCAACATTGTGCAAGCCACACATGGGGTTGTTGTGGGGGGAAGGGGGAACGGGTGTTTCGGGAGTGTTGTGGGGGAGGGGGGAAAGGGTGTTTCGGGAGTGTTGTGGGGGCAGGAGGAAAAAATGGTGTTTCGGGAGTGTTGTGGGGGGAGGGGGAAAAGGGTGTGTTGGGAGTGTTGTGGGGGGTGGGTGAAAGGGTGGTGGGATAGTTGGGGACATGCACTTTTTCATCTCATTATACCTTAATACACTGGTGACTAGTTGAAACACAGGCTTGGACTTTGTCATTGTGTATGTGTACTTTATTGGTGACAGGGTCCATTGTGTGCTTCACCACAGACACCAGTGCACTAATACCCATATCCATCCTACAGAGTTAAACCATGTGTCTCAGAATATTTGGTTGATCAGATGCTGTCGCACATCGCGTCCCTCCTGGGCATCGCCTCTTGAATGACCAGCATCCCCGTCACCACCGTCCTCATTACCATCATCATCCACATCATGTGTTTAAATTTGAACGTCAGGGGGCAGTGGCACATTCCGTCTAATACACATATTGTGCAGCATGACACATGCCATGGTGATCTTGGCCACCTTCTCATGGCCGTACAGGAGAGCCCCACCCGACCTGCTTATGCACCTGAACCGTGTCTTCAAAAGGCCAAATGTCTGCTCAATCACGATGCGGTTACGGGTATGTGCACGATTGTAGTCCTCTTCGTGCCTGTTCTGTGGGTTCCGTACAGGGGTAAGGAGCCACCTCTTCAGGGGATAGCCGGCATCACCAGTATGGGGGGAAGAATGGGGACCTGTTACTGTTCACCTCAAGAGCGGCCTGTACATATCACACAGATCGACTTTGCATTGTGATTGAAATCCTCGATTACCAGCATGCATGCAGACGTTCTGTGTGTCTGCAATGTGCAAAGGTGAGCTCGACCCTGTAAGTGGAGATGCCCGATTCATGCCTCCGACAGTAATTGACATGTCATGGGTGAGGCCAGGTCTTAGGTGTCCCTGGGCCCAGGCAAATTTGGTACCACACTGCTAGTGTACTGCCATTCCGACATCAATGTTGCCCTGCTGTGAAGCATCACTTCAGTGGTGCTATAGGTGTGTGGTTCAATGCTATGGCTAGGGGTGATCCCTTTGCATGCATTCAAGGGCACATTGCTGTATTGATGTTGTGCTGCGCTAATTCTGTATAACTATCTTGACGCCATGTTGCTGATTTGTGTATTATGTGATGTGGCATGATGTGCAATGTGGATGTGGATGGATGTTTAATATTTGGAAACCTGGATTGTTCTCAATGTTGTGCAGCTTCAAATTGCATGTGGGTTCTTCTCAAGTACATTGTGGCCTTCCCTGATGGACATTGGCGTACATCTGTATGTCCATTTGTCCTACGGACGACAGTCAACACACAGTTGGAGTATGTATCTCTCCCCCCCCAATCACACTTCCATGTGCTTGCCCTGCTACTCACCAAGTAGCCACAAACATTGTCCGGCTTGTCGCTCTATGTAGCGTTGTATGGTTGAGTTCTGCAGAACCATAGAATCATGGGTTGATCCTGGAAATCGGGCACAACAATGTATGATTATCTTGTTTGCGTCACATACCATTTGGACATTGATGGAGCGGAATTGCTTTCTGTTTCGGTAGACTACTTCATTGTGATGTGGGACCACCAATTCCACATGAGTACAGTTGATGGCCCCGATGCAACTTGGGATGCCTGCCAGTGAATAGAAGCCAACTTTGGTGTTTGCGATCTCCTGGGCAGTCCGTGGCAGGAATATGTGTTCACGTGCATGCTTCTTGAGGGCATCGAGTACCTGGTTCAGTGTGCGTGAGAATACTGGTTGTGAGATGCCATGCATCTGCCCCACTGTATGCTGGTAGGTGCCTGTGGCCAGGAAGTGGAGCACAGTCACCACCTTCAGTAGAGGGGGGATGGCAGTTCTGATGTCTATGAGGCTCACAATGTCGTCATGTATCATGTCCACGATGCTGGTGATGGTATCCCGGTCCAGACGGTACAGGGTGTGTATCTGCTCAGGGGTTAGGTTTAATGGACTGGCTCGGATCCTGGGGATTGATGGCTGCCTCTGTGGTATTACTAGGTGCCCTGGTGGTGCTTGTTGCGCCTGTCTTGCCCTCCTCCTCCTCCTTCTCCTGCGTCTCCTCTGTGCTGCCTGTTGTTGTTTCTGCTGCACTGCAATCATGTCCTCCAGCCCATGTAATGCTGCTAGTATTGGAACCATCTTGGTGTGGGAAGGGGTGTGTGAAGGGGCGTGGTGTGCTCCTTTTGTGCTGCCTCATTCTCCATTGCCTCCACCTGTGCTGATTGTGTCCACCTGTGGCAGGTGGGAACACTGCTCAGTTCTCTTAACGGGTGGTTCGCGATGCCGGTATTAGCGCCATGCCGGTAAGGGGTTTTTGGGGCTTTACTATGCCGCTATTAGCATGGCTGCATGGCTTGTGATGGTGTGCTATTAGCGCCATGCCGCTATTTACGGGATGAAGGGTCGCGTGCCCGCGAACTAGCCGCTATTAGTGGCACCGTACTTAGCGGTGCCGCTAATAGCGGTAATCCGGGTAATAATTGGCATGTGCGTTTAACGATACCGGTATTCCCTTACCGGTAACGTTAATCCCTTACCGCACAACGTGTAATGAGGCCCTTAGTCATCAGGGATTTGATAATTGATGGTACCACAAAGAATCGAGATAATATGTCAAGAAGTGATTATAAGACTTTACAAGAACTTCAACAACTGTCTGACATTGTCATTAAACCTCCTGATAAAGGGTACAATATTGCCACAATGAACCACTGCAGTTGTCTTTGGGAAGCTAATAGGCAGGTAAGAGAACTTACCCGTTAATGCAAATTATCTGCAGATCCCTCTCATCCCATCGAGGCAGATTTGTATGGACTCTTATAAAAGTGGTCCACAATGGGTCTGTTGGATCAGGACAAACAACATTTTTTATTTACAGAATCACCTGTCATGCTAATGATATATTTCTTTTCAAAGATCCACAAAGAGTTACATACACCACCACCATGGAGACAATTATTCACTTTGTCAGGGTCTTTACTCAAACATGTGTCTACATTTGTGGATAATGTTTTGATATTGTTTGTCTCTGCACTACCCTCATACTACCCTCATGTATATACCTCCATTTAGCACAATGTGGTTATGAAAGTGTGTCAATATGTCTTAAATACCGGGTCTTTTAACTGAAAGGCACAGAAATGATCTTGGAAATGATTGTGTTTTGTCTCACTAATAATGTTTTTCTCTATAACAAAGTTTATCATAGACAGTTAAGGGGCATGGCAATAGGCACAGTGTTTTGCCACCCTGTGTTAACCTTACAATGGGATGGTGGGAGAAATTAATTTCATTGTCAACTGGTAATTCGCAGCACATGGAATGGGTAATGATATGGCTGCGATATATCGATGACTTATTTTTAATGTGGAATGGTTGCGAACAAGACTGGCTTAAATTTGTTGAGATTCTTAACAATGATGCTCTGAATCTCACATTCATTGAATCACACATCAGAGAAAAAAATTGTATTATTAGATGTACTAGTAAGGCCTAAAAATTGTGAGTTGTCATCAGACCTATAAAGAAAACCTACCATTTTGAAGATACCCTTACATGCTGCCAGTAGTCGTCCTATCATTCTTAAATAGAGCATTGCTTATGGTGAGTCTAGACGACTCAAAAGGAATTCCTCAGATATTAATGTTTTCAACAAGGAAAGCTGGTTGAGAGCCAATTATATTTCAAGTTGTGGGTATTCTAAGAAGGTTATAGAACAAGTCTTCTGTAAGGTACAATCATTTTAACCATGACAATTTATTAGCCACACATGTTGAACCATCAGCCATTGATGGGAATACTGAAGAGACAAGATTGTTTCTACTTTCTGTTCTGAATTAACAGCAATACGCCAAATAATTAAATCAAAAGAATTGTAATTTTTTGAAGGCAGATCAAAATGTGTCATCTATATTGGATAACCACCGCTGTATTAGTTATCATAAGTCACCCTCATATAGTGTTTAGTTTCCTTCAGGTTTAGGAAACGAGAAGATACAGGGTCATGATAGTTGAGAAATCTGAGGAGAGGTTTTCATAAATGAACTAAATGTAAGGCAGGTGCTTAAGCCATAACTTGTGAAATATATCAAGATCTTGTTTAGGGACATACCATATATATTGGTCTTAAAAATACATGTGAAACAGACTATGTGGTATTTTTATTATTGTGTCCATGTAGCAAGTGGGATATGGGCAGTATCACTTGAAAGTTGAAAATCTGTATTTTCAAAATCTTTGTGTGATTACAAATGCTGATTTCTCATAACCTATGGTCAAACCCTTTCATGGTATCCATTAAGGCAAATTGGAAGGGTTTGTTTTCATGGTATACACAATGTCCCAAAGCATACCCGTGGTGGCAATAGGAAACTCAGGCTACGACAGTTCGAAAATAAAAGCATTCCGAATTTTGAAACTAAGGCTCCCATCAATGCAAAACAAACAAAAGACTAAGGAGTCTTATTGAGAATCAACATGGCAAGATGCACTTTACTATGGGTTTGCAAACCAATAAACAGACAACTCATCACTAACGCACCACCCAAGCTAACCCAACCCACCTCCAAATCACCTTCCCCTTATTTCGTCCCATGGTCTTTCCCTTTACTATACACGTCTGTTCCGTTTTTCCTCTCCCGCACCAGAACATAACAATAGTGCTCCTTGTACATTTCCAGAGACTGTACTCTATTTTCATAACGTCTCTCATCATTACGTGATCCTCTACCTCCGCGGTCCACCTCCACAGGTGAGAGACCTAGGGGGGACTGCCCCTGACACACTTCTGGCAAAAAATAGGGCTCCATTGTCTGAATTGGTATGAGCCAGTGGAATCCAAAAATGTCAGCAAGATGGCGTTCACTCATTAACCATGAGAGCTTCTGAAAGGGCTGCCTCAGCAGTCCTAGCAATGTATATGTGGAGCATGTATATAGCCCAAGAGGTTTTACAAGTAGTGAATTCTTTGAATTCCCAATGCACATCGTACAATCAAATACTTTTCATGTTTATTTGTCAGAGAGCAGACTGAGCATTTCCCACATCGGTGGTGTCCGGTGACAGGTGCCAACCCCCACCTTTCAGAGATGCAGGCGGTACTTCGGGGTAATGATAGGCAGGTGCGCTTTATTTGCACTTTATATTAACCCCAGGATTGCACAACTTGTACATTTTGGAATATGTGGACTTTTGCTATTTTTGCACGGTACAACGTTGTTACATCGCCAGGCAATTTTTTGCCGAAATACTTCAGCCCAAAAAGAACATCAAAAAATAAGGGGGGGAGGAAGGGGATATAAGGTGTAATTGTCATTGTAATTGTTTATTTATACAGTGCTTTTATACAAGTGAAGTGCTTCAAGTTTCTGAATGTTCTAACAAAAAACTAGCGTACTAGGCCTGATGGCATTTCTCCTAGTGCAAGTGCATGAAGTGTATCAGGGCAACCAGATTAGGGAGGGGAGAACAAGGGGGGGCAAGTACATTCAGGTAATGCAAGTGTACAGATGGAAGTGCAAGGCAGGGGGCAGGGGGAAGAAGTGTGCCCAGTTCAGCAGCGCTCTGGTTAAGTGCAGAGAGGTTACCTCTCTCATGGAACGTATATTGAAAGTGCAGTAGAGGTTACCCCTCTCATGGAATGTATGCTGAAAGTGCAGTAGTGCTGAGTATAGTGCAGAGGCCCAGAAGCAAGTGCAAAGGTAAGTGAGTAGGAGGGTGTGGGGAACAGGGACTAGCTAATAGCAGAGGGGACTTATTTGATGAGTTTTTTTAGCAAAATTCTCCACAAAAAAAATACCTGGCGATATAAGAACATAGAACCATTTTCACATTTGTTGTGATATATATGAATATGGTTACGTGTAGAATTTTATATTGTTAAAATAAAAATAAAAGTCGTTGTATACAACAGTTGTTTCAGGCTTAGGTGGGATGCAGTTTTAATTGTGTATGCATCAGCCCACATGTCCCGTAATATATGGTGAAAAAAGGGACGGGTAGCTTTCTCCACATGTACTTCTGAATGTATCCTCTCCCGATTTAAGTGTGGCAGGCCCCCCATTAACACAAGATTTGAGTCAGATCTGTGGTGTGTTAACACTGCCTCAGCAATCCTACAGCACATGTCCCCTCAGGGAAAGCATTACCTCAAGCAAATAAATGATGATTTCCCAACCCAATGTCAGCTAGAATCAAAGCACAATAATGAACACAAGGGCATATAAAAGGAGTGACACTTTGGGCATTCAGCTGTCTTCCCACACTTCTCCCCCATATCATCCTTTATCCACATTTATGACCACTCATTATTGCATGCCTTTATGGTGTCATCATGACATAAATTCTGCCCCCTAGGGGCCTTCAACGTTTACACACCCTCCTTTTGTGCTTACTACTCAACTAATCTAACTACCCTTCCTACACCCATGCACTAATTCCTAATTTACCTTTTTTTACTTTGCACAGGGAACTCTATTCTATTCTTCCCTCAACTATTTTCCGCTCCGGCTTTTCATTTGTGCAAGACAGTCATCTACCACTAAAAGCATTACTTTTTACAATGCACACAAACATCCTCATGGGTTTGCAATAATTTCCCCAATTCCTTCTGTAGCATCACCGTTTCATGCTGTATTTCTCACAGGGCAAAGGAGGGCCTAAGATTAGGGGCAGACCGAAGAGGAGGTGAGCTGCATGGTCTACCACAGATCCTGACTGGCAACAGCATTTTCTACAACACCAGCTTACCCCAGCCAATATAAGAGAAAATACTGTGAGACACACTGTGGTGATAATGTAAGGTTGTTCAGACACTTGCTGATCTACAGCACACAAAACCTCTCCTGCAGTACCTATCGTGGCTGTACGATGAGCCACTTTAAATGTATGTTTCTCTTTATTAAACACCATCAGACTCCAGTGGTGCTACTAATTTCACACAACAATCCTTCCCTCTGAGCAACCATCTTTCTACCATACTGTGTCTGGCTACACTCGGTTTCCAACCAACACTATCTGTCCCTCACCTAATTTGCTCAAACATTGCAGCGTTTGGGGCTGCCAAGGCCATACATTCTAATGTGAAACCAGACTAAACCACTAATCAGGGGTCATCAGGTATTGGGAGGCATTGTTGGATGGTTTGATTTCCCATACTTTGTGATGTGTCACACACTCGTACATCAGCAGAAATATATTGTTCCCATGTCCAAAGAAGAATGTGACCAAACAAGGTAAATGTAAAGACTGCTAGGGTGGAATCTACCTGTGCACCATGCACAATTCCTCAATGTAGGATTTTTTGTGTTGCTTTTTTAAAGCGCTCACACAGCTCGTGGGCATCGAGGCGCTGTTACAGGAATTGTTTGTTTTAAGTTGCGTAGTTGTTTGTCTTAGTTGCATTTATAACACGCTTAAATACCCAGAGATTTGGAAGCACTGACCTGGGGATCGAACCTGTGTTGCTTAGTGTCGTCTTGCTTCCAAGGCAAGCACGTTGCCGCTGAGCTATCCTCAAAGCTAGTTTTGTAATTTCACTCACATTTTTAATCTATTGTGGGCCTCATTACTGCCAGCTCCCCCTGCGTTGCCAACTGTGTTGTTTAATGTGAGGGGTAATTTCTTTAAAGGCTGACCTTAGATTAAATAAAAGAAAGGTGGTTGAGCTTGGACTGAAGCACATTTTCTTTCTCACTCCAGTATAATCAGCCAAGGGCAATGGAGTTGCCAACTCCACCCTCCACACCACAACTGTACCTATCTTTTTGAACAATTTGGCACTGACAGAGGCAATCCCACATGCAATCCAATTAGTCTATTATCCTGTAGAAATGTCATTGATCACCATGTTAGGAGGCCACTTGTGATACCTTTAAAATCAAGGGAGTAAGTTGCCCGTTGTTTCATTTGTGTATTCATTTTGGGTATTTCATATAGCACATACCTTACTACGCGGAGCAGGTGAGCACTTTACAGAGAATATATATTAATCTGGTGCAGGAACAGTGCAGTGTGGCGATCAGACAAGATTACATAAGCCAGGAAGTAATGATGAGGAGGATGACCACATATTTTTTGAGTGAATGCTAGAAGACAAACTAAGCAGTTTCATCATTTTAGGCAGATGAGGTGATTTATTGTACATAAAAACTATCCTCAGTTAAGAAAAGAAAGGTAAATATTTGTAAAATGGTTCAATGAAATAATAAGTTCATACACCATATTTAAACACACTATAACACCTAATGTGTAACAGACAAGCGAGATGAAAATGCACTCACCATTTTAAGGCAACTGCTTTAAGGGATTCCTGCGAACCAGGGCCATCTTTAAAATGTTGTCAACATATACAAATGGTGCCTGTTAACTAAATTACAAAGAAAGACACAAGCCATCATATAATCACTGTGGGCAATTCATCTAAAGGTTGTGACCAAGAACTTGAAGAAGAAAAAAAAAGAAAGTGCATCATGTCTTTGCATCGCCTCATGGAGCAAAGAAAAAGATACGATTGTTACAGGTCAGGCCAGCACTTTACTAAGTTTGTTTTAAGATGTGGCACATAGAGATTTGATGTGGTCAAGATACATCTATGGACTACAGTGGTCACCATGTCAAGGTAATCTTTGAGGCCCTCACTTTTCGTAAGTCTAAAGAAAATGTGATTTGTCATAGGACACACCACACAATTATGATTAAGAGCTTGAAGTTTTTAAAAAATTTTTATTATTTATTTATTACATTTGTTACTCGCCCAGACCCTTGGGTATCACGGCGAGGTTACAGACAGTTCTAGGACACATACATTGAAAAGTATAGCAAAGTTATATTGGAAAACAGTACATAATAAAAAAAAAACAGTGGACAAATATTCACAGCACAGCAATATATACATAGGGGAAGACAAATGTACATGATGTTGTGATGGCTATGTTTATTAATATTGGTTAAATAGCCAAGTTTTTTCAGCTGTTTTTTGAAACCCAAGAGGGTTTCCTCATTTTTGATAGAGAGCGGGAGAGAGTTCCAGTGTTTGGGGGCTAAATGCTGGAAACTGGCGCCCCCTGCTCTAGTCTTTTTGCAGTGAGGCATTACCAGTAGTGAGTGGCTGTTTGATCTTATGTTTGATTGATGTTTGATGTGAGTTTAGATTTAGGTATGGGACCAAATCGCCAGGATCCAAGATTGACTATTTAGCCACTAGAATACAGCTCCAAAAGAAAATTTAGAATTATAGTACTGACATTTTTAAAGTTTGCATTATTCTAAACAGTTATTTTATTATAACCAGAATAAAAAAACATTGATTGGTAGTTTACCTCTATCAAAGTATGTCAACTATTTTTTTATATATTTTATTTTGAAGTGTTATATCGGTCATCACATGTATCCAGTGATTCATTTATGGTGGTTTGTCAGGGTCCCCAGCTCTTATTTATGAGCCTCTGGATGTATGTTCTCAGATACAGTCTGATTATGATATGGTGCTTTGGCAACTTTATTATTTTAACTTTCATTTAGGAGTTGTCACACAACAAGCAACAACAGTGTGCACACGTCTTCATCCTAAGCTGGCTCGTTGTTATTCATGAACATGATGATGCATGGGCAGGTCAATGTTAGTTATCCATTTTCATGAATAACAATGAGTTGGAAGGTGACAATGCTGCGTGCTTGTGGTGGCCATACCCACACACTGCTCCAGTTATACTGAAGAACACTGGTGCAGCTCCACTACTGTAATAACCAGCAACATTTCCACAGTAGGTGTGGGTCACCGGCCAGCAGCACCAACACTTGGGCAAGGCCAGGCTAAAGGTCAGGACTTAAGAGGAGTATCTGTCATGAGTGCCTACCTATACACACATTTATTGGTGCAAATGGGCAAAGGCAAATTCATCAGTTCAAGAATGATTTTTCCTGCATTTGTCAATCAGTTTACCCTAGGAGGAAAGGGCGTTTTCTCTTGTTCTGTGGCTACTGTGGATAGACGGTCATCATGTCCCACCTAAAGAATCGAAGCAAAATGTTAACACTGTTGATGTGCTGAAAGAAGCCCTCAAACATATGCCTTAAACGAGTATTTTATGTTAATTTATGTTGACTGGTATGTGAAAATTGATTTGCCATGGGTAGTTTGTCCATCACCCACAATAGCCAGTGGGAGTTGCAGCTTTAACCCTAAATACGCTGGCACTGTGGGGTGTAGCTGTCAGTGGTGGCAATAGAGGGCCGGAAGTTACCCACCTGCATGTGTACCAGGTGTGCTAGAAAATATTTCTGACCTGGCACTTAATGTATTAAAAATTAGGCACTGTATGCATCGATACATTGTTATTTTTTGTAGTTGTATAAGTGAACTGAAAAAATAAAAAATAAAAATACTGTATGTAAGAGGTGTGGATATATCACACCTTTCTACTAGCAGAATATTCCAACCCCTCTCAACACATTTTTGCATATGCAGAAATATCAAAATATCTGTCTGTACTGTTCTGTTTAACGTCCCGTAATCATTATCTTCAATTGGCACCTGGCAAATCTGCACCTGCCAATCAGCATTGCTGGAAGACAACCTGTATTTGAAGCATCCCCATTCAATGCTGCTAGCTGATGCCTCACCCCCTCCTGAGCTTCATTTGTCTACCTGCCCCTGTCCTCCCTCGTCCCTGCTATGCTCTTTCCTGCACCTTCCACAGCACTGTCATCACAAACATCCTTACTAGTTCTCAATGCCACACTCCATAGGCCCCTCTCTTCAATATCTGGTCTCTTGCTCCTCGCCAGTAGCTCCCTGTCCAAACAATGGAAATGGAAGACAGACTCTCCGTAGGTCACTAGCTTCCAATTTCACGGAAACCCATTTCTTTTAAAATTCTGAATCTAAACCCTAATTTTACTTTCTTTTCATTTAACCTTAGTACTTAGGCATTTTCTCTGGGGTGTTAATAGCCACAAAGCACTGTTCGTCTATTTGGGTGTTTTAGATCCACAGCCTGCATTAAATGCCCCTCACTCACTCAAGGCTATTAACTATAGCCGTAGACCATTACTTACTAACTGCTAGTACTATCCTCAGGTTGTGGAATTATTGCTGAAGATATGTCCCCTGCTTCAAATGTTTAACAGGGATATGGATGGACAGGCATTGTGATGTCATCACTCATCTGATGCCATTTCTTAGTTCAGAACCTTGGAATATAGTAACCAAGAGGAAAATAGACCATGGCATATTCTGAGGGACCAAGCAAAAGCAACTGGGCGGCCTGAGGGCTCTCAGAGACAAGTGAATGGAGGTCTCTATAGACCTCTCCACATCAGGTGCAACTGAGGTGTCCTCTGAAACCGAGGAGTCAGCCATTCAGGAACCTCTTTCCTATGAGATAACAGAAAAGAGAGTACACCTGCATAGTTCAGAATGTAATTACTCTAGAAATTTACAGATTTTAGGGGTAGAGAACTCCTCATAACACTGTACCTAATTTCATTCATAAAGTATGAGTTTGGAAATTGATTGTGCACTTGGCCACAGCTGGGTCCTGACTATTCATTTCCTAACAGGTCAGTCACTGGGCTGCTCTGGTCAAAAAATTTAATTCATGTATTAACTAACTCAAACCTACTCATAGTATCCAACACTTGGTGCCGTGTTTTTGTGGGTGCTGCCGTTTTGGCTCGAAAACGCAGAGGCAGAGGAATATAATGAAAATGTTTCATCTAGAGCTTCTTAAAAACTGTCCATATTATATTTCATACAGCACTTTCAACAATTCTTTTTGTTTAGTTCATGTGTGCCATTAAAGTAGTGGCCATGCCTCATGCAAAACAGAAGCTCAGCCCAAACTGCTAGGTCACGTTTCCTCAGTATTGAGGCAGCAAGTCAGCCATGACAGGTTTTGTTCTGGTAAGGCCTCATTCATAAGTGAGGTGCAACTCCAGCGTGTTGGCGAAGTACGGGTTCACGTTTGGGCATACATACTCCACTAAGTTAGGCAAAACAGAGAACACAAACTCTGATGAAATTGCTATAGAACAACTTTGCATGAACCTACCTGGATAATTTGGTGTATTCCTTGTGCCAATTCAAATAGAGAACAGCTTTCTGAAAATCAGTCTAACCCTCCCCAAAACGCAGCGACTTGATGCGAACTGGCAAGACACATCAGGCCTAATTTACAAAGCATTTTACAATGGAATTGTGCTGAGAGAAAAAAAAGAACTAACCCACGGGCAATGTGGCCTTATTGGAGAGAACGCCAGTATTAATGTAACTCTCTGAGCTGGCTGTTAGAGGATCTCTGATAGTAGTATAAGTAATTACGTGTCTTCAGTTTTAGGGAAATATATGTCTGAAGTACGGAGAAATGAGGAAAATCGAAGTAATCACTTGATTACATGCACCACACTGCGGTATGGCCAGGGAGGCGCGTTTGGTGCTGCACACGAAAAATTAAAAAAAAGAATGAATACAAGTGTTACACAATATAATTGTTCAATGTAGGTGATGGGGCTGTTTCAATGAATAGACCATGTGAAGTGGAAAATAGTGAAAACTCGTGTTTTCTTTTTTAAAGGATCTCGTGGAACACTGATGTATCCTAGAAATCCATGTACAGACCATAATCTTTTAGCATGAGGAGGAACTAAATTCATATGATGCGGTCATGGGGCTGGTTGCTAATGCCTTGGAATTTCACCGCACTTCCGCTTCCTCACAAAAGTAGATTATATGGCGAAAGGCAAAAGACAATCCGGAGGTGCATTTTCGTTTGGTTGGTTAAGAGTTTTGCGCAATGGCACCAGAGTGACTGGGCAATACAAGCATCAAGCTGGTTGAACTGGCTCCTGCAAATCCTGTGGGTCATGTGATGGCCATAGGGTTACCACACATGGGCAAAGCTTTTTTTACCATTTGCACGTGTTCATTGTATTTGACATTTGTATGGGAGAACGAAGTAAATACCTGGGCCATACATACCTAGAAATAATTTCTTGCATGCCCGCATATTTGTTTTTTGCTGGCAATTAACATTAGTAATAGGCATAGTGAAAAGACATCACCATGGTGTACAGAAGGCTTTTTGCTATTCCTGTTACTGATGCTATGTGTCTGGAAACGATACCTTACAGGGATGTTTGGAGCTTTTTAAATTTAACTGTGGAGTGGGCGGCGCCTACAATGATTTCCTATGGGAATTCAAGACGAACATACACGCCCTTAGCACATACTGTGCAAGTCTTATTGATGCACTCATGCAGACATTTGATAAAACAAGGATGGATGGGTGTCGATAGGCATGAGTGAACTAGGATGAGTGGGTGGCACGGATCAAGGATTAGGTATTTGAGCTGCAGGGAGCTAAAGTCGATGGGGGTGAGAATGGCTGAATTAGGGTTGTTGGAGTTGAGCCAATGTGAGTGAACATAAGCTAGAGTGTGTGACTGGGCTGGCCTGAGCTAAGGTATGTGGGGGATGGTTAGCAGTGGTGAGGAGTATGAGTTTTGAGCAAAGGAGAGTTAGAGTCAGTGGTCAGGCATTCGCTGGTAGGCAGGGGTGAACTAGCCTGTGCGATCAGGGATACCCAGGAAGTGAGTTAGGGCAGTTGGACATGGGTGAGGGGGGGTGAGCTGGGGCAGGTGGCTGGTAGTAAGCTAGGCTAGGTGGATGGGGTGTTTCCTCATGGATGACACTAATTGCATGGCCATCAAGTGGAACATTCATACACATAATCATACACCCTTGTTACTACCATCTATGTACTGACTCTCTCTTTTCAATCATTGTAATCATTTGTTTTTTAAGCATTGCACTTTTTGCTTGTGTTTCCTGTTTCTCTTTTGATTCATTGTAGGTGTGCAACTGATTACATTATTGTGTAATGTGCCTTTTACTAGGATCGACTGAGCTCTTGCTCCTTTTCTTAACAGCTCTCTCCGATTTCTCCAAAAAATGGGAACTACATCGCCTGTAGTGCAGTGGGGAGCAATATGATCTCTGTGAGGCCCTCTGGCTCCACAGGCATGTAGAAGAGAGATACATTTCACGTACTGCGCCATTATGAACACTTGCTTTTATAGGCTTTACAGATTGTGCCTTTTTTTCTTTTGTGTCTTTGTTTCTCATTTGATTCAATCTAGGTCTGAAACTAGGCGCATTATTGCGTTATTGTACTTTTTACTGGAATCTACTGAGCTCTTGCTCTCTCAACACACCAGCTAGTTCCTGTACACATTGGCACTGCAACTCTTGTGGTCTTTTTTTCTTGGAGTCCTGCATCAATCTAATCTTATTGGGCTTCACATGCTTAAATGATGTGTGCAGATGTGAAGCACTTAGGCACAGCTTGTTGGGCCTGTGAGGCCTGAAAGAATGTGTCGTACTGTAACGCTGTAATGCTGGCTGGCGTTGCTACGCGGTCAGTATTTCAGGCCACATCTTGATGGTTAGAAGGGGGCTTAGTGGTGGCGCGGCCGAAGGGTCTGTTTTATTAATGACGGATTTACCTTCACCATACCCTGCCTCTGCCATCACTTCACTGGCGACGAGGGTTACAACGGCGAGGGACAGACCCCATTTTACCCGTGTGTGCAAAGCGTTAGCACACCAGATGGCCGGACCATTGCTGCTGTCCCTCGTTTTATGGTGACATCAGTGGCAGAGGGAGTGGGCACTACGGCCCACAAGGAAGCAACCATGGGCGGCAGCCACCCAAAATCTGGGCCACATCAAGCCCAGAGTATCGGGGACACGGAACGCGATTATGCTACACTAGAGGAAAGGACCTAGCGACATTGACACACCCGGCAGCCATCTTTGGTTTCCTCGAAATGTTCTGTTTAGCATTGCTACGGCAGTTGCACAACAGTAGTAAGCAGTGGTGGTGCATCTAAGGAGCACGGCAGGAGAAGGTAAAGGATATGGTTGCTGAAATCCTTGAGTAACCAGCGTTGGAGTTTGCCAGACCAGAAGTAGCAAGTGAAGGTACTGTTATAAGGAAACATATCATTTTAATAACCAATAAGCTGTACTGCAAGGGGGCACAAGAAGTGAAGGGGCACAAAAATCAGTGAGCACCAAAACATGCAGTGCAATTTGTGCAAGTTGCACACACATAGTAACTGGAGCAACCACACCCAATCATGCAACACAGCAGCACCAGGCCTCCCCCAGCATTTTTTATGTCCCTGAGTAAACCACAAGTTTTGTGGGAATTATGGCTGGATGCATTCCAAGTGTACACGAGAGCGTCTGGAGGTATGCAGTACAGCGAGGATGAAAAGGAGGGAGCATTATTGATTTGTCTTGGAACTGAAGGACTCAGAGTGTTAAGGCATATTCCAGGAGAAGAGGTGTACGCCCCAGGTGGTGGAAAGGGGGAGAGAGCAGTGAGCGCATATGAAACAGCTTTCAGGAAATTAGAAGGACGATTTGGGAAGAGACCCAATGTGGTACCATAGCGATACCATTTTTTCTTCAGGGCACAAGGAGTCTGGGAAGGTATTGATGCCTATCTTATGGCACTGTGGACCCTCATGGCCACATGCAAATTTACAGGGGTGCAGGAGGAGTACATCACAGACCAGATCATGATAAAGGCAAGCAATTACAAGGTCTGGGAAAGGTTATGAATAGAGAGACACCCACCTTTGGAGAAGGTTGCGAGAGCCATAGAGGAGTCACGTGCCGGTGTTCAGGTTGTCACTAAGAAGATGGACAGAAATGGCCAAAGGGAGTCAATCCAGGCGGTGTTGCCACCATTCAAGAAAGGCAGCAGCGATGTCAAGAAAAAGTTAGAGAAGTTTAAGGGGCAGTCTCACAGACTGAGTAGAGTGAACCATGGGGCTGGGGTGAGGGAGGCATGCAGGAAGTGCGGTTGATCGAGTCATCCCACTGGGGCAAAGGAGTGTGATGAGGGAAGGGGTTATACTGCATGTTGAAGGGGGGTCAAGAAGGGGCTGAGGGACACATTGACTGTGAATGGTGTGCGACTGGAAATGTTTGTGGACTCAGGTTCCCCTTATACAATGATCACTCAAGAAGAATATAGAGAGAACTGTGGGAAGGATGTGTCTGCTCTAAAAGCTACAGACATTAATCCCAGTGTGTATGGTCAAGTCCCCATAAGAGTGTTGGGGTATGAATGGGTGTAAAATGAATTCAAGGGACGCAGCACAGAGGAAAATTGTAGGTGGCACATGAAGGTGTGAGCATTTTGGGTGGGATTAAAAGGGAGCCCTTGACATAGAGATACGTCCCGGAAAGAGTGTGCCCGTGTTGAGTGTGGAGGAAGGCCCTGGTGACGACATGACTGCACAACATTTTTGGCACAAGTATTCTACAGTGTTTGCAGAGCGACTTGGTATGTTGCAGGGATTCTCATACACGATTGTCTTCAAAAGTGTGGCAGTGCCCAAGGTACATAAGGTCAGAATGTTCAGGTTTTGGCCAGGAAGGGGTTGAAGTTGGAATTGGACAAATTGAAGGAGGCAGGTATCATAGAGGAAATTGAGGGTTCAGAGTTGTTGTCTCCTGTGGTGTTGGCACGGAAACAGGACAGTGGATTAAGGATGTGTGTGGACCTTAGGGAGCTGAACTCCAATATTTGGGTTGACCACCATCTCCTCCCCAATATCAATGAATTGTTGTTGACAATGGGACATGCAGAGTGGTTTTCCACTTTCGATCTCATCTAATCTGCATGAGGATTCCTGGCCTTTGACTTAGTTTGTGACATCTTTTGGCACATACAGGTTTTGTTGTATGCCATTCGGTTTGGTGTCTGCAGTTTTTTTTCAGCGTTTGATGCAGGAATTGTTTGGGGGTGTGCCAGGAGTAAGTTACTTTCAGCATGATATTTTAGTGTGGGTTAAGAACAGAAGGGAACATGACGAGAGGGTACATCGGGTCATGCAAATTCTACTGCAGAGTAGTTTGACAGTGAAGTCCTCGATGTGTCCAATGGGTGTGCCCAGCGTGACGTATCTAGGGCACACCCTTGATGCTAGTGGCATAAAACTTAAGGAAGGGTTGGTTAGAGTAATGAGGAAGGTACCGTCCCCAGTGAATGAGGACCAACTCAGGGTTTTTGGGGATGACAGAGCATTACGTCAAGTTCATACCTTTGTATGCAGAGAAATACGTATGCATGCTTGCCTTATTTGAAAAGAATGCTAGGTTTGAATGGTCGCAGGAGTGTCAGGCAGATGTACAATTGAAAGAGGACATGGATCGGACGCCATCTTTGAGTTCGTTTGACCCAAAGAATAAAACGGTGCCCACGGTGGATGCTAGTAAGGTCGGCCTAGGGGCAGTTTTGGAGCAGTGGCAGGATGGTGTGTACAGGCCGGCTGCATTTGCATCCAGGGTGCTTAGGGATGCTGAGGGGCAGTATGCAGTTATTGAGAGGGAGTCGTTTGCTGCTTCCTGGGCTTCTAAGCACTTAAGGACATTTCTGTGGGGTATTCCGTATGTCATCAGGATCAACCACAAACTGCTTATATATGTCCTCACCACCAAGGGAGAGGGATCGGTGTCCCTTAGGATTGAGAGGTGGATGGTGGATTTTCAGGAATTCAATTTTAGGGTGGACTATTTACCAGGAAGAAAGAATGTGGTGGCAGATTGTTTATTGCGATTGCCGGTGGAGGCACCAGAGGTGCAGCGGGAGTGTGAGGTGGGCACCCAGGTGGCATGTGTGCTTCCAGCTGTGGATAAGGATGGGTGTGAAAAGGAATCATCCAGTTCGCATTGATCAGAGAGGGCCTGCGTGTTGGCTGAGAGGCAGTCAAGGGCAGGGAGGACGGAAAGGGGTACATGCATGTTTTGAGTGAGATGGCAGAGGGACCGTGGGTGTCACGAGAGGAGGAAGCTGGTACCGCCTGTGAGTTTGAGAGCAAGGCTTGTCGAGCTGGCACACAAGGGACATTTGGGAAGATCTCTAACGAAAATGATGTTGCCGGAGTCATATTTGTGGCCGGGTATGGATGATGAGGTGGAGGTGGTAGTGAAGGAGTGTGTGGCATGTGCCAGGAGTGATAAGAGTAGAGTTGTGCGTCTGAAACCAGTGTACCCAGTTCATGTTCCCAATGATGTATGGTCTAAGGTGGCATTCGACATCATGGTTCCCATGGAGTGCCTTGAAAGTGGTTTGAGATTTTTGGTGGTATTGGTTGACTATACATTGTGGTGGGTCGAGGCAGCTGCTTTAGAAACAGTAACCACTAGTAAGGTATCATAAACAAATAATCAGGATGAGGAGATCCAATACAGAGACACAAAAGTGCTGTGTGTGTGTGCTTATTATGCAATCACACAGGAAGTAGTTAGTGGCTCAACAATTTACTTTACATTTCTTCCGATAAGCACGAAAGATGGTTGAAACAAACGAACGGACAAAGTTAGTTATACAGTAGTAACACAAATAGGTGTCGGCCTCTGGAGTGTAGAGGTCAAAACTACATTGGGATACATGTTTCCTTACAGATTGAGGTGGTTCAAGAACCCGCTGGTACAGGAAAAACACGAGCCTGAGACTGGGGATGGTCTGAGGTGTGGTAAACAAAAAGTGCACACAACAATCTTTGAATATGACAAATACAAGGTAGTGATACAGTTGTGTCACGTAGTTCAACACAGGGTGTGACACAGGGTGTGTTTCGGCCAAAGAAAGTGGCTTAGTAGGAGCCTGTCTTTATGCTGGCCTTCGTCAGGAAAAGGCACCGGTGGCGGTGCTGTCCGTGATGTCTGTGGGTGAAACAGAACTGTTAGGATCTTGAGTGGTTGTTCATTAAGTACTAAGGGTATTTAATACAGGCCAATTGGTGCCCAGGTGATACATCACATGGTGTATCCAAAGGACAGCTTACCTACTGCTGAGGTAGCAGAGGGATGCTGTCGGGAAATCCAAAATGAATGCAGGATAACCGGTGCAATACTGGCACTGGGTGGGTCGGCTGTAGTTTCCTAGAGGCCGACGTGGTTCAGAGTCTCACGGTACCGGAGTGGGCCGATAATGGACACAGGTCTGGAAGGAGAGTAGAAAAACAGGTGTGTGGTAACCCATAATCGTGGGGATTCGAGAGTGCTGGATGGTGTTCGTGATCGGCACTAAGTCGGAGGCAATTGGTGGCTATTTTGTCAACCGTGTCGAAATACCCTGTGCGCTCATGGGTCATGAGGAAGATCAAGAGTGACCCTGGGTATGGTGGACAAGCGAGGAGGTGCTGTTATTGCTCTAAAGACACTTAGTGCTAATGTGAGCTCAGTGGTGGTGCCTAGAGTACAGCGTTGGTGGTGTAAATAATAACTCGAGTGTGGTGCACAAGTTGTGCATCTCGAAGGCTTAACTTGTAGTGCATCTCAAAAAAGCTTACCCAGCGCGGGGGTAAGTGCAAAGGTTACCGAACTGAGAGGAACGCCACTGGCTCCTGGGACACACAGTGTTCCAAACATAAATACAGTTTGCCCTTTTAAAAGACCAGATAATGGCGGCTACTTGAAACAGGAGCAAAGCCCTGGTGAGCTGGTGGATGGGTGCCTCAAGTGAGACTGATCACTGCGTTACGAGTGGGCAGGACGTGCTAGTGATATGACCCGGTGCGTGCTGCATGGCTTTTGAGTCAAGGAAAACTTACCGCGGTCGTTATGATAGGCTGCCGTGATGCGTGGGGATTGCTGAGAGCCGTGTTAGACGGTGGCCGAGGAAGCCGTGGCTGTCTGGTCAAAACACTGCCTGTTGCTGAAAACAGGCCAATGGGAGCCCGCGGTCAGACAGAGGCTGCCCGCGGGAGCCAATCAGATGGCTATGCGTGGTGTCCCCATCGAAGTGCGAGACGACGCAGGGGATGATGGGTGATGTAGTCTGGTGGGGCGTGACATAGCCTCTGCTATTGGTGGACACATACAGAAAGTGTCACGGTGTGTGTGACACATGGACTAAGAGTATGTCTAGGTGGAGTGGACTCCTGTTGAGGCCCGTGAGGCATTGGCTATTGCTCTAGATACAGAAAAATTATACAACACCTAAATCAACACAGTTTTGGACTGAGGATTTCTGCCGGAGGCACATGCAGATTGTAGACATGGTTGGCATTAGTGTACAATTGTGCATAAAAGACAACACAACATAGCGGGCAACAACAAGGTTGAAAACATTGCTGCCAAAGATGTACAGTATTAGTTGTTGTTGCACATTTCAATTTATTGAGCGTTGTAGACACTGGTGATAATAGGTTCTAGTGTAACCATTTGAGAGAAAAACTGGTGTGTGGGGATGGCCAGTCCTCTGTGGTAGAGTGTGGGTTGGACACCAGGCGGGCACCAGGCCAAAGTGACATAATTGAAATCAATTACTATTGCTGTAGTCTCGGTGCTGTGGCTGAAAATCCATGGATGATGTATTGATGAACCCAATGATGAAGGTGGTATCTGTAGTGCTCCCTCCGAGAGGAGGCAGGACCCATGATGGGTGAGCTAGAGTGTCTTTGGGTGTTACTTGAAGGTCAGACACCTGGGGAGGGTGTTGACGGCCATGATGGTGCCATGTTTACGGAGCATTGGTTGTTTTCTAGAAGTGTTTCCATTCAACGGTTATATTTAAACTGTTTTTAACCAAGTCTAATTTGTGAACCCATTTTTGCTCAAGTCTGGTGAGGGAAAGGTTGATATCTCGTCCCCATCTTTGCGGCAGGAGTTGCTGAACCACGGTCCATGTGAATTGTTCGTGGGTGTGTTTCTTCTTGGTAAAGTGTTCGACCAAAGGCTTGTCCTGAATTTGGTTCTTAATGCACGATCTGTGCTCATTAATCCTTTGTTTGACAGGTCTAATGGTTTTGCCAGTATAGACCAAGACACAGGGACACTTGATGGCATAGATCACAAACTTACTCTCGCAGTTAGTGTGGCTGTTCTGTTTCCAGACAAGGTTCTTGTGAGTGAAAGTTTTGCTGTTGGTTGTAAAACGGCAAGCGACGCATTGCCCGCAACTAAAATGGCCTACCACTGACGGAAGGTTCCACAGAGTTGTTGCTGGTTTATTAGGTTCCAGGAAGGTATGGACCAGAGAGTCTCTTAGATTTCTGTTCTTCTTGAATGCGAACAGTGGTTTCTTCGCAAGAGTGCCTTCGTTCTTCACCAGATGCCAGTGCTTGTTGATGGTGTTTTTTATGAGGTTACTGACGGGATTGTACGTGGTCACACAAACGGTTCTGTTGATAGGGTCTTTCTCTTTGGTCGTTAAGCAAAGGGAGCGATCGGTGTTTGCTGCTCTTTTTTTGGCTGTCTTGATTGACTTCCTCGGATAGCCTCTTTGTCCAAGGCGTGTTTGCAGTTGTTGTGCATGGAGGTTAAATTTCTCTTTGTCAGAACAGTTTCTCCGGATGCGGAGAAATTGACCAGAGGGGAGATTGTACTTCAACCCTTGCAGATGGTAACTCGTGAAGTGAAGTAGGGTATTCCTATCGGTGGGTTTTCTAAAGAGTTCTGTCTTTAACATCTCTCCGGACCGATAGATGTGCAAGTCGAGAAAATTGATAGCTTGAGAGTTCCATTCAATGGTGAACTTGATGTAATTGTTTTGTGCGTTGAGCCATTGGTGGAAGGCTAGTAGTCCTTCAATGCTTCCTTCCCAAATAAGTAATACGTCGTCGATGTATCAACGCCAGACCTTGATGTGTGGTCTGTGGGGATTGTCGTTGTGGTAGATATGGTCCTCTTCATTTTGTGCCATGTACAGGGTGGCGACGTCTGGGGCAAAAGTGGCGCCCATGCTGACGCCTTTTATGTGCTGATACATCTGTTGGCCAAACAAAAAGAAATGTTCTCCCATAGCGATCCGGATGCACTCAAGCAGGAAGTTAGTAGGTACAGTTGAAGTGTCGGCTCGTTTATCAAGGCATGTTGCCAACGCCTGTAGGCCCTCTACTTGTGGAATGGAGGTGTACAATGCCTCGACGTCCATGGTGACCAATATAGACTGGGTGGTAAGATGTATGGAGTCCAAAATCTTGATAGTTTCTGTGCTGTCCTTCAGGTAGGAGGCCATCTTCCCCACGAAGGGCTTCATGAAAAAATCTGTGTATAAAGAGAGGGGTTCCAACAGTGAATCACACACGGAGACGATTGGTCTGCCTGGTGGTTTGGTGGGGTGCTTATGTATTTTAGGTAAAATGTAGAAGGCCAGGATCCTCGGGTGTATTTTGTTTAAGAAGACCCGTTCCTCTTGGCAGATCCACCCTTCCTCTTCCGCATGCTTGGTTAAATTGATAATCCCTTCTTGCAGCCGTAGTGTCGGGTCTCTGTTCAGCATCTTGTAGGAGGTTTTGTCGTTAAGGAGTCGCTGGCATTCCTGGTTGTAATCTATGGTGTTCATGATCACAATGCCGCCTCCCTTGTCTGCCAGTTTAATGGTGATGGTAGTGTCCAGGTTTAGGTCCTTGAGGGACTGTCTCTCTGTTGGTAGCAGGTTGTCTTGGTAAAAGTTTTTCTGTTTTATTCCATTGGTGATCGTTTTCATCACGATTTTTTCAAAAGTCTCAAATTCACTCGGGATGGTGTGAGGAGGGGGAAAAAAGGTTGATTTGGGTTTGAAACCAGTGATGTTGTCTTTGCTCCTCTCCGGTCCATGGCTGATGGAATCTTGCTTGATGGGTAAATGTACCTCAAAGAAGTATTTTAACCTCAGAGTCCGGAAAAAACGTCTGAGTTCTGCTTCAGTGGTGAAAGGGTCCGCTTTAGTGGCTGGAACAAAAGAAAGACCTCTTTCCAGGAGGGTCTGTTCAGCTTGGACTAGTGGTCTAGAGGACAGATTAAAGATGGGAATGGTTGCTAGGGCTGGTTCGAGTACCATTGGCGCGTCCTCATGTATTGCCCGGTCTGTTGGCCCCCTCTCTGAAAAAAACGGATGTTGTGGCGGTGGGCCCTGATTTCTGCTGCTTCCGGGGGAACCAGGAGTACTGCCGCTTGAAGATCCTGAGCTGCCTGAAAAATTCACTACGCGATTGCGTCTGTTGTAGTTCGTTTTCTGTTGTTGCTGAAGTTCGTCGTAGTATGTTTCTCTGAGATAGGGATAAGATATCTCCTCCGCATAGTTGGTGAGGTCTTTTCAAAATTTCTGTACCTTCCGTTCTACCGTGAGTTGGCTGAATTTAACTACCTCTTCTTCTAGTTTTTCTAGTTTTTGCTTGGCATCATTGATAGTTTTATCCTCGACAAATTTCTTTTCCAGGGTGGCCAGATCCTCTCCTTGTTTTTTGCATTCTTCCTGGGCAGTGTCTATTATGAGAATTATCCAGCCGCGGCTGTATTTGTTTCCCACGCCGCTAAAGTTGACTTTGAATTTCGGATTATCAGTGAAAACCCTAGGGATGTTCTTTACTTGTAAGCCTTCGGGGATGATTCCTGCTTTGAGGTATTCTAGCATGAAAGTTCCATGCATCTCTGTTCGTATGAGTTTTTTCCTCTTTTGTAGGATGCTATCAAGTTCATCTTTGTTTGCACCCTGGGCAATGGGTCCGCCTTCCGATCCTAGGGTAGTGGTTGTGCCCATTAATTTCCGAAAATATTCATCTGTGTATGACACGATGTTGACTTTGTCCATGTTTTTGTACAATTGTACACTAATGCCAACCATGTCTACAATCTGCATGTGCCTCCGGCAGAAATCCTCAGTCCAAAACTGTGTTGATTTAGGTGTTGTATCATTTTTCTGTATCTCGAGCAATAGCCGATGCCTCACGGGCCTCAACAGGAGTCCACTCCACCTAGACATACTCTTAGACAATTGTGTCACACACACCGTGACACTTTCTGTATGTGCCCACCAATAGCAGAGGCTGTGTCACGCCCCACCGGACTACATCACCCATCATCGCCTGCGTCGTATCGCACTTCGATGGGGACACCACGCATAGCCATCTGATTGGCTCCCGCGGGCCGCCTCTGTCTGACCACGGGCTCCCATTGGCCTGTTTTCAGCAACAGGCAGTGTTTTAAACAGACAGCCACGGCTTCCTCGGCCACCGACTAACACGGCTCTCAGCAGTCCCCGCGCATCACGTCAGCCTATCATCACGACCGTGGTAAGTTTTCCTCGACTTGAACGCCGTGCAGCACGCACCGGGTCATATCACTAGCACGTCCTGCACAGTCGTAACGCAGTGATCAGTCTCACTTGAGGCACCCATCCACCAGCTCACCAGGGCTTCGCTCCTGTTTCAAGTAGCCGCCATTATCTGGTCCTTCAAAAGGGCAAACTGTATTTATGTTTGGAACACTGTGTGTCCCAGGAGCCAGTGGCGTTCCTCTCAGTTCGGTAACCTTTGCACTTACCCCCGCGCTGGGTAAGCTTTTTTGAGATGCACTACAAGTTAAGCCTTCGAGATGCACAACTTGTGCACCACACTCGAGTTATTATTTACACCACCAACGCTGTACTCTAGGCACCACCACTGAGCTCACATTAGCACTCAGTGTCTTTAGAGCAATAACAGCACCTCCTCGCTTGTCCACCATACCCAGGGTCACTCTTGATCTTCCTCATGACCCGTGACCGCACAGGGTATTTCGACACGGTTGACAAAATAGCCACCAATTGCCTCCGACTTAGTGCCGATCACGAACACCTTCCAGCACTCTCGAATCCCCACGATTATGGGTTACCACACACCTATTTTTCTACTCTCCTTCCAGACCTGGGTCCAATATCGGCCCACTCCGGTACCGTGAGACTCTGAACCACGTCGGCCTCTAGGAAACTACAGCCGACCCACCGGGTGCCAGTATTGCACCGGTTATCCTGCATTCATTTTGGATTTCCCTACAGCATCCCCCTGCTACCTCAGCAGTAGGTAAGCTGTCCTTTGGATACACCATGTGATGTATCACCTGGGCACCAATTGGCCTGTATTAAATACCCTTAGTACTTAATGAACAACCACTCGAGATCCTAACAGTTCTGTTTCACCCACAGACATCATGGACAGCACCGCCACCTGTGCCTTTTCCTGATGAAGGCAAGCATAAAGACAGGCTCCTACTAAGCCACTTTCTTTGGCCGAAACACACCCTGTGTCACACCGTGTCGAACTACGTGACACAACTGTATCACTACCTTGTATTTGTCATATTCAAAGATTGTTGTGTGTACTTTTTGTTTACCACACCTCAGACCATCCCCAGTCTCAGGCTCGTGTTTTTCCTGTACCAGCGGGTTCTTGTACACCCTCGATCTGTAAGGAAACATGTATCCCAATGTAGTTTTGACCTCTACACTCCAGAGGCCGACACCTATTCGTGTCACTACTCTATAACTAACTTTGTCCATTCGTTTGTTTCAACCATCTTTCGTGCTTATCGGAAGAAATGTAAAGTAAATTGTTGAGCCACTAACTACTTCCTGTGCGATTACATAATAAACACACACACAGCACTTTTGTGTCTCTGTATTGGATCTCCTCATCCTGATTCTTTGTTTATGATACGTATACCCACCTGGGTAAATCAGGACCCCGCCAGGTGCCCTATGATTTATAGTACCACTGATAAGGTGATTGGTTTCCTTAAAAGGATATTTGACAGGGAAGGTGTAACCGCGAGTGTGGTCAGCGACAATGGGGTTCAATTTGTTTCCCATTGTATGCAGGAGGTTCTGAGAAACAATGGTATCAGGCAGCATAGGGGAGCTTTATACAATCCATGTGCCAATGGATTGCTGGAAAGGATGAATGGTTTTGTGAAGGGGCCATTCAGTTGGCCGTCGCCAACGGTTTGTATTGGCAGGAGGTGGTTTTGCAGGCTTTGACTGCATATAGGCGGACACCTTTGACGTTTACGGGCAAATCACCATTTGAGCTCATGAGGGGTAGGAAAGCTGGGTCAAGGTTAAGGACGTCTGCCCTTGGTGGGGGAGTTATCACAGCGATGAACATATCAGAAGTGTTGGAAAGGGTGCGTGTACACCAGGATCGCCTGAGGGAACATCAGAAAATGGAAAAACCCATTGAATTCGAGATTGGGGATCGGGTTTGCATAAAAGAAAACGTAGGTGTGTCCCGAAGGGGAGGAGTGCATTCATGTTCCTGCATGTTGTGGTGAGGGTGGGGACAGGACATGTGGTTCTGGATTATGGGACAAGGTTGAGCAAGAGAAGGGTAGTTGTGTTGACAGGTGCTACAGTGTTGCCATCAGTTCAGGAGGGTTCTGTTTTGGGACCTAATTTAAGCATTTTTTCTGTGGAACAGCGAGTGGGTGGGTCTGCTGGGAGTTGGAACAGGGTTGCAGTGAAGTGCCTCTTGGTGACGGTCATGTGGATGGAGTGAGTGTGGCGTCGGACGAGTGAGTTCTCTGTGCATCGGGTGGTAGTGATGGGGGTGTCCATTGAGAGTTCGGGTACCTCCTGTTAGAATTAAAGATTATGGGCCTCTTTTTGACCCTTGCGGTAGCTGTGCCCTTATTAAGGGCACGGCTGCCGCCGGTAATGATTATTTTTCGGGGCCCCGAAAAGGGCGATAACCGGGTCATGCTGATGTTGGCGGATCACATTATTGCCCTTTTCTGGGCTCTGGCAAAAAATATTCCGCATTCCCATTTGAGCCCCATATGGCTCAACGGGAATGGGGAGGATGCTAACAACGGGCCCATTAATAACAGGCCCGTTGTTAGCATCCTGTACTGCTAGAGGGTTCCGCTAAGGACGCCTGGTTTTACTTAATAAAGGATTTACCTTCACCATACCCTGCCTCCACCATTACTTTAGAATGCCACAATTCAACAGCGGCTCCAGATCGCTGTGACAGTGAGTGGCAGTTGTAAATGACATTCCTTAGCATGTCCTCCACTTCGAAATCTATACTGTTTAAGGGAGGGAATGTATCAGAAACTGGCACAATACCTAATTCAGGCAGTACGCCATCATCTGACAGCCCAGTGAGTAATGTTTGTATGGCATCCGGTTCACCTTGAAATGTGGCAGGGTGGTGATGTGCTTTGTGTGGTAGAATGTGAGGGGATAGAACTCTTCAGGGATAAGGGTACCATCATAACATATTATCGAGGGGAGCTCACAGAAGCAGGGAGGTGCAGTTAAACTGGAGGTGACTTGATATAGATGCTCAGTGATAACCCCAGGGTTGTTTTCCTATTCTAAAGAAACATGTGCTGCCGCAAGTCTGCAGTGTCCTCGGATACCGCAGTTTGGATTCTAATTAGCTTGCATAATCATCTAGCCTGCCAAAACCCCATATTAAAATTGATAGCCTCTCTTCTCAGTTGCACAATCACAGAGAAGGATCAATCTGTCTCCTTCTCTGAACTCCCATGCTTTAAAGAAAACTGAACGTTCAGCTGAGAATTTATTTTACTGGCCCTCAGACATCCTGGAATGCTTTCTCCAGGCAGATAAGCTGTTCTCCTCTCATCAGACCATTAATGGACGATTGCTCTAATATAGATCTCCATGCACGTACCCATCTTCATAGTGCTAACTTATCTGTGGGAACTGACTTAGTGCATCACCCCTTAAAAGGTAATTGAATAAATAATACTGAACATATGGTTCTTTAGTAACGTGCATGCAATGGATGGGATCGCAGAGTAATTCTGAGTCCAAATAATCAAACCAACTCAGGAAGAAGGCAACGGTTGCTGTTTTATTAACAATTATCTAAAACAGGGAGGTTACAACGGACATCAACGGACGTTCACCCAAGCTCTCAACGATGTTCCCAAAAAATACATTGGCGGTGACTTCCTAATATGTGGCAAATATTAGAAAACCTATCAAGGGCTGTGATAGGCTTAAGGGGATCATCTAAGTATACGTTGCATAGGGACTAGGTTTGTGATGTGCTGCCCACTGTCAGGTGGACAATTCATGCCCACCTATAAAAACATGTCATCTTTAACACTGTTAAGTACACAGTCTATCAATAGTCTTCACACTATAAGGCCCTTCGTTATACGGTTCTCTACAATTGGATGGCACTCTCGTGCCATGTCTGGAACAATCGGTTCCCTTAGCAGCACGTGAGCTGAGACCCAGGTGCCAGGAGGTGGACTTGACTTTACCTCCCGACCCGATCAGCCAAACATTTCTCTTCACCCATGCCTTCTGCCATGAAGATTGTCTTTGAACTTGGCCTTGCAAATTATCCTTGTCTGTGAGAAAATATGGGAGTGCAGGCTCTCATTATCGTTGTTCTAGGACTCCAAGCTCAACTCTATTTCCATCCTTGGCTCAAGTGACACGAGACCACGATTTGGTCCATCTTACACTATTTAAACGTCTTAAATTAATAAAACTTTCTTTCTTTGCACCTTAACAATGGGTGATTCATCCTTCACACATTCACTGCATTCAAGAATAGATAACCAACCTTGGTTGCTTCTGTTTTGATACCAGGCAATGTGCTTCCACGATCTAGGCAGATTCTTGCTGCAACACAATTCTCAGCCTTTCCTCTTCATGGGTCCACGCTTACTAAATTCATGACACCAATGTCCAGCACCTATAGAATGGAGGCTTCGCCTGCATTCTAATCACTACTTATAGCCAGCTTCTATGATGACTTAGTCTACTTGCGTTTCAGCATCTGTACAATTATTGAACGGTTGAATTTCTGCAGCACTTCGCAAGCGTGCAATTTTCTTTCCGCATATGCAAGTTTACTCGATACTTAACTTCATCATCAGTTTCTGTAAGATCCATGCATTCTCTTCAGCCAGTATTTTCGGGGCGTCACGCATGTCTCCTGTGACGTAACTTGCTTCTTCTCTGTGCTCCTGCCTCAGATTGTCATCTCTTTGGGGATACATTTGATATGGTTTTCGCAGTGGATACCTTCTTTCAAATATCCTCTGCAGTATTGGCACAACTTCTGGTGTCAAACATGGCACAAACTCAGGCCTCCAACATATAGGAGGTAGGGGGCGGGATTTCCTGCAGAGGCATGTATCTGGGCACGTAACTGCACCTCTACAATACTGCAAACAAAAGAGGCTTGCTTGTATAAGTGAAGGAAAGTCCTTTTTAGGCAAACTCCAGAATGAAGACAATCCGCTAGGGAAATAGGCCAGGAGATAGCGTTGCAAGGATAACAAGGTTTTAATAATACAGAATACACAAATCAGCAAAGGACTCTGCTGCTTGAGAGCGCTCTGGGCGTCCTGCTACAAAGAAGGACTTAAAGCCCCAAAAATGTCATTACATACAGTACTTATTGGTGCCACTAATTGGAGGCACCCTATACATGGGTCTGCTCCATAGGGGATGCCAGCCTGTAATTGGTTAGTTCTTTCCCATCAATCAGGATCCATGTGAGTCAGCTGGGCTTATCCTTGTGGTGAAGGTCAGGGCAGACATTACTACATTGTTTCATTCTAAACTAAACATGCTAAGCATGGTTACTATATCATTGTGGCAGCCACCTGGGCGGCACGGGAAATGGTGCCAGGCAGAAGGGAGGATAAAATAGAGTCACGCTGACCCACACATTCAGGGCTTTGTTGATACTGCAGTTCCGGCACTCAAAGTCTCCAACCAGGGTTTTGATCTGTAATGTATCCCTCCCTGTACCTCCTGTTACAAGAAATGTGTTTTCGTGCTTGAGGAAATACAGCTGTGCATGCTTAGATCTTCTGCAGACCCTAGATTTGTGTTGGAACAGGGGGGTCATCTGCTTATCGAGGACGGCAAGGCTGTGGTGGAGTGATCAGTGGTTTAGAGCTGGCTACGGACTGGCAGGTTGGGGATTAGAGCCCTACTGGCATTTTAGTGAAAATGAATTGGCGTGGTGCGGAGCCTGGTTTTGTCTCATGCTCCTGCAGGGCACATTCATTTGGAAGATACTTAATATTTGCAAAACTGGAGGAGCAAGGGTGAAGTGAACTTTCATGGGAACAGGGATCTGCATATCCATTTTGTGTTACTGAGATTGGGCCTAGTGATCTGGGCTCATGAACAGCTCAATTATGCAAGATTTTACATTCTTGGGCCTATTACAAAATTCATTCGGGTGCTACGTGTTTTCTAGTGCTGCGCCTTGACAGTAGGAGCTACACTGCCTCTAAATGGTGTTTTACTAGTGCAGGTTACTCCCCCTTATACACTACATCACCTCCTATGGTGTTTGCCTTACCTGAAATCGCCTAGGTGGTAGGATAGTCTCATTTCCATCCCAACATTCCCCCCTTCATTACTTTTACAGTAACACATTTTCCCTCACCATGTTTACGCTCATTTGCTCGCCTTTCTGTTCCTCCCATGCAGGAGTTCCTTTGATTGGCACCCATGCTCTACACACGTGCTGTAAATATTTGGCTCACTGTGCATACTGATCTGGTGTACTTGTCATGTAGATGCATTCCCCCACCTGCCAGGTCCACCAACATTTCCGGGTAATTCTCAGCATTAGGTGGAAGGACAATGGTTGTGTGATACAAGTTATCAACTACATTGCCAATAACGATTGGGACCATGTGGTGAACGGGGCAGTGATTTTGCTCAGTTTGTATTTCTTCTTCCTTTGTATCATGAGGTACCTTATTTCCAATACTGACCATCATCATTGAACTATTAGACCCAGTTTTGGCACAACACTGGAGAGCCAATTGACACATGCAATAGATAAACAGGATAACCATGTACATGGGGACCAGTATTTTTACCAGTGGGTGTTCCGAACCATGATGGGACTCAGTTAAAGGCCATGGTGAAACAGTCTTCTTCCCGGACCCCAGCTTCCTTTTTCATTTTTACCCCCAGTTCATGCACTGCTGCATTGACGTGTGATAGTGTCCCATTTTATGCATCTTCAGAAGGTACGAATGTGCAACATGAAGTCCTGATCTTTTTGCAAACAACACCCTCACTAGCCGTCAGGAGGTCCTACATGTACCTATTTTGCATAGTCATTAGTCTTAAGGCTCTTAGTTCCACTTCTGTGACATTGAACCCCTGTTCAGTATTGTTTGCCAGCTGGATCAGTTCCCACCGGACTATCTGGAGCCATTTTGCATTGGCTTGTGTCTGGATGCTGGGTATTAGTCTCTGCCGAATTATAGAGCTTTTATTCATCAGGTATCTGTACGAGCAGGTGGGATGAGTCTTGAGATAAATAATTTGAAGACTGTTTCTTTCTCCTCAGATGATTATGATGTTCCTTTTCAGGGAGGATGCAGAAGTCTGGAGGTGGCATAGTTTGCAGTACTTCTGTGTTTGTCTGTTCTTCATAAGGCAAGGGTGCCCCCTTTAGGTGTTCTTCTGTTACCACTAGCTTGTTACACAAGGGCTAGCATTTTCTCTGGATATCCGACAAGTCCTTCTGCCTTACACAGAAGAATTGACTCTTGCCATTTATTCTCTGTATACTTCGCCCCGTGTATTGCCAGGTGCGCTTCCTTAAAACAGTTGGGGTTGGTGAAGCTTGTTTTGCATTTTCAGATGTCTGGCTCGACGAGTTGTTTGTGGATCTTGCATGCCTGAAAAGTGCCTTTGATCCTACAAAGCGCAAGATGAATCAGGCATTGTATTTCTGTTATGGGTACTTCTTGTGGTACTAAGACCTTGGGTGCCCCAGATGTGTGCGTATTAAGGAACAGACATAGCAAATCCCATTAGTTGTTCGCCTTCCCATTGCACTCATTTCGAGTGTTCAGGATGACGAATGTCTTCCACTGCATCTAATCCTAAAACACGATATGCATTATATTTATGTCGGCACGCTTGCCTTTTCTTTCTACTACACAGAAGAATTGACTCTTGCCATTTATTCTCTGTATACTTCGCCCCGTGTATTGCCAGGTGCGCTTCCTTAAAACAGTTGGAGTTGGTGAAGCTTGTTTTGCATTTTCAGATGTCTGGCTCGACGAGTTGTTTGTGGATGTTGCATGCCTGAAAAGTGCCTTTGATCCTACAAAGCGCAAGATGAATCAGGCATTGTATTTCTGTTATGGGTACTTCTTGTGGTACTAAGATCTTGGGTGCCCCAGATGTGTGCGTATTAAGGAACAGACATAGCAAATCCCATTAGTTGTTCGCCTTCCCATTGCACTCATTTCGAGTGTTCAGGATGACGAATGTCTTCCACTGCATCTAATCCTAAAACACGATATGCATTATATTTATGTCGGCACGCTTGCCTTTTCTTTCTGCTACTGCGCAACGTGGGCTTCTTTTCCCACTGACATTGAATCTCTAGTGATGTTGGTAAATCCATAATGCAAACTTGAGTATTGTAAACAAAATTGCTGTCAAATGTAGGCCACAGTCATAGCTGTAGGCCCTAGTATTACTAATGCTATTTCTATCTACATTCGAAGAATCTCTGAGCAGTGCCTTCTCCATCATTGTTGTACCTGAGGATGTTGGAGAAAAAACGTGAAGGGTGAGAGAAGGGGAGAACAGAGAAAAAGAGAGAGAGAGAGAGAGAGAGAGAAAAGAGAGAGAGAGAGACAGAGAGAGAACGAGAGAGAGTTTTAGTTTACTTAGCTCGTGCTCTAGCAGCAATACATGTACTGTAAATGTTCTAACATGCACAAATATGGTCAGCATAGAGTTACTGTTTTGAGGTAGTATTGTGTTTTGCTGTCTGGCCAGCTGATGTGTTGTCCTTTGGTGCCCTGCGAACATCGAAGATATGTATCCAGTATCTCCGCCCCTTTACCTTTACTGCGAGGGTTGGAAAAGACCACTTCATAGGGCCCATGGAACCTGGGGCTGTTCCATTTTCACACAAAACCTCTGACATCGGCCCATTCCCCAGGCAACAATTGTTACACATGAGTTGTGTCAGTCAGTGGGGCAGTCATAGTCTTTCTTTTTTCTGTGTGTGGTGGTTCTATTTGTTTTACGATGTATCGGATTGCACATGCTATTTGCGACAGGTACTGCTTGAATTCTTCTCCAAGAATTGCTGCTGCTCTATGAGCATCTGATGCTCTTCTGACCATTGATAGGGGTGTCTGCATGTGCCTGCCAGCCAATATTTCATGGGGGAAAAGGGGTGGTCCTTACTGGGTTGTGTATGTAGGTGGAACAGGGTCATGGGCAAGCAAAACACCCAATTCTTTTTCAGAGTGTTGCATAGTTTGGATAATCTGTTTTTAAGCCATTGATTCTCTCCACCACACCATTTGCTTGTCAGTGGTAAATTGAGCACATTTGATGCTTTATTCCTAACATGGCTGTGATTTCCTTGAAACAGCTTATTGAAAAAATGAGTCCTGTTATCTGACTTCAGGATGTTGCATACTCTCCAACGGGGGACTACCTCCATGATGAGGAATTTAGCTGCACATTTGGCATCTGGGTGGGCACATGGGCTGGCCTCAATCCACCTTGAAAATTGACACCATTAAATATTGTGACCTATTGCATCTTTCTCCCATGTCTGCATAATCAATGTGCAGCTCATGGAATGGGCCAACAGGGTGGGGGAATGTTCCTCTCAGAGTTTTCTGTGTCGTCCCTGTACTGCACACATGTTGTGCATTGGACCACCATTGTTGCTAGGTGCTCCTGTAAGTTTGGGACAAACCAATCTTCCTGGATGTCCACCGCAATGTGATGTTTAGAGCTATGGGAGGGGAAATGCAATTGCTCGAAGGCTCTTTGCAATAATTCCAGGGGCATTACTACCTTCACTGTACTCTGCTGTCTCCATAAGAGGTCTCTGGGTGATTGCATGCATCCACGTTTTAGCCAGAAATCCTGCTCCGCTGTGGCTGCCCTACGCTACAGGTCAATAATGTGTACGATAGGGAGGGACGTCTATGCTGTTATGTTGGGTCTGTTGATTGTATATTCCATTGAGGATTGTACTGAGAGATATGCTGTGATTTTTGCTGCTGTGTCCACAGAGGCATTTCCTAATGAGATTTTGTCTGCGTTCTATGTATGTGCTGCACATTTCATGACCACCACACCAGAGGGCTGTGCAAGGGCCAAAATCAATTTGGTAAGCAGCGCTGCATGCTGTACCGGTCAGCCATCGGCTCTACGGAATCCTCTCTTTTTCCAGCACGACAGACCTACATGTACTGTGGTGGTGACTTAGTCAAAGTCTGAATAGATAGTAACATAGCACCCCTTTGAGGCCTGCAAGACTTCAATGAGTGCTACCAGTTCAGCTGCTTGTGCAGAATAATGCCTGGGTAGTCTTCTTATGACCAGTGTTTTGTATTCTCCCTTTTCTTGGAACACCACTGCCAACCCAACATGTTTTTCACCTGTTTCCTGGTGAATTGATGCTAACCCATCACTGAAGAACACTTCTCCCTCTTGGAGGGTGCTGTCTTTAGCTTTGGGGATATCGTCACCCTCCCCCATATGATGCACAATCATGCTTTTACAAGTCCTCAGCCATGTTACTGTTCTGCACTGTATGACATCAATATGGGGGCTGGGCAATATTATTTCATATGCTGATGCTCCTTGTGTAGCGAGTGTGGATTTGGAGCGGTCCAGTAAAATGTGAGTGCTCAACATATATCGTTATTGAGCACCCCATGAACATTGTTTTCTGAATAGAAAAGGCTGCAGCAGCAAGGGCTTGTTCGCAGGCAAACTGCCGCTGCATGACAGAATCGAGCATGCCACTGTAATAGGTTAGTGTTTTGTGGCCGTTTGTACTTTTTAGTGTGAGTAATGCTGTCATGAATGCCATTTCAGTCAGAGAAAATGTAGAATTTCTGTGTGGAATCAGGGGTGGCAAGGACAGGAGCTGTTGAAATCACCTCTTATGAAGCATTAAAACTGAAACCATTTTGGCTGTCCATTTGTTTTTGGTGCCCTCCTTTTAGGCTCTCTTGAGGCCTTGGAGGAGTGGTCTCATAGATGCTGCATAGTTTAAGATCCATGCTCTGCAATAGTTGCATAACCCTAGGAATTGTTGCATGTCTTTCACTGTGAGTGGCCTTGGAGTGGCATGCACTGTAGCTGCCCTGTCAGGAATTATACACTTACCATCCTTGGAGATGAGTTGTCCTAAGTAGAGCACTTGTAGTAGACAGTATTGGAGCTTTGCCTTGTTCACCTTGTACCCTTTACTTGCTAGTAACTGTAATAGTTCAATGGAGTCCCTTCAACAGCTCTACATGCTGTTGCTGCAGACCAGCAGGTCATCTACATATCGAATTATTGTGTTTGGAACTTGGATGTTCCCTAGATCCTCATGCAGTATCCTGTTGAAAATACTTGGGCTCACAGTAGCTCTGGAGCAAGCAACGATGTTCATAGCGCTTCCTGCCCAGGGTGAATGCAGTAAGGTACTGTGAGTCTGGATGGAGGGGCACTGAGAAAAATGCATTCTTCAAATCAACCTCAGTGAAATGGGTGGCTTCTTTGGAAATGCTACACAAAATGGATGCCGGGTTAGGATCAAGTGGAAATTCTTTCTGTACAATGTCATTAAGGGGTCTTGAATCCTGAGTCATTCTCCAACTGCCCTTGCAGCCTTTTTAATGGCGCATATAGCTGTATTGCATGGTGAGGTGGAGGGCACTATGATCCCTTGGTGTATTAGGGCCTGGAGTGTTTTATGAATTTCTACCTTTGCCTCCCTAGACAGGGAGTATTGTTTGACCCGCTGGAGTATTGCTCCTGGTTTGAGTGTTATTTTTACAGGTGTCACTTCTTGCAACATCCCTACATCATGTGGGTTTGTTGTCCATAAATGTAGGGGGACATATTGCAAATCAGTCTCACTGAATGGGCGTGGCCCGCTGGCAACAGCCATGAGGGGGCTCTGCACCTTCCTGTATTGTATCATTTTATGTCACAAGGTATGCACATTTTGAGGATGTTTTCTCCATCATTATTGCCATCCTCAAAGAGATCCTCATCCGTCAATTCTCAGAGAGGCACATTTGAATCGATACAAAAACACAGTTTGCCATTGGCACCCGTGGAGATCAGTACCAAGCACTACACTTCATTTGGCAAATACCACCGGGCCCTCTACGTCTAATGTTACTATTGTGCCTGCAACCAACTTGGGGAGCACTACAGGATGGAAAATGACGTCGGTGGGTACCTCCAGTCTTTTCTCTTGATCTGAGGGGCCGCTCGTATGAGCACTGTGATGCCATAGACAAACATGTCCGGAACGACGTGGGATACCCCTCACTGCCACTTTGCTTGCCATGGCATGTATTATCAGCATTTATCGTAAGGAGCACATACCATCTGCGGCGCAGACAATCCATCTGTGCACAGAATTGTCATGTTCAGTTTGCTAAGCAGGTCTACTGAGCAAGTTGACAGGAGAGCTCTCTGATTACAGGAGGGGGGCATGTACAACCTTCCCTCCCACCTTGATGTCTAGGTCTGTTTTTTTTGCATTTATATAGCACTACAACTCCTCGCGCTGCTTACCCATAGTGTATGGTGCTCATTTATTGACCTTGGAAGGATGAAAGGCTTAGTTTGGCCCTGCCAGGATTCGAACCTGCGTGTGTAGGCTCTGCACAGATGTCAAAGCGAGCACTCTTCTCGCTGTGCTATCTAACCTGTTGTGTATGGAACCGTTAAAAATAGCTTCAGAGAATCCCTGTGTGTCGAGAGTCTTTCCTGATAGTGGGAAATACCTTAACTGATGCACAACCTATCCACTCCTGAGTCCACCATGAAGATGAATTGTTTATTCCCTATCTCTGCCCCCACCAGAGGTTCCTCTTCTGGATGTAACGTCATTGACATGACACACAAGTGCTCACTGTGGGCTGTCCTAGTCGGGGTAAGTGTCTGTCCCGGGGAACAAGTAAGGGTTTCCCCTTACCACTTTTGCTGCTTGATATGGGGCTGCTGCTCTGTTTGGCATGGTTACAAATGGGGGTCTGTTCTCCATGGCCTCTGGGTTTGGGCAGGGCTGGTGTGGCTGCATTGCTTGATGCTGGTGTGGTGGGCGGTAAGGGCCAGGGATTTGGGGAGGCAAATGCGTATAGACCTAATGAATATCTTACGCAAATAATGACATTCCCTGAGCAGGCCCTTGGCGGCTACCTATATGGGGATAACTATACTGTTGTTGGTTGAAGTTATAATTCCCTCCCTGCCTGCTGTGACATTCTCTAGAAAACGGTACCCACTTCCCACATGACCAGCACTGTCCTGGTCTGCCACCACTTTGTCCTTGTCCTATAAATCCCTCTCCCCTTTCTCCTCAGAACCCACCTCGTCCTCGCTGCTGCCCTCCTTGCCACTGCGGCCCTGAAAAGTGTTGATTTCCTCCCCACTGTCCTTGTCTATTGTCAGCCCACACTGCTTCTATCCTCGCCTGGGTTGCAATGGAGACACACCCTTCCTCTCCCGTCAGCTCCAGGGCGGCACTGTTGATACCGCTGCTACCTTCAGAAGTTAATTTTTAACTAGTTTTGCTTCCTCTGCCTGCCGCCTATGAACAGTTTCTTTCTCCCGCTCTTTGATCCTCCTACGATGGTGCACTATGGCCCTTGGAATCTCAGGCCATGCTTTTGCTTCCACCCCAGCTATCTTATCAAGCGCTTTCTGCACTTCCTTCTGCAGCCCTCTTTTCACAATAAAGTAAAACAAGGATGTTGATTGATCCCAGGCACTGCCCATTTCTGCTCTCCACATCTCTTGAACCCTGAGATTATATTGCGCAGTGTCCACCTCATCCATCATTGATTGAAAGTGTGGGGTATATGGCAACGTGTGTTGCAGTGCATCACATACTCACGCTCTAATCTTCTTAAATGATGCTCCATCATGGGCATCGTTACTCCTGGGTACCCAGCTTTAATCCACACCATCCCTGCCTGCTCTCCCACTGTTGCTACTAACAAGCTGTTAATGTCCTCTATGGCTAGGGTTACCCATGCTGTGTTTTTCTTCAATGCATAGATCCATATCTCGGCACCTGCTGTGAGTTGTGGGAGTGCCTTGAGGAGATTATTTTTATCAATTTTGCCCACGGTACATAGTGGGGGCCCTCGCTCCTTTGTGTATCAGTGGGATTTGTATTTTTGGATTCCCTTTCCTGCTCTTAGTTGCACTTCCCTTTTTCCGTGCTAGTGCTATCCTGCCGAACATTTCCCTTAATCTTCTGTCCCATAAACTCTCTACTCTGTGCATAGTCAGGGGTGATTGCTCAGCCCCTGCCTCTGTATCTTCTTCATTTTCATCCAAGTCACTCCAATACTCTTCGTCCCCTCCAGGACCCCACATTCTCATACCACAAACTGTCCTTCTCCCTGTCCTGCTCTACATGTACTGTCCTTATGGGTGCACTGTTGATTTAGAACAGGAAGTTGCCAAACTTCCATTTGTACCTGGGTAGCTGTCAGTGCGCTCATGCGAGCGACATTGGAACCTCTGCCACTCTTGTGGCTTCACAGGTTGCCCTTAACCTCTCCAGTTCTGTGCATGTCGAGACTAAAGCTACTTCTAAGTCTCTCATGCTTATCCCAGTGTGGTTTGACAACTCAGTGGGTGCAACGTACAGTAGGGGTGGGGCCGTATTTGTGGCAGCCATTGTAGTACTCTATGACACATAGGTTGGATTGGTGTACCCTTCTGCACGCCTTGTGGCTAGCAGATATAGCTCCTTTTTCATCTACCCTTTTCCCCCTGCTTCCTCTGTACTCATCTTCTTGTCACTATCAGGTGTCGTCCCTCCTTCAGTCAGGACCTCTGTTTCTTCGAAAATTCTCCAGAGGTCTGATATTTCCTGTCTACTCTGTTATTGTTTCCCTTTATACTATGTGGTCAAGTAGGTGGAGAGATGGTCCTGGGCACACCTGTCAAACAATCCCCATTCGGGACAGGAGTGGGGCATTCTCTCCCCTTTTGTCTCAGTCACCCATTGGTCGTGATACTTTCTGATTTTCTCACAGTACAGGGGTAGGGCTTTACATATATGGTCTAGGGGTGCGTCCGTTCCCATGGTTGCGTCCGGTGAGTATCTTGTGTTGGGGCTATGCTTGTACAGCTGTACCACAATTAAAGCAGGGATACATATAAGACCAGTTAAAATGTACGCCACTTAATCGTGTCTCTATTATGAGTCGATACTGTCACACAATGTCATAACAAAAAAGATCAATTCACTTTTCCCCCTCCCACGTTCCCCACTAGAGCTTCTTCCTTCACTCCCTACACTTTTCCTTGATGTATTCGCACATGTCACACCCACCCCTCATGGGCCTCCTGTGTACACGTAAAATACACTAACAAAATAAACAAAAATAACAAGCAAAAATAACAACCACTACCATTCCCGAGCTCACTAATTATACGTTGCTCCTATATTTCTTCTTATATTTATCTATCGCACTGGCGGGGACAGTGCAACGTGGCGCCACCCTCTCCCCTTACTCGGGGAGGCTCCAGTATTCCTTTTTCCCTATCCTTAATATTCCCTAGAAAATAAATTAACAGAAATGTCCATAAGAACTTCCACAATCAGCAAGTCAAAATACACTCTCACTTTAATTCACAGAGTGCTCACCCGTTTCACACTGCTCTACACCACCAATCCTACTTCATTATCCCTTGCAGGCTATACTCACGTGTTCACGTTCTTCTGTAAGCCTCTCTTCGCGGGGGATCCATAACAGGCATGGGCCTCTCCCTGTGGCTGCTCCCCGCTTCAAAGAGCAGTTGGGAATTCTACAAAGACGGCACTGTAAGGGCCACTCAGCATACGCGTTTTAGAGCTGGTCACCATAGATGGGAACGGTCCTTCTGGAGAGGCCACCTAGATACCTTCACAAGTACAGGGATGATGGAACCACATTGTAAGGGTCACCAAATGAAGGCAAGTCCCTTTTTACACATACTCCAGAATAAAGACAACCCTCTAGGCAAATAGGCCAGGAGGTAGCATTGCAAGCAAAACAAGATTTTAATAATACAGAATACACATATCATCAAAGGACTGTGCTGCTCGAGAGAACTCTGGGCGTCCTGCTACAAATAGGGGCTTAAAAACCTAAAAAACTTCATTACAAACAGTACTAATTGGTGCCACTGATTGGTGGAATCCTACACATGGTCCTGTTCCATAGGGGATGGCAGGCTGTAATTGGTTGGCTCTTTCCCATCGATCAGGGTCTTCATGGGTCTGCTGGGCTGATCCTCGTGGTGAAGGTCAGGACACATATTACTACATTACTACTACCATTGTAAACTAAACATGCTAAGTATGGACACTATATAATTGTGGCAGGCACCTGGAAATGGTGCCACGGGGAAGGGAGGATAAAATACAATCACACTAACCCACACATTCAGGGCTTCATTGATACCGCAGTTTCCACACTCAAGGTCTCCACCCAGGGTTTTGATCTTTAATTTATCCCTCCCTGAACCTCGTGCTACAAGAGATGTGTTATAATGCTTGAGGAAATACAGCTGTGCATGCTAATATCTTCTGCAGACCCTTGATTTGTGCTGGAACTGGAGGGTCTTCTGCTTATCGTGGATGGCAAAGATGTGGTGGATGGGTCAGTGATGTAAGGCTGGCTATGGACTGGCGGGGTGGGGTTAGAGGCCTACTGGAAGTTTAGTGGTGATGAATGGGTGGAGTGCAGAGTCTGGTGTTGTCTCACACTCTTGCAGGGCACATTCCTTTGGAAGATACTAAATAGTGGCAACACTAGAAGAGCAAGGGGGAAGTGAACTTTCATGGGAATGGGGCACTACATATCAATTTCATGTTAGTGAGATTGGGCCTGGTGAGCTGGCCTCATGAGCAGCGCAATTGTGCAAGCTTCTATGGCCTTGGGCCTGATATAAAATGGAGTCGGTGCTACCGATTTTCTAGTGCTGCGCATTCATAGTAGGCGCTACAGTGCTTCTATATGATATGATATGATATGATATGATATGATATGATATGGCATTTATAACGCGCCTATACACAAGTGTTTCAAGGCACTACGAAGGGAGGGGAAACAGTGGGAAGACAGACAACGATCCTGCTAGCCCAGGTGTAATTCAGATCACGCAAGTGCATGGGTAGGGAGAAAGGGAAACGTGCCTGGGGGAAGGGAGAGGGGAAAGTGCAGTACATGGGATAGAGGAATAAATAAGATAAATAAAATCGGCCAGATGGTGGCAAGTGCAAGCTAAGATCAGACATAAGTGCTGGTAGGGGGACTGTAGGGATACAGAAAACAGTCCCTAGGTGCGGGGGTTGCCTGGGAGGCAGGGAAGGTGTGCAAAAGGCAGGACCTGGCCACAAGATCAGAAAGGGTGGCCAGGTAACCAGTGCAGTTTCAGCCAGGAATTTCAGCAGGGGAGAGAGGCAGAGAAAGCAGACCAAAGAGGAAGGTTTGAGGTGTTTCTGGAACCGGAGATGGTTCTCCTCAAGTTTCAGGGAGGCAGGAAGGCTGTTCCAGAGGGAGGCCCCTGCCGAGGAGAGAGAGATCGACCACCAACTCCTTGCTTGGAGAAGCTACTGCCCCTGATTTCCCCCCGGCGGTAATAGCACAAGTTTTCGGCGGATTTCCCCCCAGCTCAGAGCTGGGGATTAATCCGCCGAAGCTGTGATTTGGCAGACCCTTAAATCTGGCGGTAATAGCGCTACCTCCAGGTTTAAGGGTTACCACCAAACTCGTGATGAGGCCCTATGTGTCCTGGCCCCACATGGATAGGAATACCGTAATGCACACATTGCCCTCCCTCACAGCAGGAGCACTCAAGGTGATTTATGCACTCAGAAAACAAACAAAAGGGATCACATTAGTGGTAGGGGACATGAAGGGCTTGCTTGCCGCTCTGTTACGGGAAAACGTGGACGAGATATGGAAGAAGGCAGAGTATAATGGAGTAATAATGAGCAGTAATGCCCACGATGAACCCCCATTTAACAACTGTTGGGCACATGTAGGGAAAGCCTTGTGGAACAGATACCCAGACATGTCTGATGTAAACTCTATCATGGCATGCACAACGAAGGCAAAGGAGGACCCTGCATACTACATTCAGCAGATACAGGAAATGTGGTGGTTAGAGATGGGACGGGCATGGGAAAAGAATGTAGTTGTCTTATATCACATGCTGCTCAAGGGTCTTCCCTCAGAATTGCAAGATGTTTTGAATAAGGTGGTTGGCATTGAAGCAAAGGCGTGGCCTGAAATACAGGCACTCATAGTACACTATTGCAGAGTGAGGCAAAAAAACAGAGAAGGAAAATGTAGATCAAGTACAGATGGCAGATGTAAAACTAGTACAGAAAATGCTAGCTAAATTTAACGTGAAAGGAGCAGTGATTACAAACACCACAGAAGGGCAACAGGGACAAAGCACTCTGAAGGCCCCATACAGGGATGAACATAAGTGCCAGGAGATGGCAGATCAAGGTTTCCAGAGGGGAAGGGGCAGTTACCAAAGAGGTAGAGAGGGTGGATGGAGAGGAATGAGACCTAGGTTTGGAGGGCAGTGCTGGTCTTGTGGAAAGATAGGACAATTTGCACAAGAATGCAGAAGCAGACTGCCCTTGTCCTACAACAACCCTAGTGTTCCGGCATTTCTGCTCACTTACCACCCACTATCTCAGCAGCAGCCTCCCATTTTCCCACCTGCACCAGGTCCCATGGAGCCTCAACTGATCCAATACCCAGCACTAAAACTCTTTCAGGCATGCGCCTGTTCAGCCCTTGGACAAAAACCTCCTACAAAAGGGCATGGTAACTCATTACACAAAGGCAAGTGTTATAGGGGGCAAACCTTTACAGCTCCCAGGCATGGATATTCACCCAAAATAGGACAGCCCGCAGAGTGAACTGTTGTGCCCAGTACTATCAATAACTTCAAACCTGAAAGAGGAGCCCTGAGTGGGAGTGAAGATCGGGGATCAAACATTTTCTTTTATGGTTGACACAAGAGCTACCAAATCATGCACTAAGGAAGGGAAGTTTCCTTTGTCAGGTGAAATAATGGACACGCAGTGATTCTCTGGGGCTGTTGTTTCAGTTCCTTTCACTGAAGTGTGATGAACCTGATGATTTTATTGCTCCTTTTCCAGAAGTAGCCTATTCCCATGTGGACATTGGATGGCACCTGCTATCCTGATCCTGGGTCAGCTATATGAGGGAGGACCATCTGAGGGAAGGTGACCCTCAGAGGGATAATTCAGCATCATCGGATGAAAACACCTATCCCCCTTACCCTTGTAGGGATATCCCCTCCATTTCTCATGTCTTTATGCCATACGGTCACACTGAAAGGCGCAGGAAACCCCAGACACTGGACTAGGGTATTAATGTAACACATTCTACTGAAGAAATTGTCCAGAGGTTGTTTTTTTTATTTTTAAAGGTATCAAAAATGTATTTGTTGAGATACATTATTTTTCAAAAATGAATTGATCATTAATTAATGCACACACATTAGATTACATTAGTATTGCAGGAGAGCATAAACACCAGATAATAAAAACCTAACACAACCATCATTCATCAACAATCAAACCATCATTTGCAACTTAAATCAATCATCCTCATTCACTCACAGTCAAACTTTTTTTGACTAAAACGTTTAGTACAATCCATATGTGGTAGCATTTCATAAATTAGCCCCACATAGTCTTAAACATTTCATTTTATCCACATAAAATGTGTATCAGCACAACCATTGACCAGAAATGTGCTCTATTCCACGGAGTGGGTACGTTCAACAGAGAATGATAAATCCCATTCCCGGATATTCTTCTCTACCGGTTTCGATGTTTTGAAAAATAATTGAAAGAACGTCTTCGTCAGGAGAAACAATTGATACAATATTACTACTGACTCCCAATGTCAGGTGCTCAAAGTGGTCCAACCCATTAAATCAGGCTCAAGGAAATTCCTGAGTCTATTTCCTCTGTAGTTTTACCCGTAGAAGGGCCTACTGTCTACTATGAAAAGTCTCAGGTTCAAATTTTATATGAAAGAATGTTCTGCTGTATCTGAGTATGAATCCAAAGAAAATATGGTGAACATCCCTCTTCACAATGCAGACATGCTGATAACCTCTTACTTTCTAAGTTCATATAGTAATTGCTGATAACATTTTCTTGCAGAAATAGAGCAAAACACAGATATCTATGCACTTCATGAGCCACCCTCCTGGGCGTATGTGCTAGAAGATGGAGAAGTTAAGACCACATTGTATGTTGTAGTGTGTAAACTACTCATTGTCAATCTTCTTTGATAAATTGGTTTGTTAACATTTGGGTGTGGATTGGAGGTTGATCTGGGAGTCCAAGTACAGCAAGGATACCCAGCTTGACATCAGACAAATGTATTGGCCAACCACTCCCATTAACCCTCAATAGTAATTATGCTACTTGGTGTTGCTGGGAGGTCTAGGCCAAAACATATGGAGGGTTACAGGTTAGCTAAGCCTGATTCTTTTCAATCATTGACTTTGTATCTGCTTTGACAGCTCAAATCTGGTGTACAAACCATGTTGCATTCCTTGAGAAGACACAAGTAAAATACAGAAAAGAGGGTGCATCTCAGTAGTTCTAAATAGAACTGTTATGGCAATCTGTCCAATCCATTGTTTATTTGGAGATTTGTAAAGAGCTGGTACAATGTCATCATATAGTAGTTATTACATTAATCTGGCTGTTGGTGTTGGTGGGGATGGAACTTGCAACTTGGAACAGAAAACAGAGACAGTGCAACATAGACTTTAAATACATCTTCATAGATTTCAGCCATTAGAATGTGCAGCATGTCTGCACAATTCCTTCTCTGCCCAATAAACTTTGTGCTTGGCTAGGATCATTATTACACACCCAGTTCTCCCTTTTCTCTATGGCTTCCTCTGATTTCCGTTACCAAGTACTGCCTTAATAAGCTATTCCATTCATTAGAGAACAAAGTGCCAAAACCACAACAGCCTGCCCGGCCTGTTTTATAAAATTACTCTTGCCAGCAGAACAGGCAGCACATCCTACAGCAGTGTGATCGCCTTATTTGCCCAAGCAATAGGACCTGACCAATGAAGATCATTGTCTGCTTACTACTCCACCATCATTGCAGCAGCCTCTAAAAGGAGGAAAGCCCTGTTTGAAGTAGCAACACTTTGTACCAAACTCTTTATTGAAAAAATAGATAAAATCCTAGAGACCAACAAATCAACCTCTCACATCATTAGCATCCCATGCACTCCTGCATGCACACTGCCCCTCTGAACTGAATTCTCTCCTCTTCTTCCCTGGATCTCATAAAAATGATTGCCTCCCTCAAACCTACTTCTTACTTTGACCATATCATACTGGCCTCCATCATTAACCAATTGATAGGAAGGTGCTCAATGTGCTCCTCAGCATCATCTATGCCTACCTCACAGAAGGACAATTCCTGGACACCCTCAAGGCTGGTCTCATATGACCTATATATATATATATATATATATATATATATATATATATATATATATATATATATATATATATATATATATTCAGTAAAAAAACTTTGTTAAAGGGACGTTATGGTTCCAAGTAAAACCAAAAAACCCTTGAAATTCGCCAGTTATGGTAAGCTAAGCAACCATAACTCGCGCCACCACCGTGCACTGCTAAGACTAACACCCAGGACATCAAAGATGACATCACACATGTCATTGATGACATCACTGATGACATCACATGTCTGACACCCCCTTTTTTCCTTTCCTCACATATCTAGGCCACATGATTTTCTTCAGTAACAGTCAGGAACTAACAATTGTAAATGTACTATATTTGTAGACTTACCCTTCAAGTATGTTCTTACAATAATTCCCTTATGGTCCAGTCATATCATATGAAACATATACATAGGGGAAGACACAACCTTGAAAGACAGCAATACTTTTTGTGCATTAAAATTATCAGTAGAGTTATCAGCACTTTCTGATAGTTTTGATGTTTTTTTATTACTGTACTTTCCCTGTACATGCTCATATTTTTATATGTTGTACTCACACTATTTTCCTTAGGGTCCATAAACATCATGTGATATATATAGATAGGGTAAGTAACAGCTTTGAAACAGAGCAATCATTTCTCTGCATAAAGGTAATCAGATAGGTTATGAACACTTTTTGCTACTACTGCTGTTTTTTTCTTACTTCAATTTCCTTGTATATACTCATATTTGTATGTGGTGTTGTCTTTTTGTGTTTTGTCTATAATAATGCAATTATGTAGTAAGTGGGTTTTATTATCTACTTATCACATGTTTCACAGTATGCAAAAGTCTAATAAGAAAACAGTTATCATTTCACTATTCAACATGGCAAGTTTATGAATATTGCACCTCCATCATGTATGCTGCACACAATGCCTATGTTTCTACATGAGCACCTTAGTATACTGGATGGACGAATTAGCACTTGATATTTATTCCAATGATCCTTGACACTTGTTTTATTAACATTACAATAAGAAACCCTTGTACAGACTTTTCATGAAAGATAAATGCACATGTGATGTCATCAGTGATGTCATCAATGACATTTGTGATGTCATCTTTGATGTGCTGGGTGTTAGTATTAGCAGTGCTCGGTGGTGGCGTGAGTTATGGTTGCTTAGCTTACCACAACTGGCGAATTTCAAGGGTTTTTCGGTTTTACTTGGAACCATAACGTCCTTTTAACAAAGTTTTTTCACTGAATTTCATAGGTTTTTAGTAGCACAACTTAACCATAACGTCCCTTTAACAAAGTTTTTCACTGAATTTCATAGGTTTTTAGTAGCAAAGCTTAACAAAAGTAACTTTGACTTTATGTACATGTAATATGGAACATACTGAACCACTTTTACTGAATGGAATGTCCGCGAACATTTTTGATGTCCGCGGACATATTCGGACAACAGTACCACTACCTAAAAAGTCTGGGGGGGGTATGTTTAATTGTTATATTACAACATGATAACATTAAAAAAATTCACAAAGTAGTACACATACATATTATATGTAGTAATACATAAGAAATGTAACCCATATATGTACCGCTGAATGGGGCCCTTAGGGGTCCCTCGCAATATGGAAACAAGGCAATAACCATACACGAAAGGATGCTCCAAACACAAGGTTCAAATTCCCAATGCTAGGGTTTATTGCAAGCAAAATAGTCCCAATTGGCCAACTGTGGTCTCACGCCCCGCAACGTGTATTCTCTAGACCTCGAGGGACGCAAGAGAGTGAATTACTTACATCAGTTACATATATACAAAATGCATATCATACAATCAGCTATGACATGTTTAACACCCCCCTTTTATTGAGTTTCTTTGAACTCGGGATGATGATGGACATTTCCGATGAGTATGACAATTATGACACTTTCGATGTCTATTCTAGTAACAATGTGCAATTTAGAAAGTGCAAAGGCATCTTCTAGTTGTTGAACAGAACACGGTGCTTCTGTTCTTGGAAGCAAGCTGCACACGGGGGAAGAGTCACATTCTAAGCTTTGCTATCTATGAGGTGCTATTTGTGTCCTGGGAGCCGACACGCTCTAAAGGGTTTTGTGAAGGGGGGCCATAAGAAGAGCATAATTCAAGCCTTTAGCTGCTTTATTCTAACATATTCTACCACAGTACGAGACTGGCTGGCAGCTGTGAAATGATTAAATGCCCTGCAGCTCTCCCTCAAGGATACAGAGAGGGAGCGTGGGCATTCCTTTCTGGGCTGCTCATGAGGAGTTTCAACAAACTCCTCAGTCCCGCGGCCTTGCCCTTTCATATTCAGACAACAATGTTAACAGTTGAGCAGAGTAAGCAGAATTCGCAAGAATTGCAAGCGGCAAAGCATTTTAGACAGAAAGCAATGAGCAATGGTTAACAAGCAAAATGGCGATTCTTGCTACGTTTAAAATGGCCGCTTGTTGGTCAAGCATAGCATTCTGTATTTCTATAATTCTGTGCATAAGACGGTTGGCCTTCGGCCATCAAGATACGTCTATCATCGAAATGAAGGGTATACATTTTTCCAGATTGACAAACCCTCCTTTTGGCCATATGCCAAACGTCTTATTCATTCATTGTATCCTCCTCTGATGAGGATAAGTCTCGGGTATCTATGTCTGAACCTTTCATGCTATCATAAGCATCATCTTCATCATTAATGTCTATAGCCATGAATTGTTTTACTGTTTTTGTTTCATCAGTGTCTCTGTTGTTTCGGTCGTGCGTTTGTTTTCCTCTCGACACCATGTGCATATATCCCTTAATACATCCCTCAGTTATCTCAGTGCAAACTATTGGTAGGCATTGTATGCAACAGCAACATGTTATGAATATACCAAGTACCACCATTAGTATCGAAATTAGCTTCCATCCCCAGGACCGCAATAGTCCCCAAAACCAGAATCCTATCTCGCAACCCCCTTCTTCAGTAGAGAGTGTGGAACTTAGGACATGTAATTTCCGGATTGCTTTAAATATTTTAGGGGAGTAATCATCTATAAACACACAGCATGCAGTTTTTACGAGTTTGCAAACTCCCCCACGATCAACTAATATTATATCAAGAGCCATTCTGTTTTGTAGTGCCATTAGCCTAATTCCTTTTTCTTCCAACGTCATGTTGTATAAGATATCTGTTGTTTTATCTATTGCATTTTTTAGTATTCTGGACAGTTTCCTTATGTTATAGGAATTTTCTATTTGGGCCATGAATGGTATAAACGATTTGGCTATTGCTATCATTCCATCTTCACTACTCCTTCGGGTTCTACCTTTTAATCGCCTCACTACTTCTGCAGTTTCTAAGAGGAACACGCCTGGGAATAGTAGACCCAAGTAACACGTACCTCCCCAGTTTCTAGGTAACCATGGATATGCTTTTTCCCCACATATAAAGTAAACACGGTCCCCTACGTACACGGGTTCTATTTCGTGCTTTAAAACCACTGTGTTCAGGCAGCTGCTAAACATTCCTACTTTATAGGAACCTTTTTTTTTAAACATAGGGGAGCAGTTTTGGGGCTGTAATCCACTGTATAGGTAGGGGGCACAGCATCTTTATTCCATTCATCCCTCATTCGAAATGTCATTACTGATGTTTCTTCTGCTGGCGGGGTCGGTCTATTCTGCCTATGTAATCTATCTAGTCTTGTTGTCTTTCGTGTATTTTTCCTCATGGGATCTGGTGAAAACATGCGAGCTTTGTGGAATATGGAACAACCCACAGGTCCCATGATCACTTCCTCAAATTCCTTCATATTGGTCTCATCTAGCTGACCCGTATTACTCTTGTTCCATTTCCCAAAGAACATTGCACTCAACGATACTTCACATGAATAAACCCATGATAATGGTTGTACATACCAGCCTATCCCTTTCCCACCGTGCTGTGGTAAATGGGCACAAACCCAGCATTCTTTTTTCTTTAAAACCCCATGGGTCATATTCATGATGAGCAACAATGTATTGTTGCCATCTCCTTCTCTATGTCTTTGTTCCATTGGGGACAAAGTAACAGTGATTACATGAACCGTGCTTTCAGTAGCTGCTTTTGGCAAAAGTGTTTCTAATGGGTACGCCGACTCCAGGAACCATAGTGTAATAGCTATTATTGTTGGTACTACCATACTTAGAGAACACAGGACCAATGTCCAAATCAGTACCTTATTCCTTTTACCATGCTTTTTCCTTAAATTTACAGTCTCTAAAACTATCATCTTTTCAGCAGGGGTGCAGGAGGAGGCTGAAACCGGTCTTGATTTGTTCTTCATCGTCCTTCTTCTTGCTGGCAAAGTTCGTCGCAAATGTCTCTCGTTCTTGATGCCAAAAGTTCAATGAAAATGTCAGAGTTCAATTCTGCCAGCCCTTTCACAGCCTAGATCACTTATCCACTCCGAGCAAGATTAGCTCTTCTTTCTCCCACTGCTCAGACGATTTCTGAACAGTTCTTTATTGACAGAGTACTATGTGCATCCAGCTTGTCCCGCTCTGGCTTAGGACACATGTACTCTATCAGCCTTAGTACCTTTGTGCGTCCATCTTGTCCTGCTCTGGCTCCTGACACATGTACTTTATTATAAGCGCATCGAGGAGCCGTGAGTCTTGAATTGTCCGACTTGCACAACTCTCACACTTCTCTCCTCTACGCCCATGGTTCCTACTCCGTCCATGAGTGGAACCAAAGGCAAAAGAAAAGCACCAAAGATCTGTGGATCACTTTGCCTGTCGAGGCCGCAAATTATACTGTTTCACTCCTGGTATTGTATGATCCGTGAATAGTGCCGTTGCACTTCCAGTATCAGGCTCAGTGTCAGCCTGCGGCACAATGATGGGTAGGGATGAGCGCCGTGGCAATGATGTAGTTTCTTTCTCTGGCCTTGGTGCGCTTGCAGAAGCTGATGGGAGCCAAAGGGGTACACGCGTTGTTTCTGCTCGTGTTTGCAATGCAGAGTTTGTGTCGCTCGGCAGTGATGTTGTTTCTGCTGAGCAACGTTGGGGCACTTTCCGCTCTTTTCCCTTCCTGGCAGCCTCCTCAGGCTTTGTTTCGAGTTTCACTTCTCGCTTAGGCTTTGTTTCAACTTTCACTTCTCGCTCAGGCTGATAATGTGGCAGTGGACTGGCAACAGTTTCTTTCGTTTCCGAGACCGTTTCCTTTCTCTGGTCGTCAGAAGTTGTCAGCAGTCCTGGGAATCTTTTGGCATGTGTCGCATGGATCCATGCCTTGCGACCGTCCACTCGAATGGCCGTCTGTGTCGCCAAAAGTACTTGGTAGGGGCCGCACCACCTGGGTGCTAATGACGTCTTCCGTTCAAAATGTTTGAGCAGCACCCAGTCTCCTGGCTCCAGCGCGTGCCCTGGGACTCTGTACCTCACTGGTAACGCCTCCTGCACCTGCTGATGAATCAAACGCAATTTCTGCATTAAAAGGCCACAGTACGTGCTTAACACAGGATGCTCGACCTCACATAATCTTTTGGGCTGCAGTGTGCACCATACATTTGCCGGTCTCCCCATGATAATTTCATAGGGAGAGAGCCCAGTTTTAGCCTGCACAGACGTGCTCATGCACAATAGCGCTAGGGGTAATGCATTCGCCCACTTGCTAAATGCACAAATCACCACTAACACATATTTGTAGTTCTGGCACCTTTACATTTCTATGAAATCAAAATGGATCACCTCGAATGGCATAGAGGGTGGGCCAAAACTATTTACTGGAGTCACGGTTCCCTTCCCTACATTGTGTTGCAGGCACGGAATACAATTCTGCACTGACCTTTCTGCATTCTTTTTTATGTGCTCATTTTTCCATATTGTGGATAAATGCTGTACCATCTTCTTCGTGCAAATGTGGGTAGGGCTATGCGCCATTGTAACCATTGCGGTTACGTAACAATTTGGCAACATCCAGTTCTTGGTCTCTTTGTCCACCCAACATCCTTCCAAATCTAACTCAGCAGAGCCCTCAGCCCACCCCTGAATCTCTTCGGTCGTGGCCTCATTTCTTTGACTGTTGCAACTCCATCGTCTATCATACAAGGTACTTCCTCAGTCTGTACTGTCATCATTTTATTTCCCAAATCAGTGGCTGTTTGTTTCGCAATCCTGTCTTTAAATGCGTTTCCCTCTGCCACTTTACATGTTACTTTTTTATGCGCCTTGCATTTTACCATAGCCAGGTGCTTTGGAAATGTGAGTGCAGACAACAATCGTACAATCAAAGGCCCATGCTGAATCCTGGCCCCATGTGATGTCAAGAAACCCCTCTCAGCCCAGAGTCGACCAAAGTTATGAACCATCCCGAATGCGTACTGACTGTCAGTATATATGTTTACATTCAAATTCTCAGAGAGTTCACAGGCTCGGGTCAGTGCTATTATTTCTGCGGCTTGTGCCGAATTGTAGGGGATTCTTCTGCTTTCTACAACACTCTCTAGGGTAGTAATTGCATATGCGGCAGTTGATGTGCCATCAGGTAATTTAAAACAAGAGCCGTCACAAAACAGCTCCCCATCCGACTCTTTCTGTGGGGTGTCGCTCAAATCAACTCTTCCCTTTGTCTCTTCTTCATTGACCATTAAACAATCATGGGGTGGTGATTCGTTGTCACCAATTTCTGCTATGGGCAGTGGCATTAATTCTGCAGGATTCAATGCTCTACACCTCATAATTTGGATGTGGGGTGCAAACAAGATGAGCTCATATCTTGTTAGTCTAGCAGAGGTGAGGTGTTGCGTCTGTGTTCTGTTTAATAGAACGTCTATGGCATGTGGCACCATCAGAATTAAAGTATGCCCCAATACCATTCCTTCCGTTTGTTTCACTGACGCAGCAGCCGCTGCAACAGATCGCAAACATCGTGGTAGTGCGCACGCTACAGGGTCCAGCGCGGAAGAATAATAGCCGCACGGCCTATTTCTTCCACCTTGTTCCTGTGTCAAAACTGCCAATGCACATCCTTCACTCTCGCTCACAAATAGTCTAAATATTTTCTTGTAGTTTGGTGTGCCTAAAACTGGCGCGGAACATAATGCAACTTTCAATTGTTCAAACGCTTTCTGACATTCCTCATCCCACTGTAAAGGCATCACTGCATCCTTCTTAGTTAATTTTATCATCGGCTTCACAATCAATGCAAAATTACTGATCCACTGCCGACAATAAGAGGCCATGCCTATTACAGCTCTCACTCCTTTTTGAGTTTTTGGAATAGGCATACTAGAAATACTTTCTATGCGTTCTGGTGTTACTCTTCTCCATTCTTTCGAAAGTAGGTAACCCAAATAAGACACCTCCTTTTGATTAAACTTGAATTTCTTCAGACTTGCCTTGTGACCATGGGTCGCTAGGTGTGTCAATAGTAATCTAGTACTTTCTTTGCAGATCTCTTTTGTGTCAGCAGCTAGTAACAAGTCATCTATGTACTGCAAGAGTGCGCAACCTGTTGGCAGTTCTAGCATATCTAGCTGTTCCTTTAGTGTCCTGCTCTAAATGCTCGGGCTTTCTGTGTATCCTTGTGGAATGCGTGTGAATGTGAATGATCGACCTCCTAGAGTGAACGCGAACAGATATCTACTGCTTTTATCCACTGGTATGCTAAAGAACGCGTTCTTCAAATCAACTACACTAAAGTATTCTGCAGTGGCCGGTATCATTGTCAGTATTGTTGTGACATCTGGGACCAAAGGGAATTGTGGGTCTACCACTTTGTTCAATGCGCGCAGATCAATTATGAAACGATATGGTACTTCATTGCCTCCTTTCTTGTAAACTGGGAGAATCGGGCTGTTGCACATGCTACCTGCAATTTCTTCAACCACCCCCAATCTCACCAGGTGAGTAACAATAGTCTTTAACCCCTTCTCACCTTCAACAGAAATTTTATACTGGGGAATTCGTGGTAATGTAACACCTTCTTTCAAAGTTATTTTTGCTGGCTCTATTTTCAAGCATCCTACATCGTTATCATGCATTGCCCACAGACAGGTTGGTACTCTACTTAGCTCTTCTGGTAACGCTTTTGACATAAATTCCGTCACGGTGCATCGGGAGGCCAAATCGTGAGGAACACCCCATCTGCCGTACAATGTATAACTGCCCCCAATTTTCTCAACAAGTTTAATCCTAGCAAGTTCTCCTCACAATTTTCTGTCAGAAGAAATGGACACTGTTCGGTAAATGGTCCTATTGTAATTGGGACAGCTTCGGACACGGGGTTAATTACTGGTGTACCTGCGAACCCTACAGAAACACTCTTTTGCCCCGACAGTGGGATCTCCGGAACCAAGTGGTGGTCTATCGAACACTTTTGTGCCCCTGTATCTACAAGGAAACCGTGCTCCTTATTCCCGACTCTCATTTCTACGTAGGGTCCTCTCTGATTCACGGGAATAGACATTGGTTCCGACCCCTGCCGTGGGCTGTCCTATTGCAAAAATAACACATCGTCCGATGTGTAGTCACCGCTGCTGTTATAATACGTGTTTGGCTGTGTATCAAAAATATTCCCATTTCCCCCTCAGTGTCCTCCACTCTGATCATTTCTCTGTTGGCCCTGCCCGCCCTGATTTTGGTTCGGAACACTTTGGTTCAATGCCTGGTTCTGTTGAGCTTGGTTTTGACCATGGGATTGGTTTTGATTCCCTCCATTGGTATATCCCTGCTGCTGCTGCATGCTATTTCTACTTGGGCCATTTGACCCCTGATGTCCCCTATGAGGCCTTCTCTGGCCAAACCCACCTCTATTCTGTAGGTGCGGGCATTGCGCTCGCCAGTGTCCTTCCTCTTTACAGTACGCACATTGATTTAATCCCAATGACACCCCGTGCATATTATTCAAATTTCCCCTGCCTTGTGCATTTCCTCTACCTCTATTGTATCCAATTACCTGCTGCAGTAACACCCCAACCATCGTTCGCATCGCTTCTTTTCTCATCTCCAATGGATACCCATTACACATCTCACTTACTTCCTTCACTAACGTTCTTTTGTTCGACATCCATCGCATCGTTTCCCCCACCCATGCCTGCAATTTTTGTTTATCACCTATTTGTCCCGGTGCCGGCAAATGCTTTGCACCACCTGAAAAAACTGTCGGCCACGATTTTTGCATATACAACCTCGATGCCTCCTTCCTACCTTTCTTAATACACTCATGACTATATTCAGGTGTAGCAAACATTTCAGCATATCTATCTTCCATTTCATTTTTCAGTTCAATGAGTTTGTACACATGTTTTCTTACATCTTCATCTCTTTGCTCACTGCATGCTAACTTATTCAAATCTAACAATCGTTGTGGCGGTAAATTCCCAAGTAACTTTTTCCATTCTCCCACCAAAAATGTCCCCATGTATTCCAACACTACCTGTCTCTCGTTGCTTCTTCGGTACCCATATAATGAGGCCAATGCTGCCGTCGCATCATTTCCTTCTATGTACATTTCTGCCTCTTGCTGTAATTCAACCTTTCTTTCTTTGCTGATCGCGCTGCGAGTTACCCGTCCAAATCCTGTTCCTTCAGCCCCGCCTCTTGCCTCCCCGGTCTCAATTTCGACTTCGGGAGGGGCGAATGGTGCTGAATCTGTCTCTGGTGTCGGAGGTGCGGATGGGACAAGTGACACAGGTGGCATCTGTGAAGGGCCTTCCTGGGTGCTGGGAAATTGCGCGTCTGCGCTTGTGGGAGGGCTCGAGCTGTGGGTGGGGCGTAGGTTAATGCTTGTGTGAGGGGAAGTGCTTGGGCTGCAGCAGGGGGTATGAGAGCTACTGATTGGGCCTACGCAGTCACTACTGGCGTGTTTGGTTTCGGTCCAGGTTTTGGCCCTCGACCTGTATGGTTCAACAAATGTTCCATTAATTAGTCTGCTATGTGTAGTTCCCGCTGCTGGTATATTCCTTCTATGTTCATTTGCTCACGTCTCCCCTCCCGTCTTAGACTTGCCATCCACTCCTCCTTCTCCTTTTCTTCTGCTACCTCAAGCTTCGATTTGTGGCTACGCGCATGCTTCTCTCTACTCCTAAGTCGGAGCATTGCTTCCCTCCTCCAATCTTTGATAGTCTCAAAAGCTGTGGGTCACGCTTTTTCCCTTATCAACACCTTTTCTAAGTTATCTATCCTCACAATCTCAAAGCTACCATTAATCGGCCACTGATGGTCCTGTTGCTTTCTAGTTTGCCTATGCCAAATTTCACAAAATATTATCGCACCCACACCATATTTTGCATACATGTCATAAGGCGGCGTTCCCCCAGGCGGTGCACTTTGGCCATTTTCCAAGGACTGTCTACCGCAGCGGAAAAGCTCCGCTAAAGTGGACAGTACTCCAGGCATGTTTTTAACCTTCCCCTTGGTTCACCAACCTTACTCTGGATGTTTGAATTTGCAAAATCAACACTCTACCAATAATCAGGGTTTCGTTTGAATCAGGGAATGACTCACCTGATAAAACAAGTCGCCTGTGTCCTAACGCAACCTCTCCCAATGTCGTGTCGGCGCTTCTCTGGCTTCTGCCTCGTTTCGGGACCCTCGCCTCCTTTGCCCTCTGGCCCGGTACGTCGATCAGGGATCAAATGTGTACAGATCTGCGAAGGAATCTCTCCTCACTTCTACAGGGCGCCCCGTAGACCTCTTGATCCCGGCTCGATCGTCCCGTCCTCGCCATTCTCCGCCTTTACTCCGTTACAACGTATACGATGGGGCAAGTGGGGGAGGGTGCCTATTCGGGCGCCATCTTGAAAGGGGCCCTTAGGGGTCCCTCGCGATAAGGAAACAAGGCAATAACCATACACGAAAGGTTGCGCCAGACACGAGGTTCAAATTCCCAATGCTAGGGTTTATTGCAAGCAAAATAGTCCCAATTGGCCAACTGTGGTCTCACGCCCCGCGACGTGTATTCTCTAGACCTCGAGGCACGCAAGAGAGCGAATTACATACATCAGTTACATATATACAAAATGCATATCATACAATCAGCTATGACATGTTTAACACCCCCCTTTTATTGAGTTTCTTTGAACTCGGGATGATGATGGACATTTCCAATGAGTATGACAATTATGACACTTTCGATGTCTATTCTAGTAACAATGTGCAATTTAGAAAGTGCGGAGGCATCTTCTAGTTGTTGAACAGAACACGGTGCTTCTGTTCTTGGAAGCAAGCTGCACACGGGGGAAGAGTCACATTCTAAGCTTTGCTATCTATGAGGTGCTATTTGTGTCCTGGGAGCCGACACTCTCTAAAGGGTTTTGTGAAGGGGGGCCGTAAGAAGAGCATAATTCAAGCCTTTAGCTGCTTTATTCTAACATATTCTACCACAGTACGAGACTGGCTGGCAGCTGTGAAATGATTAAATGTCCTGCAGCTCTCCCTCAAGGCTACAAAGAGGGAGCGTGGGCATTCCTTTCTGGGCTGCTCATGAGGAGTTTCAACAAACTCCTCAGTCCCGCGGCCTTGCCCTTTGATATTCAGACAACAGTGTTAACAGTTGAGCAGAGTAAGCAGAATTTGCAAGAATTGCAAGCTGCAAAGCAGTTTAGACAGAAAGCAATGAGCAATGGTTAACAAGCAAAATGGTGATTCTTGCTACGTTTAAAATGGCCGCTTGTTGGTCAAGCATAGCAGTCTGTATTTCTATAATTCTGCGCATAAGACGATTGGCCTTCGGCCATCAAGATATGTCTATCATCCAAATGAAGGGTATTAATTTTTCCAGATTGACACCGCACTAACCATTCATTTAAATACAATATATTCTAAAATGGAATATACCAAGAGAAGATAAATAGGCTTCCAACATAATTACCTCACAGACACTCCACAACTAAGACCAAGACCAGACCTACAGAGTACTCAGAACATATCTTACCTGAAATAGTAAGTGTACATCATTTTACTAATATCTTTATAAACTTTCTGTATTAGATTAAAAAAAATATATATATATTCTATTTTTTTCACACAGAAATGTCTAGTACTCTGGAATGGCTAGAGGAGCACTTCCCACATGACGAAATGTCAGAAAATAGTGAAGCTAATGGTACACACTTTACAATATAAACCATTTAATTGTTATTATTTTATAATTCTTTTTGTACAGAGCATACCAAAATAGAAAATATGTCTCAAGAAACTGTTATGGAAAACACGCTTGACAGCTTAAAAGAAAAAATTGATTTATTATTGAGCAATTTTAATAATTTGAAAACTTTTGTTGAGGATCATTTCAAAACAAAAACCTCATACCATTGTCCCACATGTACTTGTCCCCTCTCACCATATCCCAGTCAATTATTCCCAAACCCTCTCCATAATCAAAACGTTTTGATGAGACTTCCATCCCTTCTTCACCTGATACCAATGATGTTGAAACCCCTAATTCTCCTGTTTTTGTTTCTGTTTCTGCCTCACCTTCTCTGTCATAAATTAGTAATATATGTGAAATAAAGTAAAATTTTTATATTGTGTTGTAATTACTTCCCATTTTTGATTTTTTTTAAAACAATGTAGATGTCCGCGGACAGCGCGGGTGTTCTAAAATGTTCATAAATAAACGAAAATGCAGGTGTCCTGTAGAACACTATACCTGTCCGTATTGTTCGCTAGAAAGTTGAAACTGTTCTAAGAACCTAATTGGTGTCCTGAAATGTTGGTAATTAAACGAAAAAGGAGGTGTCCGAAAGAACACTGTGCCTGTCCGTACTTTTCGCTAGCAAGTTGAAACTGTTCTAAGAACCCAATTGGTGTCTTGAAATGTTCGTAATTAAACGAAAATGGAGGTGTCCTAACGAACACTATACCTGTCCGTACTATTCGCTAGCAAGTTGAAACTGTTCTAAGAACACAAGCGGTGTCCTGAAATGTTCGTAATTAAACGAAAATGGAGGTGTCCTAAAGAACACTATACCTGTCTGTGATGTTCGCTAGCAAGTTAAACTGTTTTAAGAACACAATTGATGTCCTGAAAAGTTCGTACTCAAACAAAAATGGAAGTGTCCTAAAGAACACTATCAGGGTAATTCATAGAATTTCGCACAAAAGTGGCACACGTGGCTGGCGCACAGTGTGTATGCGCCAGCCGCGTGCGCTAAAATCGATTTCCGCGCACAGCGTATTCATGGATTTTAGCCTCCAAAACCAGCCGTGCTGCAGAGTGGCGCAGCGACCCTGCAGCAGCGCCAGTTACGCCCCCAAGAACGCCCTTGTGCAAGGAAAAGCCATCAAAATCCCCAATTCAGCGCAAAGTGCTGCGCTAACCCTGGACCAGTTTACAGGGCTGCCAAACAGCAAACGCCAAGCAGGGAACTTGTATTACTGGGGTGCGCGTGAAGTTTCACACACGAAAGGGCCTGTGCGAGTGGGGTACGTGTATTACTGGGGTTCGCGGGAAGTTTCACACGCGATTTCAGCAGGGTACGTGTATTACGGGGTTCGCGGGAACTTTCACACTCGAAAGGGCCTGTGCGAGTGGGGTACGTGTATTATGGGGGTGCGCGGGAACTTTCACACGCGATTGGCCTGGGTACGTGTATTTCGGGGGTGCACGGGAAGTTTCACACGCAATTGGGCCTGTGTACTTTTATTTCAGGGGTGCGCGGGAAGTTTCACACGCGATTGGGCTTGGTACGTGTATTTCAGGGGTGCGCAGGAAGTTTCACACGCGATTGGCCTGGGTATGTGTATTTCGGGGGTGCGCAGGAAGTGTCACACGCGATTGGGCTTGGTAGTGTATTTCAGGGGTGCGCGTGAAGTTTCATACGCGTATGGGCTGGGTACGTGTATTTCAGGGGTGCGCGGGAAGTTTCACACGTGAATGGCCTGGGTACGTGTATTTCATGGGTGCATGGGAAGTTTCACACGCGATTGGCCTGTGTACATGTATTTCAGGGGTGCGCGGGAAGTTTCACATGCGATTGGCCTGGGTACGTGTATTTTGGGGGTGCGTGGGAAGTTTCACACGCAATTGGGCCTGGGTACGTGTATTTCAGGGGTGCGCGGGAAGTTTCACATGCGTTTGGGCTTGGTACATGTATTTCAGGGGTGCGCGGGAAGTTTCACACGCGATTGGCCTGGGTATGTGTATTTCGGGGGAGCGTGGGAAGTTTCACACGCGATTGCGCTTGGTACGTGTATTTCAGGGGTGTATGGGAAGTTTCACACGCGATTGGCCTGGGTACGTGTATTTCGGGGGAGCGCGGGAAGTTTCACACGCGATTGGGCTTGGTATGTGTATTTCAGGGGTGCGCGGGAAGTTTCACACGTGATTGGGCTGGGTACGTGTATTTCAGGGGTGCGCAGGAAGTTTCACACGCGATTGGGCTTGGTAGTGTATTTCAGGGGTGCGCGTGAAGTTTCATACGCGTATGGGCTGGGTACGTGTATTTCAGGGGTGCGCGGGAAGTTTCACACGTGAATGGCCTGGGTACGTGTATTTCATGGGTGCATGGGAAGTTTCACACGCGATTGGCCTGTGTACATGTATTTCAGGGGTGCGCGGGAAGTTTCACATGCGATTGGCCTGGGTACGTGTATTTTGGGGGTGCGTGGGAAGTTTCACACGCAATTGGGCCTGGGTACGTGTATTTCAGGGGTGCGCGGGAAGTTTCACATGCGTTTGGGCTTGGTACATGTATTTCAGGGGTGCGCGGGAAGTTTCACACGCGATTGGCCTGGGTATGTGTATTTCGGGGGAGCGTGGGAAGTTTCACACGCGATTGCGCTTGGTACGTGTATTTCAGGGGTGTGTGGGAAGTTTCACACGCGATTGGCCTGGGTACGTGTATTTCGGGGGAGCGCGGGAAGTTTCACACGCGATTGGGCTTGGTATGTGTATTTCAGGGGTGCGCGGGAAGTTTCACACGTGATTGGGCTGGGTACGTGTATTTCAGGGGTGCGCGGGAAGTTTCACACGCGATTGGCATGGGTACATGTATTTCAGGGGTGCGCGGGATGTTTCACACGCAATTGGCCTGGGTACGTGTATTTCAGGGGTGCGCGGGAAGTTTCACACGCGATTGGAGTAGGATACGTGTATTACCGGGCTGCACATGAAGTTTCACACGCGATTTTTCTGTCAGAGCGGGGAATGCGTATTTCGGGGGTGCGCGGGGAGTCCTACACATGAATTGGCAGTGTGGGTCTTCCCAGGTGTCCCCCCCCACCCCCTCCACGGCCCCTGCAGGCAGCCCACACCACAGGGGACTACCCCGCACCCCTGGTCATGTCCCGCAGGCAGCACATCCACCATGGGCATGCCCCCCAGCCAAGCCACATGTCACGTTGTAATATGATTACCAACTCATGTCTCCCAGCACCCCTACCCCCCAGCAGTCAGGGGCACCTGCCAGCAGGCACCCACACATGTCCCCCCAGCACCCCCACCCCCAGCAGTCAGGGGCACCTGCCAGCAGGCCCCCACACATGTCCCCCAGCACCACCACCCCCAGCAGTCAGGGGCACCTGCCAGCAGGCACCCACACATGTCCCCCCAGCACCCCCACCGCAGCAGTCAGGGGCACCTGCCAGCAAGCCCCCGCACATGTCCCACACATGTCCCCCTGCACCCCCACCCCCCAGCAGTCATGGGCACCTGCCAGCAGGCCCCCACATATGTCCCCCTGCACCCCCACCCCCCAGCAGTCAGGGGCACCTGCCAGCAGGCCCCCACACATGTCCCCCAGAACCTCCACCGCCCAGCAGTCAGGGGCACCTGCCAGCAGGCCCCCACACATGCCCCACACATGTCCCCCTGCTCCCCCACCCCCCAGCAGTAAGGGGCACCTGCCAGCAGGCCCCGACTCATGTCCCACACATGTCTCCCTGCACCCCCACCCCCCAGCAGTCAGGGGCACCTGCCAGCAGGCCCCCACACATGTCCTCCAGCACCCCCACCCCCCAGCAGTCAGGGACACCTGCCAGCAGGCCCCCACACATGTCCCCCAGCACCCCCACCCCCCAGCAGTCAGGGGCACCTGCCAGCAGGCCCCCACACATGTCCCCAAGCACTCCCACCCCTCAGCAGTCAGGGACACCTGCCAGCAGGCCCCCCCACATGTCCCCCTGCACCCCCACTACCCAGCAGTCAGGGGGCACCTGCCAGCAGGCCCCCACACATGTCCCCAAGCACCCCCACCCCCCAGCAGTGCAGGGCACCTGCCAGCAAGCCCCCAATCATGTCGCACTCATGTCCCCCAGCACCCCCAACCCCAGCAGTCAGGGGCACCTGCCAGCAGGCCCCCACACATGTCCCCAGCACCCCACCCCCCAGCAGTCAGGGGAACCTGCCAGCAGGCCCCCACACATGTCCCACTCATGTCCCCTTGCACCCTCACCTCCAGCAGTGCAGGGCACCTGCCAGCAGGCCCCCACTCATGTCCCACTCATGTCCCCTTGCACCCCCACCCCCCAGCAGTGCAGGGCACCTGCCGCAGGCCCCCACACATGCCCCCCAGCACCCCCACCCCCCAGCAGTGCAGGGCACCTGCCAGCAGGCCCCTACTCATGTCCCACTCATGTCCCCCAGAACCCCCATCCCCCAGCAGTCAGGGGCACCTGCCAGCAGGCACCCACACATGTCCCCCAGCACACCCACCCCCAGCTGTCAGGGGCACATGCCAGCAGGCTCCCACTGTTAGGGAGAATTCTCTGTTTAGGCTGAATTTCCTAACCAAGTGAGTCCCCCAGCAGCTTTGCTGGATTTCTGGAGTTTGTTTTTTTCATCCTGCCAAGAGTGAGACTCTTTTCTCCCACTCTTGGACATGATTTGTGGTAGATTTCTTTGAATGTCAATGTGTTTGATGGGCTATGGGGTCTTTTACTCCATAGGGCCTCATGTGTTTTGCTATGTGTGTTACACAGCACCCTCCGTGCGGTGACACTGGGGTGTCCTAGGTGACCCCCACCATAGACTCCATACCCTGGGACTGACTACTGTCTCCCAGGGCATGTAAAGTCACCATTGGCTTTACTAGACCTAATTACAAACCATCCTATTTTGGACGTACTGGTAGGGGTAATTCGATTACCTCTGGGTCTGTTGTTCGAGGGGGCACTGTCCCGTCCCCCCTCGTCGAGTTTTGGCTGGTGGCAGTGGGAACTACTTTTTATATTCGACCCCGAATAAATTCCTATGGGATTCTTCCCATTGTTGGAGGCTAATACTTTTTCACGTTAGTCTCTAACCTACCGCCGGTTTATTTGTCTTTAATAAATCTACCGGTTGGTAGTTTCTGGCAGAACTCGGTTTTTAAAATGGCGTAGGTGTTCGTCTCTGTAACTTCGAACCAAAGGTTGAGCCCTTTGTTCCACTTTTGGCGGGCTTCTGCACAGAAGCCCTCCAAAGTGGTGCCATTGGGAGGGGGTTTAGGCACCCTGGACTGAGTTGCCTTGCCAACTCAAGTCGCACTCTGGTGTGACTGGCCCAAGTGATGAGCCACCCCGCTCACCACTTAGCGTGTTTTGATTGACAGCTAGGCTGAATGAATGGGGGTTTTCTGCATAAAAGCAGGGCTTTTGGGACTGGATCTTGAGAAGTCGCCACAGGACCTAAGAATCCGACGAGGGTAAAGCTGAGCCGACCTGCAACGACGACACCTGCGGTGGAGCCCTGCTGAACCGACTCACCACTTCCCAACGACAGAGGAGATCTCCCTGCTGGAGACCCTTCTTCCCCTGACTGGTGGGAACAACCAGTCCCTTTGCTTTTTTTTCACTTTCAAGGCGTAGTGGTCGAATTGCCCGTGCTGAGCACCCCTGCAACCGGATAGCCATAGCCCGTACCGCGACCAAAAGGTGGTGCCTTGTGATGGAGCACTCCGCGGCTAGTCTCTTCCCTGGTGGTGCAACGATCTTCAACTTTCCTTCGACGACGAGACCATCTCATCTCTTGGCAAAGCCCCGACTTGCATCCACCACCAGGAACAACTGCCCCCGCCGGAGCTGTCCCTTCACTTACAAGGTACTTTGTCCGCCTGGCTTCCCTTGTGATGGTTAGCGTGAGGTGTCTTAAATCCTCACCTTTCCATTGGGTCGCCTCCAGACCTTCTTAACTCTTTGTTCTAAACTGGTCCAACCTTTCTGTGACAATTTGCTACAGAGACTCGAAGTGCATTTCCACTGTGATACTTTTTGGGACATATAGCCTTGCCTCTCTCCGAGTGGGCCTGGCCTCTGAACTTTGCGATCTATAGTAGACCCTGCCTTACTTGCCTTGCATATGTTCGTAAAAGTGTTGGTACCGAGTTGGTTTCATACCCTGCCTTTTCTCTGCCGTTCTAACGAATATTAGAGTGACATCTAGGTTAAAGCATTCACCTCTGTCTGCAAATAAGTGGTGCCGTTGAACCTAGACTTGTCGAAATATTGATAGGGGATTGATATACTTATAGTGATTGTAATTAAAGTTGTTTGCCGTATTAGTGTTTTTCATAGATGTATTTTTAAAATAAATAATTATATATCTTTACACCCAAGCTCTGTTCCGTGTCTGCTTGTTCTATTGTGTAAATTGCCCTACCTTGTATACTCCACATACTGCCTAACTCTTCTTGAGGGAAGTCTGACTGCTCAGCCACATCTACCATTATCTGAATATAAATTTTGGCAATGTAACTGAAATACTGTGTTTTTGTTTGGGTGTCATTTTTTGTGGTTATGGGGAGTGCAGATTCTCGGTGTATGTAGACTATGGGCCTCATTACGGGTCGGACGGTCCGGAATTAACAGTGGCGGTAAACCCGCTCCCACTGTTAATTCCGGACCGCCCGATCCCGAGACTTGCAGGCGGGAGGTGATCTTCCCGCCAGGTCTGACCTGGCGGGTTGATCACCTCCCGCCTGCAGGCGGACATGGAAACACCAGCACCATCACTAGATGGTGCCATTGTTTTCACTTCCCCATTCCCATTGAGTCCTATGGGACTCAATGGGAATGGGGATTAACACCATTCCGCCTCCGTGACTCCTGGAACACAGGGGCTCTAATGCCCTGGTAATTCTGGAAGTCATGGAGGTGGAATGGTAATACGAGTCCGGCAGTAACCATTCAGTTTTACCGCCGCGGTTACCGCCGGACTCGTAATGAGGCCCTATGACTAGATTCACCCAGGTTCAACGCTAATAATTCTTTAAAATGTCATGTATGCCTATATCGATTTGTGCATTCGTTTCCACGTTCTTTTTGTCTTTTTTGAGATTGTTTGCTGTGCGTGCTAATCGTTATTTTAATTTGTATGCCAATTTAAGAATTCAATAGATGTATTGTAATAAAGGTTGGATATTCATATGTATTTTCTGTTATGTTTTCCAAATAGCTACATGCTGCCTTACTGCGATTGTCATGGATTCCAGATGCCAAGTGATGGATTCTTCATTCGCCAGATGCACGTAGTCATGAACGGCTGGATCAACGTGACTGTTTTGTGGGACGAACAGCCAAGGCCATTGTGTCCGTACGCTGCACTAGCGATTAGGAGTAACATTACATCTTTTATGGTGGTCTAGGCCCAAGTTCATGCCGACGCTCTGGAATTCACTGTGGCAACCAAGCGGTTCCTTTATCGAAAAAGAACACTTAGTGTATGGGAAAAGAACAATGTGTGCCTCACAATTAACATTTTCGATCACGAGCGAAGAAATAAAGTTGCAATTTGATTGAATATGGGAATAGTCGGATATTCTCGGAGAGTTTATTGTGAAATAAAAGTCCTTTAGAAATTGTACAGTGTTATTGTTTTCTTTTAAAGACTGGTTTAAACTTTCAAATTGTGACGTGCTATGTTGTTAGTCTGTGTGTGTTGATTTTTGGGTTCTGCATCACGGCACGTAGGTCATTATGGATGCATTTGGCTACGCTGAAGAGGAACGTCACTGAGAAAGGTGTTGAATATCACTAGGGTTGGTTATGTGAGGGTCAGGGGCAGAGCATATGATTTAGTGATATCAGGGCAGTTTACTTTAGGCAGATGCAGCCATGGATAAGAATAGCACAAGATGGACGCTCCCTGCTGCCAGATTTCGTATGTTTCTAAAAGAGGAAAAATGAGGTAAGGTGCATTGGAAATGTTTGCGATAGATCAAGGTATGTACAAAAATACATGGTCGAACCCTTGGGACAATAATATTTTCTGAACGTTGCACTTGTTAAACTTATGAAATAATGTTTGGGGAGGTGAGGGGTGATGATGATGGGTGGGATATTTCTGACGTGATTTCGAATGAGTTTACAAAGTTTGCAGGGATTTTGTGCACACCTTTTTAAGATGAATCATTTGTGTATTCTTTTGACAGTTTTGAAAAAATAAAACATGGGTGGATTTCCAGTAAATTTGCGTAAAGCTGATTGGCAACAATCGCAAAGCATGGTGTTGCAAATGTGGCAGTGTTTTCTTATTTGACAAGTGTCATAATGTAGTTAAAAAAAAGTAGCGGTACAGCTTCAGTGACTGAGGGGTAGGCTGTAGCCATGGGCAGTGGGCAGAATGTCCGGGTCTTGCTATAAGGTCATGATCCGGACAATGGCCCTCATTACAACCCAGGCATTAAGGGGTTAACGGCACCGTAACAGGTGGTGGCGCCGTTAAACCCTTAACGCCTGATTTCGAGGTCCCTTTGCGGGTGGCACTTTAACACCTGCTTTTAGCAGGCGTTAAAAAACCAACCCGCAAAGGGACCTAGGAGCTAATTACGGCACCGTAATTTAAAGTGCCGTAATTAGCGCCTTTCCCAGTCCCATTGAGCCCTATGGGGCAAAAATGGGAATGGGGAAGGGCCATGGCGGCATGGGGAATTACCACCCGCCAACCTCGGAATGGGACGGTAATTCCCCATTCCGCCATGGCGGAGTCGGTAAGTTACCGGCATGGACCATGGTGCTATTAGCACCATGGTCCAACGCCTGGGTCGTAATGAGGGCCAATGTGACTAATGGCCATGACCAGAAGGGACAAAACATAGGATTAAAGTGGCCATGTCCACTTCGGACTGGCTTTGTGGTAAAGTTATTCGAAATTAGGATAGATTTGAAAGGGACGGAAAATGTGCTTGTGGTAATATGGTCACAGGGTTTCGTTTTTGCCTTTTGCAGACTGCCATGGAAAGCGAAGATGGGGCCCTCTATGGAACCCCCGCCTTCAATTTCCATGGTGGCCATCTTGGAAAAGGATTTTCGTTTTTAAACCGGGACAAAGGCGTCCCGGTATAAGATGAAAAATCATCTTTTTTAGTAACACGGGTTACCGCTTTGGAAACCTAGCCTGCTAATGGCATTCATCCCCCATTTTAGGGGTTGGAATGGGAGGTAATGGTCCAGAGACCTTGTTATCCACTCTCGCCTCGATGGGGCTGATAACTTGGGCTGCTGGCCCTTTATCCACCGTTGCAGTCCTTTGAACAGAGGATGAACGCTACAATATTCCCATTAGCATAACACAAAATGCAAATGGAAATGTTGGAAAATCTTATTGCGTCTATGTACTTTACAGAGAAATATAAAGTAGATGAAGTCTATGCGTTTTTTTTAAGTTCTATTTTTTAACTGTTAAAGGTGGTTCCTAAAGGAACATTTATTTTATTTTTGGATGGCTGTTATTTGGCTTGAGAGCTAAGAACGACAGTTGCAGAGGGAACTGAGGGAAGAGGCACCAAACAATAATATGGAGGGCCAGGTGGACGGGGGAGTCGTGTCTCTTGTGGAGGAGGGATGGCCTTAGCTGATGTCATTTTAAGATAAAGAGCAGTTTTGCTAAAAGTATGTACTGTGTATTGATTGTTAATGGCTGAGTACGAATAGGTGTTGGAGCTGTGAAAGGGAAATGTTGAAGTTGCATGTTCCTACATCAGTAGAAAATGTAGTTCCACACTGTCCACGAAGCACAGATCTTTTTGTGAAGTGCGTACAGGTTCTCGGACACGTCATCATGCTGTGCGCCAGCATATGGTCATGTACCATTCTCCGGAAGGTGTGCAATGAAGTCAGATGTTCGTAGACATTATGGGTACGCTGCACTACTAAAAACCTATGAAATTTAGTAAAAAAACTTTGTTAAAGGCACGTTATGGTTAAGTTGCGCTACTAAAAACCTATGGAATTCAGTAAAAAAAACTTTGTTAAAGGGACATTATGGTTTCAAGTAAAACCGAAAAACCCTTGAAATTCACCAGTATGGTAAGCTAAGCAACCATAACTCGCACCACCACTGTGCACTGCTAAGACTAACACCCAGGACATCAAAGATGACATCACAAATGTAATTGATGACATCACTGATGACATCACATGTCTAGCTCCCTCTTTTTTTGTTCACTGACATATCTAAACCAGGTGGCTTTCTTCACTGTCAGTCAGGAATTAAAAAAAGTAAAAAGTACTATATTTGTAGACCTTACCCTTCTCATATGTTCTTACAATACTTTCCTTAATGTACAGTTACATCATATGATACATATACACAGGAGAAGAAGGAATCCTGAAACACAAGATTCTTTTCTGTGCATGAAGTTAATTAGTTTGGTTATTAACACTTTCTGGTAATACTGCAGTTTTTTTTTGCTTACATTATGTTCCCTGTATTTGCTTCTATTTGTATGCATTGTGTTCTCTTTAAGTTTTGTGTGTAATAGTACAATTATGCTGTAAGGTAAGCATTCGTAGATACTTATGTTTCACAGAATGCAAGATTCTGTAATGGAAGCATTTATCAATTTAGCATCCAACATGGGACGATTTTGAATATTGCACCTCGAAAGCGCATGCTGCAGAAAATGCCTACGTTTCTTTATGAGTGCGTTCATGTACTGAAAGAACTCAGTAACGCAATGGAATTTTTTAGCAATGCATTGCTTAATGAACTATTTGGCATATGATAGTTCTTCAATGATCTCTGATACGTTTCTACCAATATAATAATGACAATCCCTTGTGGAGGCTCTGCATGAAAACTAAATGCACATGTGATGTCATCAGTGATGTCATCAATGACATTTGTGATGTCATCTTTGATGTCCTGGGTGTTAGTTTTAGCAGTGCACGGTGGCGAGTTATGGTTGCTTAGCTTAACATAACTGGCGAATTTCAAGTGTTTTTCGGTTTTACTTGGAACCATAACGTCCCTTTAACAACGTTTTTTTACTGAATATATATATATATATATATATATATATATATATATATATATATATATATATATATATATATATATATATATATATATTACACGGTCCGCGGTACCAGCCGTGTAGTTATGGTTAAGTTGCTAACCCCATAGGAAGACCCCTTTTTGGGTGGCTTATAACTTCACTCTCCCTGGACGAATCCTCACCAAACTTTGCAAAAAAAGTATATCAGTAGTCTGGTGAGGCATGGTATGGGCAAAAACGTTGCGCACACCTACAGCCCAAACCGCTTCAACAGAATTTGCGGCAGGAGTGGGGTGCTTGGTTCCAAAAGCGGGCTTTTGTTGTTTGGTGTAAATCCGACCAGTGCTTTTGTTGCAAAGAACTGAAATGCACTGCTCAAAACATTAGTGATATGTGACTCCGCTTGGCGTACCCATTTCCCTGTTGGCTCTGCGGTCAAACGTCTCATTGGCTTGGAGTATGCTGTGGTGTAGGTGACATGGGACGCGGGTGATGGTTGGCTGGAGGGAAGCGTGCTGTAGGTCACAATTTTGGGTTACACTGATATGTTCTATCTGAGGACAGTGCAGCGGCGAAAGGGCCTGGCAAACATACTTTACGCCATGTGATGGTGGGAAGAAGGAATGGCAAGGGTGGGGGAGTGAGAAGTGGTTCATCTGATATATCTTATTAGGTAGAATATGGTGGTGTGCCCTCAGTATCCATGCATACTGCGCCAATTCGCAGGCGACTACCTTGTGTGGTGAATGCAAGCAGCCTTCGTTACGGCATGATAGCTTGTGCAGCAACCACTTTCCGTGGTGACTGATGGCAGGTAAATTGCAGAAGGGGAGTGCATTGCACATGACATGAACATTTTCACATAGCGTGTACTATGGTGTGTTGCATGTGGTAAGCCCGTAACCCCTTCCATGCTGGCTGGAGGCCTTACACCGACAACGATGTGCCCTGGTTGCAAGTAGGTTTCACATTGTTGCCTTGTGTTTGTGGTTTGTCAGCATTGCATACATTGTTGGTTCCATGGGTGTGGTGATTGTTAGCACACTCTACAGTTTTAGTCCATGGCTGGAGCTGATGGAGTGAACACTCCTGCAGTGTGTCAACTGGGTGCAATGTTGAAATGCTGTGTGCATAGGAGTGGATAGGGGTCAAATGCATATTTTTTCGGCTTGGGTAGTGTCCATTGCGCGGTGTGCTGACTACTATACTGCACTATGAAGTATTGCTTTTGTGATCATTATAGAGTGCTGGGAGCAGGGCCACTGTTGTGAAGATTTTGTGGTTCGGTTGGCAGTAACACCATAGTATGTGAATGAAAGCGGGTAGGGGTGCCGGAGGCTGTGTTATGTTTGTAGATTCTGCTAACTGTAGCATGTTTCCATGCATACCTGTATTACAGTGCAGAGGTTGGGTAGGAGTGCCGGTGGCTGTGGTACGTTTGTGGATTGTGGTCCATGGTGACTTGTTCGCAGGCATGGCTGCATTATGTTGCGGTAGGTCTGGCCAAGGCCTAGACTCTTGGGTGCATGGTAAAAAAGGCCGTAGGCCATAGGCCAGGCACCCAGTAGCTTAGGCCTTGATCACACTGACCACAGCCATGCAGCTTTCACTTTGCATCTCTCAGAGGGTGGTGACTTTTAACAAATGTTTGTGGAGCACATTTTAGTCTTGGTAAAGCACCAGAAGTGAGCTGACATGCATTCATTGTTGGTTCCATGGGTGTGGTGATTGTTCGAACATTCTACAGGTTTCGGTGTATGGCTGGAGATCCTGCAGTGAGAAGTCCTGCAGTGTGCCCACTGGGTGCAGTGTTGGAATACTGTTAGTAAAGAAGATGGTAGGGTTGAAGTGGATGTTCTACATGCGTGGTTACTGTCCTTTGTGTAGATTGCTGGGAGTAGGCCTAATGCTGTGAAGATGTTGTGGTTTAGTTGGCAGTGACACAATACTGTGTGAATGGAAGTGGGTAGGGTTGCCGGAGGCTGTGGTATGTTTGTGGATTCTGCTGTTACATGTTTCCATGCATTGCTATGTTATGGTGAGGGTTTGGGTAGAAGTGACGCTGGGTAAATTACGTTTGTGGATTGTGGTACCTGGCCACATGTTTGCATGGATGGCTCCATTATGTTGTGCTGGGTGTGGGCAAGGCCTAGACTCTTGGGTGTATGGCCAAAGTCATGATGAGTGCCGCTCTGGATGATTTTGGATGCAGAAATCATGGATTCTTTTGCAGAACTTTCTACTGGAGGAAGCACACGCAACGTGTACTCAGAGTGTTTAACGGTACAAATGGAGTGCTCTATAGAAGTGATAGAGATGGGTGCAGAGGTCTTGAAAGTGATTGGTGCATGCGTGTGTGCATATTTCACAATACCCAATGAGGGAGTGCTGCAAAAAGAACTGTGGAAAGGGAAGAAGGACTTTCCCTGCTTTACTGGGGAGCAGCCCTCGCTGCCGCTGGGAAAGTACAAGTGCCACTACCTGCGCTTCAAAGCATGGTGGGCATGGAAATGAAACTGTGGGGATTATCCAATTAGGTGTTCAGGGTGTAGTTCACAGGGAGGGGAGGTACTATTTTTCCCCAATACGCTGTGTAGTGAGGTGGCAGAGATGGAGAGATGCACAGTGCTGATCGTGGGTAATATCTTTGTGCAAGATCTGCACAAGTATGCCGTGCAAAGAGGCATTGCTGCTAATTTCTGGTTGGAAGGAGTGGAGGCTTTGCAGGGCATTCTCTGTGAGTGCAATTTTGGTGGTATGGTTCACCTTTGCAGATATGTGGCCTCTGTCGCTACTGTTCAAGTTGTCAAGGTGCATTATAGAGGTCTACATTTGGGTTACATGTCGTGTGGATGTTTTCTCCGTCACCTGAAGAAGTTGATGAATGCAGTGATGTGGATTTTTCCCACTGCCAAGGTGGTTTTATCATGCATACCATCAAGAGGAGTATGGGACCGTGCCGGTGTAATTTGTCCCCAGCCTTAGCTTGGAAGGTGTCTTATAAACAAAATCATGTGTGCATTTATGTGCACTGTTGGGATGTTCTCCACCCACTATGAGATCATGAATTTGCAAGATATGCACTGTTTCCATGCAAATGGCATTTCTTTGACCGCCATTGGCAAGGCTATTTTCTTTTACACTGTGCAAGAAGCGTTGACCAGAATTCAGTAAAATTGTAAGGAGGAGAAGAAAACAGAAAGTCATGTAAAGAGAAAAAACAAAAAAGGGTCTTTGCAAGCACGTAAAAAAAAGAAAAGAAAAACTCTTTTCAGAGCCACCACTAAAGACGAAATCCCCTACCCTGTTTCAAATGTCTTCCCTCCTCCTGTTCCTAGCATGATAACTCTGCAGACTCTGCGGTAGTTTTAGGATTACAATTGCCACATTCAGGCCTTTTCAGGATGGCAGGCATGGAAATGGAACTGTGGTGGCTAAGGCATAGCGCAATACAGTTTCTAGTTGTGGTGTGTTTGCAAAAATTGTGGCAGAGGTCTATTTGTACAGACACATACAGAAAACTATGGTTGAAGTGTGCAAGAAAAGTGGCAGGCATCCTGTTTTTATGCGTTCAATGTGTGCACTTGGTTTAGTTTGCTATGATACATTAAGTGCTGCTTTTGTGCGATAGTTTTACGAATTGTGTTGGAAATGGGTTAGTGCAGAAAAAATGTGTAGCATTGTCAGAAGGAAAGAAGAGAGTTCATGTTTGGATATTACAATGGCTGATATGGGTAAAGAAAAATGTTGAAATATACCATTGCAGTGCACTTGATGGTAGAAAATAGGATAAAAACCAGTATGTTTTTTAAGTATGTTATGGACGTTCAGTGGCAGATACAGTGCTCAGAGTCACTTACAACAGAGTTGTACACATACTGCAGAAAAAGTATTCATACCTGTACTTTGTGGTGATGGGTGTCCATGTGGATGAATGTGGTTGGAAAAATCTTGGATGGTTATACTGAACTTTCTACTGGAGTTTCTTTGGAATCACACAACACTTGCAGTCTGAATGTGTAACAGTACATACAAAGTGTTGTACAGAACTGACAGTGTCATATGCTGACATCTTGGATGTGATTGGTGGATGCGTGTGTCACTATTTAACAGTACCCAATGAGGTAGTGCTGGACAAAAAATAGTGTATAGGAAAGAAGGACTGCTCCTGCTTTATTGGGGTGCCGCCCTTGCGGTACTTGGGGAAACACATGCCACATTCTGCGCTCCTCAGCATGCTGGCCAATGGGAATGTGACTGTGGGAATAATCCAATCAGGTACTGAGGGTGTGGTTCACAGGAAGGTGCAGTAGTATTGTTTTTCATTGCTCTGCGTAGTGAGGTGGGCTGACATGGAGAGACGCACTGTGCTCATTTTGGGTGCTCCCTTTGTGGTAGATCTGTATAGGTATGCCCAGGAAGGAGACTTTGATGGCGATTTTGATTTGGAAGGAGTGGAGGCATTGTTTTGCGCTGTCAATGTCTGCAGTTTTGGCGCTATGCATGCACTTTGCAGAGAAGTGGCCAGTTTCGGTACAGCTCATGTTGTCGTTGTGTACTATGGCACCATGCATTTGGGTTACGTGGCTTGTTCACATTTGTTCCATGAACTGAAGAGGTTGATGAATGCAGTGAATAGGCTTGTTCCCACTGCCCAGGTGGTTTTCTCAGCCATAACACCAAGAAGAGCATGGGGCTCTCCTAATGTATGTGTTTACCCAGCCAGACGATGGAAGGTGTCTCATGAACAGAAACATGTCTTATTTTTTATGCGCTTGTGGGATGTTCTTCTGTAACAATGACATCATGAATTCTTTTCCATGCAAATGGCATTTCTTTGTCGAGCATTGGTCATGCTCTTTTACAGGATGCGTTAAAGAGTTTACTGTAAGATTGTGATGAGGAGAAGAAAACAAAAAACCCTGTAAAAAACTAAAAAAGGTGTTTGTCTTGAAGCATCAACAAAAAAAAGCCTCTTTTCAGAGCCACCACTAAGGACGACATCCCCTAACCTGGTTGCAATTTGTTCCGGCATGCCCGCACATAGCAGTAAAGGCACATCTGGGGCTTTTGATGATGGCAGGCATGGAAATGGGACTGTACAGTCTGAGGGCTTGCGCAGTAACATTTCTGGGTGTGGTGTCTACGCAGAGGAATGTTGTACAGAACTGATAGTGTTAGATGGTGAGCTCTTTAATGTGATTGGTGGATGCGTGTGTGACTATTTAACTGTACCCAATGAGGGGGTGTTGGAAAGAAGATAGTGGAAAGGGAAGAAGGACTGTTCCTGCTTTACTGGGGCGCGGCCCTCGCAGTACTTGGGGAAGCTCACGTGCCACATACTACCATTTTAAGCATGCTGCCCATGGGAATGGGAAATTCGGGATTATCGTTACTGAGGGTGTGGTTCACGGGAAGGGGCGTCAATACTTTTCTTCATTACAATGCATTATAATGGGGGGGTTACATGGTTGCCATTACTTGCAAAGGTAATGTAGCATAGCAGAAGTGGTCAGAAATCAATTACAGCTCAAAGCTATGTGGGCCGCTACGGTTACCAGTCAAATGGTCGAAAACATTTGGTCGACAGACAATTTGGTCGACACCATTTGGTCGAATGCCAAATGGTCGAATTTTTTTTTTTTTTTTTTTTACCCATTTTTTGTTTTTTTTTGGGGGGGTCCCCCTCCCCAACCCACTTTTTTTTCTTTTTTATTTTTTTTCCCCACACGAAAACCCACAAAACACATATATATATATAAAAAAAAAAAAATTCGACCATTTGGCATTCGACCAAATGGTGTCGACCAAATTGCAGTCGACCAGTTTGCCGTCGACCAGTTGACTGGACACCGGCCGCTACTCTGTTCTGAAAAGCTACAAACAGAATGTGGAGCAGTTCTGGGGTGTGGCCTTTTGTAGGGCTGCTGTAGAGACCTTGCAAATGGCAAAGAGGCCTACATCGTTGCACCAAATACAAACATGTGCAATGGCACATTGTGGGGTGTTTGTAAGCGTGTACTTTCCCAATAACACTGTGCAGCATGCAGAAACAGTTACTTTTGCACTGTCCAAGGGTCCAGATCGTGCCCGTGATAAGGCCCACGTGCAGCATGGGTGCAATCACATGGTGATGTTGTGAATGTTCTCGATTGGGACGGCTGTCCGCAGACATGTTTTGGGCGGAATCCTTTGTGCGCATGTGCATAGATGTCCTATGCACACCGTTGGGATCTCCGGACTGATTAATAGTGTGACACACGTGTGCCAACCATTTTGGGACAAGCTGTATGTTTGTAGGGTATAGCAGGTGGGATGTTTATGTGTACAGCTACCTGTAGGGCGTGGGTGGGTGCTTCAAACTACTTCAAGTTTGTCACACGTTTCTTTGCAAATCAGGAGCAGTGTTACCAGGAGACAGAGGAAGAGATATGCATTTGCGTACTTGTGCAACGGCCAAACGTCCGCTCTCACAACTAGTTGTAGGTGGTTCACAAGATGCGGACATGCGGTTCATACTGGCGTGGTACGGATGCCTCCATTGTGATTGCAGATAGGCCGGGCAGGTGCGGTGTCTGTAGGACACCTCCCTTTTGCTTAATTGTGGTCATTCTCACCAGCACTGTGCGCCGCTCAGTCATAACGGGATTTTGAAAACAAAGGAAAAGGCACACATACACTCAGGAACAATTTACATATCAACCTTCATTTCCACACATTCATAGATACTATTAGGAAAGGGAAGGGGTAGCAGAAGTGGATCACTATTGTGGGGAATTGGGGATTTGTACAAGGTGGTCATCAGGGGAGGAAGGGATTGAGGTATCATCGTAATGTCTCTGTTCACACAGATTTTGAGGGGATGGTGGGCTGTGAAATGGGGAAGTGGTACACGTGCAGGTCGGGCAGTGGTATTTTTATTATGTCAATAATATGTCCTTGTAGGTAATATTTTAAGGCGGCACCAATTCTTCCATTTTGACTTCCAGGCTGTCCAGTTTGCTATTTACAGAGTTGCTTTCATTTCCTGTGTCCATATGCTGTTGTGGAAGGGGTGCCGATTGTGCTGCATTGCTTTCCTTTCCAATATGCATTCTTAAATCTGTTGGGTAGACATGAAGCAATAAATATTAAATATTTCACATTTCAGACTGCAGGTGCGTACCAATGGGTTACTATCATAAGTGATTTTGTCATGAAGTAAATTCTCTTTCAGCCATTCTACAAAAATAAATGTTATGCTTATCTACCATTGAACACTGCACCACCTGTGCACTTATCAGACAAACCTTAGTGTGCTTACTACATTGTAGTGACATTCTGGTCTTAGTACTTTCCAGTCCTTACTGTGACCGTTCGTTCTTTGTTCCTAGGTGAAGCAGCAGTGCGGTAAGATTGTTGAAGGCAGACGTCACTTCTCTTATTGGTGCATTTCGTTATGGTGCACTCCCTATGCCTTTGTTCCGTTTCTTTCATAAGTACACAGTTTGAAGACCTACTCTATTTTCCCTTGCAATTCACGTACATGGTTCTGTTTGAATATGTTCCTTGTGTTTGCTGAATGGTATCACTATATACGAGAACCCGTGCCTTTCTAAGCAGGTTGGATGCCAACAATGTCCGTGACCAGCCACATACACCACGACTGCTGTGCCCATTAACATGGTGCCCGTGGGTTCAGCAGGCTCTAAAGTACATCTTTCCAACTAAAAACCTATGAAATTCAGTGAAAAAGCTTTTATTAAAGGGACATTATGGTTAAGTTGCGCTACTGAAGGCCTATCAAATTCAATGAAAAAACATTGTTTAAGGGATGTTACGGTTTAGATGCCCTACTAAAAAGCTATCAAATTCAGTGAAAACATTTTGTTAAAGGGACATTATGGTTCAGTGGCCCTAAGAAAAAAGTATGAAATTCTGTGCAAAAACTTTTTTAAAGGGACATTGCAGTTACTCTGTAGTAATACCAACCTATCGTATTGTGGTTTCACGTAAAACCGAAACCCCCCAGAAATTCACTAGTTATGGTAATCTAAGCAACCATAACTCACGCCTCCACTGTGCACTGCTAGGACTAACACCCATGACAAGAAAGATGACATCACAAATGTCATTGATGACATCACTTATGACATCAAATATCTGGCTCCCACTTTTTTTGTTCACTGATATATCTAGGCCAGGTGGTTTTCTTCACTGGCAGTCAGCAAGTAAACAGTCCAAATGTACTATATTTGTAGAGCTTACCCTTCTCATATGGTCTTACTCTAGTTTCTTTACGGTTTAGTTACATCATTTGATACATATACATGTAGAGATTTCAGGACTGGAGCTAAATCATCCCTCGGTCTAAGGCCAAGGACAAGTCTCGCAGTCCTGTTCTGGATAAGTTGCAGAGGTCAAAGAGTAGGAAGATTGCAAAGATGTTACAATAGTCCAGCCTAGACAGAACTAGAGCTCTTGAGACAGTGGCCTTCTGGAGGAAAGTGACAAAAGCAACAATACCTCTCAGTAGGTGCAGCTGGAATTGGGACTTCTTAAAGAGGTCAAAGATTACACCAAGGTTTTTTTCCTCACCGGAAGGCACAGGCACAGGTACAGGCCCCAAGGAGGACAGCAGGAGTGACAGAGGGAAAGCAGTAGCAGGGGTCCAATAAGAATGATCTCAGTCTTACTGGCATTAAGGCAGACATTGTTGGAGGCACATCATTCCTGAATCACACATAGACAGTCAGCAAAAAGCGAGAGAGGCGAGGATGCAGCAAACAGCTTGAAGGAGAGCTGAGTTTTCTTACGCATAACACTGGATGTTAGAAAATAATGAAGAGATTAGGTGCGCTAGAGGTGCCAAGTAAATGTTGAAGAGCGATAGTGAGGTGTGCAGTCCATGGTCATGAGGCCAATGATAAGTCTTGCAGCCTTGTTACGAATAAGCTTCAGGGGGCTGAGAGAGAAAATGGGTAGATTACAGAAGAGGCTGTTGCAAAAGTACAGCCTAGAAAGAACCAGAGCTCTACACACGTTGAGCTTCTAGGTACAAGTGAGAGGGGGAGGGTGAGGATGGGGCAAGCGCGATAGGCCCGGAGCAATGCTCAAGGGATGCGTACATATGTGCATTGCAGGAACCAGGTCTTCAAAGAGGAGTGTGGAGACCCTGGGACTGTGGTGGCCGTTTGGACGATGGCCACTGGGCATGAGGTGCCTTTGAAGTGCGCATGATGTACCGCACTTTGAGCATCCCCATCCACCCTGCCCTCTTGCGAGCGCACAATCCCAGGTGCCAACTGCCATTGATACTGAAGGGTGGTATGTGAGGATGAGGAAAGTGCCATAGGCCAATGCACGTGTTATTGCACACCAATATGTAACAATGCTCTTATATGTTTGAACGTGTAGTGCACTTACAAAACGTACTTATTTTTAATATTTGGATTTAGTTTGGTAAGGTGGATATCAATGGCACTACAAATTATACTGCTGCGGTTGATATACTGGCTGCATCAATCCACGGTATGGTCCGCTGTCACTGGGGAATTCATAAATAATGGCTCGAACCACACAAGAAGGTACTACTCTTCGGAAGCAAAATCGCAGAGTTCAATGAATCCACCATGTAAACACAGGATTTGCCACAAACCTGCACCGCCTGTGTAACAGATACAGACACAAATTACTGGAATGAAGGCAATAATTGAATTTTTTTTTTATTTGCACTACCTTGTAAAATGTATGGCATTGTTTCCACTTATAAAGTACCTTTCCAAAACATACTGACAGTGCCTGTGTTTTGCGATCCACAAACAGAACTCTCTGTTCCATTTAAATTCAGTAACACAAATGGATTAAATTGTTATGCTAATGTAAAAATGAATCTTCTCTTTCAATTGTCACCAATTTTTCACAACATTTACTTAAACGACTCAGACAAGTTGTTTTTGCAAATGCTCGTCCTTCATGGAAATGCCACAAACCATCCTGACAACACTTACAGTGTCACAGGTATAAAGCAACAAATGGAATACTGTGCAGGTATGGTGCAATTTACCATAAAGACACAAGAATATCCACAAGAATTCCTTATGTACTTACTACAAATACTGGAAACTAAAAACAACCCTATGAATTAAATCTTCCAAATCTCATACACGTGCAAACATAAATGCACTCTCTGCAACCATATTTCACAAGAGCACATCCGTAATGAACGATTTGTATATGTATCCATACCAAATTCTAAATCAATTGCATTGCACCAGCTTCTGCAGAATGCAAATCATGGCATACTAGGCCCTTTTTGCAATTTAGACAATTGTTCCACCATACAAATAAACTCACATAGCCAACATGTCATACTAATGTTTCGAAGGTACAATGTAGGTGTTACCAAAAATAACTGTAATGTTACAAGCTTCACACACAAACAAGTATCTCTTGGAAAGAAAACCTTCACAAAAGAAGGTATAGTATACCACACTGGTGCCACAACTACTTATTGGCACTGCACTGCATATGTCAGAAAATGAAGTGCTTGGTTTGGATGTAACGATACCTCTGTTACTTCAAAACCTAGGTTACCAGCAAATTTAACAAATGCCTACTTAATATTCCTTCAATCCAAATTGAGTCACTAAACGGTAGCACAATTAATAGTTAGAATACGCTAGCAGGTATCTAACTACATCTATAAAACTACAATAGTACTTTTGAAAGTCCTTCTTGTTACAATAGGCCAACAGGTGTCTAACTACTTGAAAAATACCCTTCATTCAAAAACACTTCAAATACGCCATCTCAATCACAACATACTTTAAACATACTATCACCCTTACACTCACATAACTGTATTCAGGTTTTTTTTTAATCCAGTACAGATTCTTTTTCCCAATGACCCAATGATTATTTAATGTCAAAACAACAGCACAGCAGTGTTTAATACAGTAATGTTGTACCAAACATAGTGCACTTAGAAGGTACTGCTTATGAGGGTCTAAAAAAGTATATGTAAAATGGTATACAATTACATTTTGTAAACTATCCTGCTTAACAAATTATACTGTGTATTCCCACAGAAAATAAACCATACATTCCAGCTTCATAACGCCATGGAGCTAAGTAACCATACCAAGTATAATCAAATACATATTCAATAAGCACTATCCTCAATTGCACTACAATCATAAGTACCATATACAGTTCAATTATAGCATTCCACCATATTCCACAAGTATATGTAAAATGGTATACAATTACATTTTGTAAACTATCCTGCTTAACAAATTATACTGTGTATTCCCACAGAAAATAAACCATACATTCCAGCTTCATAACGCCATGGAGCTAAGTAACCATACCAAGTATAATCAAATACATATTCAATAAGCACTATCCTCAATTGCACTACAATCATAAGTACCACATACAGTTCAATTATAGCATTCCACCATATTACAAACACTTTATACTCCCACTACATTACTTATAATTACTATAAACAAATGACTACTGTGGTGATTCTGGCCACACTCCTACCACATTACCTGTAATTACTATACACATATTACTACTGTGGTGGAGATGGCCGGTGGCCACAACCACCACAATACAATTAACAATATAACTATATAACTACAAAATAACCAGTATGTACAATACACCTTCAAATAAATCACCCAGAACCCCCATCCATCCAAATGATGTCCGCAGACACTGAAATTGACCGCGGACTTGGGGGCATCTGCAGACCTTTTTTCCACCTATGTAACCACTCCATATCATCTTTATTCCACTCCCCTAACCTTTCCAAACCCTCTTTCACCCACCAAAAACTTTAAATGTGTTTCCCAAACCGCCCGTTTACGGTGCTGTCTGCGAACTATCGCAATGTCCGCGGACTGCTATGACACCTGTCTGACCTTTTTCTACCTACAAAAATAGCCCCATATCCTCATTGTCCATTCTCCCACCCTTCCCACCCCCTCTTTCCACCACCAAATAACCCAAAATTTGTTTTTCAGACTTTTTCCCCACCGCAATGTCTGTGGTAAGTAGGGACTTTCCGTGGATACAACATGGTGGGCATTTCAGAAAATATGACACCCGTCTCGCTTTTCAACATCCAATCAGTGGGCACGTCCGATGTCCAAGGCTGCCCCTCCGACCAATCGGAGGCCCGTTCCCAGACCAAATAGGGAAGTGGGTCCGCGGACCAAACCCAGATATCACAAATTTGTTTTACCTACTTTCCATCCATTTAAAAAAAGCTACTGGACGGATTTGCAGCACATTTACAAATGCATGCTTTTGGGACCAAGCCACTGCTCCTGTCTCAAATTTGGTGTAAATCTGTCCAGCGGTTTGGGCACTAGGCATGAGCACATTTTCTTTCCCATTGCATCTATGGGAAAAAACACACATTTTGGGACCCCCTATAACTTTATTCCCCATGGACAAAACCTTACCAATCTTCAGAGAATCAATCTGACCGGGACATATACGTTTTTGCAAAGTTTCGTGAGCATTCATTCCGGGTGGGCAAAGTTATAAGCCGCCCAAAAAGTGCTCTTCCTATGGGTTAAGCAACTTAACCATACAGGGCCGCTAGTGCAGGCCCTGTAATATATGTTAACTGAAAAAAATGTTAATTAAAGTTTAGTTAAGTTGAGCAGATTTAACTCAGCAAAACCCTTGACATTCAGTGGATGTGGGAAGTCATGACCAGCATAAATCGCTGCATTCCCAATGCAAAGCGCATGAGCACATAAATATTATAAGAGAAGGAAGTCAGAATCACATACAAAATGGTATTATGGTGGACATAGCATTATGGGGGAAATCATCAGGAACATGCTGAGCTAAGCTAGTAATGACTTCCCACACCCACGGTATGACTTCCCATACCGTGGCTTTTTAACAGGCTACTAGCCATTTCCTTCGGCAATTTCCACTGTACATGTTCCCCCAATATCTTTCTTTTGGAACCACCGGGTAGCCACAATATTTGGCAGAGGCCACTGTACATATCTTTCAGGCCCCCTAGCCAGGGCATAAAATATTACCTTTCTTTCCCACTCACTAGCCATCGCCTCTGTCCATGACCAATGGCCGTGGCCCCTTTACATGTTGCCCCAATAGCTTTCTTCCAGTCCCTCTAGCCATGTCCTTCGGCTTTTGCCACTCTACATAGCGCTCCAATAGTGTTCCTAAACTGACCCAGTAGGCATGGCCTTTCCCCATGCCCCTCTGACATGTTCCTCACTAGGTTTAGTTAGGGCCCACAAGTGATTAGCCATGGCCACTTTCCATAATGCACCATTTGGTTCCTTAAAGTAATCCAGAAGCCATCACCTTCGACCACACCCATTACCACCCACCTCACTGTAGCAGTAAAATTCCCACTTTTTTTGTCTCAATCTCATTTGTTTAACTATTTCTTTAAACAATTTTTCCCCTATAATCGCGGTTATCAATGTAATACAGATAGATAACCGTAGTTATCTGTAAACGCCCACGTTTATACGACAAAAGCAAATAAATTCCCAAACTCTTCCCTCTCCTCCCAGGCGCTCACCAAGTGCCCCCCTCCTCATGGCATTCTATGCCCCATTCCTCTTAGGTTCTTTTTCCCTCCTTAGCCTTCTCCCATTCTTCCCAACTCTTCGTCTGACACACTTTCCTTCCCTCGCTAGTTTTCTATCATACGCACAGTTATCCTGCTGTATATCCCCGGTTATGGAACAATGTTCAAGCTCTGAACCTGTGCCTCGGGCCACCCCCCCAACTCCCCAATTTTACCTAGTGTCCTCTTTCCCCTTCTGCACCTCTAGCCTGATGCCATTTCATAATTTTCCTCCACCAAATGGCATTTTTTCCGCTTTTTGTTTCCGGCTAACCCCAGTTATACCAGTTATAACTGCGATTATCTCTCGCATCAAGCAAATAAAAGAAAATGACAGGTTTTTCCTTTTCTGAAAAGCCTTGCTGATGCATTGTGGGACACATAAATAGCTAATATTTTGGGAGACGGGTCACTGCTTCTCTGCCAAATATTTTAACAACAATTGGAAGTTATAAACCCAGGCCCATCCCAGACATATTATTAGCCTCTCTCAGCCTCTCTGCTTTAAAAAGCACCAAGGCTGATATGATGGTTTTAAGGAGCAGGAAGCACCCATTCTCTGTCAAACATTTTAACAACTACTGCATTTACCCCGAATGAGTCAAGAGATTTAAGTCAATGCTTTGTGCCCAAGTTGTTTCTTTTTTCGTCCAAATCTGTCCAGCGGTTTTCACGCTACAGCTGTTCAAAAACACTTTTTCTCTATGGGAAAATAAATGGGCTGAAAACTGTAAAACTGTGGTGTTTTATATTCTTAATACATGTTTTATAACGCATTGTTCCCAAAGTTTCCAATTTAGGGGAGCCCTTGACAATTGCCTAGCTTTGAAAATTGTAGCCAAATCCATCTAGCAAGTACAAAGTTATTAGAAATAGAATTCTGTGGACAAATTCGTACAGCCTCTCTGCTGCAAAGCAACATGAAAGATAACCCTATAATTTTGGGAGAAGGTGGCATCACCATCTCCATCAAATACTTTTAAACTATTGGACACAATGGGCCTCATTACAACCTTGGTGCTAAGTGCACCAACTTTACCACCATGGTGTAAACTCCGTTTACACCATGGTGGATGGCGGATTTACCGCCCCATTCCAAGGTGAGTGGGGCGGTAAATCCCCATTTCCCATTTTCCCTTCCCCATTCCCATTTTTGCCCCATAGGGCATAATGGGAGTGGGGAAGGCGCTAATTACGCCGCCGTAAATTACGGCGGCGTAATTAGCACCATGGCAGGTTAGCGCCATGGATTTTAACGCCTGCTAAAAGCAGGCGTTAAAATCAGAATCAGGCGTTAAGGGTTAACGGTGGCGTTAACCCTTAACGCCTGAGTTGTAATGAGGCCCAATATCCCCTCCCCTGGATTTCTAAAAAAGTGATGCGCCCACGTTTTTTTCGTACCTAGTCCAATTGCGTCTCATGGTTTTCTATGTGCGCTTGAGCTATGGGGAGCACCAGTAATTAACTGTGCCCAGGAATGATGCCACCTGGGGGACAGAAGCAGTGATTAGGGCGCTCCTCTGCCTATCAGGGGAGCGCTTACAGGGCCCAGGCAGTGGTGGCTACAGGCGCTAAGTGGAGCGCTCTCAACACTCTTGCAGGGTTTTTCCATTGTCCGTCAATGTTATTATTATTTTTTTGGAGCAAAGGGACCCTTGCGTTCACACGCACACGGGTCCCTTAATGTAATATATTTTTTAACTCTCGTGCCGGGGTTCAGGCTTTTTTTTTTCATTTTCAGGATCCCCGGCGCGGCTTGCTTCAGGGACTCGACTTTCCTTTGTTTACATTTTGGGATCTCCGGCAGGCCTTCATGCACCAGAGATCCTTTCTTTTACCTACTCCCCCATTTGACCTATCCTTGGCCATGAGGATAGCTTTGGCCTGAATGAACCTGTCAAGGGAATATTTAAGACAGGCCACCGGTTGCCACACAGTACCTTGAATCTCCGGCATCTCTCACAGTACCCCTGAACTCCTGGGAACCTCCTCTAGAGAAGGAGGGACGGAAGACTGAGAGGAACAGACTGGAACCTCACACTGGACCCCTGGTGTATCATATGTTCATTTCATAAAAGGATACCTCATGTAGAGGACGTGGCGAAGTAATCTGCACCAACTCAGGGACCCTTTCTTCCCATGGAGGAATGGGTAAGGGTTCCTCTACCACGTGCAGCCTGGCAGGTGGCAATAGGAGCAGAACTGGGAAAAACCTCTGAAGGAATACTCTGAGAATGGGGTTCAGATTCCCTAGGTGTGGGAGCTGGATCAGCGGGTGTTGGAACCCATGCTAGTGTCTGATCTAACCCTTGGTATGGGTTGACGCCAAACTGATCTCTCTCTGTGTTATCGTCGTCACTGGCTTCTGGCTGACCTCTGATCTCTCTGCCTCAGTAGCTGGAGAATTTATGGGATTTGAGCAGTCAAAGGATGTTATTTGGGTCTTTCAGCGCGGAGTTGCTGCCTCATAACCAGCTGTTACTGAGAATTCTCTGTTTAGGCTGAATTTCCTAACCTAGTGAGTCCCCCAGCAGCTTTGCTGGATTTCGGGAGTTTGTTGTTTTCCATCCTGCCAAGAGTGAGACTCTTTTCCTCCCACTCTTGGACATGTATGTGTGTAATTCCTTTGAAATGTCAATGTGTTCGATGGGCTATGGGGTCTTTTAATCCATAGGGGCTCATAAGTTTTTCTATGTGTGTTACACCGCACCCTACGTGCCGTAACACTGGGGCGTCCTAGCGGACCTCCACCATAGACTCCATACCCGGGGACTGACTACTGTCTCCCCGGGCAGGTAAAGTCACCATTGGCTTTACTAGACCTAAATTTACTAACAGAACTAGTACAAACCATCTTATTGTGGACGTACTAGTAGGGGTAATTCGATTACTCCTAGATCTGTTACTCGAGGGGGCACTGTCCCGTCCCCCCTCGTCGAGTTTTGGCTGGTGGCAGTGGAAACTACTTGTTATGTTCGACCCCGAACATAACCCTAAGGGTTTTCGTCCCATTGTTGGAGATTGACTCTTTTTCTCGTTAATCTCTAACGTAACACCGGTCTCCTTATCTTAAATAAGTTTATCGGATGGTATTTTCTGCCAGAACTCGGTTTTTAAAATGGCGTCTGTGTTCGTCTCTGTGACTCCTAAACCAAAGGTCGAGCCCTTTGTCCCACTTTTGGCGGGCTCTGTACAGAGACCCTCCAAAGTGGTGCCATTCTGTCTGGGTTACCACAGGGGTGTGGGAGGGGGTTTAGGCACCCTGGACCGAGTTGCCTTGCCAAGTCCGGTCGCACTCTGGAGTGATTGGCCCAAGTGGTGAGCGTTCCCGCTCACCACTTAGCTTGTGTTGATTGACAGCTAGTCTGAATGAATGGGGGTCTTCTGCATAAAAGCATTTTTTTTGGGACTGGATCATCAGAAGTCGCCACAGGACCGAAGAATCCGACGAGGGTAACGCTAAGCCGACCTTCAATGACGACACCTCCAGTGGAGCCCTGCTGAGCCGACTCACCACTTCCCGACGACAGAGGAGATCTCCCTACCGGAGAGTCTCTTCCCCTGACTGGTGGGAACAACCAGTCCCGTTTGCTTTTTATTCGCCTCAGGACGCAGTGGTCGAATTGCCCATGCAGAGCACCTCGGCAACCGGATAGCCACTACCCCTGTACCGCGACCAAAAGGTGGTGCCTTGTGACGGAGCACTCCGCGGCTGGTCTCTTCCCTGGTGGTGCACCGGACTTCTCTTTCCTTCGACGACAAGATCATCTCTACTCTTGGCAAAGACCCGACGTGCATCCACCACCAGGAACAACTGCCCCCGCCGGAGCTGCCCTCCACGACAAGGTACCGTGTCCGCCTGGCTTCCCTTTCGTTCGGTTCGAGTGAGGTGTCTTAATCCTCTCCGGTCCGCTGGGTCACCTCCAAGCTTTGCTCATTCCTTGTTCTGAACTGGTTCAATCTGCCGATAACAATTTGCTATAAAGACTTGAATGCATCTCCACTAGAGACTTTTTGGGACATTGCGCCTTGCCTCTCTCCGAGTGGGCCTGACCTCTGAACTTTATGATCTATTGTGATTCTTGCCTTCCTGCCTTGCATTTTATCCGCGTAGGATTGAACTGTGTTGATTTCATAACCTGCCTATCTTTTTCTCTCCCGTCCTAACTAATATTCGAGTGTCATCTAGGTTGAGGTATACACCTCTGTCTGAAAATAAGTGGTACCAGTAGAACCTAGAGTTGTCGATATTTTGCTAGGGGGATTGATCGTTTTCTACTTCGTAGAGTAATTGTGTTTGATTTGTTTGCCGTGATTTGCTTAGTGTTTTCCATAGATGTTGTGTTATAAATAAATACCTTGATATCTTTACACTAAGCCTCGTTGCGTGTTTGCTTGTCTTGCTGTGAAGAATTGCCCTATTTTGTATACTCCACATACTGCTCAACTTTTCTTGAGAGAAGTCTGACTGCTCAGCCACAGCTACCACGTGAATCTGTGTGGTGCAGACTGCTACCAAGTGGGTTCACCGCCAACGCCTGTAGTCCTAAATCTTTTGCAGTGGTCCCAGAGGGAACTGCACAGGTTTCCGCCTAACACTGGTGTACAGCGGTGGGATTTGTATCGAGTATACAGTTTAGAGTGCTTTTCGACACTGTAGGATAACTAACCACAAAACTTTGCACAAAAAGCAACTTTCAAAAACATGTCTACGATGGAAACTTACAGTCAAGAGTCTTTGTCAGGTGAAAATACTGAGAGTTTGCGACCTCTCTGTAGGCAAGAGAATCTTTCTGTAAGAGGCAAGAAGTTAGAATTAATTGAGAGATTGCTGGCGAACCAAAGTCTGGGTACTGGTTCAAAGGAACCAATCTCCCCAGCGAATGTAGACGACAGTAATGGTGTTGATCTGAATCGTAATTCTGATGATAGCGATGAAGAGGCTGACGAGGACGGAGAGGCTAACGAAACTGTCTCCCCCGTTCGTCTACCTGCCTCACCAGCTGTGCCTACGGGGCCCATACCAGGTCCCACAAGTAACCCTGCTTATTTTGAACTTGAAAAAATGAAGCTCGAACTAGAATACAAACGGTTCTTGGCTCAATCTGAACGAAACGAAGAGCTCGAGTTCAGACGGATGAATGCCCAGGCTGAGCAGAAGCAAGCTGAGTTAAGACTCAGGGAAATAGAACTTAATCACGAGTTAGAGATGAAAAAGTTGTCTATGGAAAATGCTTCTCTCTCCTCTGGTTCCTCTAGGAGCTCCAGTCCCAAAAGACCCCAGAAGCCGAAGGAATTAGTGGGTATGCATGAACCGAGATTGGATGTGTTGGATTGGCTGAAACTGTTTGAATAAAATCATGGGCTCCAGTACATCACCAGGAATGCTTTGCTTCCCTGGTTGTTCTCTAGGCTCCCTCCTGTTGCGACTGATGTGGTAATGGAGTTGGGGGAGGCGAATAAGACGGATTACGAAAGTGCAAAACTAGCTTTGCTTCGGGAAGACCCCTTCCCAGTATCTTAAGAGGTTTAGAACCCTCAAAAAGCATGATGGTACCCCTTGGGCTACCTGGGTGAGTGAAGGGTTGAAAAACTTAGAGGGATGGATTAAGGGTTACAAAGTGAACACTTATGAGGGTATGAGAAATCTTTTTATGTTGGAGTCTATTTATGATGCCTGTTCTCCTGAGCTCAGACAGCACTTGGCTGATTCGAAGGAATTGGATTCCAGGGCGCTAGCAAAGGATGCTGACTTGTGGGTTGCCAACAGGGCTACTCATAAGGATTCTGGGGCAACTCAGAAAAAGCATGAGGGAAAACAGCCTAAAAAAGACTCAAAAGAGAATTTGAATAACTCACCTTCCAAAGAGGGCCCCAAACAAAACCAGACGGGTAAGCCACTGGGAAAACCACAGCAGAATAGTGTGTCTTCTGGTGCCAAACCAGAAGGAGGTCAGAACAAGCCACCATTCCAGAAAGCATTCGGAAAATGCTTTGTTTGTGGCTCGACTGACCACGTGAAAGGAGATCCCAGATGTAAGGGTAAACCTTCAGGGGTCCAGCTTGTCTCCTTAGCCTTCGCTCCAGAGGAGGAAGTCCAAATGGCAAGTGGAAACTTTCTACTGCTAGCTGACGAACCCATTGGAGTCTCAGCCAGCGTTTCTTCAGTATCTCTGGGGTTGTGGGAACAACAGAATTTCGATGTCTATAATTCTATCCCCGATAATACTAAAGAGTATTATAAGGACAGTGTCCAGGTGAATGGTCAGGAGACTCCTGCCATTAGGGACACTGGGGCCAGCATAACTGTGGTGGATAAATCGTTTTTTCAGGATGAGGATGTTGCTAAGGCACCCAAACGCCTCACCAAGTTAGCTGGAGGGCCTGTGCAGATGCTTCCCCAATTACCAGTTCTCATCCAGTGTAACGACATGACTGTGAAGATACCTGTCAGCATACAGAGTGAGGTACCAGGACGCGTACTGTTGGGTAACGATTTGAAAACTCTCAGAGTTGTATCGCATACTCCCAGACCTCCTAGTAAACGGTTACAGGAGCTAACCAAACCCGCAAGAGAGAGGACCATGCGCGGTACTCTCCAGGAGATGATGAAGAAAGAGATCACTCCTGCTCCACTGGAATTGTCGGCCGCTGTCTCCAAGAAATCAGAAGCGAAAGGGAAACCTAAGACTTCTATCCCGAAACCAGCCGCCAGCATTCCAGTGCAGCCGACACGGACTTCCCCGTGGTTGTCCAAAGTCACACCCGTAACTCCACCTCCAGCCGAGGCTGAGAGGGAGGTACAACCCTGCGTGGTAGAATTTGACTCTGAGGAAGAGCTAATGGAAGGCCAGGAACTCATTGGAGATCTGGATCCTGTTGACCATCCTGAGCTGCAGTCTTTACTGGCAGAAGGTGGACCCAGCAGGGCAGACTTCAGTAAGGGACAGAGAGAATGTCCAACTCTGGAGGGTCTTCGCCATCAGGCAGAAGCTCAGGCTGAAGGGCAAGAGCCTGGGAAATACAGGTTGCACTGGGAATATGGCCTCTTCTACAGTGAACCGACCGAGTCTGCACCTCGAGACTACAAACGACTTGCAGTAACCCAAGAGAACAGACCATAGTTCTTGCAGTTAGCCCACGAGATTCCTTTGGCTGGTCACTTGAGTTTCAAGAAGACTAAGGAAAGGCTCTCTCTCTATTTCTATTGGCCAAAGATGGGGGCCGAAGTAGAAAAACACTGCAGGAGCTGCCACACCTGCCAGACCTCTGGTAAGGTTGGCTCCAAGAATGTGGCACCTTTAGTGCCTCTCCCAGTCATGGGAGTCCCATTTGAGAGAGTAGGGATTGACATTGTTGGTCCCCTTGATCCTCCAACCTCCTCAGGCAACAGGTTTATACTTGTTGTAGGAGACCATGCTACTAGGTATCCTGAGGCAATTCCTATGAGGACTGTTACAGCTCCGGCTGTGGCTAAGGCCCTCCTTGGTATTTTTACTAGGGTCGGGTTTCCTAAGGAACTAATCTCTGACAGGGGGTCAAACTTTATGTCCCACTACATGAAAGCCATGTGGAAAACCTGCGGAATAACTTACAAGTTCTCAACGGCTTACCACCCACAAACCAATGGGTTGGTAGAACGGTTCAACCGAACTCTGAAGAGCATGATAGGTGCTTTAGAGGAACCCCTTAAGCGTAAGTGGGACCTTCTACTGCCATGCCTTCTCTTTGCTTATAGAGAAGTCCCTCAGGAGGGAGTAGGTTACTCTCCCTTCGAACTACTCTATGGTCATCCCGTCAGAGGTCCATTGGCCCTGATTAAGGAGGGGTTGGAGAGTGCTCCTTCCCCCAAGCCAGTCCGAGTGACTGACTACGTGATAGGTCTCCGGAGGAGAATGTCGCACATGATGACGGAAGCAAGCGATAACTTGAAAGCTGGACAAGCATTGGTTAAGCACTGGCACGATCAAAAAGCTAACATGGTTGAGTTCGCTCAAGACCAGCTCGTTCTCGTTATGATCCCAACAAGGCAGAGGGCCTTGCATGATAAGTGGATGGGACCCTACCGAGTAGCGGGTAAACTCGGAGAGGTTAACTATCTGGTGGACTTGGGCAATCCCAAGGAGGCTCCGACAGTCTTTCACACCAACCGACTTAAAGCGTATGTCTCGCGACCTGATGTAGGAGCGTTGCTTCTAGCATCATCCGAGGAAGAAGAAGAGAGTGAAGCTCTTCCGGATCTCCTCAGAGGCTTACCTTTAGATGAAAAAATTGAAGGAGTGAATCTCTCCTCCAATCTGACACCCGAGCAACAAGAAGAGTGCAAATCTATGTTGAATCAGTTTGCCTCTCTGTTCTCACTTTCACCAGGCTTGACCCCTTGGGGCCAGCACGACATACTCACTGGTGACTGTCTGCCTGTCAAAAGTAGAGGATACCGCATGTCAGAAAACGTATGAACCCACATCAAAGGTGAGGTCAACAAGATGCTCGATCTCGGGGTAATAGAGCCCTCTACTAGTCGATGGTCTAGCCCAGTTGTGTTAGTACCAAAGGCCGGATCTAAAGAACTTAGATTCTGCGTGGATTATCGAGCTCTTAATGCAGTCACCAAGACTGATGCCCACCCTTTGCCAAGAACAGATGAGTTGGTGGATAAACTTGGCGCCGCCAAGTTCCTCAGCACATTTGACTTGACGTCAGGCTATTGGCAAATAGCCCTGACAGACCATGCCAAGGAGAAAACTGCATTTTCTACCCCGTTGGCTTATACCAGTTTAAGGTAATGTCTTTCGGATTGAAGAATGCACCTGCTACGTTTCAACGGATGGTAAACCAGGTTCTGAATGGGATGGAGGACTTCAGCATGGCATACTTGGATGACATTGCAGTGTTCAGCAATTCCTGGGAAGAACATGTAACCCACCTGAGAGATGTTTTGCAGGCTCTTGGACGAACCAATCTGACCATAAAGGCGAGTAAATGCCAAATTGGACAGAGTAAGGTGGTCTATCTTGGGCATGAGGTTGGCGGTGGAGAAATAAGGCCTTTGCTCAGTAAGTTTGAAGCTGTGCAAAATTGGACAACACCGACTACTCAAACCCAGGTGAGAGCCTTCCTAGGCCTCACCGGGTATTACAGGAATTTCATAGAGAACTATGGGACCATAGCTTCTCCACTGAATGTCATCTCCTCGCCCAAATTCCCTAAAAAGGTTAAATGGAACGAGGAGTGCAATCAGGCTTTTGAAAACCTGAAAAAGGCTCTTTGCCAAGCCCCAGTACTCAGAGCTCCTGATTACTGCCAACACTTCATTGTGCAGACAGACGCTTCTAATGTAGGGATAGGTGCCGTACTCAGTCAACTGGATGGGAAAGGTAGGGAGCACCCCGTTTGCTTCATCAGCCGCAAGCTGAAGGATCCTGAAACAAGGTGGGCAACAATCGAAAGAGAGTGCTTTGCTATCGTGTGGGCTCTGAAGAAGTTTAGGCCGTACTTGTATGGTTCTACTTTTGTCATTCAGACTGACCACCAACCCTTGAGATGGTTAATGCAAATGAAAGGGGAAAACCCAAAACTATTGAGATGGTCGATCTGCCTGCAAGGGTTTGATTTCACCATTGAGCACAGGTCAGGGTGTCACCACCAAAATGCTGATGGTCTCTCTAGGATGTATGTCATCGACTAGAGGTATGAGATTCATCCAGGAGTGGATTAAATCCTCCTGTCCCTTAGTCTGGGGGGGCGAGTGTTAGGGAGAATTCTCTGTTTAGGCTGAATTTCCTAACCTAGTGAGTCCCCCAGCAGCTTTGCTGGATTTCGGGAGTTTGTTTTTTCGATCCTGCCAAGAGTGAGACTCTTTTCCTCCCACTCTTGGACATATATGTGTGTAATTCCTTTGAAATGTCAATGTGTTCGATGGGCTATGGGGTCTTTTACTCCATAGGGTCTTATAAGTTTTTCTATGTGTGTTACACCGCACCCTACGTGCCGTAACACTGGGGCATCCTAGCGGACCTCCACCATAGACTCCATACCTGGGAACTGACTACTGTCTCCCCGGGCAGGTAAAGTCACCATTGGCTTTACTAGACCTAAATTTACTAACAGAACTAGTACAAACCATCTTATTGTGGACGTACTAGTAGGGGTAATTCGATTACTCCTAGATCTGTTACTCGAGGGGGCACTGTCCCGTCCCCCCTTGTCGAGTTTTGGCTGGTGGCAGTGGAAACTACTTGTTATGTTCGACCCTGAACATAACCCTAAGGGTTTTCGTCCCATTGTTGGAGATTGACTCTTTTTCTCGTTAATCTCTAACGTACCACCGGTCTCCTTATCTTAAATAAGTTTATCGGATGGTATTTTCTGCCAGAACTCGGTTTTTAAAATGGCGTCTTTGTTCGTCTCTGTGACTCCTAAACCAAAGATCGAGCCCTTTGTCCCACTTTTGGCGGGCTCTGTACAGAGACCCTGCAAAGTGGTGCCATTCTGTCTGGGTTACCACAATGGTGTGGGAGGGGGTTTAGGCACCCTGGACCGAGTTGCCTTGCCAACTCCGGTCGCACTCTGGAGTGATTGGCCCAAGTGGTGAGCGTTCCCGCTCACCACTTAGCTTGTGTTGATTGACAGCTAGGCTGAATGAATGGGGGTCTTCTGCATAAAAGCAGGGCTTTTGGGACTGGATCTTCAGAAGCCGCCACAGGACCTAAGAATCCGACGAGGGTAACGCTGAGCCGACCTGCAACGACGACACCTCCGGTGGAGCCCTGCTGAGCCGACTCACCACTTCCCGACGACAGAGGAGATCTCCCTACCGGAGAGTCTCTTCCCCTGACTGGTGGGAACAACCAGTCCCCTTTGCTTTTTATTCGCCTCAGGACGCAGTGGTCGAATTGCCCGTGCAGAGCACCTCGGCAACCGGATAGCCACTACCCCTGTACCGCGACCAAAAGGTGGTGCCTTGTGACGGAGCACTCCGCGGCTGGTCTCTTCCCTGGTGGTGCACCGGACTTCACTTTCCTTCGACGACGAGATCATCTCTACTCTTGGCAAAGACCCGACGTGCATCCACCACCAGGAACAACTGCCCCCGCCGGAGCTGCCCTCCACAACAAGGTACCGTGTCCGCCTGGCTTCCCTTTCGTTCGGTTCGAGTGAGGTGTCTTAATCCTCTCCGTTCTGCTGGGTCGCCTCCAAGCTTTGCTCATTCTTTGTTCTGAACTGGTTCAATCTGCCGATAACAATTTGCTATAAAGACTTGAATGCATCTCCACTAGAGACTTTTTGGGACATCGCGCCTTGCCTCTCTCCGAGTGGGCCTGGCCTCTGAACTTTATGATCTATTGTGATTCTTGCCTTCCTGCCTTGCATTTTATCCGCGTAGGATTGAACTGTGTTGATTTCATAACCTGCCTATCTTTTTCTCTCCCGTCCTAACTAATATTCGAGTGTCATCTAGGTTGAGGTATACACCTCTGTCTGAAAATAAGTGGTACCAGTAGAACCTAGAGTTGTCGATATTTTGCTAGGGGGATTGATCGTTTTCTACTTCGTAGAGTAATTGTTTTTTATTTGTTTGCCGTGATTTGCTTAGTGTTTTCCATTGATGTTGTGTTATAAATAAATACCTTTATATCTTTACACTAAGCCTCGTTGCGTGTTTGCTTGTCTTGCTGTGAAGAATTGCCCTATTTTGTATACTCCACATACTGCTCAACTTTTCTTGAGAGAAGTCTGACTGCTCAGCCACAGCTACCACATGAATCTGTGTGGTGCAGACTGCTACCAAGTGGGTTCACCGCCAACGCCTGTAGTCCTAAATCTTTTGCAGTGGTCCCAGAGGGAACTGCACAGGTTTCCGCCTAACACCAGCCCCTTAGCCGGTTCCTCATCTGTCACCACTGGTGTCAGCTCAACTTCATCCCTGACTGGGAGCAGGTGGTTCCGGTGCAAGGTCTTGTTATTCTTAGGCTCTCCCTAGTCTTGCAGTCGATAGACAGGGAGCTCTCCCAGCTGATGCTCTATGATGAAAGGCTGAGACTTCCACCTGTTGCCTAGCTTGTTGTGCCCTCTCTTTCCCAGGCTGCGGATCAACACACGATCGCCAGGATGAAGACAGTGAACCCTGACCTTGGCGTGTAGCAATGTTTGTTCCCTTCTGCCGTCTTCTCTGTGGCAGCCTGGGTGAGCTGATATGATTGCTCCAGTTGATGCTTGAGCTGTTGGACATAGCTGGCGTAGTTCTCGTTGCCTGTCCTGTCTGCGGACACTCCAAAACACAGGTCTACAGGCAGCCGGGTGCCCCTTCCAAACATCAAGAAATATGCTGCAAACCCAGTGTCATCATTCTTCGTATAGTTGTATGCATGGGTCGGGGTGTCCACATACTGACTCCATCTATTCTTCTCCTCTGGCCTCAGGGTGCCCAGCATGGCCAGGAGGGTATGATTAAACCTCTCCACTTAGGCATCCCCCTGATTGTGATATGGAGCTGTACAGGTCTCCTTGATGCCAACCAGCTAGAGAATCTGCTTGTTGAATGTCTATTAAAATTCTGGTCCCTGGTCGGAATGAACCCTGGTCAGCTAGCCTTAGTGCACACAGTTTTTCCACCACAACACGTGGGCAACGGTGATGGCACACTGATCTTTGGTGGGAAATGCATGGGCTTCTTGAATGAAGTGGTCTGTCATCACCAGGATGTCCTGCACACCTTGCCTGTCGATCTCCAGCTTGAGGAACTTGATGCAGACGAGGTCCATGGGGCTGGAACTCTGCAGATGGTAAAGATAGACTGCAGGACAAGCCTCTCTCTTCCTGGTGACACACCTGGTGCAGTTATGGTAATATTACTCAATATTTGCTGCTAGTCTGAGCCAGAAAATCCTTGAGCAGACCAACTCGTAGGTTCTGTTGCTGCCACAAATTCCATGCTGGTTGTGGGGCGCATACAATAGAGCTCGGCGGAAATCTCTGGGACAAAACCAGGCATTGTAGTAGCCGGTCTCCAAATTTGCTTCCTTTGTACAGGTATCCACCATTCTGCACAACCATCTTCCATTCCTTCAGCATTTCAGCTTGCTCTGGGTCATGAAGAACGTCTCTGGACACATACGCTCCTGTGGTCTTGGCTTTCAGGAATGGAGCGATGCCAGAATCCGCTAGCTGTGAGATACTGTTCTCATCCCGGGTCACACGCAGTAGCTCAGATTTCTCCACACTGGTGATTTTGCAGTAGACAATGGGTACCGCATCAGCTGAGGATCCCAAGCAATCCACCACGCTCCTGGCTCTGTCTGGCTCCTGCTGACTTGCAGCCTAGCAGATAGTTCTGAAGCCTGCTGAAGACAACTCCTTCCACAAGGTAGATCTATCTGTATCATCCGGCTGGGCATGAGGTTTCCGAGAGAGGGCATCGGCATCAATGTTAGTGTGCCCAGGTCTGTACTGTAGAGTGATGTTGTATGTGGACAGTGCGGAGAGCCAACAGCATCCAGCTTTGCAGACTTCAACACACACGTAAGGGGGTTGGAGTCCATCCTCACTGTGAAGGTGACGCTGAAGAGGTCATCCTGTAACTTCTCGGTAACGGCCCATTTCAAAGCCAAAAATCCTAACTTGTGGACTGCGTAATTCCTTTCTGCTTCATGCAGGCATCGGCTGGTGAAAGCGAAGGGCCTCATTTCACCATTGGTCTCCTGGTAGAGAACAGCTCCCAATCCCTTCAGACTTGTGTCTTCATGCAGGATCTAAGGTTACTGCGGATCCATGTAGGCCAGGATCGGTGCTGTGGTGAGGGTCCGCTTGAGCTACTCAAAGGCCTGCTGGCATCGGTAAGTCCAATGCTCTCCAAAGGGCTCCCGTGGATGATATAAATGGTCTGCAGAGTTGGCAGTGGTCTTCTGGTTCCTCTGGGTAAATAGGTACAAATTGGTGACATCCACAAGTGGTCGGGCAATGTTGGCATATCATGTGACAAAACTCCTGTAGTAAGAACAGAATCCCAGGAAACTCTGTAACTCCTTGAGGGTTTGAGGTCTTGGCCAGGTAAGGAGGGCATCCATCTTTGCCATCAGCAGGGATGATGTCCCTGATGTACTTGACACTTGCCTGGCAAAACTGGCACTTGTCCATGCTGACCCTTAGCCCTTGATCCCACAGGTGTTCCAGCACCTTCATGAGGCTCCTCTTGTGTTCCTCCAGGGTCCTCCCAAAAACAATGATGTCATCTAGGTACACCAGTACCTCCAGTAGGTTCATGTCACTGATGTTCTTTTCCATAAGGCATTGGAAAGTCACTTGAGCACTGGAGATCCCCTGAGGCATCATGACAAACTGATAAAAACCCAGGGGACAGATGAAAACGATCTTCTCAGGTAATAGCCACTCCGCAAGTCCAGGACCCAAAACCACATACTCCCAGTTAGGCAGTCCAGTGCCTCGTCCACCGGGGCATGGTGTAGTGGTCCGGAATAGTGCGGGTGTTGAGTCGATGCACATCTGGACATCCCCATTTATTTTCTGGGCGATGACAATGGGAGAAGCGTAGGGGCTCCTGGACTCCTGGATAATCCCTGCCTGCAGACGATTATCCAGATTGCGGCATACTTCCTCCAAGTCTCCTCAGGCCAGGCGTCGAGACCTGAAGGGAGTGTCATCAGACATCATCCGATGTTCCACTCCATGGTCCTTGCCAATGTCCAAGGGGCTTGTGGAGAAGACTTTGGTGTGCAGGGCGAGCTGCTCCCTCAGGTGGTCTTTGTCCCTCTCCGAGATCGGGGAGTTTTCAAAGTCAAAGATCTCTGGATCCCACGCCGTCTCAGATGAGCTGGTGGCAACAATTGCTGAGGCTACAGATGCGGTCAGGTGGAACTGTGTGATGATGGTGCATCCTGGTACACAGATGCTCCTATTGGTCACATTAATGACCAGTACCTTGATGGTCTTCAGGTCCATTCTATCCATTGTCATCAGGGTCCACTGTACCAGTAAACTCCCTGGGAGCTCTCCACATTCTGGTGCCTCCATCAACAGATGTCTTGGTTGTTGCTCTCTGTTGAGTCACACTCTGTAAGGAACCATCACAGGGGCGTGTGCCGGTATTGTGATTTGCCCGAACCGGGTGGTGCGAACATCTCCAATGGGTCCATCAGGTGGAGCTCTGGACTGGATCTCTCTCTGCAAGTACGCCTGTTGGCACATGGGGAGCAAGAACAACATGCTGGCATATCGTGGTCCAGCCATCTCCTGACATAATGCTGCCAGTGCATCGAACATCGAGAAATACGTCACAATCACCACTAGTGTTGCAGGATCTACACTCCGACTGCTGCAGACCAGAACCAGAGTGTCGATAGGAGCGCTAACTCCAGCTACATCGCGTGGAAACTGCTGTCTGACCCAGATGTAACCCAGATATTTGCAAGGGTTGTCTCCCACGTCGGGCATGATCAGCCCAGCCAAGGGCTCTAATGGAATATGCACCAGCTGTTTTCTGTAGAATGGCTCATAAATGATGGTCATCTGTGAGCCGCAATCCAGAAGCACGTATGCCTGTCAACCAGTGATGTGAATTGTTCAGTGGCTGGTGTTCCTACGAGCCCATCAGGTATTGCCCATGATGTTCTTGTGCTGCGCTCGCTGGTAGTTTGACTACAGGTGATCTTCCACGTGGGTGTACTGGGCGGTTTGGCTGGATGCTGGTTCCCAGATCACTTGCCCACCGGCGGTGTCCCTGCAGCCTTGGGCCGTCTGGTGGCAAAGACTTGTTATTTGTCACCTCTACTCGGTTGGACCGTAGTAGTATTGAGGATTCAGGTGCTACGCTTCCTGGTCCTCGCTGGCGTTTCCCAACAATGCGTGTGTTGGGTTATTCAAGGACTGGAACATTGTCATGACTTGGTTGTAATCCGGTCGGTACGTACACATATGGAAGGTGTTGCCCTCCTGCCCACACCTATGGCATGGCTGGATGGGTGCAGTACTTTGTTGGTTCATTTGGGGCTGCCATGGATCTTGAGCGCACCAGTAGATCTGGTATTTTCTCTCTCGGGATGGCAGTGTAGAGCCTCTCCCCCGCTGTGGTGGACTGGGTGTCATTACAGGCAGTGGCTTGGCCTGCACCCTCTGCATCTGTTGCCTTGGTGGTTTGGCGCAACTCCTCTACTTAATGTTGCAGATCATACTCCGGGCAGCGTATGGAGAAACCAGTTGACTTGGTAAATTGTACGCTGTGTCCTCCATCTCGCCCTCCAGAGTACGCACCTCTAGGACCAGTTCATTAAAGCGTGGTGGTCTCTAAGTTCATTCTCAGAGTCATAGCTGCAGAGGTAACAGTGGCAGAGATTTGGCTCTGCTCATGACCTGTTGCAGCTTGACCAGGTTCAGGCTCTTCGTCTCAATCCCATTCCATTGCAGAGCCAGCTGAAGAATCATATCGGTCCGGGCCAGATATTCTGAGAGACACTCACCCTGTTGGAGGCGGGTGGCGTAGTACTTCACCATTAGCCCTCTACTGCATTCAGTGGCACCAAACACTCCATCCAGTGTTTACATGATGTCCTTCACTCTGGGGAATGGGTGTGTGGAACGGAGCGCCGGGATGACTCTCAATGCAGGACCGTGCAGACTCTCAATGACATGACACCTCTTCCCACGGTAGTTCTCCAGTCATGTATCATCTGGATAGTCTGGTCTGCCCAAAGTAGGTATTCCTCTTCACCCCTCAGGGTTGGTTTCTCCCCATAGAAGGGTCTCAGGCGTATATAGGGGACATGCTCAGATGGTGTCGCAATGGCCTCATGTAACAGGTCCTTGAAAGCATCCACCATGGAGGAAGCAATCAGTTCAGCACCTCTATCCTCTGGTGTAGTCCTGGCGCGTGATCTAGGCCCTGGTAGCATGGGGTGCTTACGGGCACAGCCATGATATCATCTACAATGGGCACTGCAGGATGATGGGGCACAGCGCTGGGCAAGGCAGGATTTCAGCTAAGCAGTAGGTGGTGTGACTGTTGCTCTAGCCAGAAGCTCTGTCCATGTGTTCAAGGCCCAGAGAAGATAGGACCCGGTTGGGTCTTCCCCATGGATGGTAAGGGGCAATGTCTCAGGATCAACTTCTTTAGGCCCATAGCAGACCAGGATACTGGTTCCTGCTAATCCAGGGGCTTTACACAGGCATTTAACTGGGCCAGTGAGGGAATCTAGGGACTCCGTCAACCTGAGCACCTGGTAAAGAGGTGTGCTCCAAGGGACGTCACCTATGACAAAGCAATGGTCAGGCTCAATCCCTTCACCCTGAGCCCAGCGGGCTACCTGAAGCCGATCCATGAGGATGGTACTTGTCTGTCAAAAAAGGTGACAAATCCGCTAAAATAAAGAAAACACAGTGATTATAATACTATATACAAATCCCTATATAAAACTTGCACTAAAAAACTGATTGCAAAAAAACTGAAACTTACGCTAGCAAACTGTTCACTACCCCAGGAAGGGAAAAAGCTAGCTAGGTATAGGGTAAGTAGGTAGGATTCAGAGGGTGTAGGCACACATAAGGTGATCTCAGCAGTGCCTCCAAAAAATGTACTGGGCTGTATCCTCCATCTCATCTTATAGGGAGAGAGGTGTAGGTGGGCACACAATATACAGCTTAACTCTTCACTTATAACGTGACCTGCTTCTTACCAGTCTCCAAACCCCAATATCCTGTGTAAAAGTTCACTCTGGTGTCTGTGTCCAAAAGTCATCAAATAACTCAGGGTGCAGCCCATCTCCTGGTTTCAGCAATTTTATTTTAGCAGGCGCAGCACCCCTCCCTACAAAGCGGACTGGGGCATGGGGTGGTATTCATGGGAACTGTCTCTGCTCCGGGGAAGGGAAAAGTACACCCCTACACGGACCAGGTCTGGGAAACCAGGGGCTACAGCAGTCATAGGTCTCTTGTGAAAAATACAACTCATGCCGATCCACTTATTATCTCTTAGAGGGCACTCTGTTGCCATAGTACCTTGACCAAAAGCCTTTCCTAGGAAACATACTTATTCTATTAGACACATCATTCGATTTATGTTAAGATGCACGTCACATGTCCTGACACTTCAAACACCAATGAAAGGACAGCACACAAATCGTTGCTCCTGGACTGGAGTTGGGGGCTCCTTTAATCCCTGCAGGATCTCTTTGGTGACAGTAAACAATCTTAGATGTAACAAGACAATACCCAAATATGTTATTTTTCTTTGCTGCATGCAGATTGTCTTCTGAATGATATCCCCCCAAAGAAACTGTACAACTGGATTTGCAGATAATCCTTATGAGGATATTTATCCAATTTTTCTCAAAGTGAATCATCAAATAAAGAGTTCTCAATGACAGGCACTAATGCTAGTGTGCTCTTTTGACACCAGCATCTGCATCACTGCAATGTAGGTCCTGAAAAACAAAGGGTCTGATTTACAAAAATGTTTTAACATGGGGAAGTCCCATTTTGTAAATCAGGCCCAACGTTTTTTAGTAATTAAGCAAACCCCCTTTCATGAACATATCAGAGTGTTCATAAAAAAGCTTCTCATCCAGTCCTCTGCCTAGAATTATCATGTGATATTGATCCTCAGCCTAAACATAGTGGTATTGTGGAGCTTTTGGGTGCTTCAGACTATGATGATGGGATAGATGATATATTAATGGTTACTATATGTGGCTGATGCACACTTTTGACCCACAACAACTGGTGCTTCTTTCATCCCTGTGTGTTGTCATTCCTCTTGTAGGGGTCTGGGAAAACCTGGATGTCCCAGAAGATCCGGTGTGCCATCCCACTGAATTTGTGACCTTGGACACAGAAGGTAGAAAAGAGACTATTGTTGCTATGTACAACATATTATGCCCTGAAACAAATTGTATTTAGGTTTTCCTTTGTTTGTGCTTTAGGAGATTGGTTCTCACAATCAAATACACACAACATATTTGCTTTTGAAGCAGGTGTCCAAACTGGATGCAATGGATAGAGAGCAAGGGTCAATAATCTCGAAATGCCCATTAAGGATAATGTTTATGTAGGGGATCTCTGTCTTTTCCACCTACAACCACTGCAATGTATTGTTTTGTTATAATGCCTCTCCAGCTGCCCATTATGGGGAAATTCCTCCAACAACTATTACTTTTTATAACTTCTCTGCTATCAATCTCTACCTACATTTACTACTCATGCATTTGTTCATCCTTTTATATTAAACACGGTTTAAGAAAGTATGCACATTTTAGGCTATTAATTCCAGGCAGTAGACAGGGCCCCTTTCATAGTCTGCATTGATTGAACATTATTGAACCATACATTTGATTATGGACAGTTTTACAGAATAGTTCAGAATATAGCAAAGAGAATTCTTTGACTATTCCATTTCCCCAGTTGTGGGCTTGAAGAAGAGTGGTCAGATATGTTTTGTTTTCTCCATTTGCCTACAATTCATTGCAGATCATGAAGGTATCATATGAATATGTTCGGATACCTCGTTGCACCAAGATGGTTCTGGCTACCCAATCATGACCTTTGAATGACACTTTACAAAAGCAGGAGATTACACGTAAACTGTACAAGCAGTACAAAACATATGTGTAGAGTTTAAAATAGCTGTACAGCCTCAAGGAACCACACCATTTCAACCTATGAATCTGTAGTTTATCTCATTATCAATACTGAAAAAGTCAATGCTTTTAGCACACCATAACACTCCCCTGTGCTCACAATAGTCAGACTCTATTTTTACAAATGTGTTTCATATGAACACCCCCTTTTTATTATTGAAAGAAGAATAGAAATCTATGATGTTTCATTACCCATAATTCACCACTTGACTTCTTGCCCCCTTGCTTCTTCAATTCAGCCAGGAACTCAAGACACCGCTCTTCAACAAATGGCTCCTCCTTAACACCTGGGCCACACCCCTACACTCCCCAAATAACATAACACTTGAGCATTTGCTCCCCAGTTTCCACCTCTCATTCCCTGTAGATCCATTGCTGTCAAATGTCTCCCCTCCCTATTTCTCATTTCTAGCTCACCACTCCCTTGTAGTGATCCCTTTCATTCTGCTGCCATCTCCTTGTGTACTTCCCCTCAAGACTTGTAAACCACTTTTTCACTTCCTGAAGCTAGGTCCTTTCCCAATAAAAAAGGGGAAAAAATGTATTATGGTATTTATTGAGCAAGGACCTACTCATAATAATAATAATAATAATAATAATAATAATAATAATAATAATAATAATAATAATAATAATAGCTCTTGGATATAGCATCAGTGTTATCATTAATATTTTAAATTACAGCACACAATACAACAATTACCGTTTTTGAAACACTCTAATCATCGCATTCCTAATTAATGTATTATTTCCTCGTAGTAGCTTTTGTGCTTTTCTTTCACCCACTGTTTTGTGATTTTGAAGTATACACCTTGAAGAAGTACTTACATGCAGTCACAATTCCAATTAATTTTACCATTTTCCGAGCATATTATTTTATTTTAATTCAAGGATTCAGAATAAAATACTTTCTGATCATTGTTAAGTCAAAATGTAATTGTTTTCCACATAATTGTTTTTGTGTGCCTTTTTCCTCTGCAAGGATACATTCCATTATAATTCGCAGTTCAAAGCAATGTTTGTTTATCCCGGGAGGATAGCTCCGCGGCAACGTGCTCGCCTTGAAAGCGAGACAACATGAAGCAACACAGGTTCGATCCCCGGTCCGCGCTTAGCGTTATAAATATGCAACTAAGACAAAAAAACCTACTACGCATCTAAAAAGCAAGCGATTCCTGTAACAGCACCGCGATTCCTGCAGCTGTGTGAGCGCTTTAAAAATGCAAAATCAATAAAGCAAATCAATAATGCAAACAAAATCACAGTTTTATTTTGTTACCATTATTTAGTTTAGTTTAGTTTAGTTTAGTTTATTATTTGATAATGCGCTCCAAACCCAGGGGTACCCGGGTGCAGCAGTTACAAGAATACTTAGGCTTAGGTTTCATACATACAGAGGATACATACAGTAGATACATTATGTGAGATATTAACAGGTATAAATACAAATATACAAATGTACAAGGAGTGCAAAATGTAAGTCCCTCTCATTCGTCTGGAGTTGGTAGGGTCAAGAGTGGTTATGCGCAATGATGGGACCGGGTTTAAAAGGTTAGTGGTCATTACTCCAGAGCCAACTTTTCAACTTACATCTGAAACTAACGTAGGAGAGATTGGCTCTCAATGCCATAGGGAGTGCGTTCCAGGCGCAGGCCGCTCTAACAGGGAAGCTAGCACCACCTGCTTTAGTTAGTCTGAATATGGGCGTTTCAAGCAGAGCGTGGTTAGAGGCTCCAGTGTGGTGGGTAAAGGATATTCTAGTCAGTCTAGCCGATATATAAGGGGGTGCAGCGTTGCTCAGTCCTTTATGTGTGAGAGATAGAGTTTTAAGTAGAACTCTATCAGTAATTTTTAACCAACAAGTGTCTTTCCTAATGTCAGATATGTGACACTCAAAATAAGTGTGATGTCACTTGACGTAGGGTGTTTGGTATCTCCATATTGTGTTATGTTAATTCTCAGTACACATACATGTATATGAACACTCGTACTACCTTTGTATAAGGCAGGGACCTTTTTCCTGAGTGTATCAAACAGTTACATTTCTTAAATTCCACCCAGTAGAACCCATTGAAACAAGCACAGTGTATTTTCTCTGTAAGTATCGACCAAGCAGATAGCAACACATATCTCAAATATGAGGTTCTACTTTCTACAGAAACTCTGAACCCCCTGTTTGCAAATGTAGAACATGAGATGATGCTGAAGTTACGATTTTGCATCACATATCGTTAATACAGTATATACATACCTATGTGTCGCCAGAGAATTTCGGACATGGAGAATTGCAGTTTTTGTGAAATTAAGTGGTCTAAAACCTGATTGGTGAAAAAGCAGAAGATTCTGTGAGCTAATAAAGCCAGAGAGATGAGATGGACTACCTTTTCCAGATTGTTTATAGAAATAGTCAGCGAGAAACTGGAGCGAAAATCATAAGGTATGGGGGATCGAGAGTGTGAATGCTTATTCAAGGAATAATTGAGGCAGGGATGAATTCAGGAAGGAAAATGCAAGATGATAAAGCAAGAAGTTTTCAGAGGGCTGTGATATTAGTAATCAGTGATGAATAGACTTTGGGAATGAACTGACAAAGCAGCAGAGGGGTGAGCTTCAGAGAGAAAAAGACTGGTTCTGAATTAGAAATAGATAATCCAGCTGCCTTGTCTGTTTTTAGATTTGCCGCTAGTTCAAACACGAGAGAAGTGGCTCCCATTTTAGCAATTTATCACATTAAGGTCCTATGACTTTATTGGTTGCAGGACTGTGTGGTGGTTCACAAGTTGACAAAATGCAAAAGGCTCAGAATAGTTTCATTCTCCATTTCTTTGGAAACCCCAGTCAACATCTACTTACATCATTCATTTAGAATTGTAGATGCTTTAGACATGTAATTGAATAAAGGTATGATATGTGTACTTGTCTTTTGTTTTGTCTAAAGCTACAATCCAACATACATACATATAATTTCTTTAAAAATGTGCTGTCCAGTGATATTGTGAGTAGTATTCCTGGGTTAAAATATCTAATGCACGTTCTTATTAATTTAAATATTAAGCTATGGTGGGAGAACCAAGACACCATGCCCAAGGCTACTAAAGCTGTACCTACATGGAGATAGAGAGGGAACAAGTAGGGGAACAATGTACAGTGGTCAACTTTCCTCTGTCCTTGGAATTATCCACTGGTTTGTCTAACTACTTGACAACAATACATGATTAAAAACGATGTTACTACTTAGCCCGGTAATATTTGGGCTGTCTTCTTCAATGGTCAATAATGGTTAGATGGCACTTGGGAGGGTGGGGGGCATTGTGAACAAATGTGCATTTATTTTAACATGGTTGAATAATCTGTTATTCATTTTATTTGTTTTTATGGCTTTTTGTCAATTGACCAATTAACACAGATGCTCAATATCAAGTTGAACCTTTGTATTTTCTTTCCATGCCAGACTTGGTAACTTGTGCAATTATGGAAATGTTTTAAAAGACAGTGGGCCTCATTACACGGATGGCGGTGAACAATGGCGCTATTAGTGCCATGGTCAATGCCGGTAAAATACCGGCACCGCCTTGGTGGAAAGGGGAATTACCGCCCTACTCCAAGGTTGGCGGGGCGGCAATTCCCCCTTCCACCATTGCCCTTCCCCATTCCCATTTTTGCCCCATAGGGCTCTATGAGAATGGGGAAGGCGCTAATTACGGTGTCGCAAATTGCGGCACCGTAATTAGCTCCCTGGTTCCTTTGGGGGTTGGATTTTTAATGCCTGCAAAAAGCAGGCGTTAAATTCCCCAACCCGCAAAGGGACCTCGTAGTAAGGCGGTAAGGATTTACCGGTACCGAGGCCCAGTTTTTTGTATTGGAAACAACTTCTTAACTAGTTAAATGCGACTGCCAATATGCCAAAATATGGCGCACCTGCTTCTGTATCCAATGAATAGCAAATAGTTTTAATATGTTTATTATATTCCTTTTATGGAACTTTTGAATTCGGAAATATAGCTATTCAATTAATCAGCCCGAGTGAGTAAAGGGCGAGAAGCAGAAAACAAGGACTGTTTGCTGTGCTGCTGTGCTGAACTCTTGCAGCCCCGTAGCCCCGTAGCCCGTTGGAAGAGCTGCGCGCCCACACTGAGGCTGTGTGTTAGTGGCGCGTGTTGAGGGCTGGGGCAGTGTGCCTTTAAATATCTGGCCTGCAGACGTACCGCCCACAGGAAGTGACCTACAAAAGGGGAAGAGCATCACCCTTGTGGCGTGGAGCCCGAGTGAGTAAAGGGCGAGAAGCAGAAAACAAGGACTGTTTGCTGTTTGCTGCTTTGCGGAGTGGAATCCTACGCAGTTTATGGCAGCTAGAGCCGCACGTTCCACTAGTAGGAAAAACAGTGTTGCAAACTCACTGGTTTCCGTGGAAAACAACGAGACTCTTGGCCCACGTCTACGCAGCTCAAAATCAAGTACGGCGCTTTGTTATCAGTTAGACAAAGTGCTGGAGCTGCCTGTATCAAACACAGCAGATACAGAACCCGGGCTATCCGAGCCGGGCGCTGAAATCCCCTTGATGGACGTCGTTGTCTCTCCTGGTTCCGGAAATCGTCTAAATGAGATGGAGCCCCCGTCTGCCACCAGCTGTCCCCCGCCGAGTGATGCGAGCGTAGCGCGGCCCCTCGGAGGAGAGGAATCGCCGCTCGCTCCAGGTGAGGAGGTATTAGTGGGCGGTGGGGGGGGGGTGGACGTGTTGGATGGACTGTCTGCTTGCGCTTCCCCGGAATATGGACCTGAGTCACGAGCCCTTCTGCCGGCCCAAGCCCCCCTGGCCCCCTATGTGGTGGAGGGGTGCAACGCCCAATCAGGGCGGCAGCCCCAGAAAAATCCCCTTGAAAGTAAAATGGATAGTTCAGTCTCAAACGGCCTCATACAGGTCGCGATTTGGCAACATTCTCCGCCGGAGTCTAGTCCTGTGCTGGCCGCAGAGGTCTTGCCATGGTTGGGCCTTGGAGAGGATGAGCAGCCCACCGTCTCGGGGAACCGGGACCTTGAAACATCTAAAACCCCCAGGGCAACGAGGCCTAAGGACAGCCAAACAAAACCCTCCCACGTTTCGTTAAATACCGTTTACTACAGGAAAAAGGGAGGGCCGTCGCGTAGGAAACGATGCGCGCACCAAAAGCCTAAGATGGGGTTGAAAGTTTTGACTTCTAAACGTCAAAAATCTACAAACGTCAATGACAAGCCTGCAAATCAATCAGAGGACGTCCAACCAAATTCGCCTATAACCAACAGATTTTTTGCTAAATTTTTGAAGAAGAAGCCTTCAACATCGGAAGAAATCTCGGATGCCGAGATCTTGGGCGCGGTCTCGGACCAAACCCCGGCCACAGCACCTGCAAAACCAAACGACGAGCGAGCTGCGTTCTCGTTAAAACCGGTGAACTTTTCCTTTTCTAGCACGGTTCCAAACGCAAACATTAGGTGGCATTTCGGTTCTCCAAGCCCTGCGCACCTTCCATCTCCGAGACAACTTTCAAGCTTACCAACAATCCCAGTGAAAGGGCAAAGTGGTCCAGGCCAAACATCTGGGTCAGATACACGACCACTTTTGGCCAAAAACCTCGACCCTGGGAATTCAGTGATCTCGGCCCAAATTGCAGGACAAAGTCATTCCACTCTAAAGAGGACTTTCCAGACTGAGGAGACCCAATGTCCCCTGACAATCTGTAGTGAGGTGGAAAGTGACGCAGAAGAAAATCAGTCCGATCAATCACTGCTCATATTTAACCCCTGCTTGACTGAAACGAACGCCGATGGGAGCGCGACTAAAACAGCGGGCTTGGGACTGGGGCAGGAGGACACCCAGCCCAATCTGGAGTCTGATAATATTCCTCTCCAAGCCCAACCCTCTAATCATCGAAATACAACCAGCTTGGGGAAGAGACCCAGTCTGGACGCCTCAAGGATTTCCTCACCCTCAAGAGGGCGGACAAACTACTGTAACAGCGATAGGGCGCTTAGTCCAATGAGAAACCGGCGTTCCAGCGAACTTACAGGAAACCCATCTAAGGATCCCTCGCCCAAGAAGACTGATTTAAGATTAATTATGTCTACAGTAACGTTGGCGATGGCACCGTTCTGTAAACTATATGAGTCAATAAACGACTCCTTGAAAGATCACACATCCATTACAGCGATGATGAACAGTCGCCTGATTTTCCTAGAAGGCTATATCAACGCCTTGAACAATAAAATGGGAAAAATCAATATGGACGATTGTCCGGGGAAGACGAGAGCCAGGTCACTCGAGACACGACCTCTCTCTTCAGACGCCAGTACCCAGACCTTTGAAGATGGGCGGATTGCCGACCTTGAAGGTTTTACCCCGGAGGGAGACAAGGAGTCCCCTGAAAGGGGTCGTCAAAAAATTAAAGCAGGTGGCACGGCACCAAAAACCAATGGATCAACTTTTAACGATCAAATCTCGATTTCATCTGAAATCGATAGTGTACTAGCATCAAAAGGCCCTCTCCTTAAGCAAAAGCAAACGACAAGAAAGCTTCTTGTTGCAGAAGCAAACAGCAGCAAAAAAGTGCCTCTAAATGAGAAGGGGATGTCTAATTTGCCCGACAAACTATTGGGCAGAACAGTTCAAGGAAAAGGAGACAAAGCGAACTACTCGACGAAGGACACAGATGATGTCATAGCCGGTACTCAAATAGCCTCTAACGTGGGAAATCGAGTAACAGACGTGGACTTGTTAAACCTCAGTGTGTACACACTGTCTGATGACCAAGATGAAACTCGAGACCCAAATTGTACTATGGAGGAAAATCCTCATTTTCAAACCTTAGAGAGTCGTTGTAGGAATCTGCAAAATAAAGCTAGCGGGGGGCATGAAGTGCAAAAAAAGGTCCAGAACAAAAGTCAACACTTACGAAATCTAGACGATGATCCGCAGAAGATCAGTCCGTCGGAAATCCGTGGGAGAAATGGGTCTCAAAACAACATCTATGTTTCCAGAAGGAGCTCTCCCCGAGGGCCCAGATGGGTGCATGCGACAAGATCCAAAGATGCCCCAGCAACAAGAAAATACGCAGAAGCGTCTGGAAAAGACAAGCACTATCGACATAACTCCAGACCTAGCCTAAAAGAAAAATCGGTAAGGTCTGGAGCACAGTCTCTCAGAACCAAACGCAATTTCCTTATTGAACAATTACCAGATAACAACAAACATATCATATTAAACAGAGGATTTTTGTTGCAACTTCTTAAATGTGTTCCTTCCCTCAGGAAAGTCGAAACCAAGGATTTAGCGAGGCTGGAACCATTCCATCAAGGGAAATTAGCGAATGCTTACCTCCATGTCCACACAAATTTGGCAAAAATCAGACTAGCAGAGGCAGCCGAACATCTCTTAAAGCTGGGATTCGACTTGTTCGAACTAGAAGAAGGTGCGCCTTCTTCTAAGTGGCGTGAATTATCCAAACAGTCGGAACCAAAAACATCTCCACATCTCGAAAAAGCGAATATTAAACCGAAGTCTTCTAAAAGAGACCTGGAGGACAGAGGTCCGGAGCGACAGGTTCGCTCTTTTGGAAAAATCTATGCGGATCAAACAGCAGAAACTCAGCAGATAAACTGCCACGATTCTGGAAGCCAGCAACCCTGGGGAGAAGCTACAAGAGAGGAAGCGGTTTATAAAGACCCGTTGGAAATAGGAAGACGCCCTCGCGGCCCTATGGCCACAATTCAACGGACAATAACCCAATCCGTGGGTAAGGAAGGCTCCGATACGAAGGACACTTCAAAACAAGTTCTACCGACGCAATCTTGGGCATGGCTACCCAAGGTTCTCACACAACATAAGATTCAATAGCAATCCGCCAGCCACATCTTCATACCCCTTTCCATACAACAGACACAGGGCAAAGAAGTTCTCTCCCTGGGGTCATGGAATATGCGCGGTTTTCAACATCTGACGAACAAAGGGGACGTAGATTTGGGATGCTTGGACATAATCTGCTTACAAGAGACTTGGACGATCGAACGTCCATCAATCGATGGCTTCGACTTGGCCCATGCGCCAGCAACCAAAGGTCCCCTTGGGCGCCCTTCCACAGGCCTTGTTACGGCAATCCGGTGTGGCTCAGGACTACAATATTTAAAAACCTTACATTCATCCACTCACTTGCTGGCCACAGAAGTCAGCTGGACGACTAGCAAAAAGGACGGGGGCAACTTCAAACCACAGCCCCTAATTATCATAAATATCTACTGGAATCCCGCAGCCTTGAGCGACGTCTCCTTCATTGCCTTGTCCAGAGAGATCATTAATGAAGTCCTGGTGAACAATCCGGAAGCACTGTTGATCATCTGTGGAGACTTAAATGCTACTTGGGCGCCGCTTGAAGTAGTGGAGCATCCCCCTTTCTTTTCATCCCTCAGAAATAAACGAGGGGACAAATGGTTATCTCTGATGTCAGCGTGTGACCTGCTGAATGCAGGTGACCTTTTCTCTAGACAAGGGAGGCCCTTTACTTGGGAAAGAGGAAATTCGCACGCGGACATTGACCACATCTTCATTAGTAGACACCTGTCCACTCTTACAACTTCATTTGAAGTATTAAAAACCAAGGAGAGTGATCATAATTTGTTGGTCTTAAAGTGGAAGACAAACCCAACTCATAGTTTGGTTATGCCCGCTCCAGTTGAGGCGAACAGTCAACAAACACGTCTAAAACTACCAGCAGCCGCTATTTCTGCAATAAAGCTTCAATATGAGCACATAGGCAAAGAACAAAAGGAACAGGATTTTCCGCGACTGCCAGATTACCAACCACTTCTGTTACCGTATAGGTCCCACCTCAAGGGTCAGGGACGACAAAACAAAGTCATCTCACACGCGTACAGTAAAGAACTGGTCTTGAAAAGGCGTCAATTAAGACAAGCAAAAAGAAGGTTGAAAGCATTCCCTACGCTAGAAAACCAGGTAATCTTTACGCAAGTGCAGAAAACCTATAGAACGTGGATTAAACAACAACGGTGTAACCTTTACCAAAAAGACGCGGAAGCCATGTTAAAATTGGTTAGTGGTCATCATCCAAGACAATTTTGGGCTCTAATTAGATCTACGACCCTGCCTTTTAGCGAACCACTAACAAACCCAATTGGTGAAACTGTCTGGATAAAATTCTACTCAAACCTATTTCAGGCTCCCATATACTTGGGGCCTCCACTGGAAAATACAAACTTGGAACCGTGGGTTGATCTGAGCAACGAAGAAGAAATTTTTAAAACACTTCGCAGGCTTAAACCATCCAGAGCCCCCGGTCCAGACGGTTTTACAAACTTGGACCTAAAACAATTTCCAACAGAATGGTCTGCATTAATCAGTGACATCTTCAGACGATGTAAAAAGGCCAGACAAATCCCGCTCTCATGGACAACTTCAATAGTCGTCCCTATTTTTAAAAAGGGGCTAAAAGACGATCCCAAGAACTATCGCCCTATAGCTCTTTTGGACACGATTGGGAAGGTGTTTGGTTCCTTACTACTTCAGCATTTTCATCGATGGTTTGACAATACGGATTGCATAGACCCATTTCAAACGGGTTTTACCAAGAAAAATGGCACATCCACAAATATCATGTTTCTCAGTGCGCTAAAAAGCAAGGTGCTAGCAGGTGCTCCAAGAGTGTTCCTGGCTTTTATCGATTTGGCGCAAGCCTTTGATCAAGTAAATCGAGCAAACTTGTGGAGGAAACTGATGCAGTGGAATTGTCCAGCAGAAATACTCCAACCAATTCAGGCATTACACACGAACACCAAGCTCCGCGTTAGGTTAAATCAAGCAGGCTTGTTATCATCAGAAATTCTGGTTGGCAGAGGAGTAAAGCAGGGATGTCCACTTGCTCCCGCACTTTTCATCGCGTACCTCAGTGACTTCAAAGATGCAGAGAAATTAATTCGCTCCTTTCCGCCGTCACTGGGAGACCAAAAAATTACAAGGCTACTTTATGCAGACGATCTAATCCTAATGGATTTAACTCCAATCGGTCTGCAACGTCAGCTCAATAACCTAGCTGCTTACGTGAGTGAGAACAACTTAACCATCAATGTTGCAAAGACCAAAATCCTGACGATGGAAAAATTCAAACGGAGACAAGAAAAATTGTCCTGGTACTTGGAAGGCAAGGCGCTTGAGAAAGTGTCAACCATAAAATACTTAGGAGTCACCTTGGACAGTTCAAGAACAAACGTAGCACTCCAGACATGTCTGACAGATAAGGCAAAGAAACTGGCAGCACAGGCGCGAGCACTAGACAGAAAGTATGGGCGTTTTTCTTTGCTTCCAGCGATTAAATTTTACCGTACAAAGGTAGTTCCTTCAATCACCTATGCAGCGGACGCTCTCCCTCATGTGCCTTCCCACTTATGGCTGAAATTAGAGGGGTATTTTTGGCGCACGGTTCTGGGGTTGCCAAAATCTACATCGGCACCTTTAATCAGAAGGGAATTAGGTCTACTTTCACTGCAAGGATCTGTGGAGATTAAATCTATGATGCTCTACAGGAAAATGCTGTTACCCGATTGCCCTCGCATGTTAGCGATGATCCATGCTGAGGTCAAAAGGACGCGATGCTTGGAGCTCAAATCTTGGGAAACAGCAAGAAAAGCAAAACTATTGGAACTTCATTTTTCGGAACAAGAGCTGGTGCGAAATCCCTCAAAAATAAAAAACAAAATGGCAGAGTGTGACTGGATAAAGACACTGGACTTTGCGGAAAAAGCGAAATCAGTCCAACATCTCCCGCCCTATAACAGCAAATTAAACACGGTCCCCAACTACCTGAGCAGGTTTCCCAACAAAGCTGCCAGAAACCTGTTTCTGAGAGTACGTTTAAATCTACTCCAGACAAATGAGATTCTGAAACGTAGAGGACTGAGTGATTCAGATACATGTCGTTTCTGTAAAGATAGCTCAAAAGTCGAAACCATTCGGCACTTACTTCTCAACTGTCCAGGTACCCAAGAAATCGGTGAAAAGTATCTCCAACAACATCTTCAGGAATCCTACACCAGAGAGGAAGAATTCTGGTGGGGTCGCTTAATGAGCGGAGAACGAAATACCTGGACAATTGCGACCACTCAAATCTTAAAGTCCATTTTGTCTCTATGAACTTTTTGTTATGGTCTTCTATTTTGATTGAAAAAAAAAAAAAAAAAATGTTTCTTCATCTCTATTTTTCTACTGATTCTTCAACTATGTTTTGTAAAAATCATTAATTTGATTAAAACAACGAAATAAATAAAAATTAATCAAGATGGCAGTACAATGGGGTTACACTCTGTAGCTTTCTTTTACTTGATCATGTTCCAGTGACCTTCTACTTTCAAAGTCACTGTACTTTTGGGATGGCCCTGATCTCTGGATGTGGTCCGCCAATGGCAAGGCTGGAGATAGGGAAGGTAAGAGAACACTTGGAGCCAATTACCAAAATCATGTTATTTTCTCTGCATCATAGGTTAATGGTAAATGACATGTGTAATTTCATTTATTGGAGATATCAGAGAAAATGAGTATTGAACAAAGGCTGCCAGTGAACGAATGACGCTTAGAACCATGCACTCACCAGAGTCTAGTGGCGTCTCAGGTTCACCCACAGTGTGAGGGTAAAGGAGATGGGTACAAATAAAATATCCAGTAGCCTCCATGTCCTTTGGAACACTGGCTTTAAGGAGACACAAAAACAGCACAGTTAGGTATTTTGTCCCTGAAAACGTTGGCATTGTTTACTATATAACCACACCTTTCCAAACCACTGAAAACATGAGAGTTTACTTTCTACTGTTGTGTGACGGTAGCTCTGCAGTGGCATTCTTTACTGAAAGAGGACGATGCTTGGATTTCCTGCTCTTAATGTGATGTAGACTTTGCGAGTACTTTACAGGTCTGAGACCTGCTTCATCCTTTCACAGTTTGCCTCCCTGATTTGGGGTCACAGTGTTTCATTTGATTCTGCTCAACGAACATAATTATTATGGATCCCCAATAGAAATCAAAGAAGGCTAATTACAAGGTTATATTTTAATTATCTGCATATTAATTGCACATTGACTTATAACCAAACAAGGAACTTTTAACAGTGCATTTGTCTGTGTTAGTGTTATTATACCAAAATGCTCATTTACATTTCTCTTTTCTTGCCCACGGTATTCATAGATGGACTTAAACCTTTAAGAATGTTGCCTTAAATTTACCTATTTATCATGGGCACATTCATAATGTGTTAACTGGGCTGTAATGACCTTGTGAAGTTGAATGCTGATAACTAGACAAATAGCCCACAACAATAATCTAAATAGCTGATGTAATAAGTTACACTTGGTTGTATTATAATACATACTACTCACTACGTGGAATTCATTTGCTAACACAATTGGGCCTCATTATGACTCTTGCAGTAGCCGTGCCTGTGAATACCGGCACGACTGCCCCCGGAGTAATGAATTTTCCGGCACCCTGCAATGGGGACTTACCGGGACATTACAGCCCTGGCGGTCCCGGTAATTCCCCATTGCTGGGTGCCGCAAAATATTACTGCCCATTCCCATTCGAGTATAATTGGACTCAATGGGAATGGGGAGGACATTCATGGATGGTGCTGATGCATCCGTCAAGGTCTACGAGCGGCGGCCTGAAAGGAATCCGCTCTCGGAACTTGTAGTTTGCTGGTCTGGAAATAATGGTACCGGCAAGCTTATCAGTACCATTGTTTCCAGACTGGCAAACTTGTAATGAGGCCCATTATTGAATTCAATTGGTTAACTTCACATATGTAATTGTTTGTTGTCTCTTACATACTATAAAATTAGTGTATAGCTTTTTGCCTTGCTTTTTTAATGAACATGATTTATTGTATAATGTATTCTGTATTTGCATTTATGGATAATTAACCAAAATAGAGCTGAATGACTGACAACATGTACGAGTTGTTGATTGCGAAGCATGGGGTTATCTTTCCATCACCTTTTCCTATGAGATCATGAAGGTAAAGCCAATACACCTCCTCCTTAGTCCAACAGAGGCTTGCAAAGAAGTGTAGACAAAACCAGATCAGGGAAAAAGCTAGTCTGAAAAAACGTGTTTGCAGAACAGGAAGCAAAAGGGGAGACACTGAAATCTAGTCCTCAAGAACTAGTACTGAATAGGAATCAATGCAGGGGGAAGGTCCTCAGAACTAAGAAATGGATGATGAAACCCCAGGAAACTGAAGAGGTGAAGATACCAAAAAACAACAAATGTAGGACAAAATCAAACAAAGCAGACACCAGGGAAACGGAGAATCGAGTACTGCGGTATCTCCAGGTAAGCAAAGACAGAAGTTCCCCAAGACACTGTGAACGTAAAAAAAAATCGTAATTTTTAAAAAATTGTTAGGCAAAAGGATTTAGTAGTTTGCTTGCAAGGCAAACTGACAGCATCCTAGCCATTAACCCATTTTCAACCAATTAACTGGCCCCACCAGGCACATCTGTAATTTTGATGTTCTCTCAGGCACCTGAGCCTTGAAGATTCGAGAAAGCACTTGCCAGGAATTCTGGCACACTAACTCCCATCTAAAACACGAACCCTTTTGTATTCAATCACAGTCCATCATTAATGTTCATGCCATGTGACGACCTGTGATATTAAATGTATAGATAAACATGGCTGCTCAGGTCTCATCTTCCTCAGACTAGGGGTGTATGGCCTCCACCCCCTCTAATGATTTCCAACATTGATGAGTGGCTTCTTTTTCTCTCCAGCTTGAGCCAGCATTATCCATTGACCTCCGTTCAATGTCCTTACTCTTGTGCTCCCAGGCTGGTGGACAGCTCAGAGTCAGCAGAATTGGTGCACATGCACAGTCCAGTTCATACTACCCAGCATTGCCTGCAGCCAGTAGGGCGATAGGGGTGCTCTAACCGACAGCTGGGAGCGAAAAGACAAATACTAAACACTTGGGCGATAAAACGGGATGACGTCATGATGGAGTGGTGGGGGCGGGTGGGTGCATTTTATGACCTAAAAAGGAAAACCCTCATTCTCACCCTTCTTTCCATGTAGTGCCCATAATAAGCATTGAACTTACTTGCTTTATTGACCTAGGCATGTGTTTTTCTGCCACTTCATTTTCCCTTTAAAAATATGCATCAAGCCAGACAAAGTAATGGACACATGAAGGGACCAGCTGCCCTTTCCAACTAACATCACAATGTGTTTTATTTATTTTTATTTATATGTTTATATTGCGCTGCAGCCCGCAGGCATCAGAGCGCATTACATTAAGACAGACTAAAATATAGAAAACAGGACACGGCGGGGGCCACATAAAACAGGACAAAGAGACGATGTAGGGCTAACTGAAGAAACTAAGGTAAGCTCCTATTTGAAGAGAAGTGTCTTTAATTGTTTTCTGAAGAGTAGGTGGTTGGTTTCCAATCTCAGTGTGGGAGGGAGTTTGTTCCATTTAAGGACCGCTTTGGTCGTAAAAGCCCTACCTAATCCTTTTGCTTTTTGTTGTTGGAATAACTTGGATGAGACCAGTTTTGTTTGATCTCAGGTTGCGGTTTGATTGATACCACGTGAATAGTTTTTTTAGGTAGATTGGCGCTTTTCCATACAAACATCAATGTACTAGGGTAAGGGCTTTAAATATGATGCGTTCCTCGATCGCCAGCCAATGTAGATCGTTTCTGTCCTTTGTTACATGTTCTCTTTTAGGTTTACCGGTGAATGTTCTAATAGTGTTGTTTTGGATCACTTGGCACTGTTTTAGACATTTGCTGCTGGCTCCCATTAGTAAAGAGTTGCCATAACCCAATCGGGAGAGAATTGTGGCTCTTTGATCTTAAATGCTGTGTATTGCGGACTTAGTTTTTTTTCTGCCATGAGATGATCCAAATATCATGAGCTCTGTTTTGGTGGCATTTAAGCACATCCAATTGTCCTTCATCCAACTTTCGGTGATGTTATAAATTCTCGAGAGTTTTTCGCTGTCCTGTTCGTAGTTACCACTAAGTTCAAACACCAGTTGGGTGTCGTCAGCGAAGTTGGTTAAAAATATACCGAGTTGGGGTAGCAGTGAGCATAGGCAACGCATGTATTAATTGAACAGTAAGGGGGAGAAGCTTGCGCCTTGAGGGACTGCACAGTCAACTGGTTTTGGTTTAGAGGAATGTTTCCCCCAGACAATCTTAGACTGCCTGTCCTGTAAAAAAGATGACACCCAGTCTATGGCCTCTTTAGAGCAGTTTCCTGATTGATCTAGGGCCTCTCGTAGTCTCTGATGATCCAGCAGATCAAAGGCTGCCGAGAGGTCCAATAAGATCAGCAACACAGTTTTGCCTTGGTCGAAGATGCTAAGCATTTCTGTTTGCAGATCCAATAGTGCGGATTCCGTGCTGTGGGCTATCCTAAAGCCGATTGTTGAGAATGTAGTAGATTGTTGACATCCACAAAATCCTGAAGTTGTTCGGTGGTGATCCTGTCCAGTATTTTTAATAGGAAGTTGCCGTTTTTTTATGATGCAAACACTGCTTTCTTGCAAGAACTGGCTTTGCAGCAAAATCTTTGGATCTATCTGGTCACTAACTGCGCACGGACTATGAACGGCCACAAACCGCAGCACACAAATAACTGCAAGCGATAAACATGGTAGACGTGCCAAATGACATAATACAGCACTACTAAAAAACCTACTAAATGAGTGAAAGAGGAAAAAGCACAGACAAGATTTGAGGCATGGGGCCTCATTACGACCATGGTGCTAATGGGTTAATAGTGCCGTAAAAGGCTGCGGCGCCGTTAACCCATTAGCGACTGATTCTGAGGTCCCTTTGCGGGACCAGACCTTAACGGCTGGTCTACACCAGCCGTTAAAGTAGGGCCCCGCAAAGGGACCTTGGTGCTAAGTACGGTACCGCGATTTGCGGTACCGTACGTAGCGCCTTCCCCATTCCCATTGAGCCCTATGGGGCAAAAATGGGAATGGGGAAGGGCCATGGAGGAAGGGGGAATTACCGCCCCGCCAACCTTGTAATGGGGTGGTAATTCCCCCTTTCTCCATGGCGGAGTCGATAAATTACCGGCATGGACCATGGTGCTATTAGCACCACGGTTTTCCGCCTGGGTCGTAATGAGGCCCCCAGTCTTCAAAGTGGTTAATGATTTAGTCACCTTGTACTTGGAATGACCATCAAGATTGACACGGTTTGTTGGAACGGATGTCATAGAGAACCAAACCCCAGTAACCAGTTACTCACGGGAGGCAGGATAAACCTGCCATGTTGAAGGGAATGTTAGAGATGGCAAAACAAGATTGATAATATGGAAAATGGAAAAAGTTGCAAAAACTATGATTTAGTTCAATTGGAATGTTCAGAGCAGGCACAATCTTTTTTTTGGTAAAACTTTATTTAACAGCAGGCAGATATGTTGAAATGCACAGCATGTAGACCACGGCACATTCTTAGTATTGTATACATGAGCTTGGCATTGGTTAACTGTCTCCAATTTAGCAGATTTGATCTATGTGGCCTGTACACACGAGAACCGTAATACATTAGAGGTCCACATCTTCACCGCTCCCTGCTCCATTGCTTGTCCATGCAAGATAGTCCCAAAAGGGTCCTCATATATCGTTTGCCATGCATCTTGTTACAACAATTGGAGTATATCCCTGTTTTCTTTCATTCACATATGTTAGCGCCACAAGTCATTCTTCCCCGGTAGGGCTACCTAGCATTTCCAATATTTGATTATACATTTTTTAATGATTATAAAGCTCAGACTGAAGAATCTTCGTATCAGCACAGAGACCTTTCCAATGTCCCCCAGGAGGTACTTAGGAAGAGAAGGCACCAGAGTTACCTGCACTATGTCATACAAAACATTAGGCACTTCAAGCCAAAACTGAGTAACTAGTGGGCAGCCCCAATACATGTGAGTCTGCCTGTGCCCTTCTAGACTTTACACATTCATCGCTAACGTTGAAGGCGAATTAGGAAATACGCACTGGTGTATAGTCGAGTTGGTTCAGTACCTTAAATTGTATTAGTAGTAACCATAGATTAAGTGATACATCCCTCATAAATTGACACCATCTCTGCAATTGGTCGTCCATTATCTCATTGTTTAAATCGGTCTCCCTCCCACTTGTGCCGTTCCCTGTAAACTGATATCTGTCCTTCTTGACATAGTTGGTATTGCCTGGATACCAGCCTCCTGGCGTCTCTGCTGGATGCCACTGCTTCCAAGCATTTGTTTGTGTGTGGTTCTCGTGGAAAAGATGGCCATTGACGGTGAACCGCTTCCCTTACTCTGTAACACTGTAGTGTCTTAATGGGACTGTCACCTAGCTTTGCTGTAAACTCTCCTGGCATCACAAACCGCCCTTCTAGGTGCAAGTCTCATAGGGCCACACACTTGTCAATATCCCATGACCTTTGGATGTGAAGGTCAAATGTTGGGGGGAGTCCTGGGCAGTACCACAAAGGAATCACACCTAAATATGGGGTGGCCACCCCTAATCATTTAAACAACCTCGACCATGCATTCACTGTCGTCCTGACCGGGTCGAAGGTAAAGGAATCAGCGTGTCGGTTGCCGAGCATGGCTGATCTTATAGTCGTCCAGCCGCACTGTAGGTTTCCAGAGCTTGATGTATTGGGCCAGGGGATGAGGTATAACAGAGCCCGGTATATTGTGTCTGTGCTACAATATAATGTAACTCGAAGTCAAGCGCTGCTAGACCTCCCTTGCTATACGGTTCCACTAACCCCTCCCAGCTCATCTGGGCCACCTCCTTGCCCCACACATAGTCTATAGACAGGGATTGTAGATTAGTAAAAAAGTATCTTCCGGGCCATATCGGGATTGTGCTAAAGAAATACAATAATTTATGGAGTACCATCATCTTGAGCAAGAACAGCGGCCCATACAATGACATTGGCAATCAGGCACAAAGTTGTAGTTTAGTGGCTAAAGCGTCAAGATAAACCTTGTGATTGTCGATATATAGGGAGCGGTGTGAACAAGATACCACCACGCCCAGGTATTTAAATCTGTTATGGACCCACCCGAACTCCATCAAATCATCAGGCTCTGGCGTGTTATCTGTCAGCGGGAACAGCTCTGACTTGGCTTTATTTATCTTCTAGCCAGAGTAGTATGTGCATTTATGGACCTACTCCAATATTGGTCCCATATTCTTCTCCAGATCCCAGATATATAGTAGGGTATCTCTGCATACAGAATATGATTTGTGGTGGACGTATTTGGATCGCTCTATGACTATGGCATTCACGCATCAGTCATGCAAGGGGCTCTATTGTTAACACGAATGACAATGGGGACAGGGGACACCCCTGACTTGTCGCTCTCCCCATCCGAAAGGCGGTTCACAATCGGCCATTAGTGTGGACCTTAGCATCAGGGGCAGTATACAGAAGCTGCACACAGCATATAAAGTATTCACACAACCCCATGTTTCGCAGGATCCCGAACAAAAATGTCCACTACACAGAGTCGAAGGCCTTTTCCACGTCCAAGGTGGCAGCAACTGCCCTGGGCTGCAGGTTCATCTGTGATAAAATGCCAAAAAGCCTGCGAACATTTAGCACAGTCAAACAATCCAGAATCATTCCCAACCGGTCCAGATGAACTAGCGTTGTCATGTGCGATAGCAGCCGGGTGGCCAAAACTTTCACAAATATCTTTACATCTGTGTTGATCAATGACAATGGATTATACGAGGCCATGTCCTATAGTGGTCTGTACAGCTTCCACAATACAGTTATGATAGTCTCAGACAGGTTTTGTTGTAGCCTGCCCAATTCCATCGATTCCTACAATAATTTCAACTTTCTTGGTGCATGTGTCGAACCTAATTCTTTATACCATTCAATGTCCAGGCCATTAAACCCAGCGCCTTCCCAGAGGCTAGTGCTTTTATTGCATCTGCCACCTCTATCACCGTAACTGGCAAATCTAGGGCAAATAGTGCCTACGCAAATAGACCAGGGGGAGCAATGTCCTCAATATATCAATTAATCTCGTCCTCCGAACCCCTGTCTATGTTAATATATAGGGTCTTGTAGAAGTCTAGAAATTCCTCATTAACAACTATGTCGGTAGTCAGCATGTTCCCCAACCTTCCCTTAATCCCAGTGATATGCTGTATTCCCTTCTCGCCCCGAACCACACTGGCCAGGAAACATCCTGGCCTGTCAGATTCTCTGTGCCTGAGAAGTTCTCGCCATGCAACGGACCTCCTTATCTGCCAGATCTCGGAACTTCATTATGTATCGCTTCATCAGACCCAAAAGTGCCCTATCATTTGTGGTGCCTTACTCATTCTCCGGGTGCCTGAAATGTACTTCAACCTCATGCATGTCAAGACAAACCTCCCTTAATACCCTGGTGGTCATGGACATAATTTCTCCCCTCATCTATACCTTAAGGGCCTCCCACACTGTGGCATAGTGGAGTACAGATTGTTCATTTCTCCCAGAGAAATCCTCAGTTTTTTCCTGCAATGAAAGCCTCAATTCGTCGTCCTGCATTATTGAAGGGGCCATCCTCCACAACGGTCAAGGCACTGCAGACCCCTCCCACATTAACATAATCTCAACTGGTGAAAGATCAGAAAGGGTCCTTGGGTGGATCACACATCCCGCACTGTGTCGCCCTGGTACTGGATAGTAGCCAATAGTTCATCCTGGACTGCGCATCACAGACTGCTGAGTAATAAGTGTACTCGGTCACTCCAGACTTCTACCAACTGTATCTTAGTCATAAGCTAGGTGACAATGCGCGCTGCCCCGGTCAGACTATGATGTGTGGTTCTGGATCGATCCAATACGCTATCCAAATCCCCTCCGCATATTACCGGGGCAGTTACCCCTTTCAAAAGTATCAGAGCCCGGTCTCCATAGAAAGCTGGGCCATCTATATTTGGCCCATATGTGTTAAGCAATACCACCATCGTGCCCAGGAGCCTCCCCCACACTATCACATAGAGACCATGCAGGTCAATGCTTCTTTTTTCCTCTTGAAAGCACAATGCCCAATGTATTAAAATGATCACCCCCCTGGCTTGTGTCGAGTATTCCATGTAGTATCGTTGGCCTCCCCATTTGGGTAAAAACTCCCTGTTCAGTGGCCCTCACATATGCATTTCCTGAAGCATTACTTTTCTAGGCCGGTGACGGTCTAAATATGTGAGAATCTTCATTGTCTTAATGGGATACCCAGACATTCCAGGTCATTAATTATACATTTTCACTTCTGTCTGTCAGTGGAACTTGTTATGTACACTTGCCATCCCACCAATAACTGTGGGTCATACCAATTGTGCTTAACAAGCAACACATCTGCCAACTTTTGGTACATAATTCCCCTCTTTCTCCACTCGCCTGATCCTCACTTGCAAACCCGGTGTGCAACACACCAACCTCAATCAAGGCCTACCCCACTCAACACATCCCCCACCCTGATGATGTAGCCCCATTTCACTCATGGAATACGCCTGGGGTGTGCTGCGAACAGCAAAAACGTAAACATGACAGCCAAGTGGCACCCGCCTGTCGTTTCTCGAACATTAGATTTGGCTGCCATCTAAATATCACTACATGCAGAATTGCTCAATCGTGTGAGTTCCAGCTCAGTCTCCCGGATCATTCAGTGCCCTTCTCTCTCCCGGACCAGGGTGTGGTTGTTATTGCGCTCTGGTGGCAGAGGTGGGATAGTCACCTCCCCATAGGCAACAGTGTCAGACTTTCAAAGAAATGTGTATGACCTTCATGTTGTATCCGCAGTTTGGCTGGAAACATGAGGTCATATGTGACATGTCTGTCCCTGAGCTTTCTCTTCACTGGGTCATATGATCGTCGCTGTATCTGGACCCTGGCTGCCAAGTCTGGATAAATATGCACATTGCTGACCTCATATCGAAGTGTGCTCTGCTCTCTAGATAGTTTCAGGATGAGGTGCCTGTAATTTAACAACCTCACAATAATTGAGGAGGGGCCCCTGGCTTGGGGACTGGGGCGAAAGTGTGGTGCGCGCATTCAACCAGAAAATGTGGGGAACATTTTTCAGCTCCAAACAAGGCTTGTAACAGACTTTCTACAAATGGCTTCATAGGTCCCTTACATGCTGCCTCGGCACTTTGACTATGCGCACATTATTGCATCGTGAGCATGACTCAAGGTCTTTGCATTTGCCCCGGATCTTTGTCAATTCTAGCTGCAGGGTCGATATGGCTTGGTCATGCTACCCCACCCTATCTTTCACCTCTCCGATCCTGGTTTCTGCCTCATTGATATGGCCACTTTCTTTTTTCAATTTGGATTTCAGAGAGCCAATGGTCATCATTATGTCATCCAGTTTGACATTGACAGACATAAAGCCATTCTGCCTAGCAGCCATCAGTTGATCTTCATGGGTGTCTGCGGACATTGCTCCCGGGTCAACGCTTTGCCTGGGTCCCCTGTCCTGGGGGTCCTTGCTGGGTTGTTGGTGAAAGAATCCATGGGGCCCTGCTTCTTCCCCGTGCCCTTTGTTATGTCTTCTCTCAGTGTTGATGTTCCCTTGTGTTGTCGCCAGTGCACTAGTTGTGGGATGTGCCCAATAAAGCCTGAGCCACCTTCGCCCTCCAATGTGTCCACGGATATCATGGATTATAAACCTCTTCCCAAGTGATCCCAGTTATTAGCAGCCAATCAGGCTACTAGCTATTTATTCAGGAGTACTTAACAGTGCTGGTACTTCAGCACTGTGTTTTAAGGATGTATTTCTTGATGGTCTTGCACTGATCAATACGCCTCCAATTGTCTCCATACAGTTCTGAGAGAGGACTCTCAGGTCAGACCTCTGGGTCGCACTAGGACAGGGAGCTTCACGTACTGAGCCAAATGCTGATCCGCAGGTCAGGATATTTCATATGGCGAGACCTCCAGATCCTGTCTTCCCAACTCCACACTCATTATACCGGACCTCACAGTGTAGCGAGGTTCTGAGATGTACCATCCATCTTTATGATATTGCATTGTCACCCTCCTGCTCTTCTACTTTTTTCTGATCACTTGTGGGTTGTTATCTCAATACAGCTTGCCTTCACCTCACAGCCTCTAGTAATGGTGATATGTTACAGTGCCAACCATAAATTCGCACCAGCATCACAGTGTTTCCAATTTTCTCAGCTCAGGGATATCAAACGCAATAGCAAAAGTGTCCCTCCAAAAGATTCAAAGTACTGGCCTCAATATGGATGGTAGCACCTGCACTCCGTGTTCCAACCACCAGGCCCCACTTCAACTCAGGGTCAGACCTTCAGGCATCTAACATTCATCTGTCACTCACACTCTGCCCTCCCCATATCCTATTCTGTCTCTGGGGCCCAAAGAACTTCCTCGCCACCATCACCACAACGATATGTCGGCTGCAGCACCAAAGGGGGTGCCATCTGCAAACAGTGAGTAGGCAGGGGGTGAGAGAAAGATCCCTGAGTTTCTTGCTGGCTGCCGCAAGTTAACAAATCCTCAAACTACACAATATACCCAGAGTCACCAGAACCCAGAGAGAGGTGTGAGCCTATCAATGTTTTTATCAACAAGATTCTGACAGTCAGCTCCACATTAATGGCTTCATATTCTCTGACCCCTCTTCCTATATCCCCCTCAACTCTCATCTCTCCTCTTTCATCCGAGGACTTTTCGTACCTGCTTGCCTTCTTAAAACTGTGCTCTTACACAACATCCTCCATTCCATGATCTGTATATAACATGCGTTTACTGCTCTTCCAAGATAATCAACATCTCACTCAATGGGGGTGTACTTACAGATGCCTGAAATAATTCACCCTCGACCTGGAAGACATAGCAAAGTACCAGATGATCATGAGCCTCTCATTTATCAGCATAGTCATCGAAAAGGTAGTTGCTAATGAACTATTTGCAAAATTTGAGCAATTAGGTTTGCACTGGGATTACCAATCCAGGTTCCATCCCAAATTCAGCACAGAAAGAGCCATCATCCAGGTGGTCACCAATACCCTTCAGTAAGGGGACTTTTTCCTGCTATACCTTCTAGACCTCTCAACCTTGTTCAAATTGGTTGACCATTAAACAGGGATCTATGTGATTATTGCGACAGCTGAAAATAGCGACTTCTTTTTTTTAACCCTTTACACATATATATGCTGGGGAGACCCCCTGCAAACCACCAATATTAATATTATACCCTAAACCCCCCCACATATATATGTGGTGTAAGGGGGTTTTTCAGCTGTTGCAATTCTCAGGTCGACATTTTTGTATGATTCCTCACACAGTACTCTTGCACACATGTTGGAGCTTTCTGACACATACTCAAAGGATTCACATCATACCTATGTGGTAGACACCAGACTTCTCAGAAAGGTTCCCTTAGGTCTGAATGTCGTCACACCACATATGGCGTCTCTCAGGGTTCTATTCTCTCCCAATCATCTTTAACCTCTGTACAGAAATATTGGGATCACTGTTAGATGACCCCAGCATCGCGATATATTAGTGGTCAATGCCTCACAAGATACTGCTCCCCTTTGCTCATGTATTCAATCATTCGAACATGGATGACAAGTGCCTATTTATAACTTAATCTCACCAAGACCTAATTAGTACACTTGGGCCACCCCTCCAAACAGGTACCTACTCAAAGATGGTTGGTTGAAATGGTTTTGGACTGGTTTAACGCTCACTTAACCCACTCAGCAAAATCTCTAGACTTCATTGTGGATAGCAGTCAATCCTTCGAATAAGACATTGGGCCTCATTAGAACCCTGGCGGTATGGGATTAACGGCGCCGGTAGATCTGCTGCCGTTAAACCCATACCGCCGCATTACGAGGTCCCCTCGCGGGACCCGCTCTGGATGTCTGGTTTTACCAGATGTCCTTTGCGGGTGCTGCGAGGGGACAAGCATGCTAACAACGGGCCCGTCATTAACAGGCCCGTTATTAGCGTGCTCCCCATTCCCATTGAGCCCTATGGGGGCTCAAATGGGTATGGGGATGGTCCGGGTCCGGGTTCCCTGAATGGGGAAATAAAGGGTCCTCCAAAGTCGGAATGGCCCAGTATTTCCCCATTCAGGGACCACGGATTCGAGTTTGGAGGCAGCCATGCCCTTATAAAGGGCATGGCTGCCTCCAAACTCGTAATGAGGCCCTTTGTCCCTCAGTATGAGGTTGTCAGTAAAACCAGCCAGTAGGCATCAAGCTACCACTGACCCCCTAACACTGTTTCCGCCACCTGACTCATGATGCAACCAGGATATCATGAGCAGCGGCCGGAACAGTAAATCCCCATTTGTGTGGAGTCCCATAGGGCTCCACATGAATGGGGACTATGAAGCACCGGCACCATTGCTAACAGTGCCGAACCGGTAAATGCCTGAACTCTGCAGTTTGGTACGTTGCTACCGTCACCCTTAGTCCAGACCGCCAAACTTGTAATGAGGCCCTTTGTGAAAGAGGATAACATTCCTTGGTTTCATTCCTCTTGTAGGGGTCTGGGAAAACCTGGATGTACCAGAAGATCCGGTGTGCCCTCCCACTGAATTTGTGACCTTGGACACATAAGGTAGAAAAGAGACTATTGTTGCTATGTACAACATATTATGCCCTGAAACAAATTGTATTTAGGTTTTCCTTTGTTTGTGCTTTAGGAGATTGGTTCTCACAATCAAATACATACAACATATGTGCTTTTGAAGCAGGTGTCCAAACTGAATGCAATGGATAGAGAGCAAGGGTCAATAATCTCGAAATGTCCATTAAGGACAATGTTTCTGTAGGGGATCTCTGTCTTTTCCACCTACAACCACTGCAATGTATTGTTTTGTTATAATGCCTCTCCAGCTGCCCATTATGGGGAAATTCCTCCAACAACTATTACTTTTTATAGCTTCTCTGCTATCAATCTCTACCTACATTTAATACTCATGCATTTGTTCATCCTTTTATATTAAACACGGTTTAAGAAAGTATGCACATTTTAGGCTATTCATTCCAGGCAGTAGACAGGGCCACTTTCATAGTCTGCATTGATTGAACATTATTGAACCATACATTTGATTATGGACAGTTTTACAGAATAGTTCAGAATATAGCAAAGACAATTCTTTGACTATTCCATTTCCCCAGTTGTGGGCTTGAAGAAGAGTGGTCAGATATATTTTGTTTTCTCCATTTGCCTACAATTCATTGCAGATCATGAAGGTATCATATGAATATGTTCAGATACCTCGTTGCACCAAGATGGTTCTGGCTTCCCAATCATGACCTTTGAATGACACTTTACAAAAGCAGGAGATTACACGTAAACTGTACAAGCTTTACACAACATATGTGTAAAATTTAAAATAGCTGTACAGCCTCAAGGAACCACACCATTTCAACCTATGAATATGTAGTTTATCTCATTATCAATACTGAAAAAGTCAATGCTTTTAGCACAACATCACACTCCCCTGTGCTCACAATCGTCAGACTCTATTTTTACAAATGTGTTTCATATGAACACCCCCTTTTTATTATTGAAAGAAGAATAAAAATCTATGATGTTTCATTACCCATAATTCACCATTTGACTTCTTGCCCCCTTGATTCTTCAATTCAGCCAGGAACTCAAGACACCGCTCTTCAACAAATGGCTCCTCCTTAACACCTGGGCCAAACCCCTACACTCCCCAAATAACATAACACTTGAGCATTTGCTCCCCAGTTTCCACCTCTCATTCCCTGTAGATCCATTGCTGTCAAATGTCTCCCCTCCCTATTTCTCATTTCTAGCTCACCACTCCCTTGTAGTGATCCCTTTCATTCTGCTGCCATCTCCTTGTGTACTTCCCCTCAAGACTTGTAAACCACTCTTTCACTTCCTGAAGCTAGGTCCTTTCCCAATAAAAAAGGGGAAAAAATGTATTATGGTATTTATTGAGCAAGGACCTACTCATATTAATAATAATAATAATAATAATAATAATAATAATAATAATAGCTCTTGGATATGGCATCAGTATTATCATTAATTTTTAAATTACAGGACACAATACAACAATTACCGTTTTTGAAACACTCTAATCATCGTATTCCTAAATGATTTTGTATGTGAATTAATGTATTATTTCCTCGTCGTAGCTTTTGTGCTTTTCTTTCACCCATTGTTTTGTGATTTTGAAGTATACACCTTGAAGAAGTACTTACATGAAGTCACAATTCCAATTAATTTTACCATTTTCTGAGCATATTAATTTTATTTTAATTCAAGGATTCAGAATAAAATACTTTCTGAGCATTTTTAATTCAAAATGTAATTGTTTTGCACATAATTGTTTTTTTGTGCCTTTTTCCTCTGCTAGGATACATTACATTATAATTCGCAGTTCAAAGCTGTATCTGCCTATCCCGGGAGGATAGCTCCACGGCAACGTTCTCGTCTTGACAACATGAAGCAACACAGGTTCGATCCCCGGTCCGCGCTTAGCGTTATAAATACGCAACTAAGACAAAAAAAAAGAAACTACTACGCATCTAAAAAGCAAGCAATTCCTGTAACAGCGCCTCGATTCCTGCAGCTGTGTGAGCGCTTTAAAAATGCAAAATCAATAATGCAAACAAAATCACAGTTTTATTTTGTTACTATTGTGACACTCAAAATAAGTGTGATGTCACTTGACGTAGGGTGTTTGGTATCTCCATATTGTGTTATGTTAATTCTCAGTACACATACATGTATATGAACACTCGTACTACCTTTGTATAAGGCAGGGACCTTTTTCCTGAGTGTATCCAACAGTTACATTTCTTAAATTCCACCCAGTAGAACCCATTGAAACCAGCACAGTGTATTTTCTCTGTAAGTATCTACCAAGCAGATAGCAACACATATCTCAAATGTGAGGTTCTACTTTCTCCAGAAACTCTGAACCCAGTGTTTGCAAATGTAGAACATGAGATGATGCTGAAGTTACGATTTTGCATCACATATCGTTAATACAGTATATACAAATGTGTCACCAGAGAATTTCGGACATGGAGAATTGCAGTTTTTGTGAAATTAAGTGGTCTAAAACCTGATTGGTGAAAAAGCAGAAGACTCTATGAGCTAATAAAGCCAGAGAGCTGAGATGGACTACCTTTTCCAGATTGTTTATAGAAATAGCGAGAAACTGGAGCGAAAATCATAAGGTATGCGGTATTGAGAGTGTGAATGCTTATTCAAGGAATAATTGAGGCAGGGATGAATTCAGGAAGGAAAATGCAAGATGATAAAGCAAGAGGTTTGCAGAGGGCTATGATATTAGTAATCAGTGATTAATAGACTTTGGGAATGAACTGACAAAGCAGCAGAGGGGTGACCTTCAGAGAGAAAAAGACTGGTTCTGAATTAGAAATAGATAATCCAGCTGCCTTGTCTGTTTTTAGATTTGCCGCTAGTCCAAACACGAGAGAAGTGGCTCCCATTTTAGCAATTTATCACATTAAGGTCCTATGACTTTATTGGTTGCAGGACTGTGTGGTGGATCACAATTTGACAAAATGCAAAAGGCTCAGAATAGTTTCATTCTCCATTTCTTTGGAAACCCCAGTCAACATCTACTTACATCATTCATTTAGAATTGTAGATGCTTTAGACATGTAATTGAATAAAGGTATGATATGTGTACTTGTCTTTTGTTTTGTCTAAAGCTACAATCCAACATACATATAATTTCTTTAAAAATGTGCTGTCCAGTGATATTGTGAGTAGTATTCCTGGGTTAAAATATCTAATGCACGTTCTTATTAATTTAAATATTAAGATATGGTGGGAGAACCAAGACACCATGCCCAAGGCTACTAAAGCTGTACCTACATGGAGATAGAGAGGGAACAAGTAGGGGAACAATGTACAGTGGTCAATTATCCTCTGTCCTTGGAATTATCCACTGGTTTGTCTAACTACTTGACAACAATACATGATTAAAAACGATGTTACTACTTAGCCCGGTAATATTTGGGCTGTCTTCTTCAATGGTCAACAATGGTTAGATGGCACTTGGGAGGGTGGGGGGTGGCATTGTCAACAAATGTGCATTTATTTTAACATGGTTGAAGAATCTGTTATTCATTTTATTTGTTTTTATGGCTTTTTGTCAATTGACCAATTAACACAGATGCTCAATATCAAGTTGCACCTTTGTATTTTCTTTCCATGCCAGACTCAGTAACTTGTAAAATTATGGAAATGTTTTAAAAGACAGTGTTTTGTATTGGAAACAACTTCTTAACTAGTTTAATGGGACTGCCAATATGCCAAAATATGGCGCACCTGCTTCTGTATCCAATGAATAGCAAATGGTTTTAATATGTTTATTATATTCCTTTTATGGAACTTTTGAATTCTGAAATGTAGCTATTCAATTAATCAAGATGGCAGTACAATGGGGTTACACTCTGTAGCTTTTGTTTACTTGATCATGTTCCAGTGACCTTCTACTTTCAGAGTCACTGTACTTTTGGGATGGCCTTGATCTCTGGATCCAATGGCGAGGCTGGAGATAGGAAAGGTAAGAGAACACTTGGAGCCAATTACCAAAATCCTGTTATTTTCTCTGCATCATAGGTTAATGGTAAATGACATGTGTAATTTCATTTATTGGAGATATCAGAGAAAATGAGTATTGAACAAAGGCTGCCAGTGAACTAATGACGCTTATAACCATGCACTCACCAGAGTCTAGTGGCGTCTCAGGTTCACCCACAGTGTGAGGGTAAAGGAGATGGGTACAAATAAAACATCCAGTAGCCTCCATGTCCTTTGGACCACTGGCTTTAAGGAGACACAAAAACAGCACAGTTAGGTATTTTGTCCCTGAAAAACGTTGGCATTGTTTACTATATAACCACTCCTTTCCAAACCACTGAAAGCATGAGAGTTTACTTTCTACTGTTGTGTGACGGTAGCTCTGCAGTGGCATTCTTTACTGAAAGAGGACGATGCTTGGATTTCCTGCTCTTAATGTGATGTAGACTTTGCGAGTACTTTACAGGTCTGAGACCTGCTTCATCCTTTCACAGTTTGCCTCCCTGATTTGGGGTCACAGTGTTTCATTTGATTCTGCTCAACGAACATAATTATTATGGATCCCCAATAGGAATCAAAGAAGGCTAATTACAAGGTTATATTTTAATTATCTGCATATTAATTGCACATTGACTTATAACCAAACAAGGAACTTTTAACAGTGCATTTGTCTGTGTTAGTGTTATTATACCAAAATGCTCATTTACATTTCTCTTTTCTTGCCCACGGTATTCATAGATGGACTTAAACCTTTAAGAATGTTGCCTTAAATTTACCTATTTATCATGGGCACATTCATAATGAGTTAACTGGGCTGTAATGACCTTGTGAAGTTGAATGCTGATAACTAGACAAATAGCCCACATCAATAATCTAAATTGCTGATGTAATAAGTTACACTTGGTTGTATTATAATACATACTACTCACTATGTGGAATTCATTTGCTAACACAATTGGGCCTCATTATGACTCTTGCGGGAGCCGTGCCTGTGAATACCGGCACGGCTGCTGCCGGAGTCATGAATTTTCCAGCACCCGGCAATGGGGACTTACCGGGACATTACAGCCCTGCTGGTCCCGGTAATTCCCCATTGCCAGGTGCCGCAAAATATTACTGCCCATTCCCATTCGAGTCTAATTGGACTCAATGGAAATGGGACATTCATGGATGGTGCTGATGCATCCGTCAAGGTCTACGAGCGGCGGGCTGAAAGGCACCCGCTCGCAGAACTCGTAGTTTGCTGGTCTGGAAATAATGGTACCGGCAAGCTTATCAGTACCATTGTTTCCAGACTGGCAAACTTGTAATGAGGCCCATTATTGAATTCAATTGGTTAACTTCACATATGTAATTGTTTGTTGTCTCTTACATACTATAAAATTAGTGTATAGCTTTTTGCCTTGCTTTTTTAATGAACATGATTTATTGTATAATGTATTCTGTATTTGCATTTATGGATAATTAACCAAAATAGAGCTGAATGACTGACAACATGTACGAGTTGTTGATTGCGAAGCATGGGGTTATCTTTCCATCACCTTTTCCTATGAGATCATGAAGGTAAAGCCAATACACCTCCTCCTTAGTCCAACAGAGGCTTGCAAAGAAGTGTAGACAAAACCAGATCAGGGAAAACGCTAGTCTGAAAAAACGTGTTTGCAGAACAGGAAGCAAAAGGGGAGACACTGAAATCTAGTCCTCAAGAACTAGTACTGAATAGGAATCAATGCAGGGGGAAGGTCCTCAGAACTAAGAAATGGATGATGAAACCCCAGGAAACTGAAGAGGTGAAGATACCAAAAAACAACAAATGTAGGACAAAATCAAACCAAGCAGACACCCGGGAAAACGGAGAATCGAGTACTGCGGTATCTCCAGGTAAGCAAAGACAGAGGTTCCCCAAGACACTGTGAACGTAAAAAAAAATCTTAATTTTTAAAAAATTGTTAGGCAAAAGGATTTAGTAGTTTGCTTGCAAGGCAAACTGACAGCATCCTAGCCATTAACCCATTTTCAACCAATTAACTGGCCCCACCAGGCACATCTGTAATTGTGATGTTCTCTCAGGCACCTGAGCCTCGAAGATTCGAGAAAGCACTTACCAGGAATTCTGGCACACTAACTCCCATCTAAAACACGAACCCTTTTGTATTCAATCACAGTCCGTCATTAATGTTCATGCCATGTGACAACCTGTGATATTAAATGTATAGATAAACATGGCTGCTCACGTCTCATCCTCCTCAGACTAGGGGTGTATGGCCTCCACCCCCTCTAATGATTTCCAACACTGATGAGTGGCTTCTTTTTCTCTCCAGCTTGAGCCAGCATTATCCATTGACCTCCGTTCAATGTCCTTGCTCTCGTGCTCCCAGGCTGGTGGACAGCTCAGAGTCAGCAGAATTGGTGCACATGCACAGTCCAGTTCATACTACCCAGCATTGCCTGCAGCCAGTAGGGTGATAGGGGTGCTCTAACCGACAGCTGGGAGCGAAAAGACAAATACTAAACACTTGTGCGATAAAACAGGATGACGTCATGATGGAGTGGTGGGGGCGGGTGGGTGCATTTTATGACCTAAAAAGGAAAACCCTCATTCTCAACCTTCTTTCCATGTAGTGCCCATAATAAGCATTGAACTTACTTGCTTTATTGACTTAGGCATGTGTTTTCTGCCACTTCATTTCCCCTTTAAAAATATGCATCAAGCCAGACAAAGTAATGGACACATGAAGGGACCAGCTGCCCTTTCCAACTAACATCACAAAGAGTTTTAATTATTTTTATTTATATGTTTATATTGCGCTGCAGCCCGCAGGCATCAGAGCGCATTACATTAAGACAGACTAAAATATAGAAAACAGGACACGGCGGGGGCCACATAAAACAGGACAAAGAGAGATGTAGGGCTCACTGAAGAAACTAAGGTAAGCTCCTATTTGAAGAGAAGTGTCTTTAATTGTTTTCTGAAGAGTAGGTGGGTGGTTTCCAATCTCAGTGTGGGAGGTAGTTTGTTCCATTTAAGGACCGCTTTGGTCGTAAAAGCCCTACCTAATCCTTTTGCTTTTTTTGTTGGAATAACTTGGATGAGACCAGTTTTGTTTGATCTCACGTTGCGGTTTGATTGATACCACGTGAATAGTTTTTTTAGGTAGATTGGCGCTTTTCCATACAAACATCAATGTACTAGGGTAAGGGCTTTAAATATGATGCGTTCCTCGATCACCAGCCAATGTAGATCGTTTCTGTCCTTTGTGACATGTTCTCTTTTAGGTTTACCGGTGAATGTTCTAATAGTGTTGTTTTGGATCACTTGGCACTGTTTTAGACATTTGCTGCTGGCTCCCATTAGTAAAGAGTTGCCATAACCCAATCGGGAGAGAATTGTGGCTCTTGCTATTGTTGTGCTGTTTTGTAGGCTCAGCAAGGGTCTGATTCTTTTTCAATAGTTTCTGATGATATTGACAGTTCCTCTTGAGGTAAGCGGTGTGGGCTTCTGCTCCTAAGGATGCCTGTAGATAAATGCCTAGTGTTTTCACTTTATCTGCTATAGGGATTTGAGTCTCTTTGATCTTAAATGCTGTGTATTGCGGACTTAGTTTTTTTTCTGCCATGATATGATCCAAATATCATGAGCTCTGTTTTGGTGGCATTTAAGCACATCCAATTGTCCTTCATCCAACTTTCGGTGATGTTATAAAGTCTCGAGAGTTTTTCGCTGTCTTGTTCGTAGTTACCACTAAGTTCAAACACCAGTCGGGTGTCGTCAGCGAAGTTGGTTAAAAATATACCGAGTTGGGTTAGCAGTGAGCATAGGCAACGCATGTATTAATTGAACAGTAAGGGGGAGAAGCTTGCGCCTTGAGGGACTGCACAGTCAACTGGTTTTGGTTTAGATGAATGTTTCCCCCAGACAATCTTAGACTGCCTGTCCTGTAAAAAAGATGACACCCAGTCTATGGCCTCTTTAGAGGAGTTTCCTGATTGATCTAGGGCCTCTCGTAGCCTCTGATGATCCAGCAGATCAAAGGCTGCCGAGAGGTCCAATAAGATCAGCAACACAGTTTTGCCTTGGTCGAAGATGCTAAGCATTTCTGTTTGCAGATCCAATAGTGCGGATTCCGTGCTGTGGGCTATCCTAAAGCCGATTGTTGAGAATGTAGTAGATTGTTGACATCCACAAAATCCTGAAGTTGTTCGGTGGTGATCCTGTCCAGTATTTTTAATAGGAAGTTGCATTTTTTTATGATGCAAACACTGCTTTCTTGCAAGAACTGGCTTTGCAGCAAAATCTTTGGATCTATCTGGTCACTAACTGCGCACGGACTATGAACGGCCACAAACTGCAGCACACAAAAAACTGCAAGAGATAAACATGGTAGACGTGCCAAATGACACTACTAAAAAACCTGCTAAATGAGTGAAAGAGGAAAAAGCACAGACAAGATTTGAGGCATGGGGCCTCATTACGACCATGGTGCTAATGGGTTAACAGTGCCGTAAAAGGCTGCAGTGCTGTTAACCCATTAGCGCCTGATTATGAGGTCCCTTTGCGGGACCCGACCTTAACGGCTGGTCTACACCAGCCGTTAAAGTAGGGCCCCGCAAAGGGACCTTGGTGCTAAGTACGGTACCGCAATTTGCGGTACCGTACTTAGCGCCTTCCCCATTCCCATTGAGCCCTATGGGGCAAAAATGGGAATGGGGAAGGGCCATGGAGGAAGGGGGAATTACCGCCCCACCAACCTTGTAATGGGGTGGTAATTCCCCTTTTCTCCATGGCGGAGTCGATAAATTACCGGCATGGACCATGGTGCTATTAGCACCACGGTTTCTCCGCCTGGGTCGTAATGAGGCCTCCAGTCTTCAAAGTGGTTAATGATTTAGTCACCTTGTACTTGGAATGACCATCAAGATTGACACGGTTTGTTGGAACGGATGGCATAGAGAACCAAACCCCAGTAACCAGTTACTCACGGGAGGCAGGATCAACCTGCCATGTTGAAGGGAATGTTAGAGATGGAAAAACAAGATTGATAATATGGAAAATGGAAAAAGTTGCAAAAACTATGATTTAGTTCAATTGGAATGTTCAGAGCAGGCACAACCTTTTTTTTGGTAAAACTTTATTTAACAGCAGGCAGATATGTTAAAATGCACAGCATGTAGACCACGGCACATTCTTAGTATTGTACACATGAGCTTGGCATTGGTTATCTGTCTCCAATTTAGCAGATTTGATCTATGTGGCCTGTACACACGAGAACCGTAATACATTAGAGGTCCACATCTTCACCGTTCCCTGCTCCATTGCTTGTCCATGCAAGATAGTCCCAAAAGGGTCCTCATATATCGTTTGCCATGCATCTTGTTACAACAATTGGAGTATATCCCTCTTTTCTTTCATTCACATATGTTAGGGCTACCTAGCATTTCCAATATTTGACTATACATTTTTTAATGATTATAAAGCTCAGACTGAAGAATCTTCGTATCAGCACAGAGACCTTTCCAATGTCCCCCAGGAGGTACTTAGGAAGAGAAGGCACCAGAGTTACATGCACTATGTCATACAAAACATTAGGCACTTCAAGCCAAAACTGAGTAACTAGTGGGCAGCCCCAATACATGTGAGTCTGCCTGTGCCCTTCTAGACTTTACACATTCATCGCTAACGTTGAAGGCGAATTAGGAAATACGCACTGGTGTATAGTCGAGTTGGTTCAGTACCTTAAACTGTATTAGTAGTAACCATAGATTAAGTGATACATCCCTCATAAATTGACACCATCTCTGCAATTGGTCGTCCATTATCTCAGTGTTTAAATCGGTCTCCCTCCCACTTGTGCCGTTCCCTGTAAACTGATATCTGTCCTTCTTGACATAGTTGGTATTGTCTGGATACCAGCTTCTTGGCGTCTCTGCTGGATGCCACTGCTTCCAAGCATTTGTTTGTCTGTGGTTCTCGTGGAAAAGATGGCCATTGACGGTAAACTGCTTCCCTTACTCTGTAACACTGTAGTGTCTTAATGGGACTGTCACCTAGCTTTGCTGTAAACTCTCCTGGCATCACAAACCGCCCTTCTAGGTGCACGTCTCATAGGGCCACACACTTGTCAATATCCCATGACCTTTGGATGTGAAGGTCAAATGTTGGGGGGAGTCCTGGGCAGCTCCACAAAGGAATCACACCTAAATATGGGGTGGCCACCCCTAATCATTTAAACAACCTCGACCATGCATTCACTGTCGTCCCGACCGGGTCGAAGGTAAAGGAATCAGCGTGTCGGTTGCCGAGCATGGCTGATCTTATAGTTGTCCAGCCGCACTGTAGGTTTCCAGAGCTTGATGTATTGGGCCAGGGGATGAGGTATAACAGAGCCCGGTATATTGTGTCTGTGCTACAATATAATGTAACTCGAAGTCAAGCGCTGCTAGACCTCCCTTGCTACACGGTTCCACTAACCCCTCCCAGCTCATCTGGGCCACCTCCTTGCCCCAAACATAGTCTATAGACTTTGATTGTAGCTCAGTAAAAAGGTATCTTCCGGTCCATATCGGGATTGTGCTAAAGAAATACAATAATTTAGGGAGTACCATCATCTTGAGCAAGAACAGCGGCCCATACAATGACATTGGTAATCAGGCACAAAGTTGTAGTTTAGTGGCTAAAGCGTCAAGATAAACCTTGTGATTGTCGATATATAGGGAGCGGTGTGAACAAGTTACCACCACGCCCAGGTATTTAAATCTGTTATGGACCCACCAGAACTCCATCAAATCATCAGGCTCTGGCGTGTTATCTGTTAGCGGGAACAGCTCTGACTTGGCTTTATTTATCTTCTAGCCAGAGTAGTATGTGCATTTATGGACCTCCTCCAATATTGGTTCCATATTCTTCTCCAGATCCCAGATATATAGTAGGGTATCTCTGCATACAGCGATATGATTTGTGGTGGACCTATTTGGATCGCTCTATGACTATGGCATTCACGCATCAGTCATGCAAGGGACTCTATTGTTAACACGAATGACAATGGGGACATGGGACACCCCTGACGTGTCGCTCGCCCGATCCGAAAGGCGGTTCACAATCGGCCATTAGTGTGGACCTTAGCATCAGGGGCAGTATACAGAAGCTGCACACAGCATATAAAGTATTCACCCAACCCCATGTTTCGCAGGACCCCGAACAAAAATGTCCACTACACACAGTCGAAGGCCTTTTCCACGTCCAAGGTAGCAGCAACTGCCCTGGGCTGCAGGTTCATCTGTAATAAAATGCCCAAAAGCCTGCGAACATTTAGCATAGTCGAACAATCCAGAATCATTCCCAACCGGTCCAGATGAACTAGCGTTGTCATGTGCGATAGAAGCCGGGTGGCCAAAACTTTCACAAATATCTTTGCATCTGTGTTGATCAATGACAATGGCTTATACGAGGCCATGTCCTATAGTGGTCTGTACGGCTTCCACAATACAGTTATGATAGTCTCAGACAGGTTTTGTTGTAGCCTGCCCAATTCCATCGATTCCTACAATAATTTCAACTTTCTTGGTGCATGTGTCGAACCTAGTTCTTTATACCATTCAATGTCCAGGCCATCAAACCCAGCGCCTTCCCAGAGGCTAGTGCTTTTATTGCATCTGCCACCTCCGTCACCGTAACTGGCAAATCTAGGGCAAATAGTGCCTACGCAAATAGACCAGGGGGAGCAATGTCCTCAATATATCAATTAATCTCGTCCTCCGAACCCCTGTCTATGTTAATATATAGGGTCTTGTAGAAGTCTAGGAATTCCTCATTAACAACTATGTCGGTAGTCAGCATGTTCCCCAACCTTCCCTTAATCTCAGTGATATGCTGTATTCTCTTCTCGCCCCGAACCACACTGGCCAGGAAACATCCTGGCCTGTCAGATTCTCTGTGCCTGAGAAGTTCTCGCCATGCAACGGACCTCCTTATCTGCCAGATCTCGGAACTTCATTATGTATCCCTTCATCAGACCCAAAAGTGCCCTATCATTTCTGGTGCCTTATTCATTCTCCAGTTGCCTGAAATGTACTTCAACCTCATGCATGTCAAGACAAACCTCCCTTAATACCCTGGTGGTCATGGACATCATTTCTCCCCTCATCCATACCTTAAGGGCCTCCAACACTGTGGCATAGTGGAGTACAGATTGTTCATTTCTCCCAGAGAAATCCTCAGTTTTGTCCTGCAATGAATGTAACGCTCACCTGATTCCCGCAGAGGCGCCGGTCTTGACTGGGTGAATGCCGTATCTTCAAAGGTGATGTGTAACACACGGTTGGCTCTTTGGGCTGGACCTCTGTGCACTGTATGTCTGACTCGAAGAGTAAGATGTCTGCAGATAGAAAATATGGGATTAATGAACTGGGGTTATTGGGTGCCTCTCTCCTCTTCCCTTTCTCTTCTACTGTAGAACCCCAAAGGTTAACGCCCTCACCTTAGGTAAGTGAACGCCGAGCTCTCCATCTGCCTCGGAGCAGGGTGCCGTAACCAGTTTCTTCACTGGATAAGGGTGCAGGCCTCTTGACCTCAGAGGACTGCTGTCCGTCGTTAACTGCACGAACGGTAAGTTCTGGGCACTTCAAATGTCTTAAAAGTCTTTTGTAATGATATCTCTTGTTTTGCAGGGTTCCGGCGATGGCGGATGGCGGGCTGATGAGAGTTGAGGATCGAACCCGCGTGAGGAATAGAAGCGCCTGGAAGCACGTAAGTAAGCGCTTGTAGCCTGCTTCACGATGCGCACTAACTGTCCCTTTTATCTTGCAGGTACAAGTTCGGAGCTTTAGAGAAGCTGAAGGGTGCTGGAATACCCACTGGATTCGGCGTGGGAAGGAGTCTTTCAGATGCGGGATGCAGCGCCGAAGGCCTCCGGAGCGTGCAAAGAGCTGGTAAGCTTTTGTCTTTCAGATGCCGGAATGCAGTGCGAAGACCTCCGGAGCCTGCGAAGAGTAGGTAAGCCTTTGTCTTTCAGATGCCGGAATGCAGCGCGAGGCGTTGGTGACAGCCGATGGACCAGGTAAGAGATGCACTGCCACTGAAGACCGTAGTGCTAACCTGTTCTTTCTTTGTCTTTACAGGTGCTGCTGAAGACTGGATTCCAGGATGGTAAGCCTTTGTTCCCTTAGGCCCAGGATCAGAAGCAGAAGACACGATGAGCGTTCTGCTGCAGAGAATGCAGAATAACACAAAGCAAGATTCATCCATCGGGTGTGCTTTAAATAGCCTCCTGTAGTGCTTAAGTGTCTCCTTCCACAGCCACGCCTAGGTAAGAAAAGAGTTCCTGCTTTCCAGAAGAGTTCCAGTGTTCTGAACCTAGGGAGTGGCTCCTGCCCCACCCAACAGGAAAAGTAGTCCCAAACAGAAGAGGATCAGGGGTTCAAGTGGCAGGTAATTAAGCAGCATGGTCTGCTGCAGGTAAGTCCACCCAAGCATTATGAGCCCGGCGCTTCCAGCGCTGGGACTGGGCATCTTTATGAGCATGGTGCCACTGGCGCCAGGACAGGGTCCAAAAGGTCCCAATTGGGACTGGCTGGCACTCGGAACCGGGGTTATGGGTCTGCTTCCAAGGGAGTCGGGCAAGTCCTGATCTTTTGGAAGCAGAGATCATGACAGCACCCCCCCTCAAGGCCCCTCCCAAACCAGGCTTCTCCGGGGGTTTGGGCTTGTTAGGAAATGTTCGATTAAATCTTTTGATTAGACGAGGCGCGTGGACATATTCTGCAGGTTCCCAGGATCTTTCTTGGGGACCGTAGCCTTTCCAGTCAATCAGGTAAAATAGTTTAGATTGGGAGATCTTGGAATCCAGGATGCTTTTGACTTCACACTCGAGTTCTCCATCAACTAGAATAGGTTTTGGAGATGTAGTTAGTCGGGTTTGAGGTTGCACGGGTTTTAATAGAGAGACGTGGAAGACTGGATGTATCTTCATGTGAGGGGGCAAGTCCAACTTGACCGCTACTGCATTTACTATGGTAGTGATGGAATAGGGACCAAGGTATCTTGGGTTGAATGTGTGTGGTCCTTTTAGAGGTAGATATTTGGTGGATAACCAGACTTGATCTCCTACTTGATATTGGGGGGCTTCCTTCCGATGTTGGTCTGCTCCTTTCTTGTATTGTTCTTTAGCCCTTTGAAGGTGAGAAACGGCTTCCTTAAAGGCTTGGGTGATTGTAGAATGCAGGTGGTCTACTGCTGGTTTTCCAAGATCTTGGAGTGGATCCAACTCCGAGGTTCGAGGGTGACTACCGTATAAAAGAAAAAACGGGGTCTTCCCAGTTCCCGAGTGGACAGAGTTATTGTAGGCATATTCGACTATCCAAAGGATATCTTTCCAAGTTTTTTCAGTTTGTTGTAGCATGCAGCGCAAATACTGTTCCAGAGTTTGATTGGTCTCTCGGTTTGTCCGTAGGTTTGAGGGTGGTGGCTGGTCGAAAGTCTCACATCAATTTGAGCCGACCAACAGCAACTTCGCCAAAAATGAGAAATAAATTGACTACCTCGATCCGAAATTAGAACTGAAGGAAAACCGTGCAGTCGGACGATGTTTTCGAGAAATTCTCGGGCCAGAGTTGCTGCTGTTGGTAAGCCTTTGAGTGGAATGAAATGCGCCATCTTGGAGAATAGGTCCACGATTACTAGGATCGTATTGTATCCGGAGCATGGAGGTAGATCGGTGATGAAGTCCATAGAAAGTGTATGCCAAGGGCGAGGCGGGATGTCAATAGGGCGTAAGAGGCCGGCTGGTTTTTCCTTTTGACTCTTGTTTTGGGCGCATACTCCACAGGACATTATAAAGTCTCTGATATCTTTTTTCCAAGACGGCCACCAGAAGTAGCGCTTGATCTTTTCCGAGGTCTTGGTCATACCGGGATGTCCTTCCATTAAAGAATCGTGATAACAAGAGATTACCTTTTTCTGTAAATCTGTGCTGGGCAGGTATAACCGTTCTTGGAAATATAATAGGTTGTCCTTCACCGTAAAGTCCTTTCCCTGTAGATGCCAATTCTGTATGTCTGCTGGAGTTACCAGTAGCCTGGCTTTATCCTTAACTTCCTCTATGGATTGTGTGGCGATTACACCTAGAATTCTTTGTTCGGGAATGATAGGTACAGGTTTAGGATTGATCAAATGTTCTTCCACTCCCATCCGAGAAAGGGCATCAGCTTTACCGTTTTTTGTACCAGGTCGATAGGTAATTATGAAGTCAAACTCGGCAAAGAATAGTGCCCAACGGAGTTGCCTAGAGGATTGAGCTTTTGCGGTTTTCAAATATTGCAGGTTTCGGTGATCTGTAATCACAGTAACGGTGTGTCGGGCCCCCAGAAGATAATGCCGCCAAGCCTTAAAGGCGGACTTGATAGCTAGAAGTTCCTTATCAGTAATAGTGTAATTGATTTCAGGAGGCGAGAATTTGCGGGACCAAAATGCCACGGGATGCAACTGATTGGTTACTGGGTCCTTTTGTGATAGAACTGCCCCCATGGCAAGGCTCGAAGCATCAGTTTCAACGATGTAGGGGAGTTCTGGGTGAGGATGTTTTAAGATCGGTGCAGAGATAAATCTAGTCTTCAAATTCTGGAAAGCTTGTTCCGCCTCGGTAGACCATTCAAAACGTTTGTTTTTCTTTAACAAGGCGGTGATGGGCTGGACTATTCGAGAGAATTCGGGGATAAACCTGCGGTAAAAGTTAGCGAAGCCTAACATGCTTTGAACACCTTTTATGGAGGATGGCGATGGCCATTTGAGAATTGCATCGACCTTCTTTGAATCCATACGCACTCCGCTAGGTGATAATATGAATCCCAAGAATTCAACTTCAGTCACGTTGAAAACACATTTTTCCAACTTAGCGAAAAGTTTGTGTTGACGCAATCTCTCGAGGACCATTTTCACGTGTTTCCGATGTTCAGTTTCCGATGAAGAATAAACGAGGATGTCGTCAATGTAAACAACAACACACACATCTATGAGCTCTCTGAGGACATCGTTCATAAAATATTGAAAGGCGGCCGGGGCATTGCAAAGTCCGAAGGGCATGACCTGATATTCAAATAGCCCATACTTGGTGCGGAAGGGTGTCTTCCATTCATCGCCCTCTTTTACTCGTACCAATTGGTAGGCTCCTCTAAGATCGAGCTTTGTATATATGCATGCTTTTCTGACTTGGTCCAGGAATTCAGAGATCAAAGGTAACGGATATCTATTCTTAACAGTGATCTGGTTCAGGGCGCGATAATCTATACAAGTTCTAAGGTCCCCTTCTTTTTTTGGAACGAAGAACAAAGCTGAGGAAGCAGGGGACTTGGAAGGACGAATAAACCCATTCGCTAGGTATTGATCCAGGTATTGTCGGAGGTGAAGATTCTCAGGCTCAGTGAGGGCATAAATTCTACTACAAGGAGGAGTAGATCCAGGTATCAGGTCTATCTGGCAGTCATAAGACCTATGAGGAGGTAGGGAGTTAGCCTGATCCTTCCGGAAAACATCTTGGAATTCTAGGTATTCAGGAGGTAACTGGGGAGCCTCCGAGGAAATTGCTGCCAGTGCAACACCAGGTCGAGGGTGACAAGTAGAGACACATTCTGGAAACTGAACCGTTCTTGCTCGCCAATCGATCTGAGGATTGTGCTTCTCTAACCAAGGAATTCCTAGAATAATCTGGAACTGAGGGGCCTTGATCACATTGAACACGATCTTCTCGTGGAGTCCATCTTGACTTACTAACGTCACTTCTTGGGTGGTATGCGTTACTGGTGCGGAGGCTATCTCCGTACCATCCACCGTAGTAATGATGTCCTTTACAGCCTTTGGACAAAGAGTCAGATTCATCCTCAAAACCATTTCATGATCCACATAATTGCCGATGGCACCGCTGTCGACGTAAGCTTCAATCGCATGTAATCGATCCGGATGTTCAGGGCTAATGAGGACCATAGGTATCACGAAATGCGAGGTCACAGAACTGGTTTTAACGCTCGGCAAGAGGACCTCTATTCTTCTCGGGCGAGGTCGTTTCCCTGCTCAGAGTTTTTGACCCTGGTAACTGCAGCTCCTACTGCCTTCTTGGCTGGTTTCACCGGACAGTCTCGAAGAAAGTGCCCCGAGTTTCCGCAATAGAGGCATAATTGCAGCTGTTTTCTCCTTTCCCGCTCCTTTTGTGTTAGTGGTCCTTTCAGGCCCCCTATTTGCATGGGTTCCCCGGAGTCTACTCCTTTGGTTGGAGTTGGTGGTTTGGAAAATACTCGAGCATCAAACTTGGAACGATCGGCCTTCCTGTTCTGCAGTCTGTGGTCAATTTGAACGACTAAGTCAATATAGTCCGAACAGTCTTGCGGGGGATTAACTACTTGGGCTAACACATCTTTGAGCTCTCCACGTAGACCTCTATAAAACAGCGTAATCCTTTTGTCCTCAGGCCATCGAGTTTCCACTATCAGTCTGTTGAAAGACGCAATATAAGCCAAAAGGTCTTGATTACCCTGTCGCAATGAAAGGAGCTCATTGTCCAAGGCCTGCCCCATTGAATGTCTTGCAAACAGTTTTTCCATACTGAGCTGAAAAGCTTGAAAATCATGGAGAACCGGATCATCTTGATTAACTAGAGGGATCGACCAGTCTGCCGCATTGCCACTAAGGTACGAAAGCACGAAAGCTACCTTAGCTTGATCAGTTGGAAAGGCTGCTGGCCGGCATAAGACGTGCAACCGGCACTGATTAATAAATACTGCAAACCTCTTTGGGTCACCAGAAAATCGTTCGGGCAGAGCCAGAGGTACATTCCCAGGTAGGTTGATCTGCACTGGGTTCGTAGAGGATGTTGAAGGAAGATTTGCCCCTGATGCGGGTAACGGAGTTTGTCCAGCTTGTGACTGTAGCAGTTGTCTAGCGAGATCGTCTGTTCGCTCCTTGGAAATAATCAGTTCCCTTCTTAGAGCATTCGTTTCCTGATGGGGGGATGCACTTCTGCTCTTAGTTCCCCAAGTAACTGGGCTAGCTGGTCGGTATCCGAGGTTTCCATAGAGCCTGGGTGGGAGTTTTGCGGTAGGCTTTGTGTTCTGTAACGCTCACCTGATTCCCGCAGAGGCGCCGGTCTTGACTGGGTGAATGCCGTATCTTCAAAGGTGATGTGTAACACACGGTTGGCTCTTTGGGCTGGACCTCTGTGCACTGTATGTCTGACTCGAAGAGTAAGATGTCTGCAGATAGAAAATATGGGATTAATGAACTGGGGTTATTGGGTGCCTCTCTCCTCTTCCCTTTCTCTTCTACTGTAGAACCCCAAAGGTTAACGCCCTCACCTTAGGTAAATGAACGCCGAGCTCTCCATCTGCCTCGGGGCAGGGTGCTGTAACCAGTTTCTTCACTGGATAAGGGTGCAGGCCTCTTGACCTCAGAGGACTGCTGTCCGTCGTTAACTGCACGAACGGTAAGTTCTGGGCACTTCAAATGTCTTAAAAGTCTTTTGTAATGATATCTCTTGTTTTGCAGGGTTCCGGCGATGGCGGATGGCGGGCTGATGAGAGTTGAAGATCGAACCCGTGTGAGGAATAGAAGCGCCTGGAAGCACGTAAGTAAGCGCTTGTAGCCTGCTTCACGATGCGCACTAACTGTCCCTTTTATCTTGCAGGTACAAGTTCGGAGCTTTAGAGAAGCTGAAGGGTGCTGGAATACCCAATGAATTTGGCGTGGGAAGGAGTCTTTCAGATGCGGGATGCAGCGCCGAAGGCCTCCGGAGCGTGCGAAGAGCTGGTAAGCTTTTGTCTTTCAGATGCCGGAATGCAGTGCGAAGACCTCCGGAGCCTGCGAAGAGTAGGTAAGCCTTTGTCTTTCAGATGCCGGAATGCAGCGCGAGGCGTTGGTGACAGCCGATGGACCAGGTAAGAGATGCACTGCCACTGAAGACCGTAGTGCTAACCTGTTCTTTCTTTGTCTTTACAGGTGCTGCTGAAGACTGGATTCCAGGATGGTAAGCCTTTGTTCCCTTAGGCCCAGGATCAGAAGCAGAAGACACGATGAGCGTTCTGCTGCAGAGAATGCAGAATAACACAAAGCAAGATTCATTGAAACACCTGTGTATAGGCGCGTTACAAATACCATATCATATCATATCATATCATATCATATCCACCGGGTGTGGTTTAAATAGCCTCCTGTAGTGCTTAGGTGTCTCCTTCCACAGCCACGCCTAGGTAAGAAAAGAGTTCCTGCTTTCCAGAAGAGTTCCAGTGTTCTGAACCTAGGGAGTGGCTCCTGCCCCACCCAACAGGAAAAGTAGTCCCAAACAGAAGAGGATCAGGGGTTCAACTGGCAGGTAAGTAAGCAGCATGGTCTGCTGCAGGTAAGTCCACCCAAGCATTATGAGCCCGGCGCTTCCAGCGCTGGGACTGGGCATCTTTATGAGCCTGGTGCCACTGGCGCCAGGACAGGGTCCAAAGGGTCCCAATTGGGACTGGCTGGCACTCGGAACCGGGGTTATAGGTCTGCTTCCAAGGGAGTCGGGCAAGTCCTGATCTTTTGGAAGCAGAGATCATGACAATGAAAGACTCAATTCGTCGTCCTGCATTATTGAAGGGGCCATCCTCCACAACGGTCAAGGCACTGCAGACCCCTCCCACATTAACATAATCTCAACTGGTGGAAGATCAGAAAAGGTCCTTGGGTGGATCACACATCCCGCACTGTGTCGCCCTGATACTGGATAGTAGCCAATAGTTCATCCTAGACTGCGCATCACAGACTGCTGAGTAATAAGTGTACTCGGTCACTCCAGACTTCTACCAACTGTATCTTAGTCATAAGCTAGGTGACCATGCGCGCTGCCCCGGTCAGACTATGATGTGTGGTTCTGGATCGGTCCAATACGCTATCCAAGTCCCCTCCGCATATTACTGGGGCAGCTACCCTTTCAAAAGTATCAGAGCCCGGTCTCCATAGAAAGCTGGGCCATCTGTATTTGGCCCATATGTGTTAAGCAATACCACCATCGTGCCCAGGAGCCTCCCCCACACTATCACATAGAGACCATGCGGGTCAATACTTCTTTTTTCCTCTTGAAAGCACAATGCCCGATGTATTAAAATGAGCACCCCCCTGGCTTGTGTCGAGTATTCCATGTAGTATCGTTGGCCTCCCTATTTGGGTACAAACTCCCTGTTGAGTGGCCCTCAGATATGCATTTCCTGAAGCATTACTTTTCTAGGCCGGTGACGGTCTAAATATGTGAGAATCTTCATTGCCTTAATGGGATACCCAGACATTCCAGGTCATTAATTATACATTTTCACTTCTGTCTGTCAGTGGAACTTGTTATGTACACTTACCATCCCACCAATAACTGTGGGTCATACCAATTGTGCTTAACAAGCAACACATCTGCCAACTTTTGGTACATAATTCCCCTCTTTCTCCACCTGCCGGATCCTCACTTGCAAACCCGGTGTGCAACACACCAACCTCAATCAAGGCCTACCCCACTCAACACATTCCCCACCCTGATGATGTAGCCCCATAACACTCATGGAATACGCCTGGGGTGCGCTGCGAACAGCAAAAACTTAAACATGACAGCCAAGTGGCACCCGCCTGTCGTTTCTCAAACATTAGATTTGGCTGCCATCTAAATATCACTAAATGCAGAATTGCTCAATCGTGTGAGTTCCAGCTCAGTCTCCCGGATCATTCAGTGCCCTTCTCTCTCCCGGACCAGGGTGTGGTTGTTATTGCGCTCTGGTGGCAGAGGTGGGATAGTCACCTCCCCATAGGCAACAGTGTCAGACTTTCAAAGAAATGTGTATGACCTTCATGTTGTATCCGCAGTTTGGCTGGAGACATGAGGTCATATGTGACATGTCTGTCCCTGAACTTTCTCTTCACTGGGTCATATGATCGTCGCTGTATCTGGACCCTGGCTGCCAAGTCTGGATAAATATGCACATTGCTGACCTCATATCGAAGTGTGCTCTGCTCTCTAGATAGTTTCAGGATAAGGTGCCTGTAATTTAACAACCTCACAATAATCTAGGAGGGGCCCCTGGCTTGGGGACTGGGGCGAAAGTGTGGTGCGCACGTTCAACCAGAAAATGTGGGGAACATTTTTCAGCTCCAAACAAGGCTTGTAACAGACTTTCTACAAATGGCTTCATAGGTCCCTTACATGCTGCCTCGGCACTTTGACTATGTGCACATTATTGCTCGTGAGCATGACTCAAGGTCTTTGCATTTGCCCCGGATCTTTGTCATTTCTAGCTGCAGGGTCGATATGGCTTGGTCATGCTACCCTACCCTATCTTTCACCTCTCCGATCCAGGTTTCTGCCTCATTGATATGGCCACTTTCTTTTTTCAATTTGTCATCCAGATTGACATTGACAGACATAAAGCCATTCTGCCTAGCCGCCATCAGTTGATCTTCATGGGTGTCTGCGGACATCGCTCCCGGGTCAACGCTTTGCCTGGGTCCCCTGTCCTGGGGGTCCTTGCTGGGTTGTTGGTGAAAGAATCCATGAGGCCCTGCTTCTTCCCCGTGCCCTTTGTTATGTCTTCTCTCAGTGTTGATGTTCCCTTGTGTTGTCACCAGTGCACTAGTTGTGGGATGTGCCCAATAAAGCCTGAGCCACCTTCGCCCTCCAATGTGTCCACGGATATCATGGATTATAAACCTCTTCCCAAGTGATCCCAGTTATTAGCAGCCAATCAGGCTACTAGCTATTTATTCAGGAGTACTTAACAGTGCTGGTACTTCAGCACTGTGTCTTAAGGATGTATTTCTTGATGGTCTTGCACTGATCAATACGCCTCCAATTGTCTCCATACAGTTCTGAGAGAGGACTCTCAGGTCAGACCTCTGGGTCGCACTAGGACAGGGAGCTTCACGTACTGAGCCAAATGCTGATCCGCAGGTCAGGATATTTCATATGGCGAGACCTCTAGATCCTGTCTTCCCAACTCCACACTCATTATACCGGACCCCACAGTGTAGCGAGGTTCTGAGATGTACCATCCATCTTTATGATATTGCATTGTCACCCTCCTGCTCTTCTACTGTTTTCTGATCACTTGTGGGTTGTTATCTCAATACAGCTTGCCTTCACCTCACAGCCTCTAGTAATGGTGATATGTTACAGTGCCAACCATAAATTCGCACCAGCATCACAGTGTTTCCAATTTTCTCAGCTCAGGGATATCAAACGCAATAGCAAGAGTGTCCCTCCAAAAGATTCAAAGTACTGGCCTCAATATGGATGGTAGCACCTGCACTCCCTGTTCCAACCACCAGGCCCCACTTCAACTCAGGGTCAGACCTTCAGGCATCTAACATTCATCTGTCACTCACACTCTGCCCTCCCCATATCCTAGCCTGTCTCTGGGGCCCAAAGCACTTCCTCGCCACCGTCACCACAAGGATATGTCGACTGCAGCACCAAGGGGGGTGCCATCTGCAAACAGTGAGTAGGCAGGGGGTGAGAGAAAGATCCCTGAGCCTCTTGCTGGCTGCCGCAAGTTAACAAATCCTCAAACTACACAATATACCCAGAGTCACCAGAACCCAGAGAGAGGTGTGAGCCTATCAATGTTTTTATCAACAAGATTCTGACAGTCAGCTCCACATTAATGGCTTCATATTCTCTGACCCCTCTTCCTATATCCCCCACAACTCTCATCTCTCCGCTTTCATCCGAGGACTTTTTGTACCTGCTTGCCTTCTTAAAACTGTGCTCTTACACAACACCCTCCATTCCATGATCTGTATAAAACATGCGTTTACTGCTCTTCCAAGATAATCAACATCTCCCTCAATGGGGGTGTGCTTACAGATGCCTGAAATAGTCCACCCTCGACCTGGAAGACCTAGCAAAGTACCAGATGATCATGAGCCTCTCATTTATCAGCATAGTCATCGAAAAGGTAGTTGCTAATGAACTATTTACAAAATTTGAGCAATTAGGTTTGCACTGGGATTACCAATCCAGGTTCCATCCCAAATTCAGCACAGAAAGAGCCATCATCCAGGTGGTCAACAATACCCTTCAGTGCATCATAAAGGGGACTTGTCCTGCTATAGCTTCTAGACCTCTCAACCTTGTTCAAAATGGTTGACCATCAAACAGGGATCTATGTGATTATTGCGACAGCTGAAAATAGCGACTTCTTTTTTTTAACCCTTTACACATATATATGCTGGGGAGACCCCCTGCATACCCCAATATTAATATTATACCCTAAACCCCCCACATATATATGTGGTGTAAGGGGGTTTTTCAGCTGTCGCAATTCTCAGGTCGACATTTTTGTATGATTCCTCACACAGTACTCTTGCACACAAGTTGGAGCTTTCTGACACATACTCAAAGGGTTCACATCATACCTATGTGGTAGACACCAGACTTCTCAGAAAGGTTCCCTTAGGTCTGAATGTCGTCACACCACATGTGGCGTCTCTCAGGGTTCTATTCTCTCCCAATCATCTTTAACCTCTGTACAGAAATATTGGGATCACTGTTAGATGACCCCGGCATCGCGATATACTAGTGGTCAATGCCTCACAAGATACTGCTCCCCTTCGCTCATGTATTCAATCATTCGAACATGGATGACAAGTGCCTATTTATAACTTAATCACACCAAGACCTAATTAGTACACTTGGGCCATCCCTCCAAACAGGTACCTACTCAATAATGGTTGGTTGAAATGGTTTTGGACTGGTTTAACACTCACCTAACCCACTCAGCAAAATCTCTAGACTTCATTATGGATAGCAGTCAATCCTTCGAATAAGACATTGGGCCTCATTAGGACCCTGGCGGTATGGGATTAACGGCGCCGGTAGATCTGCCGCCGTTAAACCCATACCGCCGCATTACAAGGTCCCCTCGCGGGACCCGCTCTGGATGTCTGGTTTTACCAGACGTCCTTTGCGGGTGCCGCGAGGGAACAAGCATGCTAACAACAGGCCCGTCATTAACGGGCCCGTTATTAGCGTGCTCCCCATTCCCATTGAGCCCTATGGGGGCTCAAATGGGTATGGGGAGGGTCCGGGTTCCCTGAATGGGGAAATAAAGGGTCCTCCAAAGTCGGAATGGCCCAGTATTTCCCCATTCAGGGACCACGGACCTGGACTCGAGTTTGGAGGCAGCCATGCCCTTATGAAGGGCATGGCTGCCTCCAAACTCGTAATGAGGCCCTTTTTCCCTCAGTATGAGGTTGTCAGTAAAACCAGCCGGTAGGCATCAAGCTACCACCGACCCCCTAACACTGTTTCCGCCACCTGACTCATGATGCAACCGGGATATCATGAGCAGCGGCCGGAACAGTAAATCCCCATTTGTCTGGAGTCCCATAGGGCTCCACATGAATGGGGATTATGAAGCACCAGCACCATTGCTAACAGTGCCGGACCGTCAGTGAAAACACTGCCGGTAAATGCCTGAACTCTGCAGTTTGGTACGTTGCTACCGGCACCCTTAGTCCAGACCGCCAAACTTGTAATGAGGCCCTTTGTGAAAGAGGCTAACATTCCTTGGTTTCAGATCCCTCTACATGCCAAGATCAACCGTCTCGGAAAGACGGTGCAGGCCCTAATGATTTTTCATATTAACAACAACATACATGGCTACAGGCTACTCACCAGGTCCCCCTCCAAGCAACCAAGTATACGGTGCGTTCTCTTACCATTTCATGTCCCCAATAGTGGGCTTGGAGCAAGCACTCGATCCACTCGATTCAGACAGGCTGCACACCCCTAAGTGCCACTGCGGTTAAAAGCAAGGATGTGAAGAACAAGCTATCTGGTGTATTTTCTTTTCATTTTTGTTTACAATTCACTCCAGAGAATGAAGCTATCATGTGAATATTTTCATACACCTTTTATAACATGGATGTCCATGCCTTCCCAATCACCTCCTTTGAATACTACTCCTTGAAAAAGCAAGAGATGAAACGTTACTTGCGCATGCTTTATAATGCAGATGTGTATTGCTACCCAGTCTGCAAAGTCATAAGGAAACACATAATTTCAAAATATAAATTTTATCTGCACCGAGGCCACTATCTACATTTCAAACTGTTAATATTAAGGTCCCCCTTTTTATTATTGAATTAAAAATAATTATTAACCCACAATCCATCAGTTCACCAAAAATAAGTAACTAAAGCTGTGGTTCTTTAAATTGGGTAATTTTGTTTCGTGTGATAATTTTATTGCGACATAACATGATAACAGAGTAAGGCAACATTGTTATCATGTGATGTCCCAGTAAAATGATAGCACAATACAAAATGAACCCTTTTAAAGCACACCATTTCTAATTACTATTATTTATTGTGGTAGTTTTTGTGATTTTCTTTTAACCTTCATTTTATGGTTTTGAATAATAAAGATTAAGGAGTACTTACATGCATTTCAGCCTTTTCTGAACATTTTAACTTCATTTTAATTGAAGGGTTCAGAGAAACAGATGAATATCCATATCATTGTTAAGTCCAAATTTAAATGCCTTTCACATCATTATTTACATGTTCTTTCTTCCCTGCAAGGCCGAATTCCAGAATCCTTCACTAGGGATTAGTGATGCTTGTTCAAGGCCAAAGAAAACTCAGTTTCATTTTTCTGTTTATCGAGAACCTCCAAATTAGTGTGATATCACAACATATCTGGTATCTCTATGTTTTATCACATGAGTGCACAAGATACATAAATGTACATGAGGAACTGTTCTGCCTTTGCACAAAGAGTTTATTCAGCAGAGTTCCTTTCTTATATTGAGCCTAGTAGTGAGCATGTACCTACCATAATCCATTCCTTTTATGAGTATCCGCGCAGTGAATAGTGACACCCATTAAACATCACGTGCTCCTTTTTTTTAGGATTTGCTACAGCCATCGGCGACACTGTACCCGATGTAATCGACAATTTAAAAATACTGACGGGCGTAGCAGGTAAGATTGCACTTCACATACCTGTAATACAGCGTATAATATTCCTGACAACATGTTTATTATTCAAATGTAATCTCACAAATGAAAATAATACAGTCAGGGGGACAGACAAACACACACGCACAACTTATAGGGAACCACAATGCTTCAATATTCAAACAATCAGTTAATTTCAGTATCTTTACTTGTAAAAAATGTTTCTTACCCCATTTTGCTTGCTCATGGCCACACTATAGACAATCTAAACTTAGAACAGTTTCAACATCTAACATCTCCAAACTAGGTCACGAATACTCCTCTTTCATCATTGATGGCAACAATATCATAGTCTCTAAGGAGGTAAAAACCTTAGGATGCCACTATGTCATTCAACAGGCAACTGAAATCCCTCCCCTCCACTACAGCTTACACTTGCAAGCTTATTAGAGCTGGCAAGCCCTTCGTCTCCAATAATAGCTGCATTATACTGGCTAGAGCACTAATCCTCTCCAGATTAGACTACTGTAATGCTCTATACAGTAGCGCTAACAAAGCCAGTATCCAAAATCTCCAAATTCTACAAATCAACGCTCTCAGAGCCGCACTAGGCACTAACAAAAGAGCGCATATGACAGAAATAAGATGCCAGTTTAATTGGCTATCTACCCATAACAAAATTCAACTAAAATAGCCTCCTTGACACACAAAGCACTACACAACGCTGCCCCTAGCTACCTAATCAATAAACTGTCCAGAAAAACTTCCAGCAGGCCCACCAGAGCTGTCAATTCAAACTGCCTGGTGGTACCAAAATTTAAGTCCTCCAAGATCGGCGTCAACAGCTTCCCTGTGAAGGCCGCTAAACTTTGGAACTCATTGCCAAACTAGCTGAGAGCTGATCAACCTTATCCACTTTTCAGAAAGAACCTCATCACCCATCTTAATCTGACTGAAAACTAATCCCAGTTTAAACTACTGGACTACATGACACTTCACCCCCAGATTGTAAACTTCTGTATATTACTATGTAAATAACTTTCTTTGTAAATTTACTACATATGCATACCATTGTAGACTTCTGTATATTACGATGTAAATAACTTTGTTGAAATCTATTACCAGTACACTCTGAGCCCTACCTATTTTGTATTTACGTGTCAATGTATACTTTGTACCATTATGTAACTTTGTAAACTTTGCATACCCTTTGCTGCGCCCTGCTACGTCCGGGTCCGGTGCGCATTACAAATTTAATAAACAAACAAACAAACAAACAAATATGTCACAATTTACCCCTTTATTGGTGAAACTCGCATGTATGACCTGTTTCTTTATCCATAGTACATCATCATTCACAAATAGAGCAGAGAAACATACGAATAGAGTGACCACATTCTGAAATGCTTTGATATTGTAAAGCCACATATTTACTCTTTCAGTAGTTGCTTATTTAGGTGTCTTCTTTTATGTTCACATGTATGACTTCATGATATGATAAGAATCCACGACATTTCGAAATATAAAACTGCACTTTATCCAGGGACGTCATTTAGGGGTCGCCAGAGGTCACAACTGCGACCTCTGAGGTCTCCCTTGCGACCTCTGTGGTCACCCTTGCGACCTTTTTTTTGCAATGCAAGCTCATGGGTTGTGACCAGCACTATCTGGCTCTTTAGTTCTGGAGTGGCTGGCTTTCTCGTTAAAGCCCCTTAAAAAAAAAAGAAGAAAAGGTGTGTCACAAGTCTAACACTTTCAGCACTGACCCTAAATAAGAAAGATTAGGAATACCAAATAATGTGTCTTTCAGGAATTTTATACCATAATTGCTAGACTCATTAAAGGTTTATTTCAGGCACACTTCAGGTCAGGGGGTGAGTCACTGATTTAGTCTGTTCTTAAACGCCTCAACTCAGCCTTTCATCCTTCTGAGGTCGGTAAATGAGTACCAACACAGGTTGGGTGACATTGGGTGTATATTTTTTCTATATAAAGTGCTTAAGCGTAAGTGCTATATAATAACACATCATGATCATTTGGTCATGGACGTCTGCTTGCATTCATAGTAATTTGGTAATATGGGCCTATACACACTGATCTTAACGATACATATGGCGATCCATTCTTGTATGAAATACACATCATATTATAGTGATATCGTTACCATATTTTTTGTAGTGTACAATGAATGCTATGTAATAGCACTTCCTGTTTTGTCAATGGGTGAAAGGTCGCATTCCATCGCATCCCGCGATATCACTTCGGCGTGGTGTCAAATGACATCACTTCCTTTGATCTCACCAGGGGTCAAGGGTCGTCTGATGTCACTTCCGCTACCCCTGGCATTTTGGTGAAATGACATCTCTGACTTTATCACAAGGGGGCTTCCACCACCCTATAGTTAAGATAATAAAATCAATGTGCATTGACTTTTCCAAAGCTTGGCTGAAATGTTCCAAAATATAAATGTCTGGTAGGGGTCCCTCTCAACTGAACAGGTTGGCAAACATTGTTAAGTGGTTGAAAGGTTATTAAGAAAATAAAGCACACCTGTTTTGGACCATCTCTTAAACATGTTCCCATAGAGAAGATGCTTCTATAGAAACCCAGTAGCATACAAAACCACAGGAAAGATCTGCACCAAATTTGAAAGAAGTTGGGCACAATGGGTCTCATTACGAGGTTGGAGGTAATGAACCGGCAAGAAAATCCGGCACCTGCAAATGGGCAATTACCGGGTTATTCCGGCCCCACCGGACCCTGTAATTGCCCTTTTGCGGGTGCCGGTACATCCCCATTCCCATTTGAGCCCTATAGGGCTCAATGGGAATGGGGATGCCTGTAGCAGTGGCACGGTTCATTACCGTTCCGGTGCTACAGGCTTGCTGTGCTCGCAGATGCCTTTCATTCCGCCAGGCCAGGCCTGGCGGAATGAAAGGCACCTGCAAGCTCAACTCTGAGTTTGTGGTCCGGATACAACGGTACCGGCAAGCTTACCGGTATCGTTGTATCCAGACTGGCAACCTCGTAATGATATCCAATGTGTGGAATTCCTTTTTTTGGTGCAGTATAAATCTGCCCATTGCGCCAGTTCCAAAAAACATATATAAAATTCCCATGGTGTATTCCAGCACTGAGGTTTTTCTGAAATGAAATGCCGCCATTTTTGTATAATGCTCGATGCAAGTACACCCAAACGGCAATCAAGCGGAAAGCCAACAGAGAAAAGGACTAAAAACAATATTTCGATGGGGGGAGGGGAACCGTGGTTTGTTATTAGGGAGTAAGTGTTTAGGGGAAAAGAGGATTACAGGTGAAGTTGGAGAAGTTGGGAAGGGCTCACCAGCCTGCTTGGAGACAGATCATGTTAGTCATACTGCAGGAAGCCTGTGGGATTTGCATGGAATTCCTGCTGCAATGTTGCAAGACCTGTTTAGAAAAAACGACTTCATGTGATCCCGAAGTTGAAAGTTTATAATAGGAGAGTGTCAAGAAGGAGTTACACACTAGGAAGGAGGTGTACCTGGAAAGGATGAGGGGTGCACATGGGAAGTGGCAGTGGGATGGAGAAGACTTTTACTTTTTTTAATCTTTTCCCATTATTGTGGTAATGGGCAAACATGATATTACCACATCAATGATTACCACTGTAGTGGCATCTAGGTGTCTGATGTATTTTTGTACAGTAATCTGCCTGGGGAAACTACCTCAGAAATGAAAGGAGGGGGAAAAAGAGAATACATGGGCCACTAATTGTGGTACATTCTCTTTTAGTTGCATTTATACGATACGGACAGTGGCCATTGGATCTGGGTATTTAGTGGTACGGGTGATATCCAAATGCTGAAACATAGAGAGTGATCATGGCCTGGATGTAGGCTAGGCCAAGGTGTTTTTTTCTAATTGTGGCAACATGGGCATTTCAGCCACGTCCAGTGGACCCTGGAGGATATATAGAAATTAAAAACCGTTGAAATTCTATTTAAAAACGTTAGTTAAGACAGAGTTAAGAGGATCTTATTGATCACAATTAATTTCCTGAAGATAGTTCAGTCCAATGTTAATTGTTTTTCACATAATTATTTATTTTTCCTTTCTTCCCTACAAGGCTAAATTCCTGTACCCTTCATCACGTGGTAGTGATGCTTGTTCAATGCTAAATAAAATCACTATTTTTACTTTTTTTACTAATTATGAACCTCCTAATTATGGTGATGCCCCAGGGTATCTTAAATGCTCAAGATACATACATGTAATTGGGGAATGGTACTGCCTGTGTACAAGGTAGGAACACTGCAGCTCAGTTTATCAAGCAGAGTGTGTTTCTAATATTCAGCAGTGCCCATGAACCTAGCACAGGGCCTTGCCTATATACATATCGACTGAGTAAATAGCAAGTATGATGTGCTCCTTTCTTTGTAGGATTTGCTGCAGCCGTCAGTGGTGTTGGATATGGTAGTAGAAAAGTTGTTTGATGTTGTAGAAGGTAAGATTGTTTAACATATGTACTAGTGTACAATATGACTGACAAACAGTTACTATGATGAAGAGCAGGAATGAAGATGACCTGCATTTCTCTCAGGGTAATTCTTCATAATGCTTCCTTAGCACATCCTGATTTTACCTTGCTCCTTGAAACATTTGATAATAGGTAACTTAATGTTAAGTATTTCAATCCAGCGATACACTCTGGTCTCAGCCTAGTATGCAGCGCACAAATGAAATGCGTATTTTGTTATATATGTAGGTTCAATATTTGAGAGATACACTACTCATATCACACCCCTTTTTCAAATACCCCGGGTCACGGTGGACCAGGAACCAGGCTGGTGGGTAAAGGTAATATTTATTTATTTATTTAAAATTCAAGAAAATCATACACTTTTTAATATATGGGGCAGCAATCACCAATGTGGTGACAATAACAATAGGAATGTAGGCAATGCAGTTTTATCTGTAGTGATAGCTGATTTTCTGTTAATTGTTTTTTGGTTTGTTTTACATTTTCATAGAGGAGGCAAAGTTTTTGTACTTGAAACTTCTTGTGTTTCACTAAATGACTGTATTATCTGTTTTGTTTCAACTTTTTTTTTACAAATTCTACTAGAGATGGATGCTTATGTTGGACATTTTTATTTTCATTTGCTCCACTTGTAATGGTGTGTGATTGTGCATTGGGAACTACAACTAGTAGGGATAGGTATTCTTGAATTTATGTGCTACTAAACTGGGGTTCAGATGACAAAAAATAAGTAAGCTAGTGGTGTGGAAAAGTACAAATAGTAAATCTAATGTATACAATTGAAACAGTTGTTTGTACTATAATATGAAAATTGTAGCGGTTCAGTTGGGTAATTTGTGTGTCCAAAAATAGGAATTTGTGGGCAATTCTGGCTGTAAATTGCTGTTTAAGACATGGAGATTTTTGGACAAAATGGTACACAATCTCTAATTTTAGGCACAGAAATAGCTTATATTAACTTTACAGTATGAGTAATAAAACAAATATTATGGTGATATTCTACTTACATTTTTTCTTGAATTAACAGGTAACTTCTTAGTTCTTCTTTGTTCTTCAAATTCGGCTGCTTCTTTTCAGGAGACTGGTCTTCACTGAAATTGTAAAAGATTCAAATTATTAATTTTGTTTGTATATAGCGCTGTTTTTAATTTAGATATTGATTTTTATAATTGAAATCCTCAGCGCCTTCTTCAAAACCGTTAAACTAATTTATTTACATAAAATACATTGCATCAGTTCAGTACATATGATGTGCTCTTAATGAACAAATTGTATTGAATGACTAACTGTAGCAAAAAAAATATCTTTACTATGTCTTGTGAAATTTATAATATACCAGTGAATACCACTATTTCTGTAACTAAGCTGTTCTAGGTAATAGCGCCTCAATGTCATGTCTAAATTAAAGTAATTAAGTAAATAAATAAATAAAAACAAACAAATATGAAATTGTATAGTATTTTTTTTAAAGATTTAAACATAGATTGTGCTTGCATGCAATTTAGTTTGAATATATGTAGTGTATATATTTCATTTAAAAAATGTTAGTTTAACATTATTTGAGTGTGTGTGTATAAAGAAAGTAAATAGTGTAAAAGTTTATAAGTGATAGTTGATTTTAGGAAATTGAAAAAATACAGTAAATTCATTTTACAGATTACACAAGCTAAAAGTCTGTTTGAAAATGTGTTCATCTACTGTACAGAAAATATGCATACCTGAAGTTTGTGTTCATGCATATGGATATGCATGGAGCTGCAAGTAGAAATCTTGGAGACTTGTACAGTATTTCTGGTAGATGGTGCTTGCCAATGATATGACTCAGAGAGATTCACAGTACATTTGCAGTGCCTATTTATGATGATGCAGTTAGATGTAGAGGTCTTGAATGTGATTGGTGCATGGTCATGTGACTTCTTAGCTACATCCAATGAGGGAATGGCAGAGAGAGTGAAGTGGAAATGGTAGAAGTGCTGTTCATGTTACGATATGTCAGCGGACATGGAGGTAGTTCGCGGACATCGGGAGTTACATCCAGGGATTTTTGTGTTCAGAAGTCATGCAAATGAGAATGAGTACTGAAAGGGATTGGTCAGGAAAGTTTAGTGGGTGTGTTGTTCCAGAAGAGAGTTTCTCATATACTGTTTTTGCTGAGAGAACAACAGATAGCTATGTCTGTGTGTTTTAGGGAAAAGATTGTATGGATTTTGGGAGATTCATGGATATATTGGTTGAAGGTGCATGCAGAAAGCTGTGGAGTAGCTGTAGATCTTGGATTCCCACATGTGGAAGTACACTGGCATGGAGTACGTGGAATGAAGTGGTTGGACTTGCTACCTCTCTGTGCTACTTTGGAGACAGAGCAACATCCAGACATAATTGTAATTCATTGTGGAGGGAACAGTTTAGGACACTGGCATGGAGTACGTGGAATGAAGTGGTTGGACTTGCTACCTCTCTGTGCTACTTTGGAGACAGAGCAACATCCAGACATAATTGTAATTCATTGTGGAGGGAACAGTTTAGGACATGTGACTGGAATTGTTTTGCAATTTGCTATGAAAGAAGTACTTGGGAAGGTTATGGACATGTTTCCTAATTCTCAAGTGATATTTTCACGGATTGCACAGAGACAAATGTGGATTCGTTCTTCTTCATTTGGTCCACAAATGGAAAAAGCAAGGCTCAATGTTAATAAAGCTGTTTGTGCTTTTCTAAAAGATTTTGGCATGTCTTCTTTTCATAATGAAAATATTCTGTTTCGTAGTACAAACATTTTTCGCAGAGATGGAGTCCATCTTACTTATGGTGGCAATCAGATTTTTCTGAGAAATGTACAAAATGCATTGCGACCTTTTTTGGAATTACAACATCCATTTTGAAGTAGGTGTTAAGCATTTATAATTTTTGACTTACAGACACCTCCCAAAGGCTCTTTTCAGAGCCACCACTTCCTCCCAGAGAAAATTGCAATCTTTGTGATAGGGTAGCAACCCAATTTTTTGAATGTTTGTTAGGCAGAAACCTGTGCAGTTCCCTTGGGGAACACTGCAAAAGATTTAAGACTACAGGTAGAGCAGTAAACCCCTTTGGTAGCAGTCTGTACCACCCAGATTTACCTGGTAGCTGTGGCTGAGCAGTCAGACTTCTCTCAAGAAGAGTTAGGCAGTATGCAAAGTATACACAATATGTACCAAAACACAATAGCACAAGCAAACACTGACCAGAGCTTGGTTTCAAAAGAATATTGTTATTTATTTAAAAACACACATAAGTAAAAACACTCTAGCAACGAATATGGTAAAAAACACTTCAACACAGTTATAATGAAAGTAAATTCAATCCTTTCTCCTATCTAGACAACTCTAGGTTAACACCACTTAATTAAAACAGAGGTGAGTGCTTAACGTTAGATGACACTCTAGTAGTTTCCAAGAAAGGGAGAGAAAAAGCAGAAATAGGTTAAACACACCACTCTAAGGTCCAGAACACTTGCAATAGGCTTAAAGAAGCACAAAGTCACAGGTGAGCAAAAGTCACTAGGCAGGGCCCACTCTTAGAGTAGCCGGAGCGAAAAGGTGCCCAAGATCACACTGTTAGTTAGAGATTCAAGTCTTGCAAAGAGTCAAAAAGAGTTTTAGAGTGGCTCAGAAAGTTTAGCCAAAGTGTCCCAGGCACTCCCAGGTTCGAAAGCCGGGGACTAAATCTACCCCGTACAGTCGGTGGCAAGGGAAGCCAGGCGGAACACAGTACCTTAAGCGGAAAGGATCCTCCAGCGGTGGCAGTTGTTCCAGGCAGTGGCAGCAGGGCTCGACGTCGGTCAGGGGAGAAGAAGTTCTCGCTGAAGAGCAGAAGAGGAGGGTCGTTGCACTGCCCGGGAAGAAACCAGCCGCGGAGTCCTCCGGTTAAAGGGTTGGTACCGACTTTCGCGGTAGGGGGGTAAAGTGTGGTATTCCGGTTGCCGGGGTGCTTGGCACAGGCAAGGCGGCCACGAGATACCTCAAAGAACGGAAAGAAGGCGAAAACTGGTTGTCCCCACCAGTTAAGGGAAGGAGCCACTCCGTTAAGAGTTCTCCTCGGTCGTCGGGAAAAAAGTGGTGAGACGGTTCAGCAGGGCTCCACCGGGTGGTGTCGTCGAAGCAGGTCGGCTCAGCTCTTCCCTCGTCGGATTCTTGGTCCTGTGGCGACTTCTGAAGTCCCAGTCCCCAAAGCCCTGCTTTTATGCAGCAAGCCCCCATTCACCCAGCCTAGCTGTCACTCAAACATGCTAAGTGGTGAGCCGGGCGGCTCACCACTTGGGCCAATCAGGACGGAGTGCGACTTGAGTTACCAAGGTAACTCAGTCCAGGGTGCCTAAATCCCCCTCCACCCCTCCTAAGTACCCCAGACAGAGTGGCACCACTTTGGAGGGCTTCTGTGGAGAAGCCCGCCAAAAGTGGAACAAAGGGCTCCACTTTGGGTCAGAGTTACAGAGGCGAACACCAACGCCATTTTAGAATCAAGTTTTGGCAAAAAGTCCCAACCGGAGTTATAAAAAGAAATATATAAACCGGCGGGATGTTTAAGGCTACCGTAAATAAATAATTAAATGTGTTAGCCTAAAACAATGGGAAATCCCATAGGGAAATATTCGCGGTCGAATATAAAAAGTAGTTTCCACTGCCACCAGCCAAAACTCGATCAGGGGGGACGGAGACGTGCCCCCTCGACTAACAGACCCTGGGGCAATCGAATTGCCCCAGCCAGTACGTCCACAATATGATGGTTTGTACTGGTTCTGTTCAGGATTCAAGACTAGCAAAGTCTTTGGTGACTTTACATGCCCTGGGAGACAGTAGTCAGTCCCAGGGTATGGAGTCTATGTTGGGGAGTCCCTAGGACACTCCTGGGTCACGGCACAGAGGGTGCTGTGTAACCCACATCACAAAAATACATGAGGCCCTATGGAGTAAAAGACCCCATAGCCCATTCAACACAAGGTTTAACCAAGATAACACAGTTCAACATGTCCAAGAGTGAGGGTAAAAGAGTCTCACTCTTGGCAGGAGAAAAAAAATAAACTCCAGAAATCCAGCAAAGCTGCTGGGGGACTCACTAGGTAGGGAAATTCAGCCTAAACAGAGAATTCTCCCTAACACTCGCCCCCCCCAGACTAAGGGACAGGAGGATTTAATCCACTCCTGGATGAACCTCATACCTCTAGTCGATGATATACATCCTAGAGAGTCCATCAGCATTTTGATGGTGACACCCTGACCTGTGCTCAATGGTGAAATCAAACCCTTGCAGGCAGATTGACCATCTCAATAGTTTTGGATTTTCCCCTTTCATTTGCATTAACCATCTCAAGGGTTGGTGGTCAGTCTGAATAACAAAAGTAGAACCATACAAGTATGGCCTAAACTTCTTCAGTGCCCACACAATAGCAAAGCATTCTCTTTCGATAGTTGCCCACCTTGTCTCAGGATCCTTCAGTTTCCTACTGATGAAGCAAATGGGGTGCTCCCTACCCTTCTCATCCAGTTGGCTTAGAACTGCACCTATACCTACATTGGAAGCATCAGTTTGTACAATGAAAGGTTGGTGGTAGTCAGGAGCTCTCAATACTGGGGCCTGGCAAAGAGCTCTCTTCAGTTTTTCAAAGGCCTGATTGCACTCCTCATTCCATTTTACCTTTTTTGGGAATTTGGGAGAGGAGATTACATTCAGTGGAGAAGCTATGGTCCCATAGTTCTCAATGAAATTCCTGTAATACCCAGTGAGGCCTAGAAAAGCTCTCACTTGGGTTTGAGTAGTTGGTGTTGTCCAATTTTGCACAGCTTCAATCTTGCTGGGCAAAGGCCTTATTTCTCCACCTCCTACCTCATGTCCAAGGTAGACCACTTTACTTTGACCAATCTGGCACTTACTGGCTTTGATTGTCAAATGGGCCTGTTTCAGAGCCTGCAACACATGTCCTAGGTGGTTCACATGTTCTTCCCAGGAGTGGCTGAAGACTGCAATGTCATCCAAGTATGCCATGCAGAAATCTTCCATCCCAGCCAGAACTTGGTTCACCATCCTTTGGAATGTGGCAGGTGCATTTTTCAGTCCAAAAGGCATGACCTTAAACTGGTACAAGCCAACTGGGGTTGAAAATGCAGTTTTCTCCTTGGCATGGTCTGTCAGGGCTATTTGCCAATAGCCTGACGTCAGGTCAAATGTGCTGAGGTACTTGGCTGCACCAAGTTTATCCACCAACTCATCTGTCCTGGGCAAAGGATGGGCATCAGTCTTGGTGACTGCATTTAGAGCTCTATAGTCCACACAGAATCTCAAGTCTTTGGATCCTGCCTTTGGTACTAACACAACTGGGCTAGACCATGGACTAGTAGAGGGCTCTATTACCCCGAGATCAAGCATCTTCTTGACCTCTCCTTTGATGTGGGCTCTGATATGTTCTGACATTCTGTATCCTCTGCTTTTGACTGGCAGACAGTCACCAGTGAGTATCTCATGCTGGCCCCAAGGGGTCAAGCCTGGTGACAGTGAGAACAGGGAGGCAAACTGATTTAACATAGATTTGCACTCCTCTTGTTGCTCAGGTGTCAGGTCTGAAGAGAGATTGACTCCTTCAACTTTTTCATCTAAAGGTACACCTCTGAGGAGATCAGGGAGAGATTCACTCTCTTCCTCCTCTGCAGCTGAAGCTAGGAGCAAGGCTCCTACATCAGGTCTGGAGATGTAGGCTTTTAGTCGGTTGGTGTGGAAGACTCTAGGAGCTTCCCTGGGTCTGCCCAGATCCACCAGATAGTTGACCTCTCCAAGTTTTCCCACAACCTTGAAGGGTCCCATCCATTTGTCTTGCAAGGCCCTCTGCCTTGTTGGGAGCATAACTAGAACTAGCTGGTCTTGAGTAAACTCAACCATGTTAGCCTTCTGGTCGTGCCAATGTTTGACCAGGGCTTGACCAGCTTTCAAGTTGTCACTTGCTTCTGCCATCATGTGTGACATTCTCCTCCGGAGACCTATCACATAGTCAGTCACTCTGACTGGCTTGAGGGGAGGAGCACCTTCCAACCCCTCCTTAATCAGGGCCAATGGACCCCTGACTGGATGGCCATAGAGAAGCTCAAAGGGAGAATAACCTACTCCCTCCTGAGGGACTTCTCTATAAGCAAAGAGAAGGCATGGCAGTAGAAGGTCCCACTTTTTCTTAAGGGGTTCTTCCAAAGCACCTATCATGCTCTTCATGGTTCTGTTAAACCTTTCAACCAACCCGTTTGTCTGAGGGTGGTAGGCGGTTGAGAACTTGTAGGTAACTCCACAGGTTTTCCACATGGCCTTCATGTAGTGGGACATAAAGTTTGACCCCCTGTCAGAGATTACCTCCTTAGGAAACCCAACCCTGGTAAAAATACCAAGGAGGGCCTTAGCCACAGCCGGAGCTGTAACAGTCCTCATAGGAATGGCCTCAGGGTATCTAGTAGCATGGTCTACTACAACAAGGATAAACCTGTTGCCTGAGGAGGTTGGAGGATCAAGGGGACCAACAATGTCAATCCCTACCCTCTCAAATGGGACTCCCACAACTGGGAGAGGCACTAAAGGTGCCACATTCTTGGAACCAACCTTACCAGAAGTCTGGCAGGTATGGCAGCTCTTACAATATCTATCTACTTCAGCCCCCATCTTTGGCCAATAAAAGTAGAGTGAGAGCCTTTCCTTGGTCTTCTTGAAACTCAAGTGGCCAGCCAAAGGTATCTCATGGGCTAGTTGTAAGAACTGTTGTCTGTTCTCTTGTGGGACTACAAGGCGTTTGTAGTCTCCAGGTTCAGACTCAGTGGGTTCACTGTAGAAGAGGCCATCTTCCCAGTGCAACCTATACTTCCCAGGCTCTTGCCCATCAGCTTGAGAAGCTGCCTGGTGGCGGAGACCCTCCAGAGTTGGACATTCTCTTTGCCCCTTACGAAAAGCTGCCCTGCTAGGCCCACCTTCTGCCAGTAAAGACTGCAGCTCAGGATGGTCCTCAGGGTCCAAATCTCCAATAAGGTTGGGGCCTCCTTCTAGCTCTTCCTCAGAGTCTAGCTCAACCACACAGGGTTGTACCTCTCTCTCAGCCTCAGCTGGAGGGGGAGTTACAGGTGTAACTTTGGACAACCTAGGGGAAGTCCTTGTTGGAAGCACTGGAGTGCTTGCTGCTGGCTTTTTCCTAGGAGTCTTGGGTTGCCCCTTTGCTCCTGATCTGGTAGTTACTGCAGTAAGTTGCTCCAGTGGTAGAGGAGTGATTTCTGTCATCATCTCCTGAGATAACCCTCTCAGGGTTTTCTCCCTTGCAGGTTTTGTGAGTTCCTGAAACCTTTTGCTAGGAGGTCTGGGGGTATGAGATACAACTCCAAGAGCTTTGAGGTCATTACCCAACAGAACCCTACCTGGCACTTCACATTGTACACTGACAGGTATTTTTACAGCCATATCATTACATTGGATGAGAACTGGTAACTGGGGACACATCTGCACAGGCCCACCAGCTAACTTGGTGAGGCATTTGGGTGCCTTAGCAACATCCTCTGCCTTGAAAAATGATTCATCCACCACAGTTATGCTGGCTCCAGTGTCCCTAATGGCAGGAGTCTCCTGACCATTCACCTGGACACTGTCCTTATAATACTCTTTAGTATTATCTGGGATAGAGTTATAGACATCTAAATTCTGTTGCTCCCACAACCCCAGAGAGACTAAAGAAACACTAGCTGAGACTCCAGTGGGTTCATCAGCTAGTAATAGAAAGTTTCCACTTGCCATAGGTACTTCCTCTTCTGGAGCGAAGGCTAAGGAGGCAAGCTGGACCCCTGAAGGTTTACCCTTACATCTGGGATCTCCTTTCACATGGTCAGTAGCCTTACAAACAAAGCATGAGCCAAAGGCTCGCTGGAATGGAGGCTTGTTCTGACCTCCTTCTGGTCTGGGACCAGAAGGTACACTAGCCTGATTTGGTTTCCCTTGTGGCTTACCCTTATAGTTTTGTTTGGGGCCCTCTTTGGAATTTGTAGTATTAGAATTCTCTTTGGAGTCCTTCTTAGACTGTTTTTCCCCATCCTTCTTCTGAGTTACCCCAGAATCCTTGTGAGTGGCCCTGTTGGCAACCCACAAGTCAGCAGCCTTAGCTAGTTTCCGGGAATCCAATTCCCTGGAATCAGCCAAGTGTTGTCTGAGCTCAGGAGAGCAGGCATCATAAATAGTCTCCAACATAAACAAATTCTTCATACCTTCATAAGTGTTCACCTTGTAACCCTTAATCCATCCCTCTAAGTTTTTCAAACATTCATTCACCCAGGTAGCCCAAGGGGTACCATCATGCTTTTTGAGGCTCCTAAACCTCTTAAGATACTGGGAAGGGGTCTTCCCAAACCTAGCTATCAAAGCTAGTTTCACACATTCATAGTCCTTCCTATCCTCCTCCCCCATCTCCATTACCACATCAGTTGCAACAGGGGGAAGCCTAGAGAACAACCAGGTGAGTAAGTCATTTCCTGTGATGTTCTGGAGCCCATGATTATATTCAAACAGAGACAACCAATCCAACACATCCAACTTAGGCTCATACATACCAACCAATTCTTTAGGCATCCGGGGTCTTTTAGGACTGGAACTTCTAGAGGAGCCAGAGAGAGAAACATTCTCAACAGATAATTTCTTCATTTCTAAGTCATACTTGAGCTCCATTTCCCTTAGCCTTAGTTCTTTGTCAGTTTGAGCATTAAGTTTCTTATACTCCAATTCTAGCTTCATTTTCTCCAGTTCAAAGTACTGAGGACTAAATGTGGGACCTGGTAAAGGTCCAGTAGGCACAGCAGGTAGAGCAGGCAGAGGCCTAGGGGGGACAGTTACAACAGCCTCACCCTCCTCTTCTGACTCTTCCTCAGAATCATCAACATTTTGCTCCATGTTAACTTCAACACTGTCATCTACAGTTGCTGGAGTGGTAGGTTCCTCTGAACCATCACCCAGACTTTGGTTAGCTAACAATCTTTCAATCAGCTCCATTTTCTTGCCCTTAGTCAGGAGATCCTTATGTTTACAGAGCACTCTTAAACAATCAGCAGTTTTGGCTGCAAGGGACTCTTGACTATAGCTTTCTATAACTGACATGTTAGAGGTTTTACTTTTTCAGTGCTAAGCTTTGTGGTTAGTTGCACTAAGGTATCTAAAGCACAATAAAGTGTATACTCAATACAAATCCCACCGCTGTACACCAGTGTTAGGCAGAAACCTGTGCAGTTCCCTTGGGGAACACTGCAAAAGATTTAAGACTACAGGTAGAGCAGTAAACCCCTTTGGTAGCAGTCTGTACCACCCAGATTTACCTGGTAGCTGTGGCTGAGCAGTCAGACTTCTCTCAAGAAGAGTTAGGCAGTATGCAAAGTATACACAATATGTACCAAAACACAATAGCACAAGCAAACACTGACCAGAGCTTGGTTTCAAAAGAATATTGTTATTTATTTAAAAACACACATAAGTAAAAACACTCTAGCAACGAATATGGTAAAAAACACTTCAACACAGTTATAATGAAAGTAAATTCAATCCTTTCTCCTATCTAGACAACTCTAGGTTAACACCACTTAATTAAAACAGAGGTGAGTGCTTAACGTTAGATGACACTCTAGTAGTTTCCAAGAAAGGGAGAGAAAAAGCAGAAATAGGTTAAACACACCACTCTAAGGTCCAGAACACTTGCAATAGGCTTAAAGAAGCACAAAGTCACAGGTGAGCAAAAGTCACTAGGCAGGGCCCACTCTTAGAGTAGCCGGAGCGAAAAGGTGCCCAAGATCACACTGTTAGTTAGAGATTCAAGTCTTGCAAAGAGTCAAAAAGAGTTTTAGAGTGGCTCAGAAAGTTTAGCCAAAGTGTCCCAGGCACTCCCAGGTTCGAAAGCCGGGGACTAAATCTACCCCGTACAGTCGGTGGCAAGGGAAGCCAGGCGGAACACAGTACCTTAAGCGGAAAGGATCCTCCAGCGGTGGCAGTTGTTCCAGGCAGTGGCAGCAGGGCTCGACGTCGGTCAGGGGAGAAGAAGTTCTCGCTGAAGAGCAGAAGAGGAGGGTCGTTGCACTGCCCGGGAAGAAACCAGCCGCGGAGTCCTCCGGTTAAAGGGTTGGTACCGACTTTCGCGGTAGGGGGGTAAAGTGTGGTATTCCGGTTGCCGGGGTGCTTGGCACAGGCAAGGCGGCCACGAGATACCTCAAAGAACGGAAAGAAGGCGAAAACTGGTTGTCCCCACCAGTTAAGGGAAGGAGCCACTCCGTTAAGAGTTCTCCTCGGTCGTCGGGAAAAAAGTGGTGAGACGGTTCAGCAGGGCTCCACCGGGTGGTGTCGTCGAAGCAGGTCGGCTCAGCTCTTCCCTCGTCGGATTCTTGGTCCTGTGGCGACTTCTGAAGTCCCAGTCCCCAAAGCCCTGCTTTTATGCAGCAAGCCCCCATTCACCCAGCCTAGCTGTCACTCAAACATGCTAAGTGGTGAGCCGGGCGGCTCACCACTTGGGCCAATCAGGACGGAGTGCGACTTGAGTTACCAAGGTAACTCAGTCCAGGGTGCCTAAATCCCCCTCCACCCCTCCTAAGTACCCCAGACAGAGTGGCACCACTTTGGAGGGCTTCTGTGGAGAAGCCCGCCAAAAGTGGAACAAAGGGCTCCACTTTGGGTCAGAGTTACAGAGGCGAACACCAACGCCATTTTAGAATCAAGTTTTGGCAAAAAGTCCCAACCGGAGTTATAAAAAGAAATATATAAACCGGCGGGATGTTTAAGGCTACCGTAAATAAATAATTAAATGTGTTAGCCTAAAACAATGGGAAATCCCATAGGGAAATATTCGCGGTCGAATATAAAAAGTAGTTTCCACTGCCACCAGCCAAAACTCGATCAGGGGGGACGGAGACGTGCCCCCTCGACTAACAGACCCTGGGGCAATCGAATTGCCCCAGCCAGTACGTCCACAATATGATGGTTTGTACTGGTTCTGTTCAGGATTCAAGACTAGCAAAGTCTTTGGTGACTTTACATGCCCTGGGAGACAGTAGTCAGTCCCAGGGTATGGAGTCTATGTTGGGGAGTCCCTAGGACACTCCTGGGTCACGGCACAGAGGGTGCTGTGTAACCCACATCACAAAAATACATGAGGCCCTATGGAGTAAAAGACCCCATAGCCCATTCAACACAAGGTTTAACCAAGATAACACAGTTCAACATGTCCAAGAGTGAGGGTAAAAGAGTCTCACTCTTGGCAGGAGAAAAAAAATAAACTCCAGAAATCCAGCAAAGCTGCTGGGGGACTCACTAGGTAGGGAAATTCAGCCTAAACAGAGAATTCTCCCTAACAATGTTCCCGAACTGTCTGCGGACTTCTAAAAAATACAAAGGGCCCTGCTTCATTTATTTTCACTTCTATTTTTTAACTGTGAAAGGCGGCTCTGAAAAGAGCCTTATTTTTTTTGTTGATTTTTGTTATTTTGTATTTTTTTTGGTTTTTTATACACAACACACTAGGAGAGGAGGGGAAGGGAAGGTAAAGGGGGGGCACCAACCACAGGGATAAGAAAGGGCAAGCTGAGAGAGGAAGATGTAGAGTGGGTTTCATTTGGGTAGTGAGCAGATCTTCTCGTGCTCTGAGACGATAGTCTCAAAAGCACTACGAAGTCGCTCCCCCGTGCAGAGTACTGTGTCACAGTACATACATACAACTGTGACCCTCGAAAGGTAAGGGTCATCAGCATTCTGTATGGCCTGTGAGGCAGCTTGAGGAAGACGCTGTCCCACAGAGGTGGTCCTTGTGGTGACAGGATCAGAAACAGAGGATGAAGTTCACATTTGTGATGTCATCTTTGATGACCTGGGAGTTAGGTTTAGCAGTGCACGGTGGTGGCACGAGTTATGGTTGCTTAGCTTACCATAACTGGCGAATTTCAAGGGTTTTTTGGTTTTACTTGGAACCATAACGTCCCTTTAACAAAGTTTTTTCACTGAATTTGAAAGGTTTTTAGCAGCGCAACTTAACCATAACGTCCCTTTAACAAAGTTTTTTCACTGAATATTATATATACACATTTGTAAGTTTTCTGAAGGGTGGAATCTTCAGAAATCTAATAGGGTGCTGCACCGGGGTAATTTATGCCCAACTTTGGAGTGCCTCACTGTAGGCTACTCCCCCCCTTTCCCCACTGTGGGATTGGGTGTGAGTCTGTTCCTTGCTAACCTGATGACTACAGCTACCAGAAGTCCTTGCAGCAGAATCCTCACTAAGTGGTAACACCTGCACTTGCTGTGAGCTGCAAGTTAAGACAGCCTCCCTGATGACGTGTATTGGCACAGAAACCGGTCGGAGGAGAACACCTGTGGCTGGGAAGGTTTACTGTGCAGGGAACTGGAGTGCGCCCCTCTCCTCTTTTTTTCAACACATTTGTAAGTTTTCTGAAGGGTGGAATCTTCAGAAATCTAATAGGGTGCTGCACCGGGGTAATTTATGCCCAACTTTGGAGTGCCTCACTGTAGGCTACTCCCCCCCTTTCCCCACTGTGGGATTGGGTGTGAGTCTGTTCCTTGCTAACCTGATGACTACAGCTACCAGAAGTCCTTGCAGCAGAATCCTCACTAAGTGGTAACACCTGCACTTGCTGTGAGCTGCAAGTTAAGACAGCCTCCCTGATGACGTGTATTGGCACAGAAACCGGTCGGAGGAGAACACCTGTGGCTGGGAAGGTTTACTGTGCAGGGAACTGGAGTGCGCCCCTCTCCTCTTTTTTTCAACACATTTGTAAGTTTTCTGAAGGGTGGAATCTTCAGAAATCTAATAGGGTGCTGCACCGGGGTAATTTATGCCCAACTTTGGAGTGCCTCACTGTAGGCTACTCCCCCCCTTTCCCCACTGTGGGATTGGGTGTGAGTCTGTTCCTTGCTAACCTGATGACTACAGCTACCAGAAGTCCTTGCAGCAGAATCCTCACTAAGTGGTAACACCTGCACTTGCTGTGAGCTGCAAGTTAAGACAGCCTCCCTGATGACGTGTATTGGCACAGAAACCGGTCGGAGGAGAACACCTGTGGCTGGGAAGGTTTACTGTGCAGGGAACTGGAGTGCGCCCCTCTCCTCTTTTTTTCAAAATATATATATATATATATATATATATATATATATATATATATATATATATATATATATATATATATATGTATATATATATATATATATATATATATATATGAATCAAAATATGTAAACCTAACCATGTATGTGAAATATTTCTCCTCTTATTTTCCACAGGAACAACATTTCAGGAGACAGCATTCCTGCTACTCATTTTATTATCAACCTTCGAAGCCCAAATTCCCCAAGAAGGTGACAATAGTCTGTCACTGGTCATGACGGCAACAAGGAAGCAGCTGATTGCGTGTTCCCTGAAGTTGAAGTCCAAGTTAATGAGCCAGGATCTGAGAATACAGAGACAGCAGAGGAGCAAAAAGAGACAAATTCTGTGTTTTGTTCCTCAGGCTTTAAGTTTCACACCTGGTCTTCTCGTAACCACACTGATGAGAGCCAAAGTGATACAGCGGCAGAGAATGTACAGTTTCCATATCCTTCAAGAAAAGGCAAATACATCACAAACAATACTCAAATTGAGGATTTTCCCTCTCCGATCCACCTAACTAAGCGGTACGTCTTGGAGTCAGATCTTACAGTGGTGCTTCCAAGCACACTTTTTCCCTACAAGTGTGCAGTTTGCTGCCGAACCTTTGCATCAGATGGTATGCTGTATTACCATGTGCTCAATGGTGTCCTGGGGGACTTTGGCTGGCGTGTGTTTTTCCAGAGGTTGAAATTGAAGAAAAGGAGGCAGACCGTGGTTTTCAAAAGGCTTAAAAATGCCACAAAGAGACGCTTGCGCCTTAAGAGAAAACAGAAAGCAGGCTATGATTTCCATCAGGCAGCAAAAAGAGTTTGCTCTGAGGGGATATCCATAGGTTGCCAGGATAGTAGCTTCAGCACCACTTGCAGTCCCAGTACCAGCAGCGACAGCCAGAAGCGGAAGGATGATGTTGAGGATGGACTGCCTGAAAAAAGGCGGCTTTATAACAGAAAGTATTCCTAGAAGCCTGAAGGGCATGCCACCAATCCAGCATTAGATTAGTAGCTCTTAGTGGCACACGTTTTATATCCAACACTATATTTATTTTTAGGAAATGTTCACATAGGTTCTACATTTAGCACACTCATATGCCCTTAACTCAGGGGCAGTTTTGCATTTTTAGTTTATTAGAATGCTTGCACAATCAGCCAATGCATTGGCATCATTGCGTCTGCAGGTCCCTTCATCCATGAATGGAGATTAACAATATTTGTTTTCAGCAGGGATTCTTACCCATGCCTCCTGAACTTCCACATGATAGCTAAGTGGAGAGAAACGGGATAGTTCTAAAGAAATATGTTATTTATAATCGAAAGATCTTAAATTACTGTGTGTTTCCAACACTACATCTACTGCTTGCCTTCAGGAAAAAAGCCGGCTCCTTTCAAATGCCTTCCCACTTTTCCTCATAGCTCACATCCTTCCTCCAAGCTCAATGCAATTATGATTGTCTTCCTGTATTTTCTCAAGAAAAGTGTACTAGGAATCTTTCCCAGGCTTCATGGCTGCTGATCACCAGTACCTATGAGGATGTCTTGCATGAGCCATGGAACAAGGCAGGCCTTTTGGTATACTTATTTGATGGGCATATTACTTCTATTGATAAATCAACTGGACACAAAGTGCCCTTCTTAACTGGAATTACTTCGATTAAAAATCCAGGACCAAACCTAGATACAAAACTAAAATCAGTACCTTCTAACAATCTGGCACCACTTCCTACTTTTTTGGCATTGATTCCTACTACAGTATCAACACTATTTTCTACTACACAACTGGAACAACTTCTACCACAGTATTGTCCTCTTTATATGAACAAGATCCTACAAAAAAACTGTCGCCAATACTTGCTACAAAAGCAACACTACAGGGTACCACACAATTGGCAAAACATCCTACTACAAACCTGACACCACTTTCTACTAAAATCGGACATAATGTTCTGCAAAATGTTTGAAAAGCCTTTGTGCTATGCAATGGCCACCACTCTTTACTAAATGCTAGCACCAATATCAACAAAAGAAATGCAACTCCTCCATTCTTCAAAATCGGCAACACTTTCAGCTAAAACTGGCACTGATATTAAGAACAATGCCGGAAATTCTTTCCAGGACTGCAACCACTTGCTATTACAAAACATTGAACAGCTACCTACTACAAATTGAGTAACACTTCCTCCTACAACACAACAACGGCTCCCTATGCCATAAGTGGCTCAAATGCTCAATAACAAAATGGCACCACGTCATTCTGAATAACAGGTAACATTTCCTACCACAAAAAAGTATGACAGTATCCCACGCAGTCCTCAAACTCTTTCTATGGAAATGGCATCATCTTACTTATTAACTGTTTTCACTGATGCAAGGGTGTGTATTCATGAGAGGTCTATTTTTCATATGCAGTGAAACAAATGCATTTTTGTACTTCAAAGGTCACATCCTAATTGAATCTGTATGTGTCAGTGCTCTCAGCAAATTGGAGAGACACCACATGTAGCCGGTCCAGAAAAAGCACCTGCTAACGTATAGCTTTAACAAAATCTGAATATGGAAATCAGTAGAACGTGATACACCTCATTCTGAAGAGCGCATGAACAAAATCAGCAATCTATGCTAGACAATACCAACTCCATCTTGATGAGATTTCCATCAAATCACATAGACTGTATCCTATTGTGCACGATCAATTATATATTATCCTGCTACTCTCTGTGTTCTTCTTCTTACTAAGAGCACCCCATACATTGCAAATATCAAATGATTGCAGTGTATTTGTAACTGCAACATGCCCTGCAGGAAATGCACGAAGGCATGGATACTCATGTGAGTAACAGCACCAGACAGTCTAGAATGCTCTGTCAACGGGCCTCATTCCTAGATTGGTGGTAGTCATGGCACTATTTGCGCCATGACTGCCTCCAATAACGGGTCCGGCACCGGTATAGTTCAAGGGGGACTTATCAGTGTAGTCCGACCTTTGCGGGACCAGTAAGTCCCCATTGAAAAAGCCATTCCCCATTCCCATTTGAGCCCCCATAGGGCTCAATGGGAATGGGGAAGGCGATAACGGTACCCCAAATTGTGGTTCCGTTATTAGCTCTGAAGTCCGTTAACGGGTCCCGTCCATAACGCCTTGCCAGACCAGGCGTTAAAGGAGGGACCCGCTAGGGGAACTCGTAGTAGGGCAGTAAGGGATTACTGGCAGCGGTCTCCTTACCAGTGCCCAGTATCCCTTACCGCTCTACTCGTAATGAGGCCCAATGTCTCCTGTCAGTGCCCATAGACATGCAGTATTCAATCTCTGCATCATACACTATCCTATCCTCTTCCAATGAGCAATGTGAGGATGTGTGGTGAATTGTTGTGTAAGTAGTGTGAGTGGCATTAACACAGTGGCCCTCATTCCGAGGTTGGTGCTAGTCATTACCTCCATGACTAGCACCAATACCGGTACCGCCACTGACGTGGCGGTATGGCGACTTACTGGTCCATTCCGAGCTTTACGGGACCGGTAAGTCCCCATTTTAAAAGCCATGCCCCATTCCCATTTAAGCCCCCATAGGGCTCAATGGGAAGGGGGAAGGCGACAATAACGGTACCGCAAATTGCTGTACCGTTATGGACCCCGGTATCCCTTTGCAGGTCCCGTCCTTAACGCCTGCTAAAAGCAGGCGTTAAGGGAAGGACCCGCAAAGAGACCTCGGAATAGGGCGCAAAGGGATTACCGGCACCGGTGTCATTACCGGTGCCCGGTATCCCTTTGCGCCCATGTCATAATGACCCCCAGTGATTTGAATTGATGTGGTTGGCTATTATAACTAGCATCATTGGTTAGCTAGTGTGGAGAAATGATTGCTCATGTATCTGGAAATGTGATGGCTGCACAAAATTGTCAGGTGTTAACTGGCTAATGTTAATAGTGTCCCTCTGATCTTCATATATATATATATGCTGGATAAAATTCATCAATTGGGAATAGAGTGCCAGACACCTGCTGTTAACACCCAGCTGAAGGTTAAGAGCCTCTGATGCACACGTTGACTTATTCACTTCCACCCGGAGAGGAATCCATGGGAGCCTGCATCCACCAGTGCAATATGCCCTTCCTTGGCAAGTCCCAACTAATATTCCATGTGATTCAGAGTCCATCAGTTATCAATAAGTCACATCCATAAATTCCCATTCCCATCAGTAAAATGTGTCTTTTGGCCAACTCTACCTGGTGGTGCTTGGGCTTATCAGTAAACCTTTCACACCTGTACCCACAGAAGCCTGTATTTTTTAGTGCCTTGGGACCAGACCACCCTGGGTCCTAAAGCTGATGCTTTCCATCAGTACAGTGCTTCTCTCTATTTTGCTTTCCCCTCCACAGCAGCTTACCCGCCTTGCAGGGGACCACCATTCCATTACCCCGGAACGTGGCAAGTTCATATGTTCAATTTGAGGGTGAATCTGTATTATTGCTGTTTATCCCATCTTATATATGGACTCTCATTATCGCTCTGATAATTTCATAAACAAAACCTAGACTGCCTGTCTTATTTGGAAGGAGACATTGTGCCTAGTTCCTGCTAACTGCCACGGATTTCGTTTGAACACCAAAGGACAGGCCCCCCAAGTTTCACCCATAGTATCAAAGATTGACATTCTTATGTATGGAAATTGGACCATGGTGCCAAAAGTAAATGAAATGCACAATTTAACATTTGACCTTCCCCAGCAAAGTCCAGACAACCCTAGCCCTTCTAAAATCCCACTTGGACTTTACAAATAGCATTTGCCTGTGGATACCAAAATATATCATCAAACACCTAATGTGGGCACAGAATGCAGATGCTCACTGCCTTTTCACTAGTGGGTCAACACTCAACACACCATGCAACTCAAACACGTATCTACACACCATATACTACACGCGGTAGCCACACACGTCAGTTAAAAGGTCACCACAAAATGTACAGAGCAACCTTAAACGTTAGATACGTTGTACTCCTCTGTAGTAACTTCATACCAGCCAACTAAATGCAATCATATTGAACAGGTATGTCCCTACAAAATTAAGCAATCAAACATCAATACGTAAACCATCAAAACAATTCCATAAGAGCACTTTGGCACACTAGTGTGGTACATTGACTTTGTTGAATAGCGCAGGCACTTAAAAGTCCAAAGAGACTGCACAGAACATGGGCCTCACCAAGGCAAGCATTTCAAGGTCACACGTGGAGTATGCATATCTAGATCTTGGCAGCATTCCCAAATGGCATTGCAAAGAGAAACTCACAGGTGCCACCACAATCCTGACTTGAAAGTGACCGGAAATAAAGCAGAGAGTTCTGCTAGGGCCACGTAATTTCTTATGTCAAGTATGATAAAGGAATGGAGTTACAGAGGTAACACACATTTCCATGTCGGATCTGTCCAGCTCCCCCAGTTAACTGCCAGGACACTAAATTGGTTATGATTGGTTAACATTCATATCAATGTGATGTGTTTTGTTAGTGCATTGTGTAAGCCTAAAATCAGTTGGAGAACATTGATAGAACACGGAGGAACTGACTGCCGTTGTGTTATTTTTTAAGCAGTGTATTATGTGGTTGCCATTTTAATGGCAAAACTCCTTTACCTTTCTAAATACGCTTCTACCTGAACAGCTGGACACAAGAGTGTTCACCTTTAAATCCCGATCCTTTGAGATGTGACCATTGAGGCACAATAACACAGTTTGACAGCTAAATAAGTTAAATCTCTAACACCACCCAGGAAATCAGATTTGAAATGTTGTCTGGCTTCTTTCCAGACAGTAGGCAAGTCACAAATAACACCTCTACCCAATTAAAACATCCTCTCTAGAGATTGCAAAGATGAAGCAATGTGTTGCTGATGCTCTATGCAACACAAGCAGGTCTTTTATTATGAACTAAGATCCCCTTTGCTACCCTTTTGTCATTTTTAAGGTATAATAGCCAAGCTGCTGTTATCTCAAAGCCAAGGACTGATGCAATTTTCTCTGATTAAAAACCATGTTTCAGAGCGTTATCTATCCTCGACCTGATAATGCACACCCTCTCTACCAGTGGTTGTGAAAGGCAGTGCTAGGACACCTTTTATTGTTGATAGCTTACACACCTCCCTTCCGCGCTCCTAAATATCAAAAGAGGAAACTTTCATAGTGCACTTTAAATCAGATGCAAATGGCACACTGAAGTCTGAACATATTGAAAAGCCTTACACGTCTGAGGAATCGATTGAGTCCAAAACTTCCCTAAGTGATTCCTACTCAAGGTTGTCTATATTTGAAGGAGAATATTGATCTAGTCATCACTGGAGGTGCTTTCCTCACTCTCTCCAACAGAGATACACCCCAGGATGGATATAACATCTCCCACAATACAATTACATTTTAGAATATGGTGTTCACTCCACTCATCCCCCTTGCCAGAAAGGCTGTCACTATAAGGATGATCAGTCCGTCCTACCGGACTTCAAAAGTGCACAATTCAAATGAATACCGCATGCCCCGAAAGCACATTAGCACTTTTGTTTCAAAGTAGCCTCTTTCAGTGCCAGGATGTAACACCCATTTGTTACCTCCTGCCCTCTGAGATTATAGTCAACAGTTAATCAAATTGTGAATTTGTCGAAAACATGTAATTCTTTCATTGCTACAACAATCAACTGCTGCTCCACTGGACAGAACATTCTATACCAACATGTCCAGTTCAGATTCATTCAGATTCACTAGTTTCCGATGGATACAATCCAAGTAGGCTCGTATTTGGACGTTTTTGCTATTGAATCTGCAACATACAACTGAAAAAGCCCAAGATTCATTATTGGGAAGAGAGGTATGTAATTTTAGACATATCCTTTACCCTTTGAGGGATGAGGGTACACATGTCTTATGTGAAATAGAGATTGATACTTGGTTACCAGATACTAATAGGGTGTTCCTTTTTTTGACCAACAGAGTTCTCCCCTAGGAAAGAAGATTTTTTTTAAATTCCGGCACAAGATAATTTCCCCTGAAGAATGTCCTACATCACTGTATCTAAAGGACAGAAACTTGTACAAGTTGGGTTGTTTGTATTATACCAATAGGAAATAGGCCATTAGTAATGTGACATAGGAATCAGAGTGGGAGTTGTACACACATTGTAAGATCCTTAAAGAACATCTGCAAACTTTACTCACTTATGGTATTGCTACTTGTGTGGTTTTAAGCATAATGTATATGTTCTATGTATGATGATCATTTTTATGATCGTTTTATGAAATTTAGAATCTTAATAACATTTTGTGATAATTGATACCACTTTTGTTGTGGGAAGAGTGTTTAGTGACACCTAAGAAAATATAGGACTGTCTTTTTGTTTATAAAAGTGTATGCTCACAGAGCAAGAGGTCTGTTTTATCCCTACCTGTGACTCAGTACCGTTTTGAAAATAGAGAAGGGTTTATGCTTGAACATTGCAATTTCAGTTCTTTCATTGAGGAGTGCAGGTGGGTCTTTGCATGAATGACACTATTGCCCAACAGCCAATCCCATTTTCTTGTATCCAGCTGAAACTCTTACCATCTTCTCAAGAGTTCCCTAAAGAATACTGAGAATTTGTCAGATTTCGACTTGCAAATCGTAACAATTCCCAACCAAGAAAGTTGGAAAATGTCCCATTGGTCTGCCCATAAATACTCAACATGTTCCACTAAATTGCACGGGAATCTTAACATGTTGTCACATGTCCAACAATTTCCAAGAGGTCTGCCTATTTTTATTTCTTTTGCCCATCATTATATTGATAAAGGTTGCTTCTATCTACACATTTTGCACTGTTTATATGAATGTGCTCAAGAATATGTACATCCTCCCTAATATATTTTAGCAACTCTTTGGCCTACAAATACTGGACATTTTCCACATATTCAGCAAATGGGGTTGCATTATTGTAGTTTTCTAATATTTCCAAAATAGTGTTTTGCCTGTATTTGTCCTTGGCATGTCACAATATGTAAAATATCATAATGACAGCCCCCTTTTTACCCATTTGGGGAACATGTTTTTTCTGTTTCTGCATTGTGCTGCATTGTATATTTAAATTATTAGTCATTCTGCAAGCTCACTATGGTGTTTATCATGAATATAGATTGTACAAGAAAGTATGAAATGCAGTGAATGTTGAACACATTTTGCTAAAATGTGAGCTTTTAAGCTCAAAATAGTCTTTCAATTAAATACGGTAAAACTACACAAAAATACACATTACACAAGTGTTGGCACCTTCCATGGCGATGTCTGTGATTTCCTTACATGTGTGATTGACGCAGGCTCTCTTTACTCTCACCCCCACTCCAAACAAATGCATTGGGCCTCATTACGACCCTGGCGGATTTTTTCCGCCATCGGCGGACTTTTCCGCCATGGCGTAAAGTCCGTTTACGCCATGGCGGATGGTGGACTTACCGCCCCATTCCGAGGTCGGCGGGGCGGTAAGTCCCCATTGACCCATTTACCCTTCCCCATTCCCATTTCGGCCCCATAGGGTATAATGGGAGTGGGGAAGGAGTTAATTACGCCACCGTAAATTACGGTGGCGTAATTAACACCAAGGTCCCATAGCGCCATGGATTTTTACGCCCGCAAAAAGCGGGCGGAAAAATGACCATGGCGCTCTGGGAACTCGGAATTGGCGGTAAGGGGTCGGCGCAGCTAACGCTAGCGTAAACCCCTTACCGCCAGGGTCCTAATGAGGCCCATTGTCCTTTATCTAAATTGTAGTATTTTCAACTGCATGCAACTTTCCATCTGAACATTTATGAGTAGTCAGCAGAGTTCATGGGTGGCTGAGCCACCTTGATTATTATTTCTCCTCATTTAAACAAGTGTCCATCTATCCTGTTAAATTGCAAAGAAGCCCTCCAAGGTCACACTAATAAACGTTATGTTGTGTCATGTTGTATTATGTATTGCTAGGCTACTGGATTTTATGCAGCACACCACTGCTTTTTGCATGGTGTACAGGCACCTTGGCTTATCTGAAAAACAGGGGGTCGGGTTAGGTCATGGGAAGCGAAAGGAAAATGTAAAATATCTTTGCTGTTGAATTGATGGATGCAGATCGAAAGCACCCTGAGTTCTGCATGCACAGCTGTTTCCAGATGTTCAGTGTTGAGAGCGTGGAGTCATTTGTGTCCCGATGGGAACCCCATATGCCCATGGTGTTAAGATGAATTGTCTGAGTCAGTGATATATACGTTGATTGTAGAGGTGCAGTGTTCAACGGTTTGAGCAAGTGGGTTAGTTAGTAAGTGGATAATATGTCTTAGCATAGATGTTAGTGTAGAGAGGTAAGTGGAGTGATATATACAACAATATTTCATTGTGGCAAGGACAGATATATGCGTTTTGAATCTGATGACAAAGAAGCACTGGGGATGTTCCTGGATAACATGAAAGGCTGGAAATGTCGCTTTGCTCTGCATGCCTGTTAATCAAAGTTACAAGGCTCATGTGGCACTGCAAGAAAATTAGCAGATCAGCAATCCTCAAATAAGATGACAAGGGAGAACAATGCAGGAACCTCTGGGTGAAGAAGGCCTGACAATAGGCAAGAGGCTTTTCCTACCCACATGGAAGTCAGGCAATTATCTGAAGGTGGAAAATGGGCCAGAAGAAAAGGCTAAATTGGTGAGTATGGAAAGATTTCCTCTTGGGGCGCCTAAGAGTTGATGGATCTTCATTTCCATCTGAAAGGATTTTCTGGAATTTGATACAATACTGTGAACATCAGTCTGAGGGTGTATCTCTGGGGATTGGGAACTCTCAAGCAAACCTGTGATGGGTTGGTGGGATTACCCCATGTTGGGATTACACTTTGCATAGTCTTGGGGGTGGAATCCGGAGAGTGACTTTGATATGCTTCTTATTCTGTAATGGGGGAGTGGGATTTTAGGTATTCCATATTGATCCAGAATTGCCCACCTTTAAGCTTTTTCAATGCTTCCAAGTATATTTGAAGTGTTCCATCAATCTTAGTCTTTAGATCTTGGAGTTTAGGAGTAACATGCAGAGGTTGTTTTGATGCAGCTAGAATGTAGATGGTTTCTTATTCGGCTTGTCAATCAATCTTTATAACTTATCCTTTAGTTACACAATATCGATATAAAACTTGTAAAAACAAAATCAGAAGATTATTATTTATTTTTAAAACTCTTTAATCTTAGTCTGCATAACACATAAACAGACAATGCTGTAGCCACCAAATCATACATTTCCACAGGGGTCAGTGCAAAACATTGCTGCAGAGGAAACTCTGTGGTTCCAGAGACAATTAAAGAAATGAACACAATTATTATTTTACAACTTCATACATGAGTCCATAATGTGGCTAACACAATCAATAAAGTGTTCTCTGAAATATTGGTATTTGTAGAAAGACCAACGCTCTGGTCACTGGCCGCATGGCCCCGTGTTTCTACAGGGTCATCAGCGCCAGATCCTGAAACAGTTGGACCGTCAACCAGTTCATTCACAGTCTGTTCAGTTATATTAAACAAATCATTATTTCAAAATCTCTAGATGGCTTAGTCTTCAGTTATCGGGACAAAAAACAAAGCATCTCCACCAGGAAAGAAGGAACCCCATGAAAGAAACATTCAACAGTGAATTAGGTTGCAATTACAAAGGAAAACATTTACTGCCTGATAACTAAAGACTAAGGCATCTAGAGATTTAAAGATGCAAAGAAGAAGTGGTAAAACCACTGAGATGTTTTGGTGAAATAGTAGTGAATCATCCTGACACACTTTCAATGCTTAAGCAAGTGTTGTACAAACTAAAGCTGATGTGTTTAAAGTTTTCTAACTAAAGATGCTGTTGCATAAAATTCCTGACAAAGAGAATGTATGTTTATCCTGATGATGAACTAAGGAAATCTTCTTGGTTTAGCAAAGAAGGTTGTTTAACTTCTTAATAACAAATGGAAGAGAAAGAGTCCTCGTTGAGCACATTCTGAAGTGTTGGAACTTTTGTTGCCAAGTTGAAATCAAAAGAATTGCATTAGAACTTTGTTACAAGACAGGAGTTCCTTATTTTTTGGAACTGTGGAACATAATCCTGCTTGAATCTGGGGAAGGGGAATTCACCCAGATTATAAGGAGAGGCAGTTATCATACTGTGCATTAAACTGCTATAAGTGTTGCTTTTGAACTGCCATATATTACCTTGTTGAGTTGTTGTATGTATAAGTGTGAGGGACAGACACCGTTTGGTAGAGTCTTTTAGGCAGGAAATCCTTGTCAGGGTAGGGGTAGTGAGGTGTTTATCCAACCTTTTGAATTAATAAAATGTCATCTTTGAAAAAGTTTCTCAAACTTGTATGCTTTGTATTTCTGACTCTACACAGTGTGCTCTTTTCATACTAACACAAAGTGTGCCACAGAACATTTACCATTAAACGTTCTTCCCACCTACAAAATTAAAATTGATATAACAAAAAAAGGTTAAATGAGGAAGGACATTGGGGATCTGTTTAAATGCCCAGTTAAAAGGCTGTGAGGCAACAATATAGGAACTGGTGTAGTTTCCATCAACACCAAAAATATATTGCTAAAAATCAAGACATATTGAGTAAAATTGTTAGTCAGAATACACGTGCTATTTGGTGGACATTGAATAATGAAAGCAACAATCAGTCTAATTCCCAATCCTTTGGCGTCTCTGAGGACGCTAGGATAGAATATTTTACTGATAAATACGATATAAAGTGTAATACCAGGAATGTTTTGAACACTAACAATACCAATATGTCAGCCTGGTTCCCCTCTTTTGACTGATTAGATATTGAGCTCATTATTATTAAATTTAAAAACTCAAGAGCATGCAGTCCGGACAGGGTGATGAATGGAATTATTAAGAACAATTCTGTACCATGGTCTGACATTCCCTAGCAATTGTTTAGCCACATTGTCAAAGAATCCATCTGCCTGACCTCCCAGACCACCTCAAAACTCATCCCAATTTTCAAGAAGGGCGACAGAGAAGAGCCTTCTAGTTTTATTTTTTATTTATTTTTATTAAGTTTTCATAATAGGCAACAACAAAATGAACAGACATAACATGGAGTGTGCTAATAACTTTAACATTCCTCTCCCCCTACTCCTATGTCACCTCCTACTGCCCCTCTCCCTCTCTCCCCTCTCACTCCTCCCCCCATTGAACAGTGTCTTCTTCCATCTGTATCACCACAACCAAATCTATCAATTGAGGTATATAGATAGTGTATATATTTCACAAGAATCAATGCATTTAACTGCCTCAAGGAGGCCCCCTGCATTACACGACATAGGTGGTTAGGACAGGGCCCATCCCCCATAAGGTTGGGTTTCTCCTCTTGAGAACCGACAAGTTTGGGCATCTGTGTCCGATGACATTGTACAGAACATCCTTCTACTGGTTTTCCAAGTATTTAGCCATCCCTCAACCCATAGCAGTTCATGCGGGGCCACCCTCCCATGGAGCACTGCCGTTATCCTTTCCATTACACATATGTTTGTGGCAACATTAAACCATTCCTTCTTTCCAGGCACTTTGGCCCCTTTCCATTGCATCACCAGACAGGCCTGTGCTGCCAACAAAAGGGGTGTGGCCACCCCAGTCATCCTCCTAAAATCACTGTCGGCCTCCTCCATCCCGGAAAGTATTAGAAAGGGCCCATTGGTACATTGGATCCCGTCCAGCTCCCTGACCCATCCCAGGACCTTTTCCCAAAACACCCTGATTTGGGGGCATCCCCACCACATGTGCCAATAGTCGGCCCTCTCACCACACAGACGCCAGCATAAGGGACTGGCCGACTGGAACACCTTTTACAGTCTAAGTGGGTCCTATTGTTTGTTTGTTTGTTTATTTATTTATATGGCGCACCGGACCAGAAGGTATGAGGGCACAAGCATTACAAGTATATTCTCAGCTTAGAAACAGTACTGTACATTATTTACATTATTATACAAGGGTGCTGTGAGTAGAAGCAGTTATAAGGATACAGAATAAAAATGACGGCAGAGTTGTAAGTTGAACAATTTAGAAGTAGTTGCATGGTGACATTTATTGGTCTTTGTTCTTAAGCCACTGGAAGTAGTTATGCCTAAATTGATGGTAGGATTGGGGTGCTCTGACGGAGGGTGGTAGTGTGTTCCAGTGTTGGGCTGCTTTCACCTGGAAGCTGTTCCTGCCCATTTTCGTACGCTTGAATCTGGGAACAACGAGCAGGTTCGCATTGCTGTTTCTGGTGTGTCTGTTGGGTGTGTATCTGGTTATTCTGTCTGATAGATAACGGGGAGCTGCATTGTTAAGGCATTTGTGGGTGAGGGAGGCTACCTTCAGCAGGATTTTGTCTGAGGTGGTGAGCCAGTTGTGAGTTCTGCTAGTATTCGAGATGTGTTCTCTTTTGGGGAAGCTAAGCGCTGCTCTAAGAGCATTGTTCTGTAGGATTTGGATTTTATTGGTGATCTGTTTGTTGGCGCCTACATAGAGGGAGTTATAATAGTCCAGTTTAGAAAGTATGAGAGCCCTGGCTAGAGTAATGCAGCTTTGGGTGGAGAGGAAGAGTTTGGCCGAGCGTATAAGCTTGCATGTGTATGCAGTAGAGGATGCCATGGAGTTGACCTGTTTATGGAAGGAGAGTGTGGAATCGAGATAGATGCCAAGGGTTTTCACTTCCTTGGCTACCTTTATAGGGTTGCTGTCTATGGTGAAGCTGGAGTAGTTGAGGTCCAGTTTATTTATGTTCGTGGCTGATCCCAGGATGATGAGTTCGGTCTTGTCATCATTCAGGCATAGACTATGAGAGGCCATCCATGCCTGGATGAGGAGGTACACTTTGTTCACCAAGGCCAAATCCATGTTGTAATCTCCTGTCAGCGGGATGAGGATTTGAGTATCATCAGCATAGTTAGTGTAGGTGATACCCAAACCGTCAAGATCATCAAACAGGGGCTCAGTGAACACGTTGTACAGTGTGGGGGAGACACATGACCCCTGAGGGACCCCGCATGTGATGGGAATGGGGTCGGCGGAGGCCGTGGTGGAGAAGACACGCATGGATCTATTGCTTAGGAATGATGTGATCCAGCCAATAGCTTCTTGGGAAAAGTGGGCCGCTGAGTCTAGGTGGCTGCATAGGATTTTATGATCAACAAGATCAAAAGCTGCCGAGAGGTCTAAGAGGAGCAATAAGGCAGTTTTCCCATTGTCTCTCAGAGTGTCAATTTGGGCCTTTAGGTCAATGAGTGTGGTTTCTGTGCCATGTTGGGGTCTAAGTCCTGACTCCTAGGAGGTGGTTTTGTTCAAGGAATTTTTGAATTTGAAGGTAGGCTGTCTTGTCGAGTATTTTTAGTAGGAAGGGGACGGTGGTAATGGGTCTGTAGTTGGTGGGTACGGCTGGGTCGAGTGTGGGTTTTTTTAGTAGTGGGAGGACCCAGGATTCTTTGAGGTTGTTGGGGATGGTACCAGAGGAGAAAGAGGCGTTGATGAGTTTGGTGATGAATGGAGATAGGTCTCTGGCCGCGTCTTTGATGATTTGAGGTGGGCATAGGTCGCGTTGACAGTTAGAAGGCTTGAGGCCGAGGATGATTTTTTCCACTTCTAGCGTGGAGACTTTGGAGAAGCTGAAGAGAGTGGGGGGTTCAGGGGGAGGGTGTTGAGGGAAAGTGGGGGGGCTGATGGGTTTGGCGTTGGATAGAGTATCTTTCTTGTTGTTAATTTTGATTTGGAGACCTGCAACTTTATTGGAAAGGGCATTTTGCATGCTGGTGCACCATTGTTTGTCTTTCTTGCAGGTGTCTGGGACCGGGATGGGTGTCTCCAGCTCTTTTAAAATGGTGAACAATTCTTTAGTGCTGGATTTGGCATGCAGTATTCTCAGGTTGTAAGATTCTTGTTTGGCGAGGAGGATTTTTTTTTATAGGTAGCGACTATTTTGTTGAGGATCAACTTGTTGCTGTCAGTGGGGGTTTGTCTCCAAATTTGTTCCTTTTTTCGTTTCTCTAGTCTGAGGGCATTTAGGTGGGCCGTGAACCATGTGTTCAAGTGTTTTAACGGCTTGGGTTTTCTCAGCTTTAGTGGTGCGATGGCATCTAGGGCTAGGCGCATGATATTGTTGTAACTTTCAACCAGATGGTGGGGGTTGGCGTTGGCGGGGAGTTGGTTCAGTGTGGGTAAAATGAGAGGGATGAGTTTTTCCACAGTTATGTTTTTCTTGCTTCTAGTCGGGATGGCTGAGGTTAGGGAGATGTTAGCGATGGGGCTGGCCGCTTCGAGTGTGAAGGAGAGGAGGTGGTGGTCTGACCAAGGTTGCGGGGTGATGGCAGTGATGGAGATTGCGCAGTTGTGGTCTGCTATCCAGTCAAGAGTTCTCCCTTTGTTATGAGTGGGGGTGGACACTCTTTGGGTGAAGCCTAGTTCTGATAGTGAGTAATTAATGGCTGACGCTTGGGTGTCTTTAGGGTCATTGTAGCCCAGGTTAAAGTCTCCTAGGAGGAGGCATTGAGATGTATTTTTTAAGTTGTTAGAGAGGATGGAGTTGAGGTCTTCCTCAAAGGAGCCTAGAGGTCCTGGGGTCTGTATAGTAGGTGGATGGTGATGGTTTGGGAATTAGTGGTGGGGAGTTTGGCTGTGAGAAGTTCACAGGGTGAGTAGTAATTGGTAGTGTCAGGTTTAAAGTTGAGGTGGGTTTTTGGGATTATGGCGAGGCCACCGCCTCTAGAGTCAGTTCTGTCTGCTCGGAGGATGGAGAAGTTCTCAGGGATGGTTAGCGCAATGGCTGGGCCAGCTGCTGCATGAAGCCAGGTCTCAGAGATGGCTAAGAAGTCTAGTTCTTCCATTTGGATGAGGTCTGCTATGTCTGTCGCGTGGGCTACTGCAGATCTCGCATTGATTAAGGCCCCTCTGATGGGAGTAGTGGCATGTTTAGTCGTAGTAGGTGTAGAGGTTGATGATCAAGGCTGGTGTTTGGTCGTAGTGTTGGTTTGGGTATGCTTAGGTAGGTTTGTGCCTTTGTTATATGGGATAGCCAGTTTGTAAGGCTGGGGCCAGTTAGGTGGTTTGGTAGGGGTGGTATCCCTAGCTCTGGGCTCATATAAGGGAGTCTGGCGCGTAGTTTGGAGTTTCTCGCAGAGAGGTTGCACAGTGTAGAGAGGTACATGGTGAGTGGTGGGATGGTAGCCATGTTGGTCAGGCCTGGTAGGGGGGGCTGAGATGACTAGTTGGGAGGATAAGGTGGATGATGATTCTCAGCAGTGCTGTATATATACCCGGTAGGTACAATTTGGTGCGATGTGCGAGCAGTGGGTATGTGTCTAGTAGCAGCTGGTTCCTGGGATGTTACAGTTTACTGTATCTAGGATCAGAATCAGGTAGACAGCTAAGACACACTAGTTGCACTGAGTGAGTGCGCCGGGGGTTCACCTAGATTCAAGAGTCACTTAGGCAGTTAAAACACATTAGATTGCATTGGCTAATGGGGGCAGAGGTTCACCTAGATTCAAAAGTCACGTAGGCAGCTAAAACACATTAGATTGCATTGACTAATGGGGCAGAGGTTCACCTAGATTCAAGGGTCACATAGGCAGTTAAAACACATTAGATTGCATTGACTAATGGGGCAGAGGTTCACCTAGATTCAAGAGTCACATAGGCAGTTAAAACACATTAGATTGCATTGGCTAATGGGGGCAGAGGTTCACCTAGATTCAAAAGTCACGTAGGCAGCTAAAACACATTAGATTGCATTGACTAATGGGGCAGAGGTTCACCTAGATTCAAGGGTCACATAGGCAGTTAAAACACATTAGATTGCATTGACTAATGGGGCAGAGGTTCACCTAGATTCAAGAGTCACATAGGCAGCTAAAACACATTAGATTGCATTGACTAATGGGGCAGAGGTTCACCTAGATTCAAGAGTCACATAGGCAGCTAAAACACATTAGATTGCATTGACTAATGGGGCAGAGGTTCACCTATATTCAAGAGTCACATAGGCAGCTAAAACACATTAGATTGCATTGACTAAAGGGGGCAGAGGTTCACCTAGATTCAAGAGTCATATAGGCAGCTAAAACACATTAGATTGCATTGACTAAAGGGGGCAGAGGTTCACCTAGATTCAAGAGTCACATAGGCAGCTAAAACACATTAGATTGCATTGACTAATGGGGGCAGAGGTTCACCTAGATTCAAAGATCAGTAGATGGTTAAGGGGTTTTTCGTATTAAGTTACATTGACTTTCCGATTGTCAGGGTTGACAGCGACTGAGATGGGTGCAGCAAAGAGTACCTAGATTTTGTGAGCTAAGTCTGGGGTACTGGCAGTAGTGAGAGTAAAAGCAAAGTTGCAGATCTCTTGTGTAAACTAATCAGGATACTTGCAGGCAATCTGAATACAATTCGGTCGGTAGGCCGTCAAGTGGAAGTTTTTAGCAGAATAGTCCAGCGGTGAGTAAAGTTTTGCACTTTATATGCTATTTCTTGCAGTACAACAGGCAAACATGGTAGTAGAAGACAATGAGGTAGCTATGCGTTGCCCCGTAGTGTGGGTCAAAGTTACCTGGAGAGTGTTCGGGCAGCATGGGGCCCTCTAGCGCCTGTGGCGCTCTGTCAGCTCGGTCAGTGCAGGCCTTCTTTCTTGGCCTTACTTCGCCGGCTGATAGCCTGCCGGCTATTGGGTGGTAGAGAAATGAAACTGAGTGGCCAATCCGGGCCAGGGGAAGTCAGACAGGGGAGTGGACATCAGCAGGCAGAGCCCTGCATCTGGGCGGCGGCCATCTTGGAATGGATGCCTCGTGTGTATCACAGAGGGTGCGGCGGGGGAAGCGATCAGCTGTTAGCTAGTGCTGCGCTTCTGGATGAGGGATAATGTGCCGAATGTGGGATAATGCTGCAGAATCCATGGCAGATCGTGAGATTCCAGCATAGATCGAGGAGCTTCAAGCCAAGAGCTTACCTCCGTGCTGGTGCGGCTTCCAGTGTGGGTGTGCTGCTCCTGAAGCACACGGCGGCGAGCGAGGTGAGCTACTGCTCAGGGAGGGAGGGATCAGCAAGTGTCATCTGTGTAAATGCTTAATACCGTAATCGAGGTCTGCAACACTCCTTTATATATCTTCCTGCAGAGATCAGGGTCTGTATCTGTACCAACATCCTCTCCCATCTTACCCTCAGGTTCTCAGTTGACCCCTTGCCAGCATCCAACAAAGCACGATACATGGCAGAGACCAGACACCTCATCTCTCTCTGTCTGTCTAAGAGTTCCTCAAATGGGGTAAGACCTCTCTGGATCTTCTCCTTCCATTTCTCCATAATTAATACTCCTTTTAACTGAAGGAAAGGAAATACCGGCAGGGGGCCTTTGCCCAGTGCCTCCTCCAGGTCTGTGATTGTAATAAAGTTATCTGCTCTCCAAAGTTGGCCCACCCTCTCCAAACCCGCCTCGAAGCATGATTGAAATCTTTCAGGATTAGGGATCGCCTCCAGATGTGGCTCAGGGGAGACGGCCATGAGGTAATTCCCTGCATGTCGACCCTCTCCCGCCATACCCCCATATAGTACCCAATATCGGGTGGTCCCTGGTTCTGTGCTTGAGCTTACTTCTTGGTATCCATAACCATTCTGCCAAGGTGGCCGGAGCAAAATTAAGATTATCTAGGACAACCCACTGGAGTTACCTCTGGCCTCTCAGGTGGGGAACAAGGACCCTCAGCGGTACCGCTTCATAATACTTTAGTATGTTCAGAATGCTACTCCTTCCTTATCTTTGGGCAATGTCAGGACCTCATATGCTACTCTCGCCTTCCTCCCCTGCCCCAAAAACCTGAACATCTTCCCCTTAACTTCTCAGAAGAAGGACTCTGGAAGGTGGATCAGGAGCATTTGCAACGGGTACAAGAATCTAGGTAAGCAAACCATCGTAATGGCGTTCAGTCTTCCCAGACAGGATATGGTTAGTTTCTCCCATCTCTCTAGGTTGGCTGGGAGGCCGGCAAAAAGGGGGGTGGGGGAATGTTGACCTCGAATAGGGTACTTATTCCTCTTGTGAGATTAATCCCTAAATAACGCAGGGTGTCACCCCCCCACCATTAGGCCCATCAATGAAAATCTATCAGGATCTCCCTGTCCTGGTTCCTTTAATAGGAATAGGATCGACTTGGATCTGTTGATCTTGAAGCCAGATAGTGTCCCATACTGTTCAATCAATTGGATCCCCCTAGGGATGAACGTCAGGGGTTTACTTATGTGTAGCAATTGGTCATATGCATGGAGAGCCACATTTTTTTCCAACCCTCCAACTGTTAGACCTTCCAAATGGGGATATCCTCTCAGCTTCAGGGCTAGGGGCTCAAGGGAGAGGGAAAACAATATCAGTGAGAGGGGGAAACCCTGACGTGTTCCCCTGCTCAAGTCAAACTATCGGAAGTAGTCTTCATTAACCACCACAGACACCCTTGGGGAGGTGTACACCACCTTTATTCCCCTCTTGAACCTAGTGCCCAGTCCCACTTTGTCCAGGACCACCTCGAGTAAGCTCCATTCCACCATGTCAAATGCTTTTCAGCATCTACCGAGAGAAGGGCTGTCTCTCTCCCCGTGTTCTGCGACTTGTGAATCAGATGTAGGGTTTTCTGCATTGAGTCCGCACATTGTCGTCCCATTATAAATCCAACCTGATCCGGGTGTATCAGCCAGGGCATATATGTTTCAAGTCTCGCAGCCAGTACCCTCATATAAATCTTGGCATCAATATTCAATAGCAATATGGGGCGGTAGGAACCACACCTTTTGGGGTCTCTACCTTCTTTTGGGATCACCATAATCATTGCCAGCTGGAATGAATCAGGGGCATCCCCCGTTTTGTGAATTTTGTTAAATAATTCCACCATAAAAGGCAAGAGGGGGGAACTAAATGACTTATAAAAGCCTGAGGTGTAACCATCTTTCCCTGGGGCCTTCCCCAATGGCAATCTCCTCACAGCCCTTTTAATTTCATCCACCTTAATCGGGCGCCTCCACCTCCTCACGGGAGAGTTTCGGACTCTGTACGTCCCTCAGATATGACTCTATTCCCGTCTGCCCCTGTCTGGCCTCCGATTTGTACAGGGCCTCATAGAACATCACAAATGCTTCTGGGATTCCCCCGTCCCATGGTCCTGTGCCCCTTCCTCTTTTTCTATAGCTGTCACAAACCTTTCAGCCCGTTGTCCACGTAGCCTAGCGGCATGAAGTGCATCCACCTTATCTCCCTTCACATAACACTTCTTTTTGAGAAACTGCAATTTCAGAATGATCTGGCCTTCCTTTAAGAGACGCAACTCTTAGCTCTTCTGCCTGGCCTCCTGTATCCTGATCTCCCACTCCTCTTTTGCATCTATCGCCACCCTATCAAGGTGGGCTATCTCCCCTCTCAGCCTATTCTCTATTAAAGCCCTCTCCCTCTTTTTCCTAGCCCCTTCCCTAATCAGGATCCCATGCCCTGTTGCCTTCCCTGCTTCCCACACCACCCTACTTGAGACCTACCCGTATTTTTCATTTTAAAATATTCCCCAATCTCCTCATCCATCTCTGTTTGGAACACAGAGTCTTTCCACATTGACTCATTGCATCTCCACTTCGACCCCTTGTGCGGTAGGTCTGCCCTATCTAGGTCAACCCTTACCATATCATGGTCCGAACATGTGATCGGGGCAATTTCAGAGCCAAGCACCACCTCCCACAGGCAACCTGTGACAATATATAATCAATTCTAGTGAAGGTTCCATGGGGTGCTGAGTAAAAGGTGTACCCCTTTTCATTCGGGTGAAAACTCTAACATGCATCCCTGAGCCCATAGGTCCTCAACATTTCCATGACCATAGCACACCCTCTGTTTGTTGGATCTTGTGTCCTGGGGGCGCCCACTTACCTGTCCAAATTAACATCAGCCCAAACATTGAAATCTCCTCCCAAAATGATGTGCCCCGAGGCCTCCAACATTATTTTCGGGAGTGTCCTCCGCAGGAATCTCATCTGACCCGTATTAGGGGAATAAATGGTTGCCAGTGTGAAGCACACTTTCTGTACAGTGCCCACAACCACCAGGGCCCTCTCTTCCACATCTGCCCATATTTTTTTCACCTCCATCTTCAAGATTTTCCTGATGAGGATGCCCACCCCAGCCTTCCTCAAGGGACCCAAGCCCCAATATTCATTTCCATGTCTTACACCCAGGATCCTACGTTGCTCCCCTTTAGCAATTTGGTCTCCTGTAAAAACATCACATTGAGGCCCGCCCAACAGAACTCTCTGGCCACGAGTGACCTTTAAGTGGGCGAAGTTAAACCCCTTCAGATTCAATGTGCGAACCCTGAGGGGACCACCCCTCTGAAAGCTTAGGTACTCTGCCATTGTCGTAATGATGTGCTCACCTTGTCCTTGGCTTCCTCTGGCGGCCCAACCTCGTCTGCCGACCCAACACCTCCATCTACATGCTCTTTGAAGAAGACCCCATTCCTACCCTTCTATCCCTCGACCCCTTTACCCCATGTAAGGGCATCCAACACCACACAGTTAACATCACCAGGCCGAATTCGGACCACCATCTAGGGCTGTATACATCCTGGTCCCTTCCGTAAACAACCTCCTGAACATTGAGCCCCCCTCACCTTTTCATAACTTCATAAATTCCAAACCATTCTCATGGGCAACACGCCCCAAACAACAGTGCATGACCCGGGTGTACGCTGTCAGGAGCATATTTAGGGCACCATCATAGCGACCTCAGAATGCTATCACCCCGGAACCATCGCCTCCGAACTGTCAGGAGCCTCTCCACTACCAACTGTGAACCTCCCAACCGGTACCTCCTTCCCGTAAGTCAACACTACAATGAACCAAATGTATTTCAGGAGTCCATCCCCAGGGAGGCGTTCATCCTCCTATATTTCCTGGAGCCTGGTATGTGTCTCCGTCTCAGTTCCTGGATGCGCCATTGTCTATCGTCCTTCCTCCTTCCATCCTGGTTCTGCTCTTTCTCAGGGACGACCAGGAGTTCCTCCATACATTTTCTTACATCTCTCTCCGTGGTCAATCTCTCTTTGTTTCCCTCCAGTTCAAATGTGAGGGAGAATGGGCCCCATCTATAGTGAACTCCTTTTTCCTTCAACCACTTTGTGAGGGGCATACACATCCTCCTCCTGGCCACGGTCAATGAGGATAGACCCTGGAACATTGTGACTCTTGCTGTGCCGTAGTTAATCGGGCCCCTCTGCTTTGCTCTCTCCAGGATTCTGGTTTTATGACAATAGTTGTTAAATCGAGCTAGGATGGTCCTAAGAGCTTCATGGGTTCATGAAGAGTTCTCCTCAAGTCTTGCTCTGATTCTCCTTCTCTTTCCGGGATGCCAAAGAGTCTCAGGTTGTTTTGTTGTTCTCGATTTTCCAAATCATTCATCTTTAGTCGGAATTCCTCTTCATGACTCTCCATGTTGGCTATCCTCTGATCCATTTGTGCTTCTAGAGTGCCCAGTGAGGTCTGGTTATTTTCAACTTCCGCTCGTCTCCCCTTCATCTTGTCGATCCACTGACTAATCTTGTTGACTCTGCCGCCAATGTCCGCGCTCATGCTCCTAATTTCTTCCATCCAACCTGCCACTTCTCCCTCGGTTGCAGCAGATTCCTCCACTGGCGTTGCCAAACACAGGCTATAAAAATTTGCAGATCTTTATTTCACTGTACAGTTTAGAAAGAAACAGATAGCTATCTGGCTCTCAACACCCCGCAATGAGTACCAGCCCGTCAAAGAGAGGAGAGAGAGTGCTGGACATCTAAACATTTATGCTTTTATACAATTTCAGAAATATTGTCCAGCCCCTCTAGATGTTAATGATTCGTGGTCTAGAGTTCGTGCCTAGTTCACATACAGCGTATACAATAATACGCAAAAGGATTACACAGATTTGCGTTTCCATGAAGGCACAATGATGGTGTATGTTCTCGGATCCCACGGTAAGCCTTGTTCTACATCTCTGCACAATGCATTTTGGCGTGGGTATACACTCGAGGTTTGTTCTTCATTGTCCCAACATTTATACAAGGATGAGTCTTATGTGCGCAGACAATACTTAGTTGACAGTTCAAATGGTTCCATGTAATAATGTCGCCACAAAAATCTCGCTATGCAAAAATATCGCCAAAAAATTGCCGTTTTTTGTGGCGACATTATTGCATGGAACATGCGGGGGACACCCCCGCAACCCCCAAACTTTTTTTTCTTTTTTTTTTTCTTTTTTACATTTTCTTTTTTGTTGCCCCTGTCCCCATATATATGGTCACCCATATAATATTGCTGCAACCTTTTCCCGGCGATATTATTTATGGCGACCATATATATAGGGATAATATTACCTGATACCGTTCAAATGGAGTGCAAGGTCTCTTTACCTAGTCTAAACAGTCGGCTCTCGGACAGCCTAAACATTAACAGGACTCAAAGGTCAGGAGGCTTGCTTGCAAGTTGAAAACACAATCCACCATTTTAGAACAGAGAATCGTATAAAACAGAAATCAAAATGGCGGATGAATCTTAAAATGCGGCAAAGTCGATCCAAAATCGGAACTTTGTAACGCGGTTTTCAGTGTAAAGCAATTGGTTTTAGGCCAATATAAATATAGGAAGGCAATATATATTTTCCGTTTCACAATCCCAGCATTGGGCTTTCTACTCCTGTGGCCGGCACACGCCCCTGTGTCGGGGGCCCGCACCACTAGGGAGCAGTTCAATGTGGGGCATCAGGGGATTTATTTATTTATGTATTATTTGTTGAAATTTATAAAGCATGCAACAGCCCGTGGGCATTGTGGCACTGTTTCAGACAGCATACTTAGTTACATAATACAATCTTGGTTACATGAAGAATAAAGGAGGGTTAGGGGTAGGAGGGTGAGGCAGGAGAAAGAGGAATGGCAAAGTTAGTTGAAGAGTGTAGTTTTCAGCACTTTCCGGAAGGCTAGGAGGGAGGTATCAGCTCGGAGTGTGTTGGGTAGAACGTTCCAAAGTTTGGCTGCTATATATGGGAAACCAATCACCCCTGCCTGCTTTGGCTCTTTTGATAGGTGGGATGCACAGTTGGTTGATGTGGCAGGTGCTTTTGGGACGTGCAGGGGTATCTCTGGCGATATTCTCTGATAGGTATGGCAGGACTGTAAATGTTAAGCATTTGCGCATTAAGGTGAGGGTCTTGAAGGTAATCTGTTCCTTGACGGGGAGCCAGTGAGCAGCTCACCTGGCCTGCGCAATGTGGTCTCTTTATGGGATGTTAAGTGCTGCTCTGAGAGCATTATTTTGTGTGACTTGGAGTCTATTTCGATTTTTTGTGGAGGTGCCTGCTGAGAGGACATTACAATGATCTAGTTTAGCTCCAATGGTGGCTCGGGCTATTGAGAGGCAGTTCTGTTTGCACAGGAAGGGCATTACTGCATTTATTATCTTGGTGGTGTGTGCAAAGGCGGAAGCTAAAGCGCTAACCTGTTGCATCATGGACAGAGTGGAGTGTGGGAAAACCCCAAGTGTCTGGACCCAGGAGGAGACAGTGATGATGGAGTTATCGATGGTGAAGTTGCAGTTTTGTTTACCAAGTTTAGATAGCGTTTCTTTAGGGCCCATGAGGATAATCTCGGTTTTGTCACCATTGAGACACAGCCCATTGGCCGCCATCCAGGCTTGAATTGTGGAGTATATCAGGTGGAGGGCTGAGTGTCTTGGTTATAAAAGCCCAGGAGTGGCAGAAGTACCTGCGTATCATCAGCATAGTAAGTATATGCTATGCTGAGGGAGTCCAGTTTGTCAAAGAGTGGCTTTGTGAACAGGTTGTAAAGAGTGGGAGCTGTGCAGAAGCCCTGCTGGACTCCACAGTGGATGGTGGTTGGAGCTGCACTTGCCTGCTTAGAGAAAACCCTCATGGCTCTAACTTCTAGGAATTATGTGATCCATGAGGAAGCCTCTTTTGAAAATTGTGCTGCATGCGTAAGATTTGAGTTAAGATTCTTGTGATCCACAAGATCAAAAGTGGCTGAGAGGTCCAGAAGTAGGAGGAGAGATGGCTTACCTCTGTCCATAATTCATGTAATTTGGTTTATAAGATCTAGAAAGGTGATTTCTGTGCCATGGCTTTTGTGGAATCCTGATTGTCTTTTACCAAGGTTGGAGTTAGATTCGAACAAGTGTTGAATCTGGTCACGAGGCGCTTTATCTAAGAGTTTGAGGAGAAATGGGACAGTGGTGATTGATCTGTAGTTGTTGGGGAGGTGGGATCTAGGGAGGTTTTTTTTAGCAGTGGGCGTACCCAAGCTTCTTTGAGGCTAAAAGGGATGGCACCTGTTGTGAACAATGTATTAATAAACGTTGTTAGGAAGGGTGCCAGGGAGTCAGCGCATTCGTTAAAGATATTGGGAGGACAAATGTCTCCTTTGCACATAGATGGCTTAAGATGACGATGGAGATCGAAGACTTCCGATTCTGTGACCTCTCGGAACGAGAAGAGCAAGTCGGCGGACTTATGAGATGTGAGGCTGTGCAGTAGTTCTATTTTGTTGAGCGGGGCTGCTTGGGTGCTTGAGCACCATGCTTCATCTTTAATGATCTCGTCAGGGCTGGTGGAGGGGGGTGATTAGGTCTCTGAAAATGTTATTTCCTTGGATTGAGAATTGGCTTTAGTGATCCGTGAGTTGAAAGAGTTAGACTTGGCTTTAATGATTGCTTCTTTATACTGTACGGATAGCCTTTTAAGTCTTCCTTGGTGAAATCATTGGGCTTGGATTGCCAGTTGATTAACGTCTTCCGTTTACTGGTACAGAAGGCCTGTAGTTCATCTGTGAACCATGAGTTAAAGTGCATGGATTTTTTTTCTTTTTTGCGTTCGATCAGGGCTATAGCTTCGATTGCTCTGGTGGGGGTGTCAGCTTAGATATCTGTAGGAGTGCCAGGGTCACTCTAGAACGGGTATTGAGTTCTGGGACTTCCAGGAATGGGCAAAGGTTGTCTTAGGTAGTTTTTTGAGCTTCTATTCTGAGCTGGAGGAGCATAGGTGAGTGCTTCAGTGGTTGGTGCTGTAGGCAGGGTGAATTGGATGCAGTTATGGTCCGCCCACGGGTAGACAGAGTTGGAGTTGATGGAGGTGGAGCAGTTGTGGTCAGCTACCCAATCGAGATTGCGTCCTTTGCAGTGAGTTGGGCAGGTTACTTTTTGTAAGAACACCAGGTCTAATAGTTCCTTGGCTAGCGCTGAGGCTGCTTTATCTTTAGATCGTTTAGGCCTAGATTGAGGTCGCAGAGTAGGATAGTTTTGGTGGAGTTTTCAAGGTTATCACCTTGTAGGTGGAGGAGATGTCCTTTGAAGTCTAGGGCTGGGCCAGGTGGCCGGTAAATGAGATGCATATTTATAGTGCAGTTAGGAAACAAGGACAGTTTGGATGAGAGAATGTCAGCATTGCCTTCCCAGGGGTGGTTGCACAGCCTGATAGACAGGGCATCTTTTGTTATGAGAGCTACACCTCCTCCTTTCAACAGCTGTCTGTCTTGTTGCAGGATGGAGTACCCAGGTGGGAGGGCTAGTGAGATGGCAGGACCAGAAGGATTATGGAGCCGTGTCTCTGTGACAGAAACTAATTCTAGATTGTGAATAGTGATGAGGCTGTTCATCTCCAAAGGATGGGCGGGGAGAGAACGTGCATTTATGTGTGCACATTTGAGAGAGGGTGGGGTTGTGCCCTTCTTAGTGAGGTGAGTGGGAGGAGGAGAGGCAGTGGAGTGGGGGGGGGAGGTCCCAATAGGGGAGGTGGAGTTTACTGGTTTCTTGGTGTTGGTTTCGAGCATACGAAAGGCGTTAATAGGAATGGGGGAGTCCAATGAGAAGGTGGGCCTCATTCCGAGTTGGGCGGTAAGGGTTAACGGTCACCCGTAAGGAGACCGGTGCCGTTAAACCCTTACCGCCCAATTCCGAGGTCCCTTAGCGGGACCCACAAAGGCCGTGTAGTCTGACCACAAGTCCTTTGCGGGTCCCGCTAAGGGACCAGGACACTAATAACGGGCCCGTAATTTACAGGCCTGTAATTAGCGCCTTCCCCATTCCCATTGAGCTCTATGGGGGCTCAAATGGGAATAGGGAATGGTTGGTTGAATGGGGACTTACCGGGTCCGCACGGAATGTCCCGGTAAGTCCCCATTCACCCAGACCGGACATGGACCCGGATTTGGAGGCAGCCATGGGGCAAATAGCGCCATGGCTACCTCGAAACTCGGAATGAGGCCCGGTGTCTTAAGTGATGTTTCTGGCAATAAGTCAGAGTCTTTAGCTGTAGTACACTTGGTGGCCTGAGATTCTTCATATCTGTAAGTCTGGGGAGACTGTGGTGAAGTAGATGTTCAGTGTGAGACCTGAGTCATGGGAGCCTAGATGCTGGGTGGGGCGGAAGGCAGAATGTATCAACGGGGCACATGGAGGAGGCCGGTTGGGCAGGGATAATGGTGGTGCTACAATTCCTTGGGGGAGTGCTGGTGGTCATGTTGGAGTTCTGCATTTTTGGTGGAGCAGAGTTGAGGTAGGTGATTAGGGCAAGCAGTTGGGCCAGCATAAAATGCTGGTTTGGTGAGGTGAGGTGTGTGTTACATAGCGTGTGCATGTACGACACCTGTGGATTAGTCCTGGAATTCATTGGTGACATCAGTTGAGGAGTGTCATGCAACAGGCCGAAAGTAAATAAGCAACAGACATAAGCACTGCGGTGTAGACAAAATATACAGCTATCCTGTGAGCTATGTATAACAAGTGGCAGTGGTGGTGATTAAGAGTTAACAGGAAGTTGGTCTTGCTTGGTAATACTAGTGGGTTAAGAGCAGGCAGCTAGGGAGCATCAATTGAGCAAGCGTTCTGACATAGCATAAAGTAGCAGTGGCTAATGGCGGGCACATATGCAATCAATAAACATTGGCTGATGCAACACGTAAGGTGATCAGTGTGCAGTGTCTAATGTGTAATCAATAAACCTTGGGCACATATGCAATCAATAAGCATTGGGTGATGCAACACGTTAAGTGATCAGCGTGGCAGCGATTAATATGCAATAAATAAACCTTGGGCACGTATGCAATCAGTAAGCATTGGGTGATGCAACATGTAAGGTGATCAGCGTGGCAGTGTCTAATATGCAATCAATAAACCTTGGGTACATATGCAATCAATAAGCATTTGTTGATGCAACACGTTAGGTGATCAGTGTGACAGTGTCTGATATGCAATCAATAAACCTTGGGCACATATGCAATCAATAAGCATTGAGTGATGCAACACATAAGGAGATCAGCGTGGCATTGTCTAATATGGGATCAATAAACCTTTGTGCACATATGCAATCAATAAGCATTGGGTGATGCAACACGTTAGGTGATAAGCGTGGCAGTGGCTAGTGGATGGCACATCAGAATAACAGTGGCAAGGACAGGCATATCATGCGGACAGCGTCATATAGTTTAGGGTGGGCTCTGAACGTGGTTAGATGTAGGTGATTTCAGGTGACGCTTTGTGCCGACCCTCAAGTAGGTATTTGCCTCAAGGAGGTACCTCATAGCAGGTAGTTTGGGAGGGGCACAGGGAGACTGTTGCTACTGATGCTTATGATAAGGTCACGCAGCCGGAGGGAGGGTGCAACACTTTGTCTAGCACGCTTAAGGTAGCTAGCATAGGATGAAGGTATATATGACCTTATAAATGAGAGGATCCCCTTTCCTTCTGGCACTTGGTTTCTCCTCAGGGTCCAAACTGTTCCAGGTTATGTCTTCGCCTTCGGACTTTACTGTGGGCCCCGGGCCAACCCAGATCTCCCTCTTCCTCTGCTCTCCCAGCCTGGAGATACCGCACAAAGTGTCTAAGTTCCGTTGACGACCTGGGAGGAGGGCACACGCCCCAGATTGGGTGCCAACTCCTCACTCTGGTTAACAATGTCCCCCAGTGGTGTGAGCTTAGGGGCTGGGGAGTCTGAGGCCGGGCGTACGCCTCTGCGATACCAGTCCCTGCCCCTCGGTATCTCGGTATCTCCTTTGCCAGTCTCGGGCGCCTGCCGCTCAGATCCACTCCATCCACGTGGCCTGAGCTGCCACAATACTCCTAGTGGGTGCGACCACTTTTCAGAGGGTCCCGCAGGAGGCCAGCCCAGCGGCATTCCCCATTTTATTTTGTGACCCTTGTGGCAGATCTGTGATCCCTGCTACAGTTCACTTTGCTACTGTTCACCTTGTGGGTGGACTCTCTGTGAATGCCCGTGTATATTCCGGAGCAGCCTGGCCCTCCTCCTGAGGTCCCACTTCTGACCTCAGGCTGCACTTCTTCTCTGCGCACCCCACTCGGTGGAGGCTGGTGTCCACCCCCTTGGCTACAACAACCTCCAATTCCGTTTACTGGTACAGAAGGCCTGTAGTTCATCTGTGAACCATGAGTTAAAGTGCATGGATTTTTTTTCTTTTTTGCGTTCGATCAGGGCTATAGCTTCGATTGCTCTGGTGGGGGTGTCAGCTTAGATATCTGTAGGAGTGCCAGGGTCACTCTAGAACGGGTATTGAGTTCTGGGACTTCCAGGAATGGGCAAAGGTTGTCTTAGGTAGTTTTTTGAGCTTCTATTCTGAGCTGGAGGAGCATAGGTGAGTGCTTCAGTGGTTGGTGCTGTAGGCAGGGTGAATTGGATGCAGTTATGGTCCGTCCACGGGTAGACAGAGTTGGAGTTGATGGAGGTGGAGCAGTTGTGGTCAGCTACCCAATCGAGATTGCGTCCTTTGCAGTGAGTTGGGCAGGTTACTTTTTGTAAGAACACCAGGTCTAATAGTTCCTTGGCTAGCGCTGAGGCTGCTTTATCTTTAGATCGTTTAGGCCTAGATTGAGGTCGCAGAGTAGGATAGTTTTGGTGGAGTTTTCAAGGTTATCACCTTGTAGGTGGAGGAGATGTCCTTTGAAGTCTAGGGCCGGGCCAGGTGGCCGGTAAATGAGATGCATATTTATAGTGCAGTTAGGAAACAAGGACAGTTTGGATGAGAGAATGTCAGCATTGCCTTCCCAGGGGTGGTTGCACAGCCTGATAGACAGGGCATCTTTTGTTATGAGAGCTACACCTCCTCCTTTCAACAGCTGTCTGTCTTGTTGCAGGATGGAGTACCCAGGTGGGAGGGCTAGTGAGATGGCAGGACCAGAAGGATTATGGAGCCGTGTCTCTGTGACAGAAACTAATTCTAGATTGTGAATAGTGATGAGGCTGTTCATCTCCAAAGGATGGGCGGGGAGAGAACGTGCATTTATGTGTGCACATTTGAGAGAGGGTGGGGTTGTGCCCTTCTTAGTGAGGTGAGTGGGAGGAGGAGAGGCAGTGGAGTGGGGGGAGGAGGTCCCAATAGGGGAGGTGGAGTTTACTGGTTTCTTGGTGTTGGTTTCGAGCATACGAAAGGCGTTAATAGGAATGGGGGAGTCCAATGAGAAGGTGGGCCTCATTCCGAGTTGGGCGGTAAGGGTTAACGGTCACCCGTAAGGAGACCGGTGCCGTTAAACCCTTACCGCCCAATTCCGAGGTCCCTTAGCGGGACCCACAAAGGCCGTGTAGTCTGACCACAAGTCCTTTGCGGGTCCCGCTAAGGGACCAGGACACTAATAACGGGCCCGTAATTTACAGGCCTGTAATTAGCGCCTTCCCCATTCCCATTGAGCTCTATGGGGGCTCAAATGGGAATAGGGAATGGTTGGTTGAATGGGGACTTACCGGGTCCGCACGGAATGTCCCGGTAAGTCCCCATTCACCCAGACCGGACATGGACCCGGATTTGGAGGCAGCCATGGGGCAAATAGCGCCATGGCTACCTCGAAACTCGGAATGAGGCCCGGTGTCTTAAGTGATGTTTCTGGCAATAAGTCAGAGTCTTTAGCTGTAGTACACTTGGTGGCCTGAGATTCTTCATATCTGTAAGTCTGGGGAGACTGTGGTGAAGTAGATGTTCAGTGTGAGACCTGAGTCATGGGAGCCTAGATGCTGGGTGGGGCGGAAGGCAGAATGTATCAACGGGGCACATGGAGGAGGCCGGTTGGGCAGGGATAATGGTGGTGCTACAATTCCTTGGGGGAGTGCTGGTGGTCATGTTGGAGTTCTGCATTTTTGGTGGAGCAGAGTTGAGGTAGGTGATTAGGGCAAGCAGTTGGGCCAGCATAAAATGCTGGTTTGGTGAGGTGAGGTGTGTGTTACATAGCGTGTGCATGTACGACACCTGTGGATTAGTCCTGGAATTCATTGGTGACATCAGTTGAGGAGTGTCATGCAACAGGCCGAAAGTAAATAAGCAACAGACATAAGCACTGCGGTGTAGACAAAATATACAGCTATCCTGTGAGCTATGTATAACAAGTGGCAGTGGTGGTGATTAAGAGTTAACAGGAAGTTGGTCTTGCTTGGTAATACTAGTGGGTTAAGAGCAGGCAGCTAGGGAGCATCAATTGAGCAAGCGTTCTGACATAGCATAAAGTAGCAGTGGCTAATGGCGGGCACATATGCAATCAATAAACATTGGCTGATGCAACACGTAAGGTGATCAGTGTGCAGTGTCTAATGTGTAATCAATAAACCTTGGGCACATATGCAATCAATAAGCATTGGGTGATGCAACACGTTAAGTGATCAGCGTGGCAGCGATTAATATGCAATAAATAAACCTTGGGCACGTATGCAATCAGTAAGCATTGGGTGATGCAACATGTAAGGTGATCAGCGTGGCAGTGTCTAATATGCAATCAATAAACCTTGGGTACATATGCAATCAATAAGCATTTGTTGATGCAACACGTTAGGTGATCAGTGTGACAGTGTCTGATATGCAATCAATAAACCTTGGGCACATATGCAATCAATAAGCATTGAGTGATGCAACACATAAGGAGATCAGCGTGGCATTGTCTAATATGGGATCAATAAACCTTTGTGCACATATGCAATCAATAAGCATTGGGTGATGCAACACGTTAGGTGATAAGCGTGGCAGTGGCTAGTGGATGGCACATCAGAATAACAGTGGCAAGGACAGGCATATCATGCGGACAGCGTCATATAGTTTAGGGTGGGCTCTGAACGTGGTTAGATGTAGGTGATTTCAGGTGACGCTTTGTGCCGACCCTCAAGTAGGTATTTGCCTCAAGGAGGTACCTCATAGCAGGTAGTTTGGGAGGGGCACAGGGAGACTGTTGCTACTGATGCTTATGATAACGTCACGCAGCCGGAGGGAGGGTGCAACACTTTGTCTAGCACGCTTAAGGTAGCTAGCATAGGATGAAGGTATATATGACCTTATAAATGAGAGGATCCCCTTTCCTTCTGGCACTTGGTTTCTCCTCAGGGTCCAAACTGTTCCAGGTTATGTCTTCGCCTTCGGACTTTACTGTGGGCCCCGGGCCAACCCAGATCTCCCTCTTCCTCTGCTCTCCCAGCCTGGAGATACCGCACAAAGTGTCTAAGTTCCGTTGACGACCTGGGAGGAGGGCACACGCCCCAGATTGGGTGCCAACTCCTCACTCTGGTTAACAATGTCCCCCAGTGGTGTGAGCTTAGGGGCTGGGGAGTCTGAGGCCGGGCGTACGCCTCTGCGATACCAGTCCCTGCCCCTCGGTATCTCGGTATCTCCTTTGCCAGTCTCGGGCGCCTGCCGCTCAGATCCACTCCATCCACGTGGCCTGAGCTGCCACAATACTCCTAGTGGGTGCGACCACTTTTCAGAGGGTCCCGCAGGAGGCCAGCCCAGCGGCATTCCCCATTTTATTTTGTGACCCTTGTGGCAGATCTGTGATCCCTGCTACAGTTCACTTTGCTACTGTTCACCTTGTGGGTGGACTCTCTGTGAATGCCTGTGTATATTCCGGAGCAGCCTGGCCCTCCTCCTGAGGTCCCACTTCTGACCTCAGGCTGCACTTCTTCTCTGCGCACCCCACTCGGTGGAGGCTGGTGTCCACCCCCTTGGCTACAACAACCTCCAATTCCGTTTACTGGTACAGAAGGCCTGTAGTTCATCTGTGAACCATGAGTTAAAGTGCATGGATTTTTTTTCTTTTTTGCGTTCGATCAGGGCTATAGCTTCGATTGCTCTGGTGGGGGTGTCAGCTTAGATATCTGTAGAAGTGCCAGGGTCACTCTAGAACGGGTATTGAGTTCTGGGACTTCCAGGAATGGGCAAAGGTTGTCTTAGGTAGTTTTTTGAGCTTCTATTCTGAGCTGGAGGAGCATAGGTGAGTGCTTCAGTGGTTGGTGCTGTAGGCAGGGTGAATTGGATGCAGTTATGGTCCGTCCACGGGTAGACAGAGTTGGAGTTGATGGAGGTGGAGCAGTTGTGGTCAGCTACCCAATCGAGATTGCGTCCTTTGCAGTGAGTTGGGCAGGTTACTTTTTGTAAGAACACCAGGTCTAATAGTTCCTTGGCTAGCGCTGAGGCTGCTTTATCTTTAGATCGTTTAGGCCTAGATTGAGGTCGCAGAGTAGGATAGTTTTGGTGGAGTTTTCAAGGTTATCACCTTGTAGGTGGAGGAGATGTCCTTTGAAGTCTAGGGCTGGGCCAGGTGGCCGGTAAATGAGATGCATATTTATAGTGCAGTTAGGAAACAAGGACAGTTTGGATGAGAGAATGTCAGCATTGCCTTCCCAGGGGTGGTTGCACAGCCTGATAGACAGGGCATCTTTTGTTATGAGAGCTACACCTCCTCCTTTCAACAGCTGTCTGTCTTGTTGCAGGATGGAGTACCCAGGTGGGAGGGCTAGTGAGATGGCAGGACCAGAAGGATTATGGAGCCGTGTCTCTGTGACAGAAACTAATTCTAGATTGTGAATAGTGATGAGGCTGTTCATCTCCAAAGGATGGGCGGGGAGAGAACGTGCATTTATGTGTGCACATTTGAGAGAGGGTGGGGTTGTGCCCTTCTTAGTGAGGTGAGTGGGAGGAGGAGAGGCAGTGGAGTGGGGGGAGGAGGTCCCAATAGGGGAGGTGGAGTTTACTGGTTTCTTGGTGTTGGTTTCGAGCATACGAAAGGCGTTAATAGGAATGGGGGAGTCCATTGAGAAGGTGGGCCACAATACTCCTAGTGGGTGCGACCACTTTTCAGAGGGTCCCGCAGGAGGCCAGCCCAGCGGCATTCCCCATTTTATTTTGTGACCCTTGTGGCAGATCTGTGATCCCTGCTACAGTTCACTTTGCTACTGTTCACCTTGTGGGTGGACTCTCTGTGAATGCCCGTGTATATTCCGGAGCAGCCTGGCCCTCCTCCTGAGGTCCCACTTCTGACCTCAGGCTGCACTTCTTCTCTGCGCACCCCACTCGGTGGAGGCTGGTGTCCACCCCCTTGGCTCCAACAACCTCCAATGGGTCTCACACGTGGGGCAGACTCCTACTGTGTCCAATAAGGGCCCTAGTATCCCGCTCCTTACCGAGTAGTGTGCCTCTTTGATGTATGGCTGTCACAGGGCCACCGTGGTCTCACCCGCAGCTGGGATCTGTGGAAGGGTGCCCCTCCCCGAGCCCTCCTCAGTGCGGTCCAAAAGGAAGGAGTAGATAGATTATCCTGCAGCACCGGGGACAGTTGCTCAGAGAGTCCCGTCAGCGTGTCGCCACTCTCCCTCGCAGGCTCCCTCCTTCGCTCCTGATGAGCCCCTCTTCACTGCTTTGATTCAATACCCTCAGTGTTGGAGGATGGCTCAGCCACCCAGGGCCTGTCACCACTCCGGGATCCTGCAAAGCAGCCCTGTGGGCCCTCCCGTGGGCGTTCCTTGCTACCTCGTCCGTATTACAGTCAATGCCACCCTGGAGCTCTATGGGCTGCCTTTCCACTTTCATTTTCGTCCGCACTTTCAATGGCAGTTTCCCAACAATGCCTGGGCCGATTTATTCCGTTCTTGGGTCAGTCAGCGCAGGAGATATTCCCGCATGACCCTGCACTTTCTCACCTGGGGTGGGCAGGTGAAGGTGGGGGTTCATACCACTTCACAGGACTGTTTGGCAAGATGGTTAAGCAGAGGCGACCTGCATCCTGGCACCCCATAGTGGCCCCTCAGTAGGACATTTGTTGATGTCCTAGAGGCCAAACCTTGAAATGTGCTTTAGTGCTCCCGATCTTAGTTCCAATTAGTGTCATCCGATTGGAACTGGGATTGACCTTGTGGTGGTCACAGTACATCAAGAGGAGCCTTTCTCTATTTAGAGCATGCATGTAAATCTACTCTAGCGTTTTACCTTATGGTGTTACTATCAAAGGAATCCAACCCTTTCTTAAGAAAATGTAAGAGGCAAAGTGATACTATGCATGCAGCTGTTGATTTGAAGGGCTCAGAGCCAGATGATACTTTGAAAAAGAAGATAACAAATTGGGGTAGAACCATGGATCTGCAAGACCTGGGTAAACTGAAACTCTACTGTGGTAAGGAATTCCTCTATTTACCTTCAATACTTAGCAACATTTCCATCAGCCATATTTCGGGATTTGTATCTCAAATTCAGATTAAAATGCCTCCATTTATTGGTCCAATGCTTGGTAAACCCAGTAAAATCCGAACTTGTAGATTGTGTGGCTTTGGCTCTGTTGAGACTTTACTTCATCTTGTGATGCATTGTCTATTTTGTTGTGATCAGAGAATTCAAAACTTTGGTCCATTCATCTGAACCTGCCGGATTCGAACCCACGACCTATGGTGCAGGCTTATTACTAGCTCCCAGGTTTCACTTACGATAGATTTGGCCAGAATGTTAGTGGTCATCTTTTCAGAATTCGCTAAGGTAACAGAGCACGGTGTAACAGATCTTAATTGTATAGGTGATGATCAACTTGGAGTTTCCCTTAGTGTTGTATTAGTAACGCACTGCAGATTTCGAAATGGTATTGTTGATGTAATTTATCTCATGAACAATGTTTGTTTTACCATATCTCCATTTTTAGTTGCTTTTTAAATATTTGTATGGTATATTTGTATGTATAAAATGTGTGTAAATGTACTTTGTCCACTGAAAAACACAATCAAAATAATATATTAAAACAAAATCGATATGAGAATGATTTGGCAGTCCCTCCTCTGCTTATAACATTAATGACTAAAAATGCTTTGCCATGCTCTTTTCCAACCTTCAAAATTACCATCTGGCTGAGAATGCTTTGCTGTACTTGCCTCTCACCCACAAAATGAAAATGTGCCTAAAATGCGTTGGTGTGCTCTGTTTAGGCCATATTATCAATTTCAAACCACTCTAACATGACTTACATTGCATTTCTGCACGACTCTCTAACTAGACCTATTCCATTCCCTCGCTAGAGCTCTGTGGATTTCCTTCTGCATCCTGAAGTAATGACTGTATACTCTCCTGCGTCCTGCACACGCCCCTTTATATAGAAGCAAGGACTCAAGACTGATCAAACCATCCAGCTCAAGCCATGAGAAATCCCAAAAGCCAGACTTTCTCAAACACCATGAAACCTAACACTCCTAGGATGTTGAACGATAATAACACACTGCATACAGATATAGGATACAACTGAGCGGTCATACCAAACCCAAGACCTCTGCCAATGGTGTCACATATAAATGTTGTCCTTGTACCGCAAAGAATGAACTTCTAGGTTCCAGTTGCTTTGCCAAATGCCATCCATGGATCTGCTCCACAGGAACTCAGAACCAGATCCAGCTATTCTGCAGCAACACACCAGTTAGTGGTTCCACTTCTTTTTAGCAACATATTGTGAAGGACGAGAAAGAAAGAACAGGCACAAGATGTGGGCTGAGTGCATGAGCTATCAGCTTCCTTTTCCTCTCCAGCACGAAATCAAGCAAGAACCCAAATAATATCAATTTGAGATATTGCAGCATCATCATCTGTGATGCCCTTTGTTTATTTTTATTTTCTGAGCTCCTTGAAGAGTCTCTTGATCACCAACTGCATTGTGAGCACTCTCTTCAAATTGCTTCTATTCCCTCTTTCTCTGTTAAGTCCATGTTGTTTTAAGATGGAACATTCTTTAAGGCCCAACTTATTCCGCCTTCATACAAACCTTCAAAGGGAATACTGCCACCACGTTTTCATTCTGGGGCTGCCCTTCGTCCCGGGGATAGTAATAGGTATAAACAGATTAGGAGGAAGGGCAGGGGATGTCACTTTATAAAAATAGCCTTGTAGAGGACTTGGGTTGACATCACAGTATGTAGAATGTTGTATTCTTGCATGCTGCCACCCCGTGCAACAGTCATCATGTTAAATCACAAAAAGTGTAAATCCCTTTTCCCTCTTCCAGCTGCTTATCTCGCAGCTCCCAGTCGTACAGAGAAGGCAAGACAACGAATGCTGCAAAACAAAGCAGAGAGATAATGGGTTGCTTTGTTTCAAATATACTGCCTCTCTGTCAAGTAACTTTATTGTGCTCGGTTTACTCCTTTAACACATGGTAAATGACACACAAAATCAATCATAAACACAGCAATTTACACATATGAAAAGTTATCTAAATAGAATCTCCTGGTTAATGAAATATAAACAATTAAATATTGTCTGCATATGTCTAAAATATTTATGTACAATTATAACAAATGGAGATTCACAACAGCACATGTATTACATAAGCATTGTTATCCCACACATACGTATCCCACTTATGCAAAATCAACCTGGTCATTAACACCAGTATGCTACACACAGGCGAGGTAATATTACATAATTGACCTCCATCCACTGAATTTTCATGGCAGCTAGTATAACATTTGAGATGTTCGCTTTTTGCCTGCTCGGGTCTTTCGCCTCACTCAGAGAATTCTGCTTTGCTATTTTTTAAGCTGTGACTGTGAGGAATTCTCAGTGATAAAACACATTTTTGATTCCCCATCCCGATAATAGTTTGCGATCTTCCTTATACCGACAATATTAATTAAGGAGACGGGCCCCCTCTGTTTTCTCCATTATTATTTTCATATTCGGATTCTCTGAGACCCAAATAGGCCTTCTGGAAATAACTGGCACACCTAGCTTTTGCCCGCGATGATGCTAGGCATCACCAATTCTAGTCAAAGCGCAGCGTTCGGAGTACTTTGTGGTAGACCTAATAGATTTTTTAAGGTTTTATTTTGTATGATATCAATCTGAACAATCAGAGTGTCTCCACATCACGGTCCCGATAAGCATTTGAGTGCCCAACTTGATCCAATCTACACTGAGACATTTGTCAATGAAACAGGCACCATACATTAAGAAAAATCTTAGAAGCCCTGATACCCTAGCTGATGCCTTTGCCACTGTCATTTTCATGTGTGTTAACCATTTTCCATCTTTTAGGAAAAAGCACACCAATGTATGAGTAGCACTCAACCTCCTCAATCTTAAACCCTTTTAACAACAAAGAAAAATGATTTCTACATTTGACAAATACCACGGCTTTAGTTTTTGACATATTCAGCGTAAGGTCATCAGAGCCGAATTATTCCTCGGAATAAGTGAGTGTTAGGTGTAATTTGCCAGGATTCAGGTCAAGTAGTGAGTTGAGTGTCATCAGGGTATAAAAGTTAACCGAAGCAGTTGTTACCCAGCTTTGGAGGATTAACCTTAATAGCTGCATTAGTAGGGTCAAAGTCAGAAATAAATAATTTAAATAAAAGTGGGGCTAATGCACACACTTGTTTAACTCCTTTGTTTGTTTGAAACTTGTCTGTCCTACTACCAAAGCTTGTGGTTCGTACAGCTGCAGGTGCTTCTGAATTACAAAGTTGGATTTAGCTTAAAAGTCCCTTGGGCATATTTAAGGCGGCTAGTTACCCCAGAACCGTTTCCTGGGGATTGAGTTGAAAGATTTTCTAGATCGATAAAGGCCACATATACATTCCCCTGTCTAATTGAACAGTATTTTTTCAATTCAAATGTTTAGGAGAAGACAATGGTCCAACATATAGAAGCCTTTTTAGAAAAAGGGCACTTGTAGATGTCTGATGCATGTATAGTATGATTGCAGCACCAATACTAGATGCTGTGTTTCACACGGATTGGAACGTTTTCTGGGTTTACACTCAACATGCTAGTGTGGTCAATTAGACATATCTTAAGCACAGCATTACTATGAATTAATTAAGTCTGAAGATATGCAGGTTTTGGTCCTCAGAGAAGGACTCAAGTACGAAATGCATCAGACCTCTACACTTGCCCTTGGGCCTCATTCCGAGTACGGCGCTAACCAATGGCGCTATTAACGCCTTGGTTGACGCCGTACCCGGACCGGCAGCGCCTTGGTGGATGGCGGAATTACCGCCCCATTCCAAGGTTGGCGGGGCGGTAATTCCCCAATCCCCATTTACCCTTCCCCATTCCCATTCTTGCCCCATAGGGCATAATGGGAGTGGGGAAGGCGTTAATTACGCCACCGTAAATTACGGTGGCGTAATTAACATCAAGGTCCCTTAGCGCCATGGTTTTTAACACCTGCTAAAAGCAGATGTTAAAACCTCCATGGCGCAAAGGGAACTCGGAGTATGGCGGTAAGGGATTACCGCCACCGCTCTCGTTAGCGGTGGCCGCTATCCCTTACCGCCATACTCGGAATGAGGCCCCTTGTCTCTTAAATACACTTGTCTTTACAAGACATGGATGGAATATGTGTGATTTCGATTTGTGATTTGAATCTACCATTGAAAAAACTGTTCTAAAGAACCACAAACGTCACATAGCACTTTTTTGTGTGTTTGCACAGAATGCCCTTTCAATCTCCTTGATTACTAAATCAAGGAACCTGCAAATCTTGCACTTTGGCCCTTTGTGCAAGAGGAGCCACTTTTGGCAACAGGACCACATACGCTGCTCTAAATTGCAGATGAATAATTATCCTTGTTAACAAGGGTGGTGCCCACTTTCCAGTGTTTCCTACTAGTGCCATCTGGTCAGGCTGTGTAGGCCAGACATGGGGCATCAAGGAGACAATTGCACTGGCCCAGAAACAGAGGAGATAGGAGTCCTATGCAAGAGTATGGTTGGTGGTGAGCTAGTCGTTCATCTGAAACTCCCTTATGGCCACTGTCCCTCCTTCAGTAGGATCCTGCACTAGCTGCATTTATTTTATGTGATGTGTGCCCGTGAACACATCATTCTACCACAGGCCAGAGTCCTTGCACATTGAAGAGGTCTCTGAAGCCCTCCTCTTACTTGGGTTACACTAATGCACTGACTTCTGGCAGAGGTTTCATATTACAGTGCATGCCTCCACCTTGGTGTTCCCAAGCTGAAGACTTTCCACACACATGACTAAATGGGTGGTGATGTCATGGGTGGGAATGTCTTCTGACCTGACTTCACCCTCTTAAGCCCTCCTTGCCCTCTCAGGAGGGGCAGAAAACACTACAGGCCTTCAATTTCCATCACTTGTGCCATCTGCTAGTGAACCATATCTGGCTTCTCCATCTGGTGCTCTTTGGTCTCGTGTAGCACCACCACCTTCTTGGTCCTCTGTCACTTGTGCTCCTGCATCTCTGTTGATACGCTCCCTGCAGCTCTTGGAGTAATTCCTACTCCCACCAAGTCCAAGGTACTCACCTACTTTCTGCAGATCACACCAGAGTTACCCTGCTTCTATCAAAACCTCCCACAGAGTGGTAGCCATGTCTTCCTCATCCAGTCACATTCATCATGTTCCCTCTTGCTCACCTCAACCATCATTTGCCACTCCTCAATCACTGTCTAACATTTCTAAAACACTGTCTTCCCCTGCTCAACCAATGTTGCCCCTACCTCGTGTTTCGTCTCAAACTCCATAGGCTCCTCATCCTCAGGCTCTGTCTCCCCCTGCTGGCTGACTCACTTAACCTCTGACACAGAGGAGGAATTAGCCAATTATAATCTTCTCTCCTGACAATACCTGCAAATAGAAGGACATGTTGCATAATGACCCAGTGTGCAACACATAAATGTGCATAATGTGCATACAGTGTCAAATGTACAAAACAAGTGACAAAGGCAAACAAAGCTTTTCTTGCAAGACTCACACAATGGGAAAGGGCTCTCCAAACACAAAAACAGTAGGGAATGAGACTGATCACAGAACTGGAAGACGTCTTGGATTCACAAAGAAATGCTTCTCTTCAAACACATGAAAGGAAATGCATTAGAAAACATTAATTTTAATGTTTCAGGTAGCACAAAGGAAACAGGGTAAAGCACAAGAAAGATTTAAAAAAACATTGTTTTAAAAAGAGCCTAAAGTTAAAAAAGGGAATATTAGCGATTGAGTCTAAAGAATAAATATAAAGTGGAAACACTGGAAATTAAAAATGGAAGTCTAATAGGACGGAAACAACTAGTAACAAGAGTGACTCGCAGAAGGGTAGAAAAAAACAGAGAACTTCAGGATATACACATAATAGCAGAAACACAAACAAAGAGCGTCAATGTGAGGGTGAGAAATGGAAGTGGCTAGCCAACCTGGTAGCAGAAAAAAACGAGACGTCAATAACGTTTACACGATGCTGCAGGGGGACCATGGACACCATTTAGTTGGAACACAAGAGGGTTTGGTCATCTGTTTAGAAAAGGTGAATTGCAAAAAATGAAGGTAAACATACTGTGTCTATAGGAAACATGGCTCTCTGAGTTTCCGATACTGGAAGGGTACAAAGTATTTTTTAATTCCAGTGCAAAAAGGCCCGAAGGGAAGACCTAAATCAGGCCTTCTTGTGGCGATTAAAAACAACCTAAAATGGGTCATGGTCCATGCTCAAAACCCAACTCCATATATTCAGTTGTTGACATTAAAATTGGACCAAACGCCAGACTTTAGCCAATGAGTCATGATAATACTGAATGTTTATAGGATCCCAGTAATACCTTTACAAGCCAAGATACCAGAAGACACAGTAGCCCTGATCGACACTAGGAGGGAAAAATGGCATGATCCATTACTTATAATAGTAGGTGACCTAAGCTGCTCCAATTGCAGAAGTATCTCCTTTTGCCATTATATATAATATTGTTGTGAGGAAATCATGCTGAAATAAACCTTTTGCTTTTGTTCATGCATTTGGATCTTGAATATACATGCTGACAGAATGTAGATTTTTGAGTGGGGTTAGGCATTGTTTTGGATATTTTACACTGTGCATGGTTAAATCTATGACATCATTGTGTATCTCTATTTCTTCTGTAATAGACTATGGTGAAGTGTATTCAGCTAAGTGTTTCGGTGTGGCACTGGCGTTTCCTTTTTGGGAAAAATATACAGTCCTCAGAAGCGAGTTTTCTACAGAGCTGTCACTGGGCCTCATTACGACCCAGGCGGTAAGTTACCGCCTGGGTCGTACCTTTACCACCATGGCGTAAACTATGTTTACGCCATGGTGGTTGGCGGACTTACCGCCCTATTCCGAGGTTGGCGGGGCGGTAAGTCCCCAATCCCCATTTACCCTTCCCCATTCCCATTTTTGCCCCATAGGGCATAATGGGAGTGGGGAAGGCGTTAATTACGCCACCGTAAATTACGGTGGCGTAATTAACAACAAGGTCCCTTAGCGCCATGGATTTTAACACCTGCTAAAAGCAGGTGTTAAATCCTCCATGGCGCTAAGGGACCTCGGAATCAGGCGGTAAGGGTCGGCGCTGTTTACGCTGCCGTAAACCCCTTACCGCCTGGGTCCTAATGAGGCCCACTGTAAGGTTTGCAACTTTAAACATAGACACTGTGCACAAAGCGCATGCGCAAAGTGTCTTGAGCAAAGTGTTTCACTGTGGCGCTGGCGTTTCGTTTTTGGAAAAAATACACAGTCCTCAGAAACAAGTTTTCTACAGAGCTGCCACTTTAAGGATTGCAACTTTTAGAATAGACACCTTGGGTGAAGTGCATGCGTGAAGTGCCTTGAGCTAAGTGTTTCGATGTTTGGGTGTGAGGGGAGCGGTCGGCCATTTGAAAATCCTTCTGTTGGAAAGCAAACAAAGGTAATGATAAGCGTTGTGGCCCCGGTCATTCTTTCCTTCCCCCTCCCCTCCTTCAACTTCTCACCCCTTTTTTTCTTGCCTCACTCTTTATGTACTATTAGATCTTAGGGCATGAAGTTACACTGGCTGGCGAGTGGACTGGGGATTTTGCAAGTCTGTGACATGTATATATAAATATTTGTGCTTTGACTCCATATTTTAAACCTTAGCATATACAGTTGAGGAAACTCTGCGGAGACACAACACAGACCAGTGAATTTAACCGTGACTGTATAACATTGGTAAGTCACAGTAGATAACGTGGTGTAACCTTTGTAGAAACCGTGATTGTTTGAGTTGATCATTATGTTCCATCCTCATGGACGCAGTCTATACTTGTCACGATCTTCAAGAAAGGAGACAGGAATATTCTGGACAATTATAGACAGCTTTCCATGTTGGATGTCACAGACAAGCTCTTTGGGACATTTCTGCTAAAGGAGCTGCAGGGATGGGTAATCAAAAAGTGAGCTCTTCATAAATATCAGAAAGACTTTCACTCAGGTTGATCTACAATACACAACATCAGATTGCTCAATAGATTCATGAAGGGAGCTGTAGGGAAAAATAGACCACCATTATACGTGATATATGTTGACTTTAAGGCAGCGTTTGACCATGTGGATTAAGAGTTACTGTGGCCGAAAATGTCGACACTACAGTTGAGTGTGCCTTGACAATGGAGGTGGAATGTCGAGATCAATCCGTATACTCAGGGTAGTCAAGCAAGGTTGTGTGCTGGCTCACCTGCTGTTTAATCTCTACTTGGCTGATCTCCCTCCTTGGCTATTAACAAAATCTAACTGCCCCCCTAAATTGGGAGTGGCACACATTGCCAGTACGCTTTATGCAGATGACCTAGTTGTCCTAGACCATACCTATAGAGGGATGACATGAAGGTTATACGAGTTACATAGCTATGCATTAGAAAATAAACTGGTTATAAATGTCTCAAAAACAAAAAGCATTCTGATCAAAGGTACATAGTTTGTCTATGACTACCACATTGGGAAGAATAGATTATGTAAATAGCTATACTTATCTTGTACTGCAGATGTTCAGTGACAATCGTTACCAGCCCATAAAGGACACCAAAACAAGAAAAGCTTGGGAACTAGTGCTTCTTTTGTGTAAGTTTGCTAGGAAGACAGCAGGTTACATTATTGAGGGGATATTAACACTCTACAAACAATGCTTCTGTCCCATGGTATTATACGGCTGAAGGCATTGACAATGAGGGATCTAGGGTGGCAAAATCAGATTGAGGGTCTATTTTGGGGCAAAGCCCTCAGCCTACTTCCATCAGCTTCAATGGAGTACCTGCGTCTGGAGCTGGGGTTTGTATCCCTAAGCACCCAGTTGCTCAAAAAGAGGGGGGATTTGTTCGTGAAGTCTAGAAAAGCACCAGAGTTCCCTGTGTTTAAGGAAATGGGATGTAATTATGTGTCTGAAAGGGTGGGACGAGGGAAAATCTTTGAATAATATAATCTGGACTTCTTCAGCACCATAAACTGGGCACCACAGCCTGAATTTTGACACAGTTTGAGGTAATTAAAGACTCGCATAGTAAGCCACACTTATGGGATTGGAACAAAAACCATTTAAATTTATCCAACCTACATATTTACAGTGCAGTGGCACTGGTATCCAATCGATATCTGAATACACAGTGGTATCTGTTGAAGAGCCCGAGTCCTACAGTAACACATTTTATGACGAGTGAACCAACTCCTTTTACTTACACTTCAAGGGACGAGACTGGGTATATCCCGGGACAAGAGATTCTGCCGATTGTGTCAATTCCCCAATCATCCGGAATTAGCGAAACACGTGTTCACCGAACGCAGGATGTTGGGATCGGTATATATGAGCACATTGGATACATTTGTTCATAATTATAAAACGATTAAGTCAGAGGGCCTCATTACGAATATGGAGGTAGCCATGCCGCTCTTAGCTACCGCCATACCAGGTACCGGGTCCGGGTTCCTGGAATGGTGAAATACCGGGCAATTCCGACCTTGGAGGGCCCTGTAATTCCCTTTCCTGGAACCCGAACCCGGTACATCCCCATTCCCATTTGAGCCCCCTTAGGGCTCAATGGGAATGGGGAGGATGCTAACAACGGGCCTGTTAATGACGGGCCCTTTGTTAGCATCCTGGTCTGCTAGCGGGTCCCGCTAAGGACGCCTGGTTTTACCAGACGTCCTTTGCGGGACCCGCGAGCAGACCTCGTAATGAGGCGGTAGAGAGTTAACGGCGCCGGACTTATAGTTCAAATTCTTAATTGGAGACATTGCACATTGCACTTTATTGTGTATGGCATATGGTGGAAAAACATTTATAAATAGTAAGAAAAACTGGTGTGGTGTTTTCCTCCTGAGAGGTGCTGGGAAGAGCTGCACATACTGAGGAACAAATGGTTTGATACCTAGCAAAGCAGGTGGGGTTGATACGGTTTTTATCACCATTTTATTCACATTGGTGAAATTCAAGCGATGAAATGTGAAATTTATAGTGTGAAATGGATTTCAAAAGGGTGTAATTTTATTGGAAATACTTTTTACTACAAATTTTTAGTGGTTTAAGGCTTTTTAGTAGATGTTCTGATAAGGTACTCATAAACTAATTGAAATATGAATTGAAACATGTAGTCAATCAATGTGCCATGCTTGTATAGGTGGCTCTGTGTTCATGTGTACATGCTGCATGTTGTCAAGGGGTTACCTGCCTCCCAGGTGAACCAAAAATCAGATACCATATAGTGGGGGTGCTTGTGCATGATTCTAAGGGAAATGTGGAGGACCATGCAGGCAATCAGGCAGCGATTGAGCATGACATGGGCAGATCATTGTCCAGCATGGTGGCTAGCATTTCTGAGTGTTTCATGTGCCTGTAACATGTGATGTTTATTAGTAAGGCATTTACAAATCAGGCTTCCTTACAGAGCTGGCCAAAACAGAACCAGATAGCCATATGCAAAAGCTTCAAGTGTAGGAAGCTATTTTTCAGCGATGCAGTGAGCAGTTTAAGTCACATTTGGTGCTAGACCATACCACAATAACAGAAGACCTTTTTTAGGCAGAGAAGTCCCAGAGGTGAATACTTGCCTCCAATCCAGCAATTCCCTCCACCAGATCAAGGAACCCCTCCAATTCCCACCCTTTTTGTGACTCAGAAAAAAGCATACAAGAGATAGGAGATCCTTCTGTGATGTTTAATATCTCTTCGAAAACATTTACCCATGATGAATTGAGCATCCTAGAGAAGGCTTTCTCCTTTATTCCAATGAACAATCCCCCCAAAATGCAATGGAAGTTGAGCTTCTTCATTTCTTCTGCAAAGTGAGATTGAAAGACTTTTTTGTTACCAATTAATTTTTGGTACCTGCATTCGACTGCAATACACCATTTAGACCCAAATCTTCTTTTATACTATCAAACCATATGATTTCCAAAAAGATGCTTATTTTTTAGAAGACGGTTCTTAAAGGATTCCATTCCATTCATGATTTCTCTGATAAAAAACATGTGTCTAGCTTTAACTTCTAACAATAGGATTGCGATTAGTTACATAGACTCTGTAATGATGAAACCTTTGTCATTAAGAAAGCGGATAAGGGAGGTGGGATCGTAAATTGGGATGCAGAGAAATATGATGCGGAAATCATGATAAAATTCAGATAATGTAGTTTTATTACATGCTGACAGGCAACCCTACCCTACAATTATTATACAGAAGGAGATTGCCAGATTACACAGGCTGTATTTGATGCAGGTTGCATAACTAAAATAGAATTTGACTTTCTGAACCCCGTTAATTTGAGAATGCTGTCATTCTATGTATTACCAAAAATACATAAGAATCCCCTAAATCCACTGGGGCGCCCAATCGTTTCCTTATGTGGTTCGATTTTAGAACCAATAACACAATTCATACATTTTTTTCTTAAACCTTTAGCTATGCAGTTACACATCTATATGGCATATATGACTGACTCATCAATCAGATAGAGGCCACTGGGCCTCATTACGATCCTGGTGGCCGCATTATGAACAGTGCTGGTAACGTACCGACACTGTTCATACCAGGCCGCCACATTACGAGTTTGCTCACGGGTGGTGGTATGCACGTCTGGTCTGGCCAGATGTGCATATTGGCACCCATGAGTAGACCGGGATGCTAACAACAGACCTGTTATTAACGGGTCCGTTGTTAGCATCCTCCCCAGTCCCATTGAGCCCTATGGGGGCTCAAATGGGAATAGGGACATTCTGGGTCCCGCAAATGGGAATTACCGGGCCCGCAAAAGTCAGAATGGCCCAGTAATTCCCTTTTTTTGGGACCCGGACACAAGTTTGGAGGTAGCCATGCCAGTAATGACGGCATGGCTACCTCCAAACTTGTGATGAGGCCCACTGCATTGGACTCGGCCTCAGATTTATTGATTACACTGAATGTCAAATCTCTGTGTTCTAAAATTCCTCAAAGAAGCATTGCTTATAATAAAAGATTTCTTCGAAGAAAGAGAAAGACCTTGTTTGGTCCCAAGTGAATTGATTGTTTAATTGTTAAATGTTGCACTTATGGAAAAAAACACTTTTTTAGATTTAAGGATTTCTACTATGAAAGTATGTGATTTCTTAAAATATATTTCTTCTAATAATGGAGATTTCACTGAATACATTTCACTGAAAAACGAAATCTTCTTTTTACTTATACTACATTTTTTTTTATTGTGGGGCAGGCTCCCTGCAGCCCCCCTCAACCCTCCCTACCCTAACTTATACCCTTACCCCACACCCCACCTATTATGCATTACACATATGCCATTTCCCTTACCTTTTTCAGTGAAATATATTTGGTGAAATCTCATTAGGAGAAATGGTTTCGGAGAAATCTATGGTAACGTTTGACTATGGGCCAAATAAGTCACAGCAATGGGAGTAGCACATTTGCTCCATATTTTGCAAATGTATATATATGTGGAAATGTGAAAAACTTTTCTTCTTGACAGACACTAACCCTTACAACTCAGTGATTACATTTTATAAAAGATACACTGATGTATTTATCATCGAGGGGACATTCATTTATTTCACAACTGGTTTAATTCCCTTAATCAAAATCCAAAGTTTTCTTTGTTGTCCAATGCACAGGAAAATGTGTTCCTTGATTTTACGATCAAAGAGGATAATGGTCATCTGGTGGTGAATTTATTTTGCAAAGAAACAGACAGAAACAGTATCCTACATTATGATAGTGTCCGCCCCAGGGCACTACGCAATAATATCCCTTATGGCCAATTCCTCAGGGCTAGATGAAATTACATCAATATGGAAGATTGTGTTAAACACACCAACCAAATACAAGAAACATTGTATAAGAGGGGATATCGAAAAAGATTATTGTGACAGCTTATGTAAAGATTTTATTGAATGTGGTGTTTTGTATATCCTTTTCTGTAAAGAATCAAATTGATGTGTTTATATAGATTTATTAAGGTTGTATTTGTTCAATGTTCTACCTTGAGAATTCACTATTGAAATATGCAATTATGTTTGCATATACAAAGTGTAACATTGGAAATTATTTGAGACACCATTTCCTTTTGTTTTATGTTGAAGGCCCCAGGTATCTACGATTTATGGGGTCTATCAATCTGAACATTTTTGTAGAGATCTGTGAGAATGCCATGTCACATGGGGACTTCTGGAGGCAATGGGCTTCATTACGACCCCTTCATTACGACCCTGGCGGTGAAGGTACCATTCATACCGTCCCGCTGAGTTATACTTGCGGGTGCCTGACAGCCTGCCAGGTCTTACCTGCCGGGCTATGCGGCACACGCGAGCATAACTGATAATTGCGCTGGCACCGGGGATCGGGAGCCCGGCAATACCGCCCCTGCGAATGGCAATTCCCGGCCCATTCAACTTGTAATGGGCCGGTTATTGCCCAATCACAGGAGTCTGTGCCGGTAGCGAGCGTTGCGGTGGCCGTGCCTGTATAGCAGGCATGGCCACCGCCATGCTCGTAATGAGGCCCAATGTGTGATATGTGACTGATCAGTGTTGGAGCAACATGAGTTCCCTGAGTCATATCATTGTCCAATGTTCTATTACCTGTGAACAGATCTGTGAAGTGGGGGCACATCATATTCAGTTCCGGTACATTTTAGGTGGCTATTTGTATTTATTTGTATTTGTATTTATTTATTTGTATAGTGTGGCCAAAACCCTGGGGCATCTAGACGCTGCACCTTACAGGAAATAGAGACAATAGTATACAAGGAATAATAATACAATTTAGAGAGACGTAAAGTGAATGGTAAAACTTAGACACATTTTATACAGGAAAAGGCAAAGAATATACTGTTAAGGCCTATATACAGAAATGTCGTACCAACTAGTATGTGTTATGAAATGAATAAGGTCAGATATGGTCTTGATCCTTAAACCATGCTTTGACTTTATCATCGAAGATCAAGAAAGAACATTCTTCTCTTATGGAGATAGGCATCGAGTTCCATTTTTTTGCTGCAAGCACTGGGAAACTGTTTCCACCCGCCCGTTGTTGGTTAAAACATTGTGTTGACAACACAGTGTGATTGCGCTGTTCCACTGGGTCGCAGTGATGTGTGACGTGAGAAGGTATTGCAGAGGTAAGAGCGTGCCTGATTATTGAGACCCTTGTGGGTAAGCGAAAGTGATTTAAGGACTATTTTTTGCTTAGTGTTAAGCAGGTTTATGTTCTGTCTAGTAGTAATATGCTGTTTCCTCGGAATGTTACAAGCAGATCTGACTGCATTATTTTGCATGACTTGCATTTTATTGACGTTGTCTTGGGAAGTTCCTAAATAAAGTGCGTTGCAATAATCAAGTGCTCTTGCTACTGAGATACAGTTTCTTTTAGTCAGGTAAGGACGACAGGCTGTGATACGCTTGCAAGTGTATGCTGTTGATGAGGCTAAGGCATTGGTTTGTCTTGTGGGTGAATGTGCCGAGTCGATGTGGATGCCTAATGTTTTTACATCTTTGGCTACCATAATAATGTTGCCATTGATGTTGAAGGATTTGAAGGAGGTTCCTAGTTTCTTTAGTTTAGTTGGGGTGCCAAGGAGTAGTAGCTCAGTTTTATCGTCGTTTAGACATAAACCATGCTCAGCCATCCATATTTGAATGGTACCGTAGATGTCATTCAATGTTTTACAGTGTACAACGTAGTCACCAGTGATACGGATGCATATCTGGGTGTCATCCACATCATTTGTATATGCGTAACCCAGATAGTCAAGTATGTAAAATCATGGTTTTGGTGAATACGTTGTAGAGAGTACGGGACACACAGAGCCCTTGTGGGACTCCACAGGTAACTGGTTTGGGTGAACCTGACACCGATGGTGCAAAGACCCTCATGGATCTACTGCTGAGGAATGATTTAATCCATGCATTGGCTTTGTCTGAGAAATGTGCAGCAGATGACAAGTGTTTACAAAGTATTTCATGGTTCACTAAATCAAATGCTGCTGGTAAGTCGAGTAATAGAAGTAAGGTAGATTTCCCTTTATCTTATAGTATCTGAATTTGTGTATTGAGAACTAGGAGTGGTTTTTCAGTCCCATGTCTAGGTCTGAAACCTGACTGTCTTAATCCCAATAGATTATTTAATTCCAATATTGCTGAATCTGGAGGTATGCTGCACGATCCAAATTTTTTAGCAAGAATGGGATGGTACTAATGGGTCTGTACTTGGCAGGGTTGTTAGGGTTTAACAATGTTTTTTTTTAATAGAGGGAGTACCCATGCGTCTTTCAGGTTGGTAGGTACAGTGCTAGAGTCAAATCATGCGTTAATTAATGTGGTAATGAATGGAGCTGATATATTGGCTGCTACCTTGATAAGCATAGCCGGGCAAACGTCACCGTTACAATTGGAAGGTTTGAGCTTGAGCATGATAATCTCTACTTTTTTGGTTGATAGAGTTTTAAAGTTGAAGTGTGGCGCATTAGGAGTCCAGTGGTATGTCATTATCTATAAGGTTCTTTTTTAACGCAATTTTGTTTAGTAATAGGGTAATTTTTTCTTGGAGAGCGTTCTGTATAATTGTACACCATAAAGTGTCCTTCGTACAAGAATCAGGTATAGGAGGAGATTCAAGTTCTTTCAGAATATTGAATAATTCCTTACTGGAATTAGCGTTGCTAATGTGGTCATTGAAATTATCTTTTTTTGCCTGGACAATGGTTGATTTATAGTTAAATGAGGCTGCAGTGAAAGTAAGTTTATTTTGTTCTGATGGGGAGTTTTTCCACGCAACTTCCGCCGTTCATTTCTCCTTCTTAAAACTCTTTAGGTGTGGTGTGTACCATTTGTTAATGTGGGCGCAAGGTTTAGATTTCTGCATTTGGAGAGGTGCTAGTGTAGTAATGGCATTAAGGATGGTATCATTATATAGGTTCACCAGGACCGATGGGTCCGACTGGGGGGTAGTAGGATGGGTGATAGGTCGAAGAAGTGGAAGCACATTTTCTAAGGTGAGCTTCTGTTTACTTCTTGTCAGCATGGCTGGGGCTTGACGATGAGTAGTAGATGGTGCTGCTTTGTCAATGGTGAATGTGATTAGATGGTGGTCGGTCCAAGCACATGGAGTTTTGGCCAGTATGTTAATACTGCAGTTGAGATCCACAAGCCAGTCAAGTGTTCTACCCTTGTTGTGGGTAGGGCTAGTTATGTGATGTGTAAATCCTAACTCGCAGATAGTGTCCTTGAGGGATATGCTTTATAGTCTTTGCGGTCATGGAGGCCTAAATTGAAATCCCCTAGGATTATCACTTGAGAGTTCCTTTTAGTATTACTGGATAGAAGACGTGATATATCACTTTTGAAAGTGGAGGTGGTTCCAGGATGACAGTAGATCAAATGCATAGTGATAGTGGATGTGGCAGAAGTGGCTAGTTTGATAGAGAGTAATTCAGTTGATGGTAAATGTTGTTTATTGATCATTCAGAGCTCTAGCTTTGATTTAAAGATAAATGCAATGCCACCACCTTTGACAGTGTTGGGCTCTCTGTCTGAATGTAGGATACTGTAGTTGTCTGGTAAGACTAGTGCTAGTGAAGGTCCTGAGCTGGGATTGAACAAAGTTTCAGTGATGGCAAAAATGTCAATGTTATGAAGGGTTAGGATGTCCACTATGCCCAAAGCATGTGCTTGGTGGGATCTAGCATTGATGAGCCCTACTTTAATAGAATTAGTGACAGGTTTGGTAAGTTTGGCAGTAGTGGTGAGTTTTGCAGTAGTAGTTAAGTTATGGGCTGTTGGCCAATGTACCTGATGTAGTGGAAATCTAGAGCCGACTCTAGAATTTCTCAATAGTGTAGGGCAAGGGGCTGTTGTAATAGGTGTAGGGACGCAAGTAGGAGCTAAATCCCGTGTTAAGGTGAGATCAGGGTCTGATATAGTGTAGTGTTCGAATTTTTTGATGTGCAGCAATGGTTTGGACTGCAAGGCATGAGGGTCAGAGGCGCCGAATAGTGAAGGGAGCTTCGGTGGGCTGTGTGTAGCTGCATTGATGCAGGGTTGAAGGAATTTAGATGGAGGGATATCATTCGATGGAGGCAATTGAGTTGTCATGGTAAGGTGTATGAAAGGTGTATTGCGGCCAGTTGGGGCGTTCATGTTGTTCGTATTGTGAGTATTTGTTTCAGTGTTTAGAAGTAGTTCAGTCAGGTGGCTGTGGATAGTAAGGAAACCTAGGATCAGCTTTATTTGTAATGGCATCATGTCTGTTATTGTACTGTATAGTACAAACTCAGTTTACTCATTTATCTGTGGCTATTTGTATGAGTTGAATAAAGGGAACAGTCCGTGGATTTTCCGACTTGCACAAGTCCGGACAAATAGCAATAATACTCTGGTGTAATCTGTTAGGTTAGACTACCAGTTAGAGTATTTTTTATTATGCGCCTTAGCAGTTAGGGCTCGACTTAGGCAGATCGAGTATATCTAGTGGCTCAGCTATTATTGGAACATTTTACGTTCAAGGATACACAGTGCAAATAAGGTAAAAAACAGTCACAATCTAGAGTACATAGGTTGACCTGGCATTAGAACATTATCAAGTTCAAGGTACAATGCAGTTAAGGTATAAAGCAGCTGCAATCTAAAGGTACATAGGTTGGCCAAGCGGTCAATAAGGTATAAGGTCAATAGGGTATAAAATGGCTACAGTCTAAAGTACATAGGTTGGCCTAACATTAGTGCATTATCGGGTTCAGGGTACAGCTCAGTTATGCAATACAACAGGCAGTTGAATTTGCCTGCAGCTTGTGCTTGAAGAGGGAAGCAAATTCAATTTTACGGCAGGTATTAACTTGTCTGTTATGTGGTAGAAATACACAAACTGAAGGTGTCAGGTTTGAGGCTGTACTGATGCTTAGGGACGCAAACAATCGTCGAGGTGATCAATAATGAGCTCTTGTATAGGGCTTGCACGGTCAAATAGTGTGAGAACGGCCCCAGTTATTTTGTATGGCTATAGGTCCGCGTTCGTACAGTAAAGTTTCTTTTTTTTTTTTAAATAGGGGCTCATGAACTAGACGAAAGGTACAGTTAGAGGCCGCTAGAGGCACACAGTCAGCTTATGCGTAAAAGGTATTCGGCAAACATATGCGAATATGGGCACAAATGTCTGTAGGGCAATACGTCTTCAGCGAGATGATAATACAGGTTACTAATAGCACAGTGCTGATAATGGGTGCACAGAGTGTTAGTGTAAGTACAAGCAGGTAAGATGCAAACTATTCACTAACTAGCGGGCCAACATATAAGAAGATACAGGGCAGGGATAGGGTACAAATTAGGCATGGCATGGGTAACTGGCATGTGAAACTGTTTAGTAGAAAAGTTGTTAACAGATGCAGGCCACAAAATCTTAGTTGTAGTGGGTGTTGTAGCTTGTGGTCAGTGAGAGTAAGAAAGTACATAGTCCGCCGGGCAATGAGAGGAACTCTTAGACAATTATATCGTGATGAGCTGATACAAGTGATGTACTCACATATGTGGTTGATATAGCAGTGTACGCGGCCCATTCAGCGGCCCGTCACGGACAGGCACAGACAGGCCCAAGTGCTTTAAGAGGTGCCTTGATTGAGGATGCCGGCTCACGCCTTCCGGCGGAACCGAGCAGAAGAAATGCAGAGGCTCACCAATGAGCTATGCGAGTGCCACTGCAATTCAGGGTGCAATAAGATGAGACATGAGCAGTTCTAGGTGCAAAATCATGTGACATTGGTGTGCAGTGGCAATGTGATTGCCGTAATGCATTTTGGGAAGCAATGGAAAGTGACATGAGCAGATGTGGATTCATTGTGTGAGGAACCAGGAATGAGACGTGGACACAGCGGACTCATAGTGGTTGATATAAACTTTTCTAAAATAATAAACAGGTTGGAAAATGCCTCACTTCTCCCTAATCTAAGAGGTATTTCCCTACTTCAGCCAATACTAAGTGTCTATCAAGTGTCAAGATGTCCAAAGCAAACATGTCATGTGTCCAAAATCGTATCATAGCCCTTGCATTCTAAAACTAAACTATAAGGTGTGAAGAGTATTGTCTTTGGTTTCAAATGTTTGCACATGTTCAAGTTCAGCAAAAGCTATAATGCCAACAAAAGTTTCAAATGGATAATGTTCACAGTTCCAAAGGGGATTACTCCCTTTCCAGTATTCTCTCCACCAAAAAAAAGATCAAAGAATAACCAAGTTCTGTATATCCCAAGAAGATACATCCCTTCTTTTTTGTTGCTATTCACTACGGGGAAATCACTTTTTACACATTCAATAAAATTCCAATCTTAAGGATATGAGATTTCCTTAGGATTCTCTTTTCAGGATAAGAGAACTTGGGTGCAGGTCCCAGACTCGCAAAACACCTGGTATACTGTCACAACCTGTAGAAGGGAAGGGTATCAACACCCCCCTCCCGAACCACAGAAGCTGAAATGTATATGATCCCTCCCACTGCCTTTGGTACGGATTCCTGGTTCCAAGTAACAGGTACCCATGAGGAGGCCAGTGGGTGGAAGAGGTGTTAGTGAGAGGTTGTGGATGGGAAAGGGTATTGTAAGGAAACCGGAAAGAGGATTGGGGTAACCAGTTGGATAGCATAGGGGAATTAGTGAAACAATATTTTAGACACCAAATCACTCTTATTTGTGAACCTGTGACGACCTGCACACACCCTTATCTCATTTACTTTGAACACCTGATATCTCTTCACAGACTTGACTTCAATTATAACCTCTTCTGACCCATCCTGGCAGAATTTGACCTCATACCCCACGCAAGCAACATAAAACTTAACAGTGGCCTGGCAATTAAATTAAATTATGAAATTATAACATATACAACATACAATAACTGTCTTGACCGGCAGTTAGCACATCGCTCAGTACACCTTGTGTTCCTCCCCCTCCATGTGTTCACCTCACACACAGAGGATATTAGGCAACCATAACTTCCCTGCACCGAAACCTGTGTAGGTTACCCAACTCTGCAAATGTGTTTATAAACATGTTCCACACTTGTGTGCTCCACATCAGCTTGGTTTTCATAGCACAGTCACTTATTTCCTAGCATTGCCCCATGACGATTTAATGCCCCGTGTATTCAGAGAATATGCTTAGCATTCAACAAGTACACTTATCTGAGGCTTGAAAGCTTCGTGAGGACTTGTGAGCAAGCGTTGTCAGGCAGTGTCCAACTCTGACTCTGCCGGCACCGCACCAGTTCTGTCAAAACCATAGGGATGATAGGGGATCGACCCCCTCTCCTGAACCACAGAAGCCAAATAGATCGACCCTCCCACCGTGGTTGGCACGGGCGTCTGAATAGTAATATAACAGATAACCACGTGGCAGCCAATGGGGGGAAGACGGAGTTAGGGAAAGGGTGTGGATTGACAAAAGAAAGGAGGGGAGATAACTTACAATTCACAATTCCTACGTACACCTTATCACCAGTCTGTATCCCTGATCCTGGACACCACCTACTACAAACTCACAAGAACTCCTGGACATGCATATAAACGTAATTGCTTAATATAATACATCAGCTTTGACATGAACACATATAAGCAGTAAGCGGTGTGACACAAACAAGGGAACTGCTCCCATATGAGATAGACATGAACACATGGCCCGAAGGGCAGGCAAGCAACATAACAACATAAAACGCAGCAAAATGAGGACAGAACTCGGCACTCTGCATTCAGAGAATGGTACCCATGTTCCTGGCTAGTTGCACAGTCATTTAGGTACTCCGAGCATGAAAACGTGAAGTTCCTGGTAATTATATATATATATCTGAATACAATCACCCTTAAGGCAAAGGTCTATTCCCAATCATAGACCCAAGAGTGAGCATAGCATCCATGTACTCCGTCTCTCCAAACTTATACACTTCCAACAAGGTATGGAACTTGACACCCTCGTGGAATAAACATGTAACAGAAAACAACAGCACTTATCTTGTTGTCCGGGTGCCTCGTGAGCGCAGACGTCCACTGCCGAGGAAACTACCAGTGCAGGAATCGTCACACCATGTAACAAGGGTTTCACGTGTTCGGTTACAAACCATGTCTCCACTCAAATTGCTCGCACGGACCGCAGCGTGACTCCAAGCAAAATGACGATCTCTCCTGCATCCTTCCTCCGAGAGCGAAACGCCGTGACCGCCCGTGCTGTATAATCAACAATCATCAGCACCCGTGCACGGGCGGCCGGCGGTTTAGTAAACGCCCCAATTACCTGCAGCTGGCTAGTGGTGGGAGTCTGAAACAACTACATTCGCCCCCAAGCCTACTGGGTACTGTAGTTTTCTACTCATTTCTTCAGCTATAGCCGTCTGGGCTTGCCCCAGTTCGTATTTCTGACAGTACCTCCTCTCCCAGGGCCTCTCCCAGGACTCTTCCCAGGACCTGCTTTTTCAGGATGACGTGCATGAAACTGTCTTACCAACCGTGGAGCATGAACTGAACTAGCCTGCTCCCATGAATAGTCTTCCAGTCCGTACCCTGTCCATTGAATAAGGTACCATAATGTTTGGTGTCTTCGTCTGGAATCCAGGATTTTCTTGACTTTGTATTCAGTCTGTTCTCCCTTAATAATAGCAGGAGGACTCTTTACACGTGTCCCAGGAACTGTGGGTTTAAGGAGAGACACATGAAACACAGGATGTATCTTTAATGTAGCAGGCAATTTCAATTTAACAGCCACTGTTGACACACATTTTACAATTTCATAGGGACCGATAAATCTTGGTGCAAATTTACGAGACCCCACCATGGGTAAATTGCGTGTAGATAACCAAACTCTGTCACGTACATTATAGCTAGGTGCCTCACATCTTTTTTATCTGCTTGTCTCTTGTGTTCGTCTTTTGCTTGTTGTAAATTATCTCTAGCCCTTTTTCTAATAGACATAAGCCACTCCTTTCTTTCCTGCAATACTGGCAATGTTTCCACCTCTGGTAGCCGTTCAGGCAACATATTTTGTACCTGTCCATATAAACATTCATTAGGGGCCATGCCCAAGGAAGCATGCTCGGTATTGTTATAAGTGAACTCTGCTAACCACAATGCTTGCACCCATGAGTCTATTCCTTCATGCAAGTAACATCGTAAATACTTCTCCAAAGTTTGATTTACCCTTTCCGTTTGCCCATCAGTCTGAGGATGGTAACTGGTAGACAATGCACACTCTATGCCCAATAATCGACAAAAAGCCCGCCAAAATTTGGAGGTAAACTGCGAACCTTTGTCAGACACAATGCTTTGAGGCAATCCATGTAACCTAACAATGTGTTGCAGAAATAATTTCGCCCATTCACCCACTCCAGGGATTCCCCGGCAAGGTACAAAATGGGCTTGTTTGGACAAATAATCTACTGTTACCCAAATAGTATCATATTTGTTATCAGGAGGCAAGTCAGTTATAAAATCCATTGAAATATGAGAACAAATCTTTTCCGGGGTAGGCAGTGGTTGCAGTAATCCTGCTTTCTTTACATGATCAGTCTTACTACGTATGCACGTCTCACATCTTTGAATGTATTTCATGGTATCTCGTCTCAAAGTGGGCCACCAAAAATATCTTTCTAACATCTCCTGTGTCTTTTTTTCCCCCAGAATGTCCAGCCAATGGTGAATTATGGCACCAGTGTAATGCCTTCGTCTGCAATGCAGGAGTCAACAAATATAACTTCCCTGCATAATACGGAAGACCATCTTTGACAGTTTCTAGTGATCCGTTCCACCCCCATTGTCCACTCTTTTTTTTCCTCATCTCTTGTTTTAGTTGCGGCAACAACCAATTAGTGATGGCTCCTACCACTCTTTCCACTGGCAGGATAGTTCCTACTTCTGTCACCATGTTTTCTGAATGTTGTTGCCTGGACAATGCATCGGCCTTACCATTTTTGTTTCCTGGCCTAAAAGTTACCAAGAAATCAAATTCATTGAAGTATTGAGACCAGCACAGTTGTCTCTGGCTGAGGGTATGTGCTGTTTTAAAATATTGTAGATTTTTATGATCTGTCAGGACCACCACTTGATGTTTTGACCCCAACAAATAATGCCTCCACTCCAAAAATGCCGTGCTAATAACCAACAGTTCCTTATCAGTAATGGAATAGTTTTGCTCGCAACTGGTTAGCTTTCTCGAATAAAATGCAATTGGATGCCAAATGCCTTCCGCATCCTGTTGAGACAACACAGCCCCCATTGCAACGTTAGAGGCGTCTGTCTCCACTTGATAAGGTCTTTCTGAATCTGGATGTCTCAACACGGGAGTAGACGTGAATGCGTCTTTCAATTCTTGGAACGCCTTCTCTGCTTCCGGAGACCAACAGAACCCTGATGATTTCTTTAACAATTTAGTAATTGGAGTAACCATTTGAGAAAAATTCACAATGAATCGTCTGTAAAAATTGGCAAACCCTAAAAATGACTGAATGTCTTTGACACATTTAGGTACTGGCCACTCCAAAACTGCTTGTACCTTTTTCTTGTCCATTAGAATACCCAAAGGTGTTAAAATGAATCCCAAGAATTCTACTTTTTTGGTATTGAATTCACATTTTTCCAATTTAACACATAACTCGTAGTACTGCAATTTTTTCAACACGGCTCTCACTTGATCTCGATGTTGAGCCTCAGAAGATGAATAAATCAGAATATCATCGATATAAACAATAACAAAGATGTCCAAAAACTCACTCAACACTTCCTGCATAAAGTATTGAAACGCCGCAGGGGCATTACACAAACCAAAAGGCATAACCAAATACTCAAACAAACCAAACTTTGTCCTGAAAGCAGTCTTCCATTCATCTCCCTCCTTAACATAAATTAAATGATATGCACCTCTCAAATCCAATTTCGTGTATACCATTGCGGATTTTACCTGATCCAGCAGTACTGGAATCAATGGCAATGGATACCTGTTTTTATGGTTACTTTGTTCAGGGCTCTGTAATCAATGCAGGTTCTGAGTGTACCCTCTTTCTTTGGCACAAAAAATAAAGGTGATGAGACAGGAGAAGTAGAATGCCTAATAAAGCCTTTTTTTTAACATATCCAAACATTCTCTTAAATGTTGATTCTCCTTCTTGGTTAATGCATAAATGCGGCTACATGGTATCTTGGCCCCAGGTTCCAATTCAATCACGCAATCATAGGAGCAATGAGGGGGCAACCTTTCAGCTCTCCCTTTGTCAAACACCCCAGCGAACTCCATGTATGGTTCTGGAATACCAGCAACTACTGAATCCACCTTTTGAATGTCAAATGCTTGATCTGCTAAAAACAGAGCTGGACCAATTTCTTCCTCCAAATGTTCTCCACATACTGCCTTTTCAAACTTCACCTCTCTCGTGACCCAATTAATACTAGGATTATGCTTTACCAACCAGGGCATACCTAGAATAAGTCTAAACTGAGGTGCTTCTATCAAGTCAAACACAATCTCTTCTACATGGCCTGATGCACACCGCATCTGAAGTGGTTCAGTTTGTTGGCAAACAGGACCGAAATCAAGGGAGACCCATCTACTGACTGTACCCCTTCCACCTGCACTTTCTCTCTCAAAGGAAAACCCAACCTCTTGGCCAAACTGATGTCCACGAAATTCCCTGTAGCACCTGAGCTTTCAAAATGTCTGACTCCTGTCTTGCATGTGCCAGTTCCCCTTGAATGTCCTGCAAAGCCTTTAGCACTTCTGCTAAAGAGGGAGCATTCAAATCCATTTGGCCTGGGTGGGTCAATTACCCCAATAGAGGGCTGATAATTCTGTCAAAACCGTAAGGGATGATAGGGGATCGACCCCCTCTCCCGAACCACAGAAGCCGAATAGATCGACCCTCCCACCGTGATTGGGCGTCTGAATAGTAATATAACAGATAACCACGTGGCAGCCAATGGGGGGAAGACAGAGTTAGGGAAAGGGTGTGGATTGACAAAGGAAAGGAGGGGAGATAACATACAATTGACAATTCCTACTTACACCTTACCACCAGTCTGTATCCCTGATCCTGAACACCACCTACTACTGACTCACAAGAACTCCTGAACATGCATATAAACGTAATTGCTTAATATAATACATCAGCTTTGACATGAACACATATAAGCAGTAAGCGGTGTGACACAAACAAGGGAACTGCTCCCATATGAGATAGACATGAACACATGGCACAAAGGTCAAGCAAGCAACATAACAACATAAAACACAGCAAAATGAGGATAGAACTCTGCACTCTGCATTCAGAGAATGGTACCCATGGTCCTTGCTAGTTGCACAGTCATTTAGGTACTCCGAGCATGAAAACGTGAAGTTCCTGGTAATTATATATATATATCTGAATACAATCACCCTTAAGGCAAAGGTCTATTGCCAATCATAGACCCAAGAGTGAGCGTAGCGTCCATGTACTAAGTCTCTCCAAACTTAAACACTTCCAACAAGGAATGGAACTTGACACCCTAGTGGAATAAACATGTAACAGAAAACAACATCACTTATCTTGTTGTCCGAGTGCCTCGTGAGCGCACCCGGACTTCCTGTAGTAGCGCCTTCAACCTCTGTGAATGAGACGTCCACTGCCGAGGAAACTACCAGTGCAGGAATCGTCACACCATGTCGCAAGGGTTCCGCGTGTTCAGTTACAAACCATGTCTCCATCCAAATTGCTCCCGCGGATCGCAGCGTGACTCCAAGCAAAATGACGATCTCTCCTGCATCCTTCCTCCGAGAGCGAAACGCTGTGACCGCCCATGCTGTATAATCAACAATTATCAGCACCCGTGCACGGGCAGCCGGCGGTTTAGTAATGACCCCAATTACCTGCAGCTGGCTAGTGGCGGGAGTCTGAAACAACTATATTCGCCCCCAAGCCTACTGGGTACTGTAGTTTTCTACTAATTTCTTCAGATATAGCCATCTGGGCTTGCCCCAGTTAGTATTTCTGACAAGTTCACAGCAACTCGCCTGTCTCACTGCTGCTGTCCAGCAAGCGTCACCACTGCGGCCCGGGAAGCATTGTCCAGAAGGCTTAGCGCATTCTCAGTGGCCGAAAGAAACAAATGCTCCATGCTTCTCCAAGAGCTTTAGCAATGACCACTGCCCGTGCCCCCAACCGTCAATCACCAGCACCTGGCCAGGGCAGAGGCGCGTCTTATCAAGCCAGCCCTGCGTGCTGTACGCCCCTAGCAAGGATGCCCCTTCCCAGTTTTCTGGGTAATGTAGTCCAGGGCCCCAAAGTATGGCAGTTCCAGGGCTTATTAGCTTTCTCTTGGTGGCTATGGCCACAGTAACCTTAACATTCCGGCCCTGGCTTCCTGGGAAAGCATGCGTGGAATTGTCTTACCAATCATGGAGCATGCACTGCCTCAGGCAGCTCCCAAGAACAATCTTCTGGCCCATACCCCATACATTCCACCAAATACCATAGGTGACTTTGTTGTCTTCTTGCATCCAGTATGCACCACACTTCAAATTCTTCCTGTCCTTCCTTCATCATGACCGGCGGCCGCTGCATACGTACTCGCAAAGCTGCGGGTTTAAGCAAAGATATGTGGTACACTGGATTGATCTTCAAATGTCCAGGCAATTTTAGTTTTATGGCTGTTTGAGACACACAATTGTCAATTAAATATGGACCAATAAATCTAGGCATACATTTTTGTGGCCCCACTAATCGTAACTGTCAAGTTGACAACCCCACCTTATCTCCTACTCCATAATTAGTAGCCGATCTTTGTTTCTTATCCTCCTGCATTTTATATACCTCCTTGGCTCTCTCAAAATGTTGCCATGCCATTCGCCTAGAATCGAGAAGCAACTATTTGCACTCACGTACCGCTCACACCATTTTCGTGTCTGGTAATGTTTCTGGAAGCATGTTTTGGATCATTCCATAAAGGCACTCATTAGGTGACATTCCCATAAGAAACATGCTTTGTGTTATTGTAGGTAAATTCTGCTAATCACAATCTCTGAACCCAGGAGATCACACAATCAGCCAACAGACAATGTATACATTGCTCCATAGTCTGATTGACACTTTCTGTTTGTCCACCTGTCTGGGGGTGATAGCTTGTTGAGAGAGCAGAGTTGATTTTCAACATCCTACAAAAGGCATGCCAAAACCATGAGGAAACTGTAACCCCCGGTCTCAAACAATTGTGTTAGACAAACCATGCAATCGCACATTGTGTTGCAAGAATAGTTCTGCCAACCAACCGGCGTTAGGCACTCCCCTACATAGGACAAAATGTGCTTGCTTAGAGAAATAATCTTCAACAACAATGATCGTGTCATACTGTTGATCTTTCAGTAAATTAGTCACAAAATTCATGGAAATATGTGTACAAGGACCCTCAGGAGTTGGTAAGGGCTTCAACAGCCCCATATTCTTTGAATGATCGGCTTTACTTCACATTTGTATTTGTATTTTATTGCAACTTATATATCGCTTGTGTCCAAAGCGCTGCACAAAGTTAAAACCAATGGTACAAAAAGAATGCACTGTGAAGTAAATTAAACATCAATTCTGCTAGATGATTTTTCTAAGAGATCCAAAAGAAAGCATAGATCGTGATAGACCGAAGAGATATGAATGAAGAGAAGCAAGAAGCTGGAAGGAACGAAAACAGGACTGGGCACAGGGGGGACAGAGAACAGTCAACTTAAAAAGAAAGGAGGAGCGAAGTGCGAGAACGGGTATAAAGGACAGAAGAGCAGCAAGATAGTATGGAGCGAGCCCATATAGAGATTTAAAGACTAGGCACAGAAAATGAAATTTAAGTTGGGAATGAAAACGTAACCATCCAAGAGATGCAAATGATGCTGAGTTATAATTACGGTATTAGAGAAGAAAAAGTACACAAACAGAGGAATGGTAGATTGATTTAAAAGAGAAAGACGAGAGGACGGGAAACCAAAGAGCGTGACTGAACAATAGAAGATTCGAGAGAAGATAAGAGAGGAGATAAGAAGTTTAGTCGCATGGAAAGTGAGGGAGGAGTGAACTTTACGAATATTATAAAGATGAAAGCGGCAGGAACGGGACATGAGGGAAATATAATGAGTAAAAGAGAGATTAGAGTCCAGCTAAAGACCACGGTTACGTGCAGTAGGGGAGATAGAAAGAGTAGAAGGGGAGAAAGGAGATAGTCAATGGTGGCGGATGAGGGGAAATTGTGTTAGCAGGGAAGAATAGGACCTCAGTTTTCCCGGCATTTAGAGTGAGGAAATGAGATGCCATCCATGATTTAATGGTAGAGAGACAGGTGGTAAGAGGGTGGTGAATTTCCGGCGTGAAAGATGAAAAGGATAGAGAAAGTTGTGTGTCGTCAGCATAGAAGTAATGAGAAAGTCCAAAGGAAGAAATAATAGGAGCAAGTAAAGAAGTATAGAGTGAAAATAGAAATGTGGCCAAGACTGAACCTTGGGGAACACTGTACTCAAGAGGAAAATGTGAGGACATCTTTCCACCCCAAGAGACAGAAAAAGTTCTGTTAGATAGATAAGAAGAGAACCAGAAAAGAACAGAACCCCTAAAACCAAATGAAGAGAGAGAATCCAAAAGCAAAGAGGTGTCAACAGTGTCAAAAGCGTTGGATAAATCGAGAAGAATAAGAAAAGAAGAGTGTTTAGAGTGGCGCACTGACAGAAGAGAGTTAAACACACAATTTAAGGCAGTCTCGGTGGAGTGACCAGGACGAAACCCAGACTGAAAATGTGGAAGAAGAGATAGATCATTAACAAAGGAGGAAATCTGAGAATAGACAAGGCGCTCCAGAAGCTTAGCTAAATAGGGTAGAAGAGAGATACGGCAGAAATTAGAAACAATGAGAGGATTTGCTGAAGGTTTTTTAGAATGGGAATGATGGTAGCATGTTTGAAAGCTGTAGGAAAGGTAGATGTAGAGAGACAAATGTTAAAGAATGAGACCGAGAATGGTACAAAGGAAGGATAGATTTTGGGAATAAGAGCAGATAGAATAGGATCCGCAGGAGCTGCCGTAGGATAAAATTTGGCCAGCAGGAGTGTTACATCAGAGTTGGACACAGGAGCAAAGGCAGAGTGGAAAGTTAAGGGTTTAGGTGGAGGAGAAAATACAGTATTAGAGAAGGATGAGTTAACAATGTCCTCACGTAGAGAATGAACTTTAGAGGAAAAAGTGGAAGCAAAATCAGAAGCAGAAAGGGTAGAATTAATAGAAGGGTCAGTGGAAGGAGAAGAGAGAAGCTGGGTTAAAGTTTGAAAAAGATGCCTAGGATGAGCATATTGAGTATGAACCTCACGCTCCTGCAAGTAGTTATGTAATGATTGCTTCATGCCTGGCCACCAGAAAGATTTATTTAACATACCTTGGGTCTTTCGTTCTCCAGAATAACCCGCCAACAGTGTGTCATGACACCAATGTAATGCCGTTTCTTAAAATTCTGGCGTGGGTAAGTGTAAATGCTGCACATTGTATGCCAATGTGTTGTGCACCGTTCGTGATGGATGACCTGCCCTCCAACTCTGTAAATCCTTTCCGACCAGACTGCTTCCTACTTGTTCCTAAATACCTTTAGTTACTGCCCCAATAATCTTTTCCAGGTGGATTATCACCTTGTTTTCTAGTGGAGTTACCTCTTGATGTTGCTGCCTAGCCAAAACATCTGCCTTCAAATTCTTGTGGCCGGGTCAATAAGTCACCACAAAGTCAAATTCACTGAAGTACTGTGACCACCTCAGCTGTCGAGGACTCAAAGTCCTGGCTGACCTTAGGTATTGTACATTCTTGTGGTCTGTTACCACCACAACCTGATGATTAGACCCCTTCAAATAATGTCTCCACTCTTGGAAAGCTGCTTTAATAGCTAACAATTCTTAGTCTGTTATTGAATAGTTTGGGCCTCATTAAAATACCGGCACCGTCTTGGCAGAAAGGGGAATTACCGCCCCATTCCAAGGTTGGCGGGGCGGTAATTCCCCCTTCCACCATTGCCCTTCCCCATTCCCATTTTTGCCCCATAGGGTTCTATGGGAATGGGGAAGGTGCTAATTACGGTACCGCAAATTGCGGTACTGTAATTAGCTCCCTGGGTCCCTTTGCGGGTTGGTTTTTAACGCCTGCAAAAAGCAGGCGTTAAATTCCCCAACCCGCAAAGGGACCTTGTAGTAAGACGGTAAGGATTTACCGGTACCGGTAAAATACCGGTACCGGTAAACCCTTACCGGCATCCGTGTAATGAGGCCCTTTTGCTCGCACCCTGTGAGCTTCCTGGAGAAAAATGCCACAAGATGAAGAACTCACTCCTGATCCTGCTGTGACATAATTGCCCCCACTGCTTGGTTAGATGCATCTGTCTCTGCCTGGAAAGTATTCTCTAATACAGGGTGTTGTAATATAGGTGCTTTCGTGAAGGCCTCTTTCAGGTCTTGAAACGCTGCCTCAGCCTCCTTCCCCAATGCAAACTGCGTATTTCTCCTAAGCAGCTCCATAATGGGTGTCACAGTCTGTGAAAAGTTGCTAATAAACTGTCTGTAAAAATTGGCAAACCCAAGGAACGCTAGCACATCCTTCACACACTTTGGTGATGGCCAATCATTTACTGCCTGTACCTTCTTCTTTTCCATAACTACCCCTCCCGGAGTCAGTATGAAACCCAAGAATTCCACTCAGCCAGTATGGAACACACATTTCTCCAATTTCGCGAATAATTGATTTTCATGCAATCCCTTGAGCACTGCCCATACATGACTAACATAGTGTTCCCGGGACTCAGAGTAAATCAAAATGATGTCAATGTATACGTTGACGAATACATCAATATAGTCCCTTAACACCTCCTGCATAAAATGTTGAAATGCCATAGGAACATTACATAATCCGAACGGCTTCACCAAATACTCAAAAAATCCAAACGTAGTCGTAAATGCCATCTTCCACTCATCTCCCTCTTTAAATCGTATAAAAATGATATACTCCCCTGAAGCCTAATTTAGTGTAAGTCACAGCAGTTTTCTCGTGGTCCAAAAGAACCGAGATTAGAGGTAGTGGGAAGCGATTTTTAATAGGATCTTATTCAAGGCTCTGTAATCAACACAGGTCCTTAAGGTACCCTCTTTCGTCAGTACAAAGAACAAGGGAGAAGATACCAGAGAAAGAGAACCCTCTCTCCAGCGCACATTCTCTGCCACAGTCATATGAGCAATGTCAAGGTAAAGTTTTAGCGTTCCTTTTGTCAAAAACCTCTGCATACTGTTGATATATGTCAGGAAGGACTGTCTCCACTGCCCCAACCAAGTTTGTTGTACTGACCCCTTCAACCAAAAATGTAGCTGGACCCATCTTGTCATTTAAATGTTTTTTACAACATTCAGATTTGAAAACTAGTGTCTGCTTCACCGAATCAATTGTGGAGTTGTGTTTTACCAGCCACGGCATGCCCAATATTAACCCTAATTGGGGTGCTGCAATTAAATCAACTCAATCAACTCATACCCTGGTAAACACAACATGCGTACTGGTTGTGTATGTACTATTACTGGACCTGATGTCAATAGTGACCCACCAACCATTTTTACCACCTCTGGACTTCCCTTACTAGCCGTCGGTATTCCAGACTTCTCGGCACGCCTGATATCAATAAAATTACCATTGGCTCCTGAATCCACCATGGCTGACACAGTTTGTTTAGTTGTGGCAAACAATAAGGTCACCAAAATGTATACATGCAGGGCCTTAGTATGCACAGTGTTTGCTATGATACTGGGGACTTTCTTCTCGATTGGGCTTGACTCCCTTATCCCCTCTAGGGCCGAGCAAGAGCTTTTCCCTATTTTGGGCCTCATTACGACCCAGGCGGTAAGGGGTTAACGGCGCCGCAAAAAGGTTGCGGCGCCGTTAACTCATTACCGCCTAATTACGAGGTCCCTTTGCAGGTCCCTATCTTAACGGCTGGTCTTGACCAGCCGTTAAGGATTGGACCCGCAAAGGGACCTTGGAGGTAATTACGGTACTTCCCCATTCCCATTGAGCCCTATGGGGCAAAAATGGGAATGGGGAAGGGGCAACGGTGAATGGGGAATCATGCCCCGCCAACCTTGGAATGGGACAGTAATTCCACCATCCACCATGGCGCAATCGTTAAAATACCGGCGTCAACCATCATGCTAATAGCGCCATGGTTAACGCCTGGTTCGTAATGACCCCCTTTGTCTTGTGTTTCTCTCCTCCCATCCCTCGATTTGGAGTATTTGGGCCTCCTGTAAAACGTTCCACAATAGCCAATTGAACATTGCTATCTGAACCACTGCAGTGGATGCCCTACCCGATGTAGCTTGCAAAGTAGGGGGGCCAGTACTAGACAATGCCATTTCCCGAGCCACCAACCCATTCACATGAGCCTTCAAAGCGGTAGTCTTCTGCCTAGAATGAGCCAATTCTAACTGAATATCCTGTAGTGCGTTTAGCACATCACTAAAGGTGGAGAAGCTGCATCCATTTTGGCTTGGGTGGTATGAATATCCCCAAATGGCAGCTGGTGATTATGTCACAACCCTTAGAAGGGAAGGGTATCAACACCTCCTGCCGAACCACAGATGCTGAAATGTATATGACCCCTCCCAATGTGGTTGTCACAGGTTCCTGGTTCTAAGTAACAGGTAACCATGTGGCAGCCAGTGGGGGGGGAGAGGGATTAGGGAGAGGTTGTGGATAGGTAAGGGGATCGTAGGGAAACTGGAAAGAGGATTAGGGTAACCCATTGGATAGGATGGGGGAATTAGGGAAAGGACATCTTTAGACACTCAATCACTCCTATTTGTGAAACTGTGACAACCTGCACACACCCTTATCTCATGTACTTTTAACACCTGACATCTTTTCACAGACTTGACTTCAATTATAACCTCTCCTGTCCCTATCCTGGTGGTATTTGACCTCATGCCCCATGCAAGCAACAAAAAACATAACAGTGGCATGGACAATGAAATGACATGATGAATTGGTGATATTATAACATATACAACATATAATGAATGGTTTCATCAACAGTTAGCACATCGCTCAGTACACCTTGGGCCTCATTACGAGGTTGGAGGTAGCCATGGCGCTAGACCCTTCCGACTCCACCCTGGTGAATGGAGCAATTACCGGTAATTCCCCATTCACCAGGGCCATTCCCCATTACAATAGGGTTCAATGGGAATGGGGAATGCGCTATGAATGGTACCGCAAATTGCGGTACCGTTATTAGCTCCAGAGTCCCTTTGCGGGTCCCGTCCTTAATGCCTGGAAAAACCAGGCGTTAAGGGAGGACCCGCAAAGGGAACTCGTAGTAGGGCAGTAAGGGATTACCGGCACCGGTGCCCTTACCGGTGCCGGTAATCCCTTACCGCCCACCTCGTAGTGAGGCCCCTTGTTTTCCTCCCCGTCCATGTGCTCACCTCACACATGGAGGATATACTGCAACCATAACTTCCCTGCACCAGAAACCTGCATAGCTTACACAACTCTGCAAATGCATTTACAAACTTGTCCCACATTTGTGTGTTCCATATTAACTGTCTCTTGGAGGCTACGGCTACGGCCACAGTGACAGTAACATGCCCCCACACTCACAACTTTTACTCCCCTGCCATGTACCCTTGTTCAGTTGCATTACACAATTTGGGTGCAGGTCCCAGACTCACACACCTGGTATACTCTCATGCCATGTTCTCCAGTACAATTCTTTATAGGTGCAAATCCCAGATCCACAATTAGCCTGGCATACTCTCCTGACAGGACTTTATGTTGTAATCTCTCTTGCTCATTCAGTACAAGGAGGAATGGATATTCCCCAAGGTACTGTGATAATGAGGATGACACTGATTCTAATGAGGATCATTATCGTTGCCACTCTTGGCAACCAATTCTCTCTTTCAGGGTCTCTTTGACTTAGTTTCAGCATCCCGTTCTCCCCTCTGACTTCACTCACATAATCTGCATTCTCTAACTCCTATCGTAATAATCTGGTACTCGCCTCAGTGTTTGCTGCACTCGAGCATCTTTCCCCAGTGAGTACCACAGAGAATTATTGATACTTGTATTGGAAAAAAAATCCATCAGTTCCAGCTGTGACTTTCTTTTTTTTGTCTGGTGCTTTCCCAGTGAACTGGCACAGCTTCACTATGCGGTCAGTCGTGAGCTTTCCTCTGCACCTCTGTGCTCTGCAGCCATAGCCCTTGGTCATGTTTACTTCCTGGATCGTCCAACTGGCCAGGAGTGCTTGGGCCAGCCCCCTCTCTCGCCGCCTCCACTTGCCTGTCTTCAGGGTCCATTTCCGGACAGGCACACTGTCTGCTCTGCAGTGCACACTGCGTCTCTCGTCGGCCTTCAAGACAACACTTGGAAAAGGAAGGTCTTTCTCATAGCAGCTGATTTAAACTGCCACATGCAGGCTGGAAATTGTCTTGGACCATTCATAACACAACACTAGAGTGTGCATTATGGTTCATACTCTTTCTCATGGCAGTCTTCTTCCTCGTGTCAGTACATCTTATTTGACTAAGTGGAAAATATTTATAGGTTCTGTCAGCAGCTTTTTGCAGGATGTCGAAGGGGACTGCTGCAATATGCCATCAAGGTCTGGGGAATGGAGGGGGTATACCTAAAAGGAAATGTGGGATACCATGCCTCTTATGATGATGCCTATTCATCCCTCCGAGGGTCGCCTCCCCTCATGTGATCCCCCCTCGCATATCCACCACCAGGATCAGATAGCTACTGCAGTCCCCTGGCCATATGATGAGATGCTACCTCTGGGAAAGGAGAGATCGCATCATCAGATTCATGGCAAATAGGACGTCACTTGGGGCAGTTGTTGCGACAATGTTGAGTACCATGCTGGAGACACATGGGCAATATTAAGCAGAGCTATTGAGCAATGAACTGGGGCCAAAACTAAGACAAAAGCTTGAGCAGTTCATGAATCTCCTAAAAATGTCTCCACACACACATATATACACCAAAGAACCTTTGTGCTAAGGGAGACCTCCCTGAAGGTAGGAGAGGGTGTGGCAATCAGAGAGAGAACTGACAATGGGTGTTGAATAATCAACACCAAGCCTTGCATCAAAAATGCAAGTCATCTGCATAGGTGGGGCCCATCCACCAATCCCGATACCAATTTCAAAAGGGGACATAGCTTAATTCCCTTAGGTCAGAGATGGGAGAGAAGGTAGGGTCAAGCCTGATGAAAGGAAGGGCCTCTGGTAGAAGTCGGCAAGACCTAATAGAAGGAGTTCATTTGGAGCCAACTGGTGAAGAGTTCAGAAGGATCTGAAAAAAGAGACCAGAGGTCTGAGGAGAGATGCAGGAATACATGTAATGAGGGATTTAGGAACCTGGGGGAAGAAGCAGATAAGAGGCTGGAAAAGAGGCCTATGAGACTTGGGAGAGAAAGGCCTAATGGGTTAGTGAGAGAGAGCCTTGAGGCTGGGGTGAGAAAGATCCTAGAGAAAGGCTGGGGGGAGGGTCTAAAGAGGTTAGGGAAGAGAGATGTGGGGTGTTGCAGGGAGGGAGAACCAATAGATTGAGGCAAGAGATATAGAGCCAGCAGGCTGGGGAGAGGAAACCCCAGGAGTATGGGGAGAGGGAAATGCCCAGGAGGTAGAGGAGTGAAGACCCAGGAGGCTGCGTGTTTAAGGCCCAGGATACCGGGGAGAAAGAGAAAAGGATCCAAGAGGTTGAGGAGAGACACAGTAAGGATGCTGGAAATTGAAGAACCCAAGAAGTTGAAAGAGAAAGATCTCTGGTTATGGGGGAGTTTAAAGAGGAAGTAGTGAGAGAAGTTAACTAGAAGTTAACTAGGAGTTTGTGAGAGAAGTTAAGGAGGAGGTTGTGAGAGGAACCCTAGCGGTGTAGTTGAACAAGCCAACCTTCAATATAGTGGTGCCCAAGTAGGAGGTTTCTAGAAAGAAGGCAAGTAACAGTTAGAAGAATATTAAAGGGAATGCTGATCAGGGTGGAGAGATGAAAAAGAAAATCATCTGGATTAGGACAGAGCAGTTGTAAAAAATGAGGACAAATGTTAGAATAGAAGAGCAGGAGTGAGAAACTATGCAAGGGGATACCTGGAATAGTTGGCTCAGCAAGTCTCAGGAAAATCATTGAGGAAATACAGCAGAAGCACAAGGAGAAAGTTACAGAGAAGGCCCCTTAGGTATGCCCATATGGCTGGACAATGAGCATGAAACCGAGGTTCGGTTGGGATGCCATAGAAAGAGGAACATGAGTGAGATGGTGGTTAGATGCCTAGAGATTACCCTGTAAAGACCATAAGGTGTTGTCCTCCTGAATATATGTAGCTCCCACATGTCCTTGACTATAGAAACAATCACACAGCTCTAATGTAGACAGGAGACCTACAGGAAAGACACCCCACTGTATGCAAGTAGCTGAAGAAGATCTACAAAGAGATTACCAGAGAATGTGACTGTGCTTAAGCTGAAATGGCAACAAGAACTGAAAAATATGTGTTTTTATTATTCTTTAAGTGTTATTTAGTAAACTCAGCACAAAGCCCACAGCTAGATGGACCATACCACAGCTCTATTAGAAATTGAAAGACCATTTACTTTTGACTGGTTGAACCTTCCCAAGAGCCAATTGGAGATACGTGTACGCATTCTTCAGCCTGAAGGAATTGATTTACTTTGCTGTTGTATTGAAAACTCTAATAAAAACCTGTTGATAAAAATATAATACATCTGACCTCTGTTTGGCCCTTGCACACTTCATGACAGATTTGAGAACCATCACCTGCTCTCTGATGCTGGCCTTGAGAGATGATGTAGTGGAGAAACACCAGTGAATTTACTCCATCCCTAGGCCAATTTGCTTTGGACCTCTGAGGAATCAGCAAAATGTTCCAGCCTCTAGATTTTGTGGTATACACTGATAAAAAAAGAAGTAGTGTTAGTGCATGAAAGGCCGCTCACAAGCACATACTTATTACACTCTATAGTGTAAGTCTAGAAATTACCAACCCATAGCATGGGCGATGTATTTTGTTGGCCGAAGACCAACCACATCATGTATTCAGCATCAGTAGCACAGACTCATGAGGATGACCAAAGTGCGTCCATTTTGATGGAATAGAATTCGCCATTTTGTCTAATTTTCAGTTCTTGCTTTATGTTCAAACTGCTTTGCTGTAAGCTTATTCTATTCTGCTATTTCAATGTTGCTCATGCATAGAGCAAGGCCACAAGATAGATGTTGAAACACAACACAGGCAATCCAGACAGCAATGCTCACAAGTCCTTGGAAGTAAGCAACAAGGCATTTAATCACTACGCAGGTACGAGCTAGTCTCACTGATGCGGTAGATATGGTAGGAATGAACAATTAATGGCTTGAATTATGCTCTCTTTTACGGCCCCCCTTCACCGAGCCCTGTAGAGCGAGTTGACCCCTAGCACACGAATAGAAACTAGAAAATAGCAAGGCCTGGAATGTTTCTCTCCCCTGCATGCAGCTTGCTTGAAAGAACAAGAGCAGTGTGTTCCCTAAAACAAAGAATCATGTCTGCAAATCCGCAGATTGCAAACTGTTGCAAAAGATGAATGTCTGAAGGTGTCATATTTGTCACAATTATCAATCATCAAATCCATTTAAAAGGAAATACATTATGGGCGGTATTGAACATGTCATTACTGATAGTGAGATGTTCGTTTTGTATATATGTAACTGTTGTATAATGCTCGCTCTCTGGCGTCCCTCGGGGTCTGGAGACACACGTTGCGGGACGTGAGACCCAGTTGGCCAACTGAGACTATTCGCTTTGCAATAAACCCTAGCTTTTGGGAAATGAACCTCGTGTCTGGCGTATCAGTTCGTGTGTGGTGATTGTGCCTCGTTTCCATACGCGAATGTCCCCTAGGGGCCCCATCAATAGGGCAAATTAAAAACTCTGCATATACATCCGCCTGGCAGGGCATTGTGCACAGACATGAGTTTCATGAGACATCAAGAGCCAGCTCCATGCACCGACCTGGAAGTATTTTGTCACCTTGATTAAGTAAACAATCACTCAGGCAAAGACAGAGATGGTCACTCATGCCATGCATTGTCAGAGCTGCCATGGGGTCAGACAATCATGAGAAAAGGCCCATGTGAATTCAAGATGGCTGACTATCTTCAAATTCCTCCTGTCCATGGAGCTGCAGTTTAGACTGTGAATGGAAAGGTGGAAAATAAAGTGTGTTCACCTCTTCTCTTATCAGTGTGCCCAGTTTCAAATCAGACACAGCTGCTGCCATTTTCCTATCCAAAAGCACAATTGTAGAGCTAGACAGAGTATGAACAAAAACGATGAGAGTGGTGTAGTTAGGAATATTGTAGTAGTACATATTGATCCCTAGATATAATTCACAACCTTGAATACTGCATTCCAAAACTTTGCAGATAAACATAATTTCTCGCCATCCACTAAGAGTCTAATTCCATGACTAATTAGAAAGACTCTATGATTAACTTGTAACAGTTTTAGAGGGATTCCATGATTTGATTAATGCCTCGATAGAGCAAGATACTTGAATGTTTCTTGGTATATAAATATATGGATACTAGAAAACTTCATGTTATATATCAATACATCATCAATGGATTTCCAATTTCCCAAGATGTAGCCTATGCTCCGAACATGGTTTCACCAATAAATACGTGTGAAACATATTACTCTGCCTATATAAATATCCAACTGTCAATTCAGGAAGGTCTTATTTTCCTGCTAAAATTTGGCACCAATTCTAGCTGGGTTTTGTCATTAAACCTTTTCCCCCATACAGGCTAATACACTATTTATACATTTCTCACCCAAGGTAAAGAATGTCCATCCTATATTTTCAATATGTCTTAAAGTAGAGTGTCCATGACATGTTCAATTCCATTAATAGTAAAATATTTGATATAGTTCTCCCTCTCTAGAACCTCTCTAGAACCCTTTTCAGAATGAAATCCTGGAAGTCAGCTATTTTTTCCCTTTGCCTATGTCCCAATACCTCTGTGCCAACTAGTGCAGGGCCTTTCTGTGCCCTGTAGACCTCGATGACCAGTTTCATAGCCTTGCTATGGTAAAAACAGGATAATTAATATATGGCAGTGCATGAGTTTACAAGGGACAGTCTACCCTTCTCTAATGTCTATTCCAGCTTCGGTCTCTACTGAATATTATCCCCATATTGTCCAAATATTCAACTGGGTCCATCCTATAACCATCTAAGATAAGTGACAATTTGTTATCTTGGAGACCCTTAGTTCATATGATATAATATGATATGGCATTTATAATGTGCCTATACACAAGTGTTTCAAGGCGCGAGGAGGCAAGGGAGGGGAACAAAGGCAGGACGGACAATGATCCTACTAGGCCAGGTGTCATTCAGATCGCGCAAGTGCGTGGGAAGGGGGCAGGGACAGTGCAGTACATGGCAAAGATGATAGCAATAGGTAAGTAGCAGCCAGCATGTGGCAAGTGCATGGTAAGTGCAGATATCAGGTGTCAAGAGCTGGGAGGGGGACTGTAGGGATACAGAGACAGTGCCCAAGTGTGGGGGTTGCCAGGTGGGCAGTGCAGGTGTGAAACGCTGGCGGGGAAGGACCAGTTCCCGAGATCAGAGGGTGACTAGTTAGCCAGTGCAGTTCCAGTTACAACTAAGAGGTCAGCAGAGGAGGGGAGGAGAAAAAGCAGAAGCAAAGAAAAAGGTTTTGAGGAGCTTCCGGAACCGGAGATGGTTCTCCTCCAGTTTAAGGGAGACAGGGAGGCTGTTCCAGAGGCAGGCACCAGCGAGGAAAGAGATCTCCCACCAACTCGTTGCTTGGAGAAGCAACTGACCCTGAGGGAGTTGGAGGTGGATGAGCGAAGAGGTCGAGAAGGGAGATATTTAAGAAGAGAGAGTTGGAGGTATTGAGGCCCATGCCCCAGAAAGCCTCGTGGATAATGCAGAGGGTTTTGAACTTAACCCTCGCAGCCACTGGGTACCAGTGCAGAGATTTCAGTCCTGGAGAGATAAGATCCCTGGGCTTGAGCCCAAGGACAAGTCTCGCAGTCCTGGTCTGGATAATTTGCAGAGGGCGGAGAGTAGAAGCAGGCAGATTTAAAAAAAGGCTTTTGCAATAGTCCAGCCTAGAGAGAACCAGAGTTCTGGAGACAGTGAGCTTCTGGGGGAAGGAGAGGAAAGGAAAAATACCTCTGAGGAGGTGCAGCAGGTAGTGTAACTTTTTAGAGACGTCAGAGATGTGAGGAGAGAAGGAGAGTGTGGAGTTGAAGATGACACCCGGGTTTTTTGCCTTGCAGGTGGGAGCAGGAAGAGGGCCAAGAGAGGCCGGCAAGAGGGCTGCAGGGAAGGACGGAGTGGGTGTGCTGATGAGGAGGGTCTCAGTCTTACTGGCATTAAGGCAGAGGTCATTGGCGGCACACCACTCCTGGATAGCAGACAGACAGTCAGAGATGAGGGTGGGAGAGGAGGAGGCCGAGGGTAGCCTGAGAAGGAGCTGGGTGTCATCTGCATAGCACTGAAATTGGGGCAGAGAGCAACGATGCGGTGGGCAAGGAGTGCCAGTTATTGGTTAAACAACCAGGGAGAGAGGTTAGACCCCTGGGGACACCACAGGTAGAGAAAAAGATAGCGGAGAGGAAGGACCCAAGTTGGACCTGGGAGGGTCGGTCAGAGAGGAAAGAAGTCAGCCAAGCCAGAGCCTGGTCAGTGATACCCAGGTTATCACGGAGATGGTTAAGCAGGATGGCATGGTTGACAGTGTCAGAGGCAGAAGAGAGATCAAGCAAGATGAGGACACAGGGGGTGTTAGAGTCAAGGTTGGAGAGTAGGTCTGCACGGATGTTCAGGAGAGGAATTTAAGTGCTTCTGGCAGCTCTGAAGCCAGACTGATGGTCATGAAGACAGCCAACAGATTCAGTGTGGAGATTAAGCTGGGAGATGGCCTGTTTCTCCAGGAGCTTGCCCAGGAAGGGAGTGATGGAGATTAGGCAATAGTTAGCCGGGCAGGAAGGTCGGAAGAGGGTTTCTTAAGAAGAGGGTGCACAAGAGAATGCTTCAGGGGAGATGGGAAGACTCCAGTGGCAAAGGAGTGATTGGAGAAATCAGCCAGGGAGTCGATGTGGTCCTTGATAGTTTTGGAGGAGCAGGGGTTACCTGTTTCGACGAGACGTTCATAGATCGAACTTGTCTAAAAACCTTGTCTGCAGAGAAAAGGGGAAAGGCAGAGAAGGAGGGGGGATGGCTGCAGAAGGGTCAGTGGAAGAGCAGGGAGTAGGGTGAGGGAGGGGATAGGAGGAGAGTGAGGACAGGATGTCCTGAGTTTTAGAGAGGAAGTGAAAAGCCAGTACCATGCAGAGGGCATGGGAAGGGACAGGAGAGGAAGAGACTGTGGCAGGATTAAACAGTTCCTTGCAAATTTTAAAGAGTTCAGCCGAGTTGTTAGATGCCGCAGAAGCGGGCTTGGATTGTGAGCTTTCTTCTTGGTGAGGACAGAGAGCCGGTATTGCCTTTGGAGCATGCGGCAGGCCAGTTTGTCAGAGGATGTACATGAAGCACGCCATTTCCTCTCGGCCACCCTGCACTTGCGTTTTAGGGTGACGAGGTCTGAGTCATACCAGGATTTACACTTGGCTTTGGGCTTCAGGCGGGGGTGAGAAGGTGGCGGCAAAAGCCTCAGCTGGCACACACTTCATGGGTCGGATGACAGAGAAGGTGGGTGGCAGTGATGGAGGTGGCTTGGCCTGAGGGGTAGAGAGGGTGAGATAGGAGGAAAGGAAAATGTGATCACTCAGGAGAGAGGAGTGGTGAGAGGGACAGAAAGGGGAAGGTCTGAGGAGATCAGAACATCCAGAGTGTGGCCTGCAATGTGAGTCCGGCCAGAGGTGAGAATAGTGAATGAGAGAGAGTCACAGAGGTCATGGAAGAGTCCAGAGGGAGGACAGGAGGCATCCAGGTGGATGTTGAAGTCTCCAAGAAGGTGGAGTTGAGTGGTTGAGGCCAGAGATCATTACTTTTATTGTATCCATATTGTCATACATTTATCACAACTATGCTTTTGGAAAGTAGTTAATTGTTTCATCAGCCCTGGTGGAGTCTTGCAAGCAAGAACCGGGTCATCTGCATACAGAAATCTTACTTTGTAACCCACTAAATCAAGTGCATCAGCCTGCAGGGTTCTAAATTCATCTGTATTGATGTTAATATGCAGACAAAACAAAGTCAGACCTAACACGCATAATTGTCTTTCTCCATCTGCTCACCATTGTAATGAAGCTTGATTGTAGTTGTGCAGCTCCTTAAGAAAATTAAGTAAAGACATTGGTGAATTATCTGATTCAAGGCAGCTCCACTATTGCGTCCTTTGAATGCCATCCACACAGTTTCTTTTCAAATCAACACAAATAATACAAAACATATCTTCTACAGTGAATATTATTTTCCATTCATACAAATAAAAGGAAAAGGTGATCAATAGTACCCATTCCACTCTGAAACCCTGCCTCCCATTTAGGGAGACTATTAGCACATGAAAGACAACCTTCCAATGTTGTCAAAAGAACTTTTCCAAATATTCTCCCTGTACTATCTCAAAGAGAGATTGGGCAACAGTCCACAGGTTTACCTGTGTCCCCTTTTTTAAATAGTGGTATAATATCATCTTTTCTCAATGAAATGGGTACTTCCAGTGGAATACACAAAGCATTCAAAGGCAGCATTAGATATAGAGCCTCTCAAGATACTATGTTCATATTTAGTACTCATACTTAAAGAATAGCTCTACTGCTTGGATTGGCCAAATAATGTGAGGGAAACCCTCCAATTTATGAGTGTGGCACTAAGACGTAGAGAGCAGATCCGTAGGTTAGCAAAGCTAAATAACATTCAGCAGAAAATCCACTTTCTGAGAGCCATACATGTACTTGTTGGAATTAACTGAAACAACGAAAAGAAGAATTGAACACTATGGAGAGGATGTTGTGACTGCAGCACTAGGAGTTATAAGAGTACCTCCACTAGTTGGCACTTACTAGAACCAAATAGATTAAGGATGATGTACAAACTAAACGTTTACGAGTGCAATTCACGCAAGTGTCTCGAAGCATATCAGCCACCAGTAGCAGAGTCAAAGTGCCTTCCACCTTTTCCCATATCCCGTCCATTTGGCTGTAACTGGATTGCACACAAATAGCCAAAATGTAAAGTATTGGTTGTGTGTATGTTAAAATGATGTGCCTGTTGTTTATTCCCTGATAGACCTTGCCAATGTGATGCTTGTTCACTTTATTTTTAAACTAAGCTATCTCCCATGTGTGTTATTCAGGCCTCTCCTGTGATCCGAGACAAATACCAAAGCAGTGTTACATGCCGGTTCATACTGCAGGGACAGCTAAGGGCTGCCGCAGGAAATTGAACAAGTACAGATGGTCGCACTGACTGCATGCCAACCAGAATTGTACCTGATTGCCATCACTACCCGATTGGCATATGTTGAAATCATTGCAACCAGCCATGTGGCTGGCAGAAGACCTGCTAAATTCGTCAGGAGACCCTGATGCGTGAAGCAAGCCAGATTGAGAGAGATGTCGGTCCCACAGGGTTTTTACATTTTTCTTTAATTTGACAGCTCATCATGGTGCCACCTAAAGTAGTGCCATATGCTGAGGAGAATGAGTGTGCTCGGTTCAAGAACCTTCTTTGCAGTGGTGGAGATCCATACCATGTTGTTGATACCAGACCTTCAACCCTCTTCACATTTTTCAGCCAGGCTTTTAACCATCTCTTTAGTGCATGCTTATCACAAATATACTTTACTTTTGAAGGCAATCCAATGCATTGTTCTCATCCTGACACACATGCTGTTGGAAGGTTGCCACCTTAACTTGAATCCATGGGTCAAGAAAAGATGCCAGCTCGGACCCCATATTCTCCTTCATCCCAACAATATGTGGATGGTGCCAGAAGGCTGAGACAGGTTTCATAGCCAGTTGCCCTACTTCCTCATCCCTACACATGTCAAGTTCATGTATCATGTGACCGTCCCGCACTAAGTGATAAGTGCACAGGCTCACATGCTGGTTGGCTTCTTTAAAATAATGCAGTGAAAACACACATGGTCCATTATTTGCCACTGTGTAGGTCCACTCCATTTGCCGGCTCTGGCAATTTCAGAGGTCGTCATTGCGTGGCATGGTTCTCATAGATGCTCCAGCATATGCAGACATGAATGCCAGGGAGTCAACATTGTGGTGTGCAGCTGGTGGTAAGCGAGGAGGTTGCACAACTGCAGATTACCTAACCCATCTAGAGCACTGTATGAGTGGCAGAAGTGGGTGCAGACTTGCTGTGCCTCACTTACTATCTCACTGTGTGATGGGTACTCCATTATTAAAATGGGGGAACAGTAGGGCGAACAATCTATTGCCAGCTTTAAAACAAAGTTGTACTTGCAGACAGAACTTTTCATGTCTTTTGTAATATTTTGTAACACATTCAAAAGTCTCAGAAATGGTGCACTCTCTGATTGAGGGAGAACTATTTGTGAATGCCGAGCAAAGAATGTGTTCCAACCGGGGCCTGAGAAAACCTGTGAATCAGCAAGACTCTTTGGTGTAATGATGTGCGTTGGTTCTGCAAATTAGGCCACTTCCTGCAGTAAAGGTTTGGGAACCTTTCCTTTTACCAAGCATGTGAATGAGGCTGTGTCATGTGGGCCCACAATGAAGACACGTCGACGTGAGTTCTTGGCTTTCCTCACAACACACTTTCTTTACACGTATGTTAGATGGAAAGGTGTGCTTGTTGCTTTAAACAATTGTAAACACTGTTGTATAAAACAATTCAACTCATCTGCTTATATTTTGAGAGTGGAATGGGCCTGAAGCGGTCCTCCTTCGTTGCCGGCTGTTTGAAGTACTTTTAAGTAGATGCTGCACAGATTCATTTGAATGATGAGATGATGCTGTTGATGAGACTGAAAGTAGAGTTAAAATAGCCCAAGTATGTTTTCAGGTCATTTCCGAAAAAAAGACTGTTCAGTGGCACAGGGTAAGTGCCTGGGGCTTGATTTCTGTGCACTGTATTTTCCATAGACAATTCCCTGGGTTCCTCAATGCCTGCTCACTCTGGCTCTGTACCTTTAACTCCATCACTATCTGTATTTCAGTCAAAGAAGAGGTGTCTGAGTCCTGATCTTTAATCAACTGTTGGAGCCTCATCTTTGTTGTGATCTTCATTGACAAATGTTTCAAAGAAAATAGAAGCTGGTGTATTTTCAGGAATCAGCTCTTGCTCAGAAGCGAAGCCAGGATTGTCTAACAAGTGGGGCCTGAAGCTAATGTTGTTGAGCCCAGCTCAGTGACATTAGCATCTGTAAATGCCCACACAGCGCTGCTGTTTGGGCATTTACAGATTTTGGGTGGGACTGGCCCGCTCAGCCCTTACCCTGTCTACGCCTCTGATTGTGCTCCTCATCTATTTATTTCCTTTCTTGTTGGTCATTTGATGTCATATCTTCTCCTTCTTGTGTCTCAGATGGTTGGACTTCCTCTCCCCCCTTCTCCTCCTCCTCCTTAGTGCCATCTACTGACCTGTGTAAGTGTATTTGTGGTGCATGCCTGATTACTTTTCTTTCCAATTTATGTTAACTTTGCTCGCCTCTGGCCTATAATTTGCAGAGGCTGCTTTGGCCTAACACTGCTTTGGCCTCCTCCTCCGCCGCTAACACAATGCATGTGGGGTTTTCAGTGCTTTAGTTCTGAACTCACCTATTTAATACACAATGGGTCCATGGTGCATTTGCCATCTTCTCTACCTACTAAATGCTTTATGTGTTCTCAGGACTTTGGCATTCTACTTCCCCAATAAAATGCATTTGGTGATCTCAGTACTTTGACTTTCTCCTCAGAATACAAAATGCATTAGCATTTCTCAGTGCTTTCGCTACTGTTTCCTTCTACTAACTGTACATTGTATTATCATTGTTTTGGTAATCAACTCTGCCTGCGAAGTGTAGTTGGGGTTCACAATGCATTCTAAAGTGATTTCAATGCGTTGACCTTCCCGATGCCCACAAAATGCGCATGGGTTCTCAGTGCTTTGACTTTCTCCTCAACCTATAAAATGCACATTGGGTTGTCAGTCTTATGGTCATCTCCTTCACCTACATAATGTGTGTGGGATTCAGTCTGATTTGCCTTTCACCTGCTTACAAAATGCAAGTGAACCTAACTCAGCTTTGAATTTCTTCTCTGCCTACAAAAAACATATGGAGTTCTTTCTCAGTGTTTTGCCCTTCTACTCTGCATATATATTTAATATGGAGTGCTAAGTATTTTATCATCACCAAAGCCAACAAAATGCAGTTTGACTTTCTCCTTCCCCTGCAAAATGCATACAGTGTTCTCAGTGCTTTAGCCTTCTCCTCTGCTGACAAATGCATAAGGCATTTTCAGTGATTTGACCTTAGCTACTAACTGCACATGCTGTGTTGTTGCTCACCTCTGCATACTAAGTGCGTTTAGGATTCTCAGTAGGGTGATCTTTCCCTCATCTTGCCAATGTCATGTGGGTTATCATTGCATTTCCCACACCGATGCCAACAAAATGCATATGGGGTTCTCAGTGCTTTGGCTTTATCTTCCACCAACAAAATGCACATTGGGATGTCAGTACTTTGGCCTTCTCCTCCACCTACACAATGCAAGTGAGGTCAAAGTAATGTGTCCTTCTCTACTGCTTACAAAATGCAGGTGAACACAACACAGGTTTGCCCTACTCTGCCCACTAAATGTGAAGCAGTTTTCAGTGTTTTGGCCTTTTGCTCAAACCCCAAACAATGCTTGTGGGGGTTCTCAGTACTTTGACCTTCTATTCAACTACTAAATGCATGTGATGTTCTCGATGCTTTGGTCTCCTCTTCCACTGCCAAATTGCATGTCAGGTTCTCACTGCTTGGTAATTTCCTTGGTCTACAAAATGCATTTGGGGTTCTCACTGTTTTGGTTTCTATCCTGCCTACAAAAGACACATTGGCCCTCATTACAACACCGGCGCAAAACCATGGCTCTATTAGCACCATGGTTGGTGCCGGTGTTGTAACGAGTCCGCCATGGTGAAATGGGGAAATACCGCCCCATTCCAAGGTTGGCGGGCGGTATTTCCCCACTTCACCATGGCCCTTCCCCATTCCCATTTTTTTCCTATAGGGCTCAATTGGAATGGGGAAGGCGGCAATTACGGTACCGCAACTTGCGGTACTGTAATTGCCTGCGAGGTCCCTTTGCGGGTCCCTACTTTAACGGCTGGTCCAGACCAGCCGTTCAGGTCGGGTCCCGCAAAGGGACCTCGTAGTAAGGCGCTAAGTGGTTAACGGCGCCGCAGCCTTTTACGGTGCCGTTAACCACTTAGCGCCATGGTCGTAATGACCCCCATTGCCTCTCAATGCTTTGTCCTTCTCTTTAGCTTACAAAAGGTATGTTTAGTTCTCGCAACTTGCAATGCTCCTCCCTGTACAAAATGCATACAGGATGCTTACTATTTTGGCATGCTATATCACCTACACGATGCATGTGTGCCTAACACAGCATTTAGCGTTCCTCTCTGCCTACAAAATGCATGCGAGGTTCTCCTACACATACAAAACAACATGTGTGCATCACATTGCTTTTGCTATCACTCGTTTGGTGTACTGCTCCTCCTACCACAACTAATATGCCATTAAAACCCTGGAATGCTAACCTCCATAACTCTGCCTAGGATTATCAAAGATTGAATTCTACTCTAATCTACTCTGTTACGTATCCCAACCTACTCCTACCTACAATTCACTTACCTAACTAGCCAGAGCTTCCCTCCAATGTCAAATGCCAACTATGGCTTTTCCGAGATTCTGCTCTCCTGCCTTGATATAGATGCAAGGTCATACATAGTAGAACCTCTTATTTCGAGCCCCATGTAAAACCTGAAATATTCAACCTGGTAAACTCCCTGGACATTCTAGAGGTTCAGGTTCTGCGCACACTACCTAGACTATTCTTAGAACTGTGTATTAGGGCATACAAGTACCACCTCCACCGCCACCACAATTGCTACATCTTTGCAACTGCCCAGAAAACAGGCAAACGATTGAAGCATTGTTGAAGTCAATGCAAGCACCTTCTTGTACTCTCAATCCACCACCTTTCCCAACCAATAAGTTTGCAGACGTGTCTAGATGGCATTCTGATCAAGGCAAGCACTAAGTAAATAAACTATTGCAACTATCAGGAATTCCCACGTCCTCACACCTCCAGCTTTATCAAGCATCCTTAAGCAGACAAGAGCAGCATGCAGTGCCATGTAAGTGACAGGCAAACTAAACCTCAAGCCAATGTTTTACATGTTACTGTTCGTGGTGCCATTCTCCTTTAGTTTAGACACCCAATTACTCTTGTTTCATCCTACCTCCCTCTTCCCTGCTACTTGGGAACACTCCATGTCCACTGTGCAGCAAAGCGATCTGCCATGCGGATGGCAGAAGCGTGTATCCATCCCTACATACAATTTCGGGCTGTAATCGTTTTATCAGAAGAAAGTTTTGCTTCAAGCAGCAGAGCAGCTGAATGACACCAGAGCCGAGAGCCCCTCGAGGATTCGTTTGCAATAGGTCTGGCAAAGAGATAAAGCACTCTCTTGTGAGACCTAGAAAACAATAGTTGTAAAACACATGACTCAAATGTCTCGGGTAGCTGCGATATTAGAGAAAGAACATGCTGATAACTAAATGTGAAATATTCATATGATAATTGCTATTCTTGTTTCACTTCATCATGCAATTAGGCGTTGCCCTTGCCACCTGTTACAGTAAACTCATTAATTTAATATTTATCTTGTACTGACCTTTTATGACATTTTCAATTTTCGAAAAAGACATTGAACCAATCCTCCAGCATGTAGTGAAGTGTCCTGTGGAGAAGTCTTTGCCATGTTCATAATAAAGACTGCTGTTGTTATCAAACTTTATCTGTCTAATCACATTACTTTTACAATCCCTTGGAAAACCAGTTAACTTCTGAGGAGAATAAAAACGAAAGATATGCCCACATGGCTAAAAATAATATCCATATTCGTGTTTGTCCTTTGTTTTTCATTCTTTTTATGAGGCTGTTAAAACTCTGCAAAAAAAAGCTATCTCATTAGCATGCCCACACAAAACCAGTCCCATTTCTACATTTACTGTACTGTTCTAATTTTAAGTTTTAGAAAAAAACATGTTTTGAAATGGATTTCCTCGTTTCCATTAACTTTGCACAAATGAACAATAAAAACAGCAGTTTCAAATGCATCGCTCGTTTTTTTTATCTAGTATTCCAGGCACTGCGCATTATTGTTGAAATGACTTGATTTGGCCCATAAAAAGGCATTGTTTTCAATCTCAAAAGAAAATGTATTTTTTTAATGCCTTCTACACATTTGCATTCCTTGGGTTTCTTGGCAGAACTTTGCAGTGGTGCCAGTGGTATTTTGTTTGGTATTAGCATAGGCCAAAAGCTAACCTAGTGCAAAACCAATATTCTTTCACTGTTTAGACTATGGCAATGTGAGCACTAGTGCTACTGTCGAAGGGCATTTGATTTCACTAGGCACACATTGGGACTCATTACGAGTCTGGCGGTAACCATGCCTGAAATTTCGGCAGGTTACAGCTGGACTCGTATTACCATTCGCCTCCGTGATTCCTGGAATTACCGCGGCATTACGACCCCGGTGACCCGGGAATTCCTGAGGCGGAATTTGGTAAATCCCCATTCCCATTGAGTCCAATAGGACTCAATAGGAATGGAGAAGTGGAAACACCGGCACCATCTCGTGATGGTGCCGGTGTTTCCACATTGGCCTGCAGGCGGGTGGTGTTAAACCCGCCAAGTCAGACCTGGCGGGAATGACACCTCCCGCTTGCAGAACTCGAGATCACCCGGTATGGAAACAACGGTGGTGACGGGTTTACCGACACCGTTATTTCCATACCGGGTGCCTGGCAATGAGGCCCATTGCTTTGTGCAACAAGGCTTTGAAAGACTATGGGCCTGATTTACAAAACGTTTTCCAAAGAGGTGTTCGCATAGGAAAAGGGTTGTGTGCACTATGGCAGCTTTTGCCCGAACGCTTCCAATCAAAACTACACTTGCACTGGTGCAAAGTTTCTCTAATCTCCCCCCCACCACCCAAGTGTATTGTGATGTTTTTGCAATGAGGACATTCTACAGGCTTATGGAGTACCTTTAGGGGGCTTACGAATTATTGTCCAGGTAGAAATGCATTTTAAACTCACTGCAAATTTGTCCGAGGCATCCAATCACATGGAAGGTAACTGGAAGACATTTTCGAACTATCAGTCCTTCGGCAAAGTATGTGTTTCCATGTATGTTTTTCTCTTATAAGTGGTGTCCTATTGCCAGCTAGTGCACGCCAAACGCATGGCTATGAGTTCGTAGAGAGAAGGATGGCAATGACGACTGGATTTACATCCGCAGCTGCTGGCCATGTCCCTAAAATGTGCCGAAGCGTGAGCACACACATATATATATATATATATATATAGTATGTATATTCAGAGTTTTGTAAAGTGCTACATAAAGGGGATAATCGTTTTCGAGTGATTTGATAAGCATGTGTTACAACAACTAATTATTAACCACAATTGTGATTCTCAATTTGCAACTTTGGCAGTGTCTTGAATACTTACCACTGCCTCAGCTCTTTCTCATGCCCCCAAGCTAAGGGAAAGGATATCCATCCATCCCTATAGGCAGAGTCCAAAGTCACAACAGGAGATGGGAAACTCCTGCATTTTCTCATATGGTGCTGTAGACATGTGGTATCTGAAAACCTACGTTCGGGAGGACAGTGCTTTATAGACGGGGGAGAGAGGGAGGGACAGCCATAGGTCCATTCAAAACTCTAATAATAAACAGTTGTACCATCTCAGAACATTGAAACATTATTTTAGACATATATGGAAATAGTCAAGTCACCATGTATGTGGTGATAAGAAGCAACTTCCCAGGCCAAAGTGCAAGAGGTGAGGGTTTGGGACATAATCCCAACCACCCAGAAACAGGTGAGAGCATTCATGGGCCTCCCTGGAAAACACAGGCCTTTCATTAGGGTTATGGGACTATTGCCTTGTGTTTGAGATATTTGACATCTAAAAAGTTGTCAAAGAAGCTCACCTGGTCTGCTGTCTACCTTTTAGCATTTCAGAATGTAAAATGGTTTGTGCAGGGCCCCAGTTCTAAAGGCCAATGATTAAGCCAGGAATTCCTTATACAGACACCTGTGAATTTGGATTTGGAGCAGTATTGGCACAGCTAAAGTCTAAATGGGGTCTAACAACTATGTGCATACCTTAGCAAGCACTTGAAAATGCGAGAACACAACTGGGCCTCAATTGAAAAGGAGGCATTTGGCATACACTGTAATATGGGCTGTTCACAAGTTGAAACCCTGCATTTTGGGGGTCTCAGTTTATCATCCAAACTGACCACAGACATCTCAGGTGGCTGAATGCTGTTCACTGAGAGAATCCCAAGTTGCTGCATTGGCCCACATCCCTACAGGGACTGAATATGGAATTGGGATAATCCTGGGTCACAGCACTGTAATGCAGATGGCCTCAGTAGATAGTTTGCCTTCGAGAATGTGCCAGATCTTTAGAAGTATAGTGCTTCGTTTTTGTCTGGAGGCAAATGACAGAATGCCATCTGTCATGGGTGAAAACGCCTTACCCTTTCCTTTTTTTAATTAATGTAGCATGATGCAGGCAATTCTATTTCTGAAAAGGAGGTCTGCTAATCTTACCCCTTTCGGTATGCTCCATCGCAGATTTATAGTACATGCAGGTGCCTTGATGTAACCATTCTACTGCCATGACATCAGTATATCTGCTGTGGCACAGAGCGGGTCACCTGTCCATCCCTGACAATTCTGGGACACCCAGTCACTTAAAGCAGTGGTAGCAATTTCACTTCTGAACCTGTGATCTAAATACAAATAATTGCTGTCTTAATCTGTCTGGTGGCAAGTAAATCTCTAAATACAAGCCATGCTTGGTTGTGGCCTGGTGACTGATAGGGGCATGCAGTTGTGAAAGCGACAATAATCTGATGTCACACCAGTGTCAGCTCTGTGAGCAGATCCCAGATATGACAGGACTGCTGTTTATTGACGACTAGGCTGAGTTGCTCCACAGCACCCTTGTGGAACAATGAAGCTGGTTGATGCCTCCTTCGATTCTCCAGGAGTAAAGGGCACATATTCACCTAGGGCACGGAAACCTTCAGTGGCAGCACTGACATAACAAAGCCAGCCTCATACCAGGGTGCTAATCACTGGAATGCCTTTGAAGACAACAGGCATGGGGAAACGGGGCAGGGTATGAGTAGCCAGAGAGAAAAGGTTGGCTACAGAAGTATGTCACCTTGACTCGAGTGCATGCTCACCACTGTAGAAGCATCCTATGCACAGAACTTCAAGCATCACATTGATCCAACAGGACATTCACTTTGACTGACTTGACCTCCCTAATCGACAGTTGGAAGCCATTGTGTCACTCACTGACTCAACCAAGCGGAGACATTGGTTCGAACCAACTTGACCGCTGACAAATCTGTTGGAACCCTACCAAACCACATCAGATTGAGTGCTGACTTGTCCCACAAAGAGTCCTGTCTAAAACGGATCCACCTCCGGCTCAACAATGATCAAGGTGATTTCACTCGCCGGCACACATGATGGAATGCAGGAAATGTCAGAGAAGCCTGACTTGGCATTGCCAACACCCAAGTCCAAGGAATAATACAGAGTGAAGAGGCTCCATCCCCCTTATCCACCTTTGGAACAATAGTAACTTTTAATCCCCCTTCTCTGCCTTTTTCTTAAAGGATTTTTTTTTGGGTTGTTGCCATTGTGACCCGTGAGTGCCTAAACTCCCCAGCTCATCTTTCCAGAGTGCTATTCTACAATAGCTTGCATATATTTATTATTTTTTTTACAGGGGTTGGTTTTAGCTTGTGTTTTAGTTAGATATGTTCATCTTTATTGTTTCATTAATAGGCTTCATAGAACCTTGATTAGACGTTTCTCCTATTTTGGATTTACATTGTTTGGGTTACTGCTGCTATCACTTCACACCACTCCTGAACAGTACAGCCTGTCTTTGGCCCACATTATTCTAAATGGCAAATTACGCATTCCCATTGGTCTTTGTCTGTTTTATGTTTATGATTGAGATCAGTGCTGGTTCAGTAGTAGTGTGGAGTTGAGCAGGAAATGTAGCCACTACTCAACCCTGTAATCATGCATAGCAGTAGTCATTTCATCACAACATGATCAAGACAAGATGTTTATAGAAGCAGTGATGTCCCGACTTGAAAGACTTTTAGCACAATCAATTGGACCCACAACTTGGTTCGGTGTCCCTGTCAATTCAGTTAACATATGCAGTTCTATATAGTTGTTTCTGTACATATTTATTGAACATCTAGACTGAGACTGGTTGCGCTATTCTTTTGCTTGTATGTTGTTTGAATGTCTCTTTTTTCTCAGTTAAAAGTGCAATGTGGTTATATGTCTTGCTCTGTGGGTCAGCAGATTGTGGCATGTCATTGAACCTTTTTTACCTTTGATGAGTAGTTTGACATTGAATAATAATACTGTTGTCCCATTTGATAAGAGATATAACACCCTGGTGTCCCTCATCCCAGTGCTACATCCTCATCAATTTAATTAGAAAGTGCTATTGTGTAGAGTAGACTTTTCACATGTTTATTCAACATGTAGATAGATACTGGATGCACTATTATTTTGTTTAATTTAATTTACTGACTGCCCAGTTAAACACACACAGTGTTTAGTTTTCTCATGCTGTGGGTAGGTGGATTGTGGAATTTCTGAAGCTTGGATACCTTTGATAATCAAATTTACAATGAAAAGAGACCATCTTCCAAAATGCGTACCAATCGCAGAGGGAGATTCTGGTCAATTCTTGTTAGCCCGTTTTGACAAATCCAGGGTGCTCCCCAAGGGGAGCCACCACATTTGGGACAATGGAGGTGACCTTGCTAAGCTTAGCAATCACTAAGCTACAGGGTAATTGGGATTTCACCTGGGGGAACCCCCCTGTCCCCCTGGGCTAGGAGATTTCCCAAACGGGATATGAGTAATCCGCCCTTATCTCAAGATCCCAATATATCTGTTGACTTCATGGAACTTAAATTGTGTGATGACTTCCTGCAAGACTGGCTGGTATGTGTCACACCCTCGTTGTGCCCAGGACTTCCCAAGAATGAGGGCAAACTGGAATGCCCCCAGAATAGAGAGAGAGATAAAGAGCCAATCTGCATTAAAGGGGATGGAAAGAGAAACATGCGAAACCAAGAGAATTACACCAATCTTCTCCTGGGAGTAGTGGCAGGAAGAGGGAAAGTGTACGACAGGCATGTCAGGGGAATTGCGGCAGAGCCCATGGACCACTCATAGGCCTGCCAGTCCAGGACCTGTCTCGAACAGTAACGCAGAGCACCCTTAGAGAACCAGTGTACTAACATGTCTAAAATGTCTACACCAGTTCCCAGTAAGAAGCCTAATGGAGGAGAGAAAAAGCTCTGCCCGAAACATGACACAGAAGAGGTGGTACCACTGTGGCCAAACTCCCTGATTCTTCAGAGGAGCACTGCCCAAGGAAGAGACGTATGCGATGGTTTAAAGAGAAACCAGATGAGGGAAGGAGGGATCCAAAGAGATGGCAAGGCTAGGCAGATGGAAAACATACCCTGAGGTTAGAGACACAAGACCCCGAAGCGGGGTAAAGGAGATGTGACCCTAAGGGGGGTCAGAGACCAAAGAGACTGAGCCGGGGTAAGAGAAACCAAACCACAAGGCAGGGTGAGAGACCATAAACCCCAAGGCAGGATGAGCAAAAATAAACCCCAGCGCAGAGTGATAGACCGGAGACCCCAAAGCAGGGCAAGAGAAACAAAACCTCAAGGTAGGATGGAAAACTCTAGACCCCAAGAAGGGTTGAGAGATACCAGGCCCCAAGATGGGTGAACAGAAACAATTTCCAGGGTGTTACGAAGACCACAAAATGACTAGCAGGAGAGACATTTATTGGACTGAATAGAACAGTACAAACACGAGAAATTGGAGAGCCATTCAGCCTACTGTCTCAGACTGTACACATACCCATTGATAAAGACACATGAGGGTGGGAGTTAGAAGCCAACCACCAGTCATTTGCTCAAGGCCAAGGACCAAGTGTATCTTTTTATTGTGTTTCTTTTAAAATGGTAGGGACTGAACTTAGGTAAACATAGAATTTGGATTTTCTTATTTGTAACGGACATCTTGTAGTATTCTTTATAGGACAGGGAAAATAATGTTAGAATTTGGGATAGTATGGGTTTCTGTTGGTTTTCTTGAATAAAGAAAAGATTAACCACAATGCTACTGTGTCCGTCTTCTGCTTCTGCTTCTGATATACCACAAGTGGTGTCAGAAGTATGGTTTAAACAGCTAGATACAGGGTTTGGCTCCATATATGTGGATCACCTTACCCTAGCAGCAAGGCTATGTGAATGTGCTACAGCTCAGTCTATTTGGTTTGACCTGTTTAGCATAGCTGAAGTTGAACTCCCAGGCCAAAAAAGAAGAAAAGGAGATTGATTTATACCAGCATAGTCATCTGGACAGCCGAAAGCAGTTACAATAGGTTAGGTGTTTAGTCAGGGCAAGTGGAAACACTCTTTAAATGTACCAGTTGGAATCATAAACCAAGACTATTGGGGATGTGGGGGGGGTTTAAGTACTACTACACAATAATGGACCCCATAAAACTATACTGTTCAGAGTGGGGGCCCCATGTTCCAAGGGATACCCAAGCAAGCCTGGACTCCACAGCTACGCAAAGTAAAAATATCCTGAATACCAATAGAGGTGACCTAGACTTTGGAATGGCAGTTGAGAACTTAACCCCACTTTCCCAGACCAATTGGGACAATACCACCACCCTCTGGGATCTGGCCTTTCACAAAGTCTTTAAATGAGTGGTCCCGGATGAAGAAGGCTTGGAGCAAAACAGATCCCAAAAAGGGGAGTACCGTACCAAGGATATGTGGAAAGACAGATGGACCCTGAGGAGCAAACTGGACATCCCTCTGAGTGATTGTAAAATTGTTATGGAATTGGCCCATTCAATTTATCAGCATGCTATCAGGGAATAACAAAAACCCAGGATGAAGTCCTTAGCAGGTTTTACTTGCCCAGCGTCCACACTGATGTCAAGGCTTACTTTGATGCCTTTGAAATCTACCAGAAGCCATCTACCACCTCCTCCCTCAAACACTCTTACAACCTCCCCCTTCATTTAGGTCTCTTTTGTCGAGTAGCCTTGGACATCATGGGACTCCTAAACCCTCCTAACTGATACATTCTCATAATCTTAGATCATGTTTCCCATTACAGCAAAGCTTTTCACTCAAGGAACAATCCAACACAGCACGTCTTGACATTTCTAATCAACTTCCTCTCTCTAGTAAGTTTCCCGGAAGAGACATTGACTGGTCAGGGTACAACCTTCATGTCCCTCCTTGTGCAGGAAGTAAAGGAGGCATTAAACATCAAAACCCTACAGAAATCTGCATACCATGCACAAATGGATGGCCTGGTGGAACATTTTAATCATACTTTCAAGTGCATTCTCAAGAAAGTAGTGGGAACCGACGGGAAGAATTAGGGCTTAATTATACTGTGGATCATTTTCGCCAAATTTCCCCTTTCTTCTCTAGGGTATTCCCCCTTCGAGTTATTATATGCCAGAGAATCAAGAGATGTACTCGATATGCTGAAAGAAACTAGGGAAGAGAGAGCGGAGGCTCCACTACCTATATTTCAAGCCACAGCTAAGTTAAAGTCCCATATAAATATAAATATAATAATTATAATTGTTCTTTAATAATACACTTAATACCAAGGAGTGGTTTCAATGCACGGGATCAGGATACGAACCTGTGTTGAGCTACATTGTCTTGCTTCCAAGACAAACGTGTTGCCCCTGAGCTGTCCTTCCTCACCCCCTCCTATGAAGGCAGTAAGAGAGATTGTTAACACCCGCCTCTTCAAGGCTCATTAACATCAGAAGGAAAATGATGAGAATTGTGCAGTAGCTAGATCCTTTGTAGCAGGCAAACAGGTATTAGTCTGTTACCAACTTCGGAGAATAAGATGACTCCAAAGTGATATGATCCATATACAATTATCGAGCCAAAAGGACCCCTAAACTACCTGATCTTGCTGTATGATTGAAAACAAAAGGCCCAAAATTAAAACATTAACTTGCTAAAACTCTGATAAACAGATCCCATGGAGCAAAAAACTGTAACAATGGCATCACTGTTAGTTGGAGAGGCCCAGTATAGGCATGTGAGGTAAAGGTAACACCTTAGTAAGGCTCTGTCCTTTGTGTTTCTTTCTGCAGCCTCGTATATCATTCATTGATGGTTGCAAAGATCGAGAGGCATTGTTCCGCAGAACTTTTTTTGGGGTCTGTGGTGGATGTGGCAGTCAGATCCTGCCCGAGACTCATACTCTGGACGAGTGGTGCTTGTGAGTTGTTTCATAAGTTCTTTTAATACAATTTTTAAAACAGAAGTTAATACTGGTCACTCGTGTGTAAGACTCGAGCACTGATGAAAAAATGTTTTGTGCTTGGTCCACAGATCTCTACATCTTTATATATTTCAGTGGAGGGCTGATTGTGATGTCCCATTCACCATCCCTAGAGTTAGAACTTGGGGGTGAGTAGGGGCTTATGTGTTTATAGATTATTAGCACATTTTGTGACACTATTGGTCACTGGTTTGAATAAATAAGGATGACACTATTTTGATGGTTTTTATTTGTTTTTTTTAGATTGACTACGGGCCTCTATATGTTGAGTAAGGGCTGTGTGATTATTCTGAGCCCTATGTCCTGAAGAAGGTCTTTTTGACCGAAACACGTGTTGACGCTTTTGTGAGTCATCTGGACAAATACAACACCAGATGCAAGACGACACCTGATATTATGAACTGGGTCACTGACAAATATGACAGTTGAAAGAATTTTTTGTGTGGCAACATTATTAGTACACACTGGTCGAAATGTTATATTCTGTTTTTTATATATGTATGTATGAATGAGTTTGGTGTGAGACTGTGATTGAAGGAATGAATCAATAGTTTTTTACATCTTTTTATGAAACATCCCGTTCTACTAGTCCATTTTCTGCTTTATTGCAATGCGGTAATAGAGCAGTGCATATAGCGGTGCAACATGTTACTTGAGTGTGAACACCGTTTTAATGTAATGGAGGACAATGTCATAAGTAAAAGCGCCCTGAGCCTTTGGAAAGTGGTAGTGGCTGTTACGCTCACCTGGATTCCACAGGGGCGTTGAACAAAGCTGGACTGCTGCAGTCTCCACCAGTGTGACTCGTAGTGAAGTGATGATCGACTGCACTTGCCCACTCAGTTTCGTCTGCCTGGCCCGCAGGAATGTTTTCCTAAAAGCAGTAAAGGGGATTAGCCACCCGTGGTAGAGAGGTTACACTAACACTATTTTCCCTGAAAACTTACAGTATTCCCCTTCATAAAGTCTCACCTTATTGTTTGGAAGGATGAACTCTCCATCCTGCGTGGAGTGCAGGAGCGCGTAGAAGTTCAGTTACTTCACTGATCCGAAGGTATTTGGCAGAGTTCCAGACAACAATGACTCCGAGGTAAGTAATATATAAACCGAATGTATAGTTCTTTTAGAGTTCAAATGTCTGTTAATTCACTCTTGCTCCTTTCATACCTTTGCCCTTGCAGCATGATCCAAGGAGTGAGTTTGCCTCGATGTATGAAGGAAGTGCTTAGGTAAGAGTCAGTTTGTACCAAGCACTGTCTAGCAAGTAATATTGTTCCAAATGTAATTAACCAATAGTTCTCTATCTTCTTTGCAGGTGCGGTGCCTTGCCGAAAATGTCTCACGTAGGATGGTGACCAGCGATGCCTCGAGCGGCAAAATTCTGAGTAAGTATCTTACGGTAAGTAAAAGAATGTCTTTGGTGGAACCCCGCTCACCTTTTGTTTGTTCTTGTCTTTTCAGATGCTGATGTTTCGGGCGGTGATTCAATGGGTGCTGCGCCGGGTCGTGGAGGTGCTCCGAAGACAGGTGAGTATGGCGCGGCGCTGCAGCTGGCAATGCGACGCGGTTTATTTTAATGTCTTTTTCCTTTATCCACAGGTGCGGCTGCTCCAGGAAAAGATGATTGCTTAAACAGAACCGACAAAGGAGTACTCACGCTGTAGACAGTCCTAAATTCTGTCAAATATTTAAATCAAATCTCCATGACAATTCGAGGCTCGTGCTTGCAAAACAAGTCACTAAGGGTAAACCAGAGAAGAAGTCTAGAAAATGCTGACAATAAATTTATTATTGAAAACACCATTTTTAAAAAGTTTGGAATTTTCAGAATTTTTAACAAAAATTAAATAAAACAGTTGAAACAAGTGAAGAAAGACATAAAACATAACATTCATCATAAATACATAGAATACAAAAGAACAACATGTTAATCAAATCACAAAGTGGATTGTTAGGAAGCACTTAATTGAATACAACAATCCTTGCAGGATACCAATTATTCCTACAACATGGGGCCTACCAGGGTGTATTAAAAATGACCCTGGTAGGTATAGAGAGGGAATATTCAATTAGCTAAATTCGCATGTTTGTCTGCCAACGTGTAGGAAGAAATCATAAACTCGTTCCTGAGAGGAACAACACACATAGATATCACGTTTCGGCATGCTAGACTGGCATCAATAGTAGAGGCCTTCCTCAGGGCAGGATTGAAGTAATTTGGTAATATCACCCCAGTACATATTTAAGGAACAGGGTGGAGTTCGTAAGGGCTACTTTTCCAGTATATTAAAATTCTTGCACTGTGTAACGATGCAGCCAGATTTTAGAAAAAAGTGAGAGAACCTGGGTCACGGTTCTAGACTCGCTGTGCGAAAATACAGCAGCTTATAGCATTATACTCCAGGTGGGGCTGGTCTATAGGACTAGATTGGAACCGTCTCTCTGCAGCACAACGCGGCATTCTTTCCCCGTTGGCTCCAACTGCGCAAGCCCAGCTTTTTCAGCCACCATTACAGTGACTGCACCCATTGTGGCACTGGACTTTACCCACATCCATCGTGACGGCTGCAAACCCATTCCAATCTAGTCCTACGAATCAGCCCCACCTGGAGTATAATACTATACGCTGCTGTATTTTCGCACAGCGAGTCTAGAACCGTGACCCAGGTTCTCTCTCTTTTTTCTAAAATCTGGCTGCATCGTTACACAGTGCAAGAATTTTAATATACTGGAAAAGTAGCCCTTACAGACTCCACCCTGTTGCTTAAATCTGTACTGGGGTGATATTACCAAATTACTTCAATCCTGCTCTGAGGAAGGCCTCTACTATTGATGCCAGTCTGGCACGCCGAAACGTGATATCTATGTGTGTTGTTCCCCTCGGGAACGAGTTTATGATTTCTTCCTACACGTTGGCAGACAAACATGCGAATTTAGCTAATTGAATATTCACTCTCTATACCTACCAGGGTAATTTCTAATACACCCTGGTAGGCCCCATGTTGTAGGAATAATTGGTATCCTGCAAGGATTGTTGTATTTCATTAAGTGCTTCCTAACAATCCACTTTGTGATTTGATTAACATGTTGTTCTTTTGTATTCTATGTATTTATGATGAATGTTATGTTTTATGTCTTTCTTCACTTGTTTGAACTGTTTTATTTAATTTTTGTTAAAAATTCTGAAAAATTCAGAACTTTTTAAAAATTGTGTTTTGAATAATACATTTATTGTCAGCATTTTCTATACTTCTTCTTTGGTTTACCCTTAGTGACTTGTTTTGCAAGCACTAGCCTCGAATTGTCATGGAGATTTGATTTAAATATTTGACAGAATTTAGGACTGTCTACAGCGTGAGAACCCCTTTCTCGGTTCTGTTTAAGCAGTTTATCTTGCCCCCACTCACGCTTGCACACAGGGGCACCCCTATTGTTTGTTCCAGGAAAAGATGATGACCAAATGGAAATCTCCTTGTTCTAACCTTCTCTTCTTCTTTCCTTTTCTCTAGGATCGGCTCCGGACACAAGACGGATGTGGCTGTAGGCTGGATGCTGGACTGCAGACACGGTGAGCGTTACGCTGCTAAGATGCAGAATAACACGAAGTGTGTGCTGCTCTTCGGGCGTGGTTTAAATAGCATCAAAAAAGTAGTTCGCAGGTAAGAGGTTCGAGTACCACACCCAAGCAGCAAAAAGAAGGAAAGTAGTCCCTTCATTGCCTCATGATGGCCTGTACATGAGTTCTTTGCAGGATGACCTGCATAGTTTACAGTTGGCAATATGAGCCTGGCGCCTACGGTGTCAGGACTGAACCCATATAGCTCCAAGGCGGGGTTTTGGGAATTCCTGTGTCTTCTTGGGTGCCTGTTCCCTGGACAGATGGACCTGTTCCGGATGTCTGGGGGCAGGCATTGTGACAGCACTCCCCCCAAGGCCCCTCCTACGGCTGTTCTCCTCACTGGTCCCGGTTTGTCTGGGAAATTCTGGTGGAACCTTTTCACCAATCGAGGTGCATGAATATTGTCACTTGGTTCCCATGACCTTTCTTGTGGACCATAACCTTTCCAGTCTACCAGATAAAGAAATCTTGATTTGACTATTTTTGAGTCCAAAATATTGTTTACTTCAAATTCTGGTTCCCCGTCTATTAGGATGGGGTTAGGTGGTTTAGTTAGCCTTGTCCCTGGTTGTACTGGCTTTAGAAGTGAAACATGAAAGACTGGGTGAATTCGCATATTTGACGGTAACTCCAATTTGACGGCCACGGGATTAATAATGGCTTTAATAGTGTAAGGTCCCAAATACTTGGGGTTAAAGGTTCGAGTCCCCTTTAAAGGTATGTGTCTTGAAGCCAGCCAAACTTGGTCTCCTATCTGATATTTCGGAGCTTCGCTTCTATGTTGATCTGCGCAGTGGTCGAAGTGTACGGAAAGAAGCCAGTGGTCCAAGTGTACGAAAAGAAGAGGTGGAACTATGTTCCCTGCTGGCCTGCCACTGCTCCCCACAAACCTCATTGCCACAACCCTTCTCACACACAATACACCCCCCAAACACTTGCACCTGCTGTTTAAGGGAACGTTCAGTGCAGTGCACTGAAAGTGAAGGTTTCACCTTCTTCCTACGCTTTTATTTTAAAACAAACCATTCAGGAACGGTTTCTTTAAAAAAATAAAAGTATAGGAGCTGTACAAGGTAATTTAAAAAAGTATAGGAGCGCCGCTCCCGACCGCTCCCGCTCACTTCGACCACTGGATCTGCAGTTTTCTTGTATCCCTCTTTAGCCTGTTTCAAATGTTCAGTTGCCTTTTTAAAAGCTTGTGTAATAGTGGCGTGTAGATGGTTCACGGCGGGCATCTCTAAGTGTTGGGGCGAATCGAGTTCAGAGGTTCGAGGATGTTGCCCATATATAGTATAAAATGGGCTTTGTCTTGTTCCTGAGTGCAGTGAGTTGTTGTATGCATATTCGATTATACACAAAATGTCTTTCCAATTGCCTTCATTTTGGTGTAACATGCACCGTAGGTATTTGTATAGTGTCTGATTGGTCCTTTCAGTTTGACCATCGGTTTGAGGGTTGTGGCTGGTTGATAGTCTAACGTCGATTTGGGCCAATTGACAGCATTTCCTCCAAAACTGAGAAATTTACTGACTTCCCCGGTCGAAAACCAATACGGAGGGGAATCCATGTATTCGGACGATATGTTCTAGAATTTCCTTGGCCAAGGTCGAGGCTGAAGGTAGAATCTTTAATGGAATGAAATGAGCCATTCTGGAAAAAAGATCCACTATAACTAGGATGGTGTTATACCCATTACATGGGGGAAGGTCAGTAATAAAGTCAAGGGATAAGGTATGCCAAGGCGTAGGCCGAATGTCCAAAGGTCGTAATAGGCCTGCTGGTTTCCTTTTCTGGGTCTTATTTTGGGCGCAAATACAGCAAGACAGTACAAATTACTTAATGTCTTTCTGCCATGTAGGCCACCAGAATTGTCTTTTGATCTTGGCCTCGGTTTTAGTGATCCAAGGATGCCCTTCTATCAAAGACTCAGGGTAATTGGAGATAACATGTTCTTGTAATTCTTTATCTGGTAGGTAAAGACGTCCTTGATAGTATGGTAGGTGATCGGTGACTGAATAATCTTTGCCTTTGTTCAACCAGCTTTGTAAGGCTGCAGGGTCGAAAAGCTGTTGAATCTTTTTATGGATGTCGTCCAGAGTCTGTAGAGTGGTTATACCAAGAATTCTTCTCTCCGAAATAATGGGTACTGGTTCTGGATTTGAATATGCTTCTCCCATTCCAATACGAGATAAGGCATCTGCTTTGTCATTTCGACAACCTGGTCGTTAAGTAATCACGAAATCATATTTCGCAAAGAATAAGGCCTATCTAAGTTGGCGTGACGATTGAGCCTTGGCTGTCTTTAAAAATTGTAAGTTCCTGTGATTCGTGATTACGGTGATGGTGTGTCGAGCTCCGAGAAGATAATGCCGACAGGCTTTGAACGCCGACTTGATGGCCAGTAGTATCTTGCCGGTAACTGCATAGTTTAACTCTGGTGCTGAAAATTTCCGTGACCAGAACGCCACCAGGTGAAGTTGACCAGTTTCAGGATCCTTTTGGGAAAGGACAGCTCCCATGGCTAAACTGGATGCATCAGTTTCAACCACGTACAGAAGTTCTGGATGTCGTTGCTTTAAAACAGGAGCTGAAGTAAATTTCTGTTTTAGGTCTTGCAAGGCCTTTTTAGCTTCTTCTGTCCACTGGAAGCATTTATTTTTCCGCAAAAGAGCCGTGATGGGGTGTACAAGATGTAAAAAATCAGGAATGAATCTTCTGTAAAAGTTTGCAAATCCAAGCATACTCTGTACCCCTTTAATCGAGGTAGGTGAGGGCCACTTGAGGATTGCATCCACCTTTCGTGAATCCATTCAAACTCCATTTGGGGTCAGGATAAATCCAAGGAATTCAACTTCTGAAGTATGAAAAACGCACTTTTCCAATTTCGCATATAATTTATGCTGGCGTAGTTTTTCTAGTACAGCACGAACGTGCTTCACATGGTCTGATTCAGATGAAGAGTATACTAAGATGTCGTCTATGTATACAACAACACAGACGTCTATGAGTTCGCGAAGGACATCGTTTATAAAATACTGGAAGGCTGCCGGTGCGTTGCAAAGCCCGAAAGGCATCACCTGGTATTCGAACAAACCGTATTTGGTACGGAAGGCAGTCTTCAATTCGTCGCCTTTTTTCACTCATACCAGATGATACGCCCCTCGGAGGTCCAACTTAGTGTAGTTACGAGTATTCTTTACTTGGTCCAGTAGTTCTGGGATCAGGGGCAATGGGTATCGGTTTTTTACCGTTATTTGGTTTAATGCACGATAGTCAATACAAGTCCCAAGGTCACCTTCCTTTTTAGGGACGAAGAATAAAGACGATGCTGCCGGAGACTTGGACGGGCGAATGAAGCCATTAGCGAGGTATTGATCCAAATATTGCCATAAATGAAGATTTTCGGGTTCAGTGAGGGCGTAGATTCTGCTGCATGGAATTTGAGTGCCGGGTAGGAGGTCGATCTGGCAATCATATGATCGGTGGGGAGGTAACGTGTTTGCTTGGTCTTTCTGGAAAACATCCTGAAATTCCTGGTATTACTGGGGTAACTGAATTATCAGATTCGTGACCGTAGCCAGTCTTTTGATCAAAGTTCTTTCAGGGTAACAAGTGTGTGCACAATCCGAGAAGGTCACTCTCTTTTCTCGCCAGTCAATACAAGGATTATGAGTTTCCAACCATGGCATTCCCAGAATTTTTTGGAACTGTGGGGCCTTGATTAAGTCAAACACAATGCTCTCTCGATGCCCATCTTGACCCAACAGTGTCACCTCCATAGTTGAATGAGTTACTGGACCGGAAGCTATTTCGGTCCCATCGACGGTGGTGATTACATCAGTTGTGGGTTTTTTGCAAAGAGGCAGGTTCATCCTTGTAGCCAATTATCGATCCATGTAGTTTCCTATGGCTCCGCTATCTATGTATGCTCTCACTGCGTGCATATGAGATGGTTGCCTTAGATCTATAAGGATCATTGGTATAATTAGGGGCGAGCTCTGAGTGTCCTTCTTCATGATCGGCAATCGGACCTCTACGCTTGTCGGGCGTGGTCGTTTCCCGGTTCTGATTCCATATTGATTTTGTCAGCGACTCCTACCACCTTCTTAGGTGGTTTCACTGGGCAATCTCATAAAAAATGCCCCGAGGTTCCACAATACAAACACAATTGTAACTGTCGCCTCTTGTCCCTTTCTTTTTGAGTCAAAGGTCCTTTAACCCCCCCCAATTTGCATGGGTTCAGATACATCAGTTCTTTTGGGGGTGACGTTGTCCTTAGGTTTTACCAATACTCGATTCTCGAATCTAGCCCGATCAGCCTTCCGATTCTGAAGTCTGTGATCCAACTGGACAACCAGGTCTATGTATTCAGCACAATCTTGAGGTGGGTTCACTACTTGTGCCAAAACGTCTTTTAGTTCACCTCGTAGCCCACGATGAAATAGCGTAATCCGCGTGACCTCTGGCCATCCGGTTTCTACCACCAACCTATTGAAGGTTGCGATGTAGGTCAGCAGATCCTGGTTACCCTGACGCAAGGACAAAAGTTCGTTATCCAAAGCTTGGCCTTGGGCATGTCGGGCAAATAGTCTTTCCATGCTTAGTTGAAAACCCTGAAAATCCCGAAGAAGAGGGTCATCCTGGTTGACTAGTGGAATAGACCAATCGGCTGCACTGCCGCTGAGATACAATAGTACAAAGGCTACCTTTGCTTGATCATTCGGAAAGGCTCCAGGTCTACATAAAAAATGCAGGCAGCACTGGTTCATAAACACGGCAAACCTTTTTGGGTCCCCCGCAAAGCGTTCTGGTGGTGCTAAAGAACTGTCTCTGGTAAAATTACTTGCACTGGATTACTTGATTGAGCTTGGGCAGAAGCTCCCCCGAGTCCAGGTAAAGGTGTGTGCCCAGCTTGAGCTTGAAGTAATTGCCTGGCGAGATCATCCGTACGTTCTTTTGCCACAATCAGTTCTCTCCTGAGAGCATTAGTCTCTTGACGGGCGGAATGCACTTCAGCCCTTAGTTCTCCCAGTAGTTGGGCTAATTGGTCAGTCTCTGAGGTCTCCATAACGCCCAGGTGGAGATTTGTAGTAGGGCTTTGCGTTCTGTCATGCTCACCTGGATTCCACAGGGGCGTCGAACGAAGCTGGACTGCTGCGGTCTCCACCAGTGTGACTCGTAGCGAAGTGATGATCGACTGCACTTGCCCACTCATTTTTGTCTGCCTAGCCCACAGGAATGTTTTCCTAAAAGCAGTAAAGGGGATCAGCCACCCATGGTATAGAGGTTACACTAACACTATTTTCCCTGAAAACTTCCAGTATTCCCTTTCATAAAGTCTCACCTTATTGTTGGAAGGATGAACTCTCCATCCTGCGTAGAGTGCAAGGGCGCGTAGAAGTTCAGTTACTTCACTGATCCGAAGGTATTTGGCAGAGTTCCAGACAACAATGACTCCGATGTAAATAGTGTGTAAACTGAATGTATAGTTCTTTTAGAGTTCAAATGTCTGTTAATTCACTCTTGCTCCTTTCATACCTTTTCCCTTGCAGCGTGATCCAAGGAGTGAGTTTGCCTCGATGGATGAAGGTAGCGCTTAGGTAAGAGTCAGTTTGTACCAAGCACTGTCTAGCAAGTAATATTGTTCCAAATGTAATTAACCAATAGTTCTCTATCTTCTTTGCAGGTGCGGCGCCTTGCTGAAAATGTCTCACGTAGGATGGTGACCAGCGATGCCTCGAGTAGCAAAATTCTGAGTAAGTATCTTGCGGTAAGTAAAAGAATGTCTTTGGCGGAACCCCGCTCACCTTTTGTTTGTTCTTGTCTTTTCAGATGCTGATGTTTTGGGCGGCGATTCAACGGGTGCTGCGCCGGGTCGTGGAGGTGCTCCGAAGAAAGGTGAGTATGGCGCGGCGCTGCAGCTTGCAATGCGACGCGGTTTATTTTAATGTCTTTTTAATTAATCCACAGGTGCGGCTGCTCCAGGAAAAGATGATGACCAAATGGAAATCTCCTTGTTCTAACCTTCTCTTCTTCTTTCCTTTTCACTAGGATCGGCTCCTGACACAAGACGGGTGTGGCTGTAGACTGGATGCTGGACTGCAGACACGGTGAGTGTTACGCTGCTAAAATGCAGAATAACGCAAAGCGTTTGCTGCTCTTCGGGCGTGGTTTAAATAGCATCAAAAAAGTAGTTCCCAGGTAAGAAGTTCCAGTAGCACACCCAAGCAGCAAAATAGTTCCTAAAGGAAAGTAGTCCCTTCATGGCCTCATGATGGCGTGTACATGAGTTCTTTGCAGGATGACCTGCATAGTTTAAAGTTGCCAATATGAGCCTGGCGCCTACGGTGCCAGGACTGAACCCATATAGCCCCTAGGCAGGGTTTTGGGAATTCCTGTGTCTTCTTGGGTGCCTGTTCCCTGGACAGATGGACCTGTTCCGAATGTCTGAGGGAAGGCATCGTGACAGTTGCTCCATGTAGGCCAAATAGTAGAACCATAAACTGATGCAGTCCCTGAGGTGTACTGATACAGTCCCTGAGGTGTGCTGAAGGCAGTCTTCTCTTTATCAGCTGGGTTCAATGGGGCCTGCCAATAGACCCTCTTCAAGTACAAACTTGTAACGAACTTGGCATTCCCTGCAGGCTCGATTAACTTGGCAATTCTAGGCATAGAGTAATTATTGAAGACTGAGATGGAGTACAGTCTTCATAAGACTGTATACAGAATCTATGAAAATGGTCAGGTTTTGTGACGGGGACTATAGAGGAGGAAGAGGGGCTCTCAGATGGTTCTATAACCCCCTAAATTTTATATTTTTTTCAATTTTTTCCCCAATGATCTTCTGTTGGATCTCAGGAATTCTATAGGGCTTTGAGTTAATCAATTGTCCCTTGTGTGCTCTGATTGAATGGAAGCAGTCTTCAACCTTCCCTGGTTCTTGAAAATACTTCTGGGACTGACCGTAACAAAGCCTGTGGTCCTGATGTTTGTGGCTAAGGTTAACAGGCATTAGGTTGGACTTATCTTACGTTGAGTAAGGGTTGTGTGATTATTCTGAGCCCTATGTCCTGAAGAAGGTCTTTTTGACTGAAACATATGTCGACGCTTTTGTGAGCCATCTTGACAAATACAACACCAGATGCAAGAAGACACCTGAGATTATGAACTGGGTCACTGACAAATATGACAATTGAAAGAATTATTTGTGTGGCAACATTATTAGTACACACTGGTCCAAATGTTATATTCTGTTTTTATATACGTATGTATGAATGAGTTTGGTATGAGGCTGTGATTGAAGGAATGAATCAATTGTTTTTTACATCTTTTTATGAAACATAAAGTTTTTTTGTTATGGGTTTTTTGATTAAAATTTGAAATGTACTGAAATATTTAAGTGTCATCCCGTTCTACTGGTCCATTTTCTGCTTTATTGCTATGTACTTTACCTGAAGGATCAGGGATTTGAGTGCAGGTTCACCCCTTTATTTACTATTACCAGATTGGTCAGATGAACCCAGCATGTATCTGTGATGATCAGTTTGCTGTTTCATTTACCGACAATTCTGATTTAGCCATTAATTCTAACCTGGTTGAGAAATTCAGTAACAATTTTATCCTTTATTGACTTAAGTTACAAACAGCTTTTGGACTCCATAGCCATTCCTCACAAACGCAGCCCGCCTATTGGCTTTGGCAAAGTTCTGGAACTTCTAACAGAGTTTGGTGGCTTCTCGCATGGCCATACACAACTTAACACCTGAGTTATTTTGACATAGAGTTCAAACAATGCTACAGCTGTGTCTCTAGCGACCTGGTGCCCAAACTGTGAAACTGTGTGATTACCCTCCTCCAATGGGAGCCTTGATAATGTTCACAGTGTGAGGCCCTTTGAAAAGACACAATTGTAACTCTTTTTTAATAGAAAATATAAGCAGTTCTGGCATTTGAGGGGTCTGGTACAGTATTTGTATGCAAAAAACACCTCAAATCGAACACTAAAAGGAAGGATTTTGTTTGGAAGTAACACAGAAATATCACAGTAAGTCAAGAATGTACTGATAAAATCAACACGTTTTTTTTGTAAGTACGCATTGCAGATCACCCGGGAGCACTGTCTCGACATTTTGCATTTATTAACAAAACAAGTCGTTCTACTGGATATTCTGAGGTCCCTGACTTCCAAGGAGGTAAGACACATCTCATTGATCAAAGAGCTTTTTCTATAGTGACCTAGTGTGTATGCCACTGGTGAGAGAGCCACAACATTTCTGTTGCCTGAATTGGTTGTGGCATTTCTTTGAAAAATGAATTCAACTCTAGGGAATGATCACTAGCATTAAATGTTTGTTATACTTTCCACCTAATAATAATGCAGCTGTTTACCTTTAACTACCTTCTACTGTTACATCTTCATTGATGGCACTACACCCCTCCTATCACCAGCTTAGTTTGATGAAGTCATGTACATTTTTCCAAACATGAAACAGTTTTTGCTGATAAAAACTTATAACAGCTTCAGAGACATTCCACAATCTACCTCTGACATATCTTGCAGGTGGTGTAACTAGCAGTGCAAAGTCAGACTATTAACATGCACAAAATACTTTCCACAAAGCATCTGCCCATATTTTGAATAAGCCTGTCAAAGACACCTGTTGTACACTAGCAGCTTGTGGTAGATCAGAATCAGGAGACGAATTAGGTGGCATTGTGGATAAAACATGTTTTATTCAAGATCACCCAAAAAAAAACTGTTCCTAACTCTAAGATTGTTGGCCCTATTCTATAAAGAAAACTATGAAAGGATGGTTGTCAGTATGTCTGTTACAAAAAAAAAGTCCTCAGCCCAGAATCCAGAGCTTCCCTGAGATCTGTCCCTACCACTATAAAAGAAACACATACATTCAATGAATATTAACTTGGGCCTTGGCCCAGAGCAAATGGCTAGTGGTTGGCTTCTAACCCCCACCCTCCTGTATCTTTCTCAATAGGGGCACCCCGACCCTGTGTACAGTCTTAATCTGTAGGCTGAATGGCTCCCCAAGCATCTTTTGTCTGTATTGTTCAATTCAGTCCAATAATTGTCTCTCCTGCTAGTCAGTTTGTGGTCTTTATCACACCTTGGATATCGGTTTTGTTCAACCCGACTTGGGGCCTGATTTCTCGCACCCCACCACCTTGGGGTCTGAGTTTCTCAACCCGCCTTGAGATTCTGTTTATTTTACCCCACAATGTAGTCTCATATCTCTCACCCCGCCTTGGGTTTGTTAATGGACACCCCACTTAGGAGTCTCTTTGGGCCTCTCCAACCCTTTCTGGATTATCTGGAGCCAACACAAACCTCTCTTCAATGGATGGTGCGCCTCCGAAGATGGGGGAATTTGGCAGCAGCAGCACCACTTCTTCTGTTCCCTCCAGGTGTTGCGTCACGGGCAGTCGTTTCATGAAAAAAAAGTTTCATAGAGACTTTTTTCATCAAAATGTTTTTATTGAATGTTTTTTCATCTAAAATATTGTTCATTGAATTTTATTTCATTGAATTTGTGTTTATTCATTGTATTTCCAACATTCATTTAACAAAACGTTTAACAATACAAAAATGTAATACATTTGTAAATTTGATGTATATTTCATAACTTTTTTTGTCATTTAATATACTATTTCCTATTTTATACTATTTTCTATTATATTAACTTTACTAAAATTTAAACACTATTCATGTAGATATCTGTGCGGTCCTTTCTTTCAATACGTTTCAATACATTTCCATTGACGTTAATACATCTCCGCCATTTTCGATCTTGCACTTTCCGGATCGGATGTTTCCTTTGAAGTTCCTGTTTTGGTTTCTTTCCTGGTTTTTTTGGAATGTTTTTTTTCCGTGGATGCTGATTTTTGGCATCTTTTTTTCCGTGGATGCTGGAATGGTCTTTTTTCGTGGATTATCCGTTTTTTTTCTCCTTCTTGGACTTTGTATTTAATTCCTGCTTTGCTGAATTTTTCTTGGATTTTGGACATTTTTTTCTTGCATTGCTTTTCTTTTTTGGATTCTTTTATGGATTTTCCCTGCATCGACTCTTTCTGTGGTTTTTTAATGGATTTTGTGATGCTGAATTCTGGTTGGATGCCTTGCTTCTTTTAGGTTCCTTTTTTGGGGTTTTCGTATGGATTTATTTGGTTTTGTGGATTTCATACATGATTCTTGGTATCCTGAGTGCAACGGGAAGTTGTTTTTTGGATTATTTAACATTTTATATTGAATTCAATGCTCTTCAAATAGTTCATTTTGTCATGTTTTTCGAATTCCAAAACGCATTATTTTAATCTTTCTTGTGTATCTCTATATTTTGTTCTCTGGGTTTGCATTTTTTCTCTTGATATCACTTGTGCTATTTGCTTTTCTTGGTGTGCTTGTTCTAATTTAAATGTTTAAGAAATGACTACAAGCTTGGATTATTTGTTTTGAATGATTGACGCAGTCCATTATGCCGTCCTTCTGTTTTATTGTTGTTTTTTGCATATCATTTCACAACTGCATGAGAACAATTCCATAATGTTTTATCAAGTTATCGAGTTCATTGTCCTAGCCAAGTTGTATCAAAATAACCGCGCACTGATTCTAAGTATTCTTCATTGATTTTATAAAGTTCAGATTCGGTCACATGTTCGTAATATTATTCAACATGATTAATCGGGACAAAGGCTAGTGAAAACAGTAATTTTATATTATTCTAGAATTCTAAATCATCAATGTACCTTAATTGCAGGCCGTTTTGCTGTAATTTTCACCAAATTGATTGTGTGAAATGAAAAATACATCCCTGGACTGTGCATGATTGATCGCTTTAATTTGCTGTATTTAGTAATCAAGAACAATGTTTTCTCGTGAATTAGGGGTAATGTTCTCACGAAGGAATCCAAAAAATATGTTTGTATTGTTCTTCAGACTTGTTTGGCATAATGACATATATTAACGGTATTAGTGAGTCTTCAATCATTACATGTATACTATAAAACTGTGAAAAAGGCCTAGGACAAACTTTGAACGTTGCATCAACATGCCATATTAGCGGGTTTTTAAAGTATTCCATATTTTAGGAGGTTCCAAAAATCAGTAATCTATGGTTGTTTATTTCTTCATTTAATAATAAGAATCTTTCATTTATATCAGTTACTGTCATTTCCGGTTGTAATTCTATCTCTTCTGGTGTTTTCGGAAAATTTGTTGTAGCTTGCCTATGTTCACTTAATTGTCTTTCCAATGTTTTCATCTGAGGTATCTGACCAGCAACATGGAATGGAGGTTTTGAGCATACATGTCTAATCACAGATCCATTTGGTTCATCCACATTTTATTCAGCAATTTCTCTCCTTTGTGTTCTGTTTTTTTTATTAAGATTTTTGCACTATCTGGTAGGTGGTTGTGTTCCACGTTGTGGATTACGTTCTCTTCATGGGTTACAGCCCTGCCTTTACATTTGTTGCTGTAATAATCAAGACATTTCCAGTACATATTTTCATTCAACTCTTTTTCCTTGTTGTATGTATATCCTTTATGAATTAATTACGTTTTTCCACTTTTCAAAACCACTTTTCAAAACCACAAACTCCATTGGTTCGGTCATTTTGACGCACTATAAAACGATACAGAAATATGTTTTACCTTAAGGTATATGTTTGTTTTCAGTTTCTTATTTTCTATATCAATTGATTTAATAAACTGCTCCTTTTCGCTACTACTATGCATTTTTACTAACCTGTATGTCTTTGAAATCGTTGAAATTGACCCACGTTCTGCACTCACACAATTCGCCTCACAGGACAGCTGGCGAATGACAAGGAACCCTTGTTATCAACTGTCACTTCTCAAGATGTACTTAGTTAGAGTCCTTTCCTCATACCCTACTATGCTTCATGGAACCTGCTATTATTTTCAATGAATCATTTTCGGTAAAAGTACACGTTTACTTATACTAATAGTGATTCGATGGAAATGTTTTAGATGAAAATGTTTTGTCTAAATCTTTTTTCGGTAAACAAAATTCGGTGAAAAGACATGTAACCAGCTTGCCCTCTCCTCCGTTAGGCTTACTGCAAAAGGCTGGTGCCGATGTGTCGGTATGCCGGGTCTTTGCTTCTGCAGGGCGGGTGCTCAGCATTGCTCCTGGACCAGAAAGGCTGAGAGTCATCTACAGGCCTGATCAAGGTTCCATTCGCCACGTCTGACGTACGATCTTCCTCTTCTTGCCACTCCTCCCAGGAGGAATTTCCCACTCTTTGACTCTGCAGGTTTCTCTTTCTCTTCACTTGACAGTGGATGGGGGGATGAGAAACTTGTAGAGCTGTCAGCGACCAGGGACCTCCTCTGGGGAGGTGTGGGAAGAGAGGGAGAGCATATATGAGGCTTGACAGACCCAGATGTGGGTGAGCCCAAGATACGCCCGGAGGGCCTACCAGACCAGGAGCTGGAAGTGCCCAGCACAGACAAGCACTGAGGAGACAACACCATATGTCTAGCGTACAACCGCCACGCTGAAGAGATGGCACTGAAGTCCCACTGGCTTACAGTGGGAGGAGAAATCAAGTTCTGCCTGATGTGGAACACTGGGAAGAAGTCAAGAAAGTAGTGTTGTATCGCCCGACCTGCCCGACACTCCAGAGGACAACACTCAGGGACCAGAGGAGCACAGGGGCTATGGGGAACCACTGCAGGTTCAGGAGGGTGGTGAGGCCCAATGAGGCCCCATGGTGGGGTGTCAGGAACCAGACCCCAAACTTTGGTGTGTGATATCAGACCCCAAGGCAGTGTGAATGAAATGAAATGCCAACGTGGGGTGAAAGAAGCAAAATGCCAAGGCGGGATGAAAGGACCTGGACCCCAGGGTGGGGGGAAAGAAACCAGACCCAGAATCAGGGTGCGAGAAACCAGACCCGAAAGCGGGGTATGAGAAATCAGACCACAAAGTGGGATGAACAAAATGAAACTCCATGGTGGGTTGAAAGAAACAAAACCCCAAGGTGCAGTGAAAGACACAAGATCCCATGGTGATATGAAAGGGACCAGACCCCATGGCAGCGTGAATGAACCAAACCCCAAGGCGGGATAAAAGAAATGAAACCCCAAAGAGTGGTGAAATAGAAACAAGTCCCCAAGGAGTGGTGAAATAAATCAGACCCCAAAGCGGGCTGCGAGAAAACAAACCCCGAGGGGAAGTGAACAAAATTAAGCCCCAACGCAGGGTGAAAGAAACCAAACCCCAAGTTGCAGTGAAAGACACTAAACTCCAAGGCAGGGAGAAAGAAACAAGGCCCTGAGCTGGGGTGACAGAGACAAAAGCTCATGGTGTGGTGAGAAGCATGAGACCCCAAGCACAAGACCCCAAAGTGAGGTCAAGACAAGGAATGGCACATGTGGAGAGAATGCCAGGACAGGCTTTGTATGAAACACAAGAAGACCACTTAGAGCAGCCACATGTGTCGGGGGTTGCCAAGTAGGATAGAGTCCGAGAGACATTTAGTGCCTCATTACACGGTAGGCGGTAAGGGTTTACCGGTACCGGTATTTTACCGGTACCAGTAAATCCTTACCGCCTTACTACGAGGTCCCTTTGCGGGTTGGGGAATTTAACGCCTGCTTTTTGCAGGTGTTAAAAACCAACCCGCAAAGGGACCAGTGGAGCTAATTACGGTACCTCAATTTGCGGTACCGTAATTAGCGCCTTCCCCATTCCCATAGAGCCCTATGGGGCAAAAATGGGAATGGGGAAGGCCAATAGTGAAAGGGGGAATTACCGCCCCGCCAACCTTGGAATGGGGCGGTAATTCCTCTTTCCACCAAGGCGGTGCCGGTATTTTACCGGCATGAACCATGGCGCTTATAGCTCCATGGTTCACCGCCTTCCGTTTAATGAGGCCCTTAGTCTACTTGTTTGGACTGTGCCAAGGAGAAAAAGCCTACAGGGACAATCAATAAACTTGCTAAACTGTACTTCAGTGCAAGGATGTCCTATTAATACAAATTTACCAGGGTGGGGTTCAGAAACCAGCCCCATTCTTTTGATTCGGCCAGGGCCCGAAATGTAGCATGGTAAATGTGTCTGTGGTAGTGGTAGGGACAGAATTCAGGCTAGCAAAGGATTCTGGTCCGAGGACTTTTCTTGTTTTGTATGACATCCAGCTGATCACCCTTTATAGTGTTCCTTCATAGAATATTGTAGAGAATCTAAGATTTGGAGATAGCTTAATTCATAAAAAAGAAACACGATTAGACAATATGCCACCTTGTCCGTCTCCTGAATCTGACATACCAAAATACACATGTATAATAAAGTATACACAGAGAAATGCTGTGTCGATATGTTTTGCAGGCGAAAGTGTTTTCCACACAGCATTGCAAAAATACATTGAGACTAGGCTTATTACAGTGGCAGCAGGCATCGACATGAGGGGTGTATGCCCCTGTTTGTGCCAATAGAGGATTGCATTTTAACTTTCCCATATCTGACTTTATGTCTGGTGGCATAAATTGTCCTTAACAATCATGGGGGAGTTGCAGTGATTAGTGCATCAAACTGTATGTGAGGCTCTGTGAAAAACACACGAATAAAAGATTGCTATGAAGAGTGGAGTGGGTGTACTGACGATTAATTGCGAAAAAAAATGGCTGGCGTGACCATTCATTTCCTGGGTTTGTTTCAGATACTCAAGCAGGGTCATTCTCGTCAATCCCGTGATTTCATGGCCCTAGCCCCAGTGCAACTCAGTAATGATCTCAGTTACTGTCCTTTACAACCTCTGGCATGTCAAGAACAAAACCACTCCCAGCATTTATAGAATATAGGCTGCTCAGTGATTCTAAGTAAGTGGCTAGCCCGCTTAGAGTCACCTGTAGCAGACTTAAAAAAAGAGTTATGCACATCACAAGCCTTCAGAAACAAAGATGACTTACAATTAGATACATGTCTGGAAATTGCAACTAAATTAACGCAAGACAGCCGTGTTGGTGCTGCGCCCAGAACTTTGGTTGTTGCTGCCTGTGTGGAGGTAGCTTGCCAGACTGACGTTTGGTGCACTTCGATTTTGAGCAAAAGCCCAAAAGGGTATAATTTCTTTGGAGAAGGCGGCACCTGGTACTTCATCTTATGGGAATGCGAGGCCTGAGTTAATCTTCCTTACAGAAATTCCAGTGCTTTGAGTGCATAAGGCAGCCCAGAATGATGAAAGAGGCAACCAATATTGGACTATGTAGAAGACATCAGGCAGTGTCATCAGGGGGACATGAACATCAGCTAAGACACAGGCCCCTCGAACTTGAGTTATTGGAGGGACTAATGGGACAAAGTCGACATTGACCTGCACAATCTCATCTGCAAAAATAGAAGCAGATATGTCCCTTGAACCACTCGAGGGGTGTAGGAATTTGAACTTAATTTGTTGTTTTAAGGGCTTTATTCACGGAAACAACAACTCTTACAAGCGAGCATGATCAAGGCATTCTCAGACATTTTAGGGGTTAATGATAGCTCTTTCATGATTGCTACAGCCATTCATATTTCATCCGACTGTAAGTACTGCAGGGATGCAACGTGAGGTTTGGGTTGAATAATTCATATCTTTGCACATGTATACTGAATTGTAGAGAAACCCTTGCAAACAGGGGCATTGCGGTTTTCCATGATTCTAAATGTAATATTTGTCACGTACATGTCATTTGGTATGAACCTGTAGAGGGTGTTTCTGTAATGGAAATAGACCATGTTGTGGCCTCCCATAAAAGCACTGTCTTGTTTTCACCTTTCACAATACACAGCTCATAGATCTATTTAGATCCAAACTAGAGTCTTCCTTTAGATGAGTATCCACATTGGGATTACTGTGAAATGACGAAAGAAAATGACCTGCCGAGAAATGACCACATGTTTTTGATAGTTTTTTTTTTTTTTATAATGAGGGGAAGACCGACCCCACCTCTCCCTATCTTAACCTATCCCCCTTACCCCACCCCAACTATTTTTAATAAAAATTAACCAAAAAACCTAACTAAAAGACAAAATAAATGTCGTCATTTCTCAATAGGTATTTTTGTATTCAATCATTTCTGCAGATACCTCCACATTGTTACAATGTAGGCTGCCTATCCAGAATGTCCAGTTTATATGGCTGCATGGCCCACGTACCTCCCTGGTCACTTTAATCAGAGTGGATGCCAGCACATACAATAGCAAGGCCATGTCACTAAAGAGTGTCATGAAATTAATCAGCTGGAATATAGCGGGCATGAAAAGCAAACTCTGGGATCCAGAGTGGCAATATTGGTTTAAATGCTTTGATGTGATGTGCTTGCAAGAGACCTGGTTGCCACAGGATGACTCCCCATATGAAAAATGGGACAAATATTGTATGTTTACTTCAGGGGCAGAGAAGTAAGAGAAGGGACACTCAAGGTAAGGCATCACCAGTCTGATTCACAAGACTCTGCTTTTGTTGCCAAAGCTGCAGCCTTGTGCAAATAAACAAGCAATCGTATTCATGCTTGAAGACGATTTACGTCCCATAGATACATTAATGACTTTTAACATCTACCTTAACCCGAAAGAGAATCTCAAACAGACATTTTCTCTACATGCTCTGCTTTTTGCAACATTCTATCCAGCAATACCAAGGCCAGTGCCATCAGCATGGGTGATTTTAATGCAAAATGTATCCTCTGAGCTCCGGCTACTTGAAGAAGTCTGTGGTATACCAGACAGAAATGTGTTTCTGTCTAAACAGGATGCCTGAGGTCCTATAATTAATATCTGTATGCATGAATTTTGCGGTGGAATACAATGGGGGTGTACAGTTGATGCTTTTCCAAACTTAACACTTAGGGCCTCATTATGACCCAGGCGCTAAGTGTTTAACGGCGCCGTAAAAGGCTGCGGCGCCGTTAAACATCTAGCGCCCAATTACGAGGTCCCTTTGCGGGACCCGACCTTAACGGCTGTTTTACCAGCCGTTAAAATAGGGACCACAAAGGGACCTTGGTGCTAATTACGGTACCGCAATTTGCGGTACCGTAATTAGCGCCTTCCCCATTCCCATTGAGCCCTATGGGGCAAAAATGGGAATGGGGAAGGGCCATGGCGGCATGGGGTATTACCGCCCAACCAACCTCGGAATGGGGTGGTAATTCCCCATTCCGCCATGGCGGACTCCGTCATGGACCATGGTGCTAATATCACCATGGTTTAGCGCCGGAGTCCTAATGAGGCCCTTAGTGCCAGTTCCTGGGTTTTCGGTGATAGACTTCTGCATGGAGAATTACTTTTCTTTCAATAATGTTAAAGACTTCTCAGTTATCCACCAGAGCGAGAGCAATCACAATCCACTTAGTGCAACCTGGACATTCTCATTAGTGGATTGTTCTAGAATAATGGAGCTGGCTGCATGTTTAGGCACCTATAAATGGTATTCCTTACTAGGGTGGTGGTGGCTGGAGTTTTAAACAATGAGGAGATTTATCTATTACAAGCATACATCATCTCGGCTGAACCGGCTCCCTTGGACCTTTCTCTCGGCATCATCTCGGCTGAACTGGCTCCCCTCATGTACCTTTACATGAGGAGCTAATCTGGTATCTATTTCAGTCCTAGGCCACCTATGAAGTAAGGCAGATAATGAATCAGGAGGCTTAATTTTGTTATACCTGTCTGTGGCCTTTGACACGCTCGATCACCACCTCTTGGTGGAGCGGCTACATAAATTAGGGATTCTAGGGACAGTGCTTACATGGATCAACTCCTGCATGCACGATTGCACCTATCAGATACAATTGGATTCTTTCTTCACTTCACGAAACACACAGGCGTTTGCCGTTCCCCAGGATTCTGCGCTGATGACACCCAGATTCTGGTAGACCTCGAAGAAAATGACAATCCTAAGGCCAAAAAAATATCAATACATAGGGCCTCATTACACGGATGGCGGAGAACCAATGGCGCTATTAGCGCCATGGTACATGCCGGTAAAATACCAGCACCGCCTTGGCGGAAAGGGGAATTACCGCCCCATTCCAAGGTTGGCGGGGCGGTAATTCCCCCTTCCACCATTGCCCTTCCCCATTCCCATTTTTGCCCCATAGGGCTCAATGGGAATGGGGAAGGCGCTAATTACGGTACTGCAAATTGCGGTACCGTAATTAGCACCCTGGGTCCCTTTGCGGGTTGGTTTTTAACGCCTGCAAAAAGCAGGCGTTAAATCCCCCAACCCGCAAAGGGACCTCATAGTAAGGCAGTAAGGATTTACCGGTACCGGTATTTTACCGGTACCGGTAAATCCTTACCGCCATCCGTGTAATGAGGCCCATAGAGTCTCATTACATCTTTGCCGGTATCCTGGAAGTAAATCCACCAGGATAACGGCAAATGGTATTTCCGTTACCAGCACCCAGTTTAGCAGTATTACTGCCAGATCACGAATGCTGGGTTAACAGTGTCCATTGGAGATTTACTGGTATTACAGGTGCCGGTATTACCAGTACCTGTAATCGGGTGATTCTTTTGGTAGGGTTTTCGGAATTATTCCTCGATCCCATGGCAAACTTTTAGTTGGCCGGTGCAGAAACATGCTGGTATATGTTAATACCGGTGCATTAATTCTGCACCGGCTAACATGTAATGGGCCTCATTCCGAGTCCGGCGCTAACCAATGGCGGTAGTAGCGCCCTGGTGGAATGGGAAATTACCGCCCTATTCCGAGTTGACCAGGGCGGTAATTTCCCATTCTCCAGGGCCCTTCCCCATTCCCAAATGAGCCCCCATAGGACTCAATGGGAATGGGGAAATTGCAAATAACGGTGACCGTACTTTACAGTCACCGTTATTGGCTAAAAAGCCCCTTTGCGCCCTCGTCCCTAAAGCCTGCTAAAAGCAGGCGTTAAGGACGAGGGCGCAAAGGGAACTTGGAATGTGGCGGTAAGGGATTACCGGCACCGGTCTCGTTAACGGTGACCGGTATCCCTTACCGCCATACTCGGAATGAGGCCCAATGAGTCCCATGGACTCCTTCATGTTGGCCTGACTCTTTCGGCCACTGTCCTAGTCCAAGTCCGGAAGCTCAGAAAGTGGTTATAATCCTGAACAATAGCTTACACTGAACAAGCAGATATCACAGGTAACAATATCATGTTATTTTACCTTGAAGAAAATGAAAACAAGTCTCCACTATTTAGCTTTCCCACACCAGATACTGGTCTCCTGCCTCGATATTTGGGTCTGCCAAATTATATAACCTCCAGACTGCAAAGAGTACAGAGTGCTACTGCAAGATTCTGATTGAAATACAGTAAATACATGCACATTATTCCAGCTCTGGTTACCAGTGAAGACTCACATCATTTTTAAAAGCTTGTGTATTTCTTTTAAAACCCTCAAATACCCACTAGTGAGCCCTTGTTCCTTGAAAATGATACATACATGTCAATGCGCTATTCTAGATTAATATCTGACAGAAGACTAGCGTTCCTGTATACAAAAAGGATAGATTGGGTGGGACTTATTTTTTAGTTCAGGCTATTGGACAATGGAACACTGTCCCCATTGAGCTATGTAGAGAAACCAACATTCTACTTTAATGGAAAAAAATGGAAGACATATCTCTTCAACCATTAGCAGATCTTATTTTGGCCGTATCGACTGCTCTGGATTCAACTTTAGTTCAGGGTTATATAGCACTGAGATGCTGTTTGGTGATTGTATGTTTAATAAAATTGCCATATGGCATAACAGTCTTTGGTTTCTTCAGGAAGTTTGTCTGTACAAAATTGGCCCCAAAAGGTGACACAGAAAAGGCGAAATGATGTCCCTTGCTTTGATATTTAGTGCATCACCGCAAAACAGAGGCTGCGTATAAAATCAAAAATGTGAACACTGTCACCAAAACACTGGACACAAGGGAAAATCAATGCAAAATGAATGCATTGTTAAGATAAAAAACATTAGAAAATGAAGATATATTAGGCAAGAATAGATTTTTGAGATATGTGAAAAAGACAGAATACGCAGGGATAGATCAATTTGCGGCACCGTACTTAGCGCCTTCCCCATTCCCATTGTGCCCTATGGGGCAAAAATGGGAATGGGGAAGGACCCATGGTGAATGGGGAATTACCGCCCCGCCAACCTTGGAATGGGGCGGTAATTCCGCCATTCACCATGGCGGACCCCTGCATGGACCATGGTGCTAATAGCACCATGGTTTAGCGCCGGGGTCGTAATGAGGCCCATTGTCTGCCAGGCTTTGGATGTCCCTGGTAATATCCATCAGGACCTTGCACCGTTGGGCACTTGCATGCAGCAACTCCGCCTCTGACTCAGAGTATCGAGCAGGCACACATCTACCACATGTGCTATGTGCACGCTACGCACCCCATCTCAAAACCTACCCTGTTCCTCAAAAACAAAACTTTGTAAAAGAAAACTATTTCAGATTCATATTATTTGTATTTGTATTTGTATTTTTGTATTATTATACAGGATCTCACAACAATACCTCCAAACTGCACAAACAAAAGCAACTACCTCTTCAAATAAACAATGTGCACTTCTATCAAATGATTTAGACACATAACTATCTGGTTCATTGAAATTTTCCAATACAACTGGTGTAAATTGCTATGCAAATGTTGCAATCAATTTTCTATTCCACTTGCCACCAATTGTTGAAAATATTTACTTAAACGGGACAGACCAGTTATTAGTCCTTCACAGAAATGCAACCAACAATCCTTCAACACAGTATTTCAAGAATAAGGCAGGAATTGGTCTTCTGTTTCTGGAATGGTCAGATTCACTATAAACACACAGGAAAATCCACAAGAATGTCTAATGTACTTACTACAAGTACTGGCAAACAAAAACATACCTATAACTGAAATCTTCCAGATTTCATACATGTGGAAACATACTTGCACTCTCTGCAGCCATGTGGCATGGGAGCAAGTACCTAATGAACGCCTGTGTATGTATCCATACCTAACTGTGAATCCATTCCATTTCAGGAGCTTGTACAAAATGCAAACCATGGCATATTATGTACTACTTGCAATTACGATAATCATTCCACCTTACAAATACAGTCACATAGTGAATGCGTAATAGTAATGCTTTTGCGTTGCAATGCAGATGGCACCAAAAACAACTGCAAGCTGACAGATTCAAACATGGACAAGTATCACTTGGCAAGAAAACCTTCACAACCGTAGGCATAATCTACCACGAAGGAGCCACACCCAATGCAGGTCACTACATTGCATACATAAAAAAGAAATGTGGATGGTTAGAATGTAATGATACTTCCATTACTCTACAACAGAGATTACCTGCAAATTTGGTAAACGCTTACTTAATATCTTTAAAAACAAAATGTATTCACTAATCTGAGTATGAACATCTGCAAAATGTCCTAAAAAACCTTTAAATCCATAAACTAATAGAATAGGGCAAGAGCTATCTAACAGTAAAGTATCCATTAATCAACAGGAGAAAACATGCTTGAAAACATACCCTTCAGGAGTGAAAAATTATAAATAGTTAGAATACGCCAACTGGTATCTAACTGCCCCAAAGTTCTGCAACAACCAAACAGATAAATGAATACTGTTAAAATGCAACAAGAAATAAAGAATTAGAATACAGCAACTTGTATCTAACAGCAACAATAGTACCATCACTTACAAACCAAAAACCATACACCTATTTTAATTTCTCCTACTGAAATCAACCACTGAAAAAGATTGTACCATAACGTAGAAAGTATTTTTTTTTATTCTGCACGGATTTTTTTTCCCATCAGACCCAATGATTATACGAACAAACACAGGAACTGAGCAAATCGCACAGTACACTGGTTTGAAGCATAGGACTTGTAAAGTACTAACTATGAGGGTCGGCAAAGTACAGAAATGTTTGCTATGTAATACAATAACTAATAACAAACTAACTACCCTAACATGTGATCTTTTCTTTTCTCACAGAGAATGAAAAAACAATGGGCCTCATTATGACATCGGCGGTAACCGTTCCTGTAATACAGGCACCGCTGCCGCCGGTGTCATTTTTTTTCCGGCGCCCTCGAATGGCCAATTACCCGGTCATTATGGCCCTTTCAGGACCCAGTAATGGCCCATTTGTGGGCACTGGTAAAAAGATGCTCCCCATTCCCATTCGGCTCCATAGGGCTGAATGGGAATGGCGAGGTTGGATGCACTGGCACCGTTTATAACGGTGCCAGTGCATCCGAAATGCTGTACTCGCGGGTGCCTTTCTGCCTGCCAGGTCTGACCTGGCAGGCAGAAAGGCTCCCGCAAGCACAACCCGCGAGCTTGCCGGTACCGTAGTTCCCGGACAGGCAAACTTATAATGAGGCCCAATGTCTGCTATATTTTCCCATACTATGCAAAAAAATGCATACACCCTCAAAAAAGCAAACAGTAAGTATACAATGATTGGAGTCACAACCACCACAACATAACACACCCATGCAAGCAAACACCTGAACACAACCCAAAATGTTTGCTTGCATGGGTGTGTTATGCTGCAGTGGGTGTGGCCAGGGCCTAGAGTCTTGGGTGCATGGCCTGGCCAAAAAACTAAATAGAGCCTCAAAAAAGCAAACAGTAAGTATACAATGATTGAAGTCACACCCACCGCAACATAACATACCCATACAAGCAAAATCCTGCCCACTGACCACAACCCAAAATGTTTGCTTGCATGGGTGTGTTATGCTGTGGTGGTTGTGGCCAGGGACTAAAGTCTTGGGTGTATGGCCTACGGCCTTTGGCTATGCACCCAGGCCGCTAAGCCCTGGCCACAACCACTGCAACATGACGCACCCATGCAAGCAAACACCTAACCACAACCCAAAATGTTTGCTTGCAAGGTCTGTTATCCTTCGGTGGTTGTAACCAGGGCCTGCTTACTGACCACAAACCAAAAACATAACACAGCCACCTTAAGACCTATCCACTTCAATTAACATGCTAAAACAGTAATTACAGCCAATGCAAAAACTCTTCAATACATACCCTCTTCACCCAATACTCTACTAACTACCCAAAACCTATATACCCAATACATCCAAGCATAGTAAAATACCCAATAATTTGGCCAGTGTTTGGTATGTCCACGCATTACTGTGGTGACCGTGGACACTGCGATCACATCATGGACTTCTTCCACCTAAACAAATGCAGCATTTGACCCATCTCTCACTCCCCCACCCTCTCCAGCCACTCTTCCACACTAACATACTCCCCAAAATTAGATTTCTGCTCTGTTCCATGGCGTGCTGTCCGCGGATATCCGTGGATCTAACATGGCAGGCGCATCAAGAAAATGAGACACACCTCACGCTTCACTCCAACCAATCAGCGAACACATTGTATGTCCGCGGACATGACGGCGACCCACTAGCCAATCAGAGTCCTGTCTGCGGAGTGAACAGGGAAGTGTGTCGTTGGACCGGACCCAGATATCACTAGTTTTTTTGGACTTACGTTTTGGTCGTTTAAAAAAAACCTACTGGACGGATTTTCACCAAATTTACTAAAAACACGCTTTTGGGACCAAGCTGCCGCACCTGCCACAAATTTGGTGAAAATCTGTCCAGTGGTTTGGGCTGTAGGCATGAGCAAAGGTTTTCTCCTTTCGATCCATGGGGGAAAAAAGAGAAAAAAGGGACCCCCCTATAACTTTGCTCCCCTGGAAGAAACTTCACCAACCTTTGCAAAACAATTCAGAGCAGGCCATATACTTTTTTAGCAAAGTTTGGTAAAGATTCGTACAGTGTGAGCGAAGTTATAAGCCGGCCAAAAAGAGCTCTTCCTATGGGTTTAGCAAATTAACCATAACTACACGGCCGCTATGATTGGTGTGGAATCATAGCTATATATGCTTTTGGGGGTAGGGACATTGTTTGTTTCTTTACCGCTGGATAGGTTGTTAATAGAGAAGTGACTGATGGTGGTCATGCTGCAAAATTGATTTAACATAAGGGCCCATTTACATTCCGTCTAATGAGGGTTATTTTCATGCAACTGATTCGGGATGGGGGCCATACCTATATTCCCTGTTGGGGTAATTACATTAATGAATGAGGTCTGAAGTAACATACCTATCATCAAATGCAGAGAAAAGTGCCAGTTAAAAAACAAACATGTGACCTACAGCCTGCACACAGCATCTACAAATGCCACGTGCAGGGTAACGTGTTATGATAGCAGACCACAAGAGCATACATCCAAAGTAAAATACAGACACAAAAAAATGTTTCAGTTCAAAATCTCTAAGATGACATCACAACAAATGAGAAGGAAACTGTGTTTAGCTCACTCCCATTAGACTGTTCTTATTAATATGCTCAATGTGTACACAGAAGATGGTTTATTGTGATGTAACGTTTGGAACACTGTCTAATCACATGCACTGACAAATTAGATTAGAAAAATTACGCTGACCTCTAAAGAGAGTGTATTCTGCTCAATACAAATCCAAACCGCTAGATTTTGAGAGAACATAGTTACTCACTTGCTCACTCAAAGACTGGCTGGCTCACGCAGGAGAAGAAGATGAGATAGGAGAATTGATAACAACAGAAAGGAGAAGGGAATACATTGATTTCATTTGAACCCATGTTTTGATTACTAGCAGCACACTGTTAGAGAGCCATACCTTGAATTAAAGATCCAGGCCTTCTTCAGAGGAAGAGACAACAGACATGCCCAAAACAGAAAGAAGGTAACCATACCATGAAAGGAAGCTGATCCCATCTTTCTGACTGATGCCCACCTGTTCCTAGAAGGGGTGAGTTGAACCAGTCCTGAAATAAATTTATATGCAAGTATCACGGGGGGGAAGGATAGATCAGGGGCAACATGTTTGTTTTGGAAGCAAGACAAGGCAGTGCAACACACTATTTTGGGTAAAGGGGATGTAGCGAAACGTAGATAGGCAATGAAGTTCTGATTTAATTTGGTTTTTAACAAATGAAAGCTTTACCCTGGACCCTGGTGCAATTTTCAATCCATGGTGCATGTGCACCCAGTCTAAACAAAATGTAAATATGTTGTTTAATACCTTTATTCGGCATGAACCATATCGGTAAAGACACAGCAATGTATTTACAGTCACCGATAAACAACAACACTTAAATACATAAAAACAGTCACAATTATCAAGTTAAAATCCACAGATAGCAAGATAAAAAGTGATCTTAAAAAAAAAAACAGTTCACATAGTATAAAAATCGCAACTGCAACTCATCAATTGCAAGCCGTGTATACTCAGGGAATAATGTTTCCTGTATCACAGTAATCACCCTAGGGCCTTGATCCTCCTTAACCATGCTCTATGGAGATATGGATGCCGTAGATAGATCCATAGAGTTCTTACATAAATGGATAGTCCCGTGTATTCTCGAGAGGGCGTCCATATTCAATATCAGCGGCTCTCCATCTTCAACTTGACTGCACACAACACAGGACCCTGAATCAGCGCTTTACCCACCTGCTCTCCAGCTCTTTTTTCATCCGAGCCGTGAAGGGGCTCTGTCAGTGCTTGGGAGCTTCCTGGAGGAGGCGGGGCTCGACCAACACACGTGACTCATCACGTGACCCGCCACCTCCTTATAGCACCGACCCATCCGCTCGAGGGGCGCATTCTGCAGCTTGACTGCACACAACACAGGACTCTGAATCAGCGCTTTACCCACCTGCTCTCCAGCTCTCCAGCTCTTTTTTTCATACGAGCCGTGAAGGGGCTCTGCCAGTGCTTGGGCGCTTCCTGGAGGAGGCGGGGCCCGACCAACACACGTGAATCATCACGTGACCCGCCACCTCCTTATGGCGCCAACCCATCAACCCTTGCGGCGTTAAGCCTGTTAGGGGTGAAGGCCAGGGACTGTTGTGCGACTGTTTGGCGCTGGAGGAGCGCACTAAAGAAGCTAACTCTGCCTCATCGAAGCTCGCAAAGTTTGGCAGGCCTGCAGTCATGCAGGCTGCAGGGCTGCCACCACCGAAAGCAGGGAGAAATGAGTCTGAGCCAGAGATGGACACAGAACGGGTGGACCCGTCCGAAACATCGCCCACGACAAGAGTGCTGCAGAGCAATGTCAAGTCAGCTTCTTACAGCGAACAGGAGAAAAGATACCCGCGGAAAAGAGGTAAGAACCTCGAGATCCAATCCGTAAAGACTAAGTTTACGATAGACACTGCCCCATCTCCACCCGCTGGACACAGTATAGGGGGGGAGGGCAGAGGAAAGCAACACCTGACCAAAGACACGAGCGAAATAGATATGACCCCCCGCAGGAGTCTGAGGTAGTACCCGGACAGAACCACTCAGACGAGGTGGAGATAACACAAGACCAGAGCACCGCTTGGGCGAGAGGTCTTCCAGCTCAGCCTGCCGGAGGGTGGACGGACCTGGACCTTGCTCTGGTCATGTGTACCAACAAAGCTGGGGGGGTCATGGAAGTCTACAAAGAAATTAACTATGGAGAAAATATCCAATCGAGAAATAATGGAGTAGACGCGATGGAGGTGCAAGCAACACCTATCAAGGCACCATTAAAAGAAGGACAAGCGGAAAGATCGTACCACAAGAGTTAAAGGAGACCCGACCCGAATCCAACCAGACCCCAAGCATAGACATTGAAAGAACAATAGAAAGCCCTGGAACTAACAGGAAGGGGCCACCCGCAGGGGGCAGTCAGGTCCGGCAGTTAAACCGCTGTCGATGAACAAGGCATTAATCCACACTAGCACGCCCGCATTAGAAAACGAGAAATGGAACTCGAACTCAAAGACAATGTTGGGAGCAGTAGATCCCAGGCAATCAAAAATAGAGCAGCTGGAGCCGGGATGGAGGAAGACTGGCGAAAGTAACCAGAGCATGGCCTCAAACAACGTCTTCTCTGAGAGCATCACCGTGGATAAGGATTTAGAGCCAGGGGAATGGGTGGATCTGCTCCACTCGACAGATGAAACGCCCGATGGCTCAAAAAAGATCAACAAGGCAATCACAATAAAATGACAATATATTAAGAAAAAAAGCGGAAATCAAACAACTCAAAGAGGCACCTCAACCCTAAACTATCAAGACGAAGGAAAGCCGAAGCAAAATGAGACCAATTCAAGTACTAAAGAAGCAAAAAAACTAAAACGTGTGGGCATCAAAAAACCGGGGGCGAGAACCACCCAGAAACCCGTACTAGCTAATGCAGTATTCAACTTCTTTAAAACCCACCAGAAAAAACGTAATTTGACCCGGACGATGAAATATCCGATGCTGATATTTTAGAGGTAATCGAGGGCTCGTTCCGGGAAAGTAACACAAGAAAAACAGACACGGAGTCCGAAGCAATAACGCCACATGAGGAGAGAGGGCTATCAACAGGAGATACGCGAGGGACACTTCCAGTAGAAAGCGAAGCTTATGAATCCAACCTCGCGGAACTACCCACGCGAATCCACTTAACCCCTAAAGAAAGAGACCCCAAGAGCCAAAAACATACTGAACAAAACGCAGAGCCCAGCGGCTTGATAAACCAAGTGGGTGACAATAGAGTAAGACGCACTCCAAGGGGAGGCCCACACAAAAGAGATGAAGACGCAATGATCTCCCCAAAAAGAGACGAATTACAGGGCGACCCCCAACAGAGACTAGAGGAAGCTGCCCATGCCCGGAACTCTAGCAACACTGAAGGTATCTCGGTTTCAGGGGTATGCCCTCAAGCGGCAAGTCCGATCTCGAGGAGGGGAAAATCGGCAGAAAAACGATCGCAGAGGCTTAGTCAGGAGATTTCAGTTATAAATGATGAAATAAGTGAAGTCCGCCTCCAGCCACAATTGCAACAAGAGGGGACTGCTCAGCCCAAATCGGTGAAGGCATACGAAAAACAGCTCCAATCACCCGAGGCGCCCAGAATTGAACAGAGGGTGCTACATGAGCCCGACGTCGGAGATAGAAGTAACTTAAGAGCTGATAAGAAGGGAGGGGTTGGAATGAACTTGGAGCAAAGGAAAACCTATGTCCGAGACTCAGATGGGAAAACACAAATGAGCGATCAATCTTGGACAAAAGCCCACCTGCAGATGATAGAAAGAGGAGAAAAACAGAAAAAAACAGATAAAGAAGGATTAACACCAAACTTTAATCCCTTCAGAACTTCGTTCAATAGTTCTGAATCAGTAGAAGGCACAAGTGGGCGACCGTTGGGAGCAATCTCAGCACAACAATTCAACATTTGCCCCAGCAGGGATGACCAACATACACCAGGAAAGCACAGAAGATCCAGTGAAATTGCACCTGAGCATCAAAGAGCATCACCAAACAAAAAACAAGATATGACCACAATTGTGGCAGCGCTCACAATCGCGCTTGCTCCATTTTGCAAATTATATGAAACCATCGGAGACTCAACATAAGACAATACAACGATTCTAGGCATAATTCTAACTAAGATTGATTTCTTAGAGGGATACATCACAGCCATAGAGACAAAGGCAAGAAAGCAGGAAACAAATTGGGTGGGAAAATGGGCCACCCTAGAGGCAGAATGGAAAGAAGTCAAAAGAGAGAAACAGCCGGTAAAAAAGACTATGGACAGAGCCTCCCAGACAACTCCTCAGGAGGAGCGTGGAGAATTGGAACCAATTTTCACTAAGCATAAAACGAGAAACACAAGTGTGCGACCTGCGCAACAAAACCAGAGCCACAAGGTGGAAGCAAAAACCACACCAGTAGTGACCAACCAAAAGCACAAACTGGGTTTACGACTGGCAAACGACACAAACAAAGGGGCGAGGAATACAAAGAAAAACGAGACCTCAATCACAACGAAGGAAGTGGAAACTATTAATTTAACAAAAAGCCCCACAACTCCACCTTGCAGGAGCAAACCCAGGGCGAAAAGCCAACAAAGGACAGTAACATCGCCCAAAACGACAGAGGAATTTTTGAGGACAAGCGCCCTGTTGGACCTGTCAATCTACAGCGACACGGAAGTAAGAGAAGAAAACGCTAGAGGCGTAGATGGACTGACGGAAGAACAGCCATGGGAGGCGGCGAGGGGAAAAGAAACAAGAGGCAAAAAGATGACAGGAAAAACCGCACCAGCATCTCTTGAGGAGAAAGACTCTCCACAAAACCAGAAACACCGCGAGCGGGGTTCATCCCCAGTGAAACAACTACAACAGCAACAGCAGGAAGAAACCGCAAGGAGAAGAGATGAGAAGGAGAACAGAGAAAATCCTAGCAAAACACAGCCAGAGCACTCCAAGATCCAACGTAACCCCCAAAAGGAGTTAAGAGTCTTCAAAATAGAGCAAACGTCCTGTAAATCCAAATACATAGTTCTGAATAGAAAAACACTACTGCAGATAATAAGTAGAATCCACTGTCTACAGCATCTAAAGACTGACGACTTTGTATTAATAGAACCATACCATAGGGACCAAAAGGCCAAAACATATCTACATATCAAAAGCAAGGCTGTAAAAGAGGTCACGGATGAAGCATATAAGGACCTACAGCAAGCGGGTTATACCCTGGCTGAACTAGAGCTAAACAAAACAGACTGGAAAGAGCTACCCATAAAGAAAAATTGTGAAAATAAAGTGCATTACATATCCCGCACAAGAGACTTATATAACAGAAAGAGACAGTTTCCGATGTACCCCACAGGATATGAAAGCAGTCGCCACCAGGAGTGGGAAACGTGGGAACCAAGGAATGAGAGACACAGAAGCAGAGATATTAAAGGAACTGAAGATCGTAAGGAAAAGCACACAGAGAAGGGGGGACAGTCAAGTGACAGAAGGGAGCGCCAGAGAGAAGAATCGCCCAGTAAGCCACAGACACCCCGAACAAAGAGAGAAGGGCCAGATCGAGAGAGCAGAAAAGAAAAAGATCGAGAAACAACAAGGGGAGAAACGCAAGCAAACAGAACACCAAAAGGTCCATGGAACTGGCTAAACGCAACGTTAAATCTACACACAGAGAAATAGCTATCACCAGGAGGTGGGACAAAAGATACACCGCCTCCAACAAATAAGGAAGAAGCCAGGAAAGGGACGATAAAGTGAGATTTTCTTTCCATGGCCTCCAGGAACACGAGGGGCCACCGGCACCTGACAAACCCGGAGAATCAGGATCTAGGGGCATTCGATATCCTATGCCTGCAGGAGCATTGGCTAACCGAGAAACCGGCCCTAAACGGCTTTGATATTACATTCTCGCCAGCTTCAAAGGGCCTGTTTGGACGACCATCCTCAGGGCTATTGATAGCCATAAAGTCAGGGGTCGGAATAGCCCGAGTAAAAACCATAGTCGAATCGTACGGGGTACTGGCAATCCTTGCGACATTGGCGCAGGAAAAACCTGGAGGAAAGGGAATGAAAAAAGCAAAAATCGCACTAATAACGGCATATTGGAACCCAGAAAGAACCACGACAGCAGATTTTTGCAATTTAGTAGCAAAAACAATTAATGACATCATCGTGGATCACCCTACGGCGCATATAATAATCTGCAGAGATCTAAACACAAATTGCAGGACGGATAAGGTAATAACACAATCTAAGAAGCTGAAATCCCAGGCAGAAGAAAGAGGAAATTCATGGATGAGGCTTATGAAAGCGAGAAATCTTCATAATGTCTCGGCACTGAAAGCATGGATGGTAAAGAATCACACATGGGAAAGAGGCGAATCCAAAGCCGATATTGACTACTTCTTTTTCTCTAACAGTCTAGTGGCAAGTATTCAAGAGTACTCAGTGGCCAAAATGAAAGAAAGTGACCATAATCTTGTGGCTATAGAATGGCAAGCAAGACGGCCGGATCACGAGAGATACAGCAACTCCATTGAAGCGAACAGCCAACAAACCCGCATTCGGCTTACTGCAACTAACATCGAATGCATAACTGAAAAGTACAAAATGAAGGCCGCCCTATGAGGAGAAAAGAACAAAACTCCGGACTATGTTCCTTTCTTATTGGTATACAGGACGAAATTGCAGGGTAAAAACCAAAAGCAAAAGCCAAATAAACATATATATGACAAAGAGGTCGTAGAAAGGAAGAGAACCCTGAGAAAACTTAAGAGACAAACCATAAAAGAGAACTCGCCAACAGCATGGAACGCATTGAAACAAGAAAGTGCAAAATATAAAAACTGGATACATGGTCACAGGCACGCGATGTACCAGAAAGACACAGAGGAAATGCTGCGCGCTTTAAACACAAAACAAACTGGAGACTTCTGGGTGCTCATTAACAAATCTGACAAGAAGGCGGAAAACCAAATAGTAAACGCAGTGAGTGAAGTGGCCTGGGTGAACTTCTTTGAAAATCTGTTCAAGGCACAATCATCACATCTTCCAAGAAGCAGGAACTCAGGGCAAACTGCTTGGATCGACATTACATCAAAGGTCGACATAGAAAACGTCATAAGAAATTTAAAGAAATCCAAGCCCCGGGGCCAGATGGATTAAGTAACATCGACTTAAAACAAAACCCAGAGATCTGGGCAGTCCTAATCAGTACCATCTTCGAACAGTGTAGACTGACAAGAACGCTCCCGCCGTCTTGGGTAAACGCGGTGGTGGTGCCAATCTTCAAACGAGGGAATCGAGAAGAACCGAGTAATTATAGACGAATTGCACTACTCGATATAATAGGCAAAATTTTTGCAACACTCCTGACCCATTTTCGTAGCTGGGCCAGTTCATCACCGGCAAATGACCCGTTTCAAATGGGGTTCCTAAAGAAGGGAAGCACTACAGTAAACATCCTCATTTTAAATTTGATAAAAGCCAAGGTCAAGCAAGGAGCGCCGACCGTGTTCATGGCTTTTGTGGATCTGTCGCAGGCGTTCGACAGAGTGGACAGACGGAGACTGTGGAACAAAATGGAAAAATGGAACTGCTCTAGGGAAATACTGGACCCGGTGAAGGCATTATATACCAACACCAAGCTAAGAGTGCGCCTAAACAATCAAGGCCTGCTGTCGCAAGAGATACCGGTGGAACAAGGAGTAAAACAAGGGTGCCCTCTGGCCCCAGCATTGTTTATTGCTTTTCTAGGGGACCTTAAAGACTCGGACGAAGCAGTAAGAGCTTTTCCTCCAAAGCTGGGTAAGACCAATATACCATGTCTACTATACGCAGACGATCTAATATTGTTAGATCAAACCCAAATCGGCTTACAACGGCAACTCGCCAATCTGGCACAATATACGGAGCAAAACAACCTCAAAATAAACAAAGCTAAAACAAAAATATTGATATTTGGAAAAAAGGCTAAGAAAACATCCGCAGGCTACAAGTGGGCATTGGACAACGTAGAAATCGAAGTGGTCCAAAGCTTCAAATACTTAGGAGTCCACATCGATAACTAGGCAAAAGAAGTTACAACGCAGAAGATCCTGTGGGAGAAAACAAAATATCTTGCGGTCCAAATGAAAATGTTAGACCGAAAATATGGCAAGTTCTCCCTGGTCCCGACGATTGAGTTCTATAAAGGGAAGGTGGTGCCAACCTTGACATACGGCATGGGAGCGACCCTGAACATTCCTAAGAACATATGGCGGAAACTTGAGAGTTACATCTGGAAAACAGTCCTGGGTCTGCCAAATGCGACCGCAATGGAACTTATCAGAAGAGACTTAGGCCTACTCTCTCTAGAAGCCACGGTGGAATTAAATGCAATGAAACTCTGGAGAAACACTCTCATCAAGGACAGCTTGCCTATTTACAAGATAGTGGCCGACGAAATAGCAAACCATAGCCTGGCTATTTTAAACAATTGGACAAACAACCTGAGAGAAAAGCTCACTGATATCGCCTGCAATGAAGAGGACCTTATAAATAACCTTACAAGAGTGAAGTCAAAATTGGAAGACTAAGACTGGATAGAAACGTTGGAAAAAGCGCAGAAGGACAAACTGACTAAAGATCTGCCCCCTAACTTCAATAAGTTAAAAGAACCAATGAGATACTGCAGCAAACTTCCAAATAAGCAACTAAGAAAAATGTTCATGAGGGCACGTTTCAATCTCCTACCAACCCGGGAAATCCAGGCGATGAGAAAACAAACGAACGAGAAGTCCTGCCGACTCTGCAAACAAATAAATGAGATTGAATCGATAAAACATCTGCTGTTATATTGCCCAGAGTTAAGTAAAACAAGAGCCACATACCTGACTACCCTATCTACAGATCTTTCTAGAACACTAGAAGATGCAGATACAACATGGTGGAATAGGCTGATGTCAGGGGAGAAAACTAAATGAACGATAGCAGCCGTGAAAATTTTGGAATGTGCATTAGAATCAATTGCCTCCAAAGTCCCGACGCTGACCGACGACGAGGCCCCCGACCTGGAATCAACACTCTAACAGGGAAGAGGAGGAAACCAGGCGGGAATCACCCCCTTTTTGGGTTTCAACTGTGGGACTGCTGCACTTTTCTGTTTTCCTCTGTCGCTCTTCGTGTGGCTCTTGTTAGTTGACCAACATCACCTTTTTGTAAAAATTGTTAATGCAATTATATACGAATAAAAAAATTTAAAAAATAAAAAATGGATAGCTCCACCAATCGTTAAAACAGAGTGTAATCTGAATAGGAGTATTCTAATGTGTGTGATTTAGAGAACCCTTCAATGTGTTAAATGTATTGATGTTTCTTCATTGTAGTTACTATAAAAAATAGATTTTCATAGATGCATAATTTGTTTATATTTACATTGATTTAATTATTGTTGTTTATTAATGAATAGACCTTCTGTACAACCCTGAGTGTTTTTCGTCTGAAAGGGGAGGAGGGTTGTAGGGAATCAATATTATTAACTTGGGGATCCCCGGTTCATGAAAATAACTTTATTAAATACATTAAAATTGTGCTCTTCTGATTTGGATTGTGCAGAAAATTCCCTGGAACTAGTTGTTGCTCCAGATAAAAACATCCTACACAATGCTATACGAGGGGCGAAGTAGGTATCATTGCTGCCTACTTCATGACGGGAGCAAAATATTGTTGGTCAAACCCATACAGTCTAAAATGGGTGTCACTGACGTGAACACAGAAAAGCTTTTCACTATATAAAAGCCAGAACTATTGGCTTTGCGTAACCTCTATTCCTTTCACCATTGGACTTTTACATGCCTACATTTGAAACTACTGCTAGACCTGATGACCATTCCAAGATGAACACGTGACTCCTTAAAGTGATTACTGTTTGATCAGGTCTTTGGCGGAGATTCGTTGTCAACTACAGAGACATTTCACTTCCGTCCATAGAAATCCGGGTCTTAGTGTGTTAACAATGTTTTGTTGTTATAGGGCCATACTTTTAAAGGGAAGCAATATGTGTATTTAGTGCAAGCTGAATTGACGTCCTGCCCAACCCATCGCAATAGGTCGTCTCCTGTCACTGTGTTTTCATGCCCTGCATCTGAAGCAGACCATGAGCCTATACTGTGTGCGCTTTGTACTTATCTATAACAAAGCCGATCTCATGTTCGAAACATCAAAGACCTTTGCTGGTGAATACAATGCGACCTGTGCAATGGTATTGCCATGTTCTGTTTCCCAGCCCTTTTCTGGGCCTTAGTGCCAAAACAAAACAAACCAAAGTACTAAAGTAAATTAAATGGCAGGGAGTTCCTTTGTCACTCTTGTCTACCTAATAAGCCACCAGATGTTCTGTAATGTGTAATATGCTACGTGACGCTCCATGATTAGTTCAGTTGCATCTATGGGGCGCCTCACAAAAGACTGCCAAGCGTGTGCTTAACATTCGGGGAGTCTCGCTGTTCCCAAGCAATCGTGTTTATCTTGAGTCCACGCGCTGTCCTTTTATTGCTGGGCTCGCAGGCAACCGAGGCTAACAATAAGGGGCGATAACAGTGAGGCGAAACTCCGGAGATTTCCAGCGGCCTGCAGCGGATCGGGCTCGCGTTTTTCTCTTGTGATCCATTGACCACGGGTATGAGTCACTCAGAAGCTATTAAGCAGCCATTTCCCGTGCAGGACCATTGTGAACAATCAAGGTGAATGATGCTCTTCTGAAAAGCGCATATTATGCCGTCGCATTGCGATGCAGTAACCTAGGCGATGCGCGGGAAAGGCGCGATGTTAATATCAGCTCGCAGGAAGGTGCTTAGAACATTATTCTATACCAGACATACCAGTTCACAACAGGGGGCCAGGCAGGATGATTCATGGGGGCCTATATAACACATTTCCCTTCCGTTTTGAAATGATAATGTTGCATGTATCATGCTGCTACCCCGAATTGAAGCCTGCAGTTTTTTGTTAATGGCTGGATGGACAGATTGAAATCAGGTTGGCTAAACAAATATAACAATACCAGCTTTTCATATTCCGGTTCCTCCCACTTCTAAGTGCTGTTATGTTATGTTTTTGGTTAACCAATTTAATGATACTCCGATTGTCGACTTCAGAAAACACATACGGGTTTAGGGCGACCTGCTTGAGGGATTTCATTTTTTGAACCGCAGCCTGAGCAGATCATTGACATCTTTATGGAAGGGTGAAATGGGACCTAGCCCCAGGCTCCCACCTTGGAGGCGACCCCCCCTCGTTGTTGCCTCCCCCCCGCAAGGCTGCCTGAACTCATAAGTGTTCACCAAACTTAAGTAGCATATGTCAGGCAATTGCATGGCATGCTGCTGAGGCTCGAAACATATTGCCTGTCATTGCTGAGACGTGCATTCTGCTCTGACCAATTAACCCTGTTACACTTTGTGTACACAGTGGTAAACATAGTTTTCCACTCACTGTGGTCTCACCTCCTGCAGCATTCTCACATTTCTGTGGGGATTATATTCATCATGTGCAATACCCAAAGTTGAAATGTGTATTTATACATTTGAGCGCTGTAAATGGTCTGAAGATAGCTCAATGTGCTACGCACTTATTGCAGACATATGAGTTCTTATGGAAGATTACAATACCAAATTCCAGGTAGGCTGACTCAGCCTTTCCTATGTCTGAAGTTGATGCATGTATACTTAACAGGTGCTATTATCAGCAAAGTACCTGCACCAGATAGCAATTGCTACAAAACCAAACATAGCAGTCTGTCGAAGGTCTAGAAATTGGTTTGTCCAGATGGGTAGTTGTAAAACCTAGGCAGTGTGACACATCTGAACAATTTGTCCCTTCTCTCCAGAGGGGAGCCACCACCTTTGAAGCTAGGGAGGTCAGCCCACTAAGCAAGATTCTCCGTACGGGTCTGGGAAAGTGGGACCTCTCTGTGAGTGGCTACTCTCTAGGGGACAAGGACTCCCATTCCTATAAGGAGCTCCCTGTTCAAAATACATTGGGCCTCAATACTGGTCCGACTGTAACAGTGCCAGTATTACCAGCGGGTTGCCGCCGGATCTGTAAATATTTACCAGCACCTGATTTGCCGGTAACCCTGGGGTATTACAACCCCAGCGGTCCAGAAAGTCAGGCGATGGTAAATAGTAATTCCCCATTCCCATAGAGCCGGAAGCACCGGCACTGTATTAAAGGTGCCGGTGCTTCCATGATGGTCTGCCTACCGTGGCCACTGTGGCCAGCAGGGTCAGACCTGCCGGGCACTGTGGCTCTGGTGACTATGTGGCAGGCAGACCTGTAGAATGCCGGTCTGGAAATAAAGGTGCCGGTAAGCTTACCGGCACCATTGTTTCTGGACCAGCATGCTTGTAATGAGTCCCATTGTCTGCCTACGTGGGAATTGCAAAGACTGTTGTTAACCCTGTTTTGGATTCACCAAATAGTGACATTTCTTTAATCTCTTTGGTTTCAGGTAATCCTGGATCCCGCTTGAACTCCACAGTTTAAGATGAAGGACACACCATTTTTGTTTGTGATGATGTACATAAATTAATGAAGAACCTGGAATAGAGGAGAGAGAATCCTACGCAGAGGTGAACCTCTGACGGGAGGACGTCCTGGAGGGAAAGAACCATCCGAGACCTTGGAGCCAGTGGTAGCGTGGAGAGCGAGCTGATCGCTAATAAGATGCCAGAGGGCTGGCATCTTGTGCTACAACAAAGCTGAAGTAGAGAGAGAGAGAGAGAGAGAGAGAGAGAGAGAGAGAGAGACAGAGAGAGAGAGACAGAGATTTTAAAGAGACGTTCTTCCCTGATGGCACGGTCACATGGAAAACTTGGTCAGCCTGGGGTCTGTTAACGGATGTCAAGACCAGACCACAGCAGAGAGATTTGTTTTCCGAACTCTGCATGAGAAGTGCAACAGCTGTAGAGCCAGGAAGAGTAAGCGACGGGAGCGCTTCCAACGAGGTAACAGCACTGAGACAGGCGAACCATTATCTCCAATTCTGCGGAGGCCACAAGGGTTATGAGAGGCAAGAAAACCCAAAACTGGATACGGGCAGATGCCCAACTCTGTCAGCGCTAAAATAAGCCTACCAGAGGGCCAAAAGGCTTTGGAGAATGCTGGAAAATGAAGAGACATTGATATTAAAGACTGTGAAAACAAAAATGTTTACAGGACCCAGGAAAACCCAAACGCTAGGTACGAGCAGACATCCACCAAGGTCCAGCTAATGTAAGCCTATCAGAAGGCCGAAGGGCTTTGGGGCGCCCATGAAATACAAACCACAGCAAGCAAGTCTGGGAATATGGAGAACCTGGAGGGTGCCAGTGTTCAAACCCAAGACCAGAACATGAGCAAACACCAAGTCAGAAATGGTGGAATGGCATTAAGAAAAACCTTCTTTCTCTCTAAATAAGTATTGGATGTGTGTGAAAATGAAAAACTGCTAATCTGAACCCGCACTGAGGCTACAGGCTGACGGACTATATTGTGAGGAATTGATGAACTATTGAAAACCTTTTTTTTGGAATGAGATACAGAACTTGATGAAATTTTAACAACCTTTGTTTGTAGAGAGATTCAAGTAATTAGGTCAAGCATAGCCAAGGATGGAGGCTAATGCTCTGGCCTATTTTTGTTACCTTTTTTCTAAGTGGTACGGACAGATAGCAAGTAGTTTTTGACTAAGGACTATTCATTTTGGACGTTTAACAAGCAGCAGTAGTTTAGTTTGTTATTTAGGGAATTACCCTCATAGTGGTAGCGCTAGATAGGTGTTTTATTATTATTTAAGTAAACACCCTTCTACATGTCACATCGCAGTCCAACTCCTTCTTCTGGTTTGCCACAGCGGCCACCTCCAATAATGAGCATACATTGCTAGCCTGGAGAAGGGATTAGGTATCAAAATGAAAGAATGTGCAACCAAAGTGTTTATGTGTGTATTCCAGCAGTCGATACAGTGATCCTGGACAATTCATCATGCCACTGACATTAATGGGATGTCTTCTGTGAAATGTTTTGCCTTCTCACAAGCTCACTGGCCATGTTAAGCCCATCACCTGATATTTCCTTTCATGAAGTCCATTTAAGTAGACAGAAGAAATCAGACAAGATATTGTAAGCCTGTGGCAGGCACAGCTTGAGGTCTGCTCATTTCACAAAAAACTGTTCTTTGTTGTACAATTCAGAGTTTTTTTTCTGCACATGTATAAATAACAATTTCAAAATCCTGTGTTTTGGGTGTATTTAAGGTTTTAAAACACCATAGAGAAAGCCTGATAACATGTTTTAAGATCAAATCAATCAGTATGTTGGTATTTGTTTTCAGTCCCTTGTTGATGGATACAATGAAGCTAGAATAATTTCCAATTAGCATAATTGTTCTTTTTTTATTATGTATTTAGTTATAAAAACTTTACACAACCATCCAGTATCAAAAATACATACTTCACAAAAGCATCATAAAACTATGTATACAATTCATTCCTCAATACTAAATAATCTCATTATTTACACACACTATACCTTTTGATATAAAACCATCATCAACTATTAAATATAAGTTCATATACTACATTCAAAATAAAATCAATTGATTGAATCTAATACAGCTAGTTTTCCTGCAACCACTTTCCAGACCTGAACAATAGCGATTACTAGGGCTTTATTATAGCCAGATACATATTTTAACCAGAATTGGTCATTTCTGAGGGCTTCCAGCGGCCCCCCATGTTTACTATAATATTGCACATGGGTATTATTCATGGCCGTACAGGATGTCGTCAAATGTCTGATTGATTCTGTTTGTTGAGTGTAAGGCACAGCCGTCGCCTACGTTTCTCTTTTGGTAATGCCAAGCCATGCCCCTCTAACATCCGGACCTCTAGTCTATTAAATCTAAGCAGCATAAATAGTCTTTCCAGGACTGGTGTTGGAACAAGTCTTGTATACTGCTGAGGTTTTTAAATGAAAAGAACATTTGAGCAAAGTCAGAGAGTCATTTCATGTTTACTACTTGATCGTGGATATATACTCAGTCCCATTTTTCGGCACCGTTTTAAAAAAAGTTTCACCAGTGCACCTTCACCATAATCCCACCTAGGTTTCCAAGCTATCAGGGAAAACACGTCCTCATTTTACTTTTTGAAGGTTTGCAGTGTAACACGTTTGTTGTTCACCATGGCTGTCATTGCAATACCCAACGATGTGCTACCTTTTGCACATATTATTTTAGTATAGAGATTGCCTTGATTGATCTTTATCATGGTGCCAATGATATCAGTCCTAATTCGAGTCTTACAGCTTCGACCGGACTTGAGCTAGGGAGGCCTAGCACCTTCCTCCAAATGATGCCCTCAACCCTGTTTGTCCAGCAGTATGATCTTTATAGGATGTTTCGGGAGAACACAATGAGGCATAGACATTTTTCTGTCTATAGATATTCAAATCACCAAGGAGGCTATAGCCTGCTCTACGCATTGAAAACTGCCTTATTTCACCCATAGTAGGCAACACCTTTAATTGTTTTTTTCCTCAGAAGTGCCTCAGATCTCCCACCTACTTCAATCCTATGGCCCAGGTAGCTATAGCTGAATACTCTTTCCATGTCTCACATTCTGCAGTTAATATGGAAATGCCCTGCACATTTCTTTCCATTCCACATGCCATGAACCGAGTTTTTTTCATGTTGACAGTCAGCCCATTACATTCTGCATATTTAAGGATGGCTTGGGCAGTATGACTAATTCCCATATAGGTATTATCGAATATAACAAAGCCATCCATGTACCCAAGCCAGCCTATTTGTGTTCCCCAATAAAGGTGGAGCATTCTTGATTTCTTCTAGAGCCTGCCAAGGTTTGAAACAAGCAGGTTAAATAGGAGGGGGGACCAGAGCACAACCTTGTCTGACCCCCCACCTTTGGATCCAAATGTTCGCCCAGACCATTCAATCTTACGTAGGCTTTATTGTCATAACACATAAGTTGTTGTCTTTTGATGTTATACTGCAAGCTGGTTTGTTTATCATACAAATCTCAAGCAAGATCAAAGCCCCATTTCAAAAGAGACGTAGAATTAGCCCTAATCAGAGAGACTACTTCTGAGGAGCTACAATGTACTCTTGACAAAGAAAACGAGTAGGTCTCCACTTGCTCTGCATAGTCAAAGACTTTGCATTTAACAACCCTTAAGGCTGGAAGATGGCCTAAAATGTCAAGTGAACGACTATGATTAAAGAAAGACTCTGATCCTTCGAAGAGACTGAAGATGGTGAACTTGATAGGAGGCAAGGACCTCGCAATCTGTGTAGTACATGGCTCAGGCAGCACCACTGATGTTGATCGGGGTGCATTTACATTTTTGACTTCCTTGACAACAGGCTCTTGGACCATGATAGGGGAAGTCACCTGACAACTATCCTCTTGTGACCGGTCAGTATCATCACTTACTGTTTCCTGGTGGTGATCAGAAATTCGGCTTTTCTCCTTAGCACCCATTAACCAGTTTGATAAATGTCCAGTTTTACAAGAAACTCTTTGCTCTCCTAGATGCTCTTTTTGTTGATTTCTTTGAGCTGCTTGCCTTTTATTATTGTTTTAATTGATTCAATCCTCTCCATGGGATTCATTTTGAGGAGCATTTTCTGCTGTGAGTTTCAATGCCTGTGCCTTCTTGCACTTTCTCTTTTTTTCTGGACAATAAGGAGTCTGGCCCCGCTTTGTCCCAGCCCACTTGTATTTCCAATTTTGTCACCTCAGTACATCAGCACACAATGCTTCTGAGGTGTCTGGAAGCAAAGACACAATCAGATAGGGATCACGATGAGGAAAGGATTCCAAATTAGATGCATTCTTTATCCAGCCATTGCTGCTCTCCATCGCTTTTACTAAGTCATTCAGAAGAGCAGAGTGTTTTCGTACAAGGTAATGGATATTATGGCTTATTTTCAGCAGTATTTTTAAAGAAAAGCTTGTAGCCATATTATGCACATCCAATGCAGTACCAGTACCACTATGTATACTGTCTGTTGCTATCTGGCCATTGGTAACTACTACTGATCCCAATGGTGAAGACATATAGAGTTAGAGAGATGAGGGGGGTCATCAATCAGTCCTGTCAAGCAAAGTTAACAAGACAATTTTGCCATGTATACATCTCATTGTTCAAAGACAGTTGTCACTGTTTTCTCAGTCACATTTAAGGCCTCAGTGTGGCCCACATTAGACACTTCAAGATGTACAATCTCCGCCTGTAATGAGCAACAAAGGTTCAACAGCTAATTGTTATTATCAAATTCAGTTGGGGTACAAGCTACAGGACTACTAATGGTTTCGCAGTTGCTCGGGACAGGATTGACTTCAACCTAGCTAATTGTGGTGCCTTTAAAGTAGTTGGTGATCTCATCCATTTTCGAAGCAGTCGCATTTGGTGCCAATTTATTAGCACACTCAGAGGGAGTTACTACTACAGCAGAAGATTTACCAGTGACAACCACTGTCTGTGTTTTGCCATTTCTCAAATTATGCACCTATTTATTCACTTTTCCAGGCATTTTCCAAATACTACCAGGCAGGGTTTCCAGATACAATATGATTTTCTTTTCTGCCTTTTACTGCAACAAGGTTCCTGCAGGTCTCATCTGGTTTTATGTATTTACATGTAGCAGGCCAGCCAGGCTAAAACTATCCACAATGGTAAATAAAGAATGGTTTAGTAGGTCAAAAATAAACTATTTCAGTCACACTTCTTACCATTCAGCAGATTCAGCGGTATTTGGCAGGGGGCCAGTTCACTCACCACCTCCCAGCCTCAAGGCACTTAGGCACACTCACTTAACACTAGGGGAAGCGTGTGCTGATGTGCGTCAGCCTGCTTGTGCGAATGGGGAAATAGTTAGAGTTGTAGAGCACAGAGCAGCCTTGTTAGTCAAACTCAATGGATTGCAGAAAGCTGGTTACAGTGCCAGTAACTATGTATCCAAGAGGCAATTCCCTTTGGCAGTGGAAAACCAAGCTGCTCATGACCAGCAATCTAGGCACTAAGGCACACTTACTTCACACTCACCGATGGGCATAATGCCCTTCTACAACATCATAAATAATAGGCAAGAACCAGTTTATAATGTGACTGCATTCATTGTCCCTCTACAACCGCTCTTCCCAGGCTCCTGTAGCCCCTCCTTTTCCTTCCTTATCCCTGTGCACAGTCCTTCCTCTTCCTCCTTTAAGGTCGTCCTCAGTGTAAGGAGGTGTTGGGAAGGGGCGACCCCCTTAAGCCCTTTAAAGTAAGGCAAGCTGCATTCAAAGCACTATGATGGGCCAGAGGAGAGGGGGAACGGTGGTAGGACCGCATCCAATATGATCAATCCACATAGTGTAGTGCAGGGCGCAAGCAAGACTGCCATTTTGTGTAGATGTTAGTAATCGTAGTTAGGCTACAAGGACGGTGCAGCGAATGCATTATTTCATGCACTAGGCCCTAATTGTGAGACGTGGGAAGCCTCCTGCAATGCCCGAGCTCCCATGAGGACAACCCACACCCCCAACCACCATAAAGTTCATTCATTGTTCTAACAGTGTTGCAAAGATGTTTTTCTACCCGAAAGGAATGTGCCATACAAGGCTGTAACCATTGTTCAGCGCCTGGTGTGCATGTTATCAGACAAAGCCTGACCCGGTACACCCCCAGGTGACCACGAGTTATAGCCCATATAACTGACTAAGTCCCAAGATCCCTAAATTCCATGGCACAAGGTGACCTTTGAGCACCAACCCTAAAGTGACAAGTCTTGACTGTTCAAAGAGAACAGACATTGCATGTCTTTGAGCTACAATCATATGATTTGTATTGCAAGGTGCTGGGAGGGATACAATAAAGTTCAAAGTTCAAATAAAGTTCAAAGTTCAAATAAAGTTCAAAACCAGGGTGGAGACCTTTGAGACCTTTGAGCTGGATGCCGCGAAGGTGAGGTGATTGAAATGTGTGTGTGGAGGTCAGAGTGCCCCAGAAACTCCTTTGTGCCAGTCATAAAGCCTGTCAGGTGCACAGTATAATGATGAAGTATCATTGTGGAGTGTAGTTAATTTGTTCTTTGACCTTCATCAGTAAAAAGATGATGAACTCCGCAGCACCCGCGTGATGGGGTGGACAGACTGGGCTGTAACCAATGACCTGGCATCCTTATGGAGCAGGCGGATCCTGTAGAGGCACAGACCAACCAGCCGCGCAGGTTTTTACTATATGGTATAGCTTCACAATGACAATGTGTCTCCTCTTTAGCCTCTGCTTGTACCCTTTTTTCAACAGAATGTTATTGGCAGCTCAGTTCTTTTCAGTTGCTCTCATCTTTGTGTGAGATTTAAACTTGTTATCCTTCCAATATCGACTATGGCCTTTCTTCCCTAGTGGGTTGTATTATCTCTGGTATGAGCGATCAGGGGCGTGCGTTCAATTGGTGACCCCGACGTGATCCCAGCGCCCCGTGTATTTTCAGAGTCTTCCAGACTGCTTCTCCAGAAGGAGCTGCGCCCACCTACACCGACCTATCCTGAAAAAACATGTGTTCCAAGTAGTTTAGCAGGAGCCATTTTAAGAGAAGTCCTCTCTACTCTTTGAAGTGGGGCACATCTCCGATGCGAATGCAGGCCAGTTTTGGAATCCCAAGATGGAGGAGTTTGGGTGAGCATGCACATGTGAGTAGACTCTTGTAAGCAATAACAAGTAGGGGACATATGCATGGGGAAGTGTGGGAGGTGTGAACACTTGGAGAGCAAGATCGTTGATGTGACGTGGGTGTGGTTTGTGTTATTTCTTATTGGTGTTTGTATTGTAAAGAAATTATTTTGGTAAGGCATCATAAGCTAAGGCAAAGGTAAGGCAGGGAGCACCCCCTCAAAAAAGCAGGGAAGGAGGTACACGATAAAATATATTATTTAAAGGAGGAATATGGAAAGAAAAGTAGTATTCCTGTATAAATAGTAGACCTGGAACAAGTAGTGGTTGCTATTTTAGCTTGTTATTTTAGTTCATTGTATTTGTGTTTTTTTAGCTGAAGAACAGGCCCTAGGTGGGACATTAACTGTGTGTGTGTCGCAGCATGGTGTGGCATTGGATGGTTGCGTGAAGTAGTGTGTGTGCATGGGGAGGGGACAGAAATGGGTGTGGGTTGATTTTCCTTTTTTTTGTTACAAGCAGGGCAGTGTGCACAATGCATTAGCAGGGCTTTGCAGGGTCAGTAAGACATAGACATCACCAGCATGGGGGGAAAACCACCAACAGAATATATGTACAACGACCTGCCACTGTAACGTGACAGGGTGGAAAAATACTAGAATCAGTGGATCGCAGACACGGGAGGAGGTGGATACCCTGCCGTGACCAATACAGGGCTCCCACAATAAGAGCGTCATGGAACATATGTCCACATTCTTAGTAGCTAAGTATAAGGGGAAAACAGCTACAGAAGAATAAAGAAATGTTGGAGCTCTGGTGAATGTTTGAGGACACAGAGGACCAAGGTAGTGTTGCAGGGGCATAGATAAAAGAAAGATGGAAAGTTCACGAGGGGAGAAGGAGAGGGTGGGCTCCAGTGGAGCATGGGGGAATGTATCCCTTGACACTTGGGTGTCAGGCAAAGAGAGTTTGAAGAAAAGTGGCAGAGTTGTGAGCAGAGCTGAACAGGGTGCAGGTATCCTCAAGAGAAGTGAGGGATGTAAGGGTGTCGGAAAAAGGATCAGAAGAATGGAAATCAGGGGACTTCTTGCTCAGGATGGATAATGACAGAATAAGAAACGTATTTTTTCAGAAGGAGGGAAGAAAGTGTCAGTGGATACTCTTGGGACAGGCGAATATGGTGTTGGGACATGGTGAGAGGAAGGATGACAATGGTCCATTTGATGAGGGACAGGGTGAAGAAGAAGGAATGAATTAAGAGGCAGCTGAGAGTACCCCCCAAGTAGAAGGCTTGTGGGGGGCAGGTTGAGGAATAGGGTTGGTTGCATGGCGTTAGCCAGGAAAATGGGAATTCTTAAGAGGGGTGAGGGAAGTGGGGCGAAGATGCAGATGTCCCTCATAAATAAGGGGCATGGAGCACACAATATGTGCCCTGGCCCAAGATTGATAAAAACAACTTGATTGAGGCTCTCCCACAACTCACAGCAGAGGTGAGAAAGTGGATATATGAGTTTGAAAAGCAAACATCAGAGGTGCCCCTGGAAGTGGGTGATATCAAGAGCTTAATGGTCGCTATCATTGGGGACCGGCCGGGGATATGTGGGTCAAAGCTGGGTATCCGTGAATCACCCTGGGACGATGTACACGATGGAGCACCATTTAACAGAATTAGAGCACAGGTGTGACGCGCTATGAAGGGCTTTCCCAGATACCCCAGATTTACAGTCCCTATTGCAGTTTACAATGGGCGATGATGAGGACTCAGCTAAATTAATTCTTAAATTACAAGAGATGGTGAGAGATGAAAAGGACCCTGGGATGTTCAATACCCTTTTTCTATTTAATTGTAAAGAGGGGCTTGCGAAAGGAAGTGCACAAAGTGTAAGATAGGGTTGTGGGTATCGAAACAAAGGGTGGCCGGAGATACAGAGTATAATAGTGTACCATTGTAAAAGAATCAAGGAGCAGCACATGGAAACAGCCCAAAGGCGTCAAACGGAGGAAGCAAAACTGATAGAAAGGAAATTAGCAAAAGTTATTGTGCAGGCACCTGTGTCAACACCAGTACTGGTGGATGGGACAGAGAGCTATTGCTGCACTCTTGGCTTAAGGAGGACAAGGACAGTGGGGCGGGGGCAACAGTATCCCGGCCCACAAGGGCAGCAAGGAGTACCGCAATGAGGAAGAGGTGGCTTCCGAGGAGCAAGAGGGGGGATTTGGACCCAGAGGGTGTGGGTTTGGACCATCGCAATGTTGGAATTGTTTGAGTTGGGGGTATTTTGCAAGGAAATGCAGGAGCAGGTCCACAATGGGGTATAATTACAAGTCACAGCAGCAGAGCCAAGGGCCCCAAGGGCTAGGGTATCCACAACAGGTTCAAGGGTATCAGCATCAAGGGTACCTACAGGGCAAACAACAAGCATATAACCAGCCGTCTCAAGCATATGACATGCAAGTGTGGCACCCACCACAGCAACAACAGGGCAGTTTTGCCCTTGTCAATAGGCTTCTGAGCGGTACCACTGCCTCCTTTGGAGGAGCAACAGTGATGGGGGCAATGCCTTCTCATTCCCTGGAAAAAATACATATCCTTATTAGGACAGCCCACAGAGAGCACTTGTGTATCTGATCTTGTCAATGACTACCCACCCTGAAGAGGAACCCTTTATGTGGGCGGAGATAGGAAACAAGCAGTTTATATTTATGGTGGATTCTGGTGCAATGAAATCATGCATCATGGAGTGGAGTTTCCCATTATCAGGCAAATATCTTGACATGCAGGGATTCTCTGGGGCTATTTCCATGGTTCCATACACTGGGGAGCTGGATATAAAGATGGGAGAGTAGGTGGTGCAGGCTCCCTTACTATATTCTGAAAGTTCCCCTGTTAATTCGCTAGGCAGGGGCCTGCTCAGCTAGTTAAACATGACAATACAATTCACAGATTGCGGTATAGTTTGCTCCACACCTGGGATGTGCGCAATAAGGGCAATGCTGATATTACACACAATGACAAGGGAGGTGTTGGCTTGGGGGACTCCCGTGGATGCTGACATGTTCATTTATGGTATTACTGTGCTAGTGGAGGTGGTGCCTCAGATTGCTAATCACAGTTGACGAGTGCCTACAGATTTTATCTTTCGTCCAGTTGTGTCACCTAAGGTGGGGATGGGAACAATATTGTCGCTGGATTTACACAGATTGTTGATCTCTGACAAGAGGGTTGTCGTGCTAGGAATAGACACGTGATGGATGACAAGCTGGTTGAGAACAATGACAAAAATGGTGTGATAATATTAAAGATTTGTATCGCCTACAACATAATGGTACAGTGCCGAACGGTGCAGTGCCCTCTGATGGCAGTACTAACTCCACCTCTAGTTCTTGACGAAGACATAAAACACTGTACCTCCGCATTTGTGGACTACAAATCCACATGATGTGGGACTACTCAGAGACGTGACCCCTGTACATATAAAATTGAAGAGAGGTATGTTGCTACCGAGGGTAAAACTATATCCGTTATCAACAGAGGTGGAGGAGGGTATCAAAAATACAATAAAGGCCATACTGGACCCGGGGATCATTGTGCCTTCTACGTCCTCGTGTAAAATAGCGATATACCCTGTCAAGAAATCAACAGGGGGTAATTGGAGAATGATGCAGGACTTACAACCCCTCAATGATGTGGCACAGAAAGAATTTCCGGTCGTTCCCAATCCTGTGGAAATTGTATGCAGTATCCACAAAGAAACCACATACTTCACTGTAGTGGACTTGAAGAATGCATTCTTCTTGATTCCACTCCATCCTGAGTCAAGGTACCTAACGGCATTTACACAGGGCCAAATCTATTTTGAACACACTAGGTTGCCTGAGGGCTACTGTGAGAGCTAGAGCACCTTTAAAAGAATACTGCACGCTGATCTGGGGAACATTCAGGTGCACAGCACAATTACCCTGTATGTGGACAATCTGCTAGTGTGTAGTGACAGTGAGTAGCCCTCCCCAAGGGATTCCATCATACTCGTACAATTGCTGGCCCATAAGGGGTACCTGGTCGACAAGGCTAAATGTCAATACTGCAAAAAGGAGGTGTTCAATTTGGGGCAGTTCATTCCAGCTAATGGTAAAAGAATACTAGCAGATAGGGCAGCGTCATTACGCACCACCCCCAGACCCACCTCAGTTAATGAAATGCAGAGGTTTTTGTGGCTGTGCAACTATCTAAGGGCATGGATCTTAGATTATGTGGCATACACAAGACCACTTCTGCAGGCCCTTGTGGAAGCACACAAAACAAAGGATCATAAGCTACAGGGACTGCAGATATTATCAAATAGTTTGAGGGTTTAAAAGAAGTTATTAGTTCAGCACATGTACTGGCCTCCCCAGACTACACACAGGGATTTTACTTGTTCTCACCTTCCGATGGTCAGCTCAGTCCAGTGTTGACACAGAAGAGCACTATGGACCATAAGCCATTGGCCTATTACAGCGGCACACTGGATTCAGTGATGCAAGGGCAGTTCACGTATGAACAGGCACTAGCAGCTGCTGAATTTGCAATTAAAAAAAGTTCTACAATTATGCTGGGGTGCTTGGTTTCATTGTATGTGGAACACTCTCTATTTGCCATCCCTGAGAGGTAATAATTCACCCTTACTACACAGAGATCTTCTGCTTACAAAATTATTATTTCAAAGCCCCATATTCATGTGCTTAGATGTAAAACAGTGAATCCTGCACCTTCCTAACAGATATGCCCACTGCCAAAGATTTGTCCTTAGTGGAGGGTTTGGAAACACCGGTACATCGGACACTATTAATGTTCTGCCACATTTGACTGGAACGTGTTTCCCAGTCTAGACTTTTACAACATGGCTGCCAGTATTCATTTATTGCGGCATCCTGAAGCTGCTTGCTGCGTTGCAACCCTAGAAGCTTTCTCCTTTTGTGTAAGATGCTGATTCATTTCTTACGTGTTTCCCTTGCGCTCTTGCTTTCCTTCTTGCTCTGCCTCCTGTTGCCGCTCCAAGCAATCACTTAGGGCTCATCTTCTTGACCGGACCCTTCTTGGACTTAGTCTTCTCTCTTCGCTACGGCTTTGCTTCCTGCTTTCCTCCTTACCTCCTATCAGCTGGGATCTTTGTTTTCTGCTCCCGGGTACCACCGCAGTTTCTATAGTGTTTACCTTAAGTGATTTTCTTCTCTGCCTATTCTTCATCATATCTTCTGCTGGTTATGGAAGGGAAGGGTTTTTTTATGCCAATCAAGGCTTTTTCCCTTCTCTTTTTGGTGTTTCCCGGGGAGAGGTCCCTTTCCTGGACTGTTTAAACAGTGGGCATAGTGGCTTCAACTCGAGGTAGACTCTACCTCTGTGAGGACTGGAAGTCACCCTGAAAGCAGGGTGCTTCACCTCTGCCGGACGGCCTTTCTGAGGAATTGTCAAGTGAAGAATCAGGTGAGGAGAGATCACGCATTTTGGACAAGATCTAATGGTACACAGCTGTACCACATACGAAAGGGAGGAGGATGACATCCCCAAAGGGAAAGATTGCGCTTTGATGGAGGGTGAGGTACTGTCCTTTGATGGGTCATCCATAATTGACTAAGTGAATGGACAGGGACATACAGGGGCCGCTGTGGTACAACTTAAGGAAGGTGAGTATGAGACGGTGGTTATGAAAAGATTGCCCATGCATTATTCTGCACAGGCAGCAGAACTCATAGCACTAATCGAAGCATTGAGAGCGTCCCAAGGGTGTATGTCACAACAACTGTGCATGCCGGTCTATCCCGCTGGAAGAGGAGGTGGTTTCGGAGGGCAGATAGGTCTCCAGTGCAGCATGCGCCACTTCTTGATCAATGATAGAAGCATTATCCCAGCCATCTGTTGTGGCAGTCGTGAAGTGCGCCGCCCACACTAACGGGACAGACAAAATCATCATCATCATCATCATCATCATCATAAGGCTTTTATTCTACTTATTCATTAGCCACAATGCAAAATTATCTGTACACATGATACATAGACAATTCATAGGTGGTCATACAAGAAATGTGTTTAAAACTGTGAGAATTTAAGACTTCTTAAAAGTGATCGGTCAGTGAATGCATTTAAAACTAAAACATGTTGAAAGCAGCAGTACATCCAGTAGTATAACAAAAAAAACGTTTTCCTAATGGGTACTATACATTTTATCTTATGCACAAACCTTGGTACAAAATAATTAATATAGGGAAATTCCATCCAAATCAGCATAAAATGCTATGGAGTGTTACGAGTGTGGGAAACTCTCTTTTTGCTGCTGCTGCTACAAACTTTTTCGACTCCTGTCGAGTGTTTCTACTACCTCTGCTGTCTTTGGAGGAGGGACAGCATAACTATCCATTCCGGTCGCGGAGCGACGCAGAGTGCTGTGGAGTTTTAACAGTGTGGGAAAATCTCTTTTTGCTGCTGCTGCTATAAACTTTGGCGACTCTTAACAAGTCTTTCTACTACCTCTGCTGTCTTTGGCAGAGGGACAGTATAAATACCCATTAAATCGTGGAGCGACGCAGAGTGCTGCAGAGTTTTACCAATTTTGGCAGGGTTGCAGGGGCAGCGGGTGAGGCCCTGGTGATGGAAGACAGCTACTGGAAGGAATTCATGCGAGTGCGGAAAGAGTGTCTCACAGTGAAAACCTGTGTTCATAAGGAAACCTAATGCAAGTCCACTCTTGGTCTTGGCTTTCAGAACGGATCTAGGAACATCCATTATGAACCCCAAGGCCATTGTGATGGTCACCAGGTAACCTCTTAACAAGCTTGGTAGCCAATTATACTTCTTGTGCCTTAATACAACGGTGCTCCACTAGGGTCATTCATTCACGCTAATCCATAACACGAGCATCCAAATACCGGAACACCTAACAAACATATAAACCAACAAAACTTGCTATATTTTCTTTTTTTGATAAGACTCCTGGGGGCTTTCCTTTAGTGGGTTGAGGCCCTTTTGGTGGTCCTTTGTTCTATTGTGAATTGTGGCATTGGTTGTGTGAGAGTATGTATGGATATGAAAGGTGGGAAGAATCAGATGTCAAAAGTATAATTTGTTTTTGAAAAAAATGATGTGGTTCTTTTAGTCTTGTGTACCTTGTGAAATAAATCGATTTTTTTGTATTTGTATCGAATAATATTGTGAATTTTGCTTTTCCAACCTCATTACCAAGATCTGTTTTTTGAATGATGTATTAGTTACCTGAAGGACCTTCAGTTTACAGGTACCCTTATAATCTAGATGCCAGGGAGGTGACAAAAATAAAATCTGGACACTACTACCGGGAATCCTTGCTGAGATTTTTCAGAAACTTTAGCAGAGGGGACTTTAAAATGCGCATGTTGGAACACGTGGGGTTCTGGATCCTTTAAACCAAGAGAATTGATAAAATACATCTTACAAGATTATGATTTCATCCTTTTACGTGAGACATGGTTGATGGAGCCCTTTAAACTGAATGGTTTCACAATTTTCCATCAGTTAGCAACCAATAGGCATGGGGGAAGGCCATCGAGGGGGGACGGTGGGGACGTAATGTCCTGGTAAAGTCTGTTGAACAACTACCCTCAAAAAGACTGGGCATTTTGCCAGTAAGGATCTGTCTTTATGATCAATCCATGTGTAAATCTTTGGTAGTGATTACTTTTTACTGGAGCCCCGCGCATTCCAACTTAGAAGCCTTTCTCCATGATCTATCAGATACATTTTCCACTGTAAGCATTGCCTTTCCAAATGCTAGTGGCTGCTGATCTGAATTCTAGTTGTGTGAGAAGGGGACCCAGTTAAGGTCCAGGGTGGGACCGCATTTATAAACAGGCAAATAAGGTGCAATTTCTTTGGGGTTGGAATCTGTTTATTGCCAATGGCTCCATCCCTGGCGATATCCCACTGGCAAACTCTTGAAGAAGTGGAGCTTTTGCATCCACTATTGATTATGTAGTAATGCCCAATTCCCTGTTCAGTGAGTGTTGAGAGTTCAGAGCTGTTGATATCGGCACAAGTGACCATGTACCGTTATCAGCAACTTTCAGTCTACACAGATTCATTCGTCCTAAACCGAAATACACTCCAATTTCATTGGTTAATCAGGGTCGAAATCGATAGGTCACCTTGAAGAGAAGAGGGGGCAATTTTAACTCTAAACTAGAAGATCTATTGCGTGGTTCAAAGGTAATAAATTATCTACATCATTTGTTGTCCTACGTTGAGGCACGGATATGCCGTTATTAAACAAGGTCGTACAAGGATTATTCATTGCCACAGTTATGATCCAGATACTATGGAGTGTAAAAGGTTTTGCACAGAAATATCCAGAGGCAGGCAAGGGAGGGTCTTGAACCAGAGGTTTTCCATAGAGAAATGAGATCATTATGCAATCAATATAGAAATTGGTCAAGGAACAAAAAGTTTGAGAGAAGCCGCTTGGATGGATTGTCCATGCTAAAAGCCATGACAGAAGGTAATTTGCGTAATTTCTGGGGTCTTGTTCACCAACATCCAAAACAGCAAGCCACAGTCCAGTCGAATTGCATTATGGAATCGACTTGGACAGAATAACTCACTGGGAATTTTGAAAAACTCATATGTTGTGGCTTGTTCCATAAAGTGAAGTGGGAGCTTGAATTCAATGAAATAGAAGTTGAAGGCCTGATACACAGCTTGTCTAGATCGAGGGCCGCTGGACTTTATGGTCTTGCCAATTACATGTTATGGTCTGCAGTGGGTCTATGGACCTCTGTTCTCTTTAATTTTTTTAATAACATCATAAAACATGTGAATGCCCCAAGTCCTGGCACTCAGCTATAATAATCCCCATTTATAAGAAAGACGAACACCTAATTGCCCTAAGGGACATAGAGAGATAAACATTGGGGGTCATTCCGAGGTTGGAGGTAATGGAAAACCAATGCCGGTAAAGGATTACCGGCATCGCATACCGCTCTGGGCTATTCCGACCTAACACCCTGCTATTAGAGGCACCGTTAACAACGGTGCCTCTAATAGCGGCATGGGCCCGGGCACGCAGCCCATCATACCGGCAATACCGGCATGCCGCTAATGGGAGGAAATCACAAGTCAGGCAGACAAGCAAATACCGGCATCATGAAGGCGCTAATAGGGGATACCGGCATGCCGGTAATATCGGCATCGTGAACCAATCGTAAAATGCTATGTGCAGTGTTCCCAACTAGCACAGGTGCACACAATCAGCACAGGTGGAGGCAATGGAGTCTGGGCCAGTAAAAAAGGAGCACACCCACACACCACACCCCTTCCCACACCAAGATTTTTCCAATAGTAGTAGCAATACTGGAGCTGGAGGACATGCTTGCATTGCCACACCAGCAACAACAACAACAGCAACAGCAGGCACCACAGAGGAGACGCAGGAGGAGAAGGAGAGTGAGACAGGCCCAGCATGCCCACAAGTTCAGCCAGCGGTACCACACAGGCAGCCCCCAATCCCTCGCATCAGAGCCATTCCTTTAAACCTCATCCCGGAGCAGATCCATACCCTGTACTGTCTGGACTGGGACACCATCACCACCATCGTGTACATGATACACAATGACATTGTCAACCTCATTGAAATACACACCGCCATCCCCCCTCTACTGAAGGTAGTGTCAGTGCTCCACTTCCTTGCCACAGGCACCTACCAGCACACAGTGGGGCACATGCATGGCATATCACAACCCTTATTTTCTCACATTCTGAAGCAAGTGCTGGATGCCCTCCTCAAGCACACAAGGAACTACATATCCCTACCACAGACTCCCCAGGAGATTTTTGAAACTAAAGTTGGCTTCCATGCACTGGCAGGCATGCCAAATTGAATAGGTGCCCTCGACTGCACCCACATGGAGTTGGTGGTCGTGCATGCCAAGGAGGTGTGTACCGCAACTGCAAGCAATACTACTCCATCAATGTGCAGATGGTATGCAACGCCAGCAAGATCATCACACATTTCTGTGCCCAATATCCCGGATCAACTCATGACTCTATGGTCCTTGGGAACTCCACGCTACCAGGCTTCATGGAGCGACATGCTGGACGACGTGCTTGGCTTCTTGGTAAGCTGCATGCCAGGCACATGGCACTGAAATGGGGGAAGAGATGCACACACCACCATGGTGTCAATGTTGATGTGACAGCACGATGTGCACATTGCTAAACACTGTGCCCCAAAGCATCCCAAACAGAACATGACACCCAAATCCCATAGGAATGAAGTAAGGTCGACACCTATCACAACATGACAAACAGTAAACCACCCCACATCCCACAACATGTGCACCACTCATAAGCGGACCTCACCCTCCGTAACACCATCCAGCAACATACAGTGTATATGCACTATGTTGCTGTCTCCCGCAAATCACCACAGAGGACAAGCATCCATGGGAGTACATTGAACAGAACCACCAAGGGAATCCACTGTCTGTCACAGGGCCACCACAACCACAGGAATGCTGTATGACACCATGGGAAAAATCAGCGCTGAATGCCTAATATTGCAGAGCCTACTGCTAACGCTCCAAGTCAGAAAATAGAACGCAACACATCACAAATTTGACACAAACACAGCTCTATGCGTACACAATTCATGACCAACAAGACGGCAGTGCACACTGTATATCATCTTGAATATGCAACCTATGCCATTATTCCATGGCACAGGACACATTAAGGGCCTGAAAATGGCGTGCATAGAACCAGGGACATGTGCATGTGACCAATGATAATCTGCAGGCATGTGTGACTAGTACAGCTGTCCATCATGACTCGACTGCCATATATATACCTTTTTGTTGCCTCCCATGCAGGTGACAGTGGCTATCCCTTGAAGCCATGGCTCCTCACCCCTGTCCGAAACCCACAGAACAGCCACGAGGAGCACTACAATCGATACTACACCCGTAACCGTGTGGTCATTGAGCAGACCTTTGGCCTGTTGAAGGCATGGTTTTGCTGCCTTAGCTGGTTGGGTGGGGCACTTCTCTACAGGCATGAGAAGGTGGCCAAGATCATCATGGCATGTGTCATTCTGCACAACATGTGTATCCGACAGAATGTGCCCCTGCCCCCTGACATTGAACTGCTACCACCTGGTGATGATGAAGGGGATGAAGAAGATGTGGCTTGCCATCATCGCGGTGCCGATGCACAGGAGGGACGTGCTGTGCGTCAGTCAGTGATTGCACAATATTTCTGACTAACATTGCTGCAGAGGGTGACATGATATTCGGACAGAGGGCACTGGATGTGGGGGTACATGTACACTATGCACTGTATATGAATAAATAACACATGTGCAATGATGAATGTCCACTCAAGTCTTTTTTTAACACAACGGGTGTATTGAAATGTACAATGAAAATGAAAGTGTACTAACCGTCCACCACCCTCACCCTTTCCCCCTCCCCCCACAACTCCCACACACACCCTCACCCCCCTCCCATTCCCCCCAAATCTCCCCCAGACATGTCCCAGCAAGTGTCTATTGCCTTCATCAGGCTGGCCAGTCTACTTCCTGCCACTCCCTGCACCTGGTGGCGGCATGTCCAGGCAGCGCAGGGTGCACGACGGCCTGCGGAGTGGGCTTGTCTGTGTGGAGCTGGAGGACGATGGGGTGGCCGCCTGCTCCATTTGGATGGCTGGACGCTCAGCCTCCAATGCATCAGCAATGCGGCCGACGACCTGCCACAGGGCTGATACCTCCTCGCACAGTCTACTTGTGTTTTCGGCAAAGATCTTGCCCAGGAAGGCAGTGTTGTTGGCAATGATCTTGCCCAGAGAGGCGGTGTTTTTGCACCACTCCTGCCTTGCTTGGGCATTGTCACTTACAAATTGTCACACCATGGCAGTTAGCTCCTCCTGCCGCTGCACCCCCGCCGATACACTTGTGGGGGTGGAGGGTGCTTGGGTGTCATGTACAATTTCTATCGGCTCCCCTATGGGACTCATGGCCCCTTGGTTGAACTCCCCCCCAGACTGCTCTGGGGTGGTGGTGTGGTCGGAATCTACCTATGTGAATTGTGGGGATGGTGCCGGACTTGGTGTGCGAGGCAGTTCAGAGGAGTCGTCCTCCACGGGCACCCACACCTCTTCCTGCGCCTCCTCCTCAGCCAGGGGTGTTGTGGCTGCCGCCTCGCCGACTGAACTGGACTCTGCTGAGAGTGTTGCGTCAGCTGTGTCATGTGCCAGTGTGACTGGTGTTGCGGGTTCTGTCTCGACGGCCCTTGGCAGCACCAGTGCCATGGCATCCGGAGGTGGTTTCCTCTGTGGTGCATGGCGAGCCTTGTGTTGGGCTTTTGAGGTTGAATACCTGTTGGCCTCATCCCGGTCCCTCTTCCAGGGTGTGGTTGGCTGTGGGGGTGAGTCCTGCGCCTGCTGTCATGGTCTGAGCCTGTGGGGGTCGAAGAGAGGGACGGCATGAGTGATGGTTTGATAAGCATCATGCATACATTTGTATAATTGCTCATCTACACAATAGAGGGTTATAGGAAGGTGAGTTTGGATGATCACGTTGCTTGCTATATGGGTGGGTAATGCAGGCATACATCGGGGTCACTCATGTTGCAACAGACGTATGCTATGTGACATGCATATTTGTTGTGGCCTGCATGCGGTGTGACTTTTATGCCATTAACATCTTAGTGTGGATTGTGAAAAGTATGGCATTGCCTTGCTGCAGGCATCGGCATGTGCCTGTGCTGCGTACAGCAACTATGCTGGGAATGTGTGTGCATTGGGCCATGGCTTGCCTCTTTAGACAGACATATTGGTGCACTATCATCAGACTCTGCATTACAGTGTTTTTTCAGGACATTCACCTCCTTCCGCTGATCATGTGTCACCACACTCCATGTCTCCCACGCCTTCAATGGCTTCCATGCTGATCAGGCTTGCACATATGTCCTCCCACCGGGACAGCTTTATGGCAGAGCTTGCTCCTCCGCCAGTTGACATGGCCTGGCTCCTGTTCGCCGAGAGGATGTTGAGGACTCGCAGGTGCAAATCATCCCACCTCTTCCTGCAGTCCTTGGTTGTTTGTGGGGTATTGCCAACCACGCTTACATTTTGCGCCACTAGTGCCCCGATCTCCTTCTTTCGGATTACAGCCTCCCCCTTGAGGGTCAGACAAAACACCACATCGGCATTCTCAGCCAGGGTCTCCGCCAGCATGGTGAGCTTATCTTCGCTGAATCGCTCCTTGCGCTGGCATGAGGTGCCCTTTTTCACATCCTTGAGCATTGTAGTGTTGTACTGGATAGATTATGGCTAACAGCAATGATCTATAGGTCCTGGCTGCTGAGGATGCCAATGGATTGTGTTTTTAAAGATGGCCACCGTGCTCTTTCCCGTTCCTGTGCGATGACACTACTTCCGGTTCCGCTTATTTACGGTGACCATTGTTAGCGGTCACCCCAAATAGCGGTGGCCGCTAATGCCATCTTGATTCATGCCGGTAGTGCTATTTGCGCTTTACATGATGCCGCTAAGGGCCTTTTTCGGGACTTTAACGGCATGCCGGCAATGTCATTACCGGCATGACGCAAAGCTTGTGCCCGCGAAGTCGTAATAGCCCTCTATTAGCGGGCTCTTATCTACACGAACACGGTATTTGCGCCATGCAGGTAAGGACAGTTACTTACCTCCAACCTCGGAATGACCCCCATTTGCTTGAATTGTCCTAAAGGATCTGGAGAAATTGGCAGATCAAGCAAATATCATCTCAGTTTTCCAGACCGGTTTCAGGAAGGGATTTTCTACAACACTGAATGGTCTGGTGATCAATATGCTGAATCCAAAGCAAAATAAAGACCTCTGTCTCTATGGGGCATTGAAAGACCTGTCGAGGGATTTTTATACCATCAATCGAGGCAAACTTTGGAGCAAATTAAAAGAATGGGGAATTCCTGCCGGTCTTCTGGCTATTCTAATTTACTTACATAGTAAAACCTAGATTCAGGTAAGACTGGACCTTGAGGTCATTTGTCTTTACCCATTCTCACTGCCCAAGGTTTAAGACAGGGATGCATTGTGGCTCCCTTTCATTTTAACCTTTTTCTACCTTGTCTTTTGAACAAACTTGTACCACATTCAATGGTGGTGCCAACAATTGGAACAATTGGAAATCAGAAGGTAAATTGTATCGCAGCCTTTGAAAATTGTGCACACTTGAACAACCTTTTCATTATTCCAAGTAAAACATTCATTATGACCTGTATCGATGCTAATAAGAATCGAATGGGTTGTGTCAAATGTAAGATGGTTAATCAGACCTTACCTGTAGTAAAGGAAATAATGTATTCGGGCTTTGTGATAAGAACAGCTCCCTCCATGACAGTGCTGGAAGCTGATTTAAGGAAAAAGGCAATTCAACTTGTTTGTCAAATGAAAACAAGTTTTTCTGCATATTGCAGGTGTGTCTTTCTACCTCTAATAAAGTTCAATAATGGTAAGGTAAATCCGTGCTTCATGTATGGAATCGAAATTAAAAAATCAGGCCTCAAGATTAATTGGATTAGAATAGAGAGTTTGATTTGGAAACAAGTATTACATTTGCCAGGATCATTACCAATGGCTAGGCTACGCTACGAACTAGGCCTACAATCCTTAAAATACTACGCAGAATGAAAAGGATCATGTTATACGGATAAATCATAAGCAATGAAAAAAATCCCTTTATGAAGACATTGGTGGTCTAATGATATAAAACACCATTGTTTGCTTATGCAAACTGAAACACAATGCTATAGCCAAGTTAGCGAAATCTCAGGTGACAGAAAAAGAATTTAGGGACAATCCATTGAAAATAAAACAATTGATGAGTCTTATTGACCGGATTACAACTAGGGCTTGTTTTATAAACATGAAATGCTTTGAGAATGTTTCAGTAAATGATAAATCTTTAGGGTTTTTGTCATTTGTCACTCTATCTTAGAAGGTTCCCAAACCGAGGATGGAGGGTGAACTTTCTAAGGTTTCACTTGAACTTATAGATCACAATAGATTTACTGAAAACTAGGAACAAGGGTTAATCAACGGATAGCATCTGTAATTATTGTGCTGCGGGAGTCAAACTAAATGTGAAACACCTGTTAACATCATGTATTGGGCTCAACCAGCAAAGGAGTGGTCATTTCTCCTGTTTTGGCCATAATGCCGACTGGTTGTGTACTGATGAATTCTGGTACCAAATGTCATCAGGTAAAGAAACTTTCCTATCTCTGGAAGTTCTTAGATTTCTGGAGAAAATTGAGCCAGCAATTAAGGCTTGACGGCCACCTTAAATCATTGATTAAGCTGGAACTTTCTTTCAGAAATAACCCTTTAGCTTATTGGCACTTAAACCCTGTTTGTTTTTGTTTTCTTTTCTCCATTTATTTCTTGTGCTTCTTTTTAATGGTTAACTGACTATAAATGTATATTTTAACGTTTATTGATGATGCACTTGATTAAGCGAATGTAGCAATGTTTTCCTTTTTATTTTCTCTTACACAAATACATTTTAAAAAATAAAAAATAAAGTGCTTGTGTGCATTTTGGGGGTGTGTCTTGAGCTCTCTGTAGGTCAAGATCAGTGTATTACTACCAGAGTACAAAGGGCTTTTACGGCTGGGTCATAATATACGCGTGGCCAGTTGAGCCATCCCTGTGCTTAACACCAGTCATTACCTGGGGACAGCACTGTTTAGAGCCTTTGACCTCACACGCCATGACTGGGAAAGATAGGACGCCACAAGTGATACAATATTGATATTCTGGGAATATCAAAATAATGATAAAGCATCCTTTATTCTATGTATGCCACAGTTATTGCAAAGTGTTTTAGTTATTTGTTTTTCATACCAGCATACTTCTCTCAGATAAACAAGAAATGGCATAGGCTCTCTTTGGCCTTACCACAAGCCTGGCAGGTGTTATTCCTCCCCACTCCTCATTTACCTGTGCTGTTAGCAAAATTAAGTCAGCCCAACCTAAACTTTGTATACAGGCCTCTGGCATAGGAGGGTGTGACAACATCCAGATAACGTTTGAACCCCAGATACTGTTTGCATTCTAGATAATGATTCCTGTGACCAAATTGCCACAGCCATTGATCATCCAATGTGGTTTTCTCCTGCACCATGCTCTATGACCCGTTAGCGTAGCCTGCCGGTATGTCTGATGGGTTTGTCCAATAGTATTCCAAATGAAGACTAGTCAGATTCCCTTTAACATGTACAAACCAGGGCAGGGACGGACCAGCCTCTGATTCCAGCAGATGTGAAATAGCCTCGCGGTACACCGTGATCTCTGGTGTGGCACATGCCTGGATCCAATACAAAATGGGCCTAAGAGCAGCCAAGTTCTAAATAAATTGGTATGCCCGGACTTTGGAGTGGTAGGCCAAGCAACCGCTTAAGAAAACCTCTCTCTACCATATTCAGCTTTTCAACTGGAGCATGGCCCCAGATCTCCGCTCCATACAGTGCTGCAGTCTTTGCTTCTGCAGTATATATAGTCAGGGCAGGTGAAATATCCCCAGTCCATTCATGAGAAAAAATCTCCAGATTGCGACACTATATTTGTCCAGTGCTGCACATGATTTAGCTAGCCGTGGAATCCAGCCACCCCTATCCTGCAATCTTACACGAAGATAGTCAAAGCTACGTAATACCCTTATTTTTCCTTATATTAACCTCCATCTGTAAATCCATACACTTTTGAACAAAGGCTTCCAGGGTAACTTCTAGGCCTTTTTTAGATGTTGATAGGAGGATGGCATTGTCCGCAAAGAGGAGAATGGGAATGGTTTCAGACACTAATTTGGGCTGATCGAGGGTCCTTCGCCTGACATGATGTACAACTTTGTCCATATATAGAAGGAACAAACATGGGGTGAGAACACACCCCTGTCTCACCTTTCTTGTTAGGCAAAGGGTTACATTAATTCTCCACCCAAACCCCAGCAGAACCTTGCTATGTTATTTGAGTACAGATGTATGATAATCTAAAGGAGATTTTCTGTTATCCCCCTTTTGATATTGGAATTATTGTGGCTTCCTGCCAAGATACACATCAAACAGGTGCCATACATCTGATTCATCCTTGACTAAGTTAGTAGTCAGGAAGTCTGTTCCTGGGGCCTTGCCCCAGTCTTGCAGTAAGATTGCACCACGCACCTCTTTAAGCTCTAACTGTAGGAGGCTTAAAATACCCTCTCTACTTTCTGCCCTTTCTCCGATGCCCTGGTGTTCAGGTGAATCCGCTGCTCCATACAATTTCTGGAAATGGTTCCTCCACACAGACGGAGCAATACTATCAACAGGGCCTTTACTATTAGCCTCTTTATTCCCAATAACTATCCACTGGAACAATTTGGAATCCCCCTTATTTGCTGCTTACTGAAGTTCTACCCACTCTTGTAGAATTGACTCATCCGTTTTGTTTTTTATTATGTGCCTATAGTGCACTCTGCAGGTTTTAATTTCTACCCGGTTTTAAGGCAAGTCAAGAGATCAAGCTTGGCTCTTCTACATTCGACATCATACCCTCCAGCCCCTTTGATAGCATCTTTTTACATGGGTTGGTTGCAAATGGGAGTATGGTCAGGATTAGCCTGTCATATGCAAGGGACACTTCTTCATCTAGTGAGTCTGGGCTTAGCCGATATTCGAAGTCAGTGAAGATTGAGACAGATTAAATATCAATGGGTAACGCAGCCGCCGACGCGGCAGCCAAAATGGTGATGTATCTGCAAAATAAAATGCCTGCTGAGTACATCGTGACCATCCGACCAGCAAGAAAAAATCCAGTATCTTACACAGCATTGCCAATCCCTCAGATAGTTGAGTTACAAGGAAGGGCACCAGAAATGGAGAAAGAATTATGGCTGCAAAGGGGATGCAAGCAATCCCCAACCAATTTATTGTGGAGACAAGAAAGCTCCAGGAAGATAGAAATGCCCCAGGAGCTGCTAGCAGTAGCATTTGAAGAGTTGCACTACCCATCCCACAGTTTGAAGCAGCACATCGCAGAAGACATACAGAAGGACTGGTTCATACCAAACATTCAGGAGAATATCACAGAAAGTTTTGCCCATTGCATGACATGTCAATGTTTCAGTACAGGGATGACACTATGGACATTACGGCATATTGCCCTGCCCTATTGGGCAATTTCTGTTAATAACACATAGTTTATGCCATTATGGGTGAGCGGTGCAATGGCTCCAGGTACCTCATAGTATTGGTTTGCCCTTTCTCAAGGTGGGTGGAAGCAGGGCCGTGGGCACATCTGTATGTCAAATGTGCTGCTAGATTCTTGGTAGATTCAAGGTTTTCCCTCGATGGGGCGTGTGCAAGGTTTTAAGGTCAGACAATGGCAGACATTTTTTCAATGCACTGTGTCAGCATGTCACAGCACTACTTGGCATTAAGCACCGGATGTATTCAATTCACCACCCATAACCCAGTAGCATTGTGGAGAGGATCAATGGGCTCTTCAAAAGCAAACTGTCCAAACTGTGTACCATGTTGAAGAGGAACTGGGTACATTGCTTGCCCCTGGCCCTCTTTAGACTCACAAGATGGTCACTGGTCAGTGAATGCACACCCTCATATCTCCTGTATGAAATCTTCAGATGCACATAGGGCAGAAGCGGTGTTAGTTGACGCACGTAGGGGGAAGATTTTGCAGTCAGTATGCAGATCTTGGATGCCAATAAAGGGAACACCACCATATGTGGAAGCAGAGCGGAGACAGTGAGAGTGCAGGGGTATTAAGGAGTTTGTTACTGTAGAAGTAACGAAAGGGGGAAATGTTGGGAAGTGGGTGACCCTGTCCCACCCCCTAAGTGCTTTAGAGTATGGCGAGCTGCATTCAAAGCAAGTTAAAGGACCAGGGGCAGGAGGGCGGTTGTAGGACCACACTCCAATGTAATCAACACACATAGTGTAGGGCAGGGTGCAAGCAAGACTGCCATTTTGTGTAGATGTTAGTAATCATTGTTAGGAGGCAAGGCCTGTGCAGTAAATGTAGCATTTCATGCTCTTGGCCCTAATTGCGAGGCAAGGGAAACCTCCAACCATGTCCGAGCTCCCATGAGGACAATATACACCCCAACCGCCATAAAGTTAATTCATTGTTCTAACAGTGTTGCAAATATGTTTTTCTAAAGGAATGTGCCCTACAAGGCCGCGATCATACCGGCACCTAGTGTGCATGTTAACTCACACTGGCCAAAGCCTTACCCGGCCCACCAAAAGGTGACCACAAGTTATATCCCGTATAACTGACTAAGCCCCAAGATCCCTAAATTCCAAGGCACCAGGTGAGCTTTGACCACCAACCCTGAAGTGACAAGTCTTGAATGTCCAAACAGAATGGACGTTGCACGTCTTTGAGCTACAATCATATGATTTGTGTTGCGAGGTGCTGGGAGGGATACATTATGGTTCCAAACGAGGGTGAAGATGTTGGGGACAGATGGCTTGAAGGGGAGTGAGTGAAATGTGTGTGTGGAGGTCACAATGCCCCACAACCTCCTTTGTGCCAGTCTTAGATCCTGCTAGGTGCACAGTATAATGATGACGTAGCATTGTGTTTGGAGTGTAGTTAATTTGTTCTTTTCCTTCATCGGTCAGAAGAAGATGAAATCCGCAGCACCCATGGACGGACTGGGCTGGAACTAATGACCTTGCATCCCTTATGAAACAGGCAGATCCTGTATAGGCGCACATCAACCAACAGTGCAGGTTTTTACTGTATGCTATTGCATCACAATGATGCTGTATCTCCTCTTAAGTAGAATTTTTTGCAGCTGCTCTCATCTTTGTGTGAGATCAAAACTTGTTATCCTTACAAGATCGAATTGGGTCTTTCTTCATTAGCGGGTTGTATTCTGTCTGGTATGAGCATTCAGGGGCGTGCCTTTAGAGGACTGTCCTTAATCTTCAACATCTACCCCCCTTACTTTTCATCTTTGTGTGGCGACTGCTCCATATACCTTCTGGTGGTCTTCCTGGTATTCGTTGTGCTCTTGTCTTTTCTATTTGTCCTCCATCTTCTCTACTTTCCTTTGTCCTCTCTCCCTCTTCGGGAACATGCTCTGGGTCCTCCTTTACTCTTTCTTTCAACTCTTTCTCTCTCACCTTTTCTTTCCTCACCTCTCTGATCTCTTATTCCCCTTTCATCACATTTCCCTCTCCTTCTGGTATCCTTCTCTTCCTCTATTTCATTTCCTCTGTTTGACCCTCGTCCTCTTCTATGATCTTTATTGGATCAGTAGGTAGTCCTTGTGTTGTGTCCTCAAACATTCTTTCTCTTTTCTATTTCCCCTTTGTGTTCCTTTCCCATTGTTCTCTCTTCTGCTGCAGATCTCCATTCCTTCTGCCCCTTCCTCATATTTACACTGTCTCTACTCCTTTCCTCTTCCTTTGGGAGCATCCCTATTTTATTTATCTGTTGCCATTACCTTATCGCCATGGTGTGAATTGATGCTTTGCTGGGCAGTGGTGGCTCAGCATGCTGTTTTAGAGCACTGTTTGTCCTCTCACTCAAACTGAGGTTGCTTGATGGCACAGGATCTTCCATTTCCTGGAGTGCTGGTATCGGAAGTCTTATACACTATGTATGTCCCTCCATGTTCTCCTTTCCAGGTGTTCTGTGGACTTGTGCTCTCAAGGACTCTGTTGATTGTGCTTTGTCTTTGTGCAACATGGGTGCATTCTTTCTCTTATTTACTGGTCCTCCTATGTAGTCTGTCTCTGTGTCTTATTTTAACATGTTTTCCTCTTTGATTCAACATTTCCTGCACCTGGGAGACCTCAGTGAACTTTTGGAGGTGGAGTGTTAACAAACACTCTTTTGCTAGAGGACGGTGACAGATGAGCATGCAGCGGTAATTACGCTTTATTGCTCCAGACTTTCCATGACCTAGTGTGTGGTGGACTGGCTCTTTTTGAGACTGCTTGCCTTCTTCCCATTGGTCGGATTTCCCTGCTGTCCTGCAGCAGACCGCTGTCTCTATTGAGTTTGATTCCCTTTTTACTTTGGAGCGATCGCCCTTTCACGTGCGGTGTACCCCCCTCGTTTCCACGTTTACAGCATGCCTGCTGTTGGGGTAAGAGACCTTCTGTCTTTTGTCCTGGGTGTGCGAGCGGAATCACATCGCTGGTGTGGGTGGAGTCCTTATCCTCTCGGAAGTATTTGATGCCCCACAGCCGAAGTCCTGCACCTCCCTGCCCTCTTCCATTTTTTGATGTCAGAGAAACTGCCACCTCTATTGTTGTGATGGGTGCATCGATCCCTTTTGTGGGACAGAATGCTGCTTATTTCATCGGGCGGACTGCCATGATGTTTCTCAGGCGGTGGACTATTTTCAGTCATGAGGCGGATTCCGTTTACCTTTATATTGGGCAGACAGCCCTAATCCTCATCATGCGGCAAACTGCCATCTGTATGTGTGGACTGCCTTCCTGTTCAGTGGGCGGGGTGCCCTCGTCTCCAACATGCAGCGGACAGCCATCTATGGTGGTGGATTGCCTTTTCTCTGTGTGGGTGGATTGCCTTTCCGTTCTGTGGGTGGACTGCCCTAGACTACCTCATGCGGACGTACAGTCGTCTCTGGTGGTGGAATGCCTTTATTCTCCTCAGGCAGACTGCCATATCATCAGCATCTACTGGATTGGCTCTTTTTCCTTTTGCAAGTTGAAGTGGTCTGCTAGGTGAAAGATTACCACCTCTATTCCAGGATGCATGCCGTAGTCGTCTTGTTCATAAGTTCCCGTTCTCTCTCACATGGGCCAGTTTCCTTCTCATCACCAGTTGTTTTGTTGTTTACACTCGGGTATTGGAACCCACAACAGGGGCACAGAAACCCTCTATCGGAGGGTGTCACCCTCAGTAAATAGGCAGGGAGTCAGCTTGAGATGCGACTGTGTTTATTGTCCCTCTACAACTTCTCCTCCCAGGCTCTGGTAACCCTTCCTCTTCCTCCCTCATACCCATACTCACGCCTTCCTCTTCCTCCTTTAAGGTCATCCTCAGTTTAAGGAGGACTGTCGTTACTCTACCATACTGTATTATAAAAAAGGATTATTTTAGTTCATGGTAAGAACTGGAAAAGAAGGCAGGTACGAGCAGAAATTCCAGCGTGCTACAAATCCCAGTCTCACCTCTTCACCAATGTGTGCTCATGGGCATCTCATGTTATGTTATATTGCCTAACTTGTCAAAATTGCCAGCCCCTAAACTTTTCAAAATGGTCGCCCTTCATGGTGATTTCATCCTCAGGGTATGATCTTTAAAAAAAACGTAACCAGTCACTATAGATGTGACTGGCTATAGTGTTGCTTCTTCGATAACAATAGTGAGCATTGATCTATTGCACAACACAGCCACTTATTCCTTTGCTATTTAATGGCAACAAGACTTGAAAACCATGTCCCTCTTCTAATCTCAGCTTCCCTGGATACATAAGCCTTCCTAGTAGCTTCTGCTCTTCATAAACTATCTATGCTATGGTAGGTGTAGCTTTCCAATTGGTCTCCTGGATCCATATTTGAACACTTGCGCATTCTGTGAGCCACCTAATCTGAGTTGTCTCTCTATTCTGGATTATGTGCACTTTTTTCTTATGATCTGTGTCCTTCATTTATACAATGGCCTATGCACCTTGCACATGGCTGTTATTGATGAAAAGTGACCTCTAGCTATGCTAGAACACAAGTACCATTGTCGTGGACTGCTAAAGTTTCCCTTGAAATACTTTGTGTTTATCATTCGTATTACAGCAAGAATGAAGACAGTAAGGGGATTGAAAGGGAGAACCCATGCTCATTTTGATCGCTGTGAGGTACCATATCAAGCTGTGCTTTGTGACAAGAGGGGCATGACCACATATTCAGGATCCTTTCATTCATTTGATTTGCTGGCGGGGGAACCCAGAGAGGTCTGTTCCCTGGGCCACAAATGTTCTTATAGATGGCACTGGTACACAGGTGTCCGAGCTCAACACTTACTGATCTGTCTGCTGAGCTGGACCACAACATGGGATGAAATGTCCAAATATGAACAGAGCTCGATCAATTTATACACATAAAACAATCCTAGCAAAACCTAAATGTGGACTTAACTTGCATTTAAACACACAGACAGGGATATGGATGTTTATTTTTTTCTGATAACATTGAGGTTGATGTCTACAGTTAAAGCAGAAGTTATCTCAGGAATTGTATTGGCCTAATGGAAAAGGCTTGCATTTTTTTTAGCATATATCGATCAATCAAATATTTTTTCCCAATGCATCTTGCCTTCGATTTTCTGAAATTAGAGATGCGATCCGCACTGGTTGTAAACCACCATCTTGTGATAATGTTACACATTGATCAATCACCCTAAATTGATGTGCCAGTAAATCATAACACATGCCTCTCAAGCTGACACCAGCAGAAGCTACCTTTAAGCTTACGCCCCTTGTTACAACGCCTGTGCACATCTTATTCTATTGTCCTCTGTGCACAATCTATTGACGTGTCTCCATGGAAATTCCGAGACATCTTTTTGCTATGTAAATATCAACAAACTCTTTCTGATCAGACAACATTGAATGCTCTTCTGCCTTTCTGTCCATCTATTTAATTAGAGCTTCCATGACTCCTTTTTTCTCTGTTCTGCTACCTAACAATTACGACGAACATAACAGGAAAAGGAACTTACACTAACTCTAATTATCTTTCTGTACAAGTACTTTTCCTTTGAATAATTATTACATACTTGACAAATGTCTTTGCTAAATCAAATACACATTGTATTCATAAATCAGTTTTTCCTTTCAACGTGGCAATGAGAACTTTCCAACTTTTGCCTGTTCCTGTTGTCTTTGGACTATGGGTTTTGTAACCGGTCTCTGTCTTCTCCTCTTATTTTTCTTATACATGCCATTAAAAAATAAATGTTCAATGTTCTCTCACAGTTGCTTTTCTCCTCCTTCAAAATTCTATAATTATGGCATGAATTCAACTGTTCCTTTATGAGTCTGAGTATAGCGAAGAGGAAATGCGTGAGAGAGAAATTCACAAACAGATGGTGAATCAAGTGAATGACGCTCGCTTGCAACACATTCCCACTTGGTGTACATGACATCTATGTGAAGTAATGGCAACTTTTGTGTGGAACGCTTGCTGCAGAGAACACTCTGTCTGCTTGGCCCACATAGCCAAAGAAGAGCCTCCAGAACAATGCTTGACCCAGCAGCCAAACTTCAGGGCAGCCTGATTTACAATGGGCCTCATTATGACCCTGCGGCGCCGTTAACCCCTTAGCGCCTAATTACGAGGTCCCTTTAGCGGCTCCCGACCTTAGCGGCTGGTCTGGACCAGCCGTTAAAGTAGGAACCAGCAAAGGGACCTTGAAGGTAATTACGGTACCGCAATTTGCGGTACCGTAATTACCGCCTTCCCCATTCCCATTGAGCCCTATGGGGCAAAAATGGGAATGGGGAAGGGCCAATGGTGCATGGGGAATTACCGCCCCGCCAACCTTGGAATGGGGTGGTAATTCCCCATTGCACCATGGCGGACTCGTTACAATACCATCAGCAACCATGGTGCTAATAGCGCCATTGGTTACCGCCGGTGTTGTAATGAGGGCCAATATCTGTGTTGAGAATGCTAAAGGTGCAGATGCATGAATGTATTGTAGCAGTTTGCCCTCATGTTCCTAGTAATGAGTAAGTATTGTTTATATCCATTTGATCTGTGCCAACATTGCACTATAGCCGTTTATGTTTTTTTACATGTCGATTGTGATATCATGGGTTCACTCACTATATGCATTTTGATAGATTGACAAATGTATTTTTATTTTTTCATGCCAAACAATTCCATCCTTTATTTTTAGGGTCAACGGCATTACATTTGTCGCTTACAAACTATGACCAAATGATCTTCCCATCCTGTAATTTGTTTGCCAAAGCGTGGATGCATTTTTATCATATAATTTCAGAAATATTGAACTGTGACTCCTTTACTCACAACGTATGTTTTTAAATTCATATGAATGTATTATTTTTTTGAAATTAGGTCAACATTTATAAATTCAATTATTTGATTCAAAAGAAAATGATGTCGCTACCTTTTAGCTTCTGCCCTATCCAGGGTTTACTTGGTGGATACATGGAAGACTGGGATTCTGCGTTCGACATTTCAGGCGTCCTGCCTGTTTCATTTGACCCATATGTGAACAGTTTCCCAGTGCCTTTGGATAATGCACAGTACCACTACCAGATCAGTATAATTTGTGGTTTGTATATACCATCAAACCTTTTTCAAAAAGGCAGTTTTTATTTAAATATGTTTATTTCAATAAAAAAGGATGTGTCATTACAACTTGGAATTGTTTACTTTCTAATTATTTCAAGTTAGTGTATTTTAGTTCAGGTTTTAAGTTTTAACAACTACTTTAAAATTGTTCTCATGTGTTTCCAATCAACATACAACACGGCACAAACCCTAAAGTCACAATGCCAAATACTCTGTACTTGAATTCTATGAAGGAATGAATGTGCACTCATTCAGTTTTATTTTGGAATACACAAGTCTTTTATTAAATGTTAACAATTCTTACACTTTCACAGTTGGGAATAAAAGCAATGAAGTATTGAATGTGTTTGTCCAAGTCACCACCACCACCAACTCTACTAATAAAAATGGAATGCTATACCAGCAAAATCAATGCTTTTTTTTGGGACTGCCCTGAACACCTTACTAATATGAATCACACTTGATCATAATGTATACAAACAGTTCTCCCTAATCAAAGCACCATTGTCAGTTTGTCCATGCCTTTTCATTTGGGTTGTGTTTTGGGCCAGCTGCTACACCAGAGCATATGTGAATGTACAACACAGTGTGTTCTTGTATCTGTCGATAGCCACCCCAAACTCCCGTTTGAAGACACTGTGCCTGCAGTTAGCATATCTTTGTTTTCTTTGACAAGGTGCCAGGCCTTTTTGGCTAGCTATATCCAAATCCATCCCCCCTCCCTTTTCAAAGGCAGTTCTCACTTGGACCATGCGCTCGCAATGGGGGTGGGTGTGCACGCACAAGTTGACGAATACCATGTGCAGCTCAAAGTGGTCTTTCGCACAGGGACCATGGGCCACATGTACTCTATACTCCCCTTGAAGACCCCTTTCAAGCCAAGCAAACAAGATATGTATGTGACCATTCATGAGGCCCTCGACCTTTTCCACTCACTTCAGCCTTTTTCGCCCCATCCTTATCAATGGCTATTCTCACTTGGGCCATTGGCTCGCCATGGCTGTTGGTATGTGCCCACATTCTGTTTCAAAATTTAACATCATCAATCATTCATTTTCCTCAATTATTACAATGTTGTCTGTTCCTTACTTTGAGTATTTGTAATATTATAGCTTCAAATGGGATATATTTTCTAATATAATTTCTTAAATGTGAGTTACAAACGTACTTACATTTTATGGGTCAACTCATGATGCACTTGATTAAAAGGATGAACAGCGAATTATGGAGTTGTCCTTGTAGGTAACTATGTAGGCTTGAAGGCCTGAATCAAAGGTCTAAACTGCCTGTCTGGGCCTGGGCATTCCATCAACAAAGCCCTGTGCCCCTGTTGGATGCCAATTGTGCAATGATTATTTGTACTTCTCAGGTGCCTCTATGCAACTTAAATATTGGCACCTCGTCCCCCAACGATGCTGCACCAGCATCCTTATGCTGCGCAGCACCAGACAATGAAGCCCCTACTGCAGAGACTTCCCATTATCTACCGAACCAGGCTAATGACCCTCCCTTAATCTGCCTGCTGGCAGAGCTGGCTTCATTCGAAGGCCTGTCGGGGCCTGGGCACTCCATCAACAAAGCCATGTGCCCCTCTTGGATGCTCATCATGAAACAAGATTTGTACTTCTCAAACCCTTCTGTGCCACTTACACACCCTCCAGCAAACCTGCACTGGCATCCTTAAACTGCGGAGCAGCTGACAAATGAGCCCCTCCAGCAGAAACTCCCCATTCGATGCTGAGTCAGGGTAATGATCCAACCTTACTTGAAGGCCTGAATTAAAGGTCTGCAAGTCCTCTCTGGGCCTGTCTGGGTGGGCAACCCGTATGATCACGACCAACCACTATGGTATGCGCCTTTATCGGCATCTTCTTACCCTGTAACTCCTTTTTTGCCTAAACGTATCCCCAACAACTCCTCTATCCTACCCACCTCTTTTCTCCCCAGTGCTCCTGCACTCTCTGCTACCTGTGCCCTACCAATCATCGCTGCATCTCATCACCCTCCAGACACCAAGCTAATCCCTCCTGCCACCATAATCACCAGCTCACTCTGCTTAGGTGGCCCAAGGCTAGCCCGACTTCGTGCCCGCACCCTCGCTCCATGCACTACCTATGCCCTACCTTTCTTAGTACCACTTAGAAATACCCAACTATGCATGCACGCAACAACACCCACATCACCAGTATTCCCACAAACTCTCCATGCAGTTCCCCACCCCCACAGATACCGTACCGTAGTCAGTCCCTATTCAGCACAGTTGCCCTTGCTATGCCTCAGAAATACATCAACCCACCAGCTAAACCTTTAAAGGGCACACTGAACAGTGCACCCACCCTTTGGAAATCCAGCTTGCACAACTTTAGCTCAACTAACCTTCAGGACCTACCCCTGTTTAATGCCCTGAACTGTGCCCCTGACTTCATGCTCAGTAGTGCAAGCATCATCATGCCTAATCATCCAGCCATTCCACGATTGAATAGCGCCTGGAATTGTGCTCCAATTGCACGCCTGTCAGCACATCCACTAGCTGCCTGCACACCCCTCCAGCCTCACCATTGCACAGCGCTTTTATTGTGCCTAAACCCACACGCCCATCAGCACAGCCACCAGCTGCCTCCCCAACCTTCCTGCCTCAGCATCACACTATAATTTGGATTGCACCACAACCACAAGCCCATCAGCATCACCACTAGCTGCCTGCCTATCCATCATGCCTCTCCACTGCACTGAGCCTTGGATTGCACCACAAGCTGCATGCCCAGCAGCACGGCCACTAGTTGCCTGCCTAACCTTCTTGCCTCACCATCACACTGCACCTTGGATTGCACTTCAAGCCAAAAGCCCATCAACATTGCCACTAGCTACCTGCCTATCCACCATGCCTCTCCACTGCACCAAGCCTTGGATTGCACAACAATCTACATTCCCAGCAGCACAGCCACTAGCTAGCTGCCTAACCTTCTTGCCTCACCATTGCACTGCATTTGGGACTGTGCCACAAGCCACATGCCCATCCGCACAACCACTAACTGCATGCCCACACTTCCTGCCTCACCATCACTCTGCACCTTGGTTTGCACCACAAGCCACAAGCTCATCAGCATTGCCACTAGCTGCCTGCTTACCCTTCCTGCCTCTCCACTGCACTGCACCATGGATTGTGCCACAAGCCACATGACCAGCAACATGGCCACTTGTGGCATGCCTAATCTTATTACCTCACCATCGCACTGCACCTTGGACTGCACCACATGACCATCAACACAGCCACTAGTTGCCTGCCCAGCCTTTAAAGGCCCTCACTCCCCACATCACCAATAAAACTCAGAAAAAAGGACACATCCTAGTAAGGAATGAGACCAAGAGATATTATGAGAGTCAGCAAAGGTTTATATAAGATTCAGCAACCAGAGAACTCTGCTGCCTTGAGAGTGCTCTGGAAAACAATAGAGAAACAATACATTTTAAAAGGTTACAGCGTCATATGTGATGATTTCTATACAGGCTCCAACTTGCATTTTGATAGGTTAGGGTAGAGGTGCAAGTACAGCGCTGTAAGGAACGTCTCCATGAGATTAGCTGATGAGTTGGCAGGAGGTTGGACATCACGTGGTTCATCTGGGACGGTCCGTGCGAGGTGAAGGTTGGGTCAGGTCCGGAGAGCCAGCTGGTTCTGGCTAACTAATCTACACCTTTAATGTTTTACGAGAGGCCTATAAATTGTACACGTGTGTTTGCATTATCTTACTTTAGGTCACTGGCCAGGTGAAGGGTGTGGGGGTCTTGCCCCTCAGGTAACTTGTGGGGGTGGGATTGATAACGGTCAGGTCTGGCACATCAGATTGGGAGGAGGTGGAATGACACGTTAGTTTAGGACAGAATATATTGTGACAGGAATCTGGTTTTATTGGGGGGTACTCTAGGGTGGTCAACAAGGAAGGGTCACACTCTGTAACATCAAAAGAGTAGCTTTGGAGAGGCACAAGGTTGAACAGGCAGTAATTTTCCAACAGTGGGGGTTAGAGGTGCAGAAGCAGGTTTGTTGAGATAGGTGAGCCACAAGTCATGGTTCGGCCCGGTCACACACAGGTCAGTGATCTCAGTGGAAGAGTGAAAAGAATGCTCCCCCGATTTCCAATCATCTTACGACTGGCTAGATGGGTTCCTGGACGGGGGTGCCAATGGTGTTGACCCACCCGCTGAGATGGATGGGGGTTCCCATCCCCCAGGCAACATTTGGCCTTTGTCACATAATGCTCTCAATCGTGTCAATTCCTTTTGTGTGGTGGCAAGTTGTCTTTATATATCACCAGTTAGGTGTGCAAGGTTTACTGGAGGGGCACTCATGGGACTGTACAGCCCTCTAGGATCGTAGGGAGGTGGGGCCGTCGCTGCAGGACTGGAAGGTGCATTTGGTGCAGGCAAATAAGAGGGGTCACTGTATCCCGCAGCGGGCCTAGTTTACAGTGGGTAAAGCCTAGTGAGTTCCTCATCCCCTGTTTTTAACACTTTCCACTCGTCCACTTCTCCTCCCACCTGCTGGGGCTGGTGACGTTTAACACTTTGCGTCTATTTTGAAGTTGCTTTCCTTGGTACTTTGCTAATACGTGGGTTGTTACGAGATCTAATATTCGTTTGTGGAATGACCCTCCTTCTGGCCACACTTGGGACGATCCCTCCCCCTTTATCTCGGTGAGCCACTGGTCATGGTCCTTCTGAAATGTTTCACTGTACAGGGGGAGATGCCGGCTAATATGTGCTAATGGTTTATCTCCCACTGTAACTTCCTGGTTCACTTTTGTATACACTTGTGTGTGTGCTGTGCCTCAGAAACACAATTGAGAATGTGCTTCTGTTTCACCTTATAACACCTTAATAAGCAGCGTGCAATGTCACAGTTTAAAAACCTTTTCACTCACACTATTTTGAATCCACATATACAAAAGCAAAATTTGAACCAGCTCAATATTAGATAAATCTGCAGATATTTTGAGACGTACCAACACAGTTGATTTTAACAACAATTAACATTAACATGTAACACAGATCTGCTGGCCTTCTAGCTACACCCTCACCCTGCCCTGGATGACACTATCATATTCTTCTCCCCTACTCACTCTCCTGCCCCCCTTTCCTGAGTTATGTGCACCAGAAAAAGAATTTGCTAATATCTCCTGAGTATATTCATTACACAAGACTCCCACGTTTTTTCTATTTTATCTCCACTTATTTCCTGCACTAGTCGAGACAATGCTACGCAGCACCGCCTTCCACCCCCTTTCGGAGCTAGGTTCCCACACTCTTCATGTATTCCGTTACTTCTATATTCACAACATAATGGCCATATAAAGGAAAGGAAAGAAAAGAAAAAGCCTACCAGTTTCACTCATACAATCCCTAGGCCCTAAATCTGACTCCCCACTATTCCCTCAGCGTTACCCTTACACCCGTTATCTTCTTTTTAAATTTCCCTCCTTTGAGAATCTCGCAACCAATACTCACGCGTCCGGGTTAATCCAAGAGCCTCCGTTCACGGTCTATCCACAATTGGGGCCGCAACCCAACCAAGCTGTGACCCGCCCTGGCGAACAGTAAGTTATTTGCAATGGGCAGGACCCTTGGAACCTCTCTTTGTGCGCGTACTGGCCAGCTACAGAAGGCGATGATTTTGCTGGGGAGTGTCCCGGATCTCGCTGCACAACACAGGGGTGTCTCTTGGTGCACCCTTAAATCACTTCCCAACGGTCACCAAGTGAAGGCGCTCACTTTCCACATCACCAATAAAACTTAGAATAAAGGACACATCCCAGTAGGGAATGAGACCAAGAGATTGGTTTTGGGAGTCAGCAAAGGTTTATATAAGATTCAGCATCCAGAGAACTCTGCTGCAAACAATAGAGAAACAATACATTTTAAAGGGTTACATAAAGGGAAGACCTTTGAACCCCCACCAGTACAACAGAAAGGTTAGGAAGGTTGTCTGCATGGTCCAAAACTGCAACCTGACAAAGAGTGATCTTGTGTAATTGAGGGGATAATTGAGGCACCTTTCTAGACCAAATTTAGATTTAGACCAAAGATACATCTGTCCTAAATGCAGCCTATCTGAGCTTTCAATCATCTTTTTCCTAGACATAACAATAGCTGCTTTCTTCATTCGTCTATAGACCACCTTATCTATATGTTGTGGTTCTTCCCACAGTCTGGCCTCGTTAAGTTCAAACGAATTTTTTTCACATGTGCCACCCAAAGGATACTTTTGCCACCCTCAAGGTCCAGGAGATGTTCCATGGTATCTAGATATTTTCCCAGCTCTTTAGAACTCCAAAGCTTCACCCAGTATAGTGTTGGAGAGAGATAGGCTTGGTCACCAATTGTGTGTACATCGAGCTCCAGATGTAAAAAAGCATTGGGGGAAGAACAGTGAAGCTGTGAAAATTGTTCCAAAAATGTATTTCCTCCCTGATGAGACTAGTGGTGTTTGTATTGCCCCATAACTCTGAGCCATAGCGGGTGGCAGGGATAGCCTGTTTGATGTAAAGCTCAATAGCTGGCTGAAGAGCCTCTCTCCCATGTCTGTGAAAAAAGATATTGTTGCTCCACCATATTTTGCTAGTGTGGTTCCTGCCTACTCTATCTGGGTGGCGCAGAGGCCATTCTCATCGAACATGGTGCCCAGAAAATCATAACATGTAACGTGTTCCAACAGACAGCCTTCCACCTCGATGTTCAGTCTGCAATGCTTGGTGACTTTAGGTTTTAACACCATGACATTTGCTTTTCCAACATTCAAGCTTAGGGCAAGATCTCCACATTTTTTCATGAACATTTACAAGCAGGTTTTCAGCCCTCTGGGTGTGGTAGCTAACAGGACTGCATCATCTGCCTAGAGGAGAGCAGGGTATCTATACTGTCCCATCAAATTTTGTTTTTTTTGAGGGGGGGTTCCACCCACCAAACATCCCCTCCACCCCTATTTTTAACTATCCCGACCCCCCACCTCTTATCTAAACTTTTCCACCCCCCCAAAAAAAATGTATGACATTTTTAATAATTGTATTAATATTTTAAAGGCAGTCGTAATACTGCCTGAGGATGAAACAACGGTATACACTCTAGAGACTGCATCAAATCAGTTCTCAGGTCCACAAATATTGCGTGTAGATTCATGAGCTTGAGCACGGTGTACTTCTTGAACAATACAAATAATATGAAACTTTGCTCTACCATGCTTTTAGAAGCCAGCCTATTGTTCTCATCTACCAACGCTTGGAGGTGGAACAGCATTATCTTTGCAAAAATCTTCCCAGCTGAGCCCAGGAGCGAGATAGGTCTATAATTCTCTGGTGTGCCCCTGTCGCCCTTATTGTACAGAGGGACTATGACTGCTTCCGGCCAAGTGCAGGGTACTGTGTTAAGTTTGATGACTGCATTAAACATTTTACACAACACAGAGCCCCATATATCTACCTAATTTTTATTCAAATCTGCTGGAGCGCTATTTGGGCCTGAGGCCTTTTCTCTCTTTTGAGTATTTATTGATTTTGTGACTTCAATAAGGCTAAGATGAAATGTGTTCTTCTGTAAAAGCCCTTCAGTGTTATAAGTGTCCGGCATACCTCTATCTATGTAGTCACCGTCGGGATTGCAGTAAAGATTTGAAAAGTGGTTCTCCCAAGCTCCTGCAGAGATACAAAATTGTTAGGGTGTTTCCCGTTTACATCCTCCTCGGAGATCAACTTCCAGTAAGCTCCTGAATCACTTTCTTCATGCGCTTTGCTAAGCTGCTTCCATCTAGAAGTGGCATAGGCCTCCTTTTTCAGTGCAACTGTCTTTTTATAGCGTTGTTTATGGGATCAGAGAAGGGCCCTATCCACACCTGTTCCCTCTGTTAAATTAGCCATTATCTGGCTTTTTGCTCCACAACATTCTTCGTCATACCATCTGGCTTTGTTTAATACATTTTTCTGGACCCTCTGGGTCTTACTGGTAATGCATGGGAGCAGATTTTCAATAAGCCGACCATACTGTTAGAACCTTCTTTTCTGAGGCTTCTTCTCTGCAGATTTCAGTGATATTATGCAAGATAGCATTGTATATTAGCGGTTTCAAATCTTGGTCCGAGATCATGACCTACTTTACCGTTTTTACGGGCATGATCGTTTACCACTATCTAAGAGTGGGGCACAGCGGTTGGGATGGGTGCTTAATCTAAGTGGACACATATCGGTTTATGGTCACTGTCCACTTTGATTAGCACCTCAAAATGACTTGCTCTTCTCCAATCCTTTTCTGATACTAGAATATGGTCTATTATGGTTCTTCCAGTTGGGCGCGTAAAGGTCAAATTGGCTGGTTGGTATTTCTTGAAATGTCCACTGCATGCCCTTAGCCCCAGACTATACATAATACAAGGTGTGTTGATGGCTTGTGTGTGTACCCTCCTTGGTGTAGAGGAGCAGCTGCATGCCTCTGCAAGAAATCCCGCTCCCCTACCTCCTGTATGTTGGAAGCCTGAGATTGTGCCATGCTTGACACCAGCAGTTGTGACCATCCCACGGTCAATATTCGAAAGAAGGTACACTCTGAGAAAAATGTATCAAATGTATTCCCAAAGAGACGATTATCTGAGGGAGAAACTCCAAGAAGGAATATGTAAATGGTAAATGAAAAAAAGAGGAGCAGGTGGCGTCAGAAAAGACGAGTGTGACGCCCTGAGAATACTGGCTGAAGAGAATGTATGGACCTTATAGAAACTGATGAAGAATTGAGCAAACTTTCATTTGTGAGAAGAAGATTGCATGTGTTTGACGCACTGCAGAAAATGCAAGCCGTTCAATAACTGTACAGATGCAGCAACGCAAGTAGATTAAGTAATCTTAGAAGCTGTCTATATGTAGTGAATACACTGCAGGCGGAAGTGACAACATATAGAAACTGAACTTCGGTGTCATGAATTTAGTAAGCTCGGACCCATGGAGAGGATGGGCCAAGAACTGTGTCGCAGCAAGAATTAGCTGAGATAGTGGATACGAATAGCGAGGCTGTCTGGCCTGGTACCAAAGCTGAGGCAGCCAAGGCCGGTTATCTATTTTCAAAGGCAGTGAACGTGAGAAGCTGAATCATCCCTTGGTAATGTGCAAAGAAAGAACACCAAAGGTACCAAGTTTTATTCATTTAAGACATTTAAATGCCGAAAAATGGTCCAAATCGTGGTCTCCTGTCAAGTGAGCCAAGGATAGAAATAGAGTTGAGCTTGGAGTTTGAGAACAATGATAGTGCATGCCCACACTCCCTTATATTCGCAGAGACAAGAATACTCTGAAAGGCCAAGTTTAAAGACAAACTTCATGGCAGAAGGCATGGGTGAGGAGAGACGATGGGCTAATTGGGTGGAGATGTAAAGTCAAGTCTACCTCCTTGCACCTTGGACTGAGCTTACGTGCTGCTAAGTGAACCGAATGTTCCAGGCATGGCACAAGCATGCCAACCAATTATAGAAGGCCATATAATGAAAGGCCTTATAGTTTGAGAGCCAATGATATACTGTATACTTAATATTGTTGAAGGTGACATGTTTAGAGGTTGTCCACCTAACACTAGATATCCAATCACAATCCCTATCTTATAGAAAGTATACTTAGATGTTCAAACCAACTCAGGAAGATGGCAAAGTTTACTGTTTTAATATGAATTGTCTAAAACAGGGAGTTACAACCGACATCAACAAACGTATGCTCGAGTTCTCAATACAATTTACATAGAAACACCTTTATATACAAAAAATGTGTAATAAGTGATATCATGACATCATACTATGTGGCAAATGAGAAAAACCTATGAGTGGTTGTGATAGGCTCATGGGAAACATCTAAGTTTACTTTCTATAATGGGTGGGATTGTGATTGGATATCTACTGTCGGGTGTACGACTTATGCCTGCCGCTAAAACGTGTAATCTTCAACAATATTAAGTAAACAGTATATCATTGGCTTTTTAACTATAAGGCCCTTTGTTATACACACTCCATAATTGGTTGGCACGCTTGTGCCATATCTGGAACATTCGCTTCACTTAGCAGAACATAAGCTCAGACCCAGGTGCCAGGTGGTGGACTTGACTTTACCTCCCCACCCAAATAACCCAACGTCTCTCATCACCCATACCTTTGCCATGAAGTTTTCTTTGAACTTGGCCTTGCAGAGTATTCTTGTCTCTGGGAATATAACGAAGTGCGAGCACACACTATAGTTGTTCTCAAACACCAAGCTCAACCCTATTTATATCCTTGGCTCACGGGACAGGAGACCACGATTTGGACAATATTTTGGCATTTAAATGTCTTAAATTAATAAAACTTGGCATGCTTGATGTTCTTTCTTTGCACCTTAACAAGGGATGATTCAGCTTCTCACGTTCACTGCCTTTGAGAATAGATAACCAGCCTGTCATGATGCCTACCCCCAGGCATCCGGACCAAGCCCATCAGCCCCGGGAGCAGGCATCTAGACATTTAGTAAAACCTCAGCAGCCCCGACGAGGGGCTATCTGGGTTCAGTCCTGGCGCCTTAGGCGCCAGGCTAATAGTAGAAATCAGTCCTGGCGCCTAAGGCGCCAGGCTCATAGTCATTACTTACCGCAGGCAGACCATGCTGCAAATGACTCCAATCCAACATGAAGCCTGAAAAGGACTATTTTTCTACAGGGACTATTTTTTACTCGGGTGTGGTTCTAGGGACTTCTTACCTGGGACTACTTTTGAGGCTATTTAAACCACACCTGACCAGCAACACACGCTTCACGTTATTCTGCATCCAGCAGCGTAACGCTCACCGTGCCTGCAGCCTGCATCCAGTCTTCTGCCACGCCCGCCTCGAATCCGGAGCTCCTAAAACAAAGAGGAAAGAAAGGGACAAGGTTAGAAAACAAACTTATTTCTATTCCACACCTGATTCTGGATCCATCTTGTCTCCGGACCTGTAAAGAACATAATTTCTGCACACGCCGCACCTCCAGCTGCAGCGCCGCGCCATACTCACCAGTCTTCGCAGCATCCTTCGGGTTGGCGCTGCCTCCATCATTTCTTTGCCGAACTTCGGCACATAGGAGACAAAAGAAAACCACAAGGTGAGCCGAGGGAACCAACAAATATAATTCTTACCACCACAGACTTACCTGATTTACCACCGGAGGCTTCCTTTTGTGACTCTCCATATTTTCATGTGCTGCATCTGTAAAGAGAGACAAAACAACACGTTTTCCACGTGCAACATTTACCTGACAGCGCCGGGTAATACAGACTCTTACCTGAGCGCGACCAGCTTCCACAAGAGCATCTTTTCACGAGCCAGCTGCAAGGCAAGAAAGGAAGGGGGGAACAAGAGTGAACATCGGACATATTGAACTCTATGAACTTAATACTTACTGGTCCTCACCAGGAACCTCAGAGTCAATACTCTCCGGAACTCTCCCGAGCCTTCAAACCAGTGAAGTAACTGGAATCGACGTGCCCCTGCAAATCCACGCAGGATGGAGAGCTCATCTTTCAAGAATATAAGGTGAGATTGCTGTGAGGGCATTTCGGAGGTGCTTAGTTTGGGAGGACTGTGGGGGTGCCATCACTTGAATCCACAAGTGGCTAAATCCATCTCTCCACTTGCAGGAGAATATTTCTATGGGCTAAGCAGACAAGATTAGGAGGGCAGATCCAGTCAGTCATCGCTGCACTACACATCACGTGGGTGGATACCGCAGCTGTCCGGGTCCGACCAACGCCCCTGTGGGAGCCAGGTGAGCGTAACACAGCCTTGGCTGCCTCAGCTTTGGTAACAGGCTAGACAGCCTCACTATCCGTATCCACGATCTCAGCTAATTCTTGCTTCAACACAGTTCTTGGCCGTTCCTCTCCATGGGTCCGGGTTTACTAAATCATGACACTTATGTCCAGCTTCTATACGATGGTGGCTCTGCCTGCAGTCTATTCACTACATATTGCCAGCTTCTAAGTTTATTAAATCTACTTGTATTGCTGCATCTGTACATTTATCCAACGGATTGCATTTTCTGCAGTGCGTCACACAAGTGCACTCTTCTTCTCGCATATGAAAGTTCAATCGAGTCTTAACTTTGTCATTAGTTTCTATAAGGTCCATACACTCTCTTCAGCCAATATTCTCAGGGCGTCACATTCAACTTTTGTGACGTCATCAGCTCCTATTTCACTCGTATTCATATTCCTCCCTCAGATTATTGTCTCTTCTGGAACACATTTGATAAGGTTTTCGCAGAGGGTACCTTCTTTTGAATATTCGCTGTGGAATGGTCAGAACTGCTGGTGGCAAGCATCGCACAATCTCAGGCTTCCAACATACAGGAGGCAGGGGGGTGGGATTTCCTTCAAGTGCATGCAGCTGCTCCTTTACTTTACATCCTCTGGTCGAGTCATCGACCACCTCTTCAATGGCCTCCACATCTTGATATTTTCTCTTGAAGAAGTGCTTCTTTGGAGTCCAAATCTTCATCACCCCATCAGGGTGCCGGCTGATTTAACATGTTCATCCACACTCCAGGTCATATAGCTGCACGGTCCATTCAGATTACAATAGACCCATCATCCCATATAGTTCTTATGATTCTTTGGATACAAGATCTTCGTCCCTTCAGGTGCTACGATTCTGGTAGTGTTGATTGTCTGCAGAAGTCCCCATCTTGTAATTTGCAATCATTTAGCATTGGCAATCATCTGGATCCCAGGCATGAATATAGTCATAAATATTGAAGCAGTCTTGCTGAACAACCTGTGCTCATAAGGAATAGAGTCATACGCTTTTATTGATTTGGCTGAGAAGTAATTCCCTCTTCTGGTTCAATTGAGAAATTCAAGCGATCTTCTCCTTTTCAAATGGGCATCCACCTTTGGAAATTCTCCAATGTTCAGGTCACTCTGACAAATCACTAATGCTCGAAGATGGATAAGCACCAAGGAACACATTCCTTCCCAATCTTTGGGCAGCTTCATGTAGGACCTAGGCCCTCAAGCCCATTATTGATCCATCAGACCAGCTGTCCCTGCTCCCATCTTGGAAAGGTCAACTGTAGTTTTGCAGCCTTTGATGTTTCCCACATGATTCTTTACTTCTCTTTGGAAACACAATGTGGCATTCACCAATTGGATCACAACCATTGGACCGGATTCCTCTTGTACCCATGTCAGTAGTTTGGCATGCTTAGCCCATGACTTCAAATACCCATTGTTCACTCTCTGTACTTCTTGTACATATGCTGGCTACAGTAGATGAGCTGCACAGGACATCAGTCCTTCTTCCCATTCTTTCTTGGATTTCACTCGACCATAGGCTAAGACTCGAGTTTGTTCCCAAAATCCAGGCCATCCAGCTACTTCTGTTCGATCAGGGCAGTTCATTCTCTTCATCTCTTCAATGATCCCCTCTTCCTGTCCTGCTGCAGGATACACAAGCATCTTGCTCTTCCATTCAAGTTCCTTTTCTATCTCTGCAGTTTTGATATAATCATCCTGGTATGGAAACAACCATTTCGATCTCCATCGCAAAGTGGCACAACTACCTTGAAATTGTCATACATACTGCAAGATGAACGAGACATCTGGCATCGTGTTCTGGAACTTCACTGGAAATTAAAGTTTTCACTGTATTCATGGCATAGGGTATGAGAGCACAGCAACTCTCCTTAGACTTTCTCTCTCTCACCTTTCTCATGTGCTGATATCAAATTGTATTACCCAAGTATGCTGCATTATATAGATAAGTATTTATCCTCTCATTACCTTCCTCTGTATTTCTCTTATGTCTCACAATTGTAAAGGTTTTATAATACTTATGAAGCAAATCAAAAACAGTTCTCTCAGTGGGTGGAACCATAGAAGCCTTTGCCTCAGTGGAAGTAAGCAAATCAAAAGCAGTTCCCATAGTGGGGGACCATAGTGGCCTCTACCTCAGTGGAAGTACTAGTATAATAGAGACTGTGAAAGAGGACAAACAGAAAGACAAAGGGCCTCATTATGACCCTGGAGGTAACCATGGCGCTATTAGCGCCATGGTTGCCTCCAAAACCTTACCGATTCCACCATGGTGAATGGAGCAATTACCGCCCCATTCCAAGGTTGGTGGGGGCGGTAATTCCCCATTCACCATGGCCCTTCCCCATTCCCATTGGGATTGGGGAAGGTGGTAATAATGGTACGGCAAGTTGCGTTACCAATATTACCTCTAAAGTCCCTTTGCGGGTCCCATCCTTAACGGCTGGTTTTACCAGCCGTTAAGGGAGGACCCGCAAAGGGAACTCGGAATAGGGTGGTAAGGGATTACCAGAACCGGTGCCCTTACCGGTATCGTTAATCCCTTACCACCCGGGTCGTAATGAGGCCCAAAGAATGTAATTGTGCAGGCATATAATATGCATCAAAACATTGGCATCCCCCTTTTGCGCCATCCTGGTACTCATGGCCCTTGTTCATTCTCTGGAACCATGGCAGCTTCGAAATTTCTCATTTTTAATACAATCCTCAAATTACTTTATACTTGTAACTGTAACATTTGCTCAATAATTTTTAGGATCCTGTAAAAAAGTGCAAATATCAACATCTCTTATGACAAGAACAGGATAAGCTTAAAGTATAAATATAAAAACAGCAAGCACAGTTTCATCAGTTATGTCAGTTATGTCAGTCAATCTGAACCCTTCCTCGAGAGCTATTACTGTTCTCTATGGTCTACCCTCATCATCTACTCCTTCGAGCATTGCCATTTCCCTTCGAACTATGGCTACTTCTAATTCGATAGGGATAGTCTGTCCCCCCTCTTCATCCATAGGTATTTGTGGTCTAAACAAAAAATCATCAGGTATCCTCACAATCGTTCCCACTAAGCCAGATAGCCATGCCAGTAGGATGCTCACCCCAAATAGAAAAATCTCTGGATCTACTGGAATGCCTCGCAGAAACACTTGCCCTGTGGCTGCCAGTAGAAATTTGCCCACATTTAAATAGTGTATTCCTGGAGTGGAGCACACTATTCCTTGATCAGTGAAAATGAAATTGTCATGATAAGTTTCATCATTAAATCTCTTCCTAAAATGTAAACTGGTGTCTGTCGTGAACATAACAAAGGAACAGACATGTCACACTCTCCTGTAGAGACTCGTAATTCAAAAGTTAAAGGAACTCAACTCTTAGCTCCAGAGAACCCTTGAGCATTCATGGAAATTCCTGTCATTGGATATTTTCCCTCTCGTAGACATGAACAATTAGCTCGAGTGGCTACTATAAACAAGTCCAACATACTGTGGGTGCTTGTCTGACAAGTCCCCCTTGGTTAAATCCTCCCAGGTTACCCTGATTCTCATTCTGTGCCTTTTGAAACCCACCTTGATTATTTTGGAATCCACATCCTCTTCCTCTATAGCCCATACCTCTGCCTTGTGGCACAAACCTGTATCCACCTTGATCCATCAGGCACTGATTACTCACCTACGATGCACCCATTGCTTCCTGCATTCCCAGTCCTTGTCTGCTTGTCATTACCACCCCTTCTATGGCAAATTTTGACAACTTTTTGTTTATCTTCCTCGATTTTCCTAGTCTCATCATTCTTCCTATTTTTATCTTGCAATAGCTGACAGTGATGCGCTATCATCAACTGTATCTCAGCCCATGGCTTAGCTTCCATCCCCACTTGTTTCTTCATTTTTCATTGTACTGGTTCAGGCTACCCCTGAAAGAAAATGTGGTAAAATAATGCTACTGTTTTTTCCCACGGCTCGCGGATTTCAGGTTGCCTGAATGTACTGAATGTAAGCAAGAAGGTCTTCATCTTCCTTCATCTTACATGTCATAATTGCATCCATATCTGATATATGGGCGTACTATACCCTGAGAGCCCTCCATATTTCTGCTCTGCAATTATTAAACAGTGCTCTGTCATGCACTGCGTTTGTGCTGTCACACTTGAATAACCTGCTCTCCTCCAAATTCCACCAGCCCTTTCCCCAAGAATAGCTACCAGGAGACCATTAATGTCCCCGATGGCCAGTGTATTTCCTCCTGTCATTTTTTCTAATTCATATATCTATTTCCCAGCACCCGAAGTCAAACTCTGGAGCTAACACCTTAAATTATCTTTGTCCATCTGCGGCCATGGTATGTACTGTGGCCTTGCTTGCACTTTTTCCAATAAGGCAAATTGTGTAAACCCCAACCCACAGTCAGTTCCCATCATTAGTCTATCCATGGCAGGGACGATCGTCCCTGTCCATCTCCTCATCAGTAGTGATCTTAACCTGCTCACATATGGCGGCGACTCTCCCTTCTCACTAAATGATCGTCCTTGGGGACACTTTGGATATGCTATGGGATCTGGCGTCCTGTCCTTATGTTGTTCCAGATCCCACCATTTTACTTCTTTTTCCATTTGCAGGCATCCTTTAGGAGCGCATTCGCACCCCCCTTCAACCCTAAATCTGGATTTTCTTTCCTCGCCTGACATATCTTGTCCCCAACTAGTATGACCATCATCCCCTTCACCTTTGTCTAAGGTCAGCCTTCTTAAAGACAATGCCCTACATTCATCACTGAACAGAATTACCTTCTCTCTTTGCGATCAAGGCATTAGGGATCGATCATCGTTCTCTCAAGTTTCATGCTCAACATTTCGCCTCAACTGTTGACAGGCCTTATCGATCCTCTATCTGATGCTTTCCAGATCAAGTCTTTCCTTATTTAAAGCAACTCTAGATGCCCCTGGCATTACTTCCTTTATCGGAAGAAACTCTTCAGGTCTATCCCATTGTATTTCTTGGCTTCGCCCTACTGGTTCCTTACGAATAAGACTAGTATCAAGACCCCACTGTCTTCGTCTCCATTCTTTTTCCTCATCTAGTTCTCTTTTCTTTCTCGCATCCCTTCTAATTCTTTCTTTCTCTTGCCTTTGTTCTACACTCCTTACCCCTTACCCCTTCCCTTCTTTCCTCGTCTTCCCTTTGTCTCTGTATTCTTTTCTCCCTCAATTTTTGCGCTTCCTCCTCTACTTTCTTCCTTTCCCTTGTATCCCTATCTTTTATTTCTCTCTGTCTATTGTCATACTTTCTTTGCTCTTCTGCTGTTCTTCTTTCTTCTCTTGCTCCTCCTGATACATCTGTTCTCATTGCTCCGTGTTCTTCTCTTTCTGCTCATCTTCTTTCAATCTCTTCTCTTGTACTTTATCTCTTCTTTCTTGCTCACCCTTATCTTCTCTCTGCCTAACTTTGTCGATGCTTTTCCCATCGATTTTAAGTAATATCTGTGCACAAGTGCTTTCTCGTCAGCTTTATCCTTCTCTCATTTCCATCTCTTAATTTCCCTGTCTATTTCTGTCGGCATATTTGACCACCCAATCTTTTCTTCTTAGTCTTGATTGATCTTACAGATCTCTTCTTTTCTCTTATTCTCTTCTGGACTATCATCGCTACTATAAGCAGGCGGTTTGTATATTGGATTACTATACCCTGTCACCGCTTTCAATTCATTTAAAAGGTATAATAACCCTTTTTCTTCTGTACTATCGTGTTTTACTTCAGGTGAGGTAAGGAGAGCTGAGGGCTCAACACCTTCCTCCTTACACTGACTAAGCATCCACTCTGTGGCGGATGCTCTCTCTCTTCCTTATACATTTTCCAGAGCTCTAGAATTGCTAACCTTTCCTCTAATTTCTTCCCTGTGTAGACAGCGTGCAAGTATGTGGTCATGTGTTGCAATACCACTTTTGACAGTGAGTTGGTTTAATTATTTTGTGTCAGAGTCATTCTGTATTCCCATCCATTGCATGCACTATACCCAAAGCGACTTAGGCTCATTGGTTTCTAAGCGACCAAGACAGGGACATCCCAGGCACTATCCTCGTCCTCCCACAGTCCATCCAATTCTGGGACGGGCTCCATCTGTAGGTTAAGATCACCTCTCACCAAAATAGATGCCATTTGTTGGCCATTCCACCCATATTGGATTATCAAGTCATGAAGATTCCCAACAGTGTCTAGCCCAGTTCTTAGAGTAGGCCTGTTATATAAGTTAAACAGAAGAATAATGTTTCCCCCAGGAGTCCGCACAACCAGATGTTGTAAGTCTGGAGTGCTGGTGACTTTGACAGATAGTTCCCAGTTTAAAGACGTGTCTAGCCAGATGATTAACCCACAACTCAATCTTTCTTTGGGCCCTTTCCTTGCAAAGGTATCAAAGGATTGATAACCCTACAAGGCGAATGTCTCAGTTGCCCAAGTTTCCTTGAATAATATTAAATGAAAACCCCTAATAAAATCAACCCACTCAGGGTCACCTAGATGCTTTGCAATGCCTGCAATGTTCCAGGAAATAATTTTTCAAGGAAAGTCTCTTACCGAGCATTCTCTTCCTTCCCTCAGTCAGTCAAATGCTTCCAGATGCCCTGCCTCATTAGATCTGGTCTCTCTAACTGTTCTCAATCCCCTTTTGATATCAACTGGGAAAATATGTGCTGTTCTAGGGGAGCTTGACCAGTCATTAAACTGTGCTTATTGGGATTTCCAATAATGCTTTTGTTTGGGGCATGTGGACTGAGCCTAATTTCAGAACCAACTGGGGGTATATGTGGTACCAATGGTCAAAAGGCCATCCACCAAATCCCAAGTTTGGAGAAAGATTTAAATAGAATGAAAAGGGTTGCTAGGCAGATGGACTTGTTTGCACATTACAATATCGTACCTTATTATCGAAACACAGCCCTTCATATATCTTATCCAATGCGTACATTTGTTCTTTAATGATTCCTGTTTTTTATGGGAGTCCCGGCCCAGCTTTGGACATTGAATATTGTAAAGTTTGGATAATTACTATTGCACATTTTAATTCTTTTGCAGGATTTATTGTGATCCAGAAAACGTTTGGCCATTAAATATCCCCTTTGTTGTGCAGGGGGAGAAAGGCTGTTGCATGGCCGGACATCCACTGTGGAATTTAAGTGGGGCCGAATTAGTACTAGTTACTGAGGGTCTTAGAGCTGGCGGGCAGACTGTGAATGACTTCTGATAACCAATGATGCAGCCCAATTATATGTTACACTGGGTTGCTGATATGGTGGAATGTTTCTTCTTTTCTACTTGGGGGACAGGATGTTAAATTGGTTACTAATCCTGGGCCCACACTCTCTTTTCCCCGTATGACGTCCCCCACATTATTGTCATTGACAGAGGGTTTGGGGGTATGTTTTCCCAGGAAGATTGGTATTGAAAGACTAGGCAGCAACACTTTCTTTTATCAATTTAATTTCACTGAAATGTTAGAGTAGGGTTTTCTCAATTTTGTTTACAATTACACTTTTGTTGTAATTGAGAAACTCTTTTGGGTCAGGCACCACCATATATCAACTTTCCAGAGATATAATGTTCAGTGCCAGTTTTTTTTTTTTTAAGTCCATGGCAATTTTCAGAGAATGTGTGCCGCGCTTACTATGTGCACAGGTGGCTTTGATACGCTTGCTGCTCTGCTTTTTTACCATGTTCCTCATGGAGGGCTTTGCTGTCTCCCTCTGCTTCTATTTGCTATACCCACATTGTCAAGTGTGGCATACCAGTTGTGCAGGGTCATTGAGGAATCTATTGTAATAACCTCTTGGATGTGTTCATCTTGTCCCGCCCACCCCCTCACCTCCTCTGTCCCTGCTCAGACATTAAGGGGCCATATATAGGGCCTCATTCCGAGTGCGGCGGTAAGGGGTTAACAGAACCGGTAAGAATGCCGGTGCCGTTAACCCCCTACCGCTGCATTCCGAGGTCCCTTAGCGGGTCCCACTAAGGTCGGCTGGTTTTACCAGCCGCCCGTAGCAGGAGCCGCTAAGGGACCAAGGAGCTAATAACGGGCCCGCTATTTGTGGGCCCGTTATTATCTCCTTCCCCATTCCCATTGAGCCCTATGGGGGCTCGAATGGGAATGGGGAATGGTTTTCGGAATGGGGACTTCCCGGGACCGCAAAGGTCGGAATGTCCCGGTAAGTCCCCATTCCGACACCACAGACCCGAACACGGGTTTGGAGGCAGCCATGGTGCAATTAGCACCATGGCTATCTCCAAACTCGTAATGACCCCCAATTGTCTTTAACAGGACTTCCAGTCTGAAGTGAGCGGTTTGCAAACCTATATATTTCCACTGTATTTGCCATACGTACAGTCTATACTTCCTCCCCACTTCCACCATTAATTGGCAAGATGTAATTTGTATCCCCATCCTGCCCCAGTCTTTCTGTCAACTTCAAATTTAGAGAGGGGATAACTTTGACGATCTCAGGATAAGTGAAAGAGTGTGTTGGTGGGCGGTTTCTCTACTGGGACAGGAAACATGAATAAGATCCTACTCCAAATCACACAATTAGAGGTCATTGGAAGGTTTTGGTTAGTTTTGGTTTCTCTATCTCTTGCAGAAGCCTCTTTATTTCAGAAATTAGAAAATTTATTTTATCGTCTGGAACATTTTATATATTTTCTTTCCTCTGTCATTTAGGCAGGTGTCACAGCCTTTCTTTTAGGCATTTCTTTACTTTACTTTCCCGCCAATACTACATGAGCGGAAAAAGAAAAAAGAACTACTATACAAAAGAACAAACAAAGCAAACTACAATCACTGTACACGCGTTTACACTATGTACACTTTTGTAAAATATGTAGAAGTACAAATTCTATAAAAATTCTGCACCACTAAAGTTACAAAAGTATTAAAAGAGAATACTAAAACACTAGGCTGCTAAAATTCCTTTTTCCACTGCTCTTTACCCACTGACCACCGCCTAATACCCACGACCCAGAATGCAGGGTTGGGAAAAAACACAATAATACACCAGAATTTCAATGCACCCCAAATCTAGAAAACCAGCTCATATAAGAGGCAGTCTTGTTACTGTAGCTGCTTTATAGAGAAATGTAATGTCCAAAGATTGGTAAAGAAACAAGAGTCACCTTTTGTGTGCCACATTTTTCCACATTGTTCCCCTGGGGCTGTCACATGCCTATGTTCCCTCTTAACCATTTGCCATCATATTCATGTGTCCTTGTGGCTCACCGGGCTATCACTTGCTGATCTCCTGTTCCGGGGAACACTATTCCATTATCATCCAGCGCCCTCCATCAAACATTGAATATTAGGTCTGAGTACTACCAGTCCGCTAGAAATCCAGCTAAATGTAACAATTGTTGCAGGTGGATACACAGAATAAAGGTACCTCCCATATATCATAAGACGCAGGATATTAGCTCCCTGGGACCTGCCTAATCCAAAGACCCTGCAGGCTCAAACACCCATACCCTTTTCCCCTGTGGGCTTCTCCATCGCGGGGGATGGCTGGATTTTTAAAGTTGAAAGGTGGCCGGGGCTTAGCTCCCACTTCAGAATTAATGTCAACATAGAACAGCGAGATAGAAGTGAAATAGCAGGGCTGTAGCAGACACGCCCTGCTGGTGCAAAGAACAGTACCCTTTTCCCCCTCAGAAGACACCAATGCTGCTTCTATAGCCAACTCCCTTAACGCCCTAGGATGTATACAATGTTTAGTGATGCCCTCTCATGCCAAATGCCATATTTTAGTCTGGCATGTAGACCTCAACTGCTGGGCCTCTGTTCTCTCTAGCCTTCCCTGCCTCTGGACAGACCACAATGTCATATTGTTTGCCATTGCTTCCAGCAACCTGCCCACACAATCTGCCCAACTCCTGCTGCCCACCCTTGCCCACAGCTCTTGAACCCTAACCAAAGTACGGATTCTGCCCCTGCTTGTTAAACTACAATCAGCACAACTCCCACACACCAACCCAGTCACCCAAGCTGATCTATACTATAAAATGAGCACTCACACAGTCAACACTATCACCCTCCTTACACCAAACAAACTCACTACTCCCCTAAATTCCTTGTTCAAACCAGACATCCAAGCGCTCTGTTGCGAAAAACGTTAGACTGAGGCCAGATGAAGGAGAACAACTTCTCAAATCCCGCTTCTCCACGTCTGCCAAAGAGTACAAACGGGCTTTTCTACATGCAAAAACGACCACTTATAACACCAGAATTCCCAATGCAAAGTCCAACTCATGTGAGCTCTTTACCATCCTTAGAGTTATGGAATCCACCTCCTCGCCCGTCTTAACCTCACTTAAGATGAAGCCTGGTGCACAAATATCCAAAAGGCTCTCCTAGACAAAATGTCAACTCTTCACAAAAAAATCCAATTAAAACAAATCACCATCAACAAAAAACCTCCCCTCAATGAACTGCCACCTTCCACTCTGCATGACCATCCGCCATTTTGCTTTAACCCTGTCTCCGAAGCAGACATCACTTTCATCCTGAAAGGCCTAGAACCTTCTAGGTGCAAAGGAGTTGCCTATCCTGCCCCAATCATCAATGACTACTCTGATGCCCTCACTCTGTGCATTACAACATTTATCAACTCCTCAACACCACCTGACTGGTTCCCACTAGCCTCAAGGAAGAATTCCGCTGCTCAAAAAACCCACCTTGGACACTTCTATCACTACCAACTACCATTCTATCACCACAGTCACCTTCCTCCTAAGGATCCTGGATCGAGCAGCTTACCTCCAAAAGCAGCAATACCTTGAGTCCAACTGCATCCTTGGAATCTGCCAATCAGTTTTCCGCCCTGGTCATGACACAAAATAGGCTTTGCTTGATCTAAAAAACAACTAGATGGGTTAAAAGTCACAGGAAAGCCTGAACTTCCATTACTCCTAGACCTCTCGGCAGCTTTTGTCCTGGTAGACCACAAGATCCTCTGCCAGCATCACACTTCTGTGGCTAGCTTCTGGTCTGAAACTACCAGCTGGATCACTTCCATTCTGGCTGACAGAACCATTAGAGTCTTCACGTAAAATGCATGTGCCCCTCTGTCGTCAATTTCCTGCAGGATACCTCAAGGTTCCTGTGTCTTCTCTATCCTCTACAACATTTTCACTAAACCGCAATTCGACCTTCTGGAAACACATGGTATCTATCATCTATCAACAACTACGCTGATGACACTCAAATCCCCCTTCGCATCTCAGGTGATTACTCAGCCAACTTTACACGCTGTGTACCAATCTATCCAGGCCTGGATGGATTCTCATCTACTCTGCCTATATTAGGAAAAAACAGAAATTCTACTCATGTGATCTCCAGCTGTGCTCAATAACCTAAACCACCTATACTGCTCTTTCTCGGTTGATGGCATCTTGATCCCTGTCTTCAAAGTATTGAAGACTCTGGGAGTTCACCTTGATGCCTCCCTCTACTTATCTCTTCAAGTCAATGCTATTGCAACCTCAGCTGCCCACACCACCAAATGTATGAACGACTGCAGACATTTCTTATCCACCGACAGCTGCTTCACCATCTCCCAAGTTGTCATTCGTTCCAGACTAGACTATTGCAATACACTATTTGCAGACACCACAATGTGTCATCCAGAATAACGCACTGCAAGCTGCCCTAAACATTACCAGGCTTGAGCACATCTCAGCTGTGAGAAGAGATGTTCATTGGCTCCCAGTGCATGTATCACCTTTAAAATTCTGTCGATCAACCACAGGTGCCTCTGAAACTCTGCCCCCCCACACACTTTTCACAGACATTCTCAAAAGCCCAGTCAACGAGACTGACCTGTTCAGCTTCTACGCATTATCTCATCACACCTACATTCAGACAGGCCATAGTCAGTGGATCTAGCATCCCAGTAATTGCAGAAAAACCTTGCAATTAACTACCACAGGCCCTGTGATCTTACCGGTCCTTCCACAAACATCTGAAAACCTGTCCCTTCACCTAGGGGCGCCTGCAATGCCTTCTCAGCTTAACACTATCTGACTACAGGATATATGAATGACTGCCTTGTAACCTGTACTGCAACCAGCACCTTGATGCCCATGGGTTTAGAGTGATTAACAAATGTAAATAAATAAATACATAAATAAATACATAAACAAAAACATATAGAGATCAATAATATTCTTCATCTTAATGTAACAAATGGTTATTTATAGTGTATTAAACTTAAATGTGAGAAATACTATTCAAATGACAAATACTTTGAGAGGTTACCAAGATCTGCCAAGGCAGAAGCTAGACAGACAATGGCCCTCATTACGACCCTGGCGGAAAGTGACTGACCGGACCGCCACAGCGTAAATAGCGTTTCCGCCATTGCACGAAGGAGCAAAGTGCGGCCCATTCCGACCCATCGGGCACGAGCACCACGGCATGGCGGAAGTGCAAAGTCCGCGATGGTGGAAATGACCCCAAAACGGCCCACACCGCCGCCGTACGGCGCCCTAGGTGCAATACCGCCACCCATCACAGCGGACACCGCAGTGTGCGCCTACCGGAAAGTACGGTGACCGTAAATATACGGAAACGGAAGTAAAAACATGGGCCCGGAACGGGAAACATCCCGCCGTACACCTATAAAACCACTAAAACCACACAACCACTAAAAACACTACCCTGAGACACACCCCAACCCGTCATCCACCCTAGCGAAACCAAGAAAAATGGGAAAAGTAGCGAAGAAAGCGTGCGACCGCAAGCGGCAGGTCCACTTCTCCCGTGAGGAACTCACCGTGCTAACAGAGACCCTCCAGGAGAATGCTGCCGTCGTCTTCTCCACGCAAATGACCAGGACGGCACTTGCAAACAAGAAGGCCATATGGGCTCTGGTGGCACAGCGGGTAAGTGCGGTGGGGACCGCACCCCGCACCCCACAGCAATGCCGAAAGCGATGGGACGACCTGCGGATACGCGTCCGCAGCATACTCTCTGCCAACCGCAACATTGCCACAGCCACCGGGGGAGGTCCTGAATCACCCATCAAGTTGACCCCCTGGGAAGAAATCTGTGCCTCCACCATCGGAATGGAGAGCATAGAGGGAGTCGGAGGGATGGAGAAAGGAGTGCAGACATCCGAAGATTCAGGTAGGTGGGCCAGATAAAACAATGCCAAATCCACAAAGTCCATCCATGTGAAGTACCATGTGTCCACATAGTGCAACAGAAACACATGTCCAGGAGAACGTCCACACACATCGGCCTGATAGCGCACGTTAAAACCCACAATAAATACATAAATAATTAAAAACCCCTAAAACACGCACTACACGTGCAGCAGGCACACCCTAACTGCAGGCTGCCAAACAACTGCACCCTCACTCCACACACAAATGAAAGCACCTCCAAGGCCCCGACCCAAATCACCCTCAGGTACCACCCCAATGCATGTGATACAATGCCATTCCAATTCCCACAGACCCATCAATAACCCTCGCCCTCCTTTACTCCACCACAGGGTCCGATCCAAACGACGAGCATCAGGACACCCCTACCAGCACACCTGCAAAGAGGGCCAAGACCAACGGCCAAAGACCCTCCACCTCAGCTGCACGCATCAAGACACGGCAGCAGCACAAATCAGGTGGCAGCACAGAGAAGGGAACATCAACAGGCACCCCAGCAGCCAGCATGCCCACACCACCACCACCACAGGTCCCCCCAACGGATGCCACAGAAGGCACTGCCTCTGGTGGCAGCAGCACCATAGGTGACACCCCATTGATGGCAGCATGCTCCGACACAGAAGACGGGGATGTCGAAGTCAGATCCATCCATGACCTGTCCCAATCCCCCTGTCTGTCCCATCCCGTACAACATTTTTTTTTTTTTTTTTTTGAAAAATTTTTATTGGTTTTTCAAAACATATAACAAACAGTGCGTGGTATGGCGGTGTAATATGTGTAACACCCACACAAAAAAAAAAAAAAAAAAAAAAAAACCCCCAACAACCTCAACAATCCCTCCCCACCCGTTCCGCCCCCCTCCCCCCGAGACCACAGGTCAGTCCCCAATCATTCAATATGCTCATGTGTCGAGCAGGGACTACCAGGACTGTTTGGAGTGCTGGCCGATGTCGCTGAACGGAGGAGCGGCTCAGTCAGTTCTACCCAGCGGAGAAGATCTGCACTGGAGTCAAGTTTTTGTACCTGGATGGCCATTTCCCAAGCCGCCGTCTCCGCGGCGACCCATCTCTTGAGATCGTACCACCAAAGGGCCTCACCAGGTCCTCGTGCGCTCTTCCAGCTCATGGCTATGCGCCTTTTCGCCGTTATGTAAATCAAGTCCAGGAGTCTATTTAGGGGCTTGTTCTTGGTGCTTCGCTTGTAAGCCCCCAGTATGCAAGCTGCTGGTTCGTGAATTTCGACTTCTATCCCGGCCAGCGCCACCCTATCTCGTACCTGGGTCCAGAACCTCAGGACCATGGGGCAGCTCCAGAACATATGGGTCATTCCTGCTTGTGGCGCATGGCACTTGGGGCATGATTGTGGCGAGGCCCCCTTGAACTTAGATATGGCGTCAGGTGTGAGGTAGGCTCGGTTCGTGATGTATAGCTGTATTAATTGGAGGCGTGCATTTCTGGAGGTCTTTTTGTGGTAGTGGGTAATCTTTTCCCATGCGTTGTCCTCGAATACAAGGCCCATTTCGCTCTCCCATCTCTTTTTGCATTTCAGTTCATTCGTTGTTGTTGCCTGTAACAGGGCCTCGTATATTCTGGAGGTTTCGTGGCCTCCCTCGGCTGTGTCCAGCAAGGTTTCGATGGTTTCATTCTCTGTAAATCGATTGTCTGCCTCAGGCCATCTCTTCCTTAAGGCCCGAGTTATTGCCCCGTGGAGCAAGAACTGCCCGATGGGCAGGCCCGTCGACTCGCAGAGGTCGGAGAATGTAGAAAGTTCGTGTTCGTGCATGAGGTCGCCCAGCGTCGCTACTCCGTGGGGCTCCCATACCGAGCGAGCCTCGGTGTGCCCCCATGAGGGTGTCGCCATGACTGCAGCGATGGGGATCTGTGGGGAGTACGGATCTCGCAGCCCCACAGCCTTACAGGCCCTCTTCCAGAGCTGGGTTCCCAACATGGCCAGGTATGGGTGACGTTGTGGAGCCCCCTTCCCGACCCACAACAAGTCTCTAAGTAGCAGTAGTGGCAGGGCCGGCTGGAGAAGTCTGGTGTCAGTGGTGGTTTCATCCGCCATCCAGTGCGTTACGTGTTTCAATTGGCTGGCCAGATAATATAGTTCGAAATTAGGGACTTTCAGTCCGCCCCTCTCGTAGGGTCTCTGGAGGATGTCAAGCCCCACCCTGTGCCTGCCTCCCTGCCACAGGAATTCTCTGCAGAGTTTGTTCAATTCTCTGAAAAAGGCTGAGGGGATGTTGTAGGGGACATTGGTGAAGCAATGCAGTAGGCGTGGGAGCGCTACCATTTTGAGGAGACCCGCCCTCCCCGCCACAGAAAGGGGAAGTTTGCCCCAGAAGGCCATGGAGTTGGTGAGTGCGTCCTTTGATCTGGCTGTGTTGAGGATGTGTTCTGTGTACGGGCTACGGTGTATGACAATGCCCAAGTATTTAAAGGACGTTACCTGCCACTGGAGAGCCAGTGGGGGCAGGGGTCCGCCCTCATTGCTGTGTAGCGCTGCGAGGGGGTAGAGACACGACTTGTCTTTGTTTATCTGGATGCCTGTGTGTTTTTGGAAGCAGTCCAGAGTCTCCAAGATGTAGGGCAGGAGATGCTCAGGGTTATTGAGGTAGAGGAGGGTGTCGTCCGCGTACATGGAGATGATGTGAGTCACTCCATCAAGTATAATGCCTCCCCCACCGTATTCCTGCCGGATGTACGCGGCCACTGGCTCAGCAGCAATGATATAGAGCATGGGAGATAAGGGACATCCCTGTCGTGTGCCTCTGTGGAGGGGCCATTTGTCAGAGTACGTCTTGTTGGTACGCACTCTAGCCTCGGGGTGTGTGTAAAGCAAATGGGTCCATTTAAGAAAGGCGGGTCCAATGCCCATCCTGGCCATGGTGGCGTACAACCATTCCCAATTAACCGAATCAAAGGCCTTGGTGGCGTCTAGTGATGCCACCGCGTATTTCTGGGTGTCATGCTCAGTGCGGTATATGATGTGGTGCAACCTGCGTAAATTTTCAGTGATAGAGCGCCCAGGTACATAGCCAGTTTGGTCGTGGTGAATCAACAGGGGGATCACCTTGCGTAGCCTGTTGGCGAGGAGTGCCGAAAGTATTTTGCAGTCGACATTGAGCATGGAGAGAGGTCTATAGGAACCGCAATCTGTTCCATCTTTGCCGGGCTTCAGCAAGGGGATGATTACAGCTTCCCTCATGGAGTCAGGGAGTATGCCGCGTTCGAAAGCCTCATTGTACACTTGTGCCAGCAGCGGGGCGAGGGTCTCCTCATATGTCTTATAGAATTCCCCCGGGAGACCATCCATACCTGGGGCTTTCCCAGAGGGTAAAGATCTAATGGTTGCCTTGACCTCGTCTGGGGTGATTGGGTCTTCCAGGGTTGCGGCCAACTGTGGGTCTAGTTTGGGTAACTCTATGCAGTCTAGGGCGTCCTCGATCCCGGTGTCTAACGGGGGCGGGGCTTGAGAATATAAGTCCTGGTAGTATTCGGAGAAGACCATATTAATATCAGCCTGGGTGTGCACCGCAGTGCCATCTGGTCTGAGGATGTGGCAGATGGGGGTCCTAGGGGATTCCCTTTTGTACAGCCAGGCCAGGAGTTTGCCGGGCTTGTCTCCCAGGGCGTGTGTCCTTTCCGTGTGCTTGGCGTAGCTTAGTTTCCCCAGGGACTCCCAGTGTGACAGACAGGCTTGTCTCTGCGCTATTATTTCCCGTACCTGCTCGGGGGTCGGGTTCGCTCTATTCTCCAGCTCCCCCAGCTTACTTTCTGCTTTTGCCAGGGCGTTCGTGATGGCCTTTTGGGTTCCCCCTACCGCTGCCAGCATGTCCCCTCTCATGACCACCTTATACGCCTCCCAAGCGGTGCTGATGCGATCTACGCTGCCTAGATTGTGTAGCCAATATTCGTCTGTGCTGTCTTGTACGTGGTCCCTGAAGGCCGCGTCAAGCAATGCTTCTGCTCGCAGTCTCCATGTAGGGATAGGGGGTCTGGGCGGGTGTACCTCCCAAGTGACCGACAGGGGTGAGTGGTCTGATAATACTCTGGGTAAGTATTGTGCCTCGCTGAAAGTGGCTTGCTGCTCCAGGCTGACTAGCATGTAGTCCAGCCTAGTGTGGACGTTATGTGGCGGGGAGAAGAAGGAGTATTCCCGTCTCTCCGGGTTCAGTTCCCTCCACAGGTCGCTAAGGGACAGATTGGAAATCAGTTTGGATAGTATCTTGGCGGGGGGGGACGGGCGGGAGTGTTTGGTGTCTGACCTATCTTTGAGGGGGTCTAAAGTGCAGTTGTGGTCCCCGCCCCAGATCATGGTGCTGTTTGCGTGGGGGCATAGTCTAGGGCTCAAGGAGCGGAAAAAAGCTGTGGCGTCATGGTTGGGTGCGTATGTGCTAATCAGGCATAGGTCTCTTCCCTCCATGGTACCCTGCACCAGCGCCATCCTACCCTCGTTATCCGTTTTTGTGTCCGTGACTTTAAAAGGGACTGACGGGTTAATCCACACCAGGACCCCCCTAGCATATGAGGAGTAGGAGGATCCCACCAAGGTCCCCCGCCAGGTTTTGGCTAGCGCAGTCAGTTTAGCCTCCGTTAGGTGTGTCTCCTGAAGCATGGCGATCCCTACCTTGCATCGTCGCAGGTATGCTTGAATTCTTCGCTGTTTCACGTAGCTATTCATGCCTCTGACGTTCCATGTCATCACTTTCACTCTCTCAGCCATAGTCAAGGTGGTGTACTCTCACTAGTCCAGGTCCCGGTCGAGGCCTCATTGGAGGTGCTGTGGTATTGGAGGAGTCCTGTGGTCTCGGTGTGTCAACTTTAGGGATCCCAACTAGGGTGCGGATATCCGGCACCCCTTTCCCTAAGAAAGAACTTCCCCAACAAATAACTGGTCTAACAAGGTGCTCCTCGTCGTGACTGTCCCGTTTCCGCTCCCTAGGACCTGGCATGGTCTTCGGGTGCCCTACGGGTGGGTAAACGTACCCTGAAAAAACAGAAAAACACAAGCTCCTGGGGGGTTGAGGGAGCTAAAACCTCGGTGTTCCGCGTGGTAGGATCCCTTCAGCTGCTCCTGGGGTTGGATTGCAGTGTTCTTATGGTGCGGTATAATACAGTAGTCTTAGGTAGGTGTATCAGCGCGGCCTGCGCCTCTTGTCGTCTATGTCTGGTAGTTGCTGCTCGTCCATCCAGTCCCGGGCTTGTTCCGGTGTGTCGAATAGGTGGGCTCTGTTCTTGTGTATTACTTTCAACCTAGCAGGGTAAAGGAGCATGTATTTCAAACCAGCGGCCTTCAACCTGGCTTTGGTGTAGATGAACTGGGCCCTGCTCATCTGCACTTGAAAAGTGTAGTCGGGGTAGATGGCGATCCTGGCCGAATTTCTCAATATCTGGCCCCCTGACCGAGAGTACGCCAGGACGACCTCGCGGTCTCTGTAGTTTAACACTTTAGCAATCATGGGCCTGGGTGGGCCACCTGGCGGGGGCCTCTTGGCAAGCGACCTATGGGCCCTTTCGATGGAGAACCCCTGCGATAGTTTCTCTGCGCCGATTTCCTGCAGCAGGAGGTTTTCCACGTAGTTGGTGGGGTCTGGGCCTTCGATGCCCTCAGGCAGTCCGAGCAGCCGGATGTTATTCCGGCGGGCCCTCCCTTCGGCCTCTTCCACCTTGTTCTCGAGGTTTTTGACCGTTTGCTGGAGGCCTTCCATGTCATGGAGAAGTTGGGTGTTCGCTTCGGAATTCTCGCGTACTTGAGTCTCGAGTGCCTCCGTTCGATTAGCCAGGGAGCGGACGTCTTGGCGGAGGAGTCCCAGATCTATGGCCACTGCGTCGATTTTATTCACCATAGTCGTTTGGATTAGCTTGATGGCCTCCAAGAGTTGCAAGTTAGTGGGTTCAGGCGTCGCTGGAGTAGCGCTCGTGTCCCCTGCGGCAGTCGCCATGGTCGGGCACTCAGGGCTGGGGGGTTCGGGGGCTGTGTAGGCATCCAGGGTGGTCTGCCGCTGTTTAGACCTGGTCCCCCTCCCCGCTGACTTATCCGGGCAGGACATCCCCTCACCTCGCTGTGGAAGTTGCCCGCTTGATGTCCTCCGGCGCTCGGAGGGTTATGGTCCACGCTTCGGGCCCTCCCGCGGGGCGTCAAGCGCTCCGGCGCCGGTTCTCAAGGGCCTCCAGGCACCGCGGGGTGCGATACGGCCTGGCTAGGCCTGATATGGTAGTTCGTGGAAAGTCTTCGCGTTTCGGCCCGCGCTGCTTTTCTCGGTGCCCGGTGGGGGGGGGGAACTCCTTTCTGTAGCTGCCCGTTCCGAATGCCGCGGTTCCAGCACTCCGCCCCCCGTGGCGCAATTCGGGCAGGGGTGCGCAGCTCCGGTGGTATCGCCAACCGGGGCAGCGCGAGGTGGCCGGTGCACTCGCACTCGGTGTAGTGCGCGATCTCTGGGCCTCGGTTCCAGCCGGGCCTCCGTCCCCTGCGGTTCCGACAGCGGGGCCAGCAGGCGCCCTCGTCCGCCTCAGTCGATCACTCGTTTTCGGGCTTGGGGCTCCCGAGCCTACCGCAGGGGTGGCCACCGGGGGGTCAGCAGGGGCACCCCCTCGCCGTTCCGCTCGGCGGCGCAGGGCGGCCCTCTCTCGGATGGCTCAGCAGATGTGAGCCGCCATCTTGGCTGTCCGCGTCGTGGGGTGTGCGATCCTCTCAGCTCGGCTCCCGGGCTTCCACCCTCGCGTGTGAAGGGTCCAGGAGGTTCTCGTCGCCGCCGGCGGCTCTCGGGATGATTTGTAGGCGCTGAGGCCGGCTTAAATACAGGAAAAACAGCTTATCGATGGCTCATCTTGCGGAGCTTGCCGAAGTCGCGTCCGCTCTACATGGCGGTTGGCCACGCCCCCCCCCATCCCGTACAACATGAGGATACCACGCAGGGGCACCCACAAGACGATGACTGGCCATCCCCCACAAGCCCTGTGGCAAGGCAACATGAGGTCAACAGCCCCTCTGTGACACCCCCGCGAATGGCCATGGCCCAGCAGAGGCAACAGTCCCTCGACCAGTTAATCGTGCAACAGCAGCAACTGGCCACGCTCCTCAAGGACCATGCCGATGAATGTGGGGGCACTAAGGCAGACATAGAAACATCAACTGAGACACTCAGGGCAGAAATGGAGAGAGGTACAGAGACACTAAGGGCACAAATGGAGAGTAGCACCGAGAGCCTGGGAGTCCAAATGGAGAGAAGCACCGAGAGCCTGAGGGGGGAACTGCATGCGATGTCCAAGGACGTATGTGCCGAACTTGCCGCAGTGCGCCGTGTGCTCACTGAGCTCTCGCAAACCCTTAGGGACATGCATGGACGTGAGCAGGCAGAGACATCATCCGTTGCAAGTTCCGTCCAGGGCAGCCCCCAACGTAGATCTGGGAGGAACCTGCGCTCCACAGGCAGGGGTGCCCCTGATACCCGCAGAGGGGGCTTGCAATAGCGACTGCCCACTGACAATGAGCATCTTTGGACACTGGTGTTCGGGGGGGAGGTAGGAGGGTGGAGGGGGTGTGTTGGGCTCACTTGGGTTGCGGGTCGATAGGGTGTACAACATGATATCACATATGCCATAAACAGTGCACGATCAACCAATGAGATGTGTGGACATTGATCTTTGTGTACTAGGCCATCATAGGCGTACAGTCCATATTGTGCATGTCCCAGACACACACAGTGCCACGAGTCCCGTGTCCATGTATCAGCCACCAGGCGTGAGTGCTAGAAGCATACATCAATGAGATGCTGACGAATGTCACGGCCCTCCGGTGCCTCGCAGACTCCTTGAGGTGCTGCCACATCCCCACCCTCATCATGACCATCATCAGGTGCTTGCAGTTCTGCGTCAGGGGGCATGGGCACATTTCTACGTACGCACATGTTGTGGAGCATGACACATGCCATCACCATCTTTGCAACCTTCTCATGGCGGTACAGGAGTGCCCCGCCAGACCTGCTGAGGCAGCGGAAACGACCCTTCAGTAGGCCGAATGCCTGTTCAATGACTACACGGGTACGTGAGTGGGCATGGTTGTAGTCCTCCTCATGCTGGTCCCGTGGGTTCCGGACTGGTGTGAGGAGCCATCTCTTCAGTGGATATCCAGCATCACCTGTATGTGGACGATAAACGTATGATGTGGAATGCCATTGCTACGTACGCACACCCCCCCCCCTTCCTGCCAGGTCATTGCCGAATCACATACCCCACATTATCATGCATGTAATGAGACTCACCGAGTAGCCAGGATCTGTTCCCTGCGTGTCGCTCCATGTAGCGTGGTATTGTAGAGTTCCTCAAGACCATAGAATCATGGGTTGATCCAGGGAATCGGGCACAACAATGTGTAATGATCCTGTTGGAGTCACACACCATTTGTACATTCAGGGAATGAAATTGTTTTCGGTTGCGGTACTGGGCCTCCATGGCATGTGGGACGACCAATTCCACATGGGTGCAGTCGATGGCACCAATGCAACCCGGTATGCCGGCAAGTGCATGGAATCCCACTTTTGTGTTTGTAATTTCCTGCTCCGAGCGTGGTAGAGAGATGTAGTCGTCTGCGTGCTGCAGGAGGGCATCGAGCACTTGCAATAGTGTCCGTGAGAAAAGTGGCTGAGAAATGCCATGCAACTGTCCGACTGTGTGCTGGTAGGTGCCTGTGGCCAGGAAGTGGAGTACAGACACCACCTTCAGTAGGGGTGGGATGGCGGTTGGGCTATCTATCATGCTGACAAGGTCAGCCTGTGTCATGTCCACAATGGCGGCTATGGTGTCCCGGTCCAGACGGTAGAGGGTGTGGATCTGCTCATCAGTGAGGTTGAACGGATGTGCTCGGAGGCGTGGGATTGCGGGCTGCCTGCGTGGTGGTAGTGGCTGTGCTGGCGGCCCTTGCTGGCCCTGCCTTGCCCTCCTCCTCCTCCTGCGTCTCCTCCGTGCGGCCGGTTGTAGTTGGTGTTCGTCTTCTTCTTGGAGTTGGAGTACTTGCAGTGCTATCAGGTCCCCCAGGGCCAACATCGCGAGTCCTGCCGGTAGCATTTCGGTGTGGTTGTGGGAGGAGACTGGGTGTGCAATTTATGTGTTTTCAGGCTGTATGGCCTCCACCTGTGGTGATTCATTCCACCTGTGCAAACTGCTCTCCCCTTTGGCCGAGCACGTCCCGCACACAACGCTGCAATTCGGGGAATGGCATCTTGCTATTGCAATCATGTATTTGTACCCGATGGCCGTGTAACATTGGTTGACATGTTCATTCTGCTGTGGTCCCATTGTTTCACATACTATCTGTGCAGTCGCGAACAGACTTGTGAAGGGTCAGTGGAACGTAGTACTCGAGTAACGGTGGGCCCTCATGCATCACTGTACCGAGTTGCAACGACGGGCGGGGCGTCCCATTTGTGGGTGAAGGCAGTTTCCATTTTCACACACAGCCGCACTCGATGGATTAATTAGTGATTTCAAACGGCCACAGATGCCTCTTCGACGTGATGTTGCAAATGAGGAATTCGAAGGGCGGCGCTTTCGGTTTTCAGCTAGCGGCGAGGAAATGCCCACAGGTCTGACTGCAAATATAACGTACTATTGTTCAATGTCCTTGGGACAGGGGCCATGGCGAGGATGCAATGATTGATATGAATGGTTTGGGATGCGCAATAGCGACGTGGGCGATGAGGCCGGACGTTCCCAAATACATGTTACTTCACTACACTGGAATTACGGGCTGGGGCACTGTGGATTTTGCAGGCTGCATAACGCACAGACTCAATGGATATTTCTAATGTTATGTGAGTAAATATTCAGGCGTTTTAATCCCGGGATGAGGGAATGATGAATGGATGCATGGGCAGGTGATTTGATACAGAGTTTGCCATGTACAGGGCTTCTTGGAATCTATCCGCCTCCCCTACGCTATGTGATGCAGGGCTGCCATAGTGGGACCATCGTCTATCTGGCCTTGTTGAGCCCTCCCTGTCTCGACGCACCCTCAGACACTTGTGTCCATACACGTTACCAATCCCATCTGATGGATTCTGTTTTGACAGACGCATGCACAGGTACACTCGTTTGTGATGGTGTTTACACCTCGATATAGATAGTTATGAGTCGCAAGTGGTTTTTGGGTGGTGATGAACCTTTGGAGTGGGCTAGCATGCATATGGCTGTGGATTTCGTGTGATCATTGAAGTGAGTTGTTCGAATGTAGTTCTGATGGCCATTCTGTTCTTTTTCTTTTCTTTTGGTTGACAGGTATCTCCTCCCCTTTTGCCACTGCCATCTGTATGCCACTCCTGCAGATGGCTTTTACTCCCGACACCTGCTGCTTCGTGTTAATCAGTGGAGCTGCATTACGATCTTATGGGACGATCGCCAATGGGCCACATGCCCTTACGCAGTACTGGTGGCTCGGAGCAACATTTCGGCCTTTCAGCTGGACTAGTGCCTCCCCATTGGGACGGCCCTGCGGTTCTGTGCGCTTCCATGTTGCCTTTTCGTACGTGAATGTGGCTCTGTGTACCATGATGGAACAGGGCGTCACACAAGTAGTGGCTGGTCATTTCTTGCGGATGCAGCCCACAATGGTGAAATGTGTTTTGGAGTTCATGGCCTGATGGCTGTATGGGCTTGGTGATTTTGTTGTGCATTAAATTTCTATTCTGATTTGGCCCGTGTAGCGTTCTTCTTTGCAAGTGATGTGGCATATTCCTATTTGGGGAGCGATGTATTGTGAGGAGATCTGCATTGGGTTCCAGCTTCGGAGTTTAGTTGCGTGGTACTGTACTGGGCGCGTTTGCCTACGAAGCCCGTGAGGTCAGGGATGGGGGCTGCCAATATGACTGTTTGAATGTTGTCATGCTCAGGGGCGGGGGATTGGGTTTTGTGTAACAGATGCCGGTCAGCCAGGTGGACTGGTGGAATGATGTGATTTTCGGAATATTGCTGGTCACAGGTGCCTGTGTTTGCGTGCGTTTCTTGGTGGGGGACTGTGGTCATGTCCATTGGGATGGCTTCTGTATTCGTGCCATCTGTGCCCTGCAGCTCCCATTGGCCCCTGTTGTGTTTCTTTTGTTCGTTGGCATGCATGGGTGACTTGTACATTTCAATGGTTGCATTGTGACTTCATTGCACCTACGGGGAGTTGTACTTTGTGGGCAGGGAGCGGTGTACAGGCACTCAGTGGGGCCGTTTACGGTTGATTCGCGATGCCGTACTTCTCACCATGGCGGAATGGTACATTCCGCCATGCTTGATGGCGTTAGGTACATGTCCGCTAGGGTCGGAATTAGCGTACCCTTGCGCCATGGTGGTGTTTACGGTTTGGCATGGCGCGCGCGCGCGTGCTTGGTGCAGTTAGCGTTGGCGTTCACTACGGTGTCGCTAATGGCTTCGTACTTTGCGGTGACGGGTCATAGTCGCACCGAGCGCTATTCGATGGCGGTATTGCATTTCCGCCATCGTTTTCCGAATTCCGCCAGGGTCGTAATGAGGGCCAATGGGCCTTATTACGAGTCCGGCAGTAACCGCGGCGGTAAAACCGCCTGGTTACCGCCGGACTCGTATTACCATTCCGCCTCTGTGACTCCCGGAATTACCAGGGCATTACAGCCCTGGTGTCCCGGGAATTCCGGAGGCGGAATTCGGTAAATCCCCATTCCCATAGAACTCAATGGGAATGGGGAAGTGGAAACATCGGCACCATCTCGTGATGGTGCTGGTGCTTCCATGTCCGCCTGCAGGCGGGAGGTGTTCAACCCGCCAGGACTGACCTGGCGGGAAGATCACCTCCCGCCTGCAGGAATCGGGATCGGGTTGTCCGGAATTAACAGTGGCGACGGGTTTACCGCCACTGTTAATTCCGGACCGCCCGACCTGTAATGAGGCCCATTGTTGTCCTTGATGGTTTTGGAGAGGCAGGGGTCCACTTGTTTGAAAGTAGCTTTCATAGACCAGACTTGTCTAGAGATCTCCTCAGGTGTGACAGGGGAGAGGGAGGAGAGAAGACGGTGAGTGGTGGAGGAAGCCAAGGGGGACCCAAGAGATGATGGTGCACAAGTGGGTGCAGAGGAAAGAGAAGACAGGATGTCCTGTGTCTTGGTGGTGAAGTGTGCAGCCAGGGCCGAGCAAAGTGCCTGAGTGCGTGCAGTAGAAGAAGTGGCTGCTGATATGTCGGGAAATTTCTTCTCTGTGAAAAGGACAGTGAGCTAAAGACTTGGTAGAGCCTCTCCCAGGGGTTATTCACCCAAGAACAGGTCATTTTGCTGTGTTCGTGCTGGTAGAGAGATTCCCTGACCCCCCCTTTGTTTTGAATAAATTAACTTTGGGTTTCACCCTAAGTTAACAGGGCGATCCAGACGTGGACCCCTTGCTCACTGTTCTTAGAGAGGCAACAGTTTCACCTCACTGATGATGCCCAACAAGGCTGAAACACGTGTATGGGGTTACTGATGGTACTCTTGTTCAGAGGAGAATTGCCTAGCATTTCGGCGCTGGACTGCCCCTGGGCAGGACAAAGGCTGATATGTGGGGAAATTTCTTCTCTGTGAAAAGGACAGTGAGCTAAAGACTTGGTAGAGTCTCTCCCATGGGTTATTCACCCAAGAACAGGTCATTGGGCTGTGTTCGTGCTGGTAGAGAGATTCCCAGACCCCCCTTTGTTTTGAATATGGACTCTTTTCTTGGATTGGATGCAGAGTCTATATTGCCTTTGCAGAAGATGGCAGGCCAGCTTGACAGAGGGTGCACCTGAAGATGCCCATTTCCGTTCCACTGCACTGCACTTGCATTTAAGGTCAGCCAGGTCAGAGGAGTACCAAGGATTGCACTTTTTGGCAGGCTTCAGTCGGACCCTTATGACAGGGGCAAGGATGTCGAGAGTATTGAAGATGGAAAGGTGAAAGTTAGAGAGAGCTATATTAAGGTGAGAGTCAGACGTAAGAGGAGGAGAGTAGGTGGAGGCAAAGGCAGCCACAGGCACTTTTTTCATGGGTCAGACGACTTTAAAGGTCAGTTCAGGGTGTGCCGGTGCTAAAGGAGAGGAAAGCTTCAAGTGAGAGGAGAGAAGAGAGTATGCAGCACTGGTGCCTGGGAGATAGAAGCACGAGAAGGCAGAGGGGCCGAAGGGAGTGCAGGCAAGGGAGCCGGGGCAGTGGTAGATGGCAAGGGAGCCAGTAAGGAGTAAGGTGGAAAGTTGATAAGGCGATGGAGGAGCCTCTGAAAAAGAAGTAGGTTTGGGCCCTTGTACCAAGATGATTCCATTGTGATAGACATTTATGCTGACCCTGGAGGTTGAGGAGAAGGCAAGGGGGACCTTCCAGCGGGTGTCACCATTGATGTGTGAGGAAGAATAGGGAGAGAGCAGAGTGACCATATGTTGAGTCCATAAATCGGGAGAGGGAATGACAAAGAGGATGTCTGTGAGAGTCTCTCTGGGGGATGCACTGATGTAGATGTCAGCAATAGGAAGGCCTGGGCTGGAGCCAAGTGCATCCTTCTTAAGTCTCTTCCTGCCAGACTTAGTGAGTGTTGAAGGATAGGAGATAGAGAAGCAGTTAGAGAAAATAGGAGAGATAGAAACCACCAGAGTGTGGTGCACTTAACCAGGCTGAGCAACTGGGGCACATGGGAGGGAGTTGACAGAGGGTGCAAGTGCACAAGGAACACACAAGGAATGGGCAAAAAAAGTAGGCGCTAAAAGGGGGGTACAAGGGAGCAATAAAGAGGAACAATACAGAGAGCAAGGATGTATATTGGATTTCTAACTATCAGAACATAATATTGCAGGATTAAAGCACACCTAAATTCAATTTTTAATCAGCAGTCACAATCAAATGGTAGATAAACGCACACCTACATTTGAGTATTTGAGACACAGGTATTAAAGCACAGCAGTACAACAGTTAAAGCAGTGTGGTTGGAGCTCAGGAAATGCAAGAGCTACTCTAAGAAGGTAGACCATGATGTACAATGGGACATATGTCAACAGAGATAGGTCAAAGAGAATACCTAGAAAGGCAGAGGGTGAGAGTCATGGAGAGATGAGGCAGGCCACTGAGCAACAGACAGCACTCGCGTGATGGCAGGAGGGATGCCACAGTCCAGGGGCGCTAGGAGGCAGTTGCCAGCATAATCCATGTCTTTGCCAGCAGTAACCTAGAGTGGGGACACATGCCCAGCATGGTCCTCACAGGCTCAGACAGGGCCTTAGATGGCCTTCGGTGCAATGCCCGGCTCCTGCCTCCCGGTGCCCCTCATTGGGTAAGTAAGCAGTCAGGCAGCCTATTATAATATCCTGTGTCTCTTTAATCATTTCCTCATGCAGTCTACAAATCTCTTCGACAGCCTCTGTAAGTGTCCAATTTGTGGCATCATTAGTGGGAACTGCCGTGCTGCTGATTTTAAGGCAGACCCCTCCTTCCATTGCTGTCAATAAGTCCAGAATGAAATGATTCTGAAGTGCTACCAAATGCAGTGTCCAGAGTTCTTCTCGTACTGCGTTAAGTCCTATCGCGATCACATTTGCCCGCTGTAGCACTTCATACCTGGTTATCTGAAGCCACTTGGCATTCGTGACTGCTTGCACCCGAGGTCACAATAAAGATGTGAAAAAAATAGACCCCTTACTAAACAATCTTAAGTGCTGCGGGATTGCATAAACATTTTGTGAGGATTCTTCTGAAATATAATTGCTACTTTCTCTCCTTGTCAGTTGTATTTTCTTTCTTTTCTCTGCTCGTTCACCATACTTCTTTGCTGCAACATAGAGGGGTACTAAGTCAGCACGACACACGACCAAAGCAGGGTTGTGAAGCATGACAAAGGTGCACACTCCTCCCCAGTCTGGAGGCAACTGGGCATATGCCTTAGACCCACAGGCCCATCACTGATCCATCATTGCTGGCATCCCGCTAGGCAGCGCCGAGATACTCATTGTCTTCCGGCAGCCAGAGTTCACCCTTAGCACGGTTGCTCCCGTTTATCTAAAACATAAAAAAGGTGTGTCAGAGGCTTTGTATGGACTGGTTGATGTCTCTCATCAGTCCAGGTCAAACCATGTACATTAGTATTCCACACCACCCAGCAACTTCATTCATTGTTCTAGCCACCGCTTCTTCAAACCCCACTTCCCCCCCTCCATGGCATTGCACCATCCCTCTTTCCCATTTCCTGTAATGAAACAACAAACCCCATTTTCTCATCAGGGGTCTAGTTTGACACCATGGAATGTCTTGTCCCGTTAAATGTTTACAATGCACCATTTGATGGTTCATGAATAACATTTCTCCCCTTTGTGCCCCGTCTGTAACATATTCAAGTATTATAGGCTGTGTGGCTTCTTTTTCGGCCATTCTTTCTAGCTTAATGTATTTGTCAGCGTAAACCTCTTCATCTTTTTATACCTTCTGGATTTCCACTGTCTGCTCTCGGAGGGTGGTATGTCCCCAGATTACATGAACTTGTTGTAGAGATTACTGGGAATTTACTGGGAACAACCCCTAAGCTCTACAAAAGGATAGGTGCATGAAGCATACCCCTCCCTCTCAGTTAATTCTTGAGGCAAGAATTGCCTTGATGTCCCTGTAACATGTGGGATTAGCGAGCACACAAAGCAACAGCAATTAGACCTCTCTCACAAAACTATCCTATCCCTAGTAATAAATCATTATTTTTGCATCTCCACCAATTCGCCACTGTGTCTGTTTACTCTTCGGTCTCTGCCTGCACGGACCTTCTGTACAGTTGTATTGCAAAAAATAATGTTAATGAAAATTGTGTGATACTTCCCATCATGTTCACCCCCTGCCTTCTTCTCCTGAGGGAGCGGTACTCTGTCTCTGCACATGTTGGATATGTGGATCCATGCTTTCCACTCTTCAATTTTTACCGCTGTGGGAGATGCACACCCAATAACATAGGGCCCAGTGAACCACGTCTCAAGCCACTTCCACTTGAAATTTTGGATGAAAATTTTATCTCTCAGATAGGGGGTGTTGTTTGTGGAAAGGTCTTTTTATCTTGTGCAATTGTTGGTGTGTCGTAGTTTGGTTGTTTACTTGTTGAACGTTGGACTTGGCAAGACACGTATTTTAGAGCATGGGTTAGTTGAGTCAAATACATTTGCATTTAATCTCCTAAAACTGGTGCTACTGTATGAGCATCCAAAACTGTATGGACAGGAGGGACAGGCGCATGCATCCTTCTGCCAGTGACAATTTTGTGCAGAGTCAAGTGGTGGTACATGCCAGGACAATTGGGTAAAGTAAATAGAGCGATAAGGAGGCAATACAGCCAGTTCTTGCACAAAGTGATGTTTAGCTTTGATAATCATTCTTTAAGCAAGCCAATTTAAATGTTCAGCATCTCCGTTCACTTAGAGCTGAGACCCTATGCCGAGTAGGTGCATTATTTCCAATAGGTTAGTAATTTCCGTAAATTGGTTGTTTACAAAATGTTGCCCATTAGCCAACCTTATTTCATCACATATCCCCACCTTGGAAACACCTCCCGCACCAAAAATATTGCAGCTGACAGCATCATTGTGAGTGCAGGATCCCACCTCAAGCCAACGTGAAAAAGGACAGATAAAGGACAGAAAACTACAAGCTTATACCTACAAGAGGTACATCTCACTTGCATGTCAATATTCAAATTGCCGGAAAGGCCCATCTAGTCACAGTAATGTGCCACAAATTGTTTTCAATGTATGGCCAGACAGAACTTGTTGGCACACTGCACAATTCCCAGTAATCTCTACAACAAGTTCATGTAATCTGGGGACATACCACCCTTTATTTCTGCTGCCTCTTGCTCTTTATGGACATGGGCGGGAAAATGCAATTGCTCTAAGGCAATAGCTAACAATTTTCTAGGCATTACTTCTTTCCCCATACTATTTTGCCTCCAAACGAAGACGGTGGGTGAGAGTGAGCACCCCCTCTGTATCCATAAATCAGTCTCCTCCTGCGGTACTTCCCTCTGTAAGTCAACTATCTGTACAATGTGTAGGGAGTTAAAGGCCTCTGCTCTTTTGGATTCTGAGTGTCAATTTTCCCCCACAACCATCATTGGTACCCTCCTCTCTGTGACTGGGCATAACCAAGATGTCCCTTCGGGTAGATAGGATGTTTCCTTTGTTGTCCGGTCAGCCATATTGTGTCGTTGAGAAATCAAGTCTTGCCCTGCGGCGTGGGCGGTGCACTTTATAATGGCCACCTCCACCAGCGACTTCCATCCCTCCATTAATTTGGTCATTCATTCAGCATGCTGTACTGGGGACCTGTTGCTTCTCCTGAATCCCTTCCTTTCACATCATCCAAATCCAGAATGTATAGTGGACGTGATGTACACAGAATCTGAGAAGATGTTTCCTAAATGGCCCTCCATCATGCTTAATGCATTAATCATGGCCACCAATTCTGCCACCTGTGCTGAATAGTGTGATGGCAATCTTACTTCGGACGGTATCCTTGTAATATACTACTGCAGCACCAGCATGTCTGTTCCCCTTATTGGGATCTATGCTTGATGTCGCATCACCGAAGGCCACGTCCCCTCCCTCTATCTCATCTTCTTTTACCTGTATGTTTCCTTCTCTGCGGTCCATGTATGCTGAACAGTCATGCATGTAGTCCCCCTTCTCTGCTGGTTCTGCTATGAATGTTGCCAGATTAATCACACAGCACACAGCACCTCACTACCTCAATTGCTGGGTTTGTCATGATAATTTCATGACTGTAAGCCCTCTGTGTGGCAAGCATGCTCTTTGACTTCCCTAAAATGGCAAAAGAGAGTGTTCCACGTATAGAACCACTGGGCAACCCATGGTAATAGTTGATGCCTTCTCTATTGCAAACACTACGGCCACAAGCACCTATTCGCAGGGAAGGTGTCCCTGCATCACTGCATCTAAAGGACCATTGTAATAGGCCAAAGGCTTGTGCCTCTGCAGCTTCTTCTGTGTGAGGACTGCACAGAGCCAGCGGAGTGAGAAAACAGATAGACCTTTCGGGTTGTAATTGGGGGTTGCTAACACTGGCCTATGGTCTAGTGCCTCTTTCAGCTCAGCAAAATTGTCATTCATCTCACCCGTCCTCTTTATTGCCCTTTTCTCCTTCTGCACTTCTTAGAATGCCTGTAGTAAAGGCTTTGTGTAGGTAGATTAGGCAAATACCCAGGCTCTGCAGTAGTTGCATATCCCTAGGAACTGTTGTATTTTTTTCAATGTGCAGGGGTGATGGGTCTTGTGTAGATCCTCTACTTATTCTGGTGTTATTTTGCAGCCTTCTGTGGATATAATTTGACCCTAATACACTACAACTTCCTGAGAGTATTGTACTTTTTCTGTGTCCACTTTGTACCCTTTTTCTGCAAGCAATGTTAAGAGGTGCACTGAGTCTGCCCTGGACTGCTCTTCTGTTTCACTGCACACTAGTAAATTGTCAACATATTTTATCACCATGCTAGGCATCTGTAAGTTGCTGAGATCCATCTGAATCACACTGTTGAAAATACTTGGTGATTTACAGTACCCTTGTGGGAGCCAAGTATGTTCGAATCTGGTTCCCCGATACGTGAACCAGGTGAGGTATCTGTTTTTGGGGTGTAGTGCGATGGAGAAGAAGGCATTATTCAGGTCTATGACCGTGAAATATTTTGCCTTGGTTGGGATGTTACATAATATTGTGGCAGTTCACCACAAGTGGGAACTCAGCTTCCACGATATTGATTAAGGGTGTAAATCCTGTATGAATCTCCAAGATCCCCCAACTGACTTCTTTATTGGGTATATGATGGTGTTGCATGGCAACGCTGATGTCTCTATTATGCCTTGCTGCTATAACACGTGAAAGGTGGAGTAAATCCCCTTGTCTGCCTCACGGGATAGTGGGTATTGTTTCAATCAGGGCAGTAGAGCTCCCTCTTTCAATTTACTTTTTACTTCTCCTACTCCTTTTAGTACCCCTACAACATGGGGCCCTGTGGTCCACAATTTCTGTGGGACCTTTTTTAAATCTTCTTGCGTCTACTATCTCTACTTTTTCACTAGTTGCATCAGCTGCGGTACCAGCTTTTCTTGCACTAGTATTGGGTAGGGAATCTGAAACTGGAACACCATTTCTCATTCTTCCTCCCCCTCCAAGAAGAGCTGTTCGTCCCTCACCTCTGGTCACTGTTGGGTCAATGCACAGAACGGGACGCCATTCTGCACATCACCATCCGTCCCACCTAAAATTGTGATGTGTTTGTGGATCACTACTTCCTCAAGCTTTAATACTATAGCGGCACCCCTTGCTCACTCCGTCTGACACTGCAGTAGGAAGAAGACGTCTGATACCAATCTGAACATCTTTCCCCAGGTACCCAGCTCAACAGTATATGAACCCCATACATGAACAACTCTGGGTACACGGGCTGCCTTCGCTGCTTACTGTGCATGTATGCTGCCAGAAGGAATGCTGCCAACCGGACGTAGTACTGGTGTCGAGCACAACATCCCTTTTTCTGTGAATGATGTTGATGCATTCAGTTTGCACTTTGTTTCTCTCCCCAGGATGTTTATTAGGGTGTCTTGTGAGTACAGGAGGGACACCACTATATGAGGTGTCCCTATCCTGAGTGTAAAATCTTTTGTTATCGGATCCATGTCAATAGCCCAAGAGAATCCCTGCATGTCCATAACTTTGTTTGGTAAAGGAAATCCACCCAGCTTTATGCATGACTTGGTGGCCCCTGTATCTATCAAAAATGAAAATTCTCTTGGTCCTATCTTCACTGCTATCTCGGGTTCCTCTTCAGGGTCTTCAGTTATCGCTAGGACTGGAGATACACACACTCCCTGTGGGCTTTCCTATTGGAGGGCTAAGCTCAACAGGAACATGAAAGGATTCACCTCCATAACACTCACCAGGTGTAGTGGGCAACACATTCTGTCCTAGTACCATCCCATTTCCCTGTGTCTCGGGTGCTGCTGACGGCAACCCTTTGGATGATTCTCTGCTCTCCATCTGTCCTGTTGATGCATGTGACTGCACCTGTGGGAGCAGTTGTTGTCCCTGTTGCATTTGCGTGTGTACGGGCAGTGCCTGCTGGGGCTGAAACTGCTGCTGAATTGAAAAAAAGTCCACCACTACCGTGCCCTATTCAATCCCATTAGTATAACTAACAATATAGAATCTAAAACTGTGACTAATATTCAAATACCCCCTCTAAACAAATTGAATCTACAGGCTGACTGAATATCTTATCTGTGTACAGGTGAACTTAGAAGTGTACCCAATAAACTAAAATCACCTCTCTCTACAATTCTATCTAGAAAAGCACCAATAGTCTTGTATCATCTTGGAGCAATTGAACCCTGAGGTGTGCCTAAAAGCGTGTCACCACCGATCTTAGAACTACAATCAGAAAGCCCTCCTAAATCAACCTAAAAGCTCGCACCAATCATGAGTGCACCCACTCCTCCAGAGTCAGTCAGAAACGACCCCCGTGGACCACCCCCACTCTCCGATCTGCCTTCCCTCCCGCCCCCCCTCCCAAATCTCCCCACCCTCCTTCGCACTCCCTGCCATTCCCCTCTCCAAACACCAAGCCAGGTGGTCACGATGGCGAGTCACTCACCCTAAAACCACTCATCCCCTGAACCCCACCCCTGACCCACCAGCATTACCCATACCGGCTCCCCTCACTATCATTCCTGGCACACCCCACCCGGCAATCACCCACCTCCCACCCTCCCCTCTTACTCCTGCCACGCTCCCCCCCGACCACACCCTTTCCCCTCCCTAAAAACTGCTCGCCTAGCCCTAGCAAGAACCAAAGCTGCATCCCTCTCCCCCTCTGACCCCCCCTACTCTCTCACACACACCAGTCGCAACAAAGAAACTAAAGAGGAAACGTTCCTGGTCCCCTTCAATCTCTCAGCACTCCTCGCCTCCCTTGTCTCGACCCATCACCTCTATCCCGCAATCTCCTCCTTCCCCCGTGGCTCTCCCTGCCTGAACCCCTCTCCCTCGACTTCTCATCAACTGCAAATGATACTCCTAATCACCATCACCCCTCCTTCAAATCCCTCGACCCAAACCCGATCATCCTATCTCATGCAGCCTCCCAACCCCACCCGAAGCCTGCCAATCTCTCTGCTCACCCACTATTCCCATCTATCATCACCCACCCTACTCCCCCTCCTCCACTCTCTCCGCCACCGCCCCATCCCGCTCCAGCACCGAGATCATCCTTGGCAGCCGATGTGAACTGCATCCTATTTAACGCCCGATCTGTGGCAAAAAACAGACATTGCATCTTTGACCTCCTCGCATCAGTCAAACCAGACCTAATTTTTATCACTGAAACCTGGTTCTCTGACGACTTCGGCCCAATCGCTAATGAAGCCTTTCCCCCTGACTACTCCCTCATCTCACTGAACCGTCCGTCCAGGGGAGGGGGGATAGCATTCCTCTTCAAATCTCTCTTCGGCGCCTCAATCATCGACAACCAACCCTCCATTCCATCCTGCAAATCTCTCCTTGTTAAACTATCCCTCTCCCCGTTGCTCTCACACAGCTTCCTAATAATCGACAGGCCCCCTGGCTATGATAGACACTTCGCAAACAACCTCTGCGATTCTATTGCCACCATCCAACTAAACCATCCCAACCTCACCCTTCTTGGAGACTTCAACATATGGCTCGACATCCCCACCAACCCTATGACATACTCCCTGGTGGATGGTTTAGATGAATTTAATCTCCAACCCCACATAAACGGCCTGACTCACTATAAAGGACACACTCTTGATCCCATCTTTAGCTCCAACACCCTGATTCATCTAATGCCGCCCTCCCCTATCATCTGGTCCGATCACTTCCTTCTCTCGTTCGCCATCCACTCACCCGAACCTCTTCCCGTACTCGTATCCGAACCTCCAAACATACGCAAATGCTGGAAGAAACTAATAATCACCCCTAACCTAGCCGAGGCACTCCTCCAGTCTCCACCACCTACCTGCCATCTCAACAATCAACTAACCCTTGAGGCCTTTGATTCATGGCTCAATACATCTCTGTTGCGGCTCACCCCCTCGTGCAAACCATCAACCCGCCGTGGCATTTTCCCCAGATGGTTCACCCCTGAGCTGAAGACCACTAAACGACAATACAAATACCTAGAACGCAAATGGCAGAAAGAGAAAACCCATGAGAGCAAGACCTCCTTGGCCCGACACCTGTATCGGTACAAAGCTGAAATCCGGAAAGCAAAAAAAGCCCACTACAACTACCGAATCCTAAACTGCAAAAACCCAACCAAAGAACTTCACAAAATTATCTCCGAATTCACCAATCCGGCTTGTAACACAACCAACCCGACCGCGTCACAATCACTGTGTGACTCTCTCTCCCTCCACTTTTACTCCACGGCTATCGAAAGGACAAAAACTCTAACCACCAAACTGGCTCTCTTACAGCCACCAGGCAATCCTCCGCCCGTACCGGCCAGCCCATCAGCTATGACCTCTACGCAACCAACGTTCAAATCCTTCAGTCCAATATCACCGGAACAATTCCTCAAACTCCTATCTGCCCGCAAACCATCTGGATCACCATTGGACCCCTGCCCAGCCACAACCCTAAAAGAAATCTTTGCCTCCACCTCCGCAGGAGAACACGCAAGATCTATCATAAATGCCTCCCTTTTTTTCGGTATCTTTCCAGACGCATTCAAATTGGTGCACATCAAACCTCTAATTAAAAAACCTTTGCTCGACCCTCTCGAGCCCAAAAACTACCGCCCCATCTCAAACACCAGGTTCCTTGCCAAACTCATTGACCGAAATGCCTACTCCCAAATAAATGCCTTTGTTGAAGCCAACAATCTCCTAGACCAAGCCCAATCAGGATTCAGAACCCGTCACGGAACTGAAACCACCCTAACCTCGCTCTGGGATGACCTTAAAATGACAGCTGACTCCGCGGGATGCGCCGCACTAAACCTTCTCGACCTATCGGCCGATTTTTGACACGATCAATCACTCAATCCTCCTTGACCGCCTCCACTCCCTAGGAATACGTGGAACCGCCCTTAAATGGATAGCGTTGTTCCTCAAAGACAGGCACCAAATAACGACACTCTCCAACTTTACCTCCCAAGCCCGACCAGTCGACACAGGAGTCCCACAAAGAGCATGTTTATCCGCCCTCCTGTTCAATCTCTACCTGATCACCCTCCCACCAATAATTCGTTCACACAACATCCTGTGTTACAATTACGCCGACGGCACTCAACTAATTCTAAAAATCTTGAACGCGAAACCCAACTCCCGACCTAATCTGGCATCCTGCCTCCTCAACATAGAACGCTGGATGACCCAAAGCCACCTCTTGTTAAACCCCTCCAAAACAGAAATCATGGTTTGCAGCAACTCCGATCTTCTTCCGCACCCACTACCCTGGCCACCCGCCATGGGCAACTCACCGACACCCTCCAACACAGTGAAAAATCTTGGATGCACCCTGGACTCAGACCTAACACTCTCACACCAAGTCAACAATGTCTCAAAGTCCTGCCACTACCACCTCACTTCCACCATTAATTGGCAAGATGTAATTTGTATCCCCATCCTGCCCCAGTCTTTCTGTCAACTTCAAATTTAGAGAGGGGATAACTTTGACGATCTCAGGATAAGTGAAAGAGTGTGTTGGTGGGCGGTTTCTCTACTGGGACAGGAAACATGAATAAGATCCTACTCCAAATCACACAATTAGAGGTCATTGGAAGGTTTTGGTTAGTTTTGGTTTCTCTATCTCTTGCAGAAGCCCCTTTATTTCAGAAATTAGAATATTTATTTTATCGTCTGGAACATTTTATATATTTTCTTTCCTCTGTCATTTAGGCAGGTGTCACAGCCTTTCTTTTAGGCATTTCTTTACTTTACTTTCCCGCCAATACTACATGAGCGGAAAAAGAAAAAAGAACTACTATACAAAAGAACAGACAAAGCAAACTACAATCACTGTACACGCGTTTACACTATGTACACTTTTGTAAAATATGTAGAAGTACAAATTCTATAAAAATTCTGCAACACTAAAGATACAAAAGTATTAAAAGAGAATACTAAAACACTAGGCTGCTAAAATTCCTCTTTCCACTGCTCTTTACCCACTGACCACCGCCTAATACCCACGACCCAGAATGCAGGGTTGGGAAAAAACACAATAATACACCAGAATTTCAATGCACCCCAAATCTAGAAAACCAGCTCATATAAGAGGCAGTCTTGTTACTGTAGCTGCTTTATAGAGAAATGTAATGTCCAAAAATTGGTAAAGAAACAAGAGTCACCTTTTGTGTGCCACATTTTTCCACACTGTTCCCCTGGGGCTGTCACATGCCTATGCTCCCTCTTAACCATTTGCCCTTATATTCATGTGTCTTTGTGGCTCACCGGGCTATCACTTGCTGATCTCCTGTTTCGGGGAACACTATGCCATTATCATCCAGCGCCCTCCATCAAACATTGAATATTAGGTCTGAGTACTGCCAGTCCGCTAGAAATCCAGCTAAATGTAACAATTGTTGCAGGTGGATACACAGAATAAAGGTACCTCCCATATATCATAAGACGCAGGATATTAGCTCCCTGGGACCTGCCTAATCCAAAGACCCTGCAGGCTCAAACACCCATACCCTTTTCCCCTGTGGGCTTCTCCATCGCGGGGGATGGCTGGATTTTTAAAGTTGAAAGGTGGCCGGGGCTTAGCTCCCACTTCAGAATTCATGTCAACATAGAACAGCGAGATAGAAGTGAAATAGCAGGGCTGTAGCAGACACGCCCTGCTGGTGCAAAGAACAGTACCCTTTTCCCCCTCAGAAGACACCAATGCTGCTTCTATAGCCAACTCCCTTAACGCCCTAGGATTTATACAATGTTTAGTGATGCCCTCTCATGCCAAATGCCATATTTTAGTCTGGCATGTAGACCTCAACTGCTGGGCCTCTGTTCTCTCTAGCCTTCCCTGCCTCTGGACAGACCACCATGTCATATTGTTTGCCATTGCTTCCAGCAACCTGCCCACACAATCTGCCCAACTCCTGCTGCCCACTCTTGCCCACAGCTCTTGAACCCTAACCAAAGTACGGATTCTGCCCCTGCTTGTTAAACTACAATCAGCACAACTCCCACACATCAACCCAGTCACCCGAGCTGATCTATACTATAAAATGAGCACTCACACAGTCAACACTATCACCCTCCTTACACCATAAAAACCCACTACTCCCCTAAATTCCTTGTTCAAACCAGACATCCAAGCGCTCTGTTGCGAAAAACGTTAGACTGAGGCCAGATGAAGGAGAACAACTTCTCAAATCCCGCTTCTCCACGTCTGCCAAAGAGTACAAACGGGCTTTTCTACATGCAAAAACGACCACTTATAACACCAGAATTCCCAATGCAAAGTCCAACTCATGTGAGCTCTTTACCATCCTTAGAGTTATGGAATCCACCTCCTCGCCCGTCTTAACCTCACTTAAGATGAAGTCTGGTGCACGAATATCCAAAAGGCTCTCCTAGACAAAATGCCAACTCTTCACAAAAAAAATCCAATTAAAACAAATCACCATCAACACAAAACCTCCCCTCAATGAACTGCAGCCTTCCACTCTGCATGACCATCCACCATTTTGCTTTAACCCTGTCTCCGAAGCAGACATCACTTTCATCCTGAAAGGCCTAGAACCTTCTAGGTGCAAAGGAGTTGCCTATCCTGCCCCAATCATCAATGACTACTCTGATGCCCTCACTCTGTGCATTACAACATTTATCAACTCCTCAACACCACCTGCCTGGTTCCCACTAGCCTCAAGGAAGCATTCCGCTGCTCAAAAACCCACCTTGGACACTTCTATCACTACCAACTACCATTCTATCACCACAGTCACCTTCCTCCTAAGGATCCTGGATCGAGCAGCTTACCTCCAAAAGCAGCAATACCTTGAGTCCAACTGCATCCTTGGAATCTGCCAATCAGTTTTCCGCCCTGGTCATGACACAAAATAGGCTTTGCTTGATCTAAAAAACAACTTGATGGGTTAAAAGTCACAGGAAAGCCTGAACTTCCATTACTCCTAGACCTCTCGGTAGCTTTTGTCCTGGTAGACCACAAGATCCTCTGCCAGCATCACACTTCTGTGGCTAGCTTCTGGCTGACAGAACCATTAGAGTCTTCACGTAAAATGCATGTGCCCCTCTGTCGTCAATTTCCTGCAGGATACCTCAAGGTTCCTGTGTCTTCTCTACCCTCTACAACATTTTCACTAAAACGCAATTCGACCTTCTGGAAATACATGGTATCTATCATCTATCATCAACTACGCTGATGACAACCAAATCCCCCTTCGCATCTCAGGTGATTACTCAGCCGACTTTACACGCTGTGTACCAATCTATCCAGGCCTGGATGGCTTCTCATCTACTCTGCCTTAATTAGGAAAAAACAGAAATTCTACTCATGTGATCTCCAGCTGTGCTCAATAACCTAAACCACCTATACTGCTCTTTCTCGGTTGATGGCATCTTGATCCCTGTCTTCAAAGTATTGAAGACTCTGGGAGTTCACCTTGATGCCTCACTCTACTTAACTCTTCAAGTCAATGCTATTGCAACCTCAGCTGCCCACACCACCAAATGTATGAACGACTGCAGACATTTCTTATCCACCGACAGCTGCTTCACCATCTCCCAAGTTGTCATTCGTTCCAGACTAGTCTATTGCAATACACTATTTGCAGACACCACAATGTGTCATCCAGAATAACGCACTGCAAGCTGCCCTAAACATTACCAGGCTTGAGCACATCTCAGCTGTGAGAAGAGATGTTCATTGGCTCCCAGTGCATGAATGTATCACCTTTAAAATTCTGTCGATCAACCACAGGTGCCTCTGAAACTCTATCCCCCCCACACACTTTTCACAGACATTCTCAAAAGCCCAGTCAACGAGACTGACCTGTTCAGCTTCTACGCATTATCTCATCACACCTACATTGAGACAGGCCATAGTCAGTGGATCTAGCATCCCAGTCATTGCAGAAAAACCTTGCAATTAACTACCACAGGCCCTGTGATCTTACCGGTCCTTCCACAAACATCTGAAAACCTGTCCCTTCACCTAGGGGCGCCTGCAATGCCTTCTCAGCTTAACACTATCTGACTACAGGATATATGAATGCCTGCCTTGTAACCTGTACTGCAACCAGCACCTTGATGCCCATGGGTTTAGAGTGATTAACAAATGTAAATAAATAAATACATAAATATATACATTAACAAAAACATACAGAGATCAATAATATTCTTCATCTTAATGTAACAAATGGTTATTTATAGTGTATTAAACTTAAATGTGAGAAATACTATTCAAATGACAAATACTTTGAGAGGTTGCCAAGATATGCCAAGGCAGAAGCTAGACAGTCAATGGGCCTCATTACGAGTCCGGCAGTAACCGCGGCGGTAAAACCGCCTGGTTACCGCCGGACTCGTATTAACATTCCGTCTCTGTGACTCCCGGAATTACCAGGGCATTACAGCCCTGGTGTCCTGGGAATTCCGGAGGCGGAATTCGGTAAATCCCCATTCCCATAGAACTCAATGGGAATGGGGAAGTGGAAACATCGGCACCATCTCGTGATGGTGCTGGTGTTTCCATGTCCGCCTGCAGGCGGGAGGTGTTCAACCCGCCAGGTGTGACCTGGCGGGAAGATCACCTCCCGCCTGCAGGACTCGGGATCGGGTTGTCCGGAATTAACAGTGGCGACGGGTTTACCGCCACTGTTAATTCTGGACCGCCCGACCTGTAATGAGGCCCATTGTTGTCCTTGATGGTTTTGGAGGGGCAGGGGTCCACTTGTTTGGAAGTAGCTTTCATAGACCAGACTTGTCTAGAGATCTCCTCAGGTGTGACAGGGGAGAGGGAGGAGAGAAGACGGTGAGTGGTGGAGGAAGCCAAGGGGGACCCAAGAGATGATGGTGCACAAGTGGGTGCAGAGGAAAGAGAAGACAGGATGTCCTGTGTCTTGGTGGTGAAGTGTGCAGCCAGGGCCGAGCAAAGTGCCTAAGTGCGTGCAGTAGAAGAAGTGGCTGCAGTAGGATTTTCCAGTTCTTTACAGACTTTGAAAAGTTTGTCCATGTTGTTGGATGCCGCGGAGATGCAGGCTTGAATATGGACTCTTTTCTTGGATTGGATGCAGAGTCTATATTGCCTTTGCAGAAGATGGCAGGCCAGCTTGACAGAGGGTGCACCTGAAGATGCCCATTTCCGTTCCACTGCCCTGCACTTGCATTTAAGGTCAGCCAGGTCAGAGGCGTACCAAGGATTGCACTTTTTGGCAGGCTTCAGTCAGACCCTCATGACAGGGGCAAGGATGTCGAGAGTATTGAAGATGGAAAGGTGAAAGTTAGAGAGAGCTATATTAGGGTGAGAGTCAGTCGCAAGAGTAAGAGGAGGAGAGTAGGTGGAGGCAAAGGCAGCCACAGGCACTTTTTTCATGGGTCAGACGACTTTAAAGGTCAGTTCAGGGTGTGCCGGTGCTAAAGGAGAGGAAAGCTTCAAGTGAGAGGAGAGAAGAGAGTATGCAGCACTGGTGCCTGGGAGATAGAAGCACGAGAAGGCAGAGGGGCCAAAGGGAGTGCAGGCAAGGGAGCCGGGGCAGTGGTAGATGGCAAGGGAGCCAGTGAGGAGTAAGGTGGAAAGTTGATAAGGCGATGGAGGAGCCTCTGAAAAAGAAGTAGGTTTGGGCCCTTGTACCAAGATAATTCCATTGTGATAGACATTTATGATGACCCTAGAGGTTGAGGAGAAGGCAAGGGGGACCTCCCAGCGGGTGTCACCATTGATGTGTGAGGAAGAATAGGGAGAGAGCAGAGTGACCATATGTTGAGTCCATAAATCGGGAGAGGGAATGACAAAGAGGATGTCTGTGAGAGTCTCTCTGGGGGATGCACTGATGTAGATGTCAGCAATAGGAAGCCCTGGGCTGGAGCCAAGTGCATCCTTCTTGAGTCTCTTCCTGCTAGACTTAGTGAGTGTTGAAGGATAGGAGATAGAGAAGCAGTTAGAGAAAATAGGAGAGATAGAAACCACCAGAGTGTGGTGCACTTAACCAGGCTGAGCAACTGGGGCACATGGGAGGGAGTTGACAGAGGGTGCAAGTGCACAAGGAACACACAAGGAATGGGCAGAAAAAGTAGGCACTAAAAGGGGGGTACAAGGGAGCAATAAAGAGGAACAATACAGAGAGCAAGGATGTATATTGGATTTCTAACTATCAGAACATAATAATGCAGGATTAAAGCACACCTAAATTCAATTTTTAAACATCAGTCACAATCAAATGGTAGATAAACGCACACCTACATTTGAGTATTTGAGACACAGGTATTAAAGCACAGCAGTACAACAGTTAAAGCAGTGTGGTTGGAGCTCAGGAAATGCAAGAGCTACTCTAAGAAGGTAGACCATGATGTACAATGGGACATATGTCAACAGAGATAGGTCAAAGAGAATGGCCCTCATTACGACCCTGGCGGAAATCGTGGTGCAAAATGCACCATGGAGCACGGCGGAAAGCTGCCGATAGCGCCATGGGGGTTGGCGGATTTACCGCCCCATTCCGACCTTGGCGGGGCGGTAAATCCCCATTCCCCATTTTACCCTTCCCCATTCCCATTTTTGCCCCATAGGGTATAATGGGAGTGGGGAAGGCGTTAATTACGCCACCGTAAAATACGGTGGCGTAATTAACAACAAGGTCCCGTAGCGCCATGGATTTCTCCGCCCGGAAATACCAGGCGGAAAACGCTCCATGGCGCTACGGGAACTCGTAGTAGGGCGGACGGGTCCGCCGCGAATACCGCTGGCGTAGACCCACTCCGCCAGGGTCGTAATGAGGGCCAATACCTAGAAAGGCAGAGGGTGAGAGTCATGGAGAGATGAGGCAGGCCACTGAGCAACAGACAGCACTCGCGTGATAGCAGGAGGGATGCCACAGTCCAGGGGCGCTAGGAGGCAGTTGCCAGCATAATCCATGTCTTTGCCAGCAGTAACCTAGAGTGGGGACACATGCCCAGCATGGTCCTCACAGGCTCAGACAGGGCCTTAGATGGCCTTCGGTGCAATGCCCGGCTCCTGCCTCCCGGTGCCCCTCATTGGGTAAGTAAGCAGTCAGACAGCCTATTATAATATCCTGTGTCTCTTTAATCATTTCCTCATGCAGTCTACAAATCTCTTCGACACCCTCTGTAAGTGTCCAATTTGTGGCATCATTAGTGGGAACTGCCGTGCTGCTGATTTTAAGGCAGACCCCTCCTTCCATTGCTGTCAATAAGTCCAGAATGAAATGATTCTGAAGTGCTACCAAATGCAGTGTCCAGAGTTCTTCTCGTACTGCGTTAAGTCCTATTGCGATCACATTTGCCCGCTGTAGCACTTCATACCTGGTTATCTGAAGCCACTTGGCATTCGTGACTGCTTGCACCCGAGGTCACAATAATGATGTGAAAAACATAGACCCCTTACTAAACAATCTTAAGTGCTGCGGGATTGCATAAACATTTTGTGAGGATTCTTCTGAAATATAATTGCTACTTTCTCTCCTTGTCAGTTGTATTTTCTCTCTTTTCTCTGCTCGTTCACCATACTTCTTTGCTGCAACATAGAATGGTACTAAGTCTGCACGACGCACGACCAAAGCAGGGTTGTGAAGCATGACATGGGTGCACACTCCTCCCCAGTCTGGAGGCAACTGGGCATATGCCTTAGACCCACAGGCCCATCACTGATCCATCATTGCTGGCATCCCGCTAGGCAGCGCCGAGATACTCATTGTCTTCCGGCAGCCAGAGTTCACCCTTAGCACGGTCGCTCCCGTTTATCTAAAACATAAGAAAGTTGTGTCAGAGGCTTTATATGGACTGGTTGATGTCTCTCATCAGTCCAGGTCAAACCATGTACATTAGTATTCCACACCACCCAGCAACTTCATTCATTGTTCTAGCAACCGCTTCTTCAAACCCCACTTCCCCCCCTCCATGGCATTGCACCATCCCTCTTTCCCATTTCCTGTAATGAAACAACAAACCCCATTTTCTCATCAGGGGTCTAGTTTGACACCATGGAATGTCTTTTCCCATTAAATGTTTACAATGCACCATTTGATGGTTCATGAATAACATTTCTCCCCTTTGTGCCCCGTCTGTAACATATTCAAGTATTATAGGCTGTGTGGCTTCTTTTTCGGCCATTCTTTCTAGCTTAATGTATTTGTCAGCGTAAACCTCATCTTTTTATACCTTCTGGATTTCCACCGTCTGCTCTCGGAGGGTGGTATGTCCCCAGATTACATGAACTTGTTGTAGAGATTACTGTGAATTTACTGGGAACAACCCCTAAGCTCTACAAAAGGATAGGTGCATGAAGCATACCCCTCCCTCTCAGTTAATTCTTGAGGCAAGAATTGTCTTGATGTCCCTGTAACATGTGGGATTAGCGAGCACACAAAGCAACAGCAATTAGACCTCTCTCACAAAACTATCCTATCCCTAGTAATAAATCATTATTTTTGCATCTCCACCAATTCGCCACTTTGTCTGTTTACTCTTCGGTCTCTGCCTGCACGGACCTTCTGTACAGTTGTATAGCAAAAAATAATGTTAATGAAAATTGTGTGATACTTCCCATCATGTTCACCCCCTGCCTTCTTCTCCTGAGGGAGCGGTACTGCTGTCTCTGCACATGTTGGATATGTGGATCCATGCTTTCCACTCTTCAATTTTTACCGCTGTGGGAGATGCACACCCAATAACATAGGGCCCAGTGAACCTCGTCTCAAGCCACTTCCACTTGAAATTTTGGATGAAAATTGTATCTCTCAGATAGGGGGTGTTGTTTGTGGAAAGGTCTTTTTATCTTGTGCAATTGTTGGTGTGTCGTAGTTTGGTTGTTTACTTGTTGAACGTTGGACTTGGCAAGACACATATTTTAGAGCCTGGGTCAGTTGAGTCAAATACATTTGCATTTAATCTCCTAAAACTGGTGCTACTGTATGAGCATCCAAAACTGTATGGACAGGAGGGACAGGCGCATGCATCCTTCTGCCAGTGATAATTTTGTGCAGAGTCAAGTGGTGGTACATGCCAGGACAATTGCGTAAAGTAAATCGAGCGATAAGGAGGCAATACAGCCAGTTCTTGCACAAAGTGATGTTTAGCTTTGATAATCATTCTTTAAGCAAGCCAATTTAAATGTTCAGCATCTCCGTTCACTTAGAGCTGAGACCCTATGCCGAGTAGGTGCATTATTTCCAATAGGTTAGTAATTTCCGTAAATAGGTTGTTTACAAAATGTTGCCCATTAGCCAACCTTATTTCATCACATATCCCCACCTTCGAAACACCTCCCGCACCAAAAATATTGCAGCTGACGGCATCATTGTGAGTGCAGGATCCCACCTCTAGCCAACGTGAAAAAGGACAGAAAGAGGACAGAAAACTACAATCTTATACCTACAAGAGGTACATCTTACTTGCATGTCGATATTCAAATTGCCGGAAAGGCCCATCTAGTCACAGTAATGTGCCACAAATTGTTTCCAATGTATGGCCAGACAGAACTTTTTGGCACACTGCCCAATTCCCAATAATCTCTACAACAAGTTCATGTAATCTGGGGACATACCACCCTTTATTTCTGCTGCCTCTTGCTCTTTATGGACATGGGCGGGAAAATGCAATTGCTCTAAGGCAATAGCTAACAATTTTCTAGGCATTACTTCTTTCCCCATACTATTTTGCCTCCAAACGAAGTCGGTGGGTGAGAGTGAGCACCCCCTCTGTATCCATAAATCAGTCTCCTCCTGCGGTACTTCCCTCTGTGAGTCAACTATCTGTACAATGTGTAGGGAGTTAAAGGCTTATGCTCTTTTGGATTCTGAGTGTCAATTTTCCCCCACAACCATCATTGGTACCCTCCTCTCTGTGACTGGGCATAACCAAGATGTCCCTTCGGGTAGATAGGATGTTTCCTTTGTTGTCCGGTCAGCTATATTGTGTCGTTGAGAAATCAAGTCTTGCCCTGCGGTGTGGGCGGTGCACTTTATAATGGCCACCTCCACCAGTGACTTCCATCCCTCCATTAATTTGCTCATTCATTCAGCATGCTGTACTGGGGACCTGTTGCTTCTCCTGAATCCCTTCCTTTCACATCATCCAAATCCAGAATGTATAGTGGACGTGATGTACACAGAATCTGAGAAGATGTTTCCTAAATGGCCCTCCATCATGCTTAATGCATTAATCATGGCCAGCAATTCTGCCACCTGTGCTGAATAGTGTGATGGCAATCTTACTTCGGACGGTATCTTTGTAATATACTACTGCAGCACCAGCATGTCTGTTCCCCTTATTGGGATCTATGCTTGATGTCACATCACCGAAGGCCACGTCCCCTCCCTCTATCTCATCTTCTTTTACCTGTATGTTTCCTTCTCTGCGGTCCATGTATGCTGAACAGTCATGCATGTAGTCCCCCTTCTCTGCTGGTTCTGCTATGAATGTTGCCAGATTAATCACACAGCACACAGCACCTCACTACCTCAATTGCTGGGTTTGTCATGATAATTTCATGACTGTAAGCCCTCTGTGTGGCAAGCATGCTCTTTGACTTCCCTAAAATGGCAAAAGAGAGTGTTCCACGTATAGAACCACTGGGCAACCCATGGTAATAGTTGATGCCTTCTCTATTGCAAACACTGCGGCCACAAGCACCTATTCGCAGGGTAGGTATCCCTGCATCACTGCATCTAAAGGACCATTGTAATAGGCCAACGGCTTGTGCCCCTGCAGCTTCTTCTGTGTGAGGACTGCACAGAGCCAGCGGAATCAGAAAACAGATAGACCTTTCGGGCTGTAATTGCTAACACTGGCCTATGGTCTAGTGCCTCTTTCAGCTCAGCAAAATTGTCATTCATCTCACCCGTCCTCTTTATTGCCTTTTTCTCCTTCTGCACTTCTTAGAATGCCTGTAGTAAAGGCTTTGTGTAGATAGATTAGGCAAATACCCAGGCTCTGCAGTAGTTGCATATCCCTAGGAACTGTTGTATTTCTTTCAATGTGCAGGGGTGATGGGTCTTGTGTAGATCCTCTACTTATTCTGGTGTTATCTTGCAGCCTTCTGTGGATATAATCTGCCCCTAATACACTACCTCTTCCTGAGAGTATTGTAATTTTTCTGTGTCCACTTTGTACCCTTTTTCTGCAAGCAATGTTAAGAGGTGCACTGAGTCTGCACTGGACTGCTCTTCTGTTTCACTGCACACTAGTAAATTGTCAACATATTTAATCACCATGCTAGACATCTGTAAGTTGCTGAGATCTATCTGAATCACACTGTTGAAAATACTTGGTGATTTACAGTACCCTTGTGGGAGCCTAGTATGTTCGAATCTGGTTCCCCGATACGTGAACCAGGCGAGGTATCTGTTTTTGGGGTGTAGTGCGATGGAGAAGAAGGCATTATTCAGGTCAATGACCGTGAAATATTTTGCCTTGGTTGGGATGTTATATAATATTGTGGCAGTTCACCACAAGTGGGAACTCAGCTTCCACGATATTGTTTAAGGGTGTAAATCCTGTATGAATCTCCAAGACCCCCCAACTGACTTCTTTATCGGGTATATGATGGTGTTGCATGGCAACGCTGATGTCTCTATTATGCCTTGCTGCTATAACACGTGAAAGGTGGAGTAAATCCCCTTGTCTGCCTCACGGGATAGTGGGTATTGTTTCAATAAGGGCAGTAGAGCTCCCTCTTTCAATTTACTTTTTACTTCTCCTACTCCTTTTAGTACCCCTACAACATGGGGCCCTGTGGTCCACAATTTCTGTGGGACCTTTTTTAAATCTTCTTGCATGTACTATCTCTACTTTTTCACTAGTTGCATCAGCTGCGGTACCAGCTTTTCTTGCACTAGTATTGGGTAGGGAATCTCAAACTGGAACACCATTTCTCATTCTTCCTCCCCCTCCAAGAAGAGCTGTTCGTCCCTCACCTCTGGTCACTGTTGGGTCAATGCACAGAACGGTACGCCATTCTGCACATCACCATCCGTCCCACCTAAGATTGTGATGTGTTTGTGGATCACTACTTCCTCAAGCTTTAATACTATAGCGGCACCCCTTGCTCGCTCCGTCTGACACCGCAGTAGGAAGAAGACGTCTGATACTAATCTGAACATCTTTCCCCAGGTACCCAGCTCAACAGTATATGGACCCCATACATGAACAACTCTGGGTACACGGGCTGTCTTCGCTGCTTACTGTGCATGTATGCTGCCAGAAGGAATGCTGCCAACCGGACGTAGTACTGGTGTCGAGCACAACATCCCTTTTTCTGTGAATGATATTGATGCATTCAGTTTGCACTTTATTTTTATTAGGGTGTCTTGTGAGTACAGGAGGGACATCACTATATGAGGTGTCCCTATCCTGAGTGTAAAATCTTTTGTTATCGGATCCATGACAATAGCCCAAGAGAATCCCTGCATGTCCATAACTTTGTTTGATAAAGGAAATCCACCCAGCTTTATGCATGACTTGGTGGCCCCTGTATCTGTCAAAAATGAAAATTCTCTTGGTCCTATCTTCACTGCTATCTCGGGTTCCTCTTCAGGGTCTTCAGTTATCGCTAGGACTGGAGATACACACACTCCCTTTGGGCTTTCCTATTGGAGGGCTATGCTCAACAGGAACATGAAAGGATTCACCTCCATAACACTCACCAGGTGTAGTGGGCAATACATTCTGTCCTAGTACCATCCCATTTCCCTGTGTATGGGGTGCTGCTGACGGCAACCCTTTGGATGATTCTCTGCTCTCCATCTGTCCCGTTGATGCATGTGACTGCACCTGTGGGAGCAGTTGTTGTCCCTGTTGCATTTGCGTGTGTACGGGCAGTGCCTGCTGGAGCTGAAACTGCTGCTGAATTGAAAAGAAGTCCACCACTACCGTTCCCTATTCAATCCTATTAGTATAACTAACAATATAGAATCTAAAACTGTGCTCAACAACCTCTCTGTGAAACTCTGATCTAGAAATAACTAACAGGATAGCTGTGTAATGTATAATCTAAAACGGTGACTAATAATCTAACTACAAAGTTGATTTAGATCCATGCCTAATACCCACCTTGTATAAAGGTGAACTGAAAGAAGTCCACCACTACCGTGCCCTATTCATTACCAATAGTATAACTAACAGTATAGCTGTGTAATATAGAATCTAAAACTGTGACTAATATTCAAATACCCCCTCTAAATAAATTGAATCTACAGGCTGACTGAATATCTTCTCTGTGTACAGGTGAACTTAGAAGTGTACCCAATAAACTAAAATCACCTCTGTCTACAATTATATCTAGAAAAGCACCAATAGTCTTGTATCATCTTCGAGCAATTGAACCCTGAGGTGTGCCTAAAAGCGTGTCACCACCGATCTTAGAACTACAATCAGAAAGCCCTCCTAAATCAACCTAAAAGCTTGCACCAATCATGAGTGCACCCACTCCTCCAGAGTCAGTCAGAAACGACCCCGTGGACCACTCCCACTCTCCGATCTGCCTTCCCTCCCGCCCCCCCCTCCCAAATCTCCCCACCCTCCTTCGCACTCCCTGCCATTCCCCTCTCCAAACACCAAGCCAGGGGGGCACGATGGCGAGTCACTCACCCTAAGACCACTCATCCCCTGAACCCCACCCCTGACCCACCAGCATTACCCATACCGGCTCCCCTCACTATCATTCCTGGCACACCCCACCCGGCAATCACCCACCTCCCACCCTCCCCTCATACCCCTGCCACCCTCCCCCCGACCACACCACTTCCCCTCCCTAAAAACTGCTTGCCTAGCCCTAGCAAGAACCAAAGCTGCATCCCTCTCCCCCTCCAACCCCTCCTACTCTCTCACACACACCAGTCGCAACAAAGAAACTAAAGAGGAAACGTTCCTGGTCCCCTTCAATCTCTCAGCACTCCTCGCCTCTCTTGTCTCGACCCATCAATTCTATCCCGCAATCTCCTCCTTCCCCCGTGGCTCTCCCTGCCTGAAACCCCTCTCCCTCGACTTCTCATCAACTGCAACTGAAACTCCTAATCGCCATCACCCCTCCTTCAAATCCCTCAACCCAAACCCGATCATCCTATCTCATGCAGCCTCCCAACCCCACCCGAAGCCTGCCAATCTCTCTGCTCACCCACTATTCCCATCTATCATCACCCACCCTACTCCCCCTCCTCCATTCTCTCCGCCACCGCCCCATCCCGCTCCAGCACCGAGACCATCCTTAGCAGCCGATGTGAACTGCATCCTATTTAACGCCCGATCTGTGGCAAAAAACAGACATTGCATCTTTGACCTCCTCGCATCAGTCAAACCAGACCTAGTTTTTATCACTGAAACCTGGTTCTCTGACGACTTCGGCCCAATCGCTAATGAAGCCTTTCCCCCTGACTACTCCCTCATCCCACTGAACCGTCCGTCCAGGGAAGGGGGGATAGCATTCCTCTTCAAATCTCTCTTCCGCGCCTCAATCATCGACAACCAACCCTCCATTCCATCCTGCGAATCTCTCCTCGTTAAACTATCCCTCTCCCCGTTGCTCTCACACAGCTTCCTAATAATCTACAGGCCCCCTGGCTATGATAGACACTTCGCAAACAACCTCTGCGATTCTATTGCCACCATCCAACTAAACCATCCCAACCTCACCCTTCTTGGAGACTTCAACATATGGCTCGACATCCCCACCAACCCTATGACATACTCCCTGGTGGACGGTTTAGATGAATTTAATCTCCAACCCCACATAAACGGCCCGACTCACTATAAAGGACACACTCTTGATGCCATCTTTAGCTCCAACACCCTGATTCATCTAATGCCGCCCACCCCTATCATCTGGTCCGATCACTGCCTTCTCTCGTTCGCCATCCACTCACCCGAACCCCTTCCCGTACTCGTATCCGAACCTCCAAACATACGCAAATGCTGGAAGAAACTAATAATCACCCCTAACCTAGCCGAGGCACTCCTCCAGTCTCCACCACCTACCTGCCATCTCAACAATCAACTAACCCCTGAGGCCTTTGATTCATGGCTCAACACATCTCTGATGCGGCTCACCCCTCGTGCAAACTATCAACCCGCCGTGGCATTTTCCCCAGATGGTTCACCCCTGAGCTGAAGACCACTAAACAACAATACAAATACCTAGAGCGCAAATGGCAGAAAGAGAAAACTCATGAGAGCAAGACCTCCTTGGCCCGACACCTGTATCGGTACAAAGCTGAAATCCGGAAAGCAAAAAAAGCCCACTACAACTCCCGAATCCTAAACTGCAAAAACCCAAGCAAAGATCTTCACAAAATTATCTCCGAATTCACCAATCCGGCTTTTAACACAACCATCCCGACCGCGTCACAATCACTGTGTGACTCTCTCTCCCTCCACTTTTACTCCACGGCTATCGAAAGGACAAAAACTCTAACCACCAAACTGGCTCTCTTACAGCCACCAGGCAATCCTCCGCCCGTACCGGCCAGCCCATCAGCTGCGACCTCTACGCAACCAACGTTCAAATCCTTCAGTCCAATATCACCGGAACAATTCCTCAAACTCCTATCTGACCGCAAACCATTTGGATCACCATTGGACCCCTGCCCAGCCACAACCCTAAAAGAAATCTTTGCCTCCACCTCCGCAGGAGAACACGCAAGATCTATCATAAATGCCTCCCTTTTTTTCCGGTATCTTTCCAGAAGCATTCAAATTGGTGCACGTCAAACCTCTACCTCTCGAGCCCAAAAACTAGCGCCCCATCTCAAACACCAGGTTCCTTGCCAAACTCATTGACCGAACTGCCTACTCCCAACTAAATGCCTTTGTTGAAGCCAACAATCTCCTAGACCCCGCCCAATCAGGATTCAGAAACCGTCACGGAACTGAAACCACCCTAACCTCGCTCTGGGATGACCTTAAAATGACAGCTGACTCCGCGGGATGCGCCGCACTAAACCTTCTCGACCTATCGGCCGCTTTTGACACGATCAATCACTCAATCCTCCTTGACCGCCTCCACTCCCTAGGAATACGTGGAACCGCCCTTAAATAGATAGAGTTGTTCCTCAAAGACAGGCACCAAATAACGACACTCTCCAACTTTACCTCCCAAGCCCGACCAGTCGACACAGGAGTCCCACAAGGAGCATGTCTATCCGCCCTCCTGTTCAATCTCTACCTGATCACCCTCCCCCCAATAATTCGTTCACACAACATCCTATGTTACAATTACGCCGACGACACTCAACTTATTCTAAAAATCTTGAACGCGAAACCCAACTCCCGACCTAATCTGGCATCCTGTCTCCTCAACATAGAACGCTGGATGACCCAAAGCCACCTCTTGTTAAACCCCTCCAAAACAGAAATCATGGTTTGCGGCAACTCCGATCTTCTTCCGCACCCACTACCCTGGCCACCCGCCATGGGCAACTCACCGACACCCTCCAACACAGTGAAAAATCTTGGATGCACCCTGGACTCCGACCTAACACTCTCACGCCAAGTCAACAATGTCTCAAAGTCCTGCCACTACCACCTCACTTCCACCATTAATTGGCAAGGTGTAATTTGTATCCCCATCCTGCCCCAGTCTTTCTATCAACTTAAAATTTAGAGAGGGGATAACTTTGACGATCTCAGGATAAGTGAAAGAGTGTGTTGGTGGGCGGTTTCTCTACTGGGACAGGAAACATGAATGAGATCCAACTCCAAATCACACAATTAGAGGTCATTGGAAGGTGTTGGTTAGTTTTGGCTTCTCTATCTCTTGCAGAAGCCCCTTTATTTCAGAAATTAGAATATTTATTTTATCGTCTGGAACATTTTATATATTTTCTTTCCTCTGTCATTTAGGCAGGTGTCACAGCCTTTCTTTTAGGTATTTCTTTACTTTACTTTCCCGCCAGTACTACATGAGCGGAAAAAGAAAAAAGAACTACTATACAAAAGAACAAACAAAGCAAACTACAATCACTGTACACGCGTTTACACTATGTACACTTTTGTAAAATATGTAGAAGTACAAATTCTAGAAAAATTCTGCAACACTAAAGTTACAAAAGTATTAAAAGAGAATACTAAAACACTAGGCTGCTAAAATTCCTTTTTCCACTGCTCTTTACCCACTGACCACCGCCTAATACCCACGACCCAGAATGCAGGGTTGGGAAAAACACAATAATACACCAAAATTTCAATGCACCCCAAATCTAGAAAACCAGCTCATTTAAGAGGCAGTCTTGTTACTGTAGCTGCTTTATAGAGAACTGTAATGTCCAAAGATTGGTAAAGAAACAAGAGTCACCTTTTGTGTGCCACATTTTTCCACACTGTTCCCCTGGGGCTGTCACATGCCTATGTTCCCTCTTAACCATTTGCCCTTATATTCATGTGTCTTTGTGGCTCACCGGGCTATCACTTGCTGATCTCCTGTTTCGGGGAACACTATGCCATTATCATCCAGCGCCCTCCATCAAACATTGAATATTAGGTCTGAGTACTGCCAGTCCGCTAGAAATCCAGCTAAATGTAACAATTGTTGCAGGTGGATACACAGAATAAAAATGTACCTCCCATATATCATAAGATGCAGGATATTAGCTCCCTGGGACCTGCCTAATCCAAAGACCCTGCAGGCTCAAACACCCATACCCTTTTCCCCTGTGGGCTTCTCCATCGCGGGGGATGGCTGGATTTTTAAAGTTGAAAGGTGGCCGGGGCTTAGCTCCCACTTCAGAATTCATGTCAACATAGAACAGCGAGATAGAAGTGAAATAGCAGGGCCGTAGCAGACACGCCCTGCTGGTGCAAAGAACAGTACCCTTTTCCCCCTCAGAAGACACCAATGCTGCTTCTATAGCCAACTCCCTTAACGCCCTAGGATTTATACAATGTTTAGTGATGCCCTCTCATGCCAAATGCCATATTTTAGTCTGGCATGTAGACCTCAACTGCTGGGCCTCTGTTCTCTCTAGCCTTCCCTGCCTCTGGACAGACCACCATGTCATATTGTTTGCCATTGCTTCCAGCAACCTGCCCACACAATCTGCCCAACTCCTGCTGCCCAACCTTGCCCACAGCTCTTGAACCCTAACCAAAGTATGTATTCTGCCCCTGCTTGTTAAACTACAATCAGCACAACTCCCACACACCAACCCAGTCACCCGAGCTGATCTATACTATAAAATGAGCACTCACACAGTCAACACTATCACCCTCCTTACACCATACAAACCCACTACTCCCCTAAATTCCTTGTTCAAACCAGACATCCAAGCGCTCTGTTGCGATAAACGTTAGACTGAGGCCAGATGAAGGAGAACAACTTCTCAAATCCCGCTTCTCCACGTCTGCCAAAGAGTACAAACGGGCTTTTCTACATGCAAAAACGACCACTTATAACACCAGAATTCCCAATGCAAAGTCCAACTCATGTGAGCTCTTTATCATCCTTAGAGTTATGGAATCCACCTCCTCGCCCGTCTTAACCTCACTTAAGATGAAGCCTGGTGCACGAATATCCAAAAGGCTCTCCTAGACAAAATGTCAACTCTTCACAAAAAAAATCCAATTAAAACAAATCACCATCAACACAAAACCTCCCCTCAATGAACTGCCGCCTTCCACTCTGCATGACCATCCACCATTTTGCTTTAACCCTGTCTCCGAAGCAGACATCACTTTCATCCTGAAAGGCCTAGAACCTTCTAGGTGCAAAGGAGTTGCCTATCCTGCCCCAATCATCAATGACTACTCTGATGCCCTCACTATGTGCATTACAACATTTATCAACTCCTCAACACCACCTGCCTGGTTCCCACTAGCCTCAAGGAAGCATTCCACTGCTCAAAAACCCACCTTGGACACTTCTATCACTACCAACTACCATTCTATCACCACAGTCACCTTCCTCCTAAGGATCCTGGATCGAGCAGCTTACCTCCAAAAGCAGCAATACCTTGAGTCCAACTGCATCCTTGGAATCTGCCAATCAGTTTTCCGCCCTGGTCATGAAACAAAATAGGCTTTGCTTGATCTAAAAAACAACTTGATGGGTTAAAAGTCACAGGAAAGCCTGAACTTCCATTACTCCTAGACCTCTCGGCAGCTTTTGTCCTGGTAGACCACAAGATCCTCTGCCAGCATCACACTTCTGTGGCTAGCTTCTCGTCTGAAACTACCAGCTGGATCACTTCCATTCTGGCTGACAGAACCATTAGAATCTTCGCGTAAAATGCACGTGCCCCTCTGTCGTCAATTTCCTGCAGGATACCTCAAGGTTCCTGTGTCTTCTCTATCCTCTACAACATTTTCACTAAACCGCAATTTGACCTTCTGGAAACACATGGTATCTATCATCTATCATCAACTACGCCGATGACACCCAAATCCCCCTTCGCATCTCAGGTGATTACTCAGCCGACTTTAGACGCTGTGTACCAATCTATCCAGGCCTGGATGGCTTCTCATCTACTCTGCCTTAATTAGGAAAAAAACTGAAATTCTACTCATGTGATCTCCAGCTGTGCTCAATAACCTAAACACCTATACTGCTCTTTCTCGGTTGATGGCATCGTGATCCCTGTCTTCAAAGTATTGAAGACTCTGGGAGTTCACCTTGATGCCTCACTCTACTTAACTCTTCAAGTCAATGCTATTGCAACCTCAGCTGCCCACACCACCAAATGTATGAACGACTGCAGACATTTCTTATCCACCGACAGCTGCTTCACCATCTCCCAAGTTGTCATTCGTTCCAGACTAGACTATTGCAATACACTATTTGCAGACACCACAATGTGTCATCCAGAATAACGCACTGCAAGCTGCCCTAAACATTACCAGGCTTGAGCACATCTCAGCTGTGAGAAGAGATGTTCATTGGCTCCCAGTGCATGAATGTATCACCTTTAAAATTCTGTCGATCAACCACAGGTGCCTCTGAAACTCTGCCCCCCCACACACTTTTCACAGACATTCTCAAAAGCCCAGTCAACGAGACTGACCTGTTCAGCTTCTACGCATTATCTCATCACACCTACATTCAGACAGGCCATAGTCAGTGGATCTAGCATCCCAGTCATTGCAGAAAAACCTTGCAATTAACTACCACAGGCCCTGTGATCTTACCGGTCCTTCCACAAACATCTGAAAACCTGTCCCTTCACCTAGGGGCGCCTGCAATGCCTTCTCAGCTTAACACTATCTGACTACAGGATGTTAATGTTAATGTTAATGTTAAAGGTCATTTGTACCGCGCACTATCACCACCGGAGTGGTCCCCTGGCGCTCTGGCGGCTCTGAAAGAGGGGGGGGATGGTGGGTTAGTGGGTGGAGGCTGGAAAAGTGCAAGATTGCAGTGATGTGCTGTTGGCAGCCTCAGCCCGGTGGTTCCGTCGGCTGGGCCTGGGGTGTATGCGGCCGGTAGTCGTCGTGTGCTGATGTGCGAGTCTATGTGTTTTTTTGTTTTGTTGTTGCAGTGTAGTGAAGTTCGTGCGGTTTGCTGCGCTAGAGGTTTGTGGTTGTGTTTGGTTTGGAGTTTGAGAGGTGTATGCAGAGAAGGAAATTGTTAATGGTATTCGTTAGTCATCTCTATCCTGGACTGAAACCGGTTGGGCTCGTGTAATCTTACCCGACGGGATGCTTGTACACCCTGAGCCTCAGGAGGTACGTTCCCGATTTTCCATTCGAGGCCGTTTGAGGATCTAGCTGTCCCCTCCGCCCGCTCCCTTAATAACCTTGCATGCTCCTCCCCCCTCCACATGACTAGCGCCGCTGCTATTATCCATACACCCGGTTGTGTGGTGATTGGTGGTATCTTGTCTGTTCCACAGCCTCGTGGGACCTAGTTGTGGCTGTGAGGGCGGTGGGGGATGGTAAGGGTTGGCTGGAGTAGTTGTATCCGTTTCTCACCCTCTGGAGAGGGAGGATACATGAATGCCTGCCTTTTAACCTGTCCTGCAACCAGCACCTTGATGCCCATGGGTTTAGAGTGATTAACAAATGTAAATAAATAAATACATAAATAAATACATAAACAAAAACATATATAGATCAATAATATTCTTCATCTTAATGTAACAAATGGTTATTTATAGTGTATTAAACTTAAATGTGAGAAATACTATTCAAATGACAAATACTTTGAGAGGTTGCCAAGATCTGCCAAGGCAGAAGCTAGACAGTCAATGGGCCTTATTACGAGTCCGGCAGTAACCGCGGCGGTAAAACCGCCTGGTTACCGCCGGCCTCGTATTACCATTCCGCCTCTGTGACTCCCGGAATTACCAGGGCATTACAGCCCTGGTGTCCCGGGAATTCCGGAGGCGGAATTCGGTAAATCCCCATTCCCATAGAACTCAATGGGAATGGGGAAGTGGAAACATCGGCACCATCTCGTGATGGTGCTGGTGTTTCCATGTCCGCCTGCAGGCGGGAGGTGTTCAACCCGCCAGGTGTGACCTGGCGGGAAGATCACCTCCCGCCTGCAGGACTCGGGATCGGGTTGTCCGAAATTAACAGTGGCGACGGGTTTACCGCCACTGTTAATTCCGGACTGCCCGACCTGTAATGAGGCCCATTGTTGTCCTTGATGGTTTTGGAGGGGCAGGGGTCCACTTGTTTGGAAGTAGCTTTCATAGACCAGACTAGTCTAGAGATCTCCTCAGGTGTGACAGGGGAGAGGGAGGAGAGAAGACGGTGAGTGGTGGAGGAAGCCAAGGGGGACCCAAGAGATGATGGTGCACAAGTGGGTGAAGAGGAAAGAGAAGACCGGATGTCTTGTGTCTTGGTGGTGAAGTGTGCAGCCAGGGCCGAGCAAAGTGCCTGAGTGCGTGCAGTAGAAGAAGTGGCTGCAGTAGGATTTTCCAGTTCTTTACAGACTTTGAAAAGTTTGTCCATGTTGTTGGATGCCGCGGAGATGCAGGCTTGAATATGGACTCTTTTCTTGGATTGGATGCAGAGTCTATATTGCCTTTGCAGAAGATGGCAGGCCAGCTTGACAGAGGGTGCACCTGAAGATGCCCATTTCCGTTCCACTGCCCTGCACTTGCATTTAAGGTCAGCCAGGTCAGAGGCGTATCAAGGATTGCACTTTTTGGCAGGCTTCAGTCGGATCCTTATGACAGGGGCAAGGATGTCGAGAGTATTGAAGATGGAAAGGTGAAAGTTAGCGAGAGCTATATTAGGGTGAGAGTCAGTCGCAAGAGTAAGAGGAGGAGAGTAGGTGGAGGGAGGCAAACGCAGCCACGGGCACTTTTTTCATGGGTCAGACGACTTTAAAGGTCAGTTCAGGGTGTGCCGGTGCTAAAGGAGAGGAAAGCTTCAAGTGAGAGGAGAGAAGAGAGTATGCAGCAGTGGTGCCTGGGAGATAGAAGCACGAGAAGGCAGAGGGGCCAAAGGGAGTGCAGGCAAGGGAGCCGGGGCAGTGGTAGATGGCAAGGGAGCCAGTGAGGAGTCAGACCATCCAGCTTATTGCGATTTTGCGATTTGCAAAAAAATCGCAAAATTTGCCATTTCCCGCAATTGCCGCTATAAATCATTAAATGAGCGCAAAAAAGACACATTAGCTTAGTGTGTCTTTTTTCGCGCTCATTTAATGATTTAGAGCATGGGTGCACAACATACGGCCCGCGGGCCAGTTGCGGCCCGCCATGCCCTTTTGACCGGCCCGCGAGGCACAAAGACTTTCCTAATGGAGGGCGGCCCGCGCGGCCGCCCTCCATTAGGAAAGTCTTTGTTGTCTTCCGGGCCGGTGAAAGCACTGGCCCTCATTGGCTAGCACACACACGCATCACGTCGCTCCTACGAGCCACGTAATGCGTGTGTGCTGCACCAATGGAGGGCCAGCAGCACTACGGCTGGCGTGGCCCATAAGGCTTGATGCCGGAAGGCATTTCAGCCTTGGACCACGCCAGCCGTAGTGCGATTCCAGCTTACCTGCCTGCCTTCCAGCACGTCTCCGGTAAGTGGTCTGTTTGTGTTTGTGTGTCGGGTTTGTTTTGCTTTATGTTTGTGTGTATGAATGTTTGTGTTTTAATGTATTTTGAGTGTATGTTGAGATGCGGGGGTATGGGGGTGTGTCGGATGTGTTTGAATGTTTGTGTTTTAATGTATTTTGAGTGTATGTTGAGATGCGGGGGTGGGGGGGTGTGTCGGATGTGTTTGAATGTTTGTGTTTTAATGTATTTTGAGTGTATGTTGAGATGCGGGGGTGGGGGGGTGTGTCGGATGTGTTTGAATGTTTGTGTTTTAATGTATTTTGAGTGTATGTTGAGATGCGGGGGTGGGGGGGTGTGTCTGATGTGTTTGAATGTTTGTGTTTTAATGTATTTTGAGTGTATGTTGAGATGCGGGGGTGGGGGGGTGTGTCGGATGTGTTTGAATGTTTGTGTTTTAATGTATTTTGAGTGTATGTTGAGATGCGGGGGTGGGGGGGTGTGTCGGATGTGTTTGAATGTTTGTGTTTTAATGTATTTTGAGTGTATGTTGAGATGCGGGGGTGGGGGGGGTGTGTCGGATGTGTTTGAATGTTTGTGTTTTAATGTATTTTGAGTGTATGTTGAGATGCGGGGGTGGGGGGGTGTGTCGGATGGTTTTGAATGTTTTTGTTTTAATGTATTTTGAGTGTATGTTGAGATGCGGGGGTGGGGGGGTGTGTCGGATGTGTTTGAATGTTTGTGTTTTAATGTATTTTGAGTGTATGTTGAGATGCGGGGGTGGGGGGGTGTGTCGGATGTGTTTGAATGTTTGTGTTTGAATGTATTTTGAGTGTATGTTGAGGTGGGGGTGTGTGTCGGATGTTTATGAATGTTTGTAGGGGTTCGGATCTGTATGGGTGCTTGTTTGAGAGTTTGCCGATTTGGGGGGGGGGAGGTTCGGGACTGTATGGGTGCATGTTTGTATGTGTGTTGATTTGGGGGGTGGGGGGTTCGGGTCTGTATGGGTGAATGTTTGTGTGTGTGCTGATTTGGGGGGTGGGGGGTTCGGGTCTGTATGGGTGCATGTTTGTGTGTGTGCTGATTTGGGGGGTAGGGGGTTCAGGTCTGTATGGGTGCATGCTTGAGTGTGTTTGGGGCATAGTGTTTGGTTGGGGGTGAGGGGGCGTTGGGGCATAGTGTTTGGTTGGGGGTGAGGGGGCCACGGGGCATAGTGTTTGGTTGGGGGGTGAGGGGGCCATGGGGCATAGTGTTTGGTTGGCGGTGAGGGACAGGGGGCATAGTGTTTGGTTGGGGGTGAGGGGGCCATGGGGCATAGTGTTTGGTTGGCGGTGAGGGCCATGGGGCATAGTGTTTGGTTGGGGCTGAGGGGGCCATGGGGCATAGTGTTTGGTTGGGGGGTGAGGGGGCCATGGGGCATAGTGTTTGTTTGGGGTTGGGAGCCATGGGGCATAGTGTTTGGTTGGCGGTGAGGGACAGGGGGCATAGTGTTTGGTTGGGGGTGAGGGGGCCATGGGGCATAGTGTTTGGTTGGGGGTGAGGGGGCCATGGGGCATAGTGTTTGGTTGGGGGTGAGGGACAGGGGGCATAGTGTTTGCTTGGGGGGTGAGGGACAGGGGGCATAGTGTTTGGTGGGCCCATGGGACATAGTGTTTGGTTGGGGGTGAGGGGGCCATGGGGCATAGTGTTTGGTTGGGGGTGAGAGGACCATGGGGCATAGTGTTTGGTTGGGGGTGAGGGGCCCATGGGGCATAGTGTTTGGTTGGGGGTGAGGGGCCCATGGGGCATAGTGTTGCACTCCAAGAGTGAATTCAATAATAAAGCTAAAACAGGCACAGTTAGGAGATGTACATCCTTTGCTTTTTTGAGGAAACCTGACTCAACGAAGGCCATACTCCTCTTGGGTAACCCAAACAGCAAACTATAGCAGTCCAAAATAACGGAATGTCCAATCAAGGGTCAATAAAATATATATAATTTAATTAAACAGACGATATACAATAACTAAATCAAAATAAATGATAGCAATGGAAAATGTGTAGTACAAAATGTAAGTTTGAAATGCAATAAAAATCGTTACCCCTCAAAAACATATCTTTTTCCATGTGTTTAATACAAATTGGGGGTTGAAAAAGCCTCCTGACATGTCCCGCCTACCGCCCCGCCCACTTTTACTTTTCGGCCCACTATAGCCCTCATGTAAGGTACTTTCGGCCCTCTGTCAAAATCAGTTGTGCACCCCTGATTTAGAGCGAACACAGCTGGCTGCTGATTGCAGCAGCTTGAGGGTTAACACCTCGGCTCTGCGTTGCAGGCCCAGGATTGGGGGAGGGGCACGCAGGCCTGGGAGATGCACAGCATTTGGCTGTGACCCCAGGCACCTCCAAGGCTCATTGAGTGCCCGAGCTGACAGTTGGTGAAGCTAGCCAGGTAAGCACTGGCCTGTCCACTCATCTGCCCCCAACTCAGAGCACCCAAAGAGGCCACTGGACTGTTTTCATTCCCGGTGCTCAACAGGAAAGTAAATTACTTTCCTGTCGAGCGCCGGAAAAGAAAGCATAAACTTAATGCTTCCTGACGCTCGTCTACAATTGGTATCATGCAGCCCAGCCTCAAGGCTGGGCTGCATAATACCAATTGAAGACTCTCGTAGCTGTATTAATTTCAAATTGCTTTACAATTGGTATCATGGGCTGCATGATACCAATTGTAAAGCAATTTGAAAACGAATACAGCTACGAGCGTTTGTATCATGCAGCCCAGCCTTGAATCAAGGCTGGGCTGTATGACACCAATTACGCACATAATTGGGTGTTAAAATTTATGAAAGGCAAATGCCATTCGTCCTGTGCAATTTTGGTGGTTATGCAAAGCCAATTTAATGATATATGCACATTTCACCTTGATATGCTAATTTCTGATGACATCACATGCCATTGCATTTGTTAATGAGTTCCCTCCCCCACTTTAATTTGTAGGACTTGACCCCTGGTAGTGTTGTGATGTTTCATTTCTGTTTGTGGGTGTGTTTAGTCACCATGTGTGGGTGGCATAACCAAGGAATTATGACCACCCAAGAGAGTTCATTGTTTGGCTAGGTATTATGGGCTTGCAGTTACTGCCACTGCATTGCCCCTGTGTCTTGGCCTCATGGATTCCTTCCATGGAGAAGTGTAGAGTTGTTCCCCCTCTCTCCTGGGGTCATAGGACAAGCAAAAGCAAACCTATGGGCTTCAACCAGGGTTACACTTTTGAATTCAAGCCTATCTGTTTATTTGCTTTCCACTTGTCTGCTGGAAGTAGTGGCACAGCACCATTTCCTTGGAGCTCATCAGGCTGTATCCCCCTTCCCCCACCACATCCAAAATGTTAAGCTGTGGTGACTCGACCTGGCTGTCCTACAGAGCGCAGCCAGACAGAACACATTTTGTTCCTCACTAACAAAAGCCTTGCAATTACTTGGTTTTAGGCTAAAAAAGATGTTAAATGATATATTTTTCAACGTTAGAAAATGCCGCAAAAAACGCAGTTGGGTGCCGCAATTTTTTTCTTTTTTGTGCCGCAATATTTTCCATTTCATGCCGCAATTTTCTGGAGGGTCTGATTAAAACACAAACATTCATACACACAAACATAAAGCAAAACAAACCCGACACACAAACACAAACAGACCACTTACCGGAGACGTGCTGGAAGGCAGGCAGGTAAGCTGGAATCGCACTACGGCTGGCGTGGTCCAGGGCTGAAATGCCTTCCGGCATCAAGCCTTATGGGCCACGCCAGCCGTAGTGCTGCTGGCCCTCCATTGGTGCAGCACACACGCATTACGTGGCTCGTAGGAGCGACGTGATGCGTGTGTGTGCTAGCCAATGAGGGCCAGTGCTTTCACCGGCCCGGAAGACAACAAAGACTTTCCTAATGGAGGGCGGCCGCGCGGGCCGCCCTCCATTAGGAAAGTCTTTGTGCCTCGCGGGCCGGTCAAAAGGGCATGGCGGGCCGCAACTGGCCCGCGGGCCGTATGTTGTGCACCCATGCTCTAAATCATTAAATGAGCGCGAAAAAAGACACACTAAGCTAATGTGTCTTTTTTGCGCTCATTTAATGATTTATAGCGGCAATTGCGGGAAATGGCAAATTTTGCGATTTTTTTGCAAATCGCAAAATCGCAATAAGCTGGATGGTCTGTTTAATGTATTTTGAGTGTATGTTGAGATGCGGGGGTATGGGGGTGTGTCGGATGTGTTTGAATGTTTGTGTTTTAATGTATTTTGAGTGTATGTTGAGATGCGGGGGTGGGGGGGTGTGTCGGATGTGTTTGAATGTTTGTGTTTTAATGTATTTTGAGTGTATGTTGAGATGCGGGGGTGGGGGGGTGTGTCGGATGTGTTTGAATGTTTGTGTTTTAATGTATTTTGAGTGTATGTTGAGATGCGGGGGTGGGGGGTGTGTCTGATGTGTTTGAATGTTTGTGTTTTAATGTATTTTGAGTGTATGTTGAGATGCGGGGGTGGGGGGGTGTGTCGGATGTGTTTGAATGTTTGTGTTTTAATGTATTTTGAGTGTATGTTGAGATGCGGGGGTGGGGGGGTGTGTCGGATGTGTTTGAATGTTTGTGTTTTAATGTATTTTGAGTGTATGTTGAGATGCGGGGGTGGGGGGGTGTGTCGGATGTGTTTGAATGTTTGTGTTTTAATGTATTTTGAGTGTATGTTGAGATGCGGGGGTGGGGGGGTGTGTCGGATGTGTTTGAATGTTTGTGTTTTAATGTATTTTGAGTGTATGTTGAGATGCGGGGGTGGGGGGGTGTGTCGGATGTGTTTGAATGTTTGTGTTTTAATGTATTTTGAGTGTATGTTGAGATGCGGGGGTGGGGGGGTGTGTCGGATGTGTTTGAATGTTTGTGTTTGAATGTATTTTGAGTGTATGTTGAGGTGGGGGTGTGTGTCGGATGTTTATGAATGTTTGTAGGGGTTCGGATCTGTATGGGTGCTTGTTTGAGAGTTTGCTGATTTGGGGGGGGGGGTTCGGGACTGTATGGGTGCATGTTTGTATGTGTGTTGATTTGGGGGGTGGGGGGTTCGGGTCTGTATGGGTGCATGTTTGTGTGTGTGCTGATTTGGGGGGTGGGGGGTTCGGGTCTGTATGGGTGCATGTTTGTGTGTGTGCTGATTTGGGGGGTAGGGGGTTCAGGTCTGTATGGGTGCATGCTTGAGTGTGTTTGGGGCATAGTGTTTGGTTGGGGGTGAGGGGGCCATGGGGCATAGTGTTTGGTTGGGGGTGAGGGGGCCACGGGGCATAGTGTTTGGTTGGGGGGTGAGGGGGCCATGGGGCATAGTGTTTGGTTGGCGGTGAGGGACAGGGGGCATAGTGTTTGGTTGGGGGTGAGGGGGCCATGGGGCATAGTGTTTGGTTGGCGGTGAGGGCCATGGGGCATAGTGTTTGGTTGGGGCTGAGGGGGCCATGGGGCATATTGTTTGGTTGGGGGGTGAGGGGGCCATGGGGCATAGTGTTTGTTTGGGGTTGGGAGCCATGGGGCATAGTGTTTGGTTGGCGGTGAGGGACAGGGGGCATAGTGTTTGGTTGGGGGTGAGGGGGCCATGGGGCATAGTGTTTGGTTGGGGGTGAGGGGGCCATGGGGCATAGTGTTTGGTTGGGGGTGAGGGACAGGGGGCATAGTGTTTGCTTGGGGGGTGAGGGACAGGGGGCATAGTGTTTGGTGGGCCCATGGGGCATAGTGTTTGGTTGGGGGTGAGGGGGCCATGGGGCATAGTGTTTGGTTGGGGGTGAGGGGACCATGGGGCATAGTGTTTGGTTGGGGGTGAGGGGCCCATGGGGCATAGTGTTTGGTTGGGGGTGAGGGGCCCATGGGGCATAGTGTTGCACTCCAAGAGTGAATTCAATAATAAAGCTAAAACAGGCACAGTTAGGAGATGTACATCCTTTGCTTTTTTGAGGAAACCTGACTCAACGAAGGCCATACTCCTCTTGGGTAACCCAAACAGCAAACTATAGCAGTCCAAAATAACGGAATGTCCAATCAAGGGTCAATAAAATATATATAATTTAATTAAACAGACGATATACAATAACTAAATCAAAATAAATGATAGCAATGGAAAATGTGTAGTACAAAATGTAAGTTTGAAATGCAATAAAAATCGTTACCCCTCAAAAACATATCTTTTTCCATGTGTTTAATACAAATTGGGGGTTGAAAAAGCCTCCTGACATGTCCCGCCTACCGCCCCGCCCACTTTTACTTTTCGGCCCACTATAGCCCTCATGTAAGGTACTTTCGGCCCTCTGTCAAAATCAGTTGTGCACCCCTGATTTAGAGCGAACACAGCTGGCTGCTGATTGCAGCAGCTTGAGGGTTAACACCTCGGCTCTGCGTTGCAGGCCCAGGATTGGGGGAGGGGCACGCAGGCCTGGGAGATGCACAGCATTTGGCTGTGACCCCAGGCACCTCCAAGGCTCATTGAGTGCCCGAGCTGACAGTTGGTGAAGCTAGCCAGGTAAGCACTGGCCTGTCCACTCATCTGCCCCCAACTCAGAGCACCCAAAGAGGCCACTGGACTGTTTTCATTCCCGGTGCTCAACAGGAAAGTAAATTACTTTCCTGTCGAGCGCCGGAAAAGAAAGCATAAACTTAATGCTTCCTGACGCTCGTCTACAATTGGTATCATGCAGCCCAGCCTCAAGGCTGGGCTGCATAATACCAATTGAAGACTCTCGTAGCTGTATTAATTTCAAATTGCTTTACAATTGGTATCATGGGCTGCATGATACCAATTGTAAAGCAATTTGAAAACGAATACAGCTACGAGCGTTTGTATCATGCAGCCCAGCCTTGAATCAAGGCTGGGCTGTATGACACCAATTACGCACATAATTGGGTGTTAAAATTTATGAAAGGCAAATGCCATTCGTCCTGTGCAATTTTGGTGGTTATGCAAAGCCAATTTAATGATATATGCACATTTCACCTTGATATGCTAATTTCTGATGACATCACATGCCATTGCATTTGTTAATGAGTTCCCTCCCCCACTTTAATTTGTAGGACTTGACCCCTGGTAGTGTTGTGATGTTTCATTTCTGTTTGTGGGTGTGTTTAGTCACCATGTGTGGGTGGCATAACCAAGGAATTATGACCACCCAAGAGAGTTCATTGTTTGGCTAGGTATTATGGGCTTGCAGTTACTGCCACTGCATTGCCCCTGTGTCTTGGCCTCATGGATTCCTTCCATGGAGAAGTGTAGAGTTGTTCCCCCTCTCTCCTGGGGTCATAGGACAAGCAAAAGCAAACCTATGGGCTTCAACCAGGGTTACACTTTTGAATTCAAGCCTATCTGTTTATTTGCTTTCCACTTGTCTGCTGGAAGTAGTGGCACAGCACCATTTCCTTGGAGCTCATCAGGCTGTATCCCCCTTCCCCCACCACATCCAAAATGTTAAGCTGTGGTGACTCGACCTGGCTGTCCTACAGAGCGCAGCCAGACAGAACACATTTTGTTCCTCACTAACAAAAGCCTTGCAATTACTTGGTTTTAGGCTAAAAAAGATGTTAAATGATATATTTTTCAACGTTAGAAAATGCCGCAAAAAACGCAGTTGGGTGCCGCAATTTTTTTCTTTTTTGTGCCGCAATATTTTCCATTTCATGCCGCAATTTTCTGGAGGGTCTGATTAAAGCACAGCAGTACAACAGTTAAAGCAGTGTGGTTGGAGCTCAGGAAATGCAAGAGCTACTCTAAGAAGGTAGACCATGATGTAAAATGGGACATATGTCAACAGAGATAGGTCAAAGAGAATACCTAGAAAGGCAGAGGGTGAGAGTCATGGAGAGATGAGGCAGGCCACTGAGCAACAGACAGCACTCGCGTGATGGCAGGAGGGATGCCACAGTCCAGGGGCGCTAGGAGGCAGTTGCCAGCATAATCCATGTCTTTGCCAGCAGTAACCTAGAGTGGGGACACATGCCCAGCATGGTCCTCACAGGCTCAGACAGGGCCTTAGATGGCCTTCGGTGCAATGCCCGGCTCCTGCCTCCCGGTGCCCCTCATTGGGTAAGTAAGCAGTCAGGCAGCCTATTATAATATCCTGTGTCTCTTTAATCATTTCCTCATGCAGTCTACAAATTTCTTCGACAGCCTCTGTAAGTGTCCAATTTGTGGCATCATTAGTGGGAACTGCAGTGCTGCTGATTTTAAGGCAGACCCCTCCTTCCATTGCTGTCAATAAGTCCAGAATGAAATGATTCTGAAGTGCTACCAAATGCAGTGTCCGGAGTTCTTCTCGTACTGCGTTAAGTCCTATTGCGATCACATTTGCCCGCTGTAGCACTTCATACCTGGTTATCTGAAGCCACTTGGCATTCGTGACTGCTTGCACCCGAGGTCACAATAATGATGTGAAAAACATAGACCCCTTACTAAACAATCTTAAGTGCTGCGGGATTGCATAAACATTTTGTGAGGATTCTTCTGAAATATAATTGCTACTTTCTCTCCTTGTCAGTTGTATTTTCTCTCATTTCTCTGCTCGTTCACCATACTTCTTTGCTGCAACATAGAGGGGTACTAAGTCAGCACGACGCACGACCAAAGCAGGGTTGTGAAGCATGACATGGGTGCACACTCCTCCCCAGTCTGGAGGCAACTGGGCATATGCCTTAGACCCACAGGCCCATCACTGATCCATCATTGCTGGCATCCCGCTAGGCAGCGCCGAGATACTCATTGTCTTCCGGCAGCCAGAGTTCACCCTTAGCACGGTCGCTCCCGTTTATCTAAAACATAAGAAAGGTGTGTCAGAGGCTTTATATGGACTGGTTGATGTCTCTCATCAGTCCAGGTCAAACCATGTACATTAGTATTCCACACCACCCAGCAACTTCATTCATTGTTCTAGCCACCGCTTCTTCAAACCCCACTTCCCCCCCTCCATGGCATTGCACCATCCCTCTTTCCCATTTCCTGTAATGAAACAACAAACCCCATTTTCTCATCAGGGGTCTAGTTTGACACCATGGAATGTCTTTTCCCGTTAAATGTTTACAATGCACCATTTGATGGTTCATGAATAACATTTCTCCCCTTTGTGCCCCGTCTGTAACATATTCAAGTATTATAGGCTGTGTGGCTTCTTTTTCGGCCATTCTTTCTAGCTTAATGTATTTGTCAGCGTAAACCTCATCTTTTTATACCTTCTGGATTTCCACCGTCTGCTCTCGGAGGGTGCTATGTCCCCAGATTACATGAACTTGTTGTAGAGATTACTGTGAATTTACTGGGAACAACCCCTAAGCTCTACAAAAGGATAGGTGCATGAAGCATACCCCTCCCTCTCAGTTAATTCTTGAGGCAAGAATTGTCTTGATGTCCCTGTAACATGTGGGATTAGCGAGCACACAAAGCAAAAGCAATTAGACCTCTCTCACAAAACTATCCTATCCCTAGTAATAAATCATTATTTTTGCATCTCCACCAATTCGCCACTGTGTCTGTTTACTTTTCGGTCTCTGCCTGCACGGACCTTCTGTACAGTTGTATAGCAAAAAATAATGTTAATGAAAATTGTGTGATACTTCCCATCATGTTCACCCCCTGCCTTCTTCTCCTGAGGGAGCGGTACTGCTGTCTCTGCACATGTTGGATATGTGGATCCATGCTTTCCACTCTTCAATTTTTACCGCTGTGGGAGATGCACACCCAATAACATAGGGCCCAGTGAACCTCGTCTCAAGCAACTTCCATTTGAAATTTTGGATGAATATTTTATCTCTCAGATAGGGGGTGTTGTTTGTGGAAAGGTCTTTTTATCTTGTGCAATTGTTGGTGTGTCGTAGTTTGGTTGTTTACTTGTTGAACGTTGGACTTGGCAAGACACGTATTTTAGAGCCTGGGTCAGTTGAGTCAAATACATTTGCATTTAATCTCCTAAAACTGGTGCTACTGTATGAGCATCCAAAACTGTATGGACAGGAGGGACAGGCGCATGCATCCTTCTGCCAGTGACAATTTTGTGCAGAGTCAAGTGGTAGTACATGCCAGGACAATTGCTTAAAGTAAATATAGCGATAAGGAGGCAATACAGCCAGTTCATGCACAAAGTGATGTTTAGCTTTGATAATCATTCTTTAAGCAAGCCAATTTAAATGTTCAGCATCTCCGTTCACTTAGAGCTGAGACCCTATGCCTTGTAGGTGCATTATTTCCAATAGGTTAGTAATTTCCGTAAATAGGTTCTTTAGAAAATGTTGCCCATTAGCCAACCTTATTTCATCACATATCCCCACCTTGGAAACACCTCCCGCACCAAAAATATTGCAGCTGACAGCATCATTGTGAGTGCAGGATCCCACCTCAAGCCAACGTGAAAAAGGACAGAAAAAGGACAGAAAACTACAATCTTATACCTACAAGAGGTACATCTCACTTGCATGTCGATATTCAAATTGCCGGAAAGGCCCATCTAGTCACAGTAATGTGCCACAAATTGTTTTCAATGTATGGCCAGACAGAACTTTTTGGCACACTGCACAATTCCCAGTAATCTCTACAACAAGTTCATGTAATCTGGGGACATACCACCCTTTATTTCTGCTGCCTCTTGCTCTTTATGGACATGGGCGGGAAAATGCAATTGCTCTAAGGCAATAGCTAACAATTTTCCAGGCATTACTTCTTTCCCCATACTATTTTGCCTCCAAACGAAGTCGGTGGGTGAGAGTGAGCACCCCCTCTGTATCCATAAATCAGTCTCCTCCTGCGGTACTTCCCTCTGTAAGTCAACTATCTGTACAATGTGTAGGGAGTTAAAGGCTTCTGCTCTTTTGGATTCTGAGTGTCAATTTCCCCCCACAACCATCATTGGTACCCTCCTCTCTGTGACTGGGCATAACCAAGATGTCCCTTCGGGTAGATAGGATGTTTCCTTTGTTGTCCGGTCAGCCATATTGTGTCGTTGAGAAATCAAGTCTTGCCCTGCGGTGTGGGCGGTGCACTTTATAATGGCCACCTCCACCAGCGACTTCCATCCCTCCATTAATTTGCTCATTCATTCAGCATGCTGTACTGGGAACCTGTTGCTTCTCCTGAATCCCTTCCTTTCACATCATCCGAATCCAGAATGTATAGTGGACGTGATGTACACAGAATCTGAGAAGATGTTTCCTAAATGGCCCTCCATCATGCTTAATGCATTAATCATGGCCACCAATTCTGCCACCTGTGCTGAATAGTGTGATGGCAATCTTACTTCGGACCGTATCCTTGTAATATACTACTGCAGCACCAGCATGTCTGTTCCCCTTATTGGGATCTATGCTTGATGTCGCATCACCGAAGGCCACGTCCCCTCCCTCTATCTCATCTTCTTTTACCTGTATGTTTCCTTCTCTGCAGTCCATGTATGCTGAACAGTCATGCATGTAGTCCCCCTTCTCTGCTGGTTCTGCTATGAATGTTGCCAGATTAATCACACAGCACACAGCACCTCACTACCTCAATTTATGGGTTTGTCATGATAATTTCATGACTGTAAGCCCTCTGTGTGGCAAGCATGCTCTTTGACTTCCCTAAAATGGCAAAAGAGAGTGTTCCACGTATAGAACCACTGGGCAACCCATGGTAATAGTTGATGCCTTCTCTATTGCAATCACTGCGGCCACAAGCACCTATTCGCAGGGTAGGTGTCCCTGCATCACTGCATCTAAAGGACCATTGTAATAGGCCAAAGGCTTGTGCCCCTGCAGCTTCTTCTGTGTGAGGACTGCACAGAGCCAGCGGAATGAGAAAACAGATAGACCTTTCGAGTTGTAATTGGGGGTTGCTAACACTGGCCTATGGTCTAGTGCCTCTTTCAGATCAGCAAAATTGTCATTCATCTCACCCATCCTCTTTATTGCCCTTTTCGCCTTCTGCACTTCTTAGAATGCCTGTAGTAAAGGCTTTGTGTAGGTAGATTAGGCAAATACCCAGGCTCTGCAGTAGTTGCATATCCCTAGGAACTGTTGTATTTCTTTCAATGTGCAGGGGTGATGGGTCTTGTGTAGATCCTCTACTTATTCTGGTGTTATCTTGCAGCCTTCTGTGGATATAATTTGCCCCTAATACACTACCTCTTCCTGAGAGTATTGTAAATTTCCTGTGTCCACTTTGTACCCTTTTACTGCAAGCAATGTTAAGAGGTGCACTGAGTCTGCCCTGGACTGCTCTTCTGTTTCACTGCACACTAGTACATTGTCAACATATTTTATCACCATGCTAGGCATCTGTAAGTTGCTGAGATCCATCTGAATCACACTGTTGAAAATACTTGGTGACTTACAGTACCCTTGTGGGAGCCTAGTATGTTCGAATCTAGTTCCCCGATACGTGAACCAGGCGAGGTATCTGTTCTTGGGGTGTAGTGCGATGGAGAAGAAGGCATTATTCAGGTCAATGACCGTGAAATATTTTGCCTTGGTTGGGATGTTACATAATATTGTGGCAGTTCACCACAAGTGGGAACTCAGCTTCCACGATATTGTTTAAGGGTGTAAATCCTGTATGAATCTCCAAGACCCCCCAACTGACTTCTTTATCGGGTATATGATGGTGTTGCATGGCAACGCTGATGTCTCTATTATGCCTTGCTGCTATAACACGTGAAAGGTGGAGTAAATCCCCTTGCCTGCCTCACGGGATAGTGGGTATTGTTTCAATCAGGGCAGTAGAGCTCCCTCTTTCAATTTACTTTTTACTTCTCCTACTCCTTTTAGTACCCCTACAACATGGGGGCCTGTGGTCCACATTTTCTGTGGAACCTTTTTTACATCTTCCTGTGTGTACTATCTCTACTTTTTCACTAGTTGCATCAGCTGCGGTACCAGCTTTTCTTGCACTAGTATTGGGTAGGGAATCTCAAACTGGAACACCATTTCTCATTCTTCCTCCCCCTCCAAGAAGAGCTGTTCGTCCCTCACCTCTGGTCACTGTTGGGTCAATGCACAGAACGGTACGCCATTCTGCACATCACCATCCGTCCCACCTAAGATTGTGATGTGTTTGTGGATCACTACTTCCTCAAGCTTTAATACTATAGCGGCACCCCTTGCTCGCTCCGTCTGACACTGCAGTAGGAAGAAGACGTCTGATACCAATCTGAACATCTTTCCCCAGGTACCCAGCTCAACAGTATATGGACCCCATACATGAACAACTCTGGGTACACGGGCTGTCTTTGCTGCTTACTGTGCATGTATGCTGCCAGAAGGAATGCTGCCAACCGGACGTAGTACTGGTGTCGAGCACAACATCCCTTTTCTGTGAATGATATTGATGCATTCAGTTTGCACTTTATGTCTCTCCCCAGGATGTTTATTAGGGTGTCTTGTGAGTACAGGAGGGACACCACTATATGAGGTGTCCCTATCCTGAGTGTAAAATATTTTGTTATCGGATCCATGACAATAGCCCAAGAGAATCCCTGCATGTCCATAACTTTGTTTGGTAAAGGAAATCCACCCAGCTTTATGCATGACTTGGTGGCCCCTGTATCTATCAAAAATGAAAATTCTCTTGGTCCTATCTTCACTGCTATCTCGGGTTCCTCTTCAGGGTCTTCAGTTATCGCTAGGACTGGAGATACACACACTCCCTGTGGGCTTTCCTATTGGAGGGCTATGCTCAACAGGAACATGAAAGGATTCACCTCCATAACACTCACCAGGTGTAGTGGGCAATACATTCTGTCCTAGTACCATCCCATTTCCCTGTGGTGCTGACGGCAACCCTTTGGATGATTCTCTGCTCTCCATCTGTCCTGTTGATGCATGTGACTGCACCTGTGGGAGCAGTTGTTGTCCCTGTTGCATTTGCGTGTGTACGGGCAGTGCCTGCTGGAGCTGAAACTGCTGCTGAATTGAAAAGAAGTCCACCACTACCGTGCCCTATTCAATCCTATTAGTATAACTAACAATATAGAATCTAAAACTGTGCTCAACAACCTCTCTGTGAAACTCTGATTTAGAAATAACTAACAGGATAGCTGTGTAATGTATAATCTAAAACGGTGACTAATAATCTAACTACAAAGTTGATTTAGATCCATGCCTAATACCCTCCTTGTATAAGGGTGAACTGAAAGAAGTCCACCACTTCTGTGCCCTATTCATTCCCAATACTATACAGACCCTCCAGAAAATTGCGGCATGAAATGGAAAATATTGCGGCACAAAAAAGAAAAAAATTGCGGCACCCAACTGCGTTTTTTGCGGCATTTTCTAACGTTGAAAAATATATCATTTAACATCTTTTTTAGCCTAAAACCAAGTAATTGCAAGGCTTTTGTTAGTGAGGAACAAAATGTGTTCTGTCTGGCTGCGCTCTGTAGGACAGCCAGGTCGAGTCACCACAGCTTAACATTTTGGATGTGGTGGGGGAAGGGGGATACAGCCTGATGAGCTCCAAGGAAATGGTGCTGTGCCACTACTTCCAGCAGACAAGTGGAAAGCAAATAAACAGATAGGCTTGAATTCAAAAGTGTAACCCTGGTTGAAGCCCATAGGTTTGCTTTTGCTTGTCCTATGACCCCAGGAGAGAGGGGGAACAACTCTACACTTCTCCATGGAAGGAATCCATGAGGCCAAGACACAGGGGCAATGCAGTGGCAGTAACTGCAAGCCCATAATACCTAGCCAAACAATGAACTCTCTTGGGTGGTCATAATTCCTTGGTTATGCCACCCACACATGGTGACTAAACACACCCACAAACAGAAATGAAACATCACAACACTACCAGGGGTCAAGTCCTACAAATTAAAGTGGGGGAGGGAACTCATTAACAAATGCAATGGCATGTGATGTCATCAGAAATTAGCATATCAAGGTGAAATGTGCATATATCATTAAATTGGCTTTGCATAACCACCAAAATTGCACAGGACGAATGGCATTTGCCTTTCATAAATTTTAACACCCAATTATGTGCGTAATTGGTGTCATACAGCCCAGCCTTGATTCAAGGCTGGGCTGCATGATACAAACGCTCGTAGCTGTATTCGTTTTCAAATTGCTTTACAATTGGTATCATGCAGCCCATGATACCAATTGTAAAGCAATTTGAAATTAATACAGCTACGAGAGTCTTCAATTGGTATTATGCAGCCCAGCCTTGAGGCTGGGCTGCATGATACCAATTGTAGACGAGCGTCAGGAAGCATTAAGTTTATGCTTTCTTTTCCGGCGCTCGACAGGAAAGTAATTTACTTTCCTGTTGAGCACCGGGAATGAAAACAGTCCAGTGGCCTCTTTGGGTGCTCTGAGTTGGGGGCAGATGAGTGGACAGGCCAGTGCTTACCTGGCTAGCTTCACCAACTGTCAGCTCGGGCACTCAATGAGCCTTGGAGGTGCCTGGGGTCACAGCCAAATGCTGTGCATCTCCCAGGCCTGCGTGCCCCTCCCCCAATCCTGGGCCTGCAACGCAGAGCCGAGGTGTTAACCCTCAAGCTGCTGCAATCAGCAGCCAGCTGTGTTCGCTCTAAATCAGGGGTGCACAACTGATTTTGACAGAGGGCCGAAAGTACCTTACATGAGGGCTATAGTGGGCCGAAAAGTAAAAGTGGGCGGGGCGGTAGGCGGGACATGTCAGGAGGCTTTTTCAACCCCCAATTTGTATTAAACACATGGAAAAAGATATGTTTTTGAGGGGTAACGATTTTTATTGCATTTCAAACTTACATTTTGTACTACACATTTTCCATTGCTATCATTTATTTTGATTTAGTTATTGTATATCGTCTGTTTAATTAAATTATATATATTTTATTGACCCTTGATTGGACATTCCGTTATTTTGGACTGCTATAGTTTGCTGTTTGGGTTACCCAAGAGGAGTATGGCCTTCGTTGAGTCAGGTTTCCTCAAAAAAGCAAAGGATGTACATCTCCTAACTGTGCCTGTTTTAGCTTTATTATTGAATTCACTCTTGGAGTGCAACACTATGCCCCATGGGCCCCTCACCCCCAACCAAACACTATGCCCCATGGGCCCCTCACCCCCAACCAAACACTATGCCCCATGGTCCCCTCACCCCCAACCAAACACTATGCCCCATGGCCCCCTCACCCCCAACCAAACACTATGCCCCATGGGCCCACCAAACACTATGCCCCCTGTCCCTCACCCCCCAAGCAAACACTATGCCCCCTGTCCCTCACCCCCAACCAAACACTATGCCCCATGGCCCCCTCACCCCCAACCAAACACTATGCCCCATGGCCCCCTCACCCCCAACCAAACACTATGCCCCCTGTCCCTCACCGCCAACCAAACACTATGCCCCATGGCTCCCAACCCCAAACAAACACTATGCCCCATGGCCCCCTCACCCCCCAACCAAACACTATGCCCCATGGCCCCCTCAGCCCCAACCAAACACTATGCCCCATGGCCCTCACCGCCAACCAAACACTATGCCCCATGGCCCCCTCACCCCCAACCAAACACTATGCCCCCTGTCCCTCACCGCCAACCAAACACTATGCCCCATGGCCCCCTCGCCCCCCAACCAAACACTATGCCCCGTGGCCCCCTCACCCCCAACCAAACACTATGCCCCATGGCCCCCTCACCCCCAACCAAACACTATGCCCCAAACACACTCAAGCATGCACCCATACAGACCTGAACCCCCTACCCCCCAAATCAGCACACACACAAACATGCACCCATACAGACCCGAACCCCCCACCCCCCAAATCAGCACACACACAAACATGCACCCATACAGACCCGAACCCCCCACCCCCCAAATCAACACACATACAAACATGCACCCATACAGTCCCGAACCTCCCCCCCCCCAAATCAGCAAACTCTCAAACAAGCACCCATACAGATCCGAACCCCTACAAACATTCATAAACATCCGACACACACCCCCACCTCAACATACACTCAAAATACATTCAAACACAAACATTCAAACACATCCGACACACCCCCCCACCCCCGCATCTCAACATACACTCAAAATACATTAAAACACAAACATTCAAACACATCCGACACACCCCCCCACCCCCGCATCTCAACATACACTCAAAATACATTAAAACACAAACATTCAAACACATCCGACACACCCCCCCACCCCCGCATCTCAACATACACTCAAAATACATTAAAACACAAACATTCAAACACATCCGACACACCCCCCCACCCCCGCATCTCAACATACACTCAAAATACATTAAAACACAAACATTCAAACACATCCGACACACCCCCCCACCCCCGCATCTCAACATACACTCAAAATACATTAAAACACAAACATTCAAACACATCCGACACACCCCCCCACCCCCGCATCTCAACATACACTCAAAATACATTAAAACACAAACATTCAAACACATCAGACACACCCCCCCACCCCCGCATCTCAACATACACTCAAAATACATTAAAACACAAACATTCAAACACATCCGACACCCCCCCCCACCCCCGCATCTCAACATACACTCAAAATACATTAAAACACAAACATTCAAACACATCCGACACACCCCCCCACCCCCGCATCTCAACATACACTCAAAATACATTAAAACACAAACATTCAAACACATCCGACACACCCCCATACCCCCGCATCTCAACATACACTCAAAATACATTAAAACACAAACATTCATACACACAAACATAAAGCAAAACAAACCCGACACACAAACACAAACAGACCACTTACCGGAGACGTGCTGGAAGGCAGGCAGGTAAGCTGGAATCGCACTACGGCTGGCGTGGTCCAAGGCTGAAATGCCTTCCGGCATCAAGCCTTATGGGCCACGCCAGCCGTAGTGCTGCTGGCCCTCCATTGGTGCAGCACACACGCATTACGTGGCTCGTAGGAGCGACGTGATGCGTGTGTGTGCTAGCCAATGAGGGCCAGTGCTTTCACCGGCCCGGAAGACAACAAAGACTTTCCTAATGGAGGGCGGCCGCGCGGGCCGCCCTCCATTAGGAAAGTCTTTGTGCCTCGCGGGCCGGTCAAAAGGGCATGGCGGGCCGCAACTGGCCCGCAGGCCGTATGTTGTGCACCCATGCTCTAAATCATTAAATGAGCGCGAAAAAAGACACACTAAGCTAATGTGTCTTTTTTGCGCTCATTTAATGATTTATAGCGGCAATTGCGGGAAATGGCAAATTTTGCGATTTCTTTGCAAATCGCAAAATCGCAATAAGCTGGATGGTCTGACTATAACTAACAGTATAGCTGTGTAATATAGAATCTAAAACTGTGACTAATATTAAAATACCCCCTCTAAACAAATTGAATCTACAGGCTGACTGAATATTTTCTCTGTGTACAGGTGAACTTAGAAGTGTACCCAATAAACTAAAATCACCTCTCTCTACAATTCTATCTAGAAAAGCACCAATAGCCTTGTATCATCTTTGAGCAATTGAACCCTGAGGTGTGCCTAAAAGCGTGTCACCACCGATCTTAGAACTACAATCAGAAAGCCCTCCTATATCAACCTAAAAGCTTGCACCAATCATGAGTGCACCCACTCCTCCAGAGTCAGTCAGAAACGACCCCCGTGGACCACCCCCACTCTCCGATCTCCCTTCCCAAGCCCCCCTACCCAAATCTCCCCACCCTCCTTCGCACTCCCTGCCATTCCCCTCTCCAAACTCCAAGCCAGGGGGGCACGATGGCAAGTCACTCACCCTAAGACCACTCATCTCCTGAACCCCACCCCTGACCCACCAGCATTACCCATACCGGCTCCCCTCACTATCATTCCTGGCACACCCCACCCGGCAATCACCCACCTCCCACACTCCCCTCATACCCCTGCCACCCTCCCCCCCCGACCACACCCTTTCCCCTCCCTAAAAACTGCTCGCCTAGCCCTAGCAAGAACCGAAGCTGCATCCCTCTCCCCTTCCGACCTCCCTACTCTCTCTCACACACCAGTCGCAACAAAGAAACTAAAGAGGAAACGTTCCTGGTCCCCTTCAATCTCTCAGCACTCCTCGCCTCCCTTGTCTCGACCCATCACCTCTATCCCGCAATCTCCTCCTTCCCCCGTGGCTTCTCCCTGCCTGAAACCCCTCTCCCTCGACTTCTCATCAACTGCAACTGAAACTCCTAATCGCCATCACCCCTCCTTCAAATCCCCCAACCCAAACCCGATCATCCTATCTCATGCAGCCTCCCAACCCCACCCGAAGCCTGCCAATCTCTCTGCTCACCCACTATTCCCATCTATCATCACCCACCCTACTCCCCCTCCTCCACTCTCTCCGCCACCGCCCCATCCCGCTCCAGCACCGAGACCATCCTTGGCAGCCGATGTGAACTGCATCCTATTTAACGCCCGATCTGTGGCAAAAAACAGACATTGCATCTTTGACCTCCTCGCATCAGTCAAACCAGACCTAGTTTTTATCACTGAAACCTGGTTCTCTGACGACTTCGGCCCAATCGCTAATGAAGCCTTTCCCCCTGACTACTCCCTCATCCCACTGAACCGTCCGTCCAGGGGAGGGGGGATAGCATTTGTCTTCAAATCTCTCTTCCGCGCCTCAATCATCGACAACCAACCCTCCATTCCATCCTGCGAATCTCTCCTCGTTAAACTATCCCTCTCCCCGTTGCTCTCACACAGCTTCCTAATAATCTACAGGCCCCCTGGCTATGATAGACACTTCGCAAACAACCTCTGTGATTCTATTGCCACCATCCAACTAAACCATCCCAACCTCACCCTTCTTGGAGACTTCAACATATGGCTCGACATCCCCACCAACCCTATGACATACTCCCAGGTGGACGGTTTAGATGAATTTAATCTCCAACCCCACATAAACGGCCCGACTCACTATAAAGGACACACTCTTGATGCCATCTTTAGCTCCAACACCCTGATTCATCTAATGCCGCCCACCCCTATCATCTGGTCCGATCACTTCCTTCTCTCGTTCGCCATCCACTCACCCGAACCCCTTCACGTACTCGTATCCGAACCTCCAAACATACACAAATGATGGAAGAAACTAATAATCACCCCTAACCTAGCCGAGGCACTCCTCCAGTCTCCACCACCTACCTGCCATCTCAACAATCAACTAACCCCTGAGGCCTTTGATTCATGGCTCAACACATCTCTGATGCGGCTCACCCCCTCGTGCAAACCATCAACCCGCTGTGGCATTTTCCCCAGATGGTTCACCCCTGAGCTGAAGACCACTAAACGACAATACAAATACCTAGAACGCAAATGGCAGAAAGAGAAAACAGCAAGACCTCCTTGGCCCGACACCTGTATCGGTACAAAGCTGAAATCCGGAAAGCAAAAAAAGCCCATTACAACTCCCGAATCCTAAACTGCAAAAACCCAAGCAAAGAACTTCACAAAATTATCTCCGAATTCACCAATCCGGCTTGTAACACAACCATCCCGACCGCGTCACAATCACTGTGTGACTCTCTCTCCCTCCACTTTTACTCCACGGCTATCAAAAGGACAAAAACTCTAACCACCAAACTGGCTCTCTTACAACCACCAGGCAATCCTCCGCCCGTACCGGCCAGCCCATCAGCTGCGACCTCTACGCAACCAACGTTCAAATCCTTCAGTCCAATATCACCAGAACAATTCCTCAAACTCCTATCTGCCCGCAAACCATCTGGATCACCATTGGACCCCTGCCCAGCCACAACCCTAAAAGAAATCTTTGCCTCCACCTCTGCAGAAGAACACGCAAGATCTATCATAAATGCCTCCCTTTTTTTCCGGTATCTTTCCAGACGCATTCAAATTGGTGCATGTCAAACCTCTAATTAAAAAACCTTTGCTCGACCCTCTCGAGCCCAAAAACTACCGCCCCATCTCAAACACCAGGTTCCTTGCCAAACTCATTGACCGAACCGCCTACTCCCAACTAAATTCCTTTGTTGAAGCCAACAATCTCCTAGACCCCGCCCAATCAGGATTCAGAACCCGTCACGGAACTGAAACCACCCTAACATCGATCTGGGATGACCTTAAAATGACAGCTGACTCCGCGGGATGCGCCGCACTAAACCTTCTCGACCTATCGGCCGTTTTTGACACGATCAATCACTCAATCCTCCTTGACCGCCTCCACTCCCTAGGAATACGTGGAACCGCCCTTAAATGGATAGCGTTGTTCCTCAAAGACAGGCACCAAATAACGACACTCTCCAACTTTACCTCCCAAGCCAGACCAGTCGACACAGGAGTCCCACAAGGAGCATGTCTATCTCTACCTGATCACCCTCCCACCAATAATTCGTTCACACAACATCCTGTGTTACAATTTCGCCGACGACACTCAACTAATTCTAAAAATCTTGAACGCGAAACCCAACTCCCGACCTGATCTGGCATCCTGCCTCCTCAACATAGAACGCTGGATGACCCAAAGCCACCTCTTGTTAAACCCCTCCAAAACAGAAATCATGGTTTGCGGCAACTCTGATCTTCTTCCGCACCCACTACCCTGGCCACCCGCCATGGGCAACTCACCGACACCCTCCAAAACAGTGAAAAAACCTTGGATGCACCCTGGACTCCGACCTAACACTCTTTCGCCAAGTCAACAATGTCTCAAAGTCCTGCCACTACCACCTCAAAAACCTTAGGCGCATCTTTCCATATCTCTCATTTCCCAACAGAGTTTCCGCGGTCCAATCAATCGTCATATCAAGACTGGACTACGGAAACCCCCTATACCTCGGAAATCATGCCTATCAACTGAATAAACTCCAAAGAGCACAAAACGCGGCGGCCAAAGTGCTACTTGCACTCAGTCCAAGAGACCACGTATCCCCAGCCCTCAAGACACTGCACTGGCTTCCAGTAGCCCGTAGGGTGGCCTTCAAAACCTTATGCCTCCCCCATCGAGCACTACATAAAACTGGACCACAATATCTTCAAGAAAAGCTAATACCTTACCACCCCACTCGCACCCTTAGATCAAGCTCAGCTGGCCTCCTAGTAATTCCCAAGACAAACTCAGTGAGTTTAGGCGGAGAATCATTCTCAGCCCTGGCCCCAACCCTATGGAACTCGCTCCCTCCCCACATCCGCCTAACTGAGGACTTAACGGCAGTCCGCAAACTACTGAAAACCTGGCTCTTTCCCTAAAACCAACCGGTTCCAAACCAGCATCATCAATCATCACAATAACACTGACCCAGCAAACCACCAAAAAAAAAAAAAAAGTACCGCTAAACTAACCAAACTGTAACCTACAATGACAAACAGAACTAAAATGAGTAATGAAGATCTAAACAGTGAAGCGGATAATAGGAATAAATCACTTAGAATATAGAAAGCGTGGAGAGCAGATGAGCGTGGAGACCGGATGAGCGTGGAGAATGGAAGAGTGTGGCGGGCGTGAGCGGCTCAGTGGGGTGAAAGAATGAGTGTGGATGAGTATAGATGAGTGTGGATGAGTGTGGAGGATGAATGCTGTTCGCGGATGAGTGTGGAGAACAGTCGAGTGTGGAGAGCGGGTGAATACAAAGAGCAAATGAATGTGGAGAACGGAAGAATGTGGACAGCAGTTGAGTGTAGGGAGTGGTTGAGTGTGGACAGCGGTTGAGCATTGAGAGTGGAGGAGCGTGGAGAGCGGAGGCGCGTGGAGAGAAGAGATGCATGGGAGCGACCGAATGGGGGAGCATCTGAATGGGGGGAGCGACTGAGTGGGGGGATCAACTGAGTGGGGGGAGCGGATGAGTGTGGAGAACAGATGAGTGTGGAGAACGGATGAGTGTAGAGAGCGGATGAGTGTAGAGTGAGGATGAGTGTAGAGAGCAGAAGAGTGTAGAGAGCGGAAGAGTGTAGAGAGCGGAAGAGTGTAGAGAGCAGAAGAGTGTAGAGAGCGTATGAGTGTAGAGAGCTTATAAGTACAGAGAGCGGATGAGTGTCGAGAGCAGATGAATGTCGAGAGCGGATGAGTGTTGAGAGCTGACGAATGAGGAGGGCGGATGAGTATGGAGGGTGAGAGGGCTGGGGAGGAGACGGAATGAGTATAGATGAGGGTAGATGAGTGTGGAAGAATGAACACTGATGGTGGATGAGTGTGGAGGGCAGTGAGTGTGTAGGTCGGCTTGAGTGTAAAGAGCGGACGAATATGAAGAGCAAATGAATGTGGAAGACGGATAAAATGTGGAGAGCACATGAGTGTAGAGAGCGGTTGAGTGTAGAGAGCAGATGAGCTTGGAGAGCGGATGAGCGTGGAGATCGAACGAGCGTGGAGAGCGGTTGAGTGTGGAGAGCGGATGAGTGTGGAGGACATGAGCGGATGAGTGGGGAGAGCGAACGAGTAAGGATGAATGTGTATGAGTATACATGAATGTGGAAGAATGTGGAGGATGAATGCTATTGGCGGATGAGTGTGGAGGACGGTTGAGTGTGGAGAGGGGGTGAATATGAAGAGCAAATGAATGTGGAGGACAGAAGAGTGTGGAGAGCAGTTGAGTGTAGTGAGCGGTCGAGTGTGGAGAGCGGTTGTGTGTAGAGAGCGGAGGCACGTGGAAAACGGAAGAGCGTGCAAAGCGGAGGAAGATGCAGAGCGGAAGAGCTTTGAGAGTGGAGGAGCGTAGAGAGCGGGGGCACGTAGAGAGCGGAGAAGCATGAGAGCGACTGAGTGGGGGGAGCGACTGAGTGGGGGGAGCGACTGAGTGGGAGAAGCGACTGAGTGGGGGGACCGACTGAGTGGGGGGAGCGACTGAGTGTGGAGAGCGGCTGAATGTGTGGAGAGCGAACGAGTGTGTGGAGAGCGAACAAGTGTGTGGAGAGTGAACGAGTGTGTGGAGAAACAACGAGTGTGTAGAGAGCGGCTGAGTATGTGGAGAGTGGCTGAGTGTGTGGAGAGCGGCCGATTGTGTGGAGAACGGCCGAGTGTGTGGAGAACGGCTGAGTGTGTGAAGAGCGGCTGAGTGTGTGGAGAGCAGCTGAGTGTGCAGAGAGCGGCTGAGTGTGTGGAGAGCGGCTGAATGTGTGGAGAGCAGCTGAGTGTGTGGAGAGCGGCTGAGTGTGTGGAGAGCGGCTGAGTGTGTGGAGAGCAGCTGAGTGTGCGGAGAGCGGCTGAGTGTGTGGAGAGCGGCTGAATGTGTGGAGAGCAGCTGAGTGTGTGGAGAGCGGCTGAGTGTGTGGAGAGCGGCTGAATGTGTGGAGTGCGGCCGAGTAGCGAACGAGTGCGTGGAGAGCAAACGAGTGTGAGGAGAGTGAACGAGTGTGTGGAGAGCGAACGAGTGTGTGGAGAGCGGCTGAGTGTGTGGAGAGCGGCTGAATGTGTGGAGAACGGCTGAGTAGTGAACGAGTGCATGGAGAGTGAACAAGTGTGTGGAGAGCGAACGAGTGTGTGGAGAGAGAACGAGTGTGTGGAGAGCGGCTAAGTGTTGGAGAGCTGCTGAGTGTGTGGAGAGCGGCTGAGTGTGTGGAGAGTGGCTGAGTGTGTGGAGAGCGGCTGAGTGTGTGGAGAGCGGCTGAGCGTGTGGAGAGCGGCTGAGTGTGTGGAGAGCGGCTGAGTGTGCGGAGAGCGGCTGAGTGTGTGGAGAGTGGCTGAGTGTGTGGAGAGCAGCTGAGCGTGTGGAGAGCGGCTGTATGTATGGAGAGCGGCCGAGTAGCGAACGAGTACATGTAGAGCGAACGAGTCTGTGGAGAGTGAACGAGTGTGTGGAGAGCGAACGAGTGTGTGGAGAGCGAATGAACGTGTGGAGAGCGAACAAACGTGTGGAGAGTGAACGAGTGTGTGGAGAGCGAACAAATGTGTGGAGCGAATGAACGTGTGGAGAGCGAACAAACGTGTGGAGAGTGAACGAGTGTGTGGAGAGCGAACAAATGTGTGGAGCGAATGAGTGTGTGGAGCGAACAAGTGTACAACGGATGAGTACATAGAGCGGACGAGTGTTCGTGGACGAGTGTGTGGAGCGGATGAGTGTGGAGCTGATGAGTGACAGATCAATCTGTGGAGCGGATGAGTGCGGAACTGATGAGTGGCAGATAAATCTGTGGAGCGGACGAAGGCATGGAACAAATGAGTGTATGGGTGAATAGTGCATAGAGCGGATGAGAAACACATAGAACGAACCTGACCGCTCAGAATTGTGTGACGTGCATTTTTTGTTTTGGAATGCAAGGAACCTTTGAAAGAGCATACTTCATATCACACCCCACGCTTACTCTCTCCTTACACCACCATACAACTGGAACACAGAGATACTATGACACCATTCGGTATAACTGTTCTCATATCTACATCTGCCGCTCACCCCCCATCACTCTAAGTAAACATCGCTGGTTTCACACCCCAGCCAGGCGTTTCTCCTCAGGCCTAACGCTGCCACACTCGGTCTGGATAATTCCGGCCAGACCGAACACATACCCCTGATCTCTCAACCACCACACCTACCGCTAAGAAGCAGCTACCACATGAATTCCGCACCAGCTGCACACATACCGGTGCGCACATGCACCTTTGGACTCTCTCTAATCTCTCCACTGACCCGAACTTCGGTTCCCAAGGGCGTTCAACCTACCAGCACCTTCAGACCATACCAATGGTATATAAGGCGCTATATAAATGCAAAATAACAATAACAATAACATACGGACCTTGCTGCTCTGCCATGTGGTATGCCTGTGCCTGTGCTTGCTGCCTAAGGGGCAAATAATAAATATTTCTGCAAATAAACCTTTCATATCATCTATTGCTAATGTCACTCCTGCACTCTCTTTTTCAAGTGTGTATATCCATTTACTAGCCCCTGCCATAAGGGAGGGCAAACCTCAGATTATATCATCTCTTTCCATTGTCTGCCATGGTACATAGTGTTCGTTTTCCGGTCCCCTTCTGTAGCAATGACATCTGTGTCACCCATGGGCCTGTGTCTATCCCCCCTCTTTTTGCCTGTGCCCCTCCTGTCTGTGCCTTCTCCTACCGATTGTGGAGGACACTTGCCCAGTCCCTTCTCAGCTCCTCACTTTCTCCTCTCCTCCTACTGTGCACTTGCCCCTTTCTCCTTTCAGTGTCTGGTGTCCACTGATAATATTCCCAGTCACTCATGTCCGATTCCTCTTCCTCCTTTCACATTAAGTTGTCCTTGTCCACTATTTCAATCTCCCTGTCTTCCCTGTCCTGTCCTCCCTCGTCGATTTTAAATGTTATCCTCCCTGAAGTCCATCTGTTTTGTTCCCCGTTTCTCCCCCTACCTTTGTCTTCCTCCAGATCTCCTTTTCAATAGCTCTCTCTGCATCATTAAACAGTGCATTCACCTGCTGCCGAGTGTTCTTTGCTATGTCCGCTACATACTTCCACTCCCCCTTTCCTTTGTCTCCGTCCTTTGCGTTTCCCTTCCTTTCTTCTTCCCTTGCCCATCCTCCTCTTTCTCTTAGGGACATTAGCTGCAGGTTTGCATATCCTGCCGCAAGTTTAAATGCAGGGTATATTCTATATGATGGTGGTGGGGCACTGGCTTCATCTCCCACTTCTTTTTTTAACCTTTACCCTCGTCTGTTCCTCCTTTTCCTCTTTGTATAACTTCCAGGGGCCCAAGGTACTCTGCCCACTCTTCAACTTCGAGCCCTTGAATTTATTTAATAAAAATGAGAACATATGTTCAATTATTCTGCTATCAAGCGTTTCCTCCCCTTACCATGCATAAAAAACACTGTGCTGTAGTTTCCTGAACCCATTGAAAATTATATTTTAATATACTGGAACTTTTTTTCCTCTATACTCTCCTTTTCCTTCTTTCTTCCTTATGTTTGCACCTACACCCTCACTCACGCCTCAAGGACTTGTGCTTACCGCCCTCTCGTTATGGCCTTCTCCACAACCCCACCGACCCACACACTCCTCCATGCATACTGGCCCTCTCCACAAGCCTGCAGATTCACTCTGTGTTAGTACATCACTGGCTCCCGCCACGGCTCACCTTTACCAAGGTTAGTATAGACAGACATCAAACCGCACTCTCTGTGTTGACATCCACCCCTAGAAATGCCAAGCGCAGTCTCATAAAGCAGGTACCCTTCTGAGTCAACCCTTTCACCTTGGTTCATGCCACTAGACAAACACACAAATTGTTCCTCTCTTACTTCTTACCAACAAAACACCATTTCAACCAATTCAAAAACAAGCAACATCATTCTTCCCTTAATGATGCTACTATACAATCACCTGAACTACGCGAAACTCCCATCTAATGCAGGTGTGCTCACTCATGCACTTTTACCCCCTATGGGTATAGTGCAGTAAAATCTACGACTACTATGGCCGATCGTCCTCCCACTGTGAGGATGCAAACTAAACACCATAAAAAGATCCCTCCCCCCTTGTGGGCATGCAGCGACAATATAACGCATTCATGTGTGGATACACTCACATATCCTAGAGATCCTTCAAGCCCTCTCAGCCCTGATCCTTCCTTGTGGGCTTGCTCCTCCTCCTTAGCGCGGGTGGCACTCAGGACCAGGCAGACCTTCACTCTGCGTCTTCAGGACCTACTCAGTTGTGCATGTAGTTGGCCGAGGCAACTGAATATCTCACTGGGGCCTCCAAATGCATTTGGGGTCCTCAGTGAGCAGGCAATCCATAATTTACCAAATGTAGCCCAAAAAGGAGCACCAGGCAAGAAGTAACGCTGTTTATTACAGCTGGGCAAGCACAAATCAAACAGCACAGTGGAACAGGACTGGTTGATGAAAGCCGACAAAACTCCCCACTACGGCTGGATCTTTTATACAGCGAACACAATAATAGCATAGTGAGAAACAGTTACACATAACGTTACTAGTTGCTGAGTGTCCCACAAAGCTGATTGGTGGGGCTACATCAATCCCCTATAGCTGAACATAGGTTCATAAAAATGATTGCCGCAAATGATCCCACTGACCCCCTGATCCATCATCTCCTTTGTGGCACCACATTCCTTCCCGTTCCACCCCAAACCTCAGTTGTTACTACATGATAATTTAATCGTGCTGACCTCTGGGACTTTATTAACCTGCCATTGGTCAGCACGCATTGAGGGAAAAAAAGAAACATCCTGTTTGGTGAGTTAGGACTTGAACCAGCATAGGACAAGGTAGCTGATCCCCATTTGCCAATGTAGGGTGTCCATGAGCATCTGGTGGTGTACTGTGTCGAAAGCAGCCGAGAGGTTGAATAGAACCAAGAGACAGTGGTGGGCATCATCAAGGATGTTGAGGGTGTTGTCCACTGCCTGCATATTTGCCGTCTCTGTGCTGCAGCTGGTTATGAACCTGGATTGGTAGATTTGGAGGAGATAGTTGGTGCCAATGTGTTGCTGCAGTTGCACGGCTACTGCTTTCTTGATGATCATACCTAGGAAGGGAAGATGGGTGATGGGGCAACAGTTACTTCGGTTGTCAGGATCCAGAGTGGGTTTGTTTAGTAGAGGGATGATTTGTCCTGTATTTAGGTGCATTGGGAAGGTGCCTTGAGTTCGGGAGCTGTTCATGATCTCCGGCCAGAGAAGGAGAGCTTCTGCCGGGTGGGTCTTGAGGATGGATGCTGGGAGGATGTCATCTGTATATGATGTGGATTTGAGGGCGGCCAAGGATTCTACTAGGTCCTCTTTAGAGAGTGTCTTGAATGTTTTACAGGGAGCAGAGATTTTGCGAGGAGTGAAGTGAGGTCTGTGGGTGCAGAGCTGGTATCTATTTGCTGGTGAATCTGGTTGATTTTGTTGATGAAAAAAACGTTGATGGCTGTGGATTTTCTGATGAAGTGTTGTATGGCATGGTCAGGTAGCGGGTTGACACACTGCTTGACCGCTTTTAAGATAACACTGCTTTTGTTGTCGTCTTCTGACATGGTGTTCTAATAGTAGGGGGCCTTTGCTGTCATGAGGAGTTGTCGGCGGGTTGCACAGAGTTCCTTGAAGAGAGCCAGTTTGGATGTGGTCTTGAAGCAGCACCAGGTTTTCTCTTGTTCCTGATGACTCTTTTGCTGAGGTTGAGTTTTTGTGTTTATCAGGGTGCTGATGGTTTTGATTTGTAAGTGCGTTATTTCAAATGCTGAGAGGGGTGTGTTGAGTGCTTCCAGTAGAGAGCTGCAGTTCAGCTGGGCGTGTTCGGTCCATGTGAGGTGGAGTTTGGCAAAGTCTTCCGTGATGACTTCCACAGGAACGTTCTTGAAGGACCTGAAGTTTTGTTTAATGTGTTTCTGCTGGCAATGCTTGACTGGGGTGGTGTGTGGGATGTTGAAAGCCACTGACAGGTGGTCAGACCAGTCAAGTGAGAGAAGAGTGCTGTAGAGGAGGGTAGGCAGTGCAGTGATGATTGGATCAAGGATGTTACCTTTCAAGTGCGTTGGGTCTTTCTTGTGTTGTATGAGGCTAAGGATGTTGAGAAGGATTAGGAGAACTTCCTTCATCTATTTAGTGGCTTTGTTGCCTGGGAGGTTGAAGTCACCTAGGAAGATGTTGTTGGTGTGCATGAGGGACATGGTGGAGACCAGGTCGGGGAAGTCTCTGATGAAGGCAGTGTTAGGTTTGGGTGGACTATAGATAAGATGTAAGGTGACTGTGTCTGTCGGGGAGAGTGGAAAGTTGCAGGAGAAGGCTCCAAAGGAACCAATGTAGTCAACATCAAGTCTGGTGCAGGGCCACAAGGTCTTGTCGATCAATGTGAGGCCTCTGTCTGTCTTGTTCAGCTGGTCTCTGTGTTGGACGCTGTAGTCCTGAGGAAGAAGGATGTCTAAGATGCGGGTGAAAGTGGGTGTCAGCCAGGTCTTGGTGATGAAGATGGCCGCATGTTCGTGTGTAGTGATGATGCCAGCGATGTCTGCTGCATGAGTGATAACTGAGCTGGTGAGCATCAACTTCCGTAAGGGGTAGCTGATGAGTTTGAGGCTGATGAGGGTGAGGTTGCTAATTGCAGCATCCATGCCTTAGAGAAGGGGTAATGATGCTGGCATTGCCTGGTCATGGTGGGGATGGTCTGTCGGGACGGAGGGAGAAAGCACATGTCAGCACGTGCTTACCTGTTGTCTGAGCAGTCCAAACAGGTCCAGAAAGGAATTGCCCAGGGACGTCATTTCACCAAAATGCCAGCGGAAGTGACACCAAACGACCTTTGACCCCTGATGACATCACAGAAAGTGATGTCATTTGACCCCACCCCAAAGTGATATTGCGGGAAGCGATGCAACACAACCTTTCACCCATTGACAAAACAGCAAGTGGCATCACACAGCATTGTACACTACGAAAAATATGGTTACGATATCACTATAATGTGATGTACATTTCATACAAGAATGGATCACCATATGTATCTTTAAGATCAGTGTGTATAGGCCCATATTACCAAATTACTGTGAATGCAAGCAGACGTCCATGACCAAATGATAAGGATGTGTTATTATATAGCACTTATGCTTAAGCGCTTTATATAGAAAAAATATACACGCCATTTCACTTTGTTGGTACTCATTTATCAACCTCAGAAGGATGAAAGGCTGAGTTGAGGCGTTTAAAAACAGACTAAATCAGTGACTCACTGCCGGAAGTGTGCCTGAAATAAACCTTTAATGAGTCTAGCAATTATTGTATAGATTTCCAGAAAGACACATTATTTGGTATTCCTATTCTTTCTTATTTAGTGTCAGTGCTGAAAGTGTTAGACTTGTGGCACTCCTGTTCTTATTTTTCTTCTTTTTTTTTCAAGGGGCCTGAACAAGAAAGCCAGCTACTCCAGAACTAAAGAGCCACATGGTGCTGGCCACAGCCCAGGAGCTTGCATTACACAAAAAAAAAAACATTTTTTTTTTTTGCTTTTTTATTTAGAGGTTGCAGGGGAGACCACAGAGGCGACCCCTAAATGACGTCCCTGGAATTGCCTTTTTCTTCGTCTGCCCTCACTTCGGACATCTGGGTGATAGACGCCACTGACCTAAGAGTTAAGAGCAGAAAGGAAGAGGCAGGGCTAAGCAGGTGTGTGGATGATAGGTCACATGACCTAGATTCACTTGCACCTGCTCACCAACTTCCTGTGTCTGGCCCAGTGCAGTGCTTCAAGCCCTGGACTGGTCAGACCAACCAGTCTTGACATGTTCTCAAGGATCCAGCTATCGTGAACCTTCGGAAGTGTCCCTACCCGACAGACAGACCAGCTATCCAGTGGAATACCTTGCTACAACCATTGCCATTCTGCAATTGCAGACAGAATGTTGGTGTTTTCCAGCTTGTGGTATAAGACCCATTTCCGCTGAATTTCAGCCTCCCAGCTTCAAGGGATCCTCCTCTGAATGGACTTCTACAACTGCGACCTGAAGGACACAGGCCATCGTCTTGTAAAACCAGGCGTGCATTCCGGGTCCCGCGAGGGGAAGAAGGAGGTAACAACGGGACACTTATAATGTGCCTGTTGTTACCTCCATCCCCATTCCCATTGAGCCCTATGGGGGCTCAAATGGGAATGGGGAATGGTTCCTTCGAGGAGGAATTACTGGGTCCTCCAATGTTGGAATGACCCGGTTATTCCTCATTGCAGGAACCCGGTAAATTAACCGGTTTGGTGGCAACCATGGAGCTCATAGCTCCATGGCTACTGCCAAACTCGTAATGAGGTGTGTAACTGAAGGGTAAGCTCATGAATAAGTGGAAGGACTTGAGAGCTAATAGTACATGAAACGAGTAGGGAGGCGTCCTGCCACTTGTTTTTGGGTCTCTTTACCTATACATTTTGGTAAAGGGTGATTATTTAGCATGCAAAAAATAGGATTTGGCAACAGCTTTGTTACTTAGCTAGCTGTCAAAGGATATTCTAAAAAGATGAGCAAAAGAAGCCCTTGGATTTCCACATTTTTTAATTTTCTTTTTAAGAAAAAAGGGAATTACTTAGTGCTAGTAGCTGCACAACATCATCAATGCAATTAATTTTACAATAAGATGTATAGGTGTTTTTTAAGGTACATCGTTCGTCAAAATACATTCATTTTCTCATTTTTAGAAGTGCATTTGAGAAAGGAACAGAAAACAAACATGTTTATGGCAAACAACTTGAAAAATACAAAAAAATACCTAGGTCCCTGTTTTCCTAAGAACTTACAGACACCAGTTGTCTTGCACTTATTATTTACTTAAGACAAAAAACTTTGTGAATGATGGTTCTAGGTTTTTTCATTTGTTTATTAATTTTTTTGTATTTTTCAAGTTGTTTGCCATAAACATGTTTGTTTTCTGTTCCTTTCTCAAATGCACTTCTAAAAATGAGAAAATGAATGTATTTTGACGAACGATGTACCTTAAAAAACACCTATACATCTTATTGTAAAATTAATTGCATTGATGATGTTGTGCAGCTACTAGCACTAAGTAATTCCCTTTTTTCTTAAAAAGAAAATTAAAAAATGTGGAAATCCAAGGGCTTCTTTTGCTCATCTTTTTAGAATATCCTTTGACAGCTAGCTAAGTAACAAAGCTGTTGCCAAATCCTATTTTTTGCATGCTAAATAATCACCCTTTACCAAAATGTATAGGTAAAGAGACCCAAAAACAAGTGGCAGGACGCCTCCCTACTCGTTTCATAAACTCGTAATGAGGGCCTATGACATTTTTTTTGTATTCTATTCTATGTATACAATTATTGATTCTATGGAAGTATATTCCTTTTAAATTAGAATTGTATATTGTATATGTTTGACCATTACAAAATGTGTAACTGTTTAAATGTAAACAGATACACTTAAGTAAAAAATAAATTTAAAAAATCACTTTCCAACAGGAACATTGCGACTCATGTATGACACGTTTTGGCAGATTCGGGACACAGCTGAAACATGGGTATGCAGAGCGTGCAGATGTGCAGGCATCAATCCAAGATGTTTGCACATCATATTTATTTTATTTTATGTTTATTGTGAGTAAACTTTTTACACATTTCCATCATCCACCATCATTAAATTAAGTTCCTTTTGTCTCTTATTCCCGTTCAATCTTTTTACTACTCTTGGAAGTTTTCCTTCTGCCTTGTGTCCATTACTTTTTCAAGCAGATTTATTCCTGCACTCAACCAGTCTTCTTTTGCCCTCGTAGTGTACTGTCTGAGATAATTACTTAAGACTGTATCTCTGTCTTTGTTTATTGCAGTAGACTCCAGTAGTATATGATTTACTGTTGCTTGTCTATCTTTGTTGTAAGAGAATCTACAGGCGCCTTTGTTTATTCCTCGCAGTCCTCTTTTGTGGAGATAACCGTTTGTTGGATATGTGTCCATTCCTATATTTAAGAGCTTTCTTCTATGAAATTTACTCGGAAATCTCGATCTGTATTCTGGCATTGTGTCTCTTTTTCTTTGCGTATTAACAACATTTGATAATGTTTGGTACTGAGATTTCTTTTCTATTATTTTTATACAAAACTTGAGGAGAACTATCTACAGTTCCGGAAGCACCTCAAGACCGCACTCTTTTCTTCTGCCTTTGCTCCCCCTCTCCCCTGCTGATCTGTTCTCTCTTGGTACCGTGCACCTGGCCACCCTCTCTCCTCCGTGCCCAGGTGCCTGCTCACCTTGCCACCCTCCTGCACTGCCTCCGGGCCACCCCTTGCACTGGGGTCTGTGTCTGTACCCATACAGCCCCCCTGTTTTCTTCCTGCACTTAGCAGACCTACCGTGTCTGCTGCCTTAAACATAGCACTTGCAAATTGCTGGCTGCACTACCATTGTTTGCTGCCTTTATTATTTATTTATTTATTTATTATTATTTATCTGTTTCTCCTCTGCTTTGCACTTTCCACTTCTTCCCCCTTCCATGCACTTTTCCCCTCCCACTCTTCCATGCACTTGCATGTTCTCAATGTCACTGGGCCTAGTAAGATCGCTGTTTTGTTCTCCACTGTTCCCCTCCCTTGCCTTGTCGTGCTCTGAAACACTTGTGTACGAGCGCGATAGAAATAAAATATCAATATCAATATCAATCATATCTTTTTAATTTGCCTTTTACTTTTTCGGGGTTCTCAATAAGCTGCACATCATATTAACGACCTTTTAATCTTCCTATTCCAAGTTGGAGTATAAAGGATATGAGGTTTATTTTTCATACAACTTCTGGGTGATGCTTGCCTAACATCCCAGTGATTTTCGCCAGGCATCTTCACATATTGTTGTGGGTACTTGCTATGCTCCTCAGATTGCCCCAGCACTCCTGCATGAACTCTCCACCCATTCCATGTAGGATGGGTTGTTTGTGCACAATGGTCTGTTTTATTTCCCTGCCTTGCTTGCCGGCATCACCATCTCATCTCCCTCATGCTTTCGGACTCTAGAACTGTCTACCACTGCTGACAAGCCATAATCTTCCTACTGCCTCAACTGAGATCCGGTATCAGCAACCTGTGTTTTACAAGACGCTTAGGGACCTGACTGATCACTGAGGACTAGTTAGTTTTGATCAATGCTACTGGCTTATGTGTTTTGAAATCAACCACCCGCTATAGTTTTCTCATGAACTGGAGTCGAGATGCTACATTTATCAGGAAAAGGCAGGAATTTCAATAAGTGCATTTGGGTCCTGTTTTTTTTTTGCTGTTGCTGCACCTGCTTCCTCACCAGTTGCCCCCTCATCCTCCGCAGTGGCAGAGGTCTTCTCTCGTCGTCGTCGATGCACAAATGCCTAGCATGTCACAAAGCACAATGTTCTCCCTGCGTGGGCTGTAATTGAGCTCCTGCAGAAAGTCTGATAGGCCATGAAGTGATTTTGCACTCTGGGAGTGCCATTTGTAGCCTTTCCAACTGAGACCATTTTCCTCTTAGCCTGGGTTCCCTGGCTGCCACCTGTTCAATAGAGGAGTTTTTAAGCCACTGTAAAATGTGCAGTTGAAGTCGCCCATGCAGTTTTCCCAGGTATGACATTTCCGTAATCAGTATTTCACGGTGCAGACCGTTCTCATTTTGCTGTATTTTTGATAATTGTCCAAGGCCCTCATTACGACCCTGGCGGAAATCGAAAAACGATGGCGGAAATGCAATACCGCCATCGAATAGCGCTCGGTGCGACTATGACCCGTCACCGCAAAGTACGATGCCATTAGCGACACCGTAGTGAACGCCAACGCTAACTGCACCAAGTACGCACGCGCGCGCCATGCCAAACCGTAAATACCACCATGGCGCAACGGTACGCGAATTCCGACCCTAGCGGACATGTACCTAACGCCATCAAGCACGGCGGAAAGTACCATTCCGCCATGGTGAGAAGTACGGCATCGCGAATCAACCGTAAACGGCCCCACTGAGTGCCTGTACACCGCTCCCTGCCCACAAAGTACAACTCCCCGTAGGTGCAATGAAGTCACAATGCAACCAGTGAAATGTACAAGTCACCCATGCATGCCAACGAACAAAAGAAACACAAGAGGGGCCAATGGGAGCTGCAGGGCACAGATGGTACGAATACAGAAGCCATCCCAATGGACATGACCACAGTCCCCCACCAAGAAACGCAGGCAAACACAGGCACCTGTGACCAGCAATATTCCGAAAATCACATCATTCCACCAGTCCACCTGGCTGACCGGCATCTGTTACACAAAACCCAATCCCCCGCCCCTGAGCATGACAACATTCAAACAGTCATATTGGCAGCCCCCATCCCTGACCTCACTGGGCTTCGTAGGCAAACGCGCCCAGCACAGTACCACGCAACTAAACTCCGAAGCTGGAACCCAATGCAGATCTCCTCACAATACATCGCTCCCCAAATAGGAATATGCCACATCACTTGCAAAGAAGAACGCTACACGGCCCATATCAGAATAGAAATTTAATGCACAACAAAATCACCAAGCCCATACAGCCATTAGGCCATGAACTCCAAAACACATTTCACCATTGTGGGCTGCATCCGCAAGAAATGACCAGCTACTACTTGTGTGACGCCCTGTTCCATCATGGTACACAGAGCCACATTCACGTACGAAAAGGCAACATGGAAGCGCACAGAACCGCAGGGCCGTCCCAATGGGGAGGCACTAGTCCAGCTGAAAGGCCGAAATGTTGCTCCGAGCCACTAGTACTGCGTAAGGGCATGTGGCCCATTGGCGATCGTCCCATAAGATCGTAATGCTGCTCCACTGATTAACACGAAGCAGCAGGTGTCGGGAGTAAAAGCCATCTGCAGGAGTGGCATACAGATGGCAGTGGCAAAAGGGGAGGAGATACCTGTCAACCAAAAGAAAAGAAAAAGAACAGAATGACCATCAGAACTACATTCGAACAACTCACTTCAATGATCACACTAAATCCACAGCCATATGCATGCTAGCCCACTCCAAAGGATCATCACCACCCCAAAACCACTTGCGACTCATAACCATCTATATCGAGGTGCAAACACCATCACAAACGAGTGTACCTGTGCATGCGTCTGTGAAAACAGAATCCATCAGATGGGAATGTTAACGTGCATGGACACAAGTGTCTGAAGGCGCGTCGAGACAGGGAGGGCTCAACAAGGCCAGATAGACGATGGTCCCACTATGGCAGCCCTGCATCACATAGCGCAGGGGAGGCGGACAGATTCCAAGAAGCCCTGTACATGGCAAACTCTGTATCAAATCATCTGCCCATGCATCCATTCATCATTCCCTCATCCCGGTATAAAAACGCCTGAATATTTACTCACATAACATTAGAAATATCCATTGAGTCTGTGCGTTATGCAGCCTGCAAAATCCACAGTGCCCCAGCCCGGAATTCCAGTGTTGTGAAGTAACATGTATTTGGGAACGTCCGGCCTCATCGCCCACGTCGCTATTGCACATCCCAAACTATTCATATCAATCATTGCATCCTCGCCATGGCCCCTGTCTCAAGGACATTGAACAATAGAACGTTATATTTGCAGTCAGACCTGTGGGCATCTCCTCGCCGCTAGCTGAAAACCGAAAGCGCCGCCCTTCGAATTCCTCATTTGCAACATCACGTCGAAAAGGCATCTGTGGCCGTTTGAAATCACAAATTAATCCATCTAGTGCGGCTGTGTGTGAAAATGGCAACTGCCTTCACCCACAAATGGGACGCCCCGCCCGTCGGTGCAACTCGGTACAGTGATGCATGAGGGCCCACCGTTACTCGAGTACTACGTTCCACTGACCCTTCACAAGTCTGTTCGCGACTGCAAAGATTGTATGTGAAACAATGGGACCATAGCCGAATGTACATATCAACCAATGTTACACGGCCATCGGGTACGAATACATGATTGCAATAGCAAGATGCCATTACTCGAATTGCAGCGTTGTGTGCGGGACGTGCTCGGCCAAAGGGGAGAGCAGCTTGCACAGGTGGAATGAATCACCACAGGTGGAGGCCATACAGCCTGAAAACACATAAATTGCACACCCAGTCTCCTCCCACAACCACACCCACTCCGAAATGCTACCGGCAGGACTCGCGATGTTGGCCCTGGGGGACCTGATAGCACTGCAAGTAGTCCAACTCCAAGAAGAAGATGAACACCAACTACAACCGGCCGCACGGAGGAGACGCAGGAGGAGGAGGAGGGCAAGGCAGGGCCAGCAAGGGCCGCCAGCACAGCCACTACCACCACGCAGGCAGCCCGCAATCCCACGCCTCCGAGCACATCCGTTCAACCTCACTGCTGAGCAGATCCACACCCTCTACCGTTTGGACCGGGACACCATAGCCGCCATTGTGGACATGACACAGGCTGACCTTGTCAGCATGATAGATAGCCCAACCGCCATCCCACCCCTACTGAAGGTGGTGTCTGTACTCCACTTCCTGGCCACAGGCACCTACCAGCACACAGTCGGACAGTTGCATGGCATTTCTCAGCCACTGTTCTCACGGACACTATTGCAAGTGCTCGATGCCCTCCTGCAGCACGCAGACGACTACATCTCTCTACCACGCTCGGAGCAGGAAATTACCAACACAAAAGTGGGATTCCATACACTTGCCGGCATACCGGGTTGCATTGGTGCCATCGACTGCACCCATGTGGAATTGGTCGTCCCACATGCCATGGAGGCCCAGTACCGCAACCGAAAACAATTCCATTCCCTGAATGTACAAATGGTGTGTGACTCCAACAGGATGATTACACATTGTTGTGCCCGATTCCCTGGATCAACCCATGATTCTATGGTCTTGAGGAACTCTACAATACCACGCTACATGGAGCGACACACAGGGAACAGATCCTGGCTACTCGGTGAGTCTCATTTCATGCATGATGATGTGGGGTATGTGATTCGGCAATGACCTGGCAGGAAGGGGGGGGGGTGTGTGCGTACGTAGCAATGGCATTCCACATCATACGTTTATCGTCCACATACAGGTGATGCTGGATATCCACTGAAGAGATGGCTCCTCACACCAGTCCGGAACCCACGGGACCAGCATGAGGAGGACTACAACCATGCCCACTCACGTACCCGTGTAGTCATTGAACAGGCATTCGGCCTACTGAAGACTCGTTTCCGCTGCCTCAGCAGGTCTGGCGGGGCACTCCTGTACCGCCATGAGAAGGTTGCAAAGATGGTCATGGCATGTGTCATGCTCCACAACATGTGCGTACGTAGAAATGTGCCCATGCCCCCTGACGCAGAACTGCAAGCACCTGAAGATGGTCATGATGAGGGTGGGGATGTGGCAGCACATCAAGGAGTCTGCGAGGCACCGGAGGGCCGTGACATTCGTCAGCATCTCATTGATGCATGCTTCTAGCACTCACGCCTGGTGGCTGATACATGGACACGGTACTCGTGGCACTGTGTGTGTCTGGTACATGCACAATATGGACTGTTCGCCTATGATGGCCTAGTACACAAAGATCATTGTCCAGACATCTCATTGGTTGATCGTGCATTGTTTATGGCATATGTGATATCATGTTGAACACCCTATCGACCCGCCACCCAAGTGAGCCCAAAACACCCCCTCCACCCTCCTACCTCCCCCCCGAACACCAGTGTCCAAAGATGCTCATCGTCAGTGGGCAGTCGCTATTGCAAGCCCCCTCTGCGGGTATCAGGGGCACCCCTGCCTGTGGAGCGCAGGTTCCTCCCAGATCTACGTTGGGGGCTGCCCTGGACGGAACTTGCAACGGATGATGTCTCTGCCTGCTCACATCCATGCATGTCCCTAAGGGTTTGTGAGAGCTCAGTGAGCACACGGCGCACTGCGGCAAGTTCGGCACATACGTCTTTGGACGTCGCATGCAGTTCCCCCCTCAGGCTCTCGGTGCTTCTCTCCATTTGGACTCTCAGGCTCTCGGTGCTACTCTCCATTTGTACTCTCAGGCTCTCGGTGCTACTCTCCATTTGTACTCTCAGGCTCTCGGTGCTACTCTCCATTTGTGCCCTTAGTGTCTCTGTACTTCTCTCCATTTCTGCCCTAAGTGTCTCAGTTGATGTTTCTATGTCTGCCTTAGTGCCCCCACATTCATCGGCATGGTCCTTGAGGAGCGTGGCCAGTTGCTGCTGTTGCACGATTAACTGGTCGAGGGACTGTTGCCTCTGCTGGGCCATGGCCATTTGCGGTGGTGTCACAGAGGGGCTGGTGACCTCATGTTGCCTTGCCACAGGGCTTGTGGGGGATGGCCAGTCGTCGTCTTGTGGGTGCCCCTGCGTGGTATCCTCATGGTGTACGGGATGGGACAGACAGGGGGATTGGGACAGGTCATGGATGGATCTGACTTCGACATCCCCGTTTTCTGTGTCGGAGCATGCTGCCATCAATGGGGTGTCACCTATGGTGCTGCTGCCACCAGAGGCAGTGCCTTCTGTGGCATCCATTGGGGGGACCTGTGGTGGTGGTGTTGTGGGCATGCTGGCTGCTGGGGTGCCTGTTGATGTTCCCTCCTCTGTGCTGCCACCTGATTTGTGCTGCTGCCGTGTCTTGATCCGTGCAGCTGAGGTGGAGGGTCTTTGGCCGTTGGTCTTGGCCCTCTTTGCAGGTGTGCTGGTAGGGGTGTCATGATGCTCGTCGTTTGGATCGGACCCTGTGGTGGAGTAAAGGAGGGCGAGGGTTATTAATGGGTCTGTGGGAATTGGAATGGCATTGTATCACATGCTCTGGGGTGGTACCTGAGGGTGATTTGGGTCGGGGCCTTGGAGGTGCTTTCATTTGTGTGTGGAGTGAGGGTGCAGTTGTTTGGCAGCCTGCAGTTAGGGTGTGCCTGCTGCACGTGTAGTGGGTGTTTTAGGGGTTTTTAATTATTTATGTATTTATTGTGAGTTTTAAAGTGCGCTATCAGGCCAATGTGTGTGGACGTTCTCCTGGACATGTGTTTCTGTTGCACTATGGGGACACATGGTACTTCACATGATTGGAAATTGTGGATTTAGCATTGTTTTATTTGGGCGACCTACCTGATTCTTCGGATGTCTGCACTCCTTTCTCCATCCCTCCGACTCCCTCTATGCTCTCCATTCCAATGGTGCAGGCACAGATTTCTTCCCAGGGGGTCAACTTGATGGGTGATTCAGGACCTCCCCCGGTGGCTGTGGCAATGTTGCGGTTGGCAGAAAGTATGCTACGGACGCGTATCCGCAGGTCGTCCCATCGCTTTCTGCATTGCTGTGGGTTGCGGGGTGCGGTCCCCACCGAACTTACATGCTGTGCCACCAGGGCCCATATGGCCTTCTTGTTCGCAAGTGCCGTCCTGGTCATTTGCGTGGAGAAGACGACGGCAGCATTCTCCTGGAGGGTCTCTGTTAGCACGGTGAGTTCCTCACGGGAGAAGTGGACCTGCCGCTTGCGGTCGCACGCTTTCTTCGCTACTTTTCCCATTTTTCTTGGTTTCGCTAGGGTGGATGACGGGTTGGGGTGTGTTTCAGGGTAGTGTTTTTAGTGGTTGTGTGGATTTTGTGGTTTTATAGGTGTACGGCGGGATGTTTCCCGTTCCGGGCCCATGTTTTTACTTCCGTTTCCGTATATTTACGGTCACCGTACTTTCCGGTTGGCGCTCACTGCGGTGTCCGCTAAGATGGGTGGCGGTATTGCACCTAGGGCGCCGTACGGCGGCGGTGTGGGCCGTTTTGGGGTCATTTCCGCCATCGCGGACTTTGCACTTCCGCCATGCCGTGGTGCTCGTGCCCGATGGGTCGGAATGGGCCGCACTTTGCTCCTTCGTGCAATGGCGGAAACGCTATTTACGCTGTGGCGGTCCGGTCAGTCACTTTCCGCCAGGGTCGTAATGAGGGCCCAAGTGTCTTTTCATTACAGATAAGTGTTGACTCGACATACCGTTGATTCTTATTCAAGGTTCCCATTACAATAATCTTCATTCCCTTAATCAACTTCTCTTGCTCTACAGGTGCTGCTGGAGTCAAATAAGGTCTTGAGGTCAAGTATTTACTTCTCATGCTAAATTTAGTTGTATGTTATATTTGTGAATGACTTTTATCACGAATTAGCAAAACGTACAATGTATTGACATGTTTTTAGCAGGGCTCCTGGGGACTACCCTGGCTCTGACATGTATCCTGCATGCTGCAGTTTGCCTCATCAAAGGACAAATTCGACCACATCACCCAAAACCTCATTGAACTGCACTGGCTCCCGCTGCAAGCCTGTACCATCTTCAAAGCCTGCCTGCATCATTCAAAAGGCTGTCACCCTGACTGAAGTCCCCAAGTACCTCACTGAGAAACTCAGCATCTCCAGAGGCCTGCAAACCAAAAGAAGTAAGGACATGTGCAGACTTGAACTCTGCCAGTGAAGGAAGGAAAATACCAGAAGGCAAGTATTCTCTGTCTACACTGCAAGACTCTGGAACCTCCTCCTCATCACCTAAGACTCGCCCACTCGCTTCTGCAGTACATGAGGCAGTTCAAGACACTCGTCTTCAAGGAGTGGCTCCTCCCTAACACATAAGTCCATACACCATCCTCTTCCCACCATCCCTGAGGCTGGGCAATCTGAGCCCCACTATTTCCTCCCCATGTTACTTGTAGGTCCTTTTTCTGACACTTGCTCCCTTCCCCTGTTGTAAAACCCCCACTCGCTTACCTCTATGCTCCCTAACCTTTTTCTTCCCTCTATGATTGTAAAGTGCTCTGTTGCTCCCCGAAGTTAGTTCTGCACTCAATAAATACTATAATAATAATAAAAATAATAATAATAATAATAATAATAATAATAATAATAATAATAATAATAATAATGTATGTTTTGAACTACTGTTTAGAATAAATATTACCGTACTCAACTATCCATTCCCGTTTTTGAACCCCTTTCCTGTGTTTTGCTTTTGTCCCCTGTGTCCCTTCTTTACCTGGTTGCCCACAATTCTATCTTTCCCTACTAGACATTCCTTTCCATCAATGAAGGGTTGTGCACAGCGATTGGTCACTCTTTCATTGTAGTGAATGGACAGAGTAAAACTACACCACCCATGGTTACGTTAGAGACCTTGCCTACGGCCTGGAACAGTATGCACCTGCAAAACGTCAAACTGATGTTTTAAACATATGGGCCACCATACCATAATTCAAATGAATGTCAGTATATGTTTAGTAGGACAAGCTCTATTGCATAGTCAAGCCATGAAATAATACAGATATCAATATTGGAGTATCACACCCAAAGCAATCTATGTTGGTACAAATATTTCAGCTGTTAATCATAACGTAATGCCGTGCACGGCAGCAATGTCAGGTTGGGATTTAACATTCCTCTTCACACTGCATAATTATAATGGTACGATGTCCTTTCATCGCCTGCATTTTCATCCCCTAGCATTTTAACGTGCATATTACAACAAATATGCTCATCACATTTTTTAGGGGGAGTGTGCGAAAGGGCAGATAAGGGTTTGGGGTGTAGGCACTAGCCAAAAATAAGTGTGTGAGGGGGGATTGGGTGGGAACCATGGGGGGGATCCCCCCCAAAAAAACGAAAACGATGAGCATTTTCGTTAGAATGTACACGATAAAATGACAAGGGATGACATTGCAGGCGATTTAATAACATAGAACCATAATAATAGCCATTCGGGTTGGCTGTGGTCACCTTAAGAAACATGTGTTCCATTATTTTGAAATTCTTTGTGTCCTGACACACCCCGTTCTCTGTCCTGCAGAGCTTCATTGGGAGAGTTTTTCGTTAGACCTTGCTAGACTGTCTGAATTCCACACCTTGCCTGAAATCATATGAAATCTGCCATAGTGTCAATCTTGTCTCCAGCTGAGCTGGATGCCACATTGTTGCTTATGAACTTAACATCCACAGGCAGTTGATTTGTTGCCCTGTCCTGATTTGTAATCTATTGATTTAAATACCATTTATGGATGGCTCTTTGGCATTACTGTGGGATTACAGGGCCTGTGACAACCTTTATATTGTCATTTCAGTGCAAGTATCTATGGTCACGTGTCATCAGCTTTCAGGAAGCCCACATCAGGACACCTAACCAGATACTCTTTAACCATGCCACATCAAACCCTTAACTGCAGGGCTATTATGCATGTGTATGCAAATAGGACGAGCATACTCGTCCTCAGCACTCAAGGAGCATGCATTGTGTTCATTTCAACCTTCCAGTTTTGGCAAACAGGCACAAAACTGTTGACATATGTCGACACGTGTGCTCCTTTTGGAGCACTTCCATCAGTTACTAAGTAGAAAAGGCATTACCTATCAAAAATGCATTATATGCCATTAGCACCCTGGGAGGTGGTGCTAGCCAATTCAGGGAGCTTGGATGTGGGCTCTGTTATGAGCCTGTGTTAAGAGCTCCTCAGTTCTGGGCAAAGCTCAGAATGTGCCTTCCTTGCTCTCTACTCCTATCCCATGATGCTTTCAACACATGCGAGTAAGCACATGCAGGTTTAGAAACTACTTTTTAAAGTATTTACCTTCAGTTAGACCTGCAACACTGTGTGTTTGAGAAGGAGTCTGTGTGGTTCCATGTGTTAATATCCCTGCAAAAATATCGCCATAGAAAAATATTCCCATATTTTTCCGGCGATATTAAGGCGTGGAACCTGCAGGCGACACCCCCGCAACCCCGCTTGTTTTTAAAGGAGTGGGGGACACCCCCGCAACCCTGCTCCCAAAACCCCCAAAAATTATCCCCCCAAAAAATATTGCCTATGGCCGTTCCAGACGACCATATATACAGTGATATTTTTGGTGGGGATAATATGTAGTGATACCATCTGTGTTGAACATTGACTAATGAACATTACAAATGGGCCCCATAAATAGCATTGCAGGAGTGACTGGAGGTACGTGTTTCTTTTTTCCTTTAGCCTTTAGCACTCACGTGTTTTTACTCGAGAATGCTAAGGGTATTATATACCTCAGCGTTGAGCTGACCCTGACGATAATGGCACCGGCACCCACGTTAAGGGACCTTTGCAACAGCCCTTAACTTGGGCAGTAGACTGTTACCGTCAGGGTCAGCCCGCCTCCTCTGTGTATATCGCCTCATAAGAGCATTCATAAATTGAGGGTCCTCCTTCAGCCACAGGTGGAGTAGCACAGAAGAGTGGACTATTTCACAGATTACTCTGTAGAGCTCCATCCTTGTCCTGCTCGGTATTAAACTGATGGGGCATGAAAGATATATTGGGTCAGACAGTCATTTATGATGACCTCTATGTGTTTCATAGTCAAAATGTGATCTTTGCAAATACTTCCAAGGGCAGGTTAAGGGTAGAACATTCTGTCATCTTTAAGGGTCAGAACTCGTGTAACTGATACATGCTGTAACTAGACACAGTTGCCTTTTGTCACCACAAATTGATATTGGTCCGACAAACAAATGCGGTGCTTTGATTGCTCTTCTTCTTGACACAAGACAGGAATGTATGACCCTTCGCTGGGGCCACTTCATGGTCCTCAGAACAAGAACGTAAAGTCCAGCAGGAGGTCGGGATGAAGAGTAGCAATGTTACTGGGTCATACAAGGGAAATATACTGAAGTGGCTGGCATAGGAAATCCTCTCAAACAAATTGGAGTTGAGCCAGAAAGGACAAATGACGTAGCAAAATTAGATCGATGCTCAAGGGACAAAAAGATAAAAGTGCAAAAGCACTAGGAAACATAAAAGCGGACAAGGAGGGAGCTAATTTCACGGAAAAAGCAAGAATACAATCAAAGAGAAAGAAATCAACGCCTCAAGAAGAAAGCCTATGTGAGTTTGGATGGAATGCTGTACGCAATGAGCTCCTTTTCTGGGGAGAAAAGCAAGGGTCCAATCTATGGACCCTCCTATCCCCTGAACACCCAGGTACTGAAAACAGTCGAAAATGTCAAAGTATATGTCATATATGGGATTTATAATCTATAAAGTACATGTTCAATGAGAAGGCCAGTCAATATAATTTGTGCTTGATGCGTTTCGGGGAAAACATCCAATTCCTCAGAAGAGTGTTGCACCCTGGGAACTGTCTACGGGGGGGTGGGGGGCTTGTGGGGGGAAGGCTGTCCAGGATCCTGATAAGGTATATGATAAGTGTTGTATAGAGACTCCGACTATTATGGCAGGGAAATGAGAATAGGCTCATAAATGCTGTGATATAGAGAGACATAAGAATTAGAAGGTGTTCATCTATTGGAAAAATTGTTAAAGAAAGGGGGGCTTCTAGGGATACAGGGAAGTCCCATTGTTGGCTGATGTACAGTGATGTATATCCAGGCAGGTAGGCATTCTGAAAGAGTAAATATTTCAGGACGTTCCATGAAGTCGTTTTTATTTCAGGTGAGATTGTTCTAGGTCAGATGGCCAGACATCAGAAATCTGATCCATTCTCTGTACTAGCCTCTGTATTTAGGAATTGTGGTGAGTTAAAGAAACTCACTACCTTTTTTATTAGGGGGTCGAGCCACAGGGGACCCCATTGGTCCAGCCGCTATCTGATTTATCTCCCAGAGGAAGTTGTGAGAATCCTTGGGCTCACCCTCTCCTCAGAGATAGAGTATCCCTTTAGTCTGTTCAGATGTATCATTGCCTAAAAGGATACCTTAAGACTACAGTTCAAATCATGACACACAATGGTCAACCTCTTCCAGTAGAAAAGATGTCAATTGAAAATTCTTTCTAAAGTACAACTCTGAAATTGCATTAAAAGCCCAAATTTAAGGGAGCCGTTTTATGAAGCTAAACCTTACTGGGTCTCTTTAACACACTTTAATATTGAAGGATAATTGCAACATGTGAGTTAACAAATGTTTAATGAGGACGTGAGTTAATCTGCAGGCATACTAATAAAACACTGTACCTTCAGAGCAAAAAGCTGACCGCTCACCGTCGATTATCCAGTAAAATATGTTTGCTACAGCATATAGGATCAAATACCTGTTTATTTCATTAATGTTGAAGGTGAAAAAATACCTAATCAAATTCATAGAGTATATATGAAGATGCACACATTTATATATTCTGTGCTGCCCCCTTCCTTTTAGTTAGTCCTAGTAAGAACATTTTGACTCAGGCAAGTTTTCTCTGGCCAATGTCTTGTGATGATAGTATTTCATATCAAAACTTGCCATCCATTAGCTCAGCCATGTTTATGGTTTTTGAACAATAATTCTAATACCTCTTGAGCTGGTCTGATAGTTTTTTGATCAGTTTTAGGTTCAGAGATGAGTCCAGACCCTTGAAGATCCTGCCTGTCAATTAACCTGACAGCTGAGGAATATGTTAGACCTCTGTTATCCTAAGCATTAGGGAGTACGCAATACAACATGTTTCACATTTGAGGCCAGTACCCCAGTTCTATTTGTAGGATGTCGGAAGTGAGCAAAGTGGTCTGTGGTGTCTGTTGACCACAAATGCTCCCGTTGTATGCTGGAATTATTACGCTGCTATTTTCGACTTGCTGCATTACACAGGCTGTGTGCAGGAGCACTGGCCCTTTAAGTGAGCTTGAAGAGGGAAAATGGGGCAATCCCTTCCCCCAATTCTCATGCAGACCATGGCCCAGGACGTCACGACCCAAGCACCCACTAATAGAGGAATTCGACCCACTCACGGCCACCACAGAAGTCAAGATCCACTGTGGCCACACCCCACACAACCAAGGAGGCTACCCATCAATCAAACCCCGTGCCGGAGCCTCAGGTGAAGCTGATATCGACCACATGAACCAACTCGATTAGACAGCAACCACTAATACCGCCATCGTTAGAGATGCCATGACGACATAGCCAGTGCACAAGAACACACGTGTCACCAAGAAAATTGGTCATACACACACCAATCCACAAGAAGAACACACTCAGTGCTGTGATGTAGAGGACCACTCACATTCACACATGCATCGTTGTTATTTTCCACATAGGCCAGCTACAGCACCGCTGAAACATTAGGCGCCAGAAGAGCTTGTGTACATGCTTGCAGACGCTTCCTCGCCACTAAAAACCATGAAGATGTAACCACTGTATATGGATTAATGCATATGAGTCTCCATCGATCCACGCGACCCCCACATTATGGACCAAGTACTGCCACCCATAAACCAGGCCGTGGTAGGCCGCAAAACCAGAGCGTCCAGGCCGGAGCAGTTCAGACAACGCTGCAAGGTGCTGATCGCGCAGAACCAGGCCCCGACAATAGCCCCCAGCCAAGGCCGCAATGTTGCAATCTACATGCTGCGCTCCCCGTGCCAAGGTTACACCTGCTACTGCTAAACGCTCCCCGAGCCGAAATACAAATCAAATGCTCATGATTCTACTCCAGCCACAGTCCCGCAACACGTGACCAGACCAACCTGATAGGATGCCAATCTCCAGGGACCAGAGAAGCGCTGGGGTCTCGCGTCTGGGACACAGACTGCAACAATGAAGTAACAAATCGGACACCAATAGCGATGGGAAAGGCATGCACACCAGCTAATAGTCAGACCTGTCCATTGTCTGCCACTGACACATAGTCATACTTTGTCGCCAGCACCAGGTACACCGCGAGCTGGGAACAACGATGGTCCCAGGCTTGGGGGCTCGCGAGTGAACCAATCAGAATACGAGGGGCACACCGCTGACCCCATTATAGCTTAGCCATTCCCTAATCATCCCCATGTAACATTTCACTTGTAGCGATTATTAGGGATGACCCAAGCGTACCACCTGACCCTTTCTTAATGACTAACTATCTTTCCTATATTTGCCTATACTAACCCCACCACTCGGAGAGCCAATCCAAGGTGGTGTTAGGTTTGGGAGGTAGTTCTCCCAGGTGACATACGTAACCACGTCATACAGCTAGAAAAAGGGCCTGCAAGCCCACCAAGAGCGAGTGATCTCTCGGATGCCTATGACCTGTGAGCCCATCCCAGCCTATTTTGTGTAATAAACAGTAGTAACTCTTTGCTCTTGTGTGTGCCTCATACTCCGTTCGGGAGGCGGGAGGAATTGGGGCCTCCCCAACCCCGGAGGTTTGCGGACGGCCCCGCCGTCCCCCGGGAAAAATACCCCGACAAGTTGGAGGCACTGCTGAGATATGCTGAGACTGGGTGAGATCGCAGCGAGGCCGCTTGCGTCAAGGTGGCCCGGCAACACGGCCCCCTCTGCCGTTGCCCCCTTTGGAGGACTACAGGACCATCATGGAACTGCGAGATGACCGGACAGCGCAATCCGGGGATTGGCTGTCGGGAGCAGAATTGAGAAGTATCCCGCCCGCAGTTGGCAAGTGTCCAGACGTGGTCCAGACGAGGGGAGGCGGCGAGCTGATTGAGAGGGGTGCCCGCGGTCGAGCGACCCGGCAGGCAAGAACTCGATGTGAGTATGGCACACACATCCAGCAATACAATTTTGTGTGGGAGGTGGGAGGAACTGTAAACAGGGTGGTGTGTGGCTCTTACAAGGTGTTAAGGAAAGATCTTGGCCATCGAGTGGCGATCGGTGTGTAAGGTGTAGCGTGGACTGGCACAACGGCCGTCCCCTCTAGTGTTACAAAGCAGGCTGGGTGGGGCTTCAAGCACCCATGTTTGACTGACGGATAGCTCTGATTGGTCAAGATTGCAGACACCTGTATAAGGGGGTGTGGCATTCCTATGAGTTGGCGTTGTAGATCAATGAATAGATGGAGATTCCTATTGATTGAGTGTTTTAACTCTGTGAATAGATGACGTATTCCTGCAGGAGGTAGCTAGATTGTTTCTCAGTGCGGAAGATAATTGGCTGGTTAAGCTCACTTAGAGAGGGGGCGTATCACACGCGAGGCGACGCAGCGTGCGCAGTCCAATTATAATAACAAAGAAATTGATGGATACTCCACTCCAGGTGTGGTGGGAAGACAGCTGTGGGGATAACGTGGAACTAGTTTGTAAAATATGGCACGCATTTATCCTTTGTTGTAATTATACGTACCGGAAATTATTTGTAGTAGTTGGTGACGTCACCCATAGGGCTTGCATAGGATACTGCGGTCTTCTTCCTCCAAGAGCGATCGGGGATCAGGGCAGGGATACGCGGTAAGGGAGGGGTGACGGGGGAGAGGCGGCTGTGCACGGAGAACGCCAGCACGCGCTTGGCTATGGGAGTGGGGGGGGGATCAGAAGAGTGTACATTGTGCAGACAGTTAAGACAGAGGAGAAGGAGGAGGAGTTAGATGTACGTTGCAGGTGCACCAAGTAGCAGCAGCACAGGAAAGACGGGGCAGCTCAGAAGCACGCCATGCGGGGCATGCAGCTGCAGGGGACTGGTGCACCATGGGTCGAAGGGGGCCCTAACTCCGGAAGGAGAAGCATAAAAGAAGGTGACACTGCTGTAGGAATAACGAGGGTAGTGACGCCCAACACAAAAGCATTGTAATAAAAATTGTTTTCCTTGCAGTGAAGAATTGAAAGACCCCAGTTTTCGGGGCCAGGTAACGGTGGTGCTGAGAAAGTAAAGTTTTAAAGGTGACTGCGTATTATGGGATAGGGGTAGGGTATAGGGCCAGTACTTTAGCAACACCACTCCAACATATCTGCGCAACACTAACACCGCACAGAGATAAAATAGTAAAGCACAGCATCGAATGGAAACAAGGGTCAGATAACAAAATAAGGATACCATGGCCACCCAACGACAGTTTTGACATGACCACCCAACATTCACTACTAGCGTATTTACATAACACATACAAGGGGAAGAAGTTGGCGAGCCACCTAGAAGTTTTCGACCTCTGGAAAATGTTCCAGGGGTGTGCACCAGGGGTACCAGGGGTGTTCACATTGCAGGGAGTAAAAGAGGAAAAGGTGAGTGGAGAGTGTGGGTGCAGAGAGCCCGGGAAAACACCCAGTGCTGAGGAGAGTGAGGAAGAATCATAAGGATTGTTCGCGGTCGCAGAGGTGAAGAAAGAAAGTAAGGAAGTGACACCCACTAATAAAGAAATAAAGAAAGAAACAGAGGGGCTGTATCCGTTGAGAAAGTTGAGGGAAGCAACACAAGAACAACTAACAGCAACTGAGGAATATTCCAACGCTGCATACAGCCCACCACCCTGCGTGCCAGCAGACAGTTACCAAAAAGGGGTGAGCGCGAGGAATGCAGCAGATACGAAACAAACACAGGTAAGCACCGGAGGCAAAAAAAAGGTGCAGCTAGACTTAGCAAGTATAGGACCAGATGAATGGATAGCAGCACAGGTGCTACTGAAGCTTGAGGGCCATTAACTGGGGAGGAGGAAGAAGAGGTAAAGAAGGCAAGTAAAGAAAAAAACAGAATACACACAGAAGGGGTGCGAGGTAAGTAGAGAGGAGGAAGGGAGACTGACACTGGAGGAAGAGGATATGCTAGAGGTAAGATTAGCGGAATTGAGGGAAGCATGGAGCGTGCTGATCAAACAGTTCAAGCAGGAAGAGCGGGAAAGGAGGGAGAGGAGGAAGGGAAGCAAGGGCGACAAGGTAGGGTTAAAAGGGCAAGAGGAAGAACAGAGGAAACGAGAAGAGGACCACGTAAGAGCGATCACAGAAAGGGTGGCACGCATGGAGCAGCGGGATGTTAGGAGAAAAGAAGAGGAGCGAGAAGAAAATGACAGAGAAATGGGACTGTGGAGGAAGAAGATCATATCAGAAGGCGCATGAAAATATGAAGAGGGGAAAGTTATAGAAAGCATACTGGCAAGGGATGGCGGAATATGGGGCAACAAGGAGGAAGAAGAGAAGATGCTAGAGCAGGTAAGTGACGCAATAATGAATGAGCTTTGCAAAATACGAATGGAAGTAGGTGGTGAAGTGGGCAAGCAAAACAATACAGAGCAAGGAGAGGTGCGCGAGGAATGCAGGGCCAAGACATACATGTATAGCAATAAGGAAGTAGTGACAACACTGCAGGAGGGAGGCAGAGAGAAGAAAGGGGAGTACTCAGACATAGACTTAGGGACAGTTACAGTAGGAGGAAAGTGCCTAGGCCCACGATTGACATTCTCAGATGGGTTCTGCAGTGAGGAAGAGGAGGGATCGTGTGGGGGACGAAGTGATGGAAGCGGGGAGCGGTTAAGTAATTTATACATAACACGCACAGACTGTGGGTCATAGTATGGTGGGAATGCGAGATGCGGGAAGAAGGAAACACAGGGAAGGAAAAGAAAAGGCAACTAAAAGGAAGAACGTCACGGCCACTGATGCTGCCAGCGCAGCACACACCATATGTTAACATACTCAGAGACCTCCCAGGACGCAGAATAGAAGAGCTAGCTAATACACACAGGGAGGGTCACAGGGGTCAGCAGGGAAGGAACAAGAGCATAGGAGGTGATAGAGTAACACAACACATTACTGATTTTATTGAACAACTTTCTGACATGGAACAGGACAGCGAATACACTCACACATCCCCACACAGATGAACACTAGGGGAAGAAAAGGAGTACACTCTAATGCCATTACTAGAGAGAGGGGGAGCAAGGCCACAATATGTCCCATGGAAACATGAAGACAAGGAAAACATCAAATGCAGACTCCCATCGCTGAGCGGAGGGGCCGGGAAATGGATATATGAAATGGAAAAACAAACTGCAGGGCAAAAACTAGTGGTGGGAGATATAAAGGGGTTGCTAATTTCAATATTGGGTGATGCAGCAGATGACATTTGGAAGAGGACGAGATTCCCAGGAGTAACTATAAGTGACACATCGCATGATGGGGTGGCATTTGCAAATTTCAGACACGCACTGTGGCAGGCACTGAGGGTGCAATACCCAGACACTTCAGACATAGGAGCAAGAACGTCACGCAAAATGCGTGAGAATGAAGATCCTGTTGATTACATCCAGGAAATTCAGGAGAAGTGGCACCTGGAAACGCGTGAACCGTGGGACAAAACACTGGCAATTTATTTGCCATATATCGATTCAAGGTCTCCCAGAGCAAGTACAGAGACAATTAAAGAAATTAGTAGGGATGGAAGCAAAGGCATGGCTCGAGATAAAGCTCACAATAGTGCACCATTGTAGACTATGGCAGGGTAAGATGAAACAGAAGGAGGAAGACAGAAAGGCAGAGGAAGCGAAATTGGTTAAAAAGAAACTGCCCAAATATGCCATGGAAGGTGCACTGATAATGAGCCCCACCAAGGCAACACCGGCACAGGACACTACACAACAACAAATTATATCACTACAGCAAGCACAAATGACGACACAGCAAATGCCACCACCCCACCATACACAGCACAATACACAACACAAATAGGAGGCGGATACACTCAAATGGGAAACGGAGACACAAACAACTACAGGGGGAGGGCCAGACACACAAGAGGGAGGGGATTCGTGCCAGCAGCACCACTGCAAGGGGGAGGGTTCCGAGGACAGAACCAATACAGGCAGCAGGGATACTACAACAGTACTGGGGGACACCCATGGCAAGCACGGGAACCACCGTCGTGCTGGACATGCGGCTTGATAGGACACATGTCACGCACGTGCAGAGTAAGACTGACTGGGGAGAGCAAGGGCAGCAGGGCTACAATGGGGGGGCAACAATTATACCAACAACAAGAGCCGCAGCAGGGGACAGAAACACTGATACAACAACAAGCACCACCACCACTGCCTCAGCAACAACTACAAACATACACACCACAACAAAAGGCAGCAACAGCACAAAAACAACACATCCAGACAGTATAACAGCTCACACAAATACAAGACAACAGATTACTACCCACAGACATGCCAATACAACAGACACAACTGGGAAGGGTGACAATATTGGGTCACAACCCATACACAGGGAACAGATAGTCACTGTATCCACAATAGGACAGCCCACAGACGTCTTTGATGTATCCCATCCTATCAGTAACACCTAACCCTGGGGAGGAACCATGCATAAAGGTGGCGATAGGTGACAAGACATTTTATTTCCTAGTTGACACAGGGGCCACACGGTCCTGTATTAGAGGTGGGAAGTTCAACTTGTCAGGCGAAGCTATGCACACTCAAGGATTCTCTGGGGTCGAGGACTGGTTCCTTTCACTGATGACATCTCCTTATCTGTTGGAGATCACGACCTGTCTCTACCACTGCTATGCTCAAAGCAGTCACCAGTAAACATACTATGGAGAGATATAATGAGCAGGTTGAACATGACTATGGCCCTCATTACGACCCTGGCGGATTTTTTCCGCCATCGACGGACTTTCCGGCCATGGCGCAAAGTCCCTTTACGCCATGGCGGATGGCGGACTTACCGCCCCATTCCGAGGTCGGCGGGGCGGTAAGTCCCCATTGACCCATTTACCCTTCCCCATTCCCATTTCGGCCCCATAGGGCTCAATGGGAGTGGGGAAGGAGTTAATTACGCCACCTTAAAATACGGTGGCGTAATTAACACCAAGGTCCCAGAGCGCCATGGATTTTTCCGCCCGCAAAAAGCGGGCGGAAAAATGACCATGGCGCTCCAGGAACTCGTAGTTGGCGGTAAGGGGTCCGCGCAGCTAACGCTGGCGCAGACCCCTTAGCGCCAGGGTCGTAATGAGGCCCTATATCCTTTACTGATAAGGGAATAGTGTGCTCCACACCAAGCATCAAAATGCTCACAGCACGACACATACTTCAGGCGTACTATGGCAAAACAGTAGCGAGGGCAGAGCCTGTGGATGGGGACCTCTTCCATTATAGGATGGACATGGCACTAGCATGGCTACTGGGAATTGAGGGCAAGATGTGGAGGAGACCAGCAGCTTACCTTTTCAGACCAGAAACACCGACAAGTGAAGGAGAAGGGGGTATAATATCAGTGGACATAGAAAGCATTGTGGCAACCACAGACTACATTGCAGTTCATGCACATAATGGGGAGGGGAAAGCATGGAGAGCAGTAATAGCACTGGCAGAAGGATGCAGGCTAACACAGGTGTCAGATGAGGATCTGTTTTCAGATGGAGCAGGAGATGGGGAGATGGTTTTCCAGATGAACGTCTATATTTGGCTGAGAGTGACATACAAAGCGGTAGCACAAAAAATGGCAATGGCACTAGAAGCACCTACCACTACCCAGATACCCTTCTACGAGGAATATTTAGCTGCATTACCCGCCTCTCTATGGACTACTAGTCCATATGACGTAGGTTGTATAAAGAGCTTTGCAGGAGTAAAAATAAAGCTAAAGAAAGGTGCAATGCTCCTCACGGTGAAACAGTACCCAATATCCAAAGAAGCTGATGAAGGGATCTATGAAACAATAACTGCCCTAGTGGATAGAGGGATATTGGTACCATCAGAATCACCGTGCAACACTGCAGTGTATCCGGTGCGCAAGGCAAAAGGAGGGTCATGGCATTTTAAACAAGATTTGAAGCCCCTCAATCATATTGTAGAGGCAGAATACCCCATAGCAGCTAACCCAGCTACTATAGTGTGCGGGATACCAGCAGAGGCGTCACATTTCACTGTGATCGACCTCAAGAATGCCTTCTTCTCAATGCCTCTACACCCTGATTCACAAGACTTAACAAACTTCACATACCGCAACACAAAGTGGAAACACACTAGACTATCACAAGGGTACTGCGAGTCACCGTCCATCTTTAACAGAGTAATAGAAATGGACCTGGGGAACATTGAAATGGAACGCACGGTACTACAATATGTAGACGACATCATCATCTGCAGGACCACCAAGGAGAAGTGCAGAAGGGACTCTGTAAAGATGCTCACAGTGCTGACTGAGATAGGACACAAGTTTGACAAGGGGAAGCTACAGTACTGTCAAGAACAGGTGCTCTATATTGGACAGATTATTTCACAGAAAGGAAGGAACATTTCACCACAAAGGGCACAAACAACAACGAACACACAACTGCCGCAGAGAATAAGAGAATTGCAGCAGTTTTTGGGCCTTTGCAACTACTGCAGGGCGTGGGCCTTTGACTACAGCTCATACATAGTACCACTGCTCGAGGCTCTTAGAGAAGCACAGAGGGGAGAAAAGAAGCTGGGATGGACAAGGGAAATGACAGAGGCATTCAATGAGTTAAAACACGCCATCTCAACTGCACCACTGCTAGAAACCCCCAACTATGAAGAACAATTCTTCATATTTTCACAATGTGATACTGCAGTAATGAAAGCAGTACTGACACAAAAAACAAGCATGGGACATAAACCAGTGGTATTTCACAGTGGCCATCTGGATCCTGTAATGTTGGGTCATTTCTTGTGCGAACAGAGCCTGCTCGCAGCAGCATTTGCGGTAGAAAAATCCTCCTCAATAACAATGGGATGCCCCACAACACTGTACGTGGAGAACGCTCTCTTTGCAATACTGAACAAGCCAAAATCCACACTGACAACATGAAGAGCTACAGGTTACACGATTATACTGTCCAAACTGGAGCTCAAAATAGTAAGGTGCAGTAATGTTAACCCAGCACGATTCATAGCAGAAGTAGTGGAAGATGGACAGTATGCACATGACTGCGCCCAGGCTATTGAAATTTACACAAGCACAAGGAAGGTGGAAGAAAATGCCCTAGGGGGGGAGAGATAATGTATATAGATGGGTCATCAACTATTGACCAAAGCAATGGGATTAGAAGAAGGGGAGCAGCAGTAGTACGGTTGAGGGAGACTGCTCCTACGTCCCAGTGAAGTGTGTACAATTACCCCAACATTATTCAGCGCAAGCAGCGGAGCTAGTAGCACTCATTTTAGCATTAGAAGAAAGCAATGAGAAAAGAGTAACTATATATTCTGACAGTGCATATGTTATATCAACAGTACACTCAGGACTAATAAAATGGCAAAGAAGGGGGTTCAGAAGAGCAGACGTTAACCCGGTACAACATGCTCTCCTACTGGCCGAACTAATTGAAGTAATTAATTACTCGGAAGAGGTAGCATTGGTAAAATGTCAGGCCCACAATAACGGGGATGACCCAATATCAAGAGGTAACGAAACAGCAGATGCACATGCGAAACATGCTGCGTATTTTGGTGAGACATGGGGCCTCATTACACGGTAGGTGGTAAGGGGTCCCTTACCGCCCTACTATGAGGTCCCTTAGCGGGTCCCTTCCTTCATGCCTGGTAAAGGGACCTGTTATGGGACTTCAGAGCTAATAACGGGCCCGTTATTAGCTCAATCCCCATTCCCATTGAGCCCTATGGGAACTCAAATGAGAATGGGGAATGGTTCCCGGAATGGGGATTTACCGGGTCCTCCAAGGTCGGAATGACCCGGTAAGTCCCTATTCTGGGAACACGGACTCGGAATGCGGTAAGGGGGTAGCCATGGCTACCGCCTACCGTGTAATGAGGCCCATGGTCCCTCCCAGAAAAACATAAGGGGGGGGTTAGACAGATGTTGATGAAGGAAGGGTACACACACATCCAAGAGACACAGATCATGGAATTACAGGTAGCATCACCAATGGCAGAAAAGGATCTATGGCTTAAAAGAGGATGCACCATGTCCCCCACAGATGAATGATGGTGACAGAATAATACCGGAAAAGTTGTGATGCCCCTGGCACTATTGAAAACAGCCATGACCCAATTACACTGTCCCACACATACAGGGAAAGCAGTAATTGCTGCACGAATAAAAGAATCATGGTTCTGTGCCGAGCTAAACTCACATGTTGCAAATTTCATTAGCATCTGCCTCACATGCCAGCAATTTACGGCTGGTCACACACTGCAAGTGAGCAAAGGTACAATACCCTGGCCTGAAGGACTCTTCCTGCACTTACACATCGACTACGTTGACATGCTCAATGTATGTCAAGGCTACAGATACATGATTGTAGTAGTATGCTGATTTTCAAGGTGGATCGAGGCTGCTCCCTGCTCCCATGCAGACGCATTCAGAGCAGCCAAATTTCTGGTAAGGGAGGTCTTGCCAAGGTGGGGGGTATGCGAAGTATTATGGTCAGACAATGGCCCACACTTTGCCAATGAACTGTTCCAGCACGTAACTGCCCTTTGGGAATTAAGAATAAGTTTACATGCGCATATCACCCGCAAGCAAATGGTGTCTGCGAATGCCTCAATGGCCTCCTAAAAGAAGAGATAGCAAAGATCCAACAAACCACAAAAAAGAGCTGGCTGTACTGCCTCCCTTTGGCCTTATTTGAGTTGTGAAATAGGCCAGGGTCAGACCACCACCTCACACCCCACGAGGTGGTGACCAGACGTCAAATGCACCTCCCACTCACACCACCATCAAGGGCCACAACTGACTGCCATGCCACAAGTACTGTTTTTGGTGAAGACATGCATGAGTATGTCTCTTCCTTGGTTACTAGTGCCGCTTTTATCTCTCAACAGTTCGAAAGGACACAGGGCGGGCCGAAGAACCATCAACAAAGTGAAGCAATCAACGAGGAACAAGAACAACCAGCACAGTGGACAGTAAAAGAAGGAGACCGGGTTCTCCTACAAAACTTTCGCAGAAGTTGGAACAATCCTCGATTTACAGGTCTGTACTTGGTGGACAAAATAGCCCCTAGAGCGGTGAAACTCAGGGGAAAAGACGTGTGGACACACATCCACGACATCAAGCCCTACAAAGCACAGACCCACCCTCACCTCGGGGAAGGGGCCAACGCTTCAGCAACAACAACTACCAACAACAACAAAAAAGTGCAGACATTAGATACCCCAAAGGACATAACCGACCAATCATCCATAGCCCACCCTATGATCACGAGATCCCACACAAAGCATATGAGCTAGCTAAAATTAACTCCCACCACCACCAACTAATGAAGAACATTGTCAAACAACTTGCAAAATACACAACACTGTGTAAACACATGCATGTTTTCTTCTCTTTTTTTGTCTTGCACATGCAGGTATTGCATATTTGCTACTGTGTATATAAGAAAGATAAGAAATATATGTCACTGCCCAGGAGTAAATGCTACCCGCGGATGATAAGACCCCAGCAGCACTGTCACACCAGTTTGTATATGTTATAAAAAGGCCAAAATACTTAAGAAGAAGATTACGCGTATATTATTACACGTTCCTTATGATAATAGCCCAATCATTTCCACATCTCCACGCAGCACTACCTGCCCTAAGAGATAGGATGGTAAGGAAAGCATGGGAGCAGTTTTTCGCCTGGGCATTGAACGATTATTTGATAAGCAGGGCTTGAATAAAAATACTAACAATAATAACGCATATTTTGAGAGATTTTCAGGCGGGCGCCTCTATCATCTGAAGTAAAGGAGCTGCAGGACCGCAGCAAAGGTAGGAGAGATATGCCAGTAGTATTAGCAACTGTAATAAAAATGTTAGGGATATTCTTTACTACTGGTTTGATTATTGCCGCTGTCTGGCAGGCATACTATGCTTTCTACGTTATGGCATCTCCCTCTACTAACATCTCCCCTACCATGGCTGCAACGAGCACGGCGTCAGGTGGTACAAGTAGTACGGGGCAAAAAATAAAGAGGGATAATTGTAGTGTCTCTATTGATGTACATGGGTGGACACGTACCTTACAGAATCCATACACGTCTCTTACAACATGTGCTACAAGCACATGTCCAAAATTGGTAAGGATAAGACAAAGGACAACTGCTATGTGTGCTCGTTGATCTCATACGCCATGAGCGTCTCAAGAATGTTCGTGGCAACTGAAGTACCTGCAACAACTGCTGAATGCTTGTTGTATCTAGCATTGTTCCAAACATGTGGGCGATTCCAAGGGAAATGAGCAACACTAAGATGGAAATGAAGGTCAACGTACCCCTATGAAGATAACTTCATTAAAACACTACCAATGTATGACAAATCGTGGCAACTGACTAAAGGGCTCAATTACATAACAGAAGGACCCAACAAAGGAGAGACAGAAGAAGTTACACTGAATTACCTACCATGTGAGAGGAGAACCAGGATGCTGGGAAAGGCCACTGATATTAATATATGGCAAGGCATACACTAAGGATGGATGGGTGGACGGAGTTGTGGGAAGCAAAATATTGACGTTGGCAAAGTCTCCGGTGATGACGGTGCAAGTAGAAAATGACAAATGCTACAAGGAATGGACAAAGAGTGCAGCACTGGTGACATGGTTATATAAAGAGGAGGAAACATTCAACAATAGTTCCACTCACTGCGCCCACACTGTGTTACCAGCATGATGGAGAAATTGACGTTGGAGTTATTAAGGTTGCAAGAGAACCATAAAGATTCCTGAGAGGGGTGCAGGAACAGCAATTCTGATGGATCACTATTGGGCCTGTGGATCGAAGGCATACCACAGCCTGCCACCATTGTGGAATGGAGTGTGCACAATGGTACACATCAACGTACCATCACTGGTAGTACCACAGCAACACGTTATCATGGAGAGCTTCCCTAAAATGGATGAAGGGAATAAAAGGAAGAAAAGGTCACTAAATATGGGAGGAGAAAAGAAACTGAATGACACTGCCCATCTATCAAGAGTAAAAAGACAAGGAGAACCACTGACAGGGAACTACCTGTGTGGAAAGTCAGAAACTGCCCTAAGCAACATCCCACCAGCACATAGACTATTTAGCAGAGCGGCTATGTTCTTTTCCTCATCATAAAACCAGGGGTACAGGCGTATGCAAATGCGAAGTGGCTTCAGATCACTAGATTGGAGCTAATGATGACAATAAATTAAACGGTTAACGGATTCAACGCAATAAAGGAAGAGATAAGAGTGATATGGATGGTGGCCCTACAGAACAGATATGTGCTGGACCTCCTAACAGCAATGGAAGGAGGTGTTTGCACAAAAATTGGAAGCTCGTGTTGCACATTTATTCCCGCCAACGACGAGGACAACAGCACGCTATCTGAGGCATTGTCACAGCTGGCCAAGATGCACGCCAAGATGGAAGAAGAAGCAAAGGGAGTTAAGAAAGATGGCGGCTGGTTCTCTTACATCTGGTCATGGATGCCATCTTGGCTCTCAAATGGTCTTAAGGTTATGGCAGGATGTATAATTCTAGGAATGGCTTTTGTGATGGTGATAAAAGTATGGAAGGAAAGGTCCAAACGTACTGCTGAAGAAATTATTGGTATGCACGCCCTAATGCCAGCGGAAGATGACAAACACACAGACGTCATTATTAAGGAACGTGAATGGCTGTGCCAGCAGATAGTAGAAGCAGACTTGTACCCTCCATCAATAAAGGTTGCGAACCCAAGAAACCCGAAAAGCTATGTAGGGAAATGGGTTTATTGCAAACCCGGTGGTGGATGTGTTTATATGTACTGGTCATTTGAAGATCATGTGGACCGGTATGGGCACTTGGCTGGAATAATGAAGGTATGGCGAGTATGAGGAGACAAAAGAGTGGATAATTTTGTGGTCGAAAAGTCGACCAGAGGGGGGACTGAAGAGGGAAAATGGGATGATCCCTTTCCTCGATTCTCATCCAGACCATGTCCCAGGACGTCACGACCCAAGCACCCACCATGAGAGGAATTCGACCCACTCACGGACACCCCAGACGTCAAGATCCATTGTGGCCACGCCCCACACAACCAAGGAGGCTGCCCATCAATCAAACCACGTGCCGGAGCCTCAGGTGAAGCTGATATCGACCGCATGAACCAACTCGATTAGACAGCAACCACTAATACCGCCATCGTTAGAGATGCCATGATGACATAGCCAGCGGACAAGAACACACGTGCCACTAAGCACATTGGTCATACACACACCAATTCACATGAAGAACACACTCAGTGCTGTGATGTAGAGGACCACTCACATTCACACATGCATGGTTGTTATTTTTCACAAAGGCCAGCTACAGCACTGCAGAAAAGCAGGACGTCAGAAGAGCTCATGTACTTGCTTGCAGACACTTCCTCACCATTAAAAACCCAGAAGATTTAACCACTGTATATGGACTAATGCATATGAATTTCCATCGCCCCTCGCGACCCCCACATTATGGACGAAGTACCGCCACCCATAAACCAGGCTGTGGTAGGCCGTTAATCCAGAGCGTCCAGGCCGGAGCAGCTCAGACAAAGCTGCAAGGTGCTGATCGCGCAGAACAAGGCCCCGACAAGAGCCCCCAGCTAAGGCGGCAATGTTGTAATCTACATGACGCGCTCCCCATGACGCGCTCCCCACGCCAAGGTTACACCTGCTACTACTAAATGCTCCCCGAAATACAGAACTGCAGAACTGAGCAAAGCTGTTTGTGGTCTGTGTGTCAGTGGGCCGGTGGTGGCGGCCAAAGCCTCGCGTGAAGCAACTCTGAAGGATATGGTAGGTCATCTCTTTTTTTTTTAACCATTTTATTAACAAGTAACAAATTACAAAAATATATCACAGTATCATTATATTATCCTATTAATATGCATCATTAACCAGTAATTAACAAAAGAAACAAGGAGAGAAAAGAAAAAAACAAAAAACAGAAAACATCCAAAAACCATAGGTCATCATTTAACTGCAAGCTGTACACTTGCACTAGTATTGAGTGGAAGATCTTGGGGCCAGACCAATATAGAATAATTAATTGGTGGTGGGGACGTGGCAAGGACAAACCAGCCTTATAAACTTTGGACAAATATTTTGCTGACTAATTGGGCCGTAAGCCGTGAGGATGTGCTAATTACTAGCAGGAAATCTAGGTGACTGCAGTGCTTAATTTTTCCTTATTACCAAAATGAAAACACAGGGAAAAAATGTGTTAGGAGATCCACTATGAACACATCAGGCAATGTGGAGTCCCCTGTAAAAAAAGGCGGTGAACACTGCTTACTTTGTAACCCCCACAACCAAGCCAAAAATAAAGGCATATTTCCCAACTAGTAACCAGGATATGGAAGCTCTCACTCTCCCTGCCAATTCTTTTCTTCCTGAAATCATGGAGCAGGACTCAATTACTTCCCTAGACAACAAGGGTCACTCCCAAAATTATCCCTAATGGCTAGGAGGAATTCTATGGCACCAGCGGATTTGGAACCTGATAATCTGATGTGCTCCAACCTTTCCCGCACTCCCAACCTTGAGAACTTTATGACATCATCGGAATCAGTGCCAGACGAGAGTGAGAGTGAAGGGGAAACAAGTGTGCTCGATATTAGAGAAAAGGAGTCTCAGGGAGAAGAAGGGCTTGCAAGTCGTGGTAACAAAAATTGATGCCCTTTTTAAGTTGTGCACCAGGATGGCAGAGGATCAAAAATCCTTAAGGGAGGATTTAGCGGAACTATCATCCTTTCTAAAAATTCCCAAAGGATGTTTATTTGAGGAACTGGGTAATCAAAATATGAACCACATAATAAGTGTCACATCTTCACCCAGGAAGAATGAGTCGCCACAAGAAAGGGCACACGCGGTGGCAGCCTCAGACAGTGGGGCGCTTGAAACCATTTGTGCGAACTCTCCTTGTTAAACGTACCTGAGTCTCCGCCCAGAAAGCTCAGACATGTAAAGAACGGATTAATAACAATACTGGGCCTAACCTGTCATTAAAGGAAGAAAGGAGGAAGTCACGGGCAAGCAGAAGCGACAGCTGAAGGAAAAGGGGGTCTTTAGCCTCTCAAACACGTTTGCAGACTGTAAGACCAGACAGGTTCTGCTCAAGGGCCCGATGGATGGTTTGATCTCCAAATCCCTGAACAGGCCCTTTAGCACGGAAAACAATAGGCCGGGTGGCCTGGTATGGGTGGATTGCAGGCCAGAGAACATTAGCATTTCTAAGCAGTTACGACCTCCTACCAAACTGAACAATGAGAATTTCGGGAAAACCCCATTGCTGGTGTCAAGGGCTGGTACTGTTTGGGAGGATGGTAATCCGCATAAGAGAGGGGCGGATATCCGAGCAGAACAATCGGGACGGCAACCAATGGGGGGAGAGCCCCCGGTTACAATATACATCAAAAACACGAGCTTGGTACCAGCCAAAGTAACAGAGAGCCCTAGGGTGGTGCCGTCATTAACCTGCACTGGTCGAGTTGAGCAATTAATACCATGGCCTAGGGTTAAGGAGACGCAAATGAGTGACCAGGCCTGGTGTGCAGACCAGATACATATCAAGTTCATGGAGAAAAGTATGTTGGCAAGCAGCCTTTTCGTAAATAGATCCTGGCTTCTGGAACTCCTCCATATGATACCCGACCTAGGACTGATTACCACTAAAGACCTAAAAAAATTGGAACTGCTCAAATTTTAATAGACCAGATAATTGGGTGGTGGCGACCTTTATGGCCCCCATTGTGGTGGAAAGGATCTGTAAAAACACGTTGACACTGAGCCAGCTAGGCTTTGATGTTCAGGTTTTTATCCCAGCCCTCCATAAAACCTTTGAGACTGAGGGAAGGCTCTCCTTGGACCATCAGCCCTGGACGCTATTCTAGATGCCAGGCGACTAAGGGGGAGATGGGTGGATATCCCTTGACAAATTAAGTGACAGGAGAAAGGGAAAATCTCTAAAGGGCTTTCAATTCTCTCCTGGAACTCGAGAGGCCATAGGTCCTTACTGCATAATGGAGAACAAATGAATATATTGAGAGGTTTGGGGGCTTTGACAAAATCCACTCCCTGGCTCTATTGATAGGTGGGAGAGTGGCTTTGAGGACTGCGTGCCTTTCGATCCAGTGGTTGATTGGCCAGGAGAAGTAGTGTGAGAATCCTTAGGACACACAGTCACTGTTCGGATCACTTGGCAGCAGACAGTCACATAGGCACAAGCCTACAGTTTCTTCATATGATTTTACTTGTTGAGGAGCTCCTTCCCCAGACCAATTCCCTTAGAAATCGCCTCCCCACTAATATGCAAGGTTCCCTAAAAAACTGTCTTTCTGACAGACATCCAGTCATATGACACTCCTGGGGCTGTGTGAACACTCTAGTCCAATCACTAAGATTGCGAGCTCATGCAACGGTGCAGTCACAGCAATCATGCAGGTTTGCAAGCCAACTCACGGCTACTGTAGACCCACCCACAAATTCTGCCAGCTAACGATCATGAGCATGTATTGAGAATTATCCTGAGTGATTGAGAACCTCTTGGCAACACTCAAAATCATTACAAGCACATTCACGTATACTCTGCACTTCAGTAGCATGTTTGCACTTTACATCTCCTCTTCTGGCCCAAACAGTACGCAGAGAAAATCAAAAAGGGCTCACAGAATCTGTATAACTCCAGACCAGCCCATGCTGCCGCATTATTGAGTGCAAGGAGGAAAGTAAATTGACCAATAGCCTCAGACCACTGTAGGTACACACGTACAAACCCTCAGTCATAGTCCTGTCCAGGGGTTGTGGACCAGTCCTGAAAAATCTGGCCAGCTCATCCCAGTGGTATGGTTTGTTGGAGGAAGTTGTGTTTAGCAGTGAGAGGCGTTTTAAAGGTGATGGGGTATGTATTAGAAACAAGCTTGTTTGGTAAAAAGAGAAGGAGGAGCCAGGAGTGCTAGAGACGAAGACAACATGAAGAGAAAGTCGAGAACTGGCAGATGTGGTAATAGGCATCAGTGAGAAGTTGGAAGAGGAATTGCCACCTGGAAGAAGATGTAGAGAACTGAAGGAGGTGGCAGTTAGAAGATGGTGGTGGAGGTGTCATCTGGCAGAGGAGGTAGAAATCCGGTGGAGTTGGTGGTAGGAGGAGGTGATGAGATGTTGGCAGAGGGGATGCCATCTGGAGAAGAAAGTAGAGGACTGTCAGGGGTGGCAGTAGGAGCTATCTCAGAGAAGTCAGAACAGATGTAAAAGCTTTGAGGACATGCAGGAGGATGTGAAGAAGGAGGGGTGGTGAATGCACTGGAGGTGGCTTGGAGCATCTCTGGTGGCAAAACATAGAGTAAGATCAAGAAGGAACAGGGATGCCAAGTCAGCAGAAAGCAGGTTGGGTGAGGTCGGAGGAGGTGAGAGTGTGTTTCAGAAATTGTGTACAGTGTTTAGCACTACAATAGTGGACTTATTTACATGACTCACAGTTGTGTTCCAGGTTCCAACAATCTCTGGATTTGGAGACCTGTTTCCCTCTCTTTATTGGTCAAGGAGCATGCTTTATGTGTTGGTGATCCCAAGGACATTGGGAAAATATATGTAGGAGAGGGAAGGCACATTTGATTATTAGTTCCCTTTTGAAGAATTGCAGATAGACCAATTTCTCTCTCACCCTTTGGGTTATCCCCTCTCACATCATCTGGGTTTTCTTAGCAGAAGTTGGGCCCACTGATATTGACTGATTGGCTGTTAAAAGTATAGGATTAAGGGACTTGTGCTTTCAAAAGAAGCTTCTAGGACAGTTAACATTTCCAGAAGGCATTTCATATAATAAAGCCTAGTGCCACAACTGAGCTTCCTTTCTGTAGTGGTGTTCAAATGGAGACAGTCCTCCAGATAAGTGAGTTCCACCTGATATTTTTTAAATTCTTTTGGATGGGTTCAGGAAATGATTAGCAATATCCTCGCTGAAGGTTCAATAGTCAGAACAATGGTTATTCCTTCCCACCCGAAGGCTCCACTTCCTCTGGTACAGAGATATGTGACGTTTTCTGTGGTTGTTGTCTTCCCTCTAGTAGAGCGAGCCCCCATCCATGGGATTTCCCACCTATGCTTTGAAAAGTTGTTGGAATCAGGTTTGCAATGGCTGTCATACACGTGTTTTTTTCTTGGTTGCCATTTAGAAGGATTTGATTATAGGTGCATCCGTTTGAAAATCTCCTGTTTGTTTAGACCTAAGGCATTGAAAGTAAAGGTGGAACACTACTATCTTCCTAAAAACTGTTCAGCTTTTCATTTAGACTCAAATTGCATTCACCAGACATGTTTCCCGCCACACATTCCATCAAATAATTGTCCATTAGTTGCCCCTTACTTTACTTTATGCAAAAAGTGCAGTCTGATGTTCAGTGGAAGAATGTAATACTTGGAAAAATGAACTAATCTTTGTTTGTATATTAGCAATAGCAGAAGGAGTTTAAAACCTTTGGTAGCCACTCCAATAACTGAGTTACACTGATGATTAGGAAGGCTTATGTGGTATCTGAGTTTTCTCTTCACCCTATGCACTGGGAGGATGGCTCTGGGACAACATATTTGTCTTGGAAGCAAGACAACTCAGAGCAACACATGGTCGGTATTAAGCACTTAATATAAGATTAATTAATTAATGTATTTATCACCCAGGATAGAGATACATAAGGAGTGACTGTTTCCTGGGCTTCACCCCTGCATGTACTGTTGACTAATGCCTGTAGTTCTGACCCATATGTCTTTACTTCTTAATATCAACTACAGGTTGGAATGTAAAGAGAAGCATTGGCATGCACAGCTGTAATAGAATAAACTAGATATCTAGAACTGTCATGTAGGTCAGTGAAAGAAACACACGTGGTGTAGTCATATTTTGTTTATTTCTTTCTTTCCTTGGCCCAAAGCCATTAAGATTAAATATTATGTGAAGACTGTGACAAAGGAGAATACTATGGGTAACGACTGTATTAGGTGTGGTAATCTACATTGCACTGGTTCTGCTATTTGTCGCAGTATTCAACATCCTCATCGTCTCCTGAGGAATCAATTGAGACAAGTTACATTTGTTCAGATATTACAGGAGGAGCAGGGCTAACATCTATTTTGTATTGGCAAGGTAACAGTGGAATGCCAAGCGACTAGATAGAGGAGGCAACCGTTGTATTTGCTTTCTTCATTTTTGGGCATTAGCTAGTACTTTAGCACTTCCTATGAGCCCCTATGAGCAAATGTATCACATTTGAGCTTAGAGCCCTTCAGGAACGTGGATATAATGGATGGGATCATACAGAATAACTCAGAGTTCAAATAACTGAACCAACTCAGGAAGATGGCAAAGTACAGGTTTATTAACAATTATCTAAAACAGGAAGTTTACAACAAACAGAAACAGACGTATGCTCAGGTTCTCTCAGCGATCTTTTCATAAAATATAGATCATATATCAAAAATACATCAGAGGTGATGTCATACTACATGGCAAATAACGGAAAACCTACTAAGGGTCGCGATTGGCTTAAGGGGAACATCTAAGTGTATTTTCTATAAGAACTAGGATTGTGATTGGCTGCCCATTGTCAGGTGGACAACATATGCCTACCTCTAAAACATGTAATTCTTCAGAAACAGTAGATACACGGATTCTCATTGGTTTTTAAATTATAAGGTCCTTTCATATATGAACCACTACAATTGGTTGTCACGTTTGTGCCATTCCTGGAACTTTTGGTTCACTTAGCAGCACGTAATCCCAGACCCAGGTGCAAGAAGATGGGGAATGACACTGACTCCCCACCCAATTAGGCCAGCATCTTTCATCTCCCATACCTTCTGCCATGAAGATTGTCTTTCAACTTGACCTTGCAAAAGTATCCTTGTCTTCAGAATAAATGGGAGTGCAAACACTCACTGTCGTGTTCGGGGATTTCAAGTCCAAACTCTATTTTCATCCTTGGTTCACGTGACAGGAGACCACGATTTGGTACATTTTGCAGGTTTTAAATTCCTTAAATGAATTAAACTTGTCACTCTTGGTGTTATTTCTTTGCACCTTAACAAGGGACGATTCATCCTTTGGACGTTCGCTCCTTTCCAGAATAGATAGCTGCCCTTGGCTGCTTCAGTCTTGACTCCAAGCCAGACAACCTTGACATGCAGCTCCACCATTCAGCTTATTCTTGCTGCAGCACAGTTTTCCCTTTCATCTTCATGAGTCCTGGCTTACAAAATTCATGATACCGATGTTCAGCTTCTATACAATGGTGGCTTCCCCTGCACTTTATTCGCTACATATAGCCAGCTTCTATGATGACTTAGTCTACTTGCGTTTCAGTGCCTACAATTATGGAATGGTTGGCTCTCTGCAGCACTTTGTGCATGTGTAATCTCCTTTTTTTCATATTTATAACTTTACTTGATTCTTTACTTCGTCATTAGTTTCTGTAGGATCCATACATCCTCTTCAGCCAGTATCTCTGGACGTCGTATAAGTCTCTTGTGACGTCACTAGGTTCTTTCTTTGCTCTTTTTCATATTCCTTCAGGGAGTTCCTCCCTTAGGTTGTTATCACTTCAGGGATACATTCAGTAGGGTTGTCTCAATGGGTATCTTCTCTCAAACACACGCTGCAGTATTGGGACAACTGCAGGTGTCAAACACTGCACAATCTCACATCTCCAACATATGGGAGATAGGGGAGCAGGGTTTCCTGCATATGCATGCAGCTACTCCTCTTCACATTGAACTGCAGTTAGAAAGGAGAGTGAATGTGAAGGGGCACACAAATCGTGTGGGTATCGTTTGGTTATTTATTCACCCATTAACACTCTATGGCCATGCTAATCCATATGGCCATGCTAATCCATATGGCCTTTTCCACCCATTCAAAACACCTCCACCTGGATCACGTTGGTCTAGCTCTATCAAGCAGTAACATCAATATGTGTGCTGCATAAAATCTGCCATTGTTATTTAAAAAAGTCTCCTGATAATTAGTGGCTAAATTCCAGCTGTAAATGTGCTACGGGGGTAATAGAAATATCTTACCCAAATATGCCTTCAGACACATGATTTAAAGGCAATGGGCCTCATTACAAGGGTGCCACTCCCATAATGAAGGGTGCCGGTACAGGACCGGCACCCTTCATTATGGCAGCGCCGATTACGTGGTTCCCTTTGCAGGACCCGGACCAGACATCTGTTAAAACCAGATGTCTATTCCGGGTCCCGCGAAGGGAAGAGGGAGGTAATAACAGGCCATTTGTAATGTGCCTGTTATTACCTCCCTCCCCATTCCCATTGAGCCTTATGGGGGCTCAAATGGAAATGGGGAATGGTTCCTTCAAGGATGAATTACCGGGTCCTCCAATGTTGGAATGACCCGGTTATTCCTCATTGAAGGAACCCGGTAAAGCAGCCCGGTTTGGAGGCAGCCATGGTGCTAATAGTACCATGGCTGCCTCCAAACTCGTAATGAGGCCCAATATCTGTGTCTTCACTTCTGTTCCTTGCACTAAAATCATGTTATAAACAACCACTGACAAAGCCAAAAGTTTTTGCTTAGCTAGGAAAATAGATTTGTCCAAATCCCAAATCACAAAAATTATCACTGCATTCAGGTGATTCGGGTGCTTTGAAACCTGTAAGGGATTCGGGTAGCATATTCCAGTTAATGTCATATCAATAATGCTGATGAAACGTTGCTGTAAACACTGGATTGAAGAGGGCAGACCTTCCCCTGCCAGCACATGTTCAAAGTAACAAAGTATAGATTTAACAGAATAGGTCAGAAGTGTAAAACCTTTCCTTCTAGGGATTCTGAAGCAATGCAAAGTGTCCACTGGCTAATTGCTTGCATCATCCTGTTTCTTTAGGATAAAGAACTCTTGGTTTGCAGCGGACACAAAATGTATTAAAAAAAGACAGTGCCAAATTCGCAAAAAGTAATGCAAATACAAATTGCAGGGGGCATGTATTTTTTATTTTCACTACTTTTAGATATACCCTGGTCATCGTTTTCACAAAGTGGCCTTTTTGCATTCCCAGGGTGCTTTGCTTTAGCACAGATGATTTGCTGGTCAGCCCCTGTCAATAAATTGCTAATTTCTTCGTTTGTGAAGCATTCTAAGTTTTTTGTTGTATGTCTGTTCCTCAAGAATCAGTCCAAACCTGTCTTAACTCTTCCCCAACTTCCCTGGATCTTTTTGACTCTTGAAAGAGATTCGGGCAGACACAGGATGGAAGAAAAATCAGCAGCAACCCTCAAACCTACCCATATGTCCTACCCAAACTGAAAACGGTGGGCCCTTAAGTGGCCTGTATTGGAAAAAAAAGAAAAACATAGCATTTATATCCCTGTTTAAGGTGGTGTCTTGTTTGTGGGAGAGCAGAAGTTAATGTTGTGGCTGTTGCACACTTCTAAAAGAAGATGGATGAATGAATCAGAAATGACTATGTTGTGTTTTGTACTTCCCCCACACCTGTTCCGCAGAGGCACAGGGGAATGTGTTTGTTGTCTATTAATTTTAATGTGCATGCCAATTCTGAAAGAGGGTTGCACATTGCGGAAATGTGTAAAGGGGATTAAAATGGTAATCTAACTGTGTGCATTCATGATTGACACATTTAATGAAACTTTGTGAATTAGGCACATGTGTTAAGGTGGGATGAAATGCACTCGAATATCTCATAAATTCTGCACAAAATAGGTTTGAGAATTAGCCACTTACCGTGGATATATGTTATGTGTTTTTTCTCAGGTACAGATCTAATTGTGTTGCAATCATATTTGAGTAAATTGAATTCCTTTATGGAACACCAGAGTCTACATCATGAAAGCTTGACATATGACAGACACTGCTTCAGCCCTACTGGCCTATCTGTGATCATTGACCTGCAGCCTTTGACTCTCCCTACTATTAAATAGCCAGAGTAGTCCACATGGAAGAAATCACAGCAAGCTGAAACATTATGTACCCCTAATGCATGACTGACTCTTCCACGGCGCTGTATGTTTTTGAAAAGTTCATGTCTATTTTGTATTCCCTGTGTTGTAATATTATTAACCCCAATAATAATTATAAAAGCTAATCCAGACATGCCTGAAATGTGACTGACTGCTGGTCAGACATGCAATCTTACTATTCCCAACTTCAACCTGACTAATTGAATCAACTTCAGAAACATGAAAAAGTTGAGTTCTTCTTAATGTGATTTAAACCTGGAACATGCAGGTTGCACAAAGATGCATTAATCTATTGAGATGTCTTACTGCAGTGTATCATGTGCTGTCCTACTTGGACATCACAAACAGATGCAAGTTAAAACATTTCCTCTTGCTTCTCCCTCACCCAGCTCACCCCTCCCTTTCTCTTACCCTTTTCTTCATTTGTGAAGCCCTTTAAGTAATGTTTTGTATGTTTGTACCCCGTTTACTCACACCATTCTGCAAATGTTGCCACCTTATGTCCAGGTAGTACCATCATGTCACTGCATGGAAACGGCCAACACAAAAGCCAAAATTGTGGCTAGTGCTTGTTCTTAGGTAGATTTGTTCAGTTTGGAGGTAAATAAAACGCATTATGTGAGTACTGTGCTGAGGCGGAGATTTCAGTGTGATGCCTAGAGTACACATGGCACACAATATCGAGATAAGATATAAACGTGCCCCATTTTTAAAGAGAGAAGTTAAGAAAACGTGCAGTCTTCCTTGTTTCCATTTCTTTCCTAGGAGATCCAGCTAGATTTAAGCAAAATAAAATGATTGACTAAAAAAGCATTTGAGCTTAAATCGTAAATTGATTTGACATATTTGCATAATTCAAAAAGAATTTGGCAACAAACAAATGATGCCCCTCTACCAGGACACCCCTCAGACATTGCTGCATCAAATACACAATAGCCATATGTAATGCCAATGTCACCCAATACCTACAAGAACTCCAATCCACCACCAATCATACCCAGAAACTAGTCAACATCGTCACATCCCGCTCTAAACCACCATCCACACTTTCTGCACCCCCATCTACTGCAGTATGCAACTCCCTCATTATCTGCTTCAATTCTAAAATACACATCAGAAAAGCCCTCCCCACCGCTCTCCCACTCCCCCACCCACTCCCAAACATTCCAACACATGGGACACCTTCCACCCAATCGGCACTGACATCTTTATTACCCTCACTGCTAAAACAAAATGTGCATGTAAATGTAAATGTGATTGTAAATATTTCATCGATTTATTTTGTTTAAACATTTTTTGTAAAAGTTCTACATTTTGTAACTGAACCATAAACAAATAATAAAAAAAAATGGGCACACTTTCTGGATGATGCATTCCCACCTCCAACTGCATCCAATTGCACTACCACCGTAGCTCCGAATGGCCCAACATCATCAACTCTTGCCTCTCTCCTGGTACTATCCCTGCTGCAGTCAAAACTGGACAAATCAACCCTCTTCAAAAAACCATCTCTCGACCCCACGCTCCTAAAAACGACTGCTGCATTACTGATCTACTATACATCGCCAGAATCATGGAATGCTTTGTCACTACCCAACTGCAACAAAATATCACTACAAACAACTTACTCAACCCCTTCCAATCTGCCTTTCGACCATCGACAAAGCACTAAGACCACTGCTCTTCACATCGTCAATGACCTCCACAGCACCACAGACTAAAGACACGCAGCACTACCCATACTCCTCAACCTCTCTGCAGCATTCAACACAATCGACTACACCATTCTACAAGACATACTAGCCCACAGGATGAATCTGCAGTGCACAGTACTCGACTGGTCACCTCCTTTCTCACTGACAGGAAACAGTTTATCTCTAGGCCCCCTTATCCATCAGACCCCACCCCAGTCGGGTTTGGGGATGCCGCAAGGCTCCTCCCTATCACCACTCCTCTTCAACCTATATGTTGAAATCCTTGGACAGACTCTTAGGAAACTGTCTTCCATTTCCATTTCATCCTCTTCACAACTTCACACCCTCAAAACTTGTCTCTCCACCATCATTAACTGGAGGACCACCCACTTCCTCAAACTCAGCTCTTCCTAAACAGAATACCTCCTCATCTGCCCCCCCCCCCCACTGGGACAATCCCAACCACACCCCTTGCATCCAAGAACTCACCACGGACAACCCAGTTGTAACCCTCTTCACACCTATCAGAGCACTTGGCTTCATCATCGACCCCCACCTTTCATTCACACAACACATAGCCGCTGCCACCAAAACATGCTATCTACAACTACATCTCCTATGCAAAATCAGAATTTCCTTCCTCCGGATGACTTCCACATCGCAGTCCAAGCAATGGTTCTGTCTAAGCTGTACTATGGCACTGCTCTCCTCACTGGACTCCCCAACAGCACACCTGTCCCACTCCAAGCCATACAAAATGCAGCAGTAAGAGTCAAACTCCACCTTCCTAAACATTCACACATTACCCCCTCTTTTGCTCAGCTCCACTGGCTCCTCATTCCCTGGAAAATTGCCTTCAAAGGGCTCTACATTGTACTCAAAGCCATCCACCTTGAAACTCCATCTTACCTTCATGACAAACTCGAACCCATCAACACCAGACAAGCCAGCCAACACTTTCAACAAATTCAACTCTGCAAACTCACAAGACACAAAAACAAGCATTCACCCACTGGGCACACAGGGCATGGAACCGCCTACCTCTTTGCATATGCATGGCAGCATCCTCCACCACCACTTGCATAAACAATCTGAAAGCATATCTGTTTCCCTATACATAACCATGCCCTCTTCCTCCTCTTCCATCACATGTAGATCTTAACCTTCCTATCCTTTCCTGAAAACATTTTGTAACTTATTTTTTCAAATCCCACCTTTTCAAACTTTGATCTGTAAGACGCTCAGAGACACTCTGTGAAGGGCCAGCGCTAAACAAAAATTCAAATAAAAATACAATAATTCAATCAATTATGGCGATATATGTATTTAAATGCAACCCACGTCTTCTAGTTTTGTGCAGGGAGTCATTACAGCTTTCAGTGCCCCATCACTTTGCTAAGCTATTGGTATGTGTCGAATAGTGAGCAGTAATTATGATGTGCCATACTCTGCTGTGTTATTGTAAGAAGGGATTTTTGACTCATCCCTCATGAAACATTCCACTTTTGTGTACCTGAATAATTATTGCGCTTTCTTAGCAGCTGACAGCGCCTATATTCTGCTCTGCATGTGACAGGATTAGCGTGCGCAGAGATCGCGCAGAGATCTCTACAGTTAATTGCCTCCCAGTCAATTAGCATACCTTGTGTTCATGTGATGGCAAAGAGCGGGGCTGAGCAGACAGAGTACACAATTGTAAACAGGGAAATGGGACCCGTTTAAGAATTATGGCCAGCAAAATGTCAGAGCCAGATGGGTTTCAGATGGAATAAAAGAGGCGAGCGCCTTTATTTCTGGATTGACAGGAAGCTGTGAGGATCATTAAAATCCAATCTGCTTCTAGCTTTAAGATTCAATGTCTAAACTCAGTGATAAATGCCCTTAGATCCATAAATGTGTTTTGTGTTTGCTCACAGAAAAAAGAAAAAAAAACATCTGCATAAGGTTGTTCACATTAGAGAATTATTTAAAAAACATATGAGGAATGGTGGTATGTCATCAATACAGTCTTGTGCACCTAATCACAAGATGTGCGGTGCTGTAAAAATGTGGCGGTAATACCATTACTGCCATATTACTGTGCCTCCCAATTATGAGTTTGGGGGAATGTTGGAAGATTCATCTCCAGCTCTGAGCTGGAGGTAAATCCACTGACTTTCCACCAATTTCTGGTTCATTTACAACTGCAGTAATTGCACTGAAAAAGCCACATTTAGTCCTATGGACTCAAAGAAAATGGGGACTTTCACCACCACTGCCACTTGCAATCCAGCAGTAATACCGCTGGACAAAGAAGGGGTAACTGTAATTGTGTTGGGCGGTATTCTGGCAGATTTACCTCTGAGATACCACCCAACTCATAATGAGGCCCTATGTGTGTAGAGAAAGGGTTGCCTGCACATGATGAAGGATTCAGTTTGGCAACCATATCATAACTGTCAGATGTGAACTTCTGAAAATACAAAGGATTATATCTGGTTTCATTGGATTTCTGTTCATGTCTGGTAATACGTCTTTTGAGGAATCGTTAGCAGTAACTTTAATTTTCCTAATGTCTTGATCATGAAAAGTGTGCATTTGTTGAAGTCTTTAGATCATAATTGATTTGCTTCTAGGCTTGGAAGCTTTGATTATTTGAATGTACCTTTACCTCAATCTCTTCTGTGAAGAATAGTTTCAGCACAATAAATATATGTGCTTTGTGAGATTTCCAGAGATTGTGTAGAAGTAATGTTTTTGTTGGTGAATTATATGTGGGCCATTTCTTTCATGCGTTCCATTAAAATTATTAACATGGTACCACAATATTCCCAGTTCGTTTACAAGTTCTTAAAGAAGCAACTTCCCAAGTGCCATTAGACCTATATTGGTCCTATATCTAAGAAGCTGAAGCCAACTGCTCCTCTTGATTATCCACTCCTGTAGCAGATGAGGTTTCTGCCCAGATATTAAATCCCTGGGAGCCATGCTGCTGTTTACAGATGTGTCCAAGGCTTGTAGGAGATAATTAATTTAAACCATGGTTACATTCTTATTAATGTTGGGGGAATCTATACTCATAAAAAGGAGAAGAGAACTTGATCTGATATTGCCAGATTGAAAGAGAGTGTTACACTAGTTGTTGAGGAAAACATATTTGATTTGTGGATATTCCGAGTCTCTGTTAATAATAGCTAATCCCCCCTCTTCTTCTTCATTCAATCCACATACATACCTAAGTAGTGTGGTGGAGTTGAGTGTAATCTCATTGGTCCAAGGGTGTCTGTCATCCAAGTTTCCATTAGGAGGATAATATATACATTCTTATAGTCAGCAATATCACTAAGATGTGTAGTATGTGATGTAGAAGAACATACATTAATTCAAATGGATGTAAGCCAAGTGTGATAATACTGGTGCAGCTAGTTCCTTAAGCACAGCTATTTACCTTGGTATTGGGAACTTAGGAGGGCAAAGAGGTAGGTAATCCAGTGAATATTTCTTTTTCTTTTTATTTATTTATTTGATTTGATCAATTTAATGATTTTTACAAACAGTGTAGACGAAGAAACTGCAGAGAAAAAAAAAAAGAAGATGTATAAAGAGTCCAAGAAAAAGGAAGAGAAAGAGGAAGAAGAGCATGGTTGCAGAAAGCGGTGTAGATTTACATCACAGTAGTCGCAGTGAGAGCTTAATTAATTAGAAAATAAAGCTTTGATTCACAGAGACAAGATGTGTTAGAGAGTCTGTGCGGTGGCGATTGTCCAAGTAGGCCTTTCTCCGCTTATTAAGCGACCCACCACAGTTCCTCTTCCTTAGTGTACGATCCCGAAAGGTGCGGTAGTAGAAACTTCTCGCCTATTGCCTTTGTTCCTGGACAGTTTAGTAACAGGTGGCGTATGGTTTCAACCTCTGTTTCGTTTTTGCAGAAACGGCATGTGTCTGAGTTGCTTAGCTCTCTGAGTTTTAAGATCTCCTTGGTTTCCAGAAGATTTAGGCGTGCTCTCAAAAACAAATTTCTAGCCGATTTGCTGGGAAACCAGTGAATATGATCCATTCTTGAAATATTGTTATTAGAGATTTTTTCATAAACTTGACAAGTGATTGATTTCTAAGTTTCAGGAATGTAGATATCTCATGAAGTTGCATATGTAGGTTATATTTTCCATCACTAAAATCATGTGTCTCTTCAGAGTAAGTGAAAAATAGCTGACTAGCTCTTGCTAAATGCCAGTAAAGTGACAAGCAGGATAGCAATTGTGGAAAATACAAAACCCTGCATAGAACTATGGTAAGCAAGTTTAATGGTTAAGGTCAGTGCCTAAACCAAACAGCATATGTGGCACTTCTCCCCTAACACCTGAACAGGTTTGCTTTTCTGTGAAATTTTAGAGCACTGCTGGAGCCATTAGTCATCACCATTAATCATTATCTTATTGTGGTTGGTTCGAGCAATTTTACATCATTACTATTTTATTGTCTAGAAAATGTTAGATATATCATTCCTATTTACTTATTTTAATTAATATTATTATTATTGTTCATATAACTTTTTTTCTCTGTAGCTTGTGGAGGATAAATGGACATCAGTTGAAGGTTATTCATTACTTTATTAGATATAAGTGGAACAGAGGGAGGGAGGCAGCCGAGGCGAACAGAGCCAGATCCTCAGAGCCAACCGTCATCTCCCAAACGTTCCATGAGTCGTGCAGGTCACGAGGAAAGGGAGACCTGGCAAGCCAGGTATACAACATATCTTCCTTTTTTACATTAACAACAACATATTGGAACAGAGCTTTAGTACATTACAAAATCCTTACATTTCACAGGTGAACCCCTCACTATGGATCTTGATATTCCGCTGGAGAGCATTACATATTCATCATTCCCTTCATCTTGCAAACTATCACGGTTGTTCCCTTGTACTTGATTTTTCTCAACAACAGGAGTATCCTCCTCCTCATTCTCTCTACGATCTTCCACCAACTCTTGCCATGGACCACTCATTCCTTCTTCCCAATGTGCTTCTTCCACCATGATTAGATGTAATCCTATTCATGTTCCATCATTCCCCATTTTCCAGAAACACACACAGTCCCTAAAACTCACTCACTCACACACTCTTTTGGGACTTGAAAATCTCAATAATCCCTTAACAAGTTTTCCAGGTAACTTTACTCTGACCCAACCTCCCTTTAGTATTCCAAGCATAGTGGCGCCTTGTTCATCATCTGTATACCAAATCTGCTCTATTTGTTTACCTTCTACTCTCTTTCCCATAACTCTGTTTGCATTCTTTCATCCAATTTGTATTGTCTTCCTTCAACTCTCACCCATCCAGGACACAACCTATAGCAAGGGAATCTTCCTCACATTAACTGGAAAGGGGATACATCCGTTACACTTTGGGGAGTAGTTCGGTATGACACAATTAACCAGCTCTCTCTTGACATTCCAGTTATCCTGCACACTCATCTGGACCAATTCCTTCAAACTAATGTTGCATCTTTCTATCATGCCATTAGTTTATGGGTGAGTTGAAGAAGTACACATATGTTCCACATTATGTCCCCCCAAGAAATCCAACATCTTCCTTAATTTAAATTGTACACCATTATCTGACACTATTTCTGCAGGTGCACCTTCATTAGTGAATAGTTTTTTTTTAAAGAATCATGACATTCCTGGTATTCACCTTCCTTGTAGGTTGAAAAACAGGCCACTTTGAATAGTAATCATCACGCTCACTAAATATTTGAAATCTTCTTGCGATACTTATAAAGGACTCACTAGGTCTATTGCTATTTTCGTTCCACTGCGCTGCCAGCAAATCTACAAGGATCTTTGGAATCACTCTAGTGGTAAGAACCCTCTGACTATTTTGACACAGTACGCATAGTCTCACAACTTTTTCTATCTTTGAATTCATACGCGGCCACCGAAAATCTGCTCTAATTCTTCTCTTGGTAGTCGATATACCGAAATGTCCTTCATCTACAACTCTGATTATTCTTACTATCAATGACCTAGGAGGAATCTGCACCTCACCTCATAAAATACATTTTACTTGCACACACATTTCATCAGCAATTTTCCTCATTGAACTCAATTCACCTCTAAATCCTCTCTCAGGTGTCCATCTCTTGACACAATACTCCTTACCTTGCATTAACAAGTCATTCTTCGTTCCTTCTTCATGTCATTCATGTCTTCAGATCGCTTTTTCACCTAGCCACCTCACTTCCGTACCTACATGCTCTTCAACATCTATCCATGCCACTTCACATTCATCTTCAACAATATCATCAGTTACATTCATTGGTAATCTTGACAATCAGCATGTACAATATCCCTACCGAGTATGTATTCTGTTTTTAATTTATATCCTTGAAATTTGAACACTGATATTTGTAGTCTAGCCGATAGGTGTGTGCCTCCTTCTGGTGCCAACACATCTATTACAGCTTATTATCTGCTTTAATTGTTAATTCAGTCCCCCACAAAAACATTCTAAAATGATCCACTTCCCACCCAGGTACTGAAAAGAGCCTTTTTTTTCAATAACTAAAAACATCTGTTCACCCTCAATTATCGTTGTCGATGCATGTGCTACAACTTGTAACTGTCCATTATCCTTTTTTGATAGGGTTGCGCCTAAACCGTAACTACTCGCATTCATATCATACACACATCTTCTACCACTCTCAACGTTTTTGAGTGGTAAAGCCGCTTAAATTTCCTCTTTAATGTCTTGAAACAGGTTTCTTCCACTTCAGTCCACTCAAACGCTGTACCCTTTCAAAGGAATTTCCTCAAAGGTTCTGTTTTGTGTGGCAAAAGTTCCATGAATCTTGTGTAAAATTCTGTCAGGCCCAAAAATGACCTTAACTGTTCTACATTCATCCAAACTGGTGCTCCTTGTATTGCATCAATGTGATTCTGTTTTGGTTTGATAACTTTCCCGAAATACAGTGTCCTAAATATTCTATATCCTTTACACCAAACATGCATTTTTCACCCTTACGGGTCATGCCATTACTTTCAAACATTTCTAAGACTTCCTTTAGAATACAGTCATGTTCCTCTTCATTCTTACATAGATCAATACATCATCTTCAAACACCACCACTCCACATAAGCTCTTGAGAAGATTATGCATAATTCTCTGAAACACAGAAGAGGCACTCACCAGATCAAATGGCATCCTCCTAACTTGATGCAGACCATTAGGTGTTATCAAAGCTGTTTATGGTTTCAAGTTTTAAAGTAACTTCACCTGATGATATGCACTCATCATATCCAAGGAGCTGACAATTCTTGCCTCACCCAATAATATTAGCATATCTTGCAAATTAGGTAGAGGATGACAATCAACCACCACAAATTCATTCACATTCCTTAAGTCCACACATAACCTGACCCATCCATCTGATCTTCTTGTCAAAACAACAGGAGAAACCCATTCTGCAAACTTAATTGGTTCAAATATTTCATCTTTTACCCTTTCCCCTTATAGTAAAACCAAATCTGTCTTCACCCTTAATTGGTACCTTGTGCCAATGGCATCACTAGGGGAATCTGGGGGGTGCAGACCGAACCAGGTGACACCCCTCACAGGGGGTGACACCAGGGGCATCGTGCAGCCTATTATTGATTCAGAGCTGTCACAGTCTCTCGAGAACATTTCACAGCCACAGTGACATTTCTCGGCTGTTGTGAAAATGATCTGGGCTCAATGGAGCAGTTAAAAAGGACAAGCAGTCCTGCCCAGCTATCGATGCGTTTATCAAGACTTAGATACGCTCAGCAGGCTACTGTTTTTCAGGCAGTTAAAATCTGCTACATATATTTCTTGCTGGGTGAATGTAGCAAGTTGTGCTGTCTTTGTGGTGACAAGGGCAGGGAGGGTGGTCACAAAGCTGCCTGCTTGAGAGGCTTAGCCCCCTAGTTTTATTTATCTGAAAATGCCTTTATTATCCGAAGTGGGAAATGTTTGTAGTGGCGAGGCTCCCAGGGGATTAGGGAGGCCCAACCCGGTTGTTAATAAAATTTAAAGTTTGTGGTTAGAGGAGGCATGTGGGTCTGGTGGAGAGGCGGGAGGGAGAGAGAAGGGTATCAAGGGAGTGAGCAGAGGATAAAAAGAGAACAACGTTTGGAGAAAAAAAGTCCCGGTCCACGTGCCCCACCTTCTCGGCGTAGTCTGAAATAAAATGTTTCTCCTTTGGACAATAGCCTGACTGGGGAGTCCCGCGGTTTGATACATTTGAAAGAGTGGTTTTATATTGTTAAAAAAGAAACCAAGGTGGAAAGTTGGCTTAAATGCCAAAGCCAGTGCTAGGTGAGGCAGATGTTAATGCGGTCTTTCCAATAGCATGTGCACGGAAAAAATGACTTTATTTCCCTGTGCCTCATTGCTGACATTCACTTACATTGGGACTAACGTCACAGGCCAAGCAAAAATAAGAAGTGCTGTTTGAGCATTCTTTTCAACCTGGAAATGCTCAACAGCGATTGCGCTATACACGACTCATAGTCCCCCCTTTGCATCTAACACATTAGCTATATTACCCAAATGCTAAACTGGCTTTTGTGTGCTTAGGGTGCGTCCGAGTAGCAAACTTTAGAATTCTAATGTAGTATATGGGGTGTGCACTGCAGTATTTTCAGGAATTTATTGTGCAGATTATGCTCCTTTACTGCTAAACTGCAGTCATTTCTAGTGGAAACTGTAGTGCATAAATTATACTGCGACATATTCGGTAATATATGGTTGTGCGTTGCAGAATATTATAATATTATATAATGGTTTTCACACTGGAGTACTTGCATAATATGTCATTCATTGTATACAGGAGTCACGAGTCAAGTGCATTCGTGCCTAGAAACACTTGTGTACAGACGCGTTATAAATGATATTACAGAACTGTACAGTCCTTTGTATAACCATAGTGAAAGGTTTCCACCCTTTTCTAGTTATAGAATTTCTGCTGCATTCACATCAAACTACTGCAGGGTGGACAGCAGCTCACTGGTATTGCTTGTGAAGCTAGGGTGCACGTTGCACACGGCCCTGGAACTTAAAGCTCGTCATATTCTGTATTTCTGCAGTTGTGGGGCGGTGGACCATCTGCTTCACAAGTCAATCTCTCTGAAGGAAAGAGTACTCTTTGAGGTCTCGCGTGCACGTGCGGCTCGTTAGCTCATCTGACAGCTCAGGGGCACTTCCCCATTTCCAGCCCCCTCCCTGTCAGCGAGGGCACTTGCGGGGCTCCGTGTAATCGCTTCTCGGTTCAGGGGAGTTAAAGCTGCAACATGTGGAAACTGGCATCTCCAACACCTGCTTTTTGGGTAAGAGTGGTTCCATTTATTTTTGGGAGGAGGTAGTTGGAGAGTTGTTAATCCCACCTTTTTAATAGGGAATGCTTAATTTTGGGTAACTGGCAAAGAAGAAGCAAGGCTTGTTCTGGGCGTGGAGGAAGACCTAACTGCTCATCTTTGAAACGGTGTACAGCTTAGCTGCAGGCATCCTCTCTGGTTAAATTGCCTAAACATGGGTTTTACAATGGGGTAATTTTCATAAGATGAAGAAATCAGTTCTGTAACCATATGCACTATTTAATTCGGTGACGTTCGGAATTGGCGATAAACCCAGAGCATAGCACTTAAAAAAGATATGACAGTCACACAACCTTAACCTAACAAGAAAATGTGCCTGGCGTGCAGATACATTGCGAATGCATGAAAACTGTTTGGAAAGGAATTTTATGGAGTTAAGATTTCAGTTTTTGTATACATATTGAAAATACTCTGTAATCACAATGGAAACCTGCAAACAAATACAGGTAATGACACATACAGAATGTACACTCCAATCGGAGGAGTCATATGCTGGCTAGTATTCAGGTATGTGCTCTGGCGGGACAATTCTTAGTTTCAAGTATGATGTGCATACCGAAATTAGCATTGATTGGATTTCTTGGAGACTTAAACTGTTCCAAAAGATTTTTAAATGTTGTAATTAATAATCTTCAATAGAAATATAGCCTACACTCTAATACGGCTTAACCACACACTACATAACTAACGCACAGTTCCCAAATAAGCAGGGTTGGACTTGGAACCAAAGGAGGTCCTGGAAATAATGTTTAAAGTGGCCCCATATTACAAATTTTGCAGCATGCCCAAGCATTTTCAATGGTGTCACTAGGGCAAGGGTGACACCCGATGCGGCAACTCATTGTGTCACCACCTTCCCCTTCTCCCAGGAGGGGGTATCACTATGAGCTACCACACCGGGTGTCTAAACCCCTAGTGACGCCACTACCTTGTGCACCTTGTTTCTTACAGGCACTGCATTCTCCTTCAATTTTATCTCATTCCCAAATTTACTTGACATGCCCAACTCTTGACAAATGTTTTATAAGCCTCAAGTGAACATGAGGAAGAACTCATGTTTATCATCAACCACACTATCAAGCCAGCTCTTAAATCCGAATCCTGTGGGACCTCAAACCTGGCCTCAATGACCCCAAAGACCTACACGCTAAAAGCCTAGCTACCACCCTAAATCACATTGGTTGTGCTCAGCGAACCACTGAACCTACCCAGATCCGTGGCCGCACGCTCGACTGGATTGCCGAACTTAACTGCAACGTGTGCAGCCTCACCACCACTCCCTTCACATGGTCTGACCACCACACCATCACATTCGATCTCCCCATCAAATAGAGGCCCAGCCCCCATCACCTAATGAAACCTGAAGCCTTAGCCCATTGCACCAAAAACTGTAACAAGGACCACCTCACACCCCTCCTCTTAGCCCTCATAATCCGGTCCAAAACAGACAAGAATCCAGAGTAACTGGTCAAATTGTACAATTACAGCCTTAGCTGTAGACACTCTAGCCCGCTTAAAAAGCGCAAAGCCAAACAAGCTTTCCAAACGAATGCCTGGTTCATCCCCAAGCTCCTTGCCCTCTGCACCAAGAGCAGTGTTGCAGAATCGACATGGAGAAAAGACCCTTCCTCCATTCCTAAAGCCATGTATACCTCCCTTGGCAAAGAGTACAAAAGAGCAATTCACACCGTCAAAGCCTGCACCTACAATATCAGAATAACCAACGCCCAATCCAACACCCAAAAACTCTTCACGATCAAACGCGAACACAAGTTGCCAGTCTCCCCTCCCTCAGACCTCTTCATAGATGACACCTGATGCACCAAGGTATAAGAAGCCGTCACAGAGAAAATTGCATCTCTCCAGATAAAAATCTGAGCTAAACAATTGGACATCGTCGCCAAATCACCACAAGCAACCTCATTGCCCCCCCTCCTATCATACGATCCATCCCCCAAAATGACTTTCACCCGGTATTGGAACCCCAAGTCACTAACATAATCAAAGGCCTCAAACACTCCTGATGCAAAGAAGATGCCTTTCCGGCCCCTATCATTAAAGACTGCTCTGAGACGCTTACACCCATCATCATATCTATCATCAATTCCTCCTTCGCAACAAATACTGTGCCAACTGTCCTGAAGGAAGCCTGGATCCACTCGCTTCTAAAAAAAAACTCCCTTGACCACTCTATCCCCACTAACTACTGCCCCATCACCACTGTACCCTTCATCCTTAAAATCCTTGACCAAGCAGCATATATCCAGGTCCAACAACACCTCGAGGACAACCAGATCCTGGGCATCTGCCAATCAGGCGTATGTCCAATGCACAGACCTAAAACCGCCTTCCTAGACCTAAAATAACAGATAGATGATATCAAAGACTCAGGCAAACTTGCCCTGCTCCTCATACTGGGCCCATCAGCAGTATTCAACCTCGTCGACCACCAGACACTTTGCAACTATCTCACCACAGCAGCTACTTCTCCCAAGCAGCAACAGACTGGATCATATCCTTTTTAGCAGACAGATCCTCCTGTGTTTTTATGGACAACCATGCTGTTCCACCAACACCAGTAACCTGTAGAGCCCCACAAGGGTCCTGCATCTCCCCAACCCTGTACAGCATTTATACCAAACCCCTATTCGATCATCTAGATGACCTGTGCATATCCTACACAAATTATGCAGACGACACCCAAATCCTCCTCCCCCTCTCTGGTTCATATAACTTTGATGACACAACCATCAACTCAATTTATGACATTTTCCAAAATTGGATGGCAGCCTATCAGTTATGCCTCAATGACGACAAAACAGAGATCCTCATTGTAGGCTTGCACTCCACCCTCTGCAGCATTGACCCAGCTTACAAAGCTTTTGACATTGATAAAAAACGGATGCAAACATCATCTGCAACCAAAACCCTAGGGATCTACCTAAACGCCACCCTTGACCTCTCTCGCCAGGTCAACGCCTTTGCTTCCTCTGCTGCCTACACTGCAAAACTATTGAAGGCCAGCAAGCCATTCCTCATCACAATTAATTGACTCACCATAGCCATAGCCATCACCAGAGCCAAATTGGATTACTGTAATGCTCTCTTTGTAGGAACCTTTGAACGCAAATTGTGCAAGCTCTAAACCATCCAAAACAATGTCCTGCAAGCAGCCCTAGGTTTGTCCAAACACAACCACGCCACAAAGGCCAGGAAAGAGGACCACTAGCTCCCGATCCGTGAAATTATGAAATTCAAAACCCTCTCCATCATACACAGGTGCACCACGAATAGTGCCCCGGCCTACCTATCTCAACAGATGGAGAACTACTCCCCCTCGCCCTCTAAGATCCACGAACAGCCATCTCTTCAGAGTGACCACCTTCACCAGAAAGCCCATTGTAGGACAGATCTTTCCTGTCATGGCCACCAATATCTGGAACAGTCTCCCCATCACCCTGAGAAAGGAACCCTACTGCTGGACCTTCTGAAAATTCTAAAAATGTGTATTTTTCACATTTTCACATAAAGATCCCCTGAGCTAACTAAGACATTCAGATACCTGCCTCCACCTCCTCCACCCCTGCTCCTCGACCGAAGGCTTTTGAGACACCATGACACCCTTCCCCCCATCGTGTTTTCTAGTTTGTTGCTTGCATTCTCTGTACGCTGGATTTTATTATTTGTCTCACAATGAAACTAGCGCCTAGATGTCCAAGGGTTAAGCACGCTACAACAAATGCAATAATAGATAAATAAATACAATATATATTTTATTGTTCCTAATCCTATGCACAACACTTGTTTATCTTCCCCAGGATGCAACTACATCTGTAACTTTCCTTGCTAAATCCCTCCCAGAAGGGGTGCTCACATTTTTCTGCCCTAAACTACATTGTTCTTGACATAATACACCTTTTTCTTATGCCTCACATAGCACATCCTTGAAAAATGTCCTTTGCAACCATAATTAGAACATTCTTTTCTAAAGCTGGACAGACTGTGTTGTTAGCAAGATAATCTTCCATTCCGCACCTAAAACAATGTCTCTTGTCACCCCTAGCTTGGTGCACATATGAACTCTGTATACCTATTTCCTCTTTGCATCACTTTCTTAACTGGCCCAATGGCGTACAAGTAATCTTTCTTCTCTCCTTCAAGAGCTTTACTGCTTATTTCTGACGCTTCGATACTCCTGGCTATCTCTTATTGTAGAATATAAATCAGGATTGCCTCCCGTCCACAGTATGTCTCTAATTTCTTTTATTTGATACATTCATCAATATCTGGTCACGCAACATTTATTCAGGAGTTAATTTTTCAAATTCACACTTTGCGGGCAAACCTCTTAGTGCTCCCACGGTTTCATCAAATCCTTCTCCTGGCAACTGTTTTCTTGAGTAGAAATTGAACCGTTCTAGAACTGCATTGGTTTTCTCTGCAAATTGCTCTTCTATCCTTAACATCCTTTATCTTCTTCCTCCCGACCTGAAGGTGTTTCATAAGCCTAACCACTTCACCTCCTAATGCTGTCATCAATAACGACAATTTCTTTGAAGCTCTCAACTCCTCATCCTCCTGAACATCCATGTAGGCCTCAAACAGTTCTCTCTTCCATTCCCATTTCATACTGGGATGTCCTGGTGCCGGTAAAAATGGAATAGGCGGTTGTAGAGCCATATTTAAATTTCTCCTCACATAAGCTTGGTTCTCCTCCATCTTATTTAAAGTATTATTCTTGTATTCTTTATTTTCACTTGATATCCTTTTTTTTTCTATACATGTAGTTAGTTCTTCTTCACCTCCTTCTTTTTATTTAGTCACACCTTAAAATGCCCAGTAGCTGCTTCATTTATTTTCATTTTCCCCTCTCTCCCTCCAAATATGCTCCTTACTGACCAAATTAATGCTGCCGGAGATCCACGGGAGTCACAGGGTTAATGTCTCTTCAGATTCACGTCACAGATGAAGAGGCAGAGTTTTAACACATCGGTGTGCGGAGCAACATGTGAACATATGCAGCTCAGTTTCCACCTCTGACATGCCTTCTCTTACCAATGCTCGTGACCACTTGTGGAAGATACATGGACACCAGGTGAAGGTTATTCATTACTTTATTGGAGGGAGGGAGGCGGCTAAGATTAACTGAGCTGGAGCCTGAGTGCCAACCGTTGTCTCCAGAACATTCTGTGGGTCAAGCATGTCACGAGGAAAGGGAAATATGTGTGAGCCAAGCATACAACACATTCCGTCTACTCATAGGCAAGGCAAATAGAAACATTTAAGCAAATAGTTAACAGGGTGCATTTTGAATCTGGCAAGGCTTTCCACCACAGAACACATTGAATTATCATCCTGGACCTTGAGCTGCCATCCGTGATCCCTGCAACTGGTCATACAAAGAGTACTTAGTGGGATGTGTTAGTTGCACTATTTATATTTCACAAGCCGGGTCAATGGTTATTTGGGGTTAAAAATGTCAAAGCAAATGCCCCTAAAATGCAGTGGTTGGGAAATACAGTTGTTTCATATATAAGTGTGACTTTCTCATAATGTGGTCCAACACCATCAGCCCTGACTACAAACAGCATTCTTGGTCTGTATCACAACACGGGTTGGCCTTTGGATGGATTTCATATGGGATTCATGTCTCATTGTATTATTAGTTCCACATTAAAGCACCATAATTATGACGCTGATGTAGCATAAATATTGTCACCCATCAATACCTGCCTCAGCCCTACAGTGACGTGGAGTGAGTGCCTGTCTCACCCAATGTATTCTGACGTAATAATGTCTGAAGAGTCGATGTTCAAGCACAATAATACTAATGTCTGCACACATATTTGTATTTATTTGAAAAACAGGGATGCCAATTGTTATCCAAAATGACTTAAAGTAACATATTAGAACATGGTAGACGCATTATCTGGACTGGTGCCTGTACAATAGCGCAAATATGAGAATGAGTAATGTGCCAGTTTGTAAAAGTATGAACAAAGTGAGGCATAGGCCAGGGACAAAGCTGGAAATAAAAAATATATAATAGGTGACTTACAAAGATAACATTCTAAAGGGGCAAATTAAGCAAACTAAGGAGTACAGTACAAATATACCAAATTATATTATTACATGGTAATGTAGGGAATGGTTTGGCCAGGTATGGAAAATAGGTTAGTGGATGAAGAAAGCTCCCACTTTGGTCCATAAATTAAGTTTAAGCCGAGATTTGAAAAGATCTACTATTGGGCTGGCTTTGATTGTTACTGGCAGCGGGTTCCAATGGAGCAGACCAAATAGAGAGGAAGATAGAAAGAAAAAAGGTTTGAGTATTGTCATGAAAACATTGCTAGTGAAAGCCAAAGGATGAGCTAAGTCTACCTAAGGAACAGATATATGTGGTGAAGAGATGAGGTCCAAGGATTGATACTTGGGGGACACTGACAGGGACACAGGTGGTGTCAGAGGATTGCAAGTACCATGAGATTTTGAAAGAGCAGCCTTCCAGACAGCAGACTATCCATGCTAGAGAAGAGTTTGGACCCCAGAATCCTGGAGAGTGAGTTGGAAGTAGGAGGGGAAGACAGCCACGAAAGTGGCAGAGAAGTTCAAAAGGATGAGTATTGAAAAGACTTTGGTGTGTTGAGCATCAGAGTGAACGTTGAAGACATACAAGAGTGTAGTCTCTATGGAGTATTTACCGGATTTAAATGGATCGACAAGGACATTGTCCTCTGGGTACTAAGTGATCCTGTTGAAAACCACCCGCTCAAGGACCTCTGAGTAATGGATAAAATATTGATCACTTGGCCACGTAGGCACTGCAGTTCAATGCTTGCTACACACTGCCCCTTTAATTTCTCTTTCATCCTTTCCAAAACTGACAGCTTTCCTAAGCCCTCTAGATGTTCTGTTTGCCTGAAATGTGATCAGCAGTCTCTCTCAGAGGATGGTAGCTGCAAATAAAGTGAAAAATCTATTATTAGTTCCAATATTTCTATTTCAAGAATTCTTAATAAATGTTGGTGCTTCAAATCATTCATATTTGAGACTCATAACATGAAATCAATGTATCTCTGTTATACAATCATGTTAGATGGTCTTCATCAATGTGTAATGCATTAATTTACTATCATTGCAGGTATCACTCTGGGTTTATTGCTTGTATGTGTTGTATATTGGGATTTTGTAGTGTGTAAGTGAATCTGCCAGTGCATACATTACTATTGGGACTAAATATGTTCCTATAAGCATCCACAAATATATTGTGCAATCATCAAAAGCAGAATCAGGAATTGATGATAGACATTTTGAGAATCACATGCACAGTAATACAACTCATTTTCAATAAGAAAAACATACTTCCAACTGTAAGGATTATGCATTACTCTAATCCCACCAAAGATTTTACAAGACAGCAAAATACAACCCTAAAATAATCTGATCAGAATTTCTTCCTTCTTCACATGTGACCTTAAAACATTGTCTAATTGTTAAGGTTTTTGAAATACACATTAGTGATGCAAATTTTGTTTGTTTGTTTGTTTATTTGTTTATTTATTTGGTAATGCGCACCAAACCCGTAGGTAGCTAGGCGCAGCAGTTACAAGGTTACTTGAAGCTTAGTTACAGACAGTATATAGTTACAGAGGATACTTGATACTAGATCGCAGAATGGCTTGGGTTACAAGGTTACTATAAACTTGGTTACAGACAATATATTGTTACAGAGGATACTTGATGCTAGATCGCAGAATGACATACATTTGCCCATTGGCAAAAGGAGATTTATCAATGATGATATAGAGTGATTCACAAAGATCTTTGAGTCTAGTTGCATAAGGGAACTTTGGTTTCCCACCTCTGCACTTGAGTATCTATTCCAGCAAGTCCCCAAATCCCACAGGAGACATAAAAAAGGTGAAGAAAAGGCAGCCTGTGGGCCTGTCAATGCATATTCAAGTATTGGAGACACTTCATTGGCTGACTGACTCCAAATGTGTGTGGGGGCTCTAATCAGCCACTCAAATACACAGGGGCAGTTAGGACATTTGCCGTTAAGTGCCTTAGAAAGCCTTTCACTGCAAATGCATTCATTTAGATTTCCAACTATTTCAGCAGAAATGTAAAGAAAAGTGTAATACATAAATGCTCATGTAAAGCAAAGCTGGCTCTATGTTGGGTAGATTAGTGCTGCCAAAGATCTTGGCAGCCCTTGGAAGCATTGTGCTTTCTGCGGCATTTGGCCTGCAGCAGAGGAGGACATAGTGGCGCAGGGGAATGAGATGCAGATCTGCCACTGATCATTAGCCTGTTGTGAGATGTGATGTGCTTTTGGTTGGGGTCGACTTGCCTCTGACTCCATTCTGTATCTGTTTCATGTTTATTAAAGCGCATTCTATTCATTTTTGGTCATATTGTGGTCTCCTTTGATCATGTTAGTGCGGCTTTTATGAACACTAAAACACAGTAGTTAGCAGTCATGAAGATTTTAATCTTTTCTATTGTTCTAACTCTCCAGTGACTTATTTTCCCATTGATTTTGAAGCACATTTTTGTCAAACTGGCCCTTCCTGTTTTAAAAGAAAAGGTCGGTACCCTGTCACGCTTTTACTCCTTCTCATAACCTTTTGTCATGGCTTTATAAGTGTAAGGCTGGTCCTTTCACACGAAATAGTTCATGGTTATTCCGACATCAGGCCTACAAACAAACACTTTCATCAAAAATATGTTTCTAAGGGCGCATTAGAATGTCATCCACATTCAGGTATTACTTTCTTTCTGATTATTAATGAGCACCTCAAATAATACATGGCTTTTAGATACAAAAATCTAAGTTTATTTGTTCATACAATTTCCATATAAACTAAACATATTTTTGTCCAATTTCTTATACCAAAAATAATATCTCTATAAAAAAAGAAATGAAGCTTGAACTTTCTATTCGTCCATACACAATCACACCCTCATTCATCAAAACAATAAATAAAACAATGCAAATAAAATAGCAATTTAAACCACCTGTGCACTAGGTCTACTAGTATTAGTTGCAGAGATTGGTCTGTTGTTTTAATACCCACCTCCTTTCATCAGGCCAAATAGTAAACATACTCACCATGGTTTATAAATGATTTAGTAATGTAAACAATAATTTTAATATAAACTAATGCTCAATTTTTCAAAGTGAAAATTAATGGGAGTGTAACTTAATCCTGACGTTTTCAGTTTGTCATAGGGTCAATTCATTGTTAACCCATTAATAATAGACCATCTACCTAACTTCCCTATGACATGGGAAAATATAGTTAAACCAAACAGTGCCATATTGTGAATAAATACCTGGCCTTAGTAAATGCAACAATATATGCCATCAAAGTAAACATATATAATACAATGCTAATAATGCATTAGAACACAGCCTGTGTATTCAGTTGTTAGTTTCCTGCTATCATGACTATCTTTCAGTTAGTTATTCGGATTTCTGTGGGGTGACTTCCTTAAGAGCTGTTTGGTTATTGTTTGTGTGTTATGGCGCATTGTGCTTCCTGCGTGCTAGATGATCATTGTGTAATGTGAATGTTTATTCTGTTTCTCACCCTCTGGTTTGGAGCTAATGGATGGGAGTTCCCTATTCCCTTGATATCAGTAGTGACTGGGTCTGTTGGGTATGGCTATGGTTTAGGGCCAAAGTGCTATTGATGAGTGGTACTGGTGTTTCCATCTTCCTCTTGCTATGTAATCAGTCTTTTGGGTCCTATTACGGCTCTCTTTCTGTTAGTTGTTTGGTATGACGTGGAGTATTTTCCTTCAGATCTTTTCCCCGTCGACTGCTTGGTGTGGATCAGGTTCTGTCTCTTCCTTGATCGATGTTTTAGTTGTGCGTGTGTCCCTGTGGGCAGTCTTCTTGTTATGACGTGAAGAGCCAAGTTTTGAGTAGTTTCCTGAATAGTAGGTGGTTTCTTGTGTTTCGTATGTACTTTGGAAGGTTCTTCCAGGTTTTTGGCACTTGGTGAGATTAAGAAGATCCTCTGAGTTTTCTTTTGTTATAGGGTTTCGGTTCCAGGCGGATGTCATTGCTTGATCTGAGCATTCCTGTTGGTTGATGTAGATGCAGTTTGTCTCTCAGGAACTCAGCACCTTGATTGTGTACTGCTCTGTGTGTAATGCACATTGTTCTGAACTTTATTTGTTGTTTTATTGGTAGCCAATGTAGTGTTTTTAGTGCTGGTGTGTGTGTTTTCTTCGGGGTAGTTTCAGAAGCAGTCTGGCTGCCGCATTTTGTATGCGTTGTAGTTTTTTAGAAGTCGTTCAGGCATACCTAAGTATAGGCTGTTGGCGTAGTATACTCTAGGCATGATGAGAGCGATGATGGTGGTTGTTCTGTTGGCGAATGATAAGAACGGTAGTATCCTCTTTGCCGCTCACAGGAGGAATAAGCATTTCTTGAGTAGGGTGTTTACTTGTGACTCTAGGGTGAGATTATTGTCCATCAGGACCCCCAGGTTTTTTACAATCGGCGAAGGTACTGGGGTTGTCCAGAGTTCCCTTGGCCAAGGGATGAAGTGGTTTTCTGCACCATTTTTTGTGACAATAATTATTTCTGTTTTGCCTGGTTCATTTTGAGGCAGTTTGAGTATATCCATTTGAATACATTGCGGGGGCAGTTTTCTAGCATTGAGTTTATTTCTAGGTTGCCTTGTATTTTGAAGATTATTTGGTATCGTCAGCGTAGTTGTAGCAGGTGAGGCCGTGACTTTTGATGATTCTGATTAGTAGATATAGGTAGATGTTGAATAATAGCAAGGAGAAGGATGATCCTTGTGGTACTCCACAGGTCGAATTTCTCGGGCTGGATTTGAAGGGTATCATCCATACTGTTTCCGTTCTGTTTTTAGGAAGGGTTTTATCCATAGTAGGGTGGTGTCTGTTATTCCAAGTCCGTCTAATCTCTTTATGAGGGTGTCGTGATGAACTGTGTCAAATGCTGCGGATAGGTCTAGAAGTATCAAGGCAGTGCTGTTGTCCGAGTCTGCGTTTATTTTTAGGTCATTCCATATTGAGAGGACAGCTGATTCTGTTCCTCTCATTGTTCTGAAGCCAACTTGTGCCTGGTCTAGTAGGAAGTGCTCTTCTATGAATTTTTGGGTCGTTTTGTATATAATAATAATAATAATTTAGCATTTATATAGTGCTACGAACCCTCAGGTATCTGAGCGCTGCTTATTATTACCGGCGGTGTGTGGTGCTCATTTATCGACCTTGGATGGATGAAAGGCAGATTTTGGCCTTGACGGGATTCAAACTTACATCAGCAGGCTCTGCACAGATGTCAAAGCCAGCGCTCTGCTCGCTGTGCTATGGGACCGGCTTTGTTTTGGGCAACGTGCTTGTGTACCAGATGTTGGAGATGGATCTGTAGTTGGAAAGGTCCTCTGCGGTTCCTGCTGTATCTTTGAGTAGTGGCCTGATGTATGCTGATTTGAAGGCTTGTGGCACTTCCCCAGTTGCGATTGAAAGTTTGAGGACGTTTCTGTGATATTCCATGGGCGTTCCTTGTTTAAGAATCGATTTGTATATGTCCGGTGGGCAGGGTTCCTCGGTAGACCCTGAGTTATTGCTTTGATTTACCAGTTTGACGAAGATCTCTACTGATATTTCTGGAAAGCTTTGTAGTTTGTTCAGGTGTTCCTCCTGAGTGTAGGTGGGGATTGTAGTAAGATCGGGTGGTCTGCTTTGTATGGTTTGTTGGATGCTGGTGACTTTGTTTTTGAAGTGGTCTGTAAGGTAATTGCATAGTTTCGTAGACAGAGTTCGTGTGTTGTTGCATCCCGGTGGATTTTTAATTTCATTAATGATTGTGAAGAGTTCTTTTTGGGTGTTTGGTGCGTCAAAGATTCGGTTGTCGTAGTGTTTCCTCTTCACTTTTTGTATTTCTTTTTTTATGCGCGGTTGTGTTGTAGGAATTTCAGCTTATTTGCAGTGTTATTTTGTTTTCTCCAATCTAGTTCTAGTCTTCAGTTTTTCCTTTTCATGGCGCTGAGTAGTGGGGTGAACCATTTTGCCATTGCCCTTTTATCAGAAGGAGTGAAAGGTTTTTCTTTGGCGATGTTGTCTATGGTTGTTATAATCCAGGTATTAATTTAATATCAATGCAGGCAGCACTCTGGGTTTATTGCTTGTATTTGTTATATATTGTGATTTTGTAGGATGTTAGTGTTAGTGAATCAGTCAATGCATACCTTACTATTGGGCCTAATATGTTTCTATAAACATCCAAAAATATATTGTGCAATCATCAAAAACAGAATCAGGAATTGATGATACACATTTTGAGAATCACGTGCACAGTAATACAACTCCTTTTCAATAAGAAAAACACACTTCCAACTGTAATGATTACATAATACTCTAATCCCACCAAATATTTTACAAAACAGCAAAATACAACCCTAAAATATTCTGATCAGAATTCTTCCTTCTTCACATGTGACTTTAAAACATTGTCTAATTGTTAAGGTTTTTGAAAAAAACATTAGTGATGCAAATGACATAAATGTGCCCATTCGCAAAAGGAGATATAACAGTGAGGCTGTGGGGTGATTCATAAAGATCTTTGAGCTTAGTTGCATAAATGAACTTTGGTCTCACACCTCTGCAGTTGAGGATCTATTCCAGAAAGTCCCCAAATCCCACAGGAGACTTAAAAGGTGAAGAAAAAGCAGCCTGCGGGCCTGTCAATGCATATTCAAGTATTGGAGACACTTCATTGGCTGTCTGACTCCAGGTGTGTGAGGGCTGCAATCAGCCACTCAACTGCACAGGCTCAATCAGGACATGTGCCGTTAAGTGCCTTAGAAAGCCTTTCACTGCAAAGGCATTAATTTGTATTGCCAACTATTTCGGTAGAAATGTAAAGAAAAGCATAATACATAAATGCTCATGTAAAGCATAGCTGGCTCTATTTGGGGCAGATCAGTGCTGCCAAAGATCTTGGCACCCCTTGGAGCATTGTGCTTTCTGCAGCACCTGGCCTGCAGCAGAGGAGGACATAGTGACACAGGTGCAGAGGAAGGAGATGCAGATCTGCCACGGATCACTAGTCTGTTGTGAGATGTGATGTGCTTTTGGCTGGGGTCGACTTGCCCCTGCCTCCATTCTGTATCTGTTTCATGTTTATTAAAGTGCGTTCTATTCATTTTTGGCCATATTGTGGTCTCCTTTGATCATGTTAGTGCGGCTCTCATGAACACTAAAACACAGGAATTAGCAGCCATGAAGATACTAATCTTTGTTATTGTCCTGACTCTCCAGTGCCTTATTCCTCCATTGATTTTGAAGCACATTTTTCTCAAGTTGGCCCGTCCTGTTTTAACAGAAATGGGTCGGTACCCTGGCACTCTTTTACTCCTTCTCATAGCCTTGTGTCATGGGTTTATAAGTGTAAGGCTGGTCCTTTCACACGCAATAGCTAATGCTTAGTCCTATATCAGGCCTACAAACAAACACTTTCATCAAAAATATGTTCCTAAGGGCGCATTAGAATGTCATCCACATTCAGGTATAACATACTTTCTGATTATTAATGAGCACCTCAAATAATACACGGCTTTTTGATACAAAAATCTAAGTTTATTCATACAATTTCCACATACACAAAATATATTTTCGTAAATACACAAACACACCCTCATTCGGTGTGATTAAAGAGATGGGTCTGTTGCTTTAATACCCGCCTCCTTTATAGGAGTAAACATACTCAACATGGTTTATAAATAATACAGCTAATGTGACCAATACTTTCAATATAAACTAATGCTCCATTATTCAAAGTGAAAATTGATGGGAGCGTAACTTAATCCTGACGTTGTGAGTTTGCCATAGGGTCAATTTATTGTTAACCTATTAATAATAAAGCATCTACCTAACTTCCCTATGACACGGGAAAATATAGTTAAACCAAACAGTGCCATATTGTGAATAAATACCTGACCTTATTAAATGCAACATTAATTCTAATCATGTTATACATGTATTCATCATCAAATAACAACAATATATGCCATCAAAGTAAACATAGATAATACAATGCTAATAACGCATTAGTAATAGCCGAAATTAGGAATTTGCCACAGTGTAATGGACACTCTCCTTGAAGAGTTGCCCAATTCCCTCCTAAACGATTTCATTCAACCTGTCAGTTGTTGTAGATGTAACTCTATGTTTTAATGTCAGATGGCCATTTGTTGACCTAACTAGTAGTATGTAGGTACTTTTATTAATTCCTTATTTAATTTTCTAGAATGTATTATGATTACCTAATTTGAATGCTGAGTTCTGATACCCTTCGAAACAATTTCACATGAATATTTAGCAGCTGCATGTGTCTATAACAACTCAGTGGAGATTTCTGGTCTATATAAAATATTGGTATTACTTCAGCTTTTTTCAAGAGTCAAGAATTTTCAGATTGTTTGTTTTTAAAGACTTTCTTCAATATTGCTCTCTAAATCAACATATCACTTTTTTCAGCATGACAGAGCTCATGTCAGGCACAGCGGCCTTACAGTTATGTTGGAGATGCAAGGATTTGACAACCTCTTGAGCAATAAAGTCAAGCTCAGATGTATACCTAGAACAATTTGATTCCAAGACAAATGGATTAAATACATGTGTTAAATTTTCATAATAAAATAAATATACATAAAGATATATAAACTATAAAAGGTTAATGTGCATATTTAGTCTCAAATGAATACTTAGAATATGAAATTCTAAACCAGCATCTTGAGCAGGATGTTTCAAAATGCCTACAAACCACCACAGGATGGAGCTGGTTGGCACATAACTTGCAGTATTGATCGTGTACTGATCTACACAAAATCATCTTATCAGATTATTCAGGCCATCAGAAAATGAAGATTTGATTCCTCTTCCATCTCATAGGTCTTCAATAATGTGGTGGAGGCAAAAGCAAAAGCCATTAATCTTTCTTATTGAAAGATACAATAATTCTTATTCGCAGTCTCTGCGGGTGCGGGAGCCACTCCGGTTGCTCCAAACCCAGGCTCTATCTACCAGAGCAAGACCGGGTTTGGAGCATGCGAAGTGCTCTCTGCACCCTCCCTCCACTGGTGCCACTGTGGTCTCTCCTCCCCTGCTTTGTGGCCCCAAATCCAGCCCCTCCAGACCTCATCACCCAAACCAACTTACCTTGAATGGGCTCCTCTGCGAGGCTCAGCCCGCTCCGCTTTATCGGCTAACTTCCTGGTAAGCCATGGAAATGGAAGAGGGGCTGCGAGCGGAGCCCCCCCCTTCCATTTCCATGGCAGTCCTGACTCTACCTGGCTGGTCCAACGAAAGAAGCAATGTTGTCAGGGTTTTGCTTTTTTATATTGCTTTGATTTCCTCAAGGGTTTGCATTGGTGTGCTAATAGCAATAATCCCACATTCTGCAGTGTACACCGGCCTGTTAACAGCACCATGGCATCTTGTTACAGCCCTCGCTTTGCTCATGCCTGTAACTTGGCCCCGGGCCGTTAGCAGCCAGTGTAGACCACAGAAAACAGGAATTTGCTTAACTATAAAATGTCATTTATCAAAAAATGACTGCTATTTTAGAAAAGCTCTTAATATGACTGAAAATCTGACAATTACTTTTGGAATCAAATCATGAATACTGCAATGAAAACTAGGCCACAATATTACATTCTTCTAATTTGGTTGCTAGTTATGTTATGTTATCTTATACCACACCCTGCTACAACCTGGGGGCAGTCGGCAGGCACTCAAGTTGCTCTGCAAGAAAGAGGACGAGATTGGTTAGTGAGAGTAAAGAGATAGGATAGATCCAGAACCAGGAGAAACTGGCATCTGTGTGTTGGGTTGCAGATGGGTTGATTGTGTGTACTGTCTTGTTGTCTCCGTAAGGTTGTGGCCCAATGTCTGGATTATTTGCTGTATGTGATTGTCTTTTATGTTGGGCGTGCGTGTGTTCTATGTGTAAATTGGCTGGTATTTACAGTTGTGGTTGAGCTCACTGGGTTGTGTAACAGTAAGTGTTATGGTCTCTGCGCAATATTCACAAAGATCTCCCCCACTGAAAACCTGGCTTGCATCGCCACTATTTACAACTGCAATAAAATGTGGCCAGCCCGAAAAGTGTCGAAAACCAAGTTTCCCTAGACCTGCTGTCTCTGAGGGCAGTTCTGTGCAGGCCAAATGTTTTGCCAAAACCAGAAAAAATTGTCCACAGGACGGATTTATTTAACATAATGATGTATCAGAATGTATTTGTCATGATACAAAAATTCAGAAACATTGTCAATAATCACATGCTATTAAACACTTCATCATTAAATAACACAGCAGGACAGCAAGGATTTATCTAAAAATAGCAAAAAAAGTCAACCACACTATACATTCATAGTGCAACATTCAAACAACACTCAACAATCAGTGTCATTCATGCATACAACAGTTACTAAAAGACATAACAAGACCATTAACATTTAAGAAGAGGGATTTATAAGTTCTCCCCACAACCAACATTATTATTTTTGTATTTTTAAAGTGAGCAATAGAGCTCATTAGATAAAACAATCTATTACAAAGGTGGATCTAAAGAAGAAGGTAAAAAGATTGCATCCCTTTGAAATTTTCTCAACCGGTTTAGACGTGGAGTGTTGATTTTCACAACGTCTTCATTAGGAGGAAGATGTAACCATACTGCAAGACAGGGACATAACTGCATAAATATGCAGTGATACCCTGTCCAAAACCTAACTCTAATAACATAAATTTCTACAACACATGCTGCCTGTACGATTCAAATATTTAGGTGAGAAAAGCCTGAATTTAGAAAAAATGTATGTCCATTAAATAAAAATGTTTTAGCCAGTGCAAGACTGAAATGTGGGTAGGGGGATCTTTGTGTTCGTCTGTGCATTCCCAGGTATTATCGATCAGAAGCCTACACTACAAACAATAAAGAGACTAATAAAAAAACTCTGGTCACAGGCTGACCCAGAGTGGCAAATGGCCTGGAGGCCAGAGAACTACAATTTGCACAACATAAAGATTTGCCATTATTTAATAAGGACTATTATCATTAGGCATTTTTCTCAGCAACTATAAGTCATACTGTCTTCATTTTCGTGTCATTTTTTAGATCATTTCCAGGTGATTGTATTAATCCATCTGTGACTTAGGGAAATGTAATGACCAGCTAAAAGGTGTTCCTGGCTGCTCTGAACATGTTGCAAATTTGAGAGTTGGCAAACTGGTGGGGGGGAGGAGAATTAGGAATGTGGGGATTAAATTGCATGTTGCTTATGATTATGTTTTTTTGTAACTAGACTAGACTTTTTCCAAAGGTTGACATGGGAACACAAGGGGATTTCAAATGGAAGTTGCCATATGTCTGCTCCATACTTCTAAACCAATCCTTAGAGAAAGGCTGGACTTGAGGGTAGAGAGATGGGCAAGTGTTCAATCCTGGTTGCGAGAATTCTTGCAAAGCATCACCTAGTATTATTGAAATCTTGATAGTTTCATCACTGATATATAAAGTGGAAACACTATGAGGAAAGGAAAGAGATGCTGAAATGTACCATATGACAGCCGCAAGGAAACACAAAAAGGATATTTTACTGAAATTACATCTGGTCGAGTGGTCTACTGCTGGGAAGGTCTAAATGCTGACTGGGTCCTATGGTGAAGAGCTGGGGACCATCCTTCAGAGTGGAGTGACCAGACCTCTGCACTGTCGGCTCAGGAGGTCCTGAAATGCAGCTGGTGTTCCTGAACTTTAAACATAGGCTTTTAATGTAAGTAGAATTGCGCCATTCGAAACCAAAATGTGAGGTAGTCTTCTAGCCTTAAATCCTTTCCTTTTAAAGTGGGCAATACTGTGTAGCTTCTTAGCCTATTTCACAAAATATATTAATTTAATTAATTCCCCTTGGCAGAACACCACGGGATGAATGTTGTTAAAATTCAAAATTAACAAAGCTCATTCCCAGTGTGCACTGAAAACTGTAGACTTCAATTTAATTGGGTAATCCTATTGGTCCAGCTTCCTCAACACATGCCTTTAAGTGGAGGAGTGTCTGAAATCCATAATTCTCAAATCATCCAAAAGTTTTCAGTCCAGCTTCCCCAATACAGGCCTTTTAGTGGAGGGTGGTCTGAAATCCCAAATTCTCAAATCATCCAATTTTTTTTTGTCCAGCTTCCCCAACACAGGCCTTTAAGTGGAGGGGGGTCTGGAATCCTAAATTCTCAAATCATTCCAATTTTTCTGTCCAGCATCCCAACACAGGCCTTTAAGTGGAGAGAGTACTAAAATCCAAAATTCTCAAATCATCCTAATTTTTACTGTCCGACTTCCCCAACACAGACCTTTCATTGAATGGGGTCGAAAAAAACCACTAAATCACCCTGTGTTTATTTTAAACCCAAGGTGTGTGTGAAATCATAATTGATGTATGCATGTGCACCAATCAATAAATCAAACTGCTAGCCTTTTAAGTGCACAGGAAAGTCGAAATTGCACAGCACTATAGATGTAAATTGCTTGTGTTCTTTGACCAGTTTATTTCTTGAAGTGAAATCTGTATAAAGTAAAGCATTGTGATTTGTGTTTTTCACAACCAACTTGCGTGATTTGTTTGTTTAACAGTGAGCCACAAAGAAGGTGGTGTGTGTCATTTTAGATTGATCTCTATTACCTATCTTCCAAATAAATACAACTATATCTCCTATACCCCGGCCTGGTTCTTGGCTCACTGTGGGCACAGGGTGGGAGGGATTTGTGTGAATCTACATGAGTCTTCAATAAGGCCAGTGCTAAAAAACAAAAGTGAGTATTGCAGGGTTCATTGTTTGGGGGTGGCAAGGTACTCCATAGGATAAGGGTGGTCTCAATATAACATGACCGTACCACTACCTCACTCTTATTGAGGTCTTAAATGTTGCCTTACAATGTTATCTTACATTGATTTTATTTTACCTAAATAACCTCAATAACTACAGATTTGGCACTGTCCAGTAGTCTTTTAATTCCATGTCTCTATTGGTCTCCCAACCCTTTCCTCATTTTTTGCCACATTTCCACTACTTTTGATATTTCTTTCTGAACTTCTGCATTCCATGAAATTCAAAAACTTTTTTTGTTTGAAAATAAAATGTCCACAAAAATGCAGGATTCTATTTTAAAGTCTATCCACAATAAATATGAAGCTCACGCATAATGTGTAATTTGTGACCATTTACACAATTTACCTTTCTGCGTTATTACTGGTAGAGTAGACGCATGGTTGGGGGGGTGGAGCTCCAAAAAGCACAAGAAATTATAGGTACAGGGCACTGTCACCATGAATGCAGTTTAAATATAAGGATAATTAGCAGTGAAATAAAAGTTGCATTGTGCTGAACGGAAAGAAATGTTCAGTGAATGGAACGCTCTAGGTTTTAAATATGGTATCCGCAGACAATTACTGTCTTCACGAATTACGCACAAACACTATTCTTTGGTCAAATCCTTCCCCGAAGACTCACAAATAGCAGTGAAAAGGTGTTTGTCCTCTGTAATGAAAAACGTTTTAAAGTTGGAAATCAAAGCATGATTCCTGAGATAATAGCGACATATTTTTTTACTAAGCCCCGGCGCCATTTCATTATAAGAACACATTGCTTTTCTTCTGTTAACTGTGATTTTACAAAGGTATACTGTAGAAGCCGGTGCCTCATTAAGTAGCTCCTTGCTGGGACAAGATATACAAAAGAAGAAAACACTGCAATCTGCTTCTGTGGTTCATAAATATAAACTCTTAATGATTGTCAATAGTTTACCCTTGGGTGAGGAAGGAATCATGTTTTGTACCTTTCTAGTGTTGTTTAAAAGGCGAAATAGACAGTCACAAAATGTTTGCAAAAGTGTGCTGAATGCTGCTATTACCACGCGGCTAAAGAAAACGGTGCTTGAAATATTCCATCACAGATTATTCATTCCATGGTTACAATATTTAGATATTGATGTGCTGTATTTCCTTGTGCAAATGTAGTGCACTGTGCGTTCAACTCAGTAATAGATGCATCATAACCTGCTTCAACCCCGGCTGCAGCACAGAAAACTCCACTTATGTATAGTGCAATTTAGGTCAATGTTCTTTGTGCTGTTTGATTGCCATGTAACCTTCAAAACGTCAAGCTCTTGACATCACCCCTCTCGCATGGGTGTGGATGGCAGCTTTCTTCACTTTCACCTATCAGTAGTCACACGTGTTTCGTGATAAGTCTCTCTAGTTCACCAACTCCTGTGCTCACCTGTGGAGTCGAGAAATACAAGATGGTATCCCAATAGACTTGGGCACTCCTGTCCCCTGTTCAGCTTTGTGCTGAAAATCAGCCAGTGAATAGTATAGACATTAATACAATTGTTATGACAAATCAATTCATAGATGAAAAGTTCAATAGAGCCAATTCTGTATGAAATTCTTCTTTATACTTCCAAAAAGAAAGGCACAAGGCGTTTCAGGAACAACCTTTCCATTCTTCAGGTGCAGTGGATCTAGAATACAACATTATTTACAACTGATCAATGTTTTTGTCAATGAGGATAGTTATCTTATTAAACATCATAATGATGATGTAATAAAACAGGATTTGGTCTCAAAGGCGAAAACATTAATCAAGATTGCGATTTCAATAGAACCATTAGCAACTCATGAGTTCATGCCAGTGAAAACACACTGATAGCTGAAATGAAATACTGCTCAATTCTATGGTGAATAGTGTGGAAGGGATTGAATAGGAAATCAAAGTGCGTTAGTAGATAGTCTAGAGTAAAAGAGTGGTGAAAATAAAGTACCCAGCACGCGGTATGAAGAGTAAATGGTGTCTCAGACGGAATGTGTATACTGTTACCTACCGAAATAAATAGGCAATTGTAATCTAAGACAATGAGCCACATCGAGTGGAAGGTGAAGAATACCTCCTGGGTGTACCTGCGTAAAAAGGCAAAGTGAGTCATGTAAAGGGATTCATCTGCAACACAATGTTTGCAACATACGATAAAGTAACATAGAAAGAAAGAAGAAGAAATCATATTTACCCAGTAGAGAAAGTCAAGATGGGTAAAATGTTGGTAATCAGTTTAAATACAAGTCTATCTCTCAATGGATTGAGCACAATGGCAGTGGCAACATAGTAAACACTGTAAAAAGAGAGGTAACTCTCTAAGTAAATCTAAAGTAATCTTGGAGCGGTAAACTGCTAACATGAATATTTTCATAAATTAAGGCCGACCCTCAGCCAAATGTTTAACAATTCATAGGAACTTACTCGTAATGACTGTGGAGCGGTAAAGTGGCCGAGTGTAACCAACGCCAAGAGAGCTGTCGGCTTGTGACTGTGATCTTAGTTGTCAGTGCAACCATGGCAACCAAGTGCACTAGTAAAATAAGGACAATAGTTCGAAACAGGTATAGAAAGAGGACTGTAAATAAAAAGCCCTCTGCCTAATAGAATGTAGCAGAACATTCTAGATAGTATAAGTTTAAAGTGGAAAAGTGGCCACCCTGGAAAGTGATATTAGTGATGCACATTATTAAATCATGAAATGTGAAATATCCGTAATGAGGAAACATGCCGCAAAAGAAGTGGATGGCTTGTCAAAATGTGGCAGGTGTTGCAAATGGTTCAAGGAGTTCAATATATAAGAAAAGCATATATAGCCAACTCTCTAATTCCCAAAACAAAATCATTGTTCTCGATTGGAGCTGAATGCAACACTTGAAGAATGTAATGGTTCATAGATCAAATTTTGCTTGCATTATATGTGATAGAAAAATCCTGGTCATACATTTCCAATAATTAAGTGAGAGGTTAACAGAAAATGGCACTAGTGAATGTTCAATTCACTCTCAATATATTGAAAGAAACACCAATCCAAGATGTTATGTTATGTTATGTTACTTGGCATTTATATAGCGCCTTATGTATCATTGGTATGATCTCAAAGCACTGGTAGTTGAACGCCCTCGGGAACCGTAGTTCAAGTCAGTAGAGAGAGAGAGAGAGAGTCTTAAGGTGCGTGGGTGCACCTGATATGTGTGCAGCCAGTGTGGCAGTTGCATGATAGCTGCTTCTTAGCGGTAGGTATGGTGGTGGGGAGGTCAGTTGGATGTGTTAATTCTGGAGGGTGGATACCTAGATTGATTTCTGGCTTCATTAGGCCTGAGGAGACGCTTAAACTAGCGGTGTGTGCTCAGCTAGCTGTGTTTGATTAGGATGGTGAGGAGTCTGTGGCAGGTGTTAGCAGGAGAACAGCTATACCAAATGTGTCATAGTATCGCTGTGTTCTAGTTGAGTGGTGGTGTATAGGAGAGAGTAAGCGTGGTAGTGTGATATGGTGGTTATCAGTAAAGCGCTTGAGACTGAGCACTCCTTCTGTACATTCTGTTCTATCCATTTCATTTGCTCTGTCTGTTCATTCCAGTTCGTCTGTTCATCCATTTCGTCCATTAAACCCATTTAATCTACTCGTCCCGTCCATCCATTCCATCCACTCAACCCTTCATCCACATGATCTACTCCATCCATTCCATAGACCCATTTCATCCTTCCCCTCCATTCAGTCCACTTCATCCATTCCATCCGATTCATCCGTTCCATCCACTTCATCCATTCCATCCACTTCATCCGTTCCGTCCAATTAGTTTGTTCCGTCCAATTCATCGGTTCCGTCCGATTCATCCATTCCATCCAATTGATCCGTTCTGTCCGTTTCATCCATTCCATCTGTTTTGTTCCTTCCATCCACTTTGTCCATTCACTGAGTTCGTCTGTTCCATCCATTTCATCTGTTCCATCCAAGCTACAATGCACAAAGGAGACATGATGCATAGATACAATACACAAGTGAACAAATATCCAACTGACAAAGTGAGTCAATATACATTGTAACAGTAGGATATTGGTTCTAATAGAATCAACTCATTTAAAAATCACCCAAAATCACTGGTGAAATAGAAATTGTGAACTGGGTCCACTTCGTTGTTCATAGGAAACATTGTAGGTTGAACTCCTAGTTCAAATCTTTGAGATGTACTGTATCCAACAAGTGGATCCAGTGCATTTCTCTTTGTAATAGTATTTTCGATGTATTTCCAGGATGTGAATTACTTCCAGTATAATAAATCTGATTTGAGATAAGTTGTGCCTGTAATCTTTAAAGTGATTTAGTATTTTGAGTTTATTATGTTGGATTTGTGTTCAAGCCATCTTTCCTTGGCTGATCTGTTGGTTTGTCCCACATACAATAGCCCACAAGGACATTTAACGGCATAAATGACCCCTGTGCTGTTGCACGTGGCAAAATTTCGAAGATATCGTCTGACCAGTGTGGGGGTGTTGAATAGAGATCCCTTTGACTACGGTTGCTGCACTGGAGGCAGGGAAACGTCCCTTTCTTCTGTGTAGCTAGTGTTCTCTGTTTGTCTGGGTGATTCTTCTCAGCTTTAATCCATCTGTCTCTAAGATATCTACCCCTTCTGTAGGTCATTTTAGGTGGTTTAGGGAAGTGCTTCAGAAGAAGGGTCTCATGATGTAAATGCTTCCAATGTGTCATTATCCCCTCATTTTGCCTTGCTACACAGGTACACCCAGGAGGTATTATTCACCTTCCACTCGATGAGGCTCATTGACATGGGTTACGATTGTCTACTTATTTCCCCAGGTAACAGTATACACATTCAGTCTGAGACACCATTTACTCTTCATAAAGCATGCTGGGTACTTTATTTTCACTGCTCTTTTACTCTTAACTGTCTACTAAAACATTTTGAGTTCCTATTCAATCCCTAACACACAATTCACCATAGAATTGAGCAGTATTTTATTTCAACTATCAGTGTGTTTTCACTGGCATGAACTCACAAGTTGCTAATGGTGCTATTGAAATCACAATCTTGATGAATTTGTTCGCCTTTGAGACCAAAAACCAGATTTATTACATGACCATTATGATGTTTCATAAGATAACTATCCAGAGTTTTCATAAGAATTGTATTAATTTGTATACTATTCACTGGCTGATTTTCAGCACAAAGGTGTGCAGGGGACGAGAGTGCCCAGGTTTATTTGGACACCTTCTTGTATTTCTTGTGGTTGTATCCTACCCCGTGTCAGGGTAGTGCTACCTCCCACGTACCCAAGTTTATTCCTTAATAGATTTATATAGGTGTCAATTGGACCATTATTAGGTTTGTTGCTATACACCATTTTGTTTTTGTTTTTACTCACGTGTGGACTCCTAAAAGGGTGTATACTCTCACCAATTCCCAATGTATGGGCCCCTTGAAAGCCCTTATTGCCAACCAAATATTCCACATACGCCAATATTTGGAAGACACACAACTCAATGTGCAAGTTTTCTCAACTGACAAAATACACTGACTACTCTCCTTCCTTGTTGTAATATAGGCACAGTTATTCACCACCTACCTTATACAGAACCACAAACAAAAGTGAGTTGAATGTTCTTCCCAGCCATTCAAAAAACACATCAACATTGGAGACAATCACCTCACGCAACACTCTCTCCACCAAATCCCTTGGATGTCATATTGACAGCAGACTCACTTTGAATACAAACATAGTCAGAAAACTCACATTTCACATCATCAAATGTCCCTCCTATGATGAATAAGTCCCTTTTCCTCCTTAAAACGAGCTGTAGGTACATTTTCTTGCCCCCATTCCCTGCACAGTATTGCTATTGAGTTGCAGTTTTAATTAATCCTCTCTTGGCTTATAATATGCTTGGAAAGTAGAATACTTTTCACAGTAACATGCTAAAGAATTCCACTTGCATTGCATTGGTTATAGTTTATTAGACATTATGCCAGTGTACAGGAACATGCTGTGTTCTACACTAAATCAGATCTCAGTTGGGTTTGAATATAATGAGAAAGCAAGTGGCATTTCAAAATGAAATGCTAACGCATTCTACGACCAGCTCCCTCCTACAGACTCCCCCTTCCAATTCCTTTTTGGGGGATTTAGCAGAGTAATGATTTTGCAGGTCATATGCAACTGCATTGGGCTTTGTATACTCAATGTTGGATAATTATTTTAAAGCACGCAGCCAGCTTGGACCCTCATGGCCTCCAGCTAATCTCTCCCTAGTCAACCAGGCCCCTTTGCCCTCTGCTCTATTCACCTCTGGGTATCAGGTCTGCCTGAGGTAAAATTTGCTTCAAGCTTCCTCTTGGAGAAGGCCCATTGGCTCTCTCATTCCTCAACTTCTCATCCTACTGCAGCACTCATACAGTTGGGCAGAGCTTCCCCATTCTGCAGCCTTCAAAATTCAAGATCTCTCTAATCTCTTGTGGGTCTGGAGTTACATAGGCTTTTATTTTCCCATACTATGCTATTTTTGTATCACAATGTCTGATTGGTCAAATCTTTTCATTAACTGATGTAACAGGTTGACACTCCCTCAGATATATTCCTTACTCTTAACATTTGACAGAGTGGTCCTGGACATTGTTGAACTCATAATCATATTTTTCTCCATACCACCCAGTAGGCAGCTTTACAATTAATTAAATATAGTTTTTTAGATTCCCATCTAAATGGCATCAATGTGTGCAATGGAATTTGCCTGAATTATTTATATATATGTTATGTTTAGTCGTGTCTAGACTCATTTGGTAGAGGTGACTTGGTAGAGAACACTTGCCACTTTGGTCAGAACCCTCAACATTGGAACGTTAGAGAGAAAAAATTGTTTTTAAGCATTAAATAGCATGATTGAAATTGTCCTCTTTATTTCTGTTGGACTGTGTAAATGAAAACCTCTGTCAGCATAATGAATCATGTGAGCAATTCTCAGTAGCCCTTTTCAAAGATATAGATTAATATAAGTGGTGGCAGGCCCCTGTGTGAAGCCTTCCATTAACTCCAGATGATAAACTTTATGGGGAGGCAGTCCTTGGAAGTCTCATGGTTGGAAAGCAGGCCGGTTCATTATGTGGCCAATTCAGACAGTATCTGTTTGTTAGATCACATCTTCAATATATCTGGAATTCAAAAGTATTTTCAGAAGTATTACTCTTAAAATGCATCCGTGTGACTGGTTGCTGCCCATTAGTAAGAGGCTTTGAGCATGGGATCTCTTTCTTGTTCTGGACCCAATATATTTCTTTAAAGAAGGATAAATAGGATTTTTTTTCTGCTAGATGCTGAGCTAATCCTCTGGGTTCATAACCTCCCCATTGTGCTTTCCATGCCAGTTGATTTAAGGTTTTGCTTGCACTAGATTCACTGAAGAACCAGCAAGCAAGTGTTAACAAAGCCATAATTTGACACTGTTATTTGCCATCTAATATGTAAAATTCACCCACTTATTTCCAATGCATTTTAACGGGTAGCTTTTCATTCAGTGTATTGCTCAATGTCTTTTAGGAAAATTACATTGCAAAATTTGACATCTCATTGCTGTTGGAAAAATAAAGACTGTTTATTCTTGACATTTCTGCACATATTGTGAATGAGAAGCAATTATCAAGTTAAAAACAATTTCAATGTTCAACTATTCATCTTCAGAAGAAGAAGACTAGACTTTGGATACATTTTCATTTTCTTTATGTTTACTGTACAATGCGGCACACTCCTTGAAACTACAAGGCGACATTTATAGGAAATTGGCAATAGAATGACAGTCCCTTGCTTTTCATATATTTTGATCTACATTATTTTTAGGGAAGGGTGTTACTTATTGTTTTTGAAAAGTGTTGCTCTACATTTCACAAGCTCCAACTTCTTCTTTGTAGAGTTCAGAAAAGTACATTATGTTTTAGTCCAGTAAAGTATTGCACCTATGATTCAGAGTTCGAGAACATGTAAACCATGCAGAGACGTCTTTATGGAAGGGCAAAAGGGGCACTTGCCCATGGCCCCCACCTTGGAGGGGGGCCCCAAAAAGGCTGCCTGGTCTCAAGAAGTAAGATTACATTGTTAACCAGTCTTAAATAGCACACATCAGGATATTTTATGGGGTGCTGCTGAGTCCTTAAACCCATTGCCTTTCTGTTTTGACAAGTACATTCTGCCTTGATCAATTCATCATGTATTGCTTTCTGTGTTCACTGTGGTATACATAGTTTGTGAGTTCCTTACAGCACAGCTCTGTAGCATTCTTTCCTTCCTGTGGGAATTATGTTGATCATGTGCAATAGGCAACAGTGAAATGCATATTGATAAATTAAGTGCGACAATGGTTCAGAAGTAAGCTCAGTGTGAGAAGCATACATTGCAGAGATATGTGTTCATATGCAAAATTAGAATATCATATTCCAGCAAAGCTGGCTGAGCCTTTCCTATGTTAGAAGTTTATAAAACTGCATGCATATGTACTTGGTTTTGCAGAACAACATCTGCTGGTATCAGCAATGTGCCTGTACCAGATAGGAAATGCTATAAAAACTAACTTCTCATCCGTATGGTGAAGGTCTAGAAATTGGTTTGTTCAGATGAGGTGTTGTAAAACCTAGGCAATCGTCTCCAATGATGGCATAAACTCTTAGTTCAAGAGGTGAATAAGTATCCAAATTCAAGACTATGGAACGAAAGCGTTCATGCTTGTATCCTGGCTTTGTCAGCAGACAATACAGTGATCCTGGTCAAATCATCTAATATATCTTACATTACTTTGCTGTCTTCTTTGAGGTTTGCCTTCTTGCATGCTTCTGGCATCGTTTAGCCCATTACTTGATCTTTCTTCTTATGTAGACCATTTGAGTGGAAGGGGTGGTAGACAGAAGAGAGCGGACCAGATGCCGCAGGCTTTCGGCAAGCATATTTCAAGGTCTGCTTGTTTGACACAAAAAACGGTTAGCTTTTTGGTAAAAGTCAAAGGTCTTTATGCACATTTATAAATTAAAATGTCACAAGCCATTGTTTTGGAAGTATTTAAAGCTTTAAAATACAAAAGACAAACCCAGATTACATTTGTTAAATCACATCGATTTTATACGGGTACTTATATACTTCCCTTGATGATGGAGAGAAGGAAGCGAGAACCATTCCCATTTTGCATAGAACCCTTCTATAATATTTTGTTAAAAATGGTCATCTTTGGTAATGTGATTTGTGTACATTCCAAGTCCATTTTTATAAAATTAGATTCTTTTAGTTAATGGTAAGAACTGGAAAAGAAAGTGTTCAAATGGAGAAATTGCAGTGTTGGCACAAATCCCAGCTTCACCTCTTCAGCCCTTAACCAAGTTGTGATCCTGGGCATCTCATTTAATCTTATATTGCCAGTCCCTAAACCTTTCAAAATTGTCAGCCCTTCAGAGTGATTTCCTTCTCAAAGGTTTGATCTTCATACAATACTTATTCATGGTTTCATTGGCTATATGGTTGCTTCCACTTTAATAGTGAGCATATTCATATTGCACACCACAGGAATTTGTTCCTTTGCTATAGATTGGCAACACTATTTTGAAAACCATATCCCACTTCTAATCAAAATCTATCTGGTAGCTTCTAATCTGCATCCACTATCATCCACTATCATGCTACGGTATGTGTAGCGTTCTCCTTCCTTCCAATTGGTCTCCTCTGTCCATGCAGGAGCACATTTGCATTCTGTGAGGCAGCTAATGTGAGTTCTCTGTCTATTATGGGTGACATGTACCTTTTACATATGGTCCTGCATTAATGCTGCATACCTTCCTGGATGTTATTGATAACAATTATCCTGTATGCACAAGAGCAGTAACCTATTCGTAGACTGCTTATGTTGGTCTTCAAATGCTACTTGTTTATCATTCTGATTAGAGCAGGAATGACAAAGGTAAGGGGACTTAAAGGGAGTAAACGTGCTTATTATGCTGCGAGACAGCATATCAACCTATAGGTTGTGAGTGCAACGGGTGGGGGTGGGGTGTGCGACCATTTTTCTTGATCCCTTAATTTGTTTGGTTTGGTGGAGGGGGGGGGGCAAAGATGTCCGTGCCCAGGGCCCCAAAAGTGCTTAAGATGGCCCTGAAACCATATATAAACACAGCAAGGAACCATGTCAGCAGTTCATGCTCAGATTCCACCAGTCTCTTTCTTCTTTTAATTGTTCTTACACCTCAGTCTATAGAAGAGGGAGCATGGTTATTACTGAATCAATTAGTTGTGGAGTCCATGGCGTGCATTCTTGCTTTATAGTTTTCCTGGGCCCAGACTGAGATTGTGCTTGCGGAATCCTCATGGTGTCCCATTTACACTGTGATGGGAATATTGTGTTGGGCCTATGGAGTGAGACTAGCACCACTGTTGTGCCCAAAAGAATGTCTATAAGCCCCTTGTCTGTTGTGGAGTGCACGTGAGTCCATCCCCTTTGGACTGTGGTGTGCATGTGCATGTATCTGCACTGTTCCCTTTATTGTGGCCTGGTAAGATGCGAGGTTAGTAGGAATACCCTGAAAATGTAATGTTGTCTTTCAAGGTGCAGAGTCACCTAAGTATAGATTTTCAAAAGTTGTTTTACTGGTCTGAAATGCAGGTGGTTCCTTAGTGGCTCCCGTTGAAGCATAGGGGTGTTGCATGAACTGCCTTGCACGACTGAAGCATTCTGACTGACCCATTTGGGATTAACATCTTCACTGAGTTTTCTGGACCGCAGACTAAAAAGCATGGTGTTCAACTAACGTGCTTTTTAATTGGATTTCACATTTTACTGGAAGCCAATGGAAGGTCCACAGTGCTTGGCTGTTGTGTTCTCATCCTGCCAGTTTCAGGAGCCGTCTCAGTGTTGATGTTTTAACCTCTGTATATTGCTCAGCAGGTAATGCGGGAGGTCCTAGGTAAAATCTGATGGAGTGATCAAGTATTGGAAGTGTTGGGGGATGATTGCCATGGTTCTATGTGAGAATATTAGCTAAAGAATGATGCAACCAATTGAACTTAGATGAAAGAAGCAATGACAGGCTATTGCATTAACATCTGGTATTAGGATTGAGCATTGAGACATACAGGGTTTTTCATTGTGAAGTCAGTTTAGGAAATGTTCCCAATTCCTTGGTTCAAGAAATATTTTTGGGTGGGTTATTTTTTTGTTGCATATAAAACTCTTGGTTTGTAATGGATTGAGTTTAAGTCAGTGAGTCATCATCAAATAATCTATTTGTGAGAGAAATTAGAAAGGTCATTCTGGTTGATTTTCACTTGAGGCTTGTGTTTACAGACAACTTGGTTTCATTAGCCCTATTGTAGCACTTGAACCAGAGTTGCTGATTATTTTCAAGATTGAGGTGTGTATGCTTTAAAGATTAATTGAGACAGTATGGAGCCTGTGGTACTCCAGGAGGAGGATGATTTGATCCAGCATTTTTTCTGTAGTCCTGCCTCTGCAGGTCTTTTATAGAGGATTAATTTAGCTGAGGGTGTCAAAAGCAACAGAGCTAGGAGAATGTGTGTAAGTGATGTGTCGTCATTGTCATTCTATAATTTTTCCAATTAGGTGAAAGTGTTGATTCCATTCTCATCTTTTTATGGAAACCATGTATTGACTCATGTCTGATGCAGTTGGTCTCCATGCAACACATGTGTACATATATTTATATTGATGTTTAGCGTTTGTTGTAGATTGTGTAATTGCTTGCAGTGTCCAATATTTGTAAATGACTTTGTTGATTTGTTTGTAATAATGGGTCCTCTAGTTTTCAAAGATGAATCTGAACGTATATCAAGGTATGGACTGATATTGGAGTTTGTACTATTTTGCCTCAACTAGAAGCTGTTACCACCATTCTTTGGCTGGATGGTTTGAGTAACTTTTGGAGGTATTTTAATGTATTTCAGTCTGTTTCCCTAACTCATAATTAGGCTAAAAACACCAGCTGTGTTTTTCCTGAAACACTGTATGTTATATTTTATGAATTTAGCGTCCTCCAAATAATGCATGCATACATTTTTCATCATTAGTTGGTGGGCTAACAATATTGCATGTGATTTCTAACTTGTAATCAGGTGGTTGGTAAGTAGAGACAGCTCTCATTACGATTTGGGAAGTATTCTGGTGATAAATCTGCTGGAATACCACCCAATTGAACTGATGTTACCGCCACTTGGTCTGGCAGATTTACTGCTGTATTAAAAGTGGTTGTGGCGGTGTTAGTCCCCATTAATTAGGAGTCCATAGGACTCCATGGGGGATTTTGAAGGTTGGTAATTCCACCAGCAGCAATTCTACTGATTTAGCCGAGTGTTCGGCAGAAAGTGAGATCTACCTCCAGCATGATGCTGGAGGTAAATCCCCCACTCCAGGGCCAAACTAATAGCACGACAGAGCCGGAAAAGTGGCAGTAATTCCATTACTGCTATTTTTTTCCCATGCCACCTTACTCGTAATGATTCCCAGTATGTCAAATACTGTTTTTTTATCATTTTATTACAGCCACACTCATGATGAGGGCCTAAGCACAGAGGATGGTGGCGTTAAATTCTTGAGCACTGACCATGTTGCAACTCAGAGACTGCATTGCATGAGCTAAATGTGCACAACCTTCCTTGTGAGGATGAGGTAATGAACAACAGAATTGTCTGGAAGGTTGACATGTGAATAGATTTTATTTAGTGGCTGTAAGTGACTCCACCATTTCCAGTGACTTTATTAAATACTGGTTGTAATTGCAGAGAAAAAGTATTTTAGTTCTCGGTAGGCAGGAGGCCATTGTACTCACTGTGTGTAACTGAGTGTTTTTTTCTTTCAGCGCTATACCAAGTAATAACTATTGAGAGAATGTATATATTTCTTGGTAGTCCGGGGGATATTATATTCTGTACCAAAGTTTCCATACCAAATACTAGTTGTGAAAAAAGCCTTATATTTCTTGGTAAGGTAGCTATCAGGATGATTTGAATGTCGAATCACGTGGCATCTTTCAATGATTTTCCACTACTGCTTGCCCATTTAATTCCAAGTTCATAGACAATAAGGTAAACCGACCAAACCTCAATTTAACTTGCATCATGGACTTGATGCAGGGTATATTTATAACAGAACTGCTTCCGCGTGTGTGGAAATGGCATTTCATTTCATTACTTTTCTAAAAAAAAGAAAAAAGACTTCGCCATTACCTTTCTCTGATTGAAGAGACAGAGATTGATGCAGCACTCTTCACCAGCCCCCACCTTTTAAAGGCTGCTGAACTTGTTGTGACCTATATAAAGGCATGGAAGAAGAATACCTGAGGAAGGACTTAGTGTAAGTGTGAGCTGCATTTTCTATGAAGAGTGAATCCTACTCACCACCAATGCTAAACAAAGAAATATCATTAGCAGCCCTACGGTTTTGTATTGTAATTTAGAAGCTATTAACAGTGCATATTATCTTCTGAAACATCCATGTTATTATTAATGTGCAAACAAAATCAAGTTAAGATGTCATGGGCCCAGTAACATAAGCCACTGGACGTGGGGATCTAGTGGCTATTTGTCAATCCTTTCTCATGCAATATTGTGCTGAAAATAGGATGCAGCTTCTAAATGGTGAAAATGCCAGGTAAAGAAAGGCATTATTGAGGCATTCAAGGCTTCACTTAGCATAGGATGGCATCATCTGCACAGGTAACATTTAATCTTAGCATAAGTTGACTATGATTCTACGTTGTTTTATTGAAGTGAAATACTTCGTTGTACTTCACTTCGACAAAATGTTCCCCTTTTTAAAACAGAAAAAAGGTTGGGGTTATCCCATAGCCCTCTTACTGTAGTACTTGAAAAGCTTAATGTACTATCTACCATAACTCAGAGAGCAAAACCTTTCCAAAAAGGGAAGAATTTGTACACGGAAAATAATTAATGATTTAAAAATAAAAGTTTGATTAGGGTGATGGTGTTCTTCTATATCATGTAAATATACCTTGATCCCTATAAATTTTAAGTCATCTGAAGGTTTCAGCCAGAAAACTCGAGAAGCACGTTTACAAAATGCAGTTTTGCATATAAGAAAAAACGTATGTGACATATTTGCACATATCACTGTCACTGGCCTTAAGGGTTCTGATTGGGACATTTCTTTCTTTTTCTTGCTTATCTATGGTGGGAATGCAGAAAACAGACAAGGCAGACAATTTCCGGGCAAACTGTCTACCACACACAAATGTGATCATAAATGAAGTTTATATATGTCCTGAGGGTGGCTGCGGTATGAAAACTACATCGTATACCCAGCTTGAAACTCGAGTCGACATTGCACTAGTTCAAGTTCCATTAGGATCTCAATTTGGACAGTTGTATAACGTTTGAGGTAATTTACTGTATGTTATGTTATGTTAAGTTAATTTCTTGAGCGCACGGTCGCCCGAAGGCCTCATGCCGCTAAATAGGGAGACCATGTTCAAACCAAATGTCAAGGTAAAAAGGTACATGCCTAGAAGAGCGCGTTTTTGAGTGCTTCCCTAAATGACAGGTGATTCGATAGTTTCCTAATCCGCAGGGGTAAACCATTCCATAGGTAGGCCGCAACTATGGAAAAGGCACGTCCACCTATCCTTGTACACTGGAACTTGGGTACTGTAAGAAGATCTGCAGTAGAAGAACAAAGAGAGTGCCTAGGTTGATATCGAGAGAATTTAGATTGAAGAAATTCAGCGCTTTGAGAATGAATGGCACAGTGAACTATGCACAGAGCCTTAAATCTGATGCGCTAGCTGACCGGCAGCCAATGAAGGGAGTGTAGCACTGGGGTAATATGGGCTCCATTAGGGGTGCCAGTTGCCAACCGGGCTGCTAACTTTTGTAGACACTGCAACCGCTGTACAAGGCCAGTCGGCTGGGCCAAATGCAGAGAGTTGCAGTAGTCTAGGTGAGATAGAACCAAAGCCGCCACCACCTTAGGGTGAAGAGGTTCAGGGATCATGGGGAGAACCCTCTTCAGAACCTTAAGTTGGTAGTGGCCTGCCTGGCAGACAGCTGTGACTTGGTTCGCCATAGACAGGGAGGCAGAGAGGATGACCCCCACATTTTTCACCTTGCCAACCGGAATAGGAAGAGGACCAAGAGTGGAGGGCCAGAAAGTGGTGACCCAGGGTGAGGGATGAGGGGGACACCCAACCACCAGGACCTCTGCCTTATCTCCGTTCAGTTTGAGACAATTGTGGTCCATCCACTCACCAACGGCCATCAAGCATCTCCGAAGGCATGACAACACCTCAGCTCGATCATGGTCTAGCCGGATCAGAATGTGGGTGTCGTTGGCATAGGAGTACCAATTGAGGCCTTGGAAGCAGATGAGACACACCAAGGCCCAAATGTAGATATTGAATAGAATCAGAGAAAAGACAAGCCCTGTGGTACACCGCAAGTGAGGTAACAAGGGGTCGAAATGAAAGGTGGCATAGAGAGAGTCTTTGTACGATCCACCAGGAATGAGGTGAACCAGGCTAGTACCTGCCCAGATATGCCTTTCTGGACAAAAAGAGATAGCAGGATGGGGTGGTCGACAGTGTCAAATGCCGCAGATAGATCTAATAGAATCAGTGCCCCCACCCCACCTGAATCCATCAGCCTGGACATGTCATCCTTTTCGGATACTAACACACTCTTGGTGCCTCTGCCGGCTCTAAAACCACCCTGTGCAGGCTTGAAAACATTAGAAGATTCAGGAAAATCTGAAAGTAGCCGTGCAACCTGCAATACATGTAATTTAGACAAAAAGGGATAGGGCGGAAGTTAGCTAAGACAGTTGGATCGAGTGAGGGCTTCTTCAGAAGCCGAACAACCCTAGCAGATTTCAACTCGAGTGGAACAGTGCCCGATTGACATGAGTCATTTACAGCAGTTGTTAAAGCTTCTAGAAAGTCTGGTGCAATTTCTTTCATAATCTCCACTGGAATAGCGTCAGACGGAGAGGATTTAATTTTTTGGATATCTGCTAGTACTTCTCCTTCTGTAAAAGATGGAAAGGTGGACCAGTTAACAATGTTTTCTAATGATTTAGCATTGGGGATCCTAATCACATTATCAGCAGATGTAGCTAGTGATTTGGCGATGTTAGACCGGATAACGTCGATTTTTAGTAAGGAAGAAATGAGAAAGACCGCCACACAATTCTTGAGTTGGTTTAACCCTAGAAGTGAGGGAATCCGAAGAGGCCAATGGTTTGACGATACAGAACAATGTTTGTGGCTGACACAAAGCTGTTTCAATCTTAGAGGAGAAGTAACATGCTTTGGCGGTTTTAATATCTGCCAAATAGGTAGAGCGATATGGTTTAAAGGTTTCTCTGAGATGGGGCCATAAGATTTGCGCCAATTGCGTTCGGTCTGTCTCACCCTTAGTTGAGCTGCTCTGAGTTGGTCAGAGAACCATGGTTGTGAAGGCAGTCTGCGGCATTGTATCAGTTTCAGAGGGGCAAATGTGTCTGCCGTATCCTGAAACATCTCAGACAGCAGTGACAGGGACTTGGGTGATCCAGAGTTGCATCTAGAGGCTATCAGTGTGACTATATCTTTAGTGTTAACTGAGCGCCATGAGCGTAGCCACACTTTTGGTGCCGGGATCATGGGTGGTGAATAAGAAGACTTAAACATACAGGTTATCAAAAAGTGATCTGACCAGATCACTGGTTCAATGGAACTAAGACTGAGCAGGGATTCTTTCGAGAAAATCAAATTGATGGTGTTTCCCAATTTATGTGTAGGACCTGGGAATAATTGATATAGTTCGAGGTCAGATATGCTGTCGAACAAAGAATTTGTATCAGGGCGTCTAGGGGTGTTAAAACGCAGATTGAGGTCTCCTAACACTATAAGGTTAGTGTACTGCAAATACATGTCGGACAGTAGATTTTAAAAGTATCAAAATGATAGAATGATACATGCCATGATTGTAAATCATTGGTGCATTTATGGATAACAAACAGTATTTAGCACTTATGGTCGAATTGTGTGACCTTTTTGTGTGATAAATTGTTCTTATTGCGTTTTTTGCACAAGTACGATAGGATTTGAATGGGAATGAATGAGGTTGGTGTGGATGAGTCAGAATGGTAGATCACAGTATGTTGTGTTTGATTGCATGATTAAATTGTTATACTACAGACTTAGCTGTGTATTTTTAAATGACAAATAATTGTGTCCGTATTGTCTTTATATGCTCTTATGAATTCGATAAAATAAAATAAAGAATAATTGTGACAATCAATTGAATTTGATTTCTATGAGAAGAGATGGGTGTTTACACAGAAAATCAATTGAGTGCTATGAGAGTCTGTATATACCGTTGGGTATATATATACATGTTGTGATGTCCTTAAGGGCTCTATTGCCATCGTTTTGTGAGAAATATAACGAGGCAAAAGAATCACCTTGAAGTGATGCACGCACCATAAATTAATAATTTTGTCCCTGCTGGCCCTGTTATTCTAATGGTGCCGATATTACGAGGATTAGTTCCAGCTGCTATTGCTGCAATCAATCCAGCACATGAATGATATTTACGAATGAGGTTGTGAATATTCCCGGTAGCCTCATTAAGAAAATCTTTGGCGAATGCAGAGGGAATATGGGGGGCGGGTGGGGACGTTGTGGAATGCCCCATATGTGGGGCAGCCTTTGGAAACCTAACACATTTATGAATGATTTGCCCAGTACAATAACCCTGAGAACATTTTATTTCAAACACATTTCGAGGGCTGTTCGAGTCTGTTGTGTTGCGGAAACGGTGCAGTTTATACAATCAGTGTCCTCTAGTGTTGTCTTTGCAACCACACAATATTTACGTAGGGCTTGGATAGGGCTTGGCTACAAAAAAAGGGCCCTGAAATATACCTTAAGACTGGGTGTTTTATCTTTTGAACCCAGGTATTGTAATATAATCACCAATGAAGCTGCTAAGGTTTGATGCTAGATTGCCAATATATGGTTTGAGGCTGTGGTAATGCTCTCCTCTGTTTTATTGTTTTTAAAAAATCATGTAGATCTTATAATAGGTCATTAAGAAATAACTGTGGAATGTTATTGTATTATATGTGTAATCTAAATCTGATACTTGTGTTTTTTTTTTAATAAACAAATAAATGTTTTCAACCTAATCAAGGATTGGAAGTTCCAGAACAAGGAAATAGAACTCTGAGGCCCACCACGATTCCAGCGGTTTACACGGGAGGCCTAAACTCATCATTTTAGCTGAAAAAAGACTGACCCAGACTTCTGAAGCGAACCACTATGTCTACTTCAGAAAGCCAGATCAGGCCTAAAGTCACGGGTATCTGATGCTCGTTAATGCAATGCAAAGATTTCCCACTGCATTACTACTGAATCTGGAAAGGCCCTATCCCAAATACGATCCCAGAGCAGAGAGATGGCAGGAGTCTCCCTCTCTGTGCCTGAAAACTGTGTGAAAAGCACTTGTCGACCCTAAAACTGACCCCAAGGAACCGACTCTCGTCTCCACACCCACAACCGCATATTTTCTATGCCCACCTTCATGATTGCAGCTGGCCCATTGTTTATTTTTGCTCTCATTCAATATTGCTCCTCCCTTCGACCACTCCTGCCGCTCTTCATTCGTTTTTGACCCTGACTGCTACTGCCCCTAGTGTGTATCCTTATGTGGCCTAATGGCTGCTGCCCCATTCCTGCCCTTCTGGCCACCCTGACTGCTGCTGCCACACATTGCGCCCTTCTGCCCCGTGACTGGACTACTGCCATTGTTCATTTTTTACCTGCTTACTACTGCTGCACTCCTTTGTGCCCGTCTACTGCCTTACAGTTGCTGCCCCTGCATCCTTTAATCCCTGACTGCTACTACCCCCTTAGCTTATTTTGCCCCTTTTAACTGATGCTGCATGCTGCTAGTTACCCCTACTTATACCACAACTCCTATGTCTGTCCCTCTGCTTCTGCACCACCATCTAGCAACTACTGATGCCAACCTCCCTTGCTTGCCCTGAGTCACAGATTCACATGCTTGGTCCTTCCCCTGGAGCACTCAGTCTACCAGCCAATGTCATGCTCCTCCATCCAAATCCAGAGCACCACTACATGTCTGAGGAGCATACATCTTCCATAGCATCACACCAATGTGCACCCACCAGGGCCATTTCTCAGATATGAAGTATAACATTCTCTGCTGTAAAGCGGAAACGCTTTGTGGAGGTTATCGTGAAGGAGGTGGCAATTCTATCTAGTCCAGAAATATACAAGGTACTGATCTGCCAATGAAACAAAATGTAGAAGTCTATCCTCCAGAAAATCAACACACAGTGACAACAACTCACAGGCTGTTCCAGATACAGAAACACTGACAAAACTGAACTGGTGTATCCAGAAGCTGGCAAATCAAACGAGGTGATGGCTGGAATGTTTATAATTAATCTTAACCCCTGGCATTGCTCTGGGCAACCCTCCAGACCATCGTTCTTCGCCTGCCAAGCGACGCAGAGCAACACAGGTTCAATCCTGAGTCCACGCTTAGAAACCTATGGGTATATTAAGTGCATTTTAAATAACCAATTATAATTATAATTGCCAGTGGATCAGATTTATTCAAAACCTTCCACCCATCACTTTTTTGGTTGTAGTATGTCTCCCTGTGTGAGATGGTATGTCCAGACGTGGGTTCCTTGCTCGCTGCACCATAGGGAACCAAGCTGCTCCTCACCGAGGAGGCCCAACAAGGCCGAAACATGTCTGGGGTTGCTTGTGTTTCCATGCAGAGAGGCCATGGCCAAGCAGTTTGGGCTGGGCTGCTACCATTGGCAGCCGTTCCTGACTGATTTACATATGGCTGGACCCCTTTTTGCAATGGCGCAGATGGGCTAAACAACTGTGGTGTGGCAGTTTGCCCAGAGCAATGCCAATGGTTCAGATGTATTCAAAACCATGCACCCATCACTTTTTTGGTTGCAGTGTATCCAGAAGCTGGTCTCAGGCACTACAGACTGGACTTAGAAATTGGAGGTGGCTTCCTGATGTCACCTGTGAAGCAGCAGCTGTAAGATGGGCAAGCACTTACCGCCATCAGTGTCAGCATCCTAGAGGGAATTACTGAGGCTGAAGATGAGTACAGTGCGTGGATGCCAGGAATTAAACATGTATGTGTTTTCAAAATTCTCTGCGATACTAGACCTTTTGCACATTTTCAGAAACCCTGAAAACAACATCAACCCATGCTGTCATAGCAAGGGACATGTGTCAAGAGGAATGTACCTCCCCTATCTCCTGCCACAATTGCACAGGTTGGTCCATATACTTGCACTTTCCCAATGTACATGTACATGAAATGGTCTATTGATGCAATTTGTTCAATGGACACACCCACACATGCTCCAATGTCTATTTTGTGCATCACGGATAACACAACTTAGTCAGCACTAATGGCAATGAGGATACAATCATTTAAGCTCAGTGTCAACTGTCAAACACATTTGCAATGGTTCACCAGGGATGCTGAGTCACCCATTTAAGCCTGCCCCTATAATATATGGACACGGGATTCCCATTGTCAGCATCCCAAAGCCACCCAGTGCCCTCACTGGTCAATCCACACACCCTAACCCTACCATCCCCAATATCAAGTACTCCTCCCGCACCTTCCTACCCTACATCTCCTTCTAACTATCTAACTATTTGCATATTCCCTTTCCCCCATGGCTTCTACCTTCTCTCATGCTCCATTACACCCCTCTTCCTAACGCCATCTTGGAATATGCCCACAAATGCATCCCTAGCCACTACTTCACCTCACACATCAACCATGCCAACACATCTATTCTGTCGATCACACATAATCTAGCCCTCCTTTACTATCTCAGCTGGTTAGTTTGCCTCTTACCCCCTTCAAGACCAGATAAATATGTGATTCACTATGCAGAAGTCTAACTCCCGCTCCCCCTTTTCTCCACCTTCCCTTGCCCTTTATTCCTAATCTCTATTACACTGCCTATCCCCTTAACACACCCCAATGCAATATGTGGTAAGCAAATGTACACTGTACTCCTATCAAACCCTTTGCACTGCAGGTATAAAGCAATTACTACCCTCCACCTGCTCCTACATCTCTCCCAATCTGCTGTGAGGGGTCAGAAATGTGAGGCGGACAACTTTGTGAAGATTTCTCAACAAATGCCAATTTATTATAAGGTTGGATGAACGCCTCACTATCCCTACCCTCAAGAGGATTTCCCTGCCTAAAATGTAATTAAGGAAGCACTCTAACAAAGGATATCTATCCCTCACATGTAAACATACAATATATAAACAATAAATACATGGCAGTTCCAAAAAAAAACAATTATAATTGAATTTGTAATGTCACCACAGTCTCTCTTTATTACTTGGGTGAATTCCCCTTCCTGAGGTTTAAACGTGATTCTGTTTCACAGTTCAAGAAAAGAAAACAAGGAAATCCTGCTTTGCAACAGTGTTCAAACACAGTATGATTCAACTGGTCAACAGAAAGTTCCAACTCAGTTTGGTATAGCTTCATCGTGTTAACAGAAAGTGCCAACACAGAAATGAAAATGCTCTTCCTCTTCCTTGAAAAAGTTCTCAGTTCATCAATGGCAACAATAATTGTCTTGGTCAGGATGATTTGCCACAACTACTATTAGCACCACAAACAACATAAATTGTCTCTGTCAGGACCCCTTTGTAACACTTCTTCACCTTACCATTGGTTTACTCCCATGCCAGGCCTACTCCTCTAAAGGTTTGCCATCCACTTACACTCCTCTGCCCGAACAGTGTTTGAAAGCAACAAGTGCTTTGGGGTTAAGTTCAACTGACCATAATGTCACAACAACTTCATAATATTCACCAGATTGCAGCTTCAAAACTTCCAACAACTCTTCGGGGAAAACAAGATTCACATTGGTGCTCTTTAATACTCTTCTGCAAATAATGGTCCTGTCGTTCTGGATCTCTTTTTTTAAGAAGGGCAGCCTTTTTGCCACTCTTGTTTCCCCATTACACAAGTAACCAAAGACTGACAGGGATAGGGTATTTTACTGCTCCTCCCTTGGCATGGGCAGTGTGAGTGTATACCAGATTTCACCATATGTTGTGCTAAGTATGGGCAACAAGTTCCAATGATTATGAACCTTTCAGTAGCCCAGTTCTGGTGTTGGCAATATTTTCTAGATTGTAATTGCCTTGGTTTCAGTCTCTCTTGGTTTGGGCAATGCTTGTAGGTGTTCACTCTTAACAATGTTGCCCCATAAAATTACCTGGGTTTCCATAGACTCACACTTTTAAGATTACAGTCTTTTGTCTTTCTTACAATATGTTTTTGCTGCTATTCCCTAGTTCGGAATTGAAGATTACCTTTGGAATCACTTTCACTCACACACAATTTCTGCTTCTGCTGCTTTTTAATAGTTTGAGATTCAAAAGTTCTTTCCAGACTACTTACATTCACACACAAGTGTTCGTCACTCACCGAACACCTACCTTGCATACCCGAGCGAGGAAGGAATGCTTCAGGGTCACTATTAAGCTGTGAACTCACTGAGTAAGACGTGCAGTTCCATTCCTCTTGTAGCTTGTGGCTCCTCATGAACGGGCAAACTTCTTCTTTTAGTCCGGCGCCACCTGCACCACCTGCAACTGGAACACTTTTCGCACCTGAGGCCCTCTGAAGCATGCCAGCCACTACAGACAGCCTTGCAGTCCTCTGGTGCATGCCAGCCACCTGAGACGGCCTCCAGGAAAGGAAAGCCTCCCTCACCTTCACTTCGCACTGCGCAGCCTCTGCAGATTAGGTTGCCAGAGGGCAAGCTTCCTTCTTCAACAATTCCTGCTGCGCTACCTCTGTACTTCAGGACTCGAAAGGCACAGACCCTCTCAGGACCGGCAGCTAATCTCTGCCAAGCAATGGTCCCGGAGTTTTCTCTCTCTTCAAACTTCTGCCTGGGCTTCCTACATGAACCTCACTGCCTCTTGCTTCATTTGCTCTTTTCTGGCATGGCCTTCTCCTGAGTGGGCCTTTTAAGCATCTCTGTCTTCCTCAGGTATGGGTCATTTGCATTGATGACCTGATCACTTCTGCAACATTGCACGTTTTTAGCCATCTTCCTCATCCGAGTACTAAGGCAATTATGGGATGTGAGTTAGGTGTTATGATTTTATGTTTTACAATAAGCCATTAGAAAAGTAGGGTTTTGGAAAAAGTTGAACAAGGGGGTTTCCCATTCTGCCTGACCTGCTTCCCCCCTCATGTGATTCTCCATAGAACAAAAATATTAAATATTATTATTATTTATTATTTATTTATTATTATTATTACTATTATTGTTATTCTTATTATTAACAGCACCCACAGGGTCGGATAACAAAGTGTGTGCCTTTGCGTGGCCACATGATAAGGGTCCCGAGCCAAGTTTACTAGGAGACTCATTTCTGATTCATCACACTACCCTCTCAACTTGAACTCTCCCAGAGGACACACAGTTGCCACTGTCATTCCCTTAAGCAAGATTCCCTATTATGAACCCAAAAATAATTTTTCTATCCAATTACCTGCCTCTAGACCCACCACTCCTAAAACCGGAAAAGAGTTTACCTAGCTGCATTGTCATCTATCTGAAGACCACTCAATATGTGGCCCTCTTAAATCAGGCTTCATGAATAACCCTATCACTTAAACTGTTCTCACTCACGATGCTAACTTTCTGACCACTGCTCACCACTCTCGCCTCTCCTTGCTACTCTCGCCTAGTCTCTCCAACCTTTGATACTGTGGACCATGCCTTCTGGTGACTGTTACCTACTTTGCCTTCAAGGACAACAGATTTCACTGGGTGGCTTCTCTGACTGGTGCTTCCATATCTCATAGAACTCCAGTGCCTCCTCCCAGACTCCCTTGCCTACTGGAAGACCCTATAGATCCAGTGCCAGGCTCACTCCGTTTCACCCTCTAAACCCCATCTTTGGAGGAATTTGACTCTTCCTTTGGCTTCCACTATCACCTCTAAACTGATCATACCCATGTCATCTGATTCCCTACTACGCGGGCCTCTTGTTGGTATCACCAATGGCCATACTGCTATCCATCATTAAATGCTTCTCCAAACAAAATGGCTCCATGCTGGTAAAACCAGGTGTCCTTAGCTGGTCCCGCGAGCGGTCCAGCATGCTAACAACGGGCCCGTCATTAACTGGCCCGTTGTTAGCAGGCTCCCCATTCCCATTGAGCCCTATCGGGGCTCAAATGGGAATGGGGATGCACAGGGTCTGGGTTCCCTGAATGGGGAATTACCGGGCCCTCCAAGGTCGGAATGGCCCGGCATTTCCCCATTCAGGGAACCCGTACCCGGTACCCGGTATGGGGGTAGCCATGCCGCTAAAAGCAGCATGGTTACCTCCATACTCGGAATGACCCCCAATCACACATCAGGGTGGCTGTCCGGGCAGGACAGTCACCTAGCCAATCAAACAAGAGTGCAACTTGTTTCACCCTCCAAAGATGGGGTTTAGAGGGTGAAACGGAGTGAGCCTGGCACTGGATCCGTAGGGTCTTCGAGTAGGCAAGGGAGTCTGGGAGACCCTGCGCAGGGGGCCTAAAACCCCTCCCTCAGATCCTGTCTACCTAGACTCTCAGGTGCCTAAGGAGAGCTTCTGTGCAGAAGCCCGCCAAAGTACGGCGAACAAAGGAACCATACCTAGTTTTGCACGCAGAGTCAAACACGAGAAAGATCTTTACAAAAAGAAATGGCGAATAAACCCAGCCGGAACCAAATACAAGTTAATGGGGTCCAGCGGATTTAGGTTCGAGGCTACTAACATAGCCTACAACAGTACCAGGGCTATGTTCATAGACTGCAGTAGGAAAAATATGGTAGATACCACTGCCACCAGCCAAATCTTAAAGAAAGGGGAACAAAATAATGTTCCATGAGAGAGAGAGAAAAGGCATAACTATTACCCGTTTCCAGTACTCTATGTAAGATAGTTAGTACTGGGTCTGTGAATTTAAAAAGACTAATAAAGTCAATGGCAACTTTACATGTTCTGGGAGACAGTAGTAGTTCCAGAAAATGCAGTTTAGAGTGGGAAGTCTGAAAAAGACAACCATGTGTCACTGCACTAAAGGTGCTGTGTGACACACAATAAAAAGATGATGCCTATGGAGTAGGTGAGGCTCCACAGTCTATGAACATAACAATGTAAAACACACAGCAAAACACATGTAAGAGTGGGAAAAAAGGCTCACACTCTTACCAGGAGAAAAATAAATCCCAGAAATCCCTCAAAGCTGCTGAGGGACTCAGTAGGTAAGGGAAATCAGCCATTCTGCCATTCTGGAGAATTCTCCCTAACACTCGCCCCCCTGCTCCCCAGACTAAGGGACAGGAGGATTTAATCCACTCTTGGATGAATCTCTTCACTCTAGTCAGTTATAAACATCCCAGAGAGACCATCAGCATTTTGGTGGTGACATCCTGAGCTGTGCCCAATGGAGAAATTAAACCCTTGCAGGCAGATTGACCATCTTGCATGGCCACTGGTCAAGGGCAAATTACTTCACCACCTGCAGGGTCTCAATGGACCCAGTCTTGGCGCCTATAGCACCAAGCTTATTACAAAGTGTGTTATGCACACAGAACACATAGAGCACGTGCATCTAGGGTGGGCGGGGCCCTACCAATACAGGGAAGGCACGTGCAGAAGGCAGGAGGAGTGGTAAGGTGGGGCCACAAGGCGGGGCCTAAGCAGAGTGGCTGGGGCCAGGCTATATAAGCCGACCCCACCTGCATGCTGGCGCTTTGCTTAGTCAGCTAGAGCAGCGTAACGCTTACTGCCATCCAGAAGACCCTTATGTGGTTCAACACGTGCATCTTCAGTCTCCGGAACCCTCCAGCATCTTACCTGGAATCAGCCACACCATTGCTAGAAGCACTGCCATCTGCTTCCCATATGCAGCCACTACGTGCATCTTACCTTGAAGCCATGCCATCGCTAGAAGCACTGCCATCTGCTTCCCTCCACAGCCGCCGTGCACATTTTACCTTGAGACGACCAAGCCATCGCTGGAACTCCTGTTACTGGCTTCCGACTCTTGAGTCTCCGCGCGGTCTTACCTGAGTCAGCCTCGCCATCGCTTGAAGAAGCACTGCTACCGCTTCCGACTCTGCAGCAGCCGCACCCAACTTACCAGTCTTCTCGAGTCCTCCACGGGTGCTGCCTAGCATCCTTACCTGTCTCTAACTCCCATCAACCCGGGGCCATCTTCTGGCGCAGCATCCAAGCGGATCTTCATCTCCGGCAGCCTGCATGAGTCTGGAAAGCGCTCATCAGCTAACACCGACCAGCTGCACCTGCAAAGGGAACAAGAAAACACTAGGTGAGCAATCGCATAGACTATAACACTTTAAGTAGCGCAACTCACAAACTTGGCACAGTTTCTGGAGCAGTCTACTTCACACCAGTAGGTTCTCCGGGACAGACTTTTTCATCCTCACATGCTCGTGGGCCATCTTAATACCTAGGGATAGAAAGGACAATAATCATTTTGGAAAATGATCACAAAGGATACGGACAATAATCATAGCAATAAACCTGCCTTCAAGATGGAATGGTCACAGCCGGTCTGGACCTCTACACTCAGGACCAGTGACACAACTAGGTCCATCCACAGCACCCCTGCTGAAGGAAAGCAGGACAGAGAGCCCATCCTTACATCAATATAGGTGAACTTGCATGGGCAAACTCTTGCGCACTACCTTTTGGCACGGAAGGGTCGAGGGGAATCACGGCACCACCATGTTATTCTCACCGCCTCTTATCTTCTCTCAGGAACAGTACCAGCACCCCAGGCCGTCAATACTGCTGCAGTTGGGGGAGAGAAGCGCTTCAAGGGAGTCAACTCCTGGGGGGCTCCAACCATGCCCCAACGTCCCTGCAGAGACCAGGTGAGCGTGACAGAACGCAAAGCCTATCAGAATCTCTGCCTGGGTGTTATGAATACCTCAGAGACTGACCATTTGACCAATTGCTGGGTGAACTACGGACCGAAGTGCATGCCTCCAGACAAGAGACAAATTACTTAAGAAGGGATCTCATTGTTGCCCGAGAACGAACAGACGAACTGGCAAGACAGGTGCTTCAAACTCATTCTGGAGCAGGTTCTGCTACCTGGAATCCTGCCAAACCCTTTGCCACCATCACCACCAGTTTAAGTGGTACTTCCAGGGGCTGTACCGTTGGCTCCCCCTGAACGGTTTACCGGCGACCCCAACAAATATGCCATATTTATGAATCAGTGCTGCCTGCACATTTTGGGCCGTCCAGGTGCATTCCCGAATGATAGTTCCAGGGTGGCCTTTGTACTTTCGTATCTAGGAGGCAGCACAGTGGACTGGTCGATACCTTTGGTCAATCAGGATGACCCTGTACTTCACAATTTTGGGGAGTTCCAATGGGAATTGGAGAAACTGTTTGTGAGACACACCCAAGGGCAGGCTCTGGATAACAAACTGTTGTCCCTAAAACAGGGGAGTCATGTTTTACTGAAGTATAAAGCCACTTTTAATCACCTAATTGCACAAACCAATTGGCCAGAAGAAAAAAGAACCACATTATTTTACTGAGAACTACGTGGGGAAATAAAGGACGTGCTAGCCCAGGTGGTCAATCCTCCTGAAGGCTGTGCAGGATATATTAACCTGATGCTGCAACTGAATCATAGGTTACAAGACCTAAAATTAGATCGCACAAGAATGGAAGGGAGGTCAGTCTATATGCGACCCAGGGACAATCTAGTCAAGGCCCATGAAACAACTGAACCCATGCAGATTGGGGGGTTATGGGCCCCTTTATCCAAGGCAGAGAGAGAAAAGAGAAGGCAGCAACAGCTTTGTTTATATTGTGGCAAGGCAGGACATTTCCTTCGAGATTGCCCCACGAAACCACCCAAGAAAACTGTCGGTGCAATGCATAATATCGATAACGAACAAGACAAGGCTCCGAAAAACTCCAGCGCCCGACAAGGGTAGGGGTCCCCTTGTCGAGGGAAAAGAAGAAAGTAGTTCAGATCTCACATCTAGTCATTCCGGTGCTCATAGTCCACCACCAGCAACCATCAAGGGTACACGCCTTGGAGGCGTATATCGACAGTGGAGCAGTAGGTAACTATATTGATCAGGGTCTAGCCGCACAAATAGGCCTCCTTCTTCAGCATAAAACACAGGCGGAAATCGTGACTGCAGTGGATGGCTCTCAACTATCCTCTGGACCAGTAACGCAACACACCAAAAAAGTTATGCTGATATGTCAGGACGGTCATCAGGAAGACATATCTTTTGATTTTATTGGAGCACCACAGTTCCAGATGATCCTAGAAATGCTGTGGCTGGAGACCCATAACCCCAGAATAGACTGGAAAACACGAGTGCTGACCTTTCTACAAGAATGCGCCAAAACTTGTTATCGTAAGAATCTGCAAAAAAAACAAAAACGAGGTAAAAGCACTTCTGGCTCTTGCTGGTGCCTTACCCCCGGAATATTTGGACTATCAAGACATATTCCAAAAAGAACAGGCAAATACTCTGCCGCCACATAGACCATATGACTGCCAAATCGACCTGATACCCGGAGCTCAAATCCTGTGCAGCCGAATATATGCTTTGACAGAGCAAGAAAATCAACACCTACGAACCTACCTAGATCAGGACCTAGCCAACTGATTAATTCACCCATGTAAGTCCCCTGCTTCCTCAGGGCTCTTCTTTGTACCCAAGAAGGAAGGTGACCTCAGAACGTGCATCGATTACAGGGCATTGAATCAAATCGCGGTTAAGAATAGATACCCTCTGCCACTCCTACCAGAACTAATCAATCAGGTAAAGAGCGCTCAAATCTACACGAAACTAGACCTTCGGTGCGCCTATCACCTCGTACAAGTTAAAAGTGGTGACGAGTGGAAAACAGAATTCTGGACCAAATATGAACTTTTCGAGTCTCAGGTTATGCCCTTTGGGTTATGCAATGCACCAGCGGCATTCCAGTTCTTTATGAACGATGTGCTCCATGAACTATTGGATGTCTGTGTTCTCGTTTACATTGATGATATCCTGATCTATTCACAGTCAAAGGAAGATCATGTTGGCCATGTAAGAGCAGTGTTGGAAAAGTTCATTCAGCACTGATTATTTTCCAAACTAGAGAAATGCTCCTTCCACATCACGGAGGTCAAGTTTTTGGGCTTCATGCTTACACCACGAGGAGTTCATATGGACACAGGTAAGGTTGAAGCTATACTGAACTGGCCATCCCTGACACCTACCAAAGGGGTACAAAGTGTACTGGGATTTGCTAACTTTTATAGATGATTTATACAAAAATTCTCACAGATTGTCCATCCAATCACATCTCTTCTAAAAAAGAATAAGAAATGATTTTGGTCCGCAGAGGCTGAGAGCGCCTTCCAAGACTTAAGACAAGCCTTCACCTCAGCACCTATACTTTGACATCCTCGGCCGGGTCTACCGTATGTGTTTGAGACTGATGCCTCTAGTATTGCCATGGGGGCCGTGTTATCACAAAAGGACCCTGAGACAGGGCAGCTCCATCCTATAGCATTCTGGTCCTGCAAGTTTTCTGCACCTGAAAAGAATTACGCAATTACCGACAAAGAACTCCTGGCAATCAAAGGAGCCTTCAAGACCTGGAGACATTATCTTTTAGGGGCAAAACAAATGGTTACTCTTATTACAGATCACCGTAATCTGCAATATTTAAAGACAGCTAAAGCTCAAAATTCTAGTCAACTCCGTTGGGCGTTATTCTTTGCCGAGTACGATTTTGTGATAACCTACCGACCAGGGGTGCGCAATGGAAAGGCAGACGTGCTATCGAGAATGGGAGAAGACAAAGACGCCTTCAATCCATCCGACCCCATAGCCATTATTCCCGAAGACCACATTAAACATCAGATAGCCGTAGCTACCTGCTGGGAAGAGTTAAAGACTGATCTTCAAGCAAGATGGAACTGACAGCCGAAAAGGAATGGTTGATTAAGGGACATCAATACTCCATCAGAAATAACCTGCCGTACTTTCAGGGAAGTCTATCTGTTCAGGACAAGCAAATACATACTAAGATAATAGCAAATTATCATGAGTCATTGGTGGAAGGACACCCGGGGATCGCCAAGACTAGAGCCAAAATCCATAAGAATTATTGGTGGCCCTCTTGGAGGTAGGACATTGCCCAGTGCGTTACCACGGGCGGTGTCTGCACACAAAACAAATCCCAAAAATGTAATCCTGCAGGACTATTGAGGCCATTAGGAGTACCACCAACGCCATGGCATACATTGTCAATGGACTTCATCACTGATCTGCCACCCTGTGATGGGTTTAATACAATAGTGGTCGTGGTAGACCTATTCTCCAAAATGGAACATTTCATCCCACTGAAGGGACTTCCCCCCGCTGCTACTCTGGGCACAGTATTTCTGTAATAGATCATCCGACTGCATGGTTTTCCATCCGTATTGGTTTCTGACAGGGGCTCTTAGTTCATTTCAGCCTTCCGGAGAAGGTGTTGTAAACTAGCCCAAATTGACCTTCATCTTTCCACGAGTCACCATCCCCAAACCGATGGTCAAACAGAAAGGACGAACCAGACGCTCGAACAATATTTGAGATGTATGTTACAACAAACAGGAGACTCCTGGAAAAACATCCTCTAGTTAAGTGAATTCGCATATAACATCTCTGTTCATACCAGCACTGGACAGACCCCGTTCTACAAAATGAACAGTCGACACCCAAGAACAACTTCCTTTGACCCCCGTGACAAGTTGGAGATGCCAGTTGTTACATCATTGCATAACAAATTCACCCAATCTCTTAAGGAAGCTAGTGAAAACTTAAATCGAGCTAAGGAGCAACAAAAGAAATTTGCAGAACGACATAGGAGAGAGGTTCCACAATATCAAGTCAGGGATAAAGTGTGGTTGGCTTCCAAAAACATTCCATTAAAAGGACCTTGTGCCTTTTGGATACAATACCTGGGACCATACCCAATTAAAGCCATCATAAATCCTGCAGCCATGAAATTGAATTTACAATCCAACATGCGAATCCACACAGTTTTTCATGTCTCTCTTCTAAAACCAGTGAAACCAGACACTTGAATTTCAACACCACCAGAATCGGAGATCATCGCAGGTGAACTTGAGTATGAGGTAAAGAACATCCTAGACTCCAAGAAAGTACGCTCAAAACTTTACTATCTCATTGATTGGGAGGGCTAAGGGCCAAAGGATCATACTTGGGAGCCAGCTGAATTTGTCCATGCTCCACGACTCATCAAACTATTTCACTGGGACAACCCTGCCAAACCGGGACCCGAGGGAAGAATAACCGTGAGAGGGGCCTTGAGGGGGAGTGCTGTCATGGCCACTGGTCAAGGGCCAATTACTTCACCACCTGCAGGGTCCCAATGGACCCAGTCTTGGCGCCTATGGCACCAAGCTCATTACAAAGTGTGCTCTGCACACAGAACACAGAGAGCACGTGGATCTAGGCTGGGCAGGGCAGGGCCCTACCAATACAGGCAAGGCACATGCAGAAGGCAGGAGGAGTGGCAAGGCGGGGCCTATGAGGAGTGGCTGGGGCCAGGGTATATAAGATGGCCCCACCCGCATGCTGGCGCTTCGTGTTAGTCTGCTAGAGCAGCATAACGCTTACCATCTTCCAGAAGACTCTTTCCTGGTTCAGCACGTGCATCGCCAGTCTACAGAACCCTCCAGCATCTTACCTGGAATCAGCCAAGCCATCGCTAGAAGCACTGCCATCTGCTTCCCATCTGCAGCCGCTGCGCGCATCTTACCTTGAAGCCACGCCATCGCTAGAAGCACTCCCATCTGCTTCCCTCCGCAGCCGCCACGCGCATCTTACCTTGAGACGACCACGCCATCGCTGGAACTCCTGTTACCTGCTTCCGACTCTGCAGCAGCCGCACCCAATTTACCAGTCTTCTCGAGTCCTCTGCGGGTGCCGCCTAGCATCCTTACCTGTCCCGAACTCCCACCAACACTGGGCTATCTTCCGGCTCAGCATCCACGCAGATCTTCATCTCCGGCAGCCTGCAGGAGTCCGGAAACCACTCATCAGCTAACACCGACCAGCTGCACCTGCAAAGGGAACAAGAAAACACAAAGTGAGCAATTGCATAGACTATAACACGTTAAGCAGTGCAACTCATGAACTTGGCACAGTTTCTGGAACAGTCTACTTACCACCAATAGGTTCTCTGGGACAGACTTTTTTATCCTCACGTGCTCGTGGGCCATCTTCATACCTAGGCAGGGAAAGGACAATGGGCTTCATTACGACCCTGGCGCTAAGGGGTTAACGGCGCCGTAAAAGGCTGCAGCCCCGTTAACCCCTTAGTGCCTAATTATGAGGTCCCTGTGCGGCTCCCGACCTTAACGGCTGGTCTGGACCAGCTGTTAAAGTAGGGACCCGCAAAGGGACCTTGAAGGTAATTACGGTAATTCGCCGCTCTCTGTCCCAAATTTCAGTGCTATGCAGATGATACCCAGCTCATTTTCAGGCTACCCTCGGCCTCCTCTTCCCCTCATCTCTGACTGTCGTTCTGCTATCCAGGAATGGTGTGCCGCCAACGACCTCTGCCTTAATGCCAGTAAGACTGAGATACTACTTATCGGCACACCCACTCCCTCCTTCCCTGCAGCTCTCTGGCCGGCCTCCCTTGGCCCTCTTCCTGCTCCTACCTGCAAGGCAAAAAACCTCCCCTCGGGGTCATTTTTGAATCCACACTCTCTTTCTCTCCTCACATATCTGATGTCTCTAAGAAGTCACACTACCAGCTACACCTCCTCAGAGGTATCCCTCCTTTCCTCTCCTTCCCCCAGAAGCTCACTGTCTCCAGAGCCCTGGTTCTCTCGAAGCTAGACTACTGTAACAGCCTCTATCTTAATCTTCCTGCCTCTACTCTCCGCCCTTTGCAACTCATCCAGAACAGGACTGCGAGACTTGTCCTTGGCCTCAAGACCAGGGACCATAATGCTCCAGGACTGAAATCGCTACACTGGCTCCCAGTGGCTGCGAAGATTAAGTTCAAACCCCTCTGCATTGTCCATAAGGCCTTCTGGGGCCTTGGGCCAAAATACCTTCAACTCTCTCTTCCTAAATATCTTCCTTCTCGAGCTCTTCGCTCATCCACCTCCTACTACCTCAGGGTCAGCGGCTTCTCCAAGCAACGAGATGGGGGTAGATCTCTCTCCGCAGCAGGGGCCTCCCTCTGGAACAACCTTTCTGCCTCCTTGAAACTTGAGGAGAACCATCTCTGGTTCTGGAAGCACCTCAAAACCTTCCTATTTGCCCCTGCTTTCTCTCCCTCTCTCCCCTGCTAAAATCACTGAACCTGCACTGAATCTGCAACTGGGCCACTCACCGATCTCACTCCTTGGCCCAGCCACTCTTCCCTGCACTGCCTACCTGGACTACGGGACTGTCTCTGTATCCTACAGCCCCTTCTCCCGACACTTACCTTGCACTTGCTACCAGCTGGCCCTATTATTTATCTTGTATTCTACTAACCATGTACTGCACTTTCCTTGCACTTGCCACCAGCTGGCCCTATTGTTTATCTTGTATTCTACTAACCATGTACTGCACTTTCCCCTCTTCCCTTCCCCTTGCACTTTTCCCAGTCCCCCTACCCTTGCACTTGCGCGATCTGAATGACACCTGGCCTAGTAGGATCGTTGTCTGTCTCCCCTTGTTCCCCCCCGCCTCATCGCGCCTTGAAACACTTGTGTATAGGCGCATTACAAATGCCATACCATATCATACGCTGGTAAAAATACCAAGTAGAGCCTTAGCCACAGCATGAGCCGTTGCAGTCCTCATAGGTATTGCTCCAGGATATCTAGTAGGTGACTGCTACGACAAACAGTGGCGAAACTGCGAGCGAGGCAAGGTGAATTTGCTACGTGCTTTGGTACATGAATGGTACGGCCACCACTGGGAAGCAGATCTGCCCTAAGAGGACCAAGTACTTGTTTATTGCCGCAGTGCATAGACCAGTTTGATGTACACATGTGGCATTGTGAGTTATGAACAATACGATAGAATAACATATTAAGTTGGAATAAACCCCAGTGTAGCAGGAAATGGGGATGAATATTACTCGGATCATGGTAAGCTATTTATGAGGTATCCTAAATAGAGAGGAACCCATGAGCTACTGACCATTGTGTTCCTTTATGTTGTTTGGTGTCTTGACCCTCGTTCAAGTTATTATGCTGCCACATTTGGTGCTGTGGGCTTAGAAAATCCAAGATGGCCGAAAAGCCCACATTTGCGCCAGAATCCAGGAAAACCGCGCAGTTTTGCACACACCAAAATGGTCGCCTGACCTACCACCCACCAGTGTGAGTGTGATGGGCCAGAAGCGCCATGAGTGAAACGTGGTGCCAAAGGAAAAACAGCAGTGCCTGTTAGCTCAAAAGCGCTTTGAAATCATCTTTGTTTCTCTGAAATGCAAGCTAAAAATGCCTATTTTAAACATTACAAGATATTCAAAAATCTCACTGAATACCAGCAGACATTTGGCAGAATGTAGTCTTGTGTGCATACAAAATCTGGAAAGATGAAGAGCCCAAAACAATGTTTATAACCAAACTGGCTGAGCTGTGGATGTCAGTAGCTGAAGTGAAATTGGACTTAAAGCCACTAAAATCGAAATGTTTAAAATAAATGAGTGACCTACTTTGAGTGTCACATAGGTTGCAACTGTTTAAATGTCATAGGGCCTCATTACGACCCAGGCGGTAAGTTACCGCCTGGGCCGTGACTTTACCACCATGGCGTAAACTACGTTTACGCCATGGTGGTTGGCGGACTTACCGCCCCATTCCATTGGCGGGGCGGTAAATCCCCATTTTCCCATTTTCCCTTCCCCATTCCCATTTTGCTCCATAGGGCATAATGGGAGTGGGGAAGGCGTTAATTACGCCACCGTAAATTACGGTGGCGTAATTAACATCAAGGTCCCTTAGCGCCATGGATTTTAACACCTGCTAAAAGCAGGTGTTAAAACCTCCATGGCGCTAAGGGACCTCGGAATCAGGCGGTAAGGGTCGGCGCTGTTTACGCCGCCGTAAAACCCTTACCGCCTGAGTCGTAATGAGGCCCATAGTTTTGAACTTAGAATCAGCGTTCTAGCTGCATGTGTAGAAATAGTAAGTTTGATTTGAATGAAGAAAAACTCGGAACAAAAGTGACATTTGGTTGAAGCCTGGCTTGAAGAGATTGAATTCTGCCCGGCAACTACCCCCGACAGGAGTTGAAACTTGCTCAGCCACTGCATTCGCAGGCCTGGCTGCCTTCTGCTGTTCCCACCAAAAGGAGATTACACCACTCTGATTGAATCAGGGGAGGAGCACCTGGGAGCAGGGAGAAAGGACAATGAGCCTTCCTTGGCTCAGGCAAATTTTAAATTAGAGGGGGTCGTAAAATGGCTTCCTCTTGGGAGAAACTGGGAGGAGCAGTGCCTCTGTGAGCAACTTGAGTTGGAGGTAGTGGACAAACCAGAAATTCTACCATGTGCTTTGGGAAACCACACCCCACTGGGCCAGAGCATAATTTAAAAAAAAGGTGGATAATTCATAGTACGGACTTGTCAAAATTATATAATTAATATCATTATTCTTGTGATTTTTCTGTGCACATTTTAAGAGGTGTTAGGACTCTGTGGTATGTTCTGGGGGGTAGTAGCGGAAAATAAGGTATTACTCCGAATGTCTGTATGTTAAAAATCTGACACTTTATCATCTGATGCCCATATTCCTTGTGCATGTTTGTGTAAATTCTGGAAAAGTTCAGAGGTTGTGTTCTTGATGAAAAGGGCAGAATTCTGTCATAAGTGGACACGACATCTTACAAAGAGAGGGATCGGATGGTTTGGTGCTACAGAAAATATGTTAACTGGACATATAATATTAGAAAATTGGTACATAGATAAATATGTATTTGGATCAAAAATTGACAAGGGGAGTGTTCTTTCTGTATGCCATAAAATTAATGCCTGATGACACTCCATTCCTTCCCCCAATCAAGGGAGAGAGGAGAGCTTGGCCAATTATAAGTTGTGAGGGACAGGCTTAGTTATGCCCACGCACACACCCATTTTCAAAACAGATAAAAAGAGACTGCTTTGGACAGGCAAGATATTCACTTTCCACTGTTTTGCGAAGCATTTTTGCCGGACCAGACAATATCCAGAAGGACCATCTCCAGAACTTAGAATCCAGACTTCAGAACTTTTTCAGCAGTGCCAAGAACTTTTGCCAGAACCAGAGACCAGACCGCTGTGAAGTGCAGAGCAGAGCTGACCAGAGAGCTGTGACTTCAGAACCACCCAGCAGGAGTCCAGTCCAAACCTGATCAGACCTTGACGGCCTATTTCAAATTTATAGTTTGAGTACTCAGCCAGAACTGTGCAAACCAATCTCTTAGTTTAAAATAATCTAATTCAAACCATTTCCACCTATCTAGAACTGCATCATAGAATTGTGTGTCCATCCTGTTGATCCAAAACCTTCCACAGCGCATCTGTCATTCTGAAACTTTAATTTCATTTCTGAAAATCTATCTCCACAAAATCGTCCGTATCTTTGGAACCGTGTGGGCTAGGGACGAGATTTAACTTTCATTTGAGCTAAGATTCTAAGCTTTCCAACAAGCCGATTTTCTATTCCTTATAGTTATTCCCTAATCGCGCTCGACGCATTCAGAATAATTGCCGCAAATTGAAAAATTAGCTCCTGTCAAAATAGCCGCTTTTGCTTGAACTGCTAAAATTCGTTTTCAACCTGCTAATCCCTCATTGAGCATCGCAAGTGTGACATGAACTAATCTTAAATAGCTATCACCTACCCTCAACCTCCTATAGGGAATTAAAAGCATTTTTGCATATTTTACTTCATTGCCACCATATTTAAAAGGATTTGCCTGCTTTAAAATCATACCTGTTTTCCTCTAAGCTCGCTGGGTGGAACTGAAATTTGTATTGCATTTTGTTTGTATTCCTGAAAATTGTGTGCTGGCCTTCCATCTCCTTATATCGCATAGGGGGGGAGTGAATTGCCACCAGGGGAAAAGGGAACATATTATCTCTTGTGAAACCCTATCCGTTTATTTCTGTACGGCATTCTTTCCATCATTGTTTTTCCTTGAAACCATAAAAGCATTCTCAGTTACCTTTTCCTTCCTATACCAACTCCTAAGTAATTCAATAAGCGTGCAATTGTAATATTATCCATTGTTGATCACTGTCATATTCCTAAGTGTGATATTAAATATTAATTTATTATAAAAGTGTGATATATATATATTGTTTAATTATTCCAATAAATCTTTTAAATTGCAAAACAAACCTACTTCTTGGATCAGTGAGGTCAGGGGGATTCAAAGAGAGGGGCGTTATATAAGGGTTTATCATCCAGAGTATAACTTGTCATATAAATATATAAATAAGGGCTTCCCTTGGGCGTCCCAGACGAGGCACTGACTTAGTGGGATTGCTGAAGTGAAGTCACCTAACAGATTGGGGGCTCGAGCCGGGGATTCTGGATTAGACCTATCACTTGTGCAGATTAATACAGTGTGCTAACTGACAGGATATATAAATCCTGTTGGATCACCACGCCGTGTTACATTGTTAAAACACCCCTCAAAGGAACGCTCTAAGGAAACGGTCTGTTTTGCAAAATAAAATACAAACTTCTGTAAATCAGGAAGGAAATAAATTTCCAGAATGACGACCTTGGTAGATATCAAAATAGCCAGAGAATACCTCTTACATAAGCTATTTGTGAGAGGTGAGTGGGTTCTTCAGGACCAGGCGGTCTGGTTGCAGGCAATCGCACCCCAGATCACTGAAACAGGGTCAGATATATGGAGAGATCAGGGTCCCTTACATGTGGCCTGAGTGAACTATATATGGCCCCCAAGGCCAAAAATGAGCACAACAAGATTGCCAGGGTAGCGGCATATTTATATTTATATATGGGAGCCATATGGGACAAATGTGCTGAAGGCCAAGATCTGACAACTGGCGGCATTAGAGAAGGGCCAATCTGACCTGATCTCTTCCGAGCAGAGGCTGCAGAGTAACCAGGAGTCAGAAAATGATAGTAGGCAATAGATCATTAAAATAAAAGAGGATATGGGTATCCTGCAACAGGAAACGTCTGACCAGGATAACAGATTTCTGGCCTTGCAGAAGGATTACCAAGAAGGTTTGGATGCCCTACTGCAGAGCCAGAAAAAGCTGGAGCAACAACTAGACTTCAATAGGGCATGCGCAGAGCAGTCACCCTGCAAAGCCACCTAGATAGGGAGAAGACAGAGAGCAATAAACTGATTTTGAAATACCTGGATACCCAGGCAGAGTTTGATCAAGAACGCCAGAAAGCTGGTGCCTTTCAAAGGCAGAGGGACGACCTGGTGGCACAGATGCAGGCTCTTAGTCAGGAAAGGGACACCTTAGGATAGGAAGTCTGCCAATTAAAAGAACAAATTCAAGAAAATTACCTGGCCCTCCAGGGGCTGGGTGACCTCCAAAAAGAGCATCAGGACTTGTTAGAGCACACCAGGAGGGTGGAAGATGCTCTGGCAAGAAAGGAGCAGGCCAGTAGGGATGGGACTCAGGAGGTAACCCTCCTGTAGCATAGACTGGCCCAGTACTCCAGGACCAATCAGGAGGCACAGAGAGAAAATGAGGCTCTCTGTCAGCACAATGATAGGCTCCAGCAACAGGTAGCCATGCAGGAGAGACTGATAGAGTCTAGTAAGGCCTTAACTGAGGAACTGAAAGCGCAGGCTCTTGCATTGCAACAGGGAGCAGGGGCTGACAGAGATGAAGTTTGCTGGGAAAGGGAAACACCTGAGCATAACTTCAGGAGCCCTAGTACCAGAGGCCTTCATCTCTCCCAGTCCGTGGACTCTGCCACCCTCATGTCCCCTGGCACACATGAGCACAGGGCCACAGGGATGGCAGATTACTATCCAGCCAAAGGTATGGGGCTCATAGGCCACTACCACCCAGGAATGGATAGGCGGGTATACGGGTATTGGCACTTAAGTACAGGGCAATTTAGTTGGGAACCCCAGGAGAGTAGGCCCACTAAGGGCATCCTGAAAACCTCTGCTCAGTTAGGTCAGTGGGGGGGGGGTACCCATCAAATCCTGGCAGCAAGGAGGAATCTGAAGACTCCTCTGAACGTCACAGGACACAGGAGACCAGGTCCCCACATTCTGCCAGCCATTCCCAGGCTCGCATAATCCGGGAGAGCCTGGAAGATCAGACAGGCACCTCTGGGAGCAGTGCTTCTGAGTCGCAGGATGAATGGACCAGTGTTACCCGAACCAAAAAGGCCAATAAGGCAAAAAGGGCCTTGCTTAAGGACCCCTTAAAACAGATTAAGGCAATAAGGAGTGTCATCACGCCTTACCACAAGAATGCCAAGTATTCTGTTTGGGAACACTTGGAGCTTTATGAGCAAATGATGGAGACTTTCCATTTGAAGGACAGCAGTAGCTGCATTCAGTATGTCAAATGGACATTCTCCCCAGAATACTCCAGTTTCTTTGCGGGGCTGGAGGACCAAAATCATTCAAGATGGTCCACCTACAGGGCGGCCATCTTGAAACATTTTTCTGTTCACAGAAATCCCCAAGAGGCTCGCAAGACAGCCTACAATTTGCAATGTGGGGAGGATCAGGCCCCACAAGAATTTGTGCAGGAGTTAAAGCGTGCTTCTGCGCAGACTACAAAAAGGGTACGCACGGACAGTAAAGAATTTGTTAATACCTTTTTCCATGCCTTACCCAAATACATAATGACCCAGCTCATGAGAGACTTTCACGAGAAAAGATCTTTAGACTGGGTCATTGAGCAAGCCACCCGCATTTATGAGGTGCAGAAACCGGTGGAAAATAAGAATCAGCCCAAAAACCCCAAAACCAACAGCACCCCTGTTGCTGCAAAGGTGGCAGAGGTAAAGGTTGCCCCCATTTTAGATTTGGAGATGGGGGGGCCTAAAAACCTGCCTGCACTGAATAATGCACAGCCCAGAAGACCCTCAGGCCAGTCACAGACAGGGAATCAAGGAGGTAATCCCACAAATTCGGTCCCTCGCTCCCCTGACTATGTAAGTCCCCGCTACAAGGGAAACAGACCCATCCTGGGTTACGTGTGGACTCCTCCAGCCCAAGGAGGGGATCACGCCAAGCACCTGACCCAAGGAACTTCCCTCCTAACTTCACACAGGAGGACAGAAATTCCCCCAAATCCTGGGCAGAACTTGTTCCCCAGGTATCCACCCAACTTCCAGCCCCGAAATCATCCATCCTTCTTTCCCCACTTCCCTGAGCCCAGACCACCTAATCCGGAAGAGGGGAGGCCAAGGCTGGAGGGGTACCCAAATCTTCCCAACCCGGGGTACTACCAGAGAAGGGATAGCTACCCTTCCCGGGATCAGCTCAGGGGAGAAAACAGAACCCCGTATCAGCGTGAGCGGGTTTCCCAACTTGAGCGCAAGGTCCAAAATATAGCACAGGAGCTGGGTTGCGTGCTAAGGGCTCAGCAGAACCCTCAGATGGGCATGCCGGCACAGAATGCACCAAACTTGGGGCCTGGTGCTCCAGAACATTGACGGGGGCAGCACCCCGATAACCCACCGGTTCCCAGGGAGGAGGCACAAGGGGAAGGGGGGTGTAAAGCCTTGGAGGAAGCTTCCTTCCCCACTTGTAAGCAACCCCTGCAAACCCAGGAACCGGAAACAAAATCTCCTACCCCTGAAAGTCTGCCACCCAAGGAGCAGAGGGGAGGTAGGAGAAACAAAGGACCCAAACAGACCCATTTTGTGGAGGAGGTACAGGTCTTCCAATTTTAGGCAGAGGGATCCTCAGAGGATCCTGGGAAAAGGATCTTCTCCTTCAGAGATGGGGGAACTCCTCCCAAAAAGGGGGGGGGAGGGCGGCCCAGAACCGGAACCGGGGGAACCCAAAACCGCATCCATAGACGGGGTAGATGTGGGGATTGAGCTGTCGCCACCCATCATTCTATCCCAGAACCAACAATCCCGAAAACCCCTGGTTCAAACCCATCCTGGTGACTGCCTCCAAAAAGGGGGGGGCGGCCCAGAACCGGAACCAGGGGAACCTAAAACCGAATCAATAGACTGGGTAGATGTGGGGATCGAGCTGTCGCCGCCCATCATCCTATCCCAGAACCAACATTACCAAAAACCCCTGGTCCAAACCCATCCTGGTGACTGCCTCCAAAAAGGGGGGGGTGGCCCAAAACCGGAACCAGGGGAACCCAAAACCATATCCAGTTGCCAACTTTTTCTTGCAGATACCCATGACTCTCCACAGAATTCTGCCCAAATCTCTTCTCTCTCAATGTCCAAAACCAGAAAATTAGCCCACCAGTTGTCCAAAAATGTGCATTATCTGGGCCCCCTTGAGGAGAAGGAGGGAAGATACTATGCCCTGGTACAAGTAGAGGGGCAGGGTACAATTTTGGCACTGGTGGACACTGGATCCCAAGCTACCCTGCTGTCCAAAAGGGCCTTTGATGAACTAAATCCAGGAAGGGGGGAGAATTACCGAATTCCTCTCACCTCTCTTCCTGGACAACTTCATAACTTTGACGGGAAGGAAATTCCCGTCGAGGCCACTGCAGATTTGGACATCAAAATTGGGCGACACAAGGTGAAACACCCGGTCATAGTAGTGACTCCAGAGGGCACCCCTTGTTTACTAGGGAATGACCTCCTGCGAAGGTTGTCACCCCTAATAGATTGCGTAAACAAGGTCCTCTGGACCCAGACTAGCCGACCAATAAAATTAAAACAGAGTGTCAACCATGTTAGTTTAAACGGCACCTGCCACATGGTTGAACAAAAATCTAACCAAGTAGAATTCCACTTCCAGAACAACCAAATTCCAGATGTGCCAGTAATAGCAGTAGGACAACGGACTGGTGATGGGGGGTCCTCTCTTTTCTGAAAATCAACCTTCCCACCAGTTCAAGGTGGTATACCACACTGGAAGGAAATACTCTGAAATTCTTTACTAATCCACAATCAGAAACTCCCACTCCTATGGTCTCGAAAGATGTGAAATCAGCTCAGAGCCTGGCTGATGTTCAGCAAATTGGAGAGCAGTTGTGCATCCCTGTTCAGTTAAATGATGGGAAGGACTCTGTTCTCGCCCGAGTGTGTGTGAACAACGGTAAGAGCTTCATCAGCGAAGCCATGTTCCGCCAACTCCCAAAAGATCCAGCCATTCCCACATTCAAACTGATAGACAAATGGGAAATGGACCTGGAAGCACCTAATTCCAAACATCTCCTGCCAAGCAGGTGTATGCTCAAAATCTCCATTGGCAACAAGAGCATAGTCCATAATTGTTGGGTCGTGCGAGACGCCACTGCTGCCTTTTACTTAGGCAGTGACATTCTAAATCGCTTTGCCATTAGTTTGGACCTAATAAACTTCAAAGCTTGGTCCCGATTAGCGGATAATCCCATGGGCTTTTATGATCCGGAAAATGCATTTAGGTCAGCAAAATTGCTACCTTATGCAGTTGAAATTCAGATTAAAGAGGAAGTCACCATCTCAGAAAGGACCCGACAATTCTCCCTGGAAGTGAAAGTTAAAAGAGGACAAAAATTGAAAAACCCTGATGCTTATATTCATCTAAATGCTTCTCTCCAACAGCAAGGGTTGGGGGTAAACCCAACACCATTGGTCAATATAGAGCATGACACCATTCCAATAGATTTAGATAACAGCGACTTCAAGAGTATTTCTCTAGCCGCATGCACCATTATTGGAATGGCAGTTGATGACCGACATTTCTCCATTGATTTAGGAAATTAACTGTTAGGACCAATCCCCAGGGACTGTTTTGACAGTGACAGTGATGACAATACAACACCAGACAGGATCTTTACCCGGCGTGGGGGGAACTTCCTGGTGTACACTTCCTGTCCTTATGGTAAGGAAGATGTGACTTGTGACTTCAGGAGGGATGAGGTGATTTTCCAGGTCCATGAGGGCTGCCTTTCCCACCTGAAGCCTCCAGTCCAAATCAGCACTCTCACCAGGGACTTCTCCACCCAGCTGGAGGAGGCTGCTGAGATAGCAAAACCAGAAGTCTTTCCAGGCTTCAGGCAGATGGTGGAAGAGAGTGTCAACCTAGCTGATGCCTGTGTGACTCTGGAACAGAAGCAAAAGTTGAAACAAGTTTTCTTGGATTTCCAAGATCTCTTTGCGGTAGACTCATATGACTGTGGTCGCACCGACATCCACACAACAACAATTCCCACGGACCCTGGCATGACTCCAGTGTTTGTGAAGCAATATTGCTTGCCTCTCGCATCCATGGAGTCCCTTACTGAAATAATTAATATTAAGAACCTTGAGTCCCGGGGAATAATCCGTCCAGTTCACAGCACCTTCAATAATCCGGTGCTGGGAATATTGAAGCCAAACGGCCAGTGGAGACTCTGCGCCGACCTTAGGGAGCTCAACAAACGGGTCCATACTTCCCGATGGCCTCTGCCCTGCATTGACCAAGGGCTGGCCCAGATTCAGGGGTCACAGGTATTCACTACCATAGACCTGACCAATGGATACTGGACCGTGCCTGTCAGTAGGGAGGACCAATACAACTGGCTTTTACCTTTGAGGGCCAGCGGTACACATGGACCCGGACTCCCTACGGATACCTCAACTCCGGCAATGAGTTCAACATTTTCCTACACAAGGCCATGCCCAACCTGTGTTCGAGGGGTAACCTGGCTTATGTAGATGATGTCCTCATCAAAAGTTCAACTGTGGAGGAACATATAGCAGAGATCCGTTATGTTCTGACCCAGTTGAGGGCCGCCGGAGCAAAACTTTCCTTTCAGAAAGCACAGTGGTGTAGAACCTGTGTTAATTTCTTGGGGCATAAGATTACTCCTCAGGGTCTTTGTCCCCAGGAAAAGAAAGTGGAAGCACTTCAGAAACTGAAAGACCCCACAACCCTGCAGGAACTAAGGAACCTCCTTGGACTGACTAATTACAGCAGAAAGTTCATTCAGGGCTACGCAGAGATCAGCAGACCCCTGATTCATCTCTTGAAGGGGGGGGTCAAGTGGGAATGGGATCCAGAACAATCCGAGGCAGTAAGACAGCTCAAAAGAAGCCTCTCACAAGCGCCCTGCCTATCTTACCCTGTCAGAAACAAGGAGTTTTTCCTGGAGACAGGGTTCTCTAATACAGCAGTGTTATACCAAAAGCATGACAAGGTCAATAAAGTAATCTCCTATGCGAGCAAAACTTTATCCTCTGTGGAGGAAAAATTCAACGATTGTGAGAAGGCACTCCTGGCAACGGTGTGGGCATTGAAGAATTACCGCCTGTTTATCCAGGGGGAACACATCATAGTGGAGACGCCACACCAGCCTCTGCAATATCTCCAAAGTGACAGAATCCGGGCTGGAAATGTGAGTAATTCCTGAATTACTTCCTGGATTCTGTCAATGCAAGGCTTTCCTGTGGAGGTCAGATGTGGCCAAAACAAGAAGAGTCCCCTCGCGCAAGGTCTGGCTGACTTGCATGATTGTGCCAGAGAAAACTGTCTCGAGGACGAAAGTCTAAAAATCAAGGACAACATGGAGGCATACCTTAATTCCCCACACAAAGTCCTTGAAGAAGATAAGTGTGAGGAAATGCCCACTTTCTATGTGGATGGATGTTCTTACCATGTTGACAACAATGGGGAAAAAGAACTTGTGGCCGGAGTAGGGAATGCATGGGTGAATAAGTCCCCAGAACTCTCAGCTGGATACAAAATTGGTCCCCGAAGAAATCAGGTGGCAGAATTGATGGCTGTATATCAAGCCATCCTCACTGCTGTCCAACATCAACTCCACAAACTGGTCATAATCACACATTCAGATTATGTACAGAACGGGTTCGTGGAGCACCTGGTTAATTGGAAAACCAGAGGCATGTTATGTGCTAATAACAAACCCTTGAAACATGGGAAGTTAATTCAAAACATTGATGATCTGGTCACCTCGAACGGGATGACCATCTACTGGAAAAAGACCAAAGGCCATTCCAAAGTACAGGGACCAGACAACACTGGGAATGACTTAGCTGATCAGCTGGCCAAAACCGGGGCCATACAAGGGAATCTAATAGAGATTGAGTCCCTGTTGGGGGAAATCCAGGTCACTGCTATCACTAGGTCCCAGACAAATGCTCACCATGATCTTTCAACTGCACAATGGAGTAAGGATACCCCAGATGCTGATTTGATCACGGCTCAGAAAGGGGATCCAATAATTGGTAAGTTTTACCAACACATAGAGGACCCTGAGAACTTTCCGCTGACGGATAGCGATTACATTGGGAAATAGGACCTTTTAGTGAAATGTCCAAAAATGTTCAGAATCCAAGACGGTTTGTTGGTAAGGAAATCCCAAGCTGGTCATAATCAGTGGGTGGTCCCTACCTCATTCCGAAGCCTGATGTTAAGTCACACCCATGATGCAGCCACCGCTGGTCATAGGGGGTTTCATAGAACACTTGAGATCTTAAGAGAGGTTACTTACTGGCCACACATGGGGCAGGACCTTGACCAATACGTGAAGGGGTGTCTTGTGTGTGCACAATTTCAACCAACATCCCTCACACAACAGGCGCCTCTCCAAAAGAGGGGGATGACACTTCCATGGTCAGATTTGCAAATCGACTTCATAGGCCCCGTGATCCTCTCCTCTAGGGGGAATAAGTACATGTTGACGGTGACATGCTTATTTACCAAATGGGTGGAATGTCTCCCGGCCCCAAACTGCAAGGCAGAAACAGCAGCTGCCCTGATGATCAACCACATCTTTTCGCATTTTGGTCTACCCAAAGGATTGAGTCAGACAGAGGTAGCCACTTCACCAGCGAAGTAATGACTAAGATGTGGGAGATACTGGGGGTAAAAGGAAGCTACACATTGCTTACCGGCCAGCCTCTTCTGGTGCAGTGGAGAGATACAACAGAACCATTGTGAGCATATTAAAAAATGTGTGGCAGATTCTGGGCCAAGTTGGGATATCCGATTACCTCTGGTCCTAATGGCCATCAGATCTACCCCTTCATCTGCAACTAAAATGTCACCGTTTGAGCTAATGACTGGACGCAAGATGGTGCTTCCCCAGCATTTGCTCTACAGGACCCAAGAGCAGACATTGATAGATGCCTCCACAACTCACAAATACGTTGAGAATTTAAGGATATACCTCCAACATGCTTTTGCCTATGCTCAGCGGAATCTAGAAAGATCAGCCGAGAGTATGAAAACTCACTATGATTTGAAAACCACCAGGAAAGAATACAATGTAGAGGACCGGATTTATCTATACAATTTCCAAAGAAACCAGGCCAAACAGCGAAAATGTTTGCCTACATGGAAGGGACCTTTTGAAATTATAGACAAGATCTCCCCAGTTGCCTACAAGATCCGCATCCCCAAAGGTAGTTTGGCAGAAGGGGAAGACAAGTGGGTCCATATAAATCAGTTAAAGTGTTGCCATCCCAGGCACACTCTGCAGCAACTGGAGGAGCCCTCTGCAATACCAGAGGGGGCCGCTCCAGAGTAATTCAGTTCCCACCCTAAAATATCCCACATAAAGTCTCTAAAATATTATAATTCTTGAATGAAAATGTCTCCTGATTATATCTTGTTTTTTTAAAAATAAGAATGTAAATGTCTATTGATTTATAAAATGTATATGCCATCCCACTATATCAATAGTGGGGGAGAAATGTCAACGAATAGGTATTGCCGCTTTGCTTTGTCATCCTAGGAGAAAGAAAACCTGGAGACTGACCATGGAAGACGACCTGGGGACCGGGAGAGAAGATCCGAGGGGCCCGGGGCACCGCCCAATACTCCCATCAGGACCGGCGAGGAGAACCGATCGATCCACCTTGATGGAGGAAAAGATGATGAACTGTGCCATCTGCGGAATCGGAAGAAGATGATGCGGACATACCAGCGCGTGGATCAAAACATACTTTGCACCCGACTCCCCCTCGACTCAAAATCAAAGTGCAGTCGGGCGGGGGGCTTGTTGGGTGCTTTGACCCACGTTCAAGTTATTATGCTGCCACATTTGGTGCTATGGGCTTAGAAAATCCAAGATCGCCGAAAAGCCCACATTTGCGCCAGAATCCAGGAAAACCGTGCAGTTTTGCGCACACCAAAATGGTTGCCTGACCTACCACCCACCAGTGTGAGTCTGATGGGCCAGAAGCGCCATGAGTGAAACGTGGTGCCAAAGGAAAAACAGCAGTGCCTGTTAGCTCAAAAGCGCTTTGAAATCACATTTGTTTCTCTGAAATGCAAGCTAAAAATGCCTATTTTAAACATTGCAAGATATTCAAAAATCTCACTGAACACCAGCAGACATTTGGCAGAATGTAGTCTTGTGTGAATACAAAATCTGGAAAGATGAAGAGCCCAAAACATTGTTTATAACCAAACTGTCTGAGCTGTGGATTTCAGCAGCTGAAGCGAAATTGGACTTAAAGCCACTAAAATCGAAATGTTTAAAATAAATGAGTGACCTACTTTGAGTGTCACATAGGTTGCAACTGTTTAAATGTCATAGTTTTGAACTTAGAATCAGCGTTCTAGCTGCATGTGTAGAAATTGTAAGTTTGATTTGAATGAAGAAAAACTGGGAACAAAAGTGACATTTGGCTGAAGCCTGGCTTGAAGAGATTGAATTCTGCCCGGCAACTACCCCCGACAGGAGTTGAAACTTGCTCAGCCACTGCATTTTCAGGCCTGGCTGCCTTCTGCTGTTCCCACCAAAAGGAGATTACACCTCTCTGATTGAATCAGGGGAGGAGCACCTGGGAGCAGAGAAACAGAACAATGAGCCTTCCTTGGCTCAGGCAAATGTTAAATTGGGGGGGTCGTAAATGGCTTCCTCTTGGGAGAAACTGGGAGGAGCAGTGCCTCTGTGAGCAACTTGAGTTGGAGGAAGTGGACAAACCAGAAATTCCACCATGTGCTTTGGGAAACCACGCCCCTCTGGGCCAGAGCATATATTTTTTTAAAAAGGTGGATAATTCATAGTACGTTCTTGTCAAAATTATATAATTAATATCATTATTCTCGTGATTTTTCTGTGCACATTTTAAGAGGTGTTAGGACTTTGTGGTATGTTCTGGGGTGTAGTAGCGGAAAATAAGGTATTACTCCGAATGTCTGTATGTTAAAAATCTGACACTTTATCATCTGATACCCATATTCCTTGTGAATGTTTGTGTAAATTCTGGAAAAGTTTAGAGGTTGTGTTCTTGATGAAAAGGGCAGAATTCTGTCATAAGTGGACACAACATCTTACAAAGACAGGGATCGGATGGTTTGGTGCTACAGAAAATATGTTAACTGGACATACAATATTTGAAAAATGGTACATAGATAAATATGTATTTGGATCAAAAATAGATTTGGGTGCAAATTGACAAGGGGAGTGTTCTTTCTGTATGCCATAAAATTAATGCCTGATGACACTCCATTCCTTCCCCCAATCAAGTGAGAGAGGAGAGCTTGGCCAATGATAAGTTGTGAGGGGCAGGCTTAGTTATGCCCACGCACAGACCCATTTTCAAAACAGATAAAAAGAGACTGCTTTGGACAGGCAAGAGATTCACTTTCCACTTTCTTGTGAAGCATTTTGCCGGACCAGACAATATCCAGAAGGACCATCTCCAGAACTTAGAATCCAGACTTCAGAACTTTTTCAGCAGTGCCAAGAACATTTGCCAGAACCAGAGACCAGACCACTGTGAAGTGCAGAGCAGAGCTGACCCAGAGAGCTGTGACTTCAGAACCACCCGCCAGTAGTCCAGTCCAAACCTGATCAGACCTTGACGGCCTATTTCAAATTTATAGTGTGAGTACTCAGCCAGAACTGTGCAAACCAATCTCTTATTTTATTTTATCTAATTCATACCATTTCCACCTATCTAGAGCTGCATCATAGAATTGTGTGTCCATCCTGTTGATCCAAAACCTTCCACAGCGCATCTGTCATTCTGAAACTTTAATTTCATTTCTGAAAATCTATCTTCACAAAATTGTCTGTATCTTTGGAACCGTGTGGGCTAGGGACGAGATTTAACTTTCGTTTGAAAGCTAAGATTCTAAGCTTACCAACAAGCCTAAAATTTTCTATTCCTTATAGTTATTCCGTAATTGCGCTCGATGTATTTGGAAAAAATTGCCGCAAATTGAAAAATTAGCTCCTGTCCAAATAGCCGCTTTTGCTTGAACTGCTAAAATCCGTTTTCAACCTGCTAATCCCTCATTGAGCATCGCAAGTGTGACTTGAACTAATCTTAAATAGCTATCACCTACCCTGAACCTCCTATGGGGAATTAAAAGCATTTTAGCATATTTTACTTCATTGCCACCACATTTAAAAGGATTTGCTTGCTTTAAAATCATACCTGTTTTCCTCTAAGCTCGCTGGGGGGAACTGAAATTTGTATTGCATTTTGTTTGTATTCCTGAAAATTGTGTGCTGGCCTTCCATCTCCTTATATCGCATAGGGGGGGAGTGAATTGCCACCAGGGGAAAAGGGAACATATTGGGCCTCATTATGAGTCAGGCGTTAAGGGGTTAACGGCGCCGTAAACGGCGCCGACCCTTAACGCCTGATTACAAGGTCCCTTAGCGCCATGGTGATTTTAACGCCTGCTTTTTGCAGGCGTTAAAATCCATGGCGCTAAGGGACCATGGTGCTAATTATGCCACCGTAATTTACGGTGGCGTAATTAGCGCCTTCCCCACTCCCATTATGCCCTAAGGGGCAAAAATGGGAATGGGGAAGGGTAAAATGGGAAATGGGGATTTACCGCCCCACTCACCTTGGAATGGGGCGGTAAATCCGCCATCCACCATGGTGTAAACATAGTTTACACCATGGTGGTAAGGGTACGACCCAGGCGGTAACTTACCGCCTGGGTCGTAATGAGGCCCCTTATCTCTTGTGAAACCCTATCAGTTTATTTCTGTACGGCATTCTTTCCATCATTGTTTTTCCTTGAAACCATAAAAGCATTCTCAGTTACCTTTTCCTTCCTATACCAACTCCTAAGTAATTCAATAAGCGTACAATTGTAATATTATCCATTGTTGATCACTGTCATATTCTTAAGTGTGATATAAAATATTAATTTATTATAAAAGTGTGACATATATATATTGTTTAATTTTTCCAATAAATCTTTTAAATTGCAAAACAAACCTACTTCTTGGCTCAGTGAGGTCAAGGGGATTCAAAGAGAGGGGCGTTATATAAGGGTTTATCATCCAGAGTATAGCTTGTCATACAAATATATAAATAAGGGCTTCCCTTGGGCGTCCCAGACGAGGCACTGACTTAGTGGGATTGCTGAATTGAAGTCACCTAACAATGTACAACTAATGTGGTGTTCATAAAGGTGTCTTGCATCATATAGTTTTGTATAGGCAGGGTGTCACAGGGGTTAGCACATTACAAGTTTTCTTTGAAAAAAACTATAATAATTTTCTATTTTTTCTACTATTGGTGATGTACCTAATTTTAGGAATATTTTGTAAAGCTTTTTAGAATATGCAAAATTTTTACACTTTGTTTTATCCAAATGTATGAAATTGGAGTATGAGTGATAGTGTTATGATTTATATGAAATAAAATTGTGAATATTTATTTGTGTCATGGTTATTGTGGATTGACTTTGTACTTTTTTGGTCAACGTACTAAGTTGTTGAGACCTGGGAAAAAAACAACAAGGAGAAAAAAGTGGACGTTTTTGATCTTTCGTTTAGTGATTGTCCATAATTTGTTCAAAGGAGCATGATCTAAAAACGTCAATAAATAGCTCTGTGTCTCTTTTTGGTTTTGTGTAGCATGTTCTACTACAACCAGGATAAACCTGTTTCCTAATGACGTGGGAGGGTCAAGAGGACCAACAATGTCAATGCCCACCCTCTCAAAAGGAACTCCCACCACTGGGAGAGGCACCAAGGGTGCTACATTCTTGGGTCCACTCTTGCCAGAGGTTTGGCAAGTGTGACTACTCCTACAGAATTTGTCAACTTCTGAACCCATCTTAGGCCAGTAGAAGTATAAAGAGAGCCTATCCTTGGTCTTTTTGAAACTCAAACGAATAGCCAAAGGTATCTCATGAGCCAACTGTAGGAACTGGAGTCTGTTTTCTAGGAGCACTACAAGTCTTTTGCAGTCCCCAGGGATAGATTCCGTCGGTTCACTGTAGAAGAGGCTATCTTCCCAATGCAACCTATGCTTCCCAGGCTCTTGCCCACCGAGCTGAGAAGCTGCCTGTAGGCGAAGACCTTCAAGAGTAGGACACTCTTTTTCCTCTGCTGAAGTCTGCCCTGTTGGGTCCACCTTCTGCCATTAAAGACTGCAGTTCAGTGTGGTCAACAGGATCCAGATCTACAACTAGAGTAATGCCTTCTTCCAGATCTGACTCTTAAGAAGCTGGCTCAACCACACAGGATTGTACCTCACACTTAGCCACAGCAGGTGGACGAGTCACAAGTGTGACTTTGGACAATCTTGGGGATGTCCTTGTTGGTAGCACAGGGTTGCTATCTGCATCTTCTTGGAAGTCTTGGGTTTTCTCTTTGCCTCTTTCTTTTCCTGAAATAGCAGTGAGCAATTCTTGTGGAATGGGGGTGAGAGTTTCCACTATCAATTCCTCTGAAGAGCCTCTCAATGTCCTCTCCCTTGCAGGCCTAGTGAGCTCCTGTCTCCTTTTACTGGGAGGCCTGGGGGAACTGGACACAACTCCAAGAGTTTTCAGGTCATTACCCAACAGGACTCTCCCAGGCACTTCACTCTACACACTAACATGTATCTTGACAGTCATGTCATTGCACTGGATGAGAGCTGGTAACTCGGGAAGCATTTGCACAGGGCCTCCAGCTAACTTGGTTAGGTGTTTGGGTGCCTTAGCAACATCCTCCACCTTGAAAAATGATTCATCAAACACAGTTATGCTGGCTCCAGTGTCTCTGATGGCAGGGGTCTCCTGGCCATTCACAAGAACACTATCTTTATAATACTCTTTAGTATTATCTGGGATGGAATTATAGACATTTAAATTCTGTTGTTCCCACAAACTCAGGGACACTAAAGAAACACTATCTGAGACGCTCATGGGTTCATCAGCCAGTAGCTGAAAGTTTCCACTTGCCATAGGTACTTCTTCCTCTGGGGAGAAGACTAAGGAGTCAGTGTAGACCCCTGAAGGTTTACCCTTACGTCTGGTGAAGTGGGAGAATGGGAGAAAAGACTCCCCCCAATCTCCTCGCGTCCCTGGCCTAGAGGATCGCGACCCAGACACCCGCCACAAGATGAATTTGCCTATCTACCAGATGACCAAATACCTTGGTACAGGAACATACGGATGTGCCCGCCAGCCTGCCCTGCTCAAGCCGACACCTGTGGCATGGATGAACTCGACTAAGCCCTTCAACAATAAGGAAATACATCGTTAGAGATGCCATGACGGCCTAGCCAACTGTCAAGACCACCCATGCAACCATGCACACTGGACACCCCCACACCAATCCACAAGAAGAACATACTCAGTGCTATGATGTAGGTGACGGACACACCCACTGACGCGCATCTTTATTATTTCTCACATAGGTTCTCCGAAATGCAGAAACGCAAGACGCACAAAGCACTCGTTTACATGCTTGCTGACGCTTCTCCCGACCCTTGCATTGTGATGAAAATACAACGAAGACATGATACTGCCTGTGAAGCAATGTGATACCGCAACTTAAGTGCCGTGCATTAAACATCCCCACCTATGCACCAGGCCCTAGTAGGCCGCAAGCAAGAGCCTCCATGAACACTGGGTGAGCAAGAGTACAATTGCTGACCCTGCAGAATGAGCCCAGCGAGAACTGATAGCCAAGGGAGCGATGTTGCAACTCGTATGTTACCAGCCGACGCCAAGGTCACACCTGTAAGCAAAGCCAGACACGCAGAGGCAAATACAACTTTAAATGTGCAGAATTCTGCCTCAGCCACGGTCTCTCCTCACGTGACCAAGCCAAACCTGACAGGGTGCCAGACCCACGAGGGAAAAGTCGCCTGGGTCCCACGTCTGAGACACAGGCTGCAACAATGAAATAACCCAATGGACACCTACAGCGATGGGAATGGTCTGCTCTCAGGCATATGAGCAAATCCACGCATTGTCTGCACGAACACATAGTAACATATTGTTGCAAATGACAGGTACACCGCAAGCTGGGAACAACGATGGTCACAGGCTGGGGGGCTCGCGAGTGGACCAATCAGAACATGGGGCACTCATCACTGACGCCACTAACATTAGCCAATCATTAGGGGTCTTCGTGTAACAATTTTCAAGTATCCAATAGAAGGGACAACCCAAGTATACCACCTGACTGACCCTTAACCACTAACAGCGTTCTCTATACGTATGCTATACTAACCCTACCACTCGAAGAACCAATCCAGAGTGGCGATAGGTTTTTTGCTAACTTTCCCAGGTGACGCAAGTAGCGCGTCATACTGAGGCAAAAGGGGCCTGCGAGCCCCACGAATTTCGAGAGTCTGGACGGACGCGTACGATCCTAGACCCATCCCTGCTGTTATTCAATAAACAGCAGAACCACCTTGCTTCTTGTGTGTGTCTCATACTCATTTTTGGGATACACGGGAGGAGTTGGGACCTCCCAGCCCGGAGGTCCGCGGAAGGCCCAGCCGACCCCGGGAGAAACTCCCCGACAAGTTGGAGGCACTGCTGAGATCTGGTTAAGATCTACCTTTTATTTTATTTTTCCGAGTACTCTCGTTGCGAGGAGGCCCGGCGGTGCGGCCCCCTCTGCCCCCTTTTTTGAGGACTACAGGACCATCGCGGAACTGCAAGAAGACCGGACAGCGCAATCCGGATATTGGCCCTCGGGAGCCAGTTGAGAAGTATCCCGCCCGCGGTTGGCGAGTGTCCAGACGTGGTCCAGACGAGGGGAGGTGGCGAGCCGCTTGGAGGGGTGCACGCGATCGAGCGGCCCGCATCAAGAGAACTTGGTGAGTATGCAACACCCAACAAGCAATGTGAAATTGTGAGGGAGGGGGGAGGAATGGAATAAGGGAGGTGGGAGGTGTTACCAAGGTGCGCGGTGAAGATTTGATAAATTAGTGTTGACGGTGAAGCGAATGGTAGCTGGACAAGTGCAAGAGCAGTCCGCTACGCTACGAAGAATAGTGGGCGGAGCACGAAAATATCACGTGCGGCCGCTCGTAGACACTGATTGGCCTAGGGCGCGACCATCTGTAAGGGTGTGTGTGTGTGTGTGTGTGTGCGGTTTCCTACGAATTGGCAATTATTGATCAATGAGTAGATGAGGATCCCTATTGATCGAGCAAAGAAACTCGATAGATAGATGACGTTTTCCTGTAGGCGGTAGCTAACTGGTTGCCTAATACGGAAGATAATTGGCTGGTCAAGCCCTCCTGTTGAGGGGCGTATCACACGCGAGGCGACGCAGCGTGCGCAGTCTGATTATATTATTGGTTACCTTGTTCCAGGCGTGACAAGAAGACAGCTGTGGGGTTAACGGGGATAACTAGCAAAACTTATTTCGAACTTTCTGAAATGTGAAAAGAGCTTACCGGTAGTTTTGGAAGAGGTTGGTGACGTCACCTGTAGGGCTTTCATAGGATACCTCTAGCACACAGCATTGTTGAAGAAGTGGTGGGGAATCGAATAGTGGTAAGGGAGTGGGCACGGAGGTCAACGGCAACGATTATATCGGGGCAAGGTGGAGAGGGGGACGTGACCGCGCACAGAGAACGCCGGCCACGACGAGTGAGGAAAGAGGAGGGGGGGTGAAGAAAAGTGGGACGGCTGTATAAGCACGTCACACAGGGCACGCAGCCGCAGGGGGCTACGTGCGCCTTGGCCGTAGGGGGCCGTAACGGTGTTAGGTGAGAGAAACAAAGACAGAAAAGAATACATAATTGCAAATGTTATATTTGATTACTTTCTTTTAGCGGACGATCGCAAATCCCCAAAACTACGGGGCCAGGTAAAACATCTGAAATTGTATAGAGTTCATTATTAGCCAGGTAACCACTACTATATCAAGGGAGGCTAACAACACAGTGCTACCATGTCATACGGGATAGGATCGGGAGGGTGGGGGAACACCCTCACTACCCCGCTACAGCATATATGTAAAACGCTGTCACCCCATAGGGAGAAACTGATTAAATACAGCATAGAATGGACCCAGGGGACGGACAACAAAATGACGACACCCTGGCCGCCTAACAGCAGTTTCGACCCATATGTCCAGCACTCACTATTGACCCATCTACATAACACATACAAGGGGAAGAAGTTGACGCACCATGTGGAGGTGTTTAACTTATGGAGGATGTTCCAAGGATCCCGACCAGGACCGACCGGAATGTTCACTGTGGGGGAAACAAAGGAGGAGAAGAAGGTTAAGGAGGAAGAAGAGAATGGGGAAAAAGAGAGTGAAAGCACACAGTCCACAGAGAAAGGACAAGAGGGAGGAGAAAAGCCTAGCAACATAAATGAAACAGAAATAAAAAAGGAACAGGGCGATGACATGCCCTTAGCGAAAGTAGTGAAAAAGGAGGAAGGGGGGTTATATCCCATAGCGGAACTACGAGAAGTAGTGAGACAACAATTAAGGGCGGCTGAGGGGTATTCGAACCCAGCATACAGCCCACCACCATATACAGCTACAGGTGGCTACACGGGGGGGAGGCGACAAGTATGGTAGGGTTAACTTATACAAAGATGCCAGCAGGGGAAGGGAAGACTAGCGAAGAACAAATTGGAGCCATAGGACACGACGAGTGGGTGGCTACGCATGTGTTATTAAAATTGCGAGGTTCATTAACAGGAGAAGAGAAGGAGGTAAGAAAAATGAACGAGGACAATGAGAGTAAGAGCGAGATAAAAGGGGAAGGGGGAAAAGGAAGGAAGGGGAGCTGTTACGAGAAGAGAAGGAGATTTTGGAGGAACGATTAGCGGAGTTAAGGAATGAGCGAAACGCCCTGATAAAACAGCTTGAGAGGGAGGAAAGAGAGAGAAGAAGAGAAAGGATAGAAAGTAAGAATGAGTTGGAAAAAATGAGGGAACGAACTGAAGAACGAAAGAGGGAAGCTGAAAGGGTGAAGGCAGCAGCAGAAAGGGTATCTCGAGCAGCACAGCGCGACAAGAAAAGGGAGGAAGAAGAGAAAGAAAAGGAAATGGAAATATGGAAAAGAAAAATACTATCAGAAACCACAAAGAAATACAAAGAAGGGAGGGTGATAGAAAGCATATTAGAACGGGAAAGAGAGAGATGGGAAAGGAGGAGAGAGGAAGAAAGGATATTGGAAAAGATGAGTAGTGAAGTAATGGAGGAATTAAAAAAGAAAAGAGAGGAAATAGGTGGAGAAATAGTAGAGAAAAATGAAGGGGAAAGAGGAGATAGGAGGGGGGAGAGTGCAATAAGGAAATATGTACGCAGGGACACAGAAGTAGCAACAACATCAGTGCAAAGGGGAGAAATTGGTGAAGAAGAAATGGGAGGAACGGATTTAATAGATTTAAAAACAGTGACGATTAGGGGGAAAAAGACAGATTGGGGGTTGCCGCTCCTGGATGATTTTTGCTGCGAGGAAGAAGAAGGAATGGGGAGAGAAGGAAGAAACCGGGAAAGGGAAAGCTTAGATAAATTGAACATCACCCGGACCAACAGGGAATCACCATGGGCCTGCAGAAGGAAGGAAGAACTGGTGGGAAGTGAGGAAGAAGAGCAAGGAATGGTGGGAAGGCACACACGTGCAGCTACACCCTCATCATCCCATCCAACATGTCCACCTACACCCGCACTCGCCCCTCACGAACACACACCCTACGCTGGCAGGCTTAGAGATCTCCCTGGACACAGGCAGGAAGAACGAACACACACGCCCACATCAAATAAAAGAAATGATAAACGGAGGGGAAGAGATGGAGGGGAAACAGCTATGAGCGGGGGAAATATGGACATAACAGACGATGTAGACGACACGGAAGAAGAGGAGGGGTATACGGACTCAACACCGCGACACCCGGGGGTACAGATAGGACACAACCTAATGCCACTTTTGGAGAGAGGAGGGGTTAGACCACAATACGTCCCTTGGAAGCATGCAGACAAGGAAAATATAAAGTGTAGGCTCCCATCACTAAGTGGAGGAGCGGGGAAATGGATATATGAGATGGAAAAACACATTGCAGGACAGAAACTGGCAGTAGGAGACATGAAGGGCCTACTTATATCAATATTAGGGGATGCAGCAGATGACATCTGGAAGAGAGCGGGCTTCCCCGGGGTCACAATAACAAACACATCACACGACGGGGCGCCATTTGCAAACTGCAGACATGCATTGTGGCAAGCACTAAGGGTACAATACCCAGATACCTCAGACATAGGAGCAATTACATTGCGCAAGATGCGTGAGAACGAAGATCTTGTTGATTATATCCAGGAAATTCAAGAGAAGTGGCGTATGGAAACTAGAGAGCAGTGGGACAAGACACCAGCAATATTTTATCATATACTAATACAAGGGCTCCCGGAGGCAGTGCCGAAACAATTGAAGAAAGTAGCGGGAATGGAAGCAAAGGCTTGGCCGGAAATACAACTGACGATAGTACATCATTGTAGGACGTGGCAAGAAAAGATGAAACAAAAGGAAGAAGATAGGAAAGCGGAAGAGGCTAAATTAGTGCAGAAAAAACTGACTAAGTACACGATGGAAGGTGCACTAATAACTACACCTACAACAATTACACCAAACCCCACGCAAGTAGTGGCCGCACAAGATCCCTCCCAAATACAATCACCACAAATTATAGCACAACAGCTGCCACCACCCCCACCATACATGGCTAATATGGGAGGAGGATACTCGACCTCAGGAGCGGGATATTATAATTACAACAGGGGAAGGGGAGGAATGATGTGAGGGAGGGGATATGGCTATAACACACAACAGCAAGGGGGAGGATTCAGAAGCTTCTACCCCACTGGGCAACCAGTATACCAGGACAATTCAGGAAGTTTCCCATGGCAGACCAGGGAACCACCTGTATGTTGGATTTGTGGATTGTTAGGACACATGTCACGTACATGTAGAATGAGACCCTGCACACCAGCGTGGGGGGAACAGGGACAACAAGGGCCTACAAGGGAACAGCAGGGTTACCAACAACAGCAGGGACTGCCACAGGGCAACACGCAGCAACTGTTAGTAACACAACAACAGCCAGAGACATATTCACTACCGCAACAACAGGTAGCGATATCACAACAACACCGAGTGGAGCAAGTACAGCAGCCCACTCAAATACAGGACCATAAGGTAACCTCGACCAATACACAGCTACAGCAAACACAACTGGGAAGGGTGACGGTCCTGGGACACAACCCTTACACAGGAAGTGGTCAATCATTATACCCACAATAGGACAGCCCACAGACGTCCTTGGTGTGTCCCATCCTGTCGGTAACACCTAATAGTGCGGAGGAACCACGCATTGAGGTAACAATAGGTGACAAAAAATGATCATTCCTTGTTGATACTGGGGCAACCCAGTCTTGCATAAGGGAAGGTAAATTTAAGATGTCAGGTGAGGCCATGAACACCCAAGGATTCTCTGGGGCTAGGGGGTTGGTTCCCTTTACTGATAACATCTCCTTATCAATAGGGGATTATGACATGTCCGTCCCGCTCCTGTATTCAAGGGAGTCGCCAGTAAACATACTTGGGAGAGATATAATGAGCAGGTTGAACATGACAATCTCGTCACGGAGGACGGCATAATTTGTTCCACCCCAGGAATAAACATGCTCACTGCACGGCAAATTATGCAAGCATACTGTGGGCAGACAGTGACTTGGGCTGAGCCAGTAGATGGCGAACTGTTCCAGTACGGAACAGACATGGCATTCGCATGGATGCCAGGAATAGAAGGGAAGATCTGGAGGAGGCCAGCAGCCTATTTGTTCAGACCTGAGACACCAGCCAATGAACCAGAAGGAAAGGTGATTTAAGTGAGCATCGAGAGCATTATAGCGACTGCTAATTATATCGCAGTACATGCCCAAGACCGGGAAGGAAGAGCATGGAGGGCAGTGATAGCGCTGGCTGAGGGATGCAGGCTCACCCAGGTGTCCGATGAGGAGCTCTTTTCAGAAGACAAGGAAGAGGGTGAAATGGTATTTATGATGAGTGTAGATATATGGCTAAGAGTGACATACAAGCAAGTGGCACAGAAAATTGCCATGGCACTTGAAGGACCCACATCTACCCCAGTTCCCTTTTATGAGGAAGATATGGAAAAAGTTCCAACATCACTGTGGACCACTAGTCCCTATGACGTGGGCTGCATAAAGAATATCGGGGGAGTAAGAATAAAAATGAAAAAGGGTGCAATACTCCCTAGAGTGAAGCAGTACCCACTATCAAAAGAGGCAGATGAGGGCATATACGAAACATTAACGGCCCTAATAAAGAACAGCATACTGGTACCATCAGAATCACCATGTAACACGGCCGTGTACCTCAGGCCCTTGAACAACATTGTGGAAGCAGAATACCCCATAGCAGCAAACCCGGCCACAATATTATGTGGAATTCCAGCAGAGGCCTCACGGTTTACAGTGATTGACCTCAAAAATGCCTTTTTCTCAATACCCCTGCACCCAGATTCACAAGACCTGACAAGCTTCACGTACAGAAACACAAAATGGAAACACACCAGGTTACCACAAGGGTACTGCGAGTCACCCTCAATTTTCAACAGAGTAATACAGATGGACTTGGGAAACGTTGAACTGGAAAGCACGGTGCTGCAATATGTAGACGACATAATAATTTGCAGCACAAGCGAGAAAAGGTGCAGGGAGGACTCATTGAAAATGCTGACAATATTGGCAGAAAAAGGTTACAAGGTAGACAAAGAAAAGTTACAGTACTGTCAGGAACAGGTATTATACATTGGTCAACTAATATCCCAACACGGAAGAAAGATTGCACCACAAAGAGCACAGGCTATATCAAACACGCCATTTCCGCAAACAGTGAGGGAGCTGCAGCAGTTCCTGGGATTGTGCAACTACTACTGTAGAGCATGGGTTTTTGATTACAGCTCATACATAGGACCCCTACTTGAAGCAGTGAGAGAAGCAAACAAAGGGGAGAAAAAATTGGGGTGGACAAGGGAAATGAAGGAAGCATTTGACGAGTTAAAAAACGCGATATCAACTGCTCCGGCACTGGCCACCCCAGATTATGAACGACAGTTCCTTATCTTTTCACATTGCGACTCAGCAGTAATGAAAGCAGTATCGGCTCAGAAAACAAGCATGGGATAAAAGCCAATAGCGTTCTACAGCGGTCACTTGGCCCCTGTTATGTTAGGTCATTTCCCTAGTGAACAAGGTCTTGCCGCAGCTGCCTTTGCGGTAGAGAAATCATCATCTATTACAATGGGGTGCCCAACCACACTATTCATGGAGCATGCACTATTTGCAATATTGAACAAGCCTAAGTCCACACTAACCACGCAGAGGGCGTCAGGTTATGAGATCATCTTATCTAGACCAGAACTATCTATTGTTAGATGCAGTACAGTTAAGCCTGCAAGGTTTATAGCGGAAGTTATTGAGAAAGGTGATTATGCTCACGACTGTACGCAAACTACCGAAATGTACCCCTGTACTAGAAAAGTTGAAGAGGATGCGCTCAATGGAGGAGAGCTCCTGTTCATTGATGGGTCATCAACAATAGACCAGAGTGATGGGATAAGGAGAACTGGGGCAGCAGTTGTAAAAATGACAGAAGATTTGGTGTGTGTCCCGGTGAAATGTGTACAGTTACCACAGCATTATTCGGCTCAAGCAGCAGAATTGGTTGCACTGATCTTGGCGTTGAAGGAAAGCTTTGACAAAAGAGTTACTATATATTCTGATAGCGCATATGTCACGTCAACTGTCCACTCGGGGTTGACAAAATGGCGGAGAAGGGGGTTTAGGAGAGCTGAAGGCACTCCAGTGCAACATGCTCTCTTGTTAGCTGAATTAATTGAAGTAATCAATAATCCCCAAGAAATAGCTTTGGTCAAATGCCCCGCACACACTAATGGAGGGAATGAAACAGCAGACGCACATGCCAAACATGCTGCGTATTTTGGTGAACTATGGAACCCCCCAGAGTCAGAGAGAGGGAGAGGGAGGGGGATAGCTAAACAGATGTTGATAAAAGAAGGGTACACCCATCTCCCAGCCACACAGATAATGAAATTACAGGCGGCAGCACCAATGGCAGAAAAGGATCTATGGGTAAAAAGAGGATGTACAATGTCGCCAACTGACGCACTGTGGCGTCAGGGTAACACTGGAAAGATGGTCATGCCATTGGCACTATTGAACACCGCCCTGGGCCAGCTCCATCACCCAGCTCATACAGGGAAGGAAGTTATTGCAGCACGAATCAGGGAAGACTGGTTCTGCCCCGAGTTAAATTCTCATGTAACAAATGTTATCAGCAATTGCCTTACATGCCAACAGTTTACGGCCGGTCACACGCTGCAAGTGATAAAAGGTACTATACCCCGGGCAGAGGGACCCTTCCTGCACATTCATATTGATTACGTTGATATGATCAATGTATGTCAAGGAAATAGGTATATGATTGTAGTGGTATGCCCATTCTCCAGGTGGATTGAGGCAGGACCCTGCTCACATGCAGATGCTTTCAGAGCAGCTAAATTTCTAGTGAGGGAGGTTTTCCCCAGGTGGGGAGTTGCGAAGTACTGTGGTCAGATAACGGCCCGCACTTTGCTAATGAAATGTTTCAGCACATCACGTCCTTGCTAGGCATTAAGCATAAATTTGCGTGTGCATATCACCCGCAGGCCAACGGTATATGTGAATGCCTGAATGGCCTATTGAAAGAGGAAATAGCAAAGATACAGCAAACAACAAAGAAGAGTTGGTTGTATTGTCTTCCGCTAGCTCTATTTGAGCTAAGGAATAGGCCAGGGTCTGACCACCACCTCACTCCTCACGAGGTGGTGACCAGACGTCAAATGCGCCTTCCTCTAACGTCTACATCAAGAGCATTCACAGATTATGAAAACACTGCAACTGTTCTTGGTGATGAAATGTACCAATATGTGTCTTCTTTGATTACTAGTGTAGCGTTTTTATCTCAACAGCTCGAGCGCACGCGGGACGGGTCTAAGAGTTATCAACAAGAAGACGCCGACAAAGAATTGGAAAAGGAAGGACTCAGCAAAATTGCTAAAGGTGACCACGTGCTACTCCGCAACTTCAATAGAAAGTGGAACAGCCCACGCTTTACTGGTCCTCACTTGGTAGAGGAGGTATCTACGAGAGCGGTGAAGTTGCAGGATAAGCGTGCTTGGAATCACCTACACGACGTGAAGATCTACAAACTCCAGACCCGCCCTAGCGTTACCGACAGGGCCATTGGAAGAACAACGACAGCATCACCTACAGAGAAGGAGATGTCGCCCACAGCTGAAGACATTAGTGTCACTACACCCTATCACCCCCCAGAGTCCCCAGAGACAAGTACTGAAATAGGCACTGGACACTTGCCCACAGCCCATCCCATGGTCACGAGATCGAAAAGTAAACAGACTTCCACCAGTTGAGCCCCAAAACCCCTGCCCACTAAGGTCACCCCCAATTGAAGGACATTGTTTTGCGCACATACACATGTAAACACTTGTATGTTTTCTTTTTTTCTTCTCTCGCACATGCAGGTACCGTGTGTAATTGTATTGTTAAGAAAATAAGTAACTAACAGCGTACATTGCCCAGGAGTAAATGCTACCCGCGGACGATAACTACCCTGAAGCCCTATCACACCAATTTGTATATCATATAAGAAGGCCAAAGTACCTAAAAAGAAGGAGGGTACGCGTCTATTACACCACATTTATTTTGGCCATAGAACAATCAATGCCCCATCTTCACCAGCACTTACCTGCTCTAAGAGATAGATCACTTAGGTTGGCGTGGGAACAGCTCTTCGCCTGGGCACTGAACGACTACTTGATAGGGAGGGCTTGATAACGACAACTAACCATAATAACAAGCGTATTGAGAATTTTCAGGCGGGCAACTTTAACGTCGCAAGAATAAGCTGCCGGACTGCAGCAAGGTAAGAGCAAATGCCGGTGAGACTAGCTTTTGTAATAAAAATGATAGGAGTTTTGGTCATCACTGGTCTATTGGCTGCCTCTGTATGGCAGAAAAGTTATGCTATCAATATTATGGCTGCACCCAAACCTAACGTACCCCCTCCCACGGCTGCAACAGGTGTTACGTCAGGTGGTACTAGCAACCCTCCGCATAAGGGAAGTAGAGTTAAACGCAGCACATACTCAGATAATAAGGGTATTGATAATTACATAACAGATTCAGCACACGTCTCGAACAACATGTGGTACCAGAACACGACCCAAATAGGTAAGCAGACAACAGAAGACAGCTGTTATGTCTGCTTATTGATCCCATACGCTATGAGCGCTTCTCGAACATTCGTTGCCACAGAAATAGAAGAGAAGACGGCACGATGTATAATATATCTGGCACTATTCCAAACGAGAGGGCGATTTCAAGGAACGGTGGTGAGAATGGTGTGGAAAACGCAAGACACATATCCATACGAAAACAATTTCCTCAAGTCATATTTGAGTTACCACAAGAGCAGTTTGCATGATGAAGCGTTCAGGTACATGACAAGTGGCCCTGAAAAGGGAGAAACGAAGAAAGTAACACTACAATACCTACCATGTGATTGGTACGCCACTGAAGTTCCTGGTACACAAGGCTGTTGGGAAAGACCACTGGTAACAATAACAGGGAAGGTATACATGAACAATGAATGGGACATAGGTGTGGTCGGCAGCAACATGGTAACAAGAGAAAATATTACCACCATAAAGGAACACAATGACAGATGTTGGACGATATGGGGCAAGTACGTACCCATGCTGACATGGATGGAGAAGGATGAAGACCCAATGAGCATACTACCGCTGACCGCGCCCAAGTTATGCTACCAACACAGAGGAGATGTGGAGGTGGGATACAACACCAACTGTGCAAGCGTGTTAGAGTTACCAGAGGGGGGTGAAGGAACAGCAGTGTTAATGGATCACTACTGGGCCTCCGGAAATAAGGCATATCACACCCTGCCCCCGTTGTGGAATGGTATATGCACAATGGTACACATTAATGTACCATCACTAGTGGTGCCCCAAAAACATGTGAACATGGCCAACTTCCCCAAAATGGATGAAGGGAACAAGAGGAAGAAGAGATCGGTACAACCACAGAGGGGTTCGGACAACGACAACAACAACAATAATGTCCTGAACAGGAAAAAGAGACAAGGAGAACCTCTGACAGGAAACTACCTGTGGGGAAGGTCGGAAACAGCACTCACTTCTATCCCACCAGAACACAGATTATTTAGCAGAGCTGCAATGTTCTTCTCGTCAATAATACACCCTGGACTACAAGCTTATGCAAACGCTAAATGGCTCCAGATAACCCGATGGGAGCTGATGATGACCATTAATTCAACAGTAAACGGATTCAACGCAATAAAAGAGGAACTACGAGCGGTAAGGATGGTAGCACTACAGAACAAATATGTATTGGATCTCCTTACAGCGATGGAGGGAGGAGTTTGCGCAAAGATAGGACAATCATGCTGCACATTTATTCCTGCTAACAATGCCGACAATGGTACACTGACCGAAGCAGTATCACAACTGGCCCAGATGCACTCCAAAATGATGGAAGAAAGTAAAGGAGTGAAGAAGGATGACAGCTGGTTTTCATTGTTATGGTCATGGATGCCATCATGGCTGTCGGACGGGCTGAAGATTATAGTTGGATGTATAATACTGGCTGGGGCTGCATTGATTATAGTAAGGTTCTGGAAGGCCCAGAAGGCACGGAATACAGACGAAATGATCGAAATGGTTGGTATGCACCCCTTGATGCCAACTGATGATGACCAGCACACAGACACCATAATAAAGGAAAGAGAGGAACTGCGCAAACAGATCATCACCAACCACCTGCACCCGCCATCCGTAAAGCTCGAAAACCCAAGAAACCCGAGAAGCTACATCGGTAGATAGGTATACTGCAAACCGGGAGGAAGTTGTGTATATATGTATTGGTCATTTGAGGACCATGTCAACCACTATGGACACCTGGGAGGAGTAACTAAAATATGGAGAGTAAGAGGAGATAAAGAAAAGGATATGTTTGTGGTCGACAAGTCGACCAGAGGGGGGACTGAAGTGGGAGAATGGGAGAAAAGACTCCCCCCAATCTCCTCGCGCCCCTGGCCTAGAGGATCGAGACCCAGACACCCGCCACGAGATGAATTTGCCTATCTACCAGACGACCAAATACCTTGGTACAGGAACATACGATGTGCCCACCAGCCTGCCCGCCAGCCTGCCCTGCTCAAGCCGACACCTGCGGCATGGATGAACTCGACTAAGCCCTTCAACAATAAGGAAATACATCGTTAGAGATGCCATGACGACCTAGCCAACTGTCAAGACCACCCGTGCAACCATGCACACTGGACACCCCCACACCAATCCACAAGAAGAACATACTCAGTGCTATGACGTAGGTGACGGACACACCCACTGACGCGCATCTTTATTATTTTTCACATAGGTTCTCCGAAATGCAGAAACTCAAGACGCACAAAGCACTCGTTTACATGCTTGCTGACGCTTCTCCCGACCCTTGCATTGTGATGAAAATACAACAAAGACATGATATTGCCTGTGAAGCAATGTGACACCGCAACTTAAGTGCCATGCATTAAACATCCCCACCTATGCACCAGGCCCTAGTAGGCCGCAAGCAAGAGCCTCCATGAACACTGGGCGAGCAAGAGTACAATTGCTGACACTGCATAACGAGCCCAGCGAGAACTGATATCCAAGGGAGCGATGTTGCAACTCGTATGCTACCAGCCGACGCCAAGGTCACACCTGTAAGCAAAGCCAGACACGCAGAGGCAAATACAACTTTAAATGTGCAGAATTCTGCCTCAGCCACGGTCTCTCCTCACGTGACCAAGCCAAACCTGACAGGGTGCCAGACCCACGAGGGAGAAGTCGCCTGGGTCCCACATCTGAGACACAGGCTGCAACAATGAAATAACCCAATGGACACCTACAGCGATGGGAATGGTCTGCTCTCAGGCATATGAGCAAATCCACGCATTGTCTGCACGAACACATAGTAACATATTGTTGCAAATGACAGGTACACCGCAAGCTGAGAACAACGATGGTCCCAGGCTGGGGGGCTCGCGAGTGGACCAATCAGAACATGGGGCACTCATCACTGACGCCACTAACATTAGCCAATCATTAGGGGTCTTTGTCTAACAATTTTCAAGTATCTAATAGAAGGGACAGCCCAAGTATACCACCTGACTGACCCTTAACCACTAACAGCGTTCTCTATACGTATGCTATACTAACCCTACCACTCGAGGAACCAATCCAGAGTGGCGATAGGTTTTTTGCTAACTTTCCCAGGTGACGCAAGTAGCGCGTCATACTGAGGCAAAAGGGGCCTGCGAGCCCCACGAATTTCGAGAGTCTGGACGGACGCGTACGATCCTAGACCCATCCCTGCCGTTATTCAATAAACAGCAGAACCACCTTGCTTCTTGCGTGTGTCTCATACTCATTTTTGGAATACGCAGGAGGAGTTGTGGCCTCCCAGCCCGGAGGTCCCCGGAAGGCCCAGCCAACCCCGGGAGAAACTCCCCGACACTGGGATCCCCTTTCACATGGTCAGTTGACCCACACACATAACATTTCCCAAATGTTTTAATGAATGGGGGCTTGTTCTGACCTCCATCTGGTTTGGGTCCAGAAGGTGTACAAGCCTGATTTGGTTTCCCTTGTGGCTTACCCTTATTGTTTTGTCTGGCACACTCTTTTGGATTGGAGGTATTAACATTCTCTTTGTTATCTTTCTTTGGCTGCTTTCCCTCATCCATCTTCTGTGTTGCCCCAGAATCCTTGTGAGTAGACCTGTTGGCAAACCACAAGTCAGCAGCCTTAGCTAACTTCTTTGGATCTATCTCCTTAGAATCAGCCAAGTGCTGTCTGAGCTCAGGAGAGCAGGCATCATAAATTGACTCCAACATAACAAGATTTCTCATACCTTCATACGTGATTACTCTGTAACTCTTAACCTGAGCATCTATGTTTTTCAAACATTCACATACCCAGTGAGCCCAAGGGGTACCATCAGGCTTTTTGAGGGTCCTAAACCTCTTAATGTACTGGGGAGGCGTCTTCCCAAATCTAGCAATTAAAGCTAGCTTCACACACTCATAATCCATCCTATCCACCTCCCCCAACTCCATCACAATATCAGATGCAACAGTGGGTAGCCTAGAGAAGAGCCAAGGAAGCAACTGATTCCATGTAATGTCTTGAATCCCACAGTAATACTCAAACATTGCCAACCAATCCAAAATATCAAGCTTAGCCTCATACATACCAACAATTTCTTTAGGCATACGGGGTCTCTTACGACTGGAAGACCTAGAAGACTCAGGGAGAGAAGCATTTTCAATAGACAACTTTTTTCATTTCTAAGGCATGGTTAATATCCATTTCTCTTCAGTTCTTGATGCATTTGTTCAGTTCAAGCATTAATATGTTTGAATTGCAATTCAAGCCTCATCTTTTCTAGAGCAATTAATTCAGGACTGAGTGTAGGATCTGATGGGGTCCAAGTGGACAAAGGTTGAGATTGCTGAGCAGGTAGAGGATCATTAAGGCCTTCATTGTGAGACACATCTGCCTCATCTAACTCATCCATAATAACTGACACATTATCATCCTCATCATTTTCCACATTTGCTGGAGGGTTAGGTATTTCAGACCCACTCTCCAGACTTTGTTTCTCTAACAACCTTTCAATTAATTCTGACTTTTTGCCGTTAACGGAGCGATTCCTTTCTCTACACAGATTTTTCAGATAATCAACAGTGTAACTAAGGAGGGTCTCCTGACTGTATATTTCCATATCAGACATGATTAAAATTTGCTTTTTAGTGATGTTTAGCCTTGTGGTTAGTTGATCCAAGGTAATAGCAGCACTCTAAGTGTAATTCCTATACTTTATCCTCACCACTGTACACCAGTGTTAGGCAGAATTATATGCAGTACCCTTTGGGAACACCACGCACAATTAAGACTACAAGTGAAAGTATAAATTCACCTTTGGTACAAGCCTGTACTACACAGTAACGCGGTAGTGATGACAGAGCAGCCAGACGTATCTCAAGAGTAAAGTGAACAGTATCAGAAGTTACACAAAGGACAGTAATTACTATGGTTCTAACAAACATTGAGTAAAAGAATATACATGTATTTACACCATAATTTGTAAAACAGTTCACTAATATCAAGTAGCAGAAAATCACACTCTTAATATACTACACAACCCCCCATCAAAACTGGACAATTTAAGCTGAAAATGAAGTGTGAGCAAAATGGCACTCCAGCAATTTAAAAAGGGAGGGAAAGACAAGGTAATACAAAATCAAACAGCACCAACAAGTAAGTAGGCAGGGCAATCTAGAAAAGGCTTACTACAACTAGGATTCAAATCAATAGGCCTGTGCCAATGTTAATGGCTCAGAGTCTTTGCAGAGGATCACACAGTTCAGAGTAGTTTGCGGTTAAGTCTTGGCCAAGAGTTTGAAACTAAGTTGGTCGAAGTAAAAGTTATTTAAAAGGGTAGAGAAGGACAAGCCCTCCAATTGGCAAAAGATTTAAAACACTTTCACCACGGTCAGACGAAACAAACAACCGGGTTTGAACAGTACCTTAGAAGAAGAAGAATGCTGTAGCTGAGGCAGAAGTTCCTGGCAGATCCTGCAGGCTCACAGTTCCTGAAGCAACTGTCAGACTGACATGAAGGAGGAAGACTGGAGGGTCCTGCACTGTCCAGGGAAGAAACCAGCAGCAGAGCAAAGAAACAAATAAAAGGTGCGCTCCTTAAAACCCAAACGGGGTCCGGTCCTCCTGGCTATCCGGTTCACTGCAGCAGTGCACAGCAAATTCAACCAGGGGAGGGAAGCCTTGTTTGGTGTTTGGCGAACTGGTTGTCCCCTCCAGCTTAAGCGAAGAAGATTTCTTGCATATCTTCTCTGTCATCGGAGTTTAGGAGATTCAGACCTGCAGTGGGGCTTCACTGGGAGGTTCAGTAGTTGCAGCAGTCCTCGTCCTTCAGCTTCTCTTCGGTTCTCTCGATCCAGTGGCGACCCTGCCTTCCAAGTCCCAGACACCTGCTTTTTATTCAGTTTTCCCCCATTCACACAGTCTGGCTGTCAATCACACAGCAGGGTGGCTGTCCTGGCAGGACAGTCACCTAGCCAATCAAACAAGAGTGTGACTTGGGTCTCCAAGAAGACCCCATAAAGGGGCCTAAAATCCCTCCCTCACATCCTGTCTACCTAGAATCTCAGGCGCCTAAGGAGGGCTTCTGTGCAGAAGCCCGCCAAAGTACGGTGAACAAAGGAACCAAACCTCATTTGGCGTGCAGAGTAAAACACGAGAAAGACCTTTACAAAAAGAAATGGCGAATAAACCCAGCGGGAACCAAATAAAAGTAAATGGGGTCCAGTGGATTTAAGTTTGAGGCTACTAACAGCCTAAAACAACACCAAGGCTATTTTCATAGACCGTGGTAGGAAAAATATGGTAGATACCACTGCCACCAGCCAAATCTTACAGAAAGTGGAACGAAATAATGTTCCATGAGAAACAAAATCTATTAACCCTTTCCAGTACTCTATGTAAGATTGTTTGGACTGGGTCTGTGAATTTAAAAAGACTAATAAAGTCAATGGCAACTTTACATGTTCTGGGAGACAGTAGTCAGTCCCAGAACATTGAGTTTAAAGTGGGAAGTCTGAAAAAGACAACCCTGTGTCACTGCACTGAAGGTGCTTTGTGACACACAGTAAACATATGATGCCTATGGAGTAGGAAAGGCACCACAGTCTATGAACATAAAAATGTAAAACACACAGCAAAACACATATAAGAGTGGGAAAAAAGGTTCACAATCTTACCAGGTAAAAAAAAGAAATCCTAGAAATCCAGCAAAGCTGCCGAGGGACTCAGTGGGTAAGGGAAATTAGCCATTCTGTAGAATTCTCCCTAACATATGTGGTTTTGCTGAGTTTGTTTTGTTTTCCCTCCTATAGATTTGGGCCTTGTTCTAGATAATAAAATAAATTAAGTAGATGTCCTTCAACCAGGCCTCCCCATGCTACAGTATAACTAACACCCTGTGTGATTTGTATAGCATTTTATGCAAATCACTTCAGATTAACGTTAGAGTCCTCAAAACAAAATAATACAATGCAATATCACTTGACTCTACTAAACCTATGCGCATGACTTGTGACAGGGAGTTGTTTGGATTGTGCATGCCAGACAAGTAGGAAGTGGACAATTTTGGGATGGTAATGGAGATGCCCATCCTTTCAACGAGGAAGGTGAGGAGTCTCTAATGGTTGACAGTTTCAAATGCAGCCACGAGGTCGAAGAGAACTAGGAAGTACAAGTCAAGCCAATGAACTGTAATGAGTTATCTATCACTTGGATGGTGGCAGTCTCTGTTTCAAGGCATGTAGAAACCATGAATAATAGGTAAGAGAGGATGCCAAGACAAAATACGTTATTTGTGTTACAAGATTGCTTGATCCTAATATTTTAAGCACAAAGTGTGTTTATTCTGTGTAGCTACAGGTGGATACAAAAGCCCTATAATATTCAAGTACCCACAAGGCACCAGAAGTGTGACTATCGTTAGCACCTCATTCATGTTAAAAATCTCGAACAAAACTAGGAGGTGAGCACATGTAAGTGCATACATAGTTTATGTTTTCACTAATCTAAGAATGTCCTGTCCCCCTCCCCTGCCTGTCTTATACTTAATAGACACTTGATAACAAGAGGACATGCAGAAATAAAGAATGAAAGTACTTTCAGGGTAATTCATAGAATTTCGCAGAAAAGTGTCGCAAGCGGCTTGCGCAGAGTGTCCGCGTGCGATTGTCTGCGCCAGGCACGTGCGCTAAAACCGATTTCCGCGCACAGCGTATTCATGGATTTTAGGCTCCCAAACCAGCCGTGGCGCAGAGTATCGCAGCGACCCTGCAGCAGCGCCAGTAACGCCCCCAAGAACGCCCTCGCGCAAGGAAAAGCCATCAAAATCGCTAAATCATCGCAAAGGGCTGCGCTAACCCTGGACCAGTTTACAGGGCTGCCAAACAAGGAACGCAAAGCGGGTAACGTACATATCAGGGGTACGCGGGAAGTTGTACATGCGATTAGCCAGGGTACGTGTATTACAGGGGTACGCGGGAAGTTTAACACGCGATTGGCCAGGGTATGTGTATTAGAGGGGTACGCATGAAGTTTTACACGCGATTAGCCAGGGCACGTGTATTACAGGGGTACGCGGGAAGTTTAACACGCGATTGGCCAGGGTACGTGTATTAGAGGGGTACGCGTGAAGTTTTACACGCGATTAGCCAGGGCACGTGTATCACAGGGGTACGCGGGAATAATCACACGCGATTTGGCTGGGTAGGTGTATTACAGGGGTACACGGGAAGTTTTACACGCGTTTTGGCTGGGTACGTGTTTTACAGGGGTACGCGGGAATTATCACACGCGATTTGGCTGGGTACGTGTATTACAGGGGTGCGTGGGAAGTTACACACGCGATTAGGCTGGGTGGGTCCTCACAGGTGTTCCCTGTACACCCTCCACGGCCCCTGCAGGCAGCCCACAAAACAGGGGACTACCCTGCACACCTGCTCATGTCCCCCTGCACCCCCACCCCCCAGTCACCAGGGGAAGCCTCCACCAGGCCCCCACCCATGTCTACCACCACCCCGCCCCCCAGCCACCAGGGGCAGCCTCCACCAGGCCCCCACCCATGTCTACCACCCCACCCCCACCCCCCAGCAGTGCAGGGGCACCCTCCACCAGGCCCCCACTCATGTCCCCCTGCACCCCCACCCCCCAGCCACCAGGGGCAGCCTCCACCAGGCCCCCACCCATGTCTACCACCCCACCCCCACCCCCCAGCCACCAGGGGAAGCCTCCACCAGGCCCCCACCCATGTCTACCACCACCCCCACCCCCCAGCCACCAGGGGCAGCCTCCACCAGGCCCCCACCCATGTCTACCACCACCCCCACCCCCCAGCCACCAGGGGCACCCTCCACCAGGCCCCCACTCATGTCCCCCTGCACCCCCACCCCCCAGCCACCAGGGGCAGCCTCCACCAGGCCCCCACCCATGTCTACCACTCCACCCCCACCCCCCAGCCACCAGGGGAAGCCTCCACCAGGCCCCCACCCATGTCTACCACCACCCCCACCCCCCAGCCACCAGGGGCAGCCTCCACCAGGCACCCACCCATGTCTACCACCCCACCCCCACCCCCCAGCCACCAGGGGAAGCCTCCACCAGGCCCCCACCCATGTCTACCACCACCCCCACCCCCCAGCCACCAGGGGCAGCCTCCACCAGGCCCCCACCCATGTCTACCACCACCCCCGCCCCCCAGCCACCAGGGGCACCCTCCACCAGGCCCCCACTCATGTCCCCCTGCACCCCCACCCCCCAGCCACCAGGGGCACCCTCCACCAGGCCCCCACTCATGTCCCCCTGCACCCCCACCCCCCAGCCACCAGGGGCAGCCTCCACCAGGCCCCCACTCATGTCTACCACCCCACCCCCACCCCCCAGCAGTGCAGGGGCACCCTCCACCAGGCCCCCACTCATGTCCCCCTGCACCCCCACCCCCCAGCCACCAGGGGCAGCCTCCACCAGGCCCCCACCCATGTCTACCACCCCACCCCCACCCCCCAGCCACCAGGGGAAGCCTCCACCAGGCCCCCACCCATGTCTACCACCACCCCCACCCCCCAGCCACCAGGGGCAGCCTCCACCAGGCCCCCACCCATGTCTACCACCCCACCCCCACCCCCCAGCCACCAGGGGAAGCCTCCACCAGGCCCCCACCCATGTCTACCACCACCCCCACCCCCCTGCCACCAGGGGCAGCCTCCACCAGGCCCCCACCCATGTCTACCACCACCCCCGCCCCCCAGCCACCAGGGGCACCCTCCACCAGGCCCCCACTCATGTCCCCCTGCACCCCCACCCCCCAGCCACCAGGGGCACCCTCCACCAGGCCCCCACTCATGTCCCCCTGCACCCCCACCCCCCAACCACCAGGGGCAGCCTCCACCAGGCCCCCACTCATGTCTACCACCCCACCCCCACCCCCCAGCCACCAGGGGAAGCCTCCACCAGGCGCCCACCCATGTCCCCCTGCACCCCCACCCCACAGCCACCAGGGGAAGCCTCCACCAGGCCCCCACTCATGTCCCCTATCACCCCCAACCCCCAGCCACCAGGGGCAGCCTCCACCAGGCCCCCACTCATGTCCCCTATCACCCCCACCCCCCAGCAGTGCAGGGGCAGCAGGCAGTCAGGCAGCAGCAGGTGGGAGCGTGCTCGGGCTCTGGGGGGCAGTAGTTTGGCCTTCCGGGCAGGAGCGTGGTATTCCGTGTGCGTACGCGTGGCCAGCTTGGTACGGAGTGATTTTGCACGTGAAAATCCTGCACGTCAGCGTGAAAACTGAGGAAAGGCCCTCAGCGCGTAAGCGCGTCTGTGACGTGACCCGCACAGGTGTTTCCCACACAGCACGTGATGACAGAGCACACGTGGAAAGACTGCACGTCAGAGTGTAATCGCGTGTGATTGGTGGAAATGGCCCTACACGCAGAAGTGACAAAGCGTGTGATTGGTGGAAATGGCCCTACACGCAGAAGTGACAAAGCGTGTAATTGGTGGAAATGGCCCTACACGCAGAAGTGACAAAGCATGTAATAGGTGGAAATGGCCCTAGCGCGTACACGCCGCATAAGTGACGCTGGACGTGTGGGCCTGTATAAAAGGTACGTGTAGAACACGTTTTCCTTGTACGTGCTTTTCGTGGAGAGCGAGTGGGTGAATTCTGTACTTCTTGTCGTTTCACACGCGATTTACTTCACGGCGTTTCTAGTTCGTATTCCCTGTTACCTCTGACAGCTTTTCCTCTTTTTTCTCTTTTACTGGTTTACCTGGGCCTGTTCCCTCAAACAATGTTCCCTTCTACTGTTGTCCTGTCTCCTCAGACAGCGGACAAATCTTCTTTTGGCGGGGGTGTTGCCAACCAAACGTGCTCCTTTTACACGCTCGTTTACCTGGCAGACGGTGAGTCACGCACGTATCTAACATCTGTGCTAGCCCCGTGTGTAGCCTACCCCTTCAGAGGTCATTCTAGGCTGCGTGTGACACGCATACGTTCATTCTTGTGTTTCTGGGTGCCACAGCGTAGTGCAGGTTTTTCTTTCTGCACACGTGGTCTAGGAGGGGTTGCGTGCACGTCATCTCCCTTTTTTGGGCCTCCTGTGCGTTGCGTGACCCGTCATCTTTCCCCAGGGGTTACATTCAGCCTTGCTAGAGCACTAGGGTACAATTACCATCTGGTACCCAACCCCTTTGACCCCCAATTGCCCAGGACAATAGTCTACATCCACTCCCATACGCACATTAACATCAGTGCCATGGCTGGGAGGCGAGGATTCCGTAAGGGTGGCAAAGGTGGAAGAGCCACAAGTGGTGGCCGTGGTGGATCCGGTAGGGGACGTGGTCGTAACTTGCAGGGTGAGCCTGTCCCCCATGTGTGGAGGACCAGTCACGGGCACCCATAATCCCCCCCCCCCTCCCATTGAGGCTGATGTGGCTGACACCATCCATGCTCAGCCCTTGTTGGACCAGCCCATTGTGGCACCAGACCTGGCTGACTCCATGGCTGACTTCCAGGTCAGCAGGGCTACGACACGTGCGCTGGTGCACGTTGATGCCATCATGCCACGTGGATCTGGGGCAGCAAGGTCATCTGCTGCACCAAGGAGGCAGGGCGGAGAGGCTGCAGGGGCAGCTGCGGCTCCATCCACCCCAGCCCTCACACACCCAGCCAGGACAGTGTCGGTCCTAGTCCATGCTGCTGACATTCCCCCTGACACCATCACACCAGAGCTAATGCCTGCACCAACTCCCATGCTGAGTGTGCAATCCCACACTCCTGATACAGAGTCCACCAGGGCTCCTGCCCCTAGTGTCCAGAGCGGCGCAGGACACTCAGGATCACCACCACCTTCCAAGCGGAAGAGGAAGAGTGCTCGTCCGGCACAGGCTGATGCCCCAGACATGGCTACACAGTCCGGCCCATCCAGGAAGCCCAGCTTCACGGATGACGAACTGAATGCACTTGTCGAGTATGTGTCCGGACATGACAACGAGATGGTCATTGTTGCAGGATCCAAGACCACACCTGCACAATGCCAGGTACACTGGCAGACCGTTGCGGACATCGTAAGTGCCCTTGGAATTGTGAGGCGCACAGCCAATGATTGCTATAAGCGCTGGAATGACCTAAAGCGCAGGGCAAAGAGTAAGCTGGCCTCAAGTCATGCGGCAACTCTAGTGACTGGAGGTGGGTCTCCAGTAGTAGACATGGAACTCACTCCACATGAGTCAGTCGCTGGGACCTACGTCACGGAGGAACAGATCCAAGGCGTGGGAGATCTGGCTGATTACGAGGCATTGTCCGGTGAGTGCACATGCATGTGTGTGTCATCCATGTGCATGGTGTGTGTGTGAGGGCTTCTGTTCGGGTGCCAGGTGAGAGTGTGTGCGCCTGAGTCGTATGGGTCAGCCATGTGCTTCATGCAATCCTTCCTGCGCAGCTGCATTTGGTCATAGCAGTATCCCTTCTGCCAACAGTAGACATCTAGCCCAACTGCACGCCAGTTGCCCTTGAAGTGTCACCTTGCCACAACATATTTGCTTCTTTTTCACTGTTCATTCAGTCAGTTTGTTTGCATTCCACCACTTACACTAGGCATGTCGCTGTCCACTAGTCACATGTCTGACATGGGTATGGTAAAGTGGAGTGACTTTGTTACCTGGATATCATTTGTACACACATGTCCCTGTGCAATTGGACCATTTCAGACTGGCAGCTCCAGGTGAAAAATCTGACCTGTTAGAATTAGAAAAGCTATTACATGCGGGAACTGGACTGAATGAATAGGTGCTGCCCTCCTCTCCATCTTCACTCAATAGCAATGGTACATGCCATCTGTGTGATGGCATGTGTGTTTCACCTGCCAATCACAGGCCAATGTGTGATGCCACTGCCAGGCAGCATGCAGAAAATGTGTTCATCTTCCATCTTGGTGTCATCAGTGTGTGCCATTTGCCTGCACCTCATACGCAGTGAGGGTGCATGCATGGGAGGGTTTTAGTCATGTGGGACATGTGTCAATCAAGTACTGGTTCTCTTGCTTCTCAGCCCTCAATGTGTGCCATGGTGCTAATGCCTGTTTCCATTTCTTTGTTTTCATGTCTTTGCAGGGGAAGACGCACCTGATACTGCTGGGGTTGTGGAGATGGTGCAGACCCAGGAGGGGTCCGAGGGCCGACCAACCACCAGTGAGGGACGTGGTGTGGTGGTGGGGGAGAACCCACAAGTGCTGCAGGTCGTGCTCTCAAGGGGTGTCTCTGGCTGCACCTCCCCCGAGCTGTACTCAGGTGTTGATTCGGATGAGACCTACGTGCCGTCGCAGGTGAGTGTTCCAGGGAGGGATTCTGTTCTGTCTCACCCACCTGCACCAGGGTCAGAACCCTCCATGGGGATGTCAGTGTTGGCAGCTACGCCTTCGGTGGTTACGGATGCAGGGTCACACTCCGCGACATCTGATCCTGTTCCTGGGCCAGCAGATCAGAGGGGGAATGCAGTCCTGCAGCCTCAGGCAGTGCCGGCACAGCAAGGCGCAGTTCGCCTTGCCCCAGACAGGTGTGGTGCCCGCCGACGTGGTGGCCGTACGCCACCCGGCAAAACCTCATGGGAGCAATCCATTTACGGTATGGCAACCCAAAAGGCTGCATTATCCGAGATGATGGCTCAGGCCATGGATAGGGTGGCCACTTCCATTGTCTCCCCAGAAAGGCTGATGGAGCGACTAGAGCAGGCAACCGACTCCATCTGCCAGTCACACAGGGAGGACATGTTGGGGTCCAACAGGGACAGGCGGGCGGCACTGGCGACTCTGCAGGAGGCCATCTCCATTGAGTCCCAGGGCCACAGGGAAGCCCTGAGGCAGGAGCTCCTTCACCTCAGGACGACTCTTGTTGAGCTTGAGGCTTCAACACACCAAAGGACAGAACAGCAGCTGGAGCGTCTCACCCGTACGCTCTCAGCTGAGATGCAGGCAACGAGGGCGGAGGTCCGGGCATCCCGTGAGTTGTTGCATGGGGACCTCCGCACACTCATCCTCCAGAACCAGACCTACCACACCCGCATGCTTGCAGCCATGGAGGAGCAGACTAGGGCCTTGCGTGGGCTGCCTCCCATAGTGCAACCACCTCCGGATGCAGCTGCACAGGGTGATAATAGCGACAGCAGTGATACTCCCACAATAGGGTAGCCGTGTGGGCCATGAGCCCATGGAGGTGTTTTATCTTCCCAGGATCCACGCAGGTGGGTTCTGGTGTGCATCCTGTCCTCGGACCTCCTGGGTGGCCTCCCCAACCCCCCCGGGCCCATCAATGGCCATTTTTGATTGTTTCTTATTTTTATTTTTATTTTGATTTCTTTTATTCCCAATTTTTTTGGGACGATCTGTTGGCTTCCGTGGTTCCTGTGGGCATACGCTGCATTGTGGCTGGGCACATGCAGGCTTGTAATGTATTTGGTTCAGATGCTTGGGTTTGAGTCACACACACCCCTCCTGCTTCCCGTTTCCATGGGCTTGTAAAGGGTGTGCCCAAGTGACAGTGAATTACACAGTGACGTTGGACTCCCATGAGCTGTGTGGGCAGTCTGTAGTCAATACTGTGTATACATTCCTAGTGCATATTGCTGTTGTGTTGTACACTGCATGTTGCATTGATGTGTAACTCTTCTTCTGTGTCTACCTCCCAATTTGCAGGTCCCTTCCTCATGTCCACACAAGGACCTCTAGTCTGGAGATGGGGTCCATGTTGGCAGCAGTGCACCTACAACTCTACATGGCGACAACACTGCACAGTTGGTAGTGGTGGGAGTGCAGGCATTTCCAGGTGGTGAGACTACTAATATGTAACATTTGTGATGTCATGTTAATGGTACTACGTGCTCAAGTATGTTGTTGGTCCGGCATTGCTGTGAGCATTTCAGGTGTTGCAGGTTTCTAATAGTGCCACTGTACATAGTGAGACTGATGTCATGTTGTGGGGATTACTTTGTTTACCTGCAATTAGCATGACATGGCACGGTGTGTCGTGTGGCGGTGCTGGGGTTGGGTTGGCTGACATGGCACTGTCCTCTTGTTGCATTTTGCAAGTGGGTATTCATTTTAGCTGCTTCAATGTGTAACTTCACAAAACTGCATTGGTGGTGTCTGTGTGGGTAGGGATGCACACATTGTGACACTTCCAGGTGAACAATCTCAGGCTGATATGGTTTTGACGGTTCATTCTCCAGACATTCAGGATCAGTGTCAGGTTGAGTCATCATTGATTGTCAGATGGAATGTGCCAGGGCAGTGTGCACTCCACAGGGGTGTGATTTCTATGTGAAGTAATTAGCCACTAGCTGTGTACGGGCTGCCTCCCCCCGTGCCCTTTCCCCTCCCATGCGCAGCGGCTGTGCATGTGGTTGGGGATGTGGGGCCACCACCATGTCCACGGCCAGGCCCCGGCGTGTTGCAACGTTGTGCAGGACACATGCTGCCACTATGATCCTGCACACTACTGGGGGAGCGTATAACAGCTGCCCGCCAGAACGGTCAAGGGAGCGAAAGCGTGACTTTAGCACTCCGAATGTGCGCTCCACTATGCCCCTGGTTGTAATGTGGGCTGTGTTATATCTTACCTGGGGTGGCGTGGTGGGGTTCCGAATTGGCGTCATCATGTGGGGGCTGAGAGGGTAGGCACTGTCCCCTGTGGAGGTGGTGATTGGTATCATTGGTGGGGTTGTGACCTTGCTCAGTATCCAACATGCATGCATGTGCAGTGGCATACATACTCACCAAGCAGCCATGTATCGCCATGCCGCCCAGCTTCTAGGTCCCGGCTTAGGGTGGACATTCGGTAAATGAAGCTGTCGTGGGTGGAGCCGGGATAGTTGGCATATACTGAGGTGATGATTCCCTTGGCATTACATGCTACCTGCACGTTGATGGAATGCCAGTGCTTGCGGTTCCTATAGATGTGCTCAGATGCCCTGGGGGGACGTAGAGCCACATGGGTGCAGTCGATGGCACCTAGCACTTTGGGGAATCGTGCCACAGCGTAAAAATCCAGGGCGGCAGCATGCCTTTCTGCAGGTGTTCTGGGCAGGTATATGTGCCTGCGGACTGATGGCCGTGCAGTGATGATGTTCAAGACCTGGTGTAGGCAGCGTGACTGGGTGGCCTGTGACACCCCACCCACTATGGCACTTGTCCGCTGAAATGATCCAGTGGCTAAGAAGTGCAGTACATTGAGGACCTTCTCCAGGGGGCTGAGTGCTTGGGAGCACAGGGTGGGTGATGTGAGGTCATCCTCCCACTCACTCACCAGGTCCAGTATAATGTGTGGTGGAAACCTGTACCTCCCATACACCTGGTCATCAGGCATCCCGAAAAGGCTGGTTCTGGGGGTGAATATTCTGGCCCTGACTATCCTCCTCCTCCTCCTTTGGTAGCCCACTGCCACTGCTGCTAGGAACGGTATGTTTATCCTGGCGTCTGAGCTTGTTATTGTTAAAGTCCGCAAATGTATGCTTTGCGCGTGTTCTAGGCGAGCGTGTGACCCGCGCACCCCTGGAATCCAGTTCCCAGTCCAATAGCGTGTGGAAATTCACACGCACCACGGGATACAGCGTGTGACCCGCGCACCCCTGGAATCCAGTTCCCAGTCCAATAGCGTGTGGAAATTCACACGCACCACGGGATACAGCGTGTGACCCGCGCACCCCTGGAATCCAGTTCCCAGTCCAATAGCGTGTGGAAATTCACACGCACCACGGGATACAGGTTCGCTGACGTACTTGCGTGTGTAAGTGCCCGCGCACCCATTAAATACACGTACATAGGCCAATCGCGTGTACGCGCACTTTTGTCCAATTACACGCGATGACACTCTGACGTGCAGTATCTCCACGTGTGCCCCGTCATCACGTGCTGAGTGGGGAACACCCGTGCGGGTCACGTCACAGACGCGCTTACGCGCTGAGGGACTCTGGTCCAATAGAATCGCGTATGCGTGCTGACGCGCTTACGCGCTAAGGGCCTTTCCTCGGATTTCACGCTGACGTGCAGGATTTTCACGTGCCAAATCACTCCGTATCAAGCTGGCCACGCGAAAACACACGGAAGACCACGCTCCTGCCCAGAAGGCCGAGTTACTGCCCCCCCGTGCCCCGAGCAGCCTCCCACGTGCCATCTGCTGCTGCCTGCCTGCCTGCCTGCCTGCTGCCACCGTGCCCTGCCATTTGGTGCCTGCACATCAGCCATCTGCAGGGGTCCAGTTGCTGTGTCCACCCCTGCTGGAACTGAAGACTCCCGACTGGGATTACATCGCTCCACAGCCCAGCCCCAGGACCCAGTTGCCCACCCACACCTGCCTCTGGGGTTGCCATGTCGGGCACTTCCACATCTGGCACCAGTGGCAACCCCAGGCCAGAGGGGCAGAGCGGCACCAGCTTCACTGTCACCGAAGTTGGTGTCCTGGTGGAGCATGTCCTGGGGCAGTATGATGCCCTCTTTGGATCGTCCCGCGCCAGCAAGGAAGGACGTCCTGAAGATCAAGAAGCGCTGGGAGGACTTGAGGTCCAGGACCCTTGTGAAGGCCCGGCGCCTCGTGGAGGGGGGCCGGGGCCGCATGAGTTCCATCCAGATGAGGGTCCTGGAACGCGTACGCCCAGCGCTCCACGCCCAGATCCTTGAGAGGGAGGCCCGTCTGGAGTTGAGCGGTAAGTGTCCATGCATTACTGTGTGAGACAGGGCATGTTGCGGTGTGCTGGTTCTATGATACTTGCCTGTATGTGTGCCATAGGCCATGTATGCATGTATGTGTGCAGGGACATCATGGTAATGCATGTGCGACCAGTGATGTGTGACCCACATGGTTGTTGCATGTGTTGAAATGCCGCATGGGGAGCCCTATGCAGATTTAGAACATGAGAGCATGCCAGTCTCTGTACCTGGACATGGGTGGGGGTGAGGGATGGGTGCTGATGCCAGGTACATATATGGTAGCCATGTCTGTGTGCCTGACCTGCGTGTCTGTGACTTGTGCATGCCATGGATGCATGACACATGTGTGTGACAATGCACAGATTCAGTAAAGCAGCCAAATTACCCTTGTATCCGCTGTGTTTGGTGTGTTTGGGGCCAGATGGATGTGACTGAGGTGAAGTGTGTGCATGTGATAGGCATGAGCCATGATGCATGTGAGTTACATATCATTGAATGTTTCAAGAGTCCATTGGACATGCATGGAAATGTCCATGGCATGCACCATGCCTGTTACTGTGTGTGTTTTGCCTGGACTGACCCATGTGTTGTGGAGGGACATGATGGAAGTGTACTTTGACAGTGGTGCTCATCTGCTATTGCTTCCTGTCTAGGGGACCATTGTACAGTGCCCTGATGCTTGTGTTCTTTGTCTCCCTCTACGCAGCGGCTAGTGAAGAGGAGGGCGGAGACGGCGCTGTGGAGCAAGGCGGCGGGGATGCCCCCACGGCTGCAGCGGAAGGGGTGGGTGAGCCCCCACAGGGGCCTGCTACGGTGGGAGACGGTGAGGAGCCATCCAGGTTGGTGGTTTGCACAGAGGAGGAGGAGGCCGCCACTGGGGCACACATGGGGCCTGGTGGGGGCATCCCTGCTGGTGCAAGTGGTGCAGTCCAGGGCCAGGGGCAGGAGGCAGCACAGGTCACCGTGGAGGGGCCTGTGCATGTCGCTGTCCCTGACCCTGTGAGTGCACCACCATGCACCAGCAGGGATGCCCCGTCCCAGGCCTGTCCGCAGGTAGAGGGGATGTCCATGTCACCTGACTCCCCTCCACCTGCGGACGTGGGAACCCCTGGCCGTGCGGAGAAGGTCCTGATTGGGGTCGCGATGCGCACGGCTGTGATTCGTGATGCCGTGCGTGCTTCCCGGGAGGAGCACGCACGGCATCACGAAGTGCACCGTGCCGACGTGGCCCAATTGGGATCGGCCATGTTCGGGGGTTTCCTGCATGTGTTGGCCAATGTGGCGGCCCTCTCCTCCTCTGTGCAGGCTATCCACCAGTCGTTCTCCTTGCCGTCTTCCAGCCCAGATGCCACCAGGGCCCCCTGTGGACCTGCCCCGACCAATGCAGCCAGCTCGGTGGGGATCCCATCCCTGCCACAGTCGGGAGTCAGAGATCCAGCAGGGGTGGACACCAGAGCAACTGGACCCCAGCAGATGGAGGATGTGACGGCATCATCGGGCAGGGCACGTGCACGACGGCGTCGGTGGTTTCCATCAGCCTGGATGCCGTCGTGCTGGCACAGGCAGTTGCGTCGGAGGCAGCAGCAGGCTCAACGTGGGAGGCATCATGGCTCGGGGCCATCAACATCAGGGGTGCAGGCATCGGCCGGAGGGCAGGAGAACCCTGGAATGGGAGTGGCTTCTGTGTGGGAGCGGTTGTGCCAGCGGATAGGTGCGGAGCGGCAGCGGGCAGAGGAGGAACGGCTCACGATGGTCAGGGCGGAGGACTCCATGCTGAGGGCGCTGAGGCGGGCTGAGTGCCTCGAGGGTCTTCGCAGGGAGTTTGAGCTTGACACTGCGTTATCCCTGCGGGACCTCGGGGCCAGGGAACATGCCCGCCTCCAAGCCATTGACCAGGAGTTCGATAATGCCCTGGCCCATGACAACAACCAGTGAGCCGTCCAAATAGCCCGCTGCCTTTGTATATAGTTGTATAGTTAGGGTTAGGTTTCCTTTGTTTTTTTGAATTTTTTTGGTAGCGATTGGACAATGCACCACTTTTTTGTATATAGTTCAGTTTTTAGTTAGTAGTCATAGTTAGGTTTAATTTGGTTGGGCTCATGGACCCAGGATGATCTTCTTCATGGTTCTTCGTTGGCTTATTTTTATTTTTCAGAATATTTTCTTGGACATTCATCTTGTTTTGTTTGATTTGCTTTGTGTTTTTTTTTCTTATTTCATTTCCATTCTACTTGCTGTTCAATACATTATTTTTTTTATTCTTCAATGTGTCGTATCATCTCATTGCTTTCAGGCATGTCATGTTGGGTGTTTTGTCATTCACTTGCAGCCATTGTGTGTGACAGACATGTGTTCAATTGCATTATTTAAATTGGGGGTGTAACATGTAATTGCCTTTGATATGTGGGTGGGTGTGATAGTTGGTTGGGCCTTTTGGCAGGGGAGGATGGGCATTACGGACATGATTGGGGAATGTTGGGACCCAGGTGCAGGGGGGCATGGATTGGACATGGGTGGGGGCCTGCTGGCAGGTGCCCCACAGTGCTGGGGGGTTGGGGGTGGTGGGAGACATGAGTGGGGGCCTGGTGGAGGGTGCCCCTGGTGGCTGGGGGGTGGGGGTGGTGGGAGACATGAGTTGGACATGGGTGGGGGCCTGCTGGCAGGTGCCCCACAGTGCTGGGGGGTGGGGGTGGTGGGAGACATGAGTGGGGGCCTGGTGGAGGGTGCCCCTGGTGGCTGGGGGGTGGGGGTGATGGGAGACATGAGTTGGACATGGGTTTGGGCCTGCTGGCAGGTGCCCCACAGTGCTGGGGGGTGGGGGTGGTGGGAGACATGAGTGGGGGCCTGGTGGAGGGTGCCCCTGGTGGCTGGGGGGTGGGGGTGGTGGGAGACATGTGTTGGACATGGGTGGGGGCCTGCTGGCAGGTGCCCCACAGTGCTGGGGGGTGGGGGTGGTGGGAGACATGAGTGGGGGCCTGGTGGAGGGTGCCCCTGGTGGCTGGGGGGTGGGGGTGGTGGGAGACATGAGTTGGACATGGGTGGGGGCCTGCTGGCAGGTGCCCCACAGTGCTGGGGGGTGGGGGTGGTGGGAGACATGAGTGGGGGCCTGGTGGAGGGTGCCCCTGGTGGCTGGGGGGTGGGGGTGGTGGGTGACATGAGTGGGGGCCTGGTGGAGGGTGCCCCTGGTGGCTGGGGTGTTGGGGTGGTGGGAGACATGAGTGGGGGCCTGGTGGAGGGTGCCCCTGGTGGCTGGGGGGTGGGGGTGGTGGGAGACATGAGTGGGGGCCTGGTGGAGGGTGCCCCTGGTGGCTGGGGGGTGGGGGTGGTGGGAGACATGAGTGGGGGCCTGGTGGAGGGTGCCCCTGGTGGCTGGGGTGTGGGGGTGGTGGGAGACATGAGTGGGGGCCTGGTGGAGGGTGCCCCTGGTGGCTGGGGGTGGGGGTGGTGGGAGAAATGAGTTGGACATGGGTGGGGGCCTGCTGGCAGGTGCCCCACAGTGCTGGGGGGTGGGGGTGGTGGGAGACATGAGTGGGGGCCTGGTGGAGGCTGCCCCTGCACTGCTGGGGTGTGGGGGTGGTGGGTGACATGAGTGGGGGCCTGGTGGAGGGTGCCCCTGGTGGCTGGGGGGTGGGGGTGGTGGGAGACATGAGTGGGGGCCTGGTGGAGGGTGCCCCTGGTGGCTGGGGGGTGGGGGTGGTGGGAGACATGAGTTGGACATGGGTGGGGGCCTGCTGGCAGGTGCCCCACAGTGCTGGGGGGTGGGGGTGGTGGGAGACATGAGTGGGGGCCTGGTGGAGGGTGCCCCTGGTGGCTGGGGGGTGGGGGTGGTGGGTGACATGAGTGGGGGCCTGGTGGAGGGTGCCCCAGGTGGCTGGGGTGTGGGGGTGGTGGGAGACATGAGTGGGGGCCTGGTGGAGGGTGCCCCTGGTGGCTGGGGGGTGGGGGTGGTGGGAGACATGAGTGGGGGCCTGGTGGAGGGTGCCCCTGGTGGCTGGGGGGTGGGGGTGGTGGGAGACATGAGTGGGGGCCTGGTGGAGGGTGCCCCTGGTGGCTGGGGGGTGGGGGTGGTGGGAGACATGAGTGGGGGCCTGGTGGAGGGTGCCCCTGGTGGCTGGGGGGTGGGGGTGGTGGGTGACATGAGTGGGGGCCTGGTGGAGGGTGACCCTGCACTGCTGGGGTTTGGGGGTGGTGGGAGACATGAGTGGGGGCCTGGTGGAGGGTGCCCCTGGTAGCTGGGGTGTGGGGGTGGTGGGAGACATGAGTGGGGGCCTGGTGGAGGGTGCCCCTGGTGGCTGGGGGGTGGGGGTGGTGGGAGACATGAGTTGGACATGGGTGGGGGCCTGCTGGCAGGTGCCCCACAGTGCTGGGGGGTGGGGGTGGTGGGAGACATGAGTGGGGGCCTGGTGGAGGGTGCCCCTGGAGGCTGGGGGGTGGGGGTGGTGGGTGACATGAGTGGGGGCCTGGTGGAGGGTGCCCCTGGTGGCTGGGGTGTGGGGGTGGTGGGAGACATGAGTGGGGGCCTGGTGGAGGGTGCCCCTGGTTGGCTGGGGGGTGGGGGTGGTGGGAGACATGAGTGGGGGCCTGGTGGAGTCAGTTTGTTTGCATTCCACCACTTACACTAGGCATGTCGCTGTCCACTAGTCACATGTCTGACATGGGTATGGTAAAGTGGAGTGACTTTGTTACCTGGATATCATTTGTACACACATGTCCCTGTGCAATTGGACCATTTCAGACTGGCAGCTCCAGGTGAAAAATCTGACCTGTTAGAATTAGAAAAGCTATTACATGCGGGAACTGGACTGAATGAATAGGTGCTGCCCTCCTCTCCATCTTCACTCAATAGCAATGGTACATGCCATCTGTGTGATGGCATGTGTGTTTCACCTGCCAATCACAGGCCAATGTGTGATGCCACTGCCAGGCAGCACGCAGAAAATGTGTTCATCTTCCATCTTGGTGTCATCAGTGTGTGCCATTTGCCTGCACCTCATACGCAGTGAGGGTGCATGCATGGGAGGGTTTTAGTCATGTGGGACATGTGTCAATCAAGTACTGGTTCTCTTGCTTCTCAGCCCTCAATGTGTGCCATGGTGCTAATGCCTGTTTCCATTTCTTTGTTTTCATGTCTTTGCAGGGGAAGACGCACCTGATACTGCTGGGGTTGTGGAGATGGTGCAGACCCAGGAGGGGTCCGAGGGCCGACCAACCACCAGTGAGGGACGTGGTGTGGTGGTGGGGGAGAACCCACAAGTGCTGCAGGTCGTGCTCTCAAGGGGTGTCTCTGGCTGCAGCTCCCCCGAGCTGTACTCAGGTGTTGATTCGGATGAGACCTACGTGCCGTCGCAGGTGAGTGTTCCAGGGAGGGATTCTGTTCTGTCTCACCCACCTGCACCAGGGTCAGAACCCTCCATGGGGATGTCAGTGTTGGCAGCTACGCCTTCGGTGGTTACGGATGCAGGGTCACACTCCGCGACATCTGATCCTGTTCCTGGGCCAGCAGATCAGAGGGGGAATGCAGTCCTGCAGCCTCAGGCAGTGCCGGCACAGCAAGGCGCAGTTCGCCTTGCCCCAGACAGGTGTGGTGCCCGCCGACGTGGTGGCCGTACGCCACCCGGCAATACCGCATGGGAGCAATCCATTTACGGTATGGCAACCCAACAGGCTGCATCATCCGAGATGATGGCTCAGGCCATGGATAGGGTGGCCACTTCCATTGTCCCCCCAGAAAGGCTGATGGAGCGACTAGAGCAGGCAACCGACTCCATCTGCCAGTCACACAGGGAGGACATGTTGGGGTCCAACAGGGACAGGCGGGCGGCACTGGCGACTCTGCAGGAGGCCATCTCCATTGAGTCCCAGGACCACAGGGAAGCCCTGAGGCAGGAGCTCCTTCACCTCAGGACGACTCTTGTTGAGCTTGAGGCTTCAACACACCAAAGGACAGAACAGCAGCTGGAGCGTCTCACCCGTACGCTCTCAGCTGAGATGCAGGCAACGAGGGCGGAGGTCCGGGCATCCCGTGAGTTGTTGCATGGGGACCTCCGCACACTCATCCTCCAGAACCAGACCTACCACACCCGCATGCTTGCAGCCATGGAGGAGCAGACTAGGGCCTTGCGTGGGCTGCCTCCCATAGTGCAACCACCTCCGGATGCAGCTGCACAGGGTGATAATAGCGACAGCAGTGATACTCCCACAATAGGGTAGCCGTGTGGGCCATGAGCCCATGGAGGTGTTTTATCTTCCCAGGATCCACGCAGGTGGGTTCTGGTGTGCATCCTGTCCTCGGACCTCCTGGGTGGCCTCCCCAACCCCCCCGGGCCCATCAATGGCCATTTTTGATTGTTTCTTATTTTTATTTTTATTTTGATTTCTTTTATTCCCAATTTTTTTGGGACGATCTGTTGGCTTCCGTGGTTCCTGTGGGCATACGCTGCATTGTGGCTGGGCACATGCAGGCTTGTAATGTATTTGGTTCAGATGCTTGGGTTTGAGTCACACACACCCCTCCTGCTTCCCGTTTCCATGGGCTTGTAAAGGGTGTGCCCAAGTGACAGTGAATTACACAGTGACGTTGGACTCCCATGAGCTGTGTGGGCAGTCTGTAGTCAATACTGTGTATACATTCCTAGTGCATATTGCTGTTGTGTTGTACACTGCATGTTGCATTGATGTGTAACTCTTCTTCTGTGTCTACCTCCCAATTTGCAGGTCCCTTCCTCATGTCCACACAAGGACCTCTAGTCTGGAGATGGGGTCCATGTTGGCAGCAGTGCACCTACAACTCTACATGGCGACAACACTGCACAGTTGGTAGTGGTGGGAGTGCAGGCATTTCCAGGTGGTGAGACTACTAATATGTAACATTTGTGATGTCATGTTAATGGTACTACGTGCTCAAGTATGTTGTTGGTCCGGCATTGCTGTGAGCATTTCAGGTGTTGCAGGTTTCTAATAGTGCCACTGTACATAGTGAGACTGATGTCATGTTGTGGGGATTACTTTGTTTACCTGCAATTAGCATGACATGGCACGGTGTGTCGTGTGGCGGTGCTGGGGTTGGGTTGGCTGACATGGCACTGTCCTCTTGTTGCATTTTGCAAGTGGGTATTCATTTTAGCTGCTTCAATGTGTAACTTCACAAAACTGCATTGGTGGTGTCTGTGTGGGTAGGGATGCACACATTGTGACACTTCCAGGTGAACAATCTCAGGCTGATATGGTTTTGACGGTTCATTCTCCAGACATTCAGGATCAGTGTCAGGTTGAGTCATCATTGATTGTCAGATGGAATGTGCCAGGGCAGTGTGCACTCAACAGGGGTGTGATTTCTATGTGAAGTAATTAGCCACTAGCTGTGTATGGGCTGCCTCCCCCCGTGCCCTTTCCCCTCCCATGCGCAGCGGCTGTGCATGTGGTTGGGGATGTGGGGCCACCACCATGTCCACGGCCAGGCCCCGGCGTGTTGCAACGTTGTGCAGGACACATGCTGCCACTATGATCCTGCACACTACTGGGGGAGCGTATAACAGCTGCCCGCCAGAACGGTCAAGGGAGCGAAAGCGTGACTTTAGCACTCCGAATGTGCGCTCCACTATGCCCCTGGTTGTAATGTGGGCTGTGTTATATCTTACCTGGGGTGGCGTGGTGGGGTTCCGAATTGGCGTCATCATGTGGGGGCTGAGAGGGTAGGCACTGTCCCCTGTGGAGGTGGTGATTGGTATCATTGGTGGGGTTGTGACCTTGCTCAGTATCCAACATGCATGCATGTGCAGTGGCATACATACTCACCAAGCAGCCATGTATCGCCATGCCGCCCAGCTTCTAGGTCCCGGCTTAGGGTGGACATTCGGTAAATGAAGCTGTCGTGGGTGGAGCCGGGATAGTTGGCATATACTGAGGTGATGATTCCCTTGGCATTATATGCTACCTGCACGTTGATGGAATGCCAGTGCTTGCGGTTCCTATAGATGTGCTCAGATGCCCTGGGGGGACGTAGAGCCACATGGGTGCAGTCGATGGCACCTAGCACTTTGGGGAATCGTGCCACAGCGTAAAAATCCAGGGCGGCAGCATGCCTTTCTGCAGGTGTTCTGGGCAGGTATATGTGCCTGCGGACTGATGGCCGTGCAGTGATGATGTTCAAGACCTGGTGTAGGCAGCGTGACTGGGTGGCCTGTGACACCCCACCCACTATGGCACTTGTCCGCTGAAATGATCCAGTGGCTAAGAAGTGCAGTACATTGAGGACCTTCTCCAGGGGGCTGAGTGCTTGGGAGCACAGGGTGGGTGATGTGAGGTCATCCTCCCACTCACTCACCAGGTCCAGTATAATGTGTGGTGGAAACCTGTACCTCCCATACACCTGGTCATCAGGCATCCCGAAAAGGCTGGTTCTGGGGGTGAATATTCTGGCCCTGACTATCCTCCTCCTCCTCCTTTGGTAGCCCACTGCCACTGCTGCTAGGAACGGTATGTTTATCCTGGCGTCTGAGCTTGTTATTGTTAAAGTCCGCAAATGTATGCTTTGCGCGTGTTCTAGGCGAGCGTGTGACCCGCGCACCCCTGGAATCCAGTTCCCAGTCCAATAGCGTGTGGAAATTCACACGCACCACGGGATACAGCGTGTGACCCGCGCACCCCTGGAATCCAGTTCCCAGTCCAATAGCGTGTGGAAATTCACACGCACCACGGGATACAGGTTCGCTGACGTACTTGCGTGTGTAAGTGCCCGCGCACCCATTAAATACACGTACATAGGCCAATCGCGTGTATGCGCACTTTTGTCCAATTACACGCGATGACACTCTGACGTGCAGTATCTCCACGTGTGCCCCGTCATCACGTGCTGAGTGGGGAACACCCGTGCGGGTCACATCACAGACGCGCTTACGCGCTGAGGGACTCTGGTCCAATAGAATCGCGTATGCGTGCTGACGCGCTTATGCGCTAAGGGCCTTTCCTCGGATTTCACGCTGACGTGCAGGATTTTCACGTGCCAAATCACTCCGTATCAAGCTGGCCACGCGAAAACACACGGAAGACCATGCTCCTGCCCAGAAGGCCGAGTTACTGCCCCCCCGTGCCCCGAGCAGCCTCCCACGTGCCATCTGCTGCTGCCTGCCTGCCTGCCTGCCTGCTGCCACCGTGCCCTGCCATTTGGTGCCTGCACATCAGCCATCTGCAGGGGTCCAGTTGCTGTGTCCACCCCTGCTGGAACTGAAGACTCCCGACTGGGATTACATCGCTCCACAGCCCAGCCCCAGGACCCAGTTGCCCACCCACACCTGCCTCTGGGGTTGCCATGTCGGGCACTTCCACATCTGGCACCAGTGGCAACCCCAGGCCAGAGGGGCAGAGGGGCACCAGCTTCACTGTCACCGAAGTTGGTGTCCTGGTGGAGCATGTCCTGGGGCAGTATGATGCCCTCTTTGGATCGTCCCGCGCCAGCAAGGAAGGACGGCAGAGGATCTGGGCCGACTGTGTGGTTGCCATCAACGCGGAGGGGGTGGCAACCCGCGACGTCCTGAAGATCAAGAAGCGCTGGGAGGACTTGAGGTCCAGGACCCTTGTGAAGGCCCGGCGCCTCGTGGAGGGGGGCCGGGGCCGCATGAGTTCCATCCAGATGAGGGTCCTGGAACGCGTACGCCCAGCGCTCCACGCCCAGATCCTTGAGAGGGAGGCCCGTCTGGAGTTGAGCGGTAAGTGTCCATGCATTACTGTGTGAGACAGGGCATGTTGCGGTGTGCTGGTTCTATGATACTTGCCTGTATGTGTGCCATAGGCCATGTATGCATGTATGTGTGCAGGGACATCATGGTAATGCATGTGCGACCAGTGATGTGTGACCCACATGGTTGTTGCATGTGTTGAAATGCCGCATGGGGAGCCCTATGCAGATTTAGAACATGAGAGCATGCCAGTCTCTGTACCTGGACATGGGTGGGGGTGAGGGATGGGTGCTGATGCCAGGTACATATATGGTAACCATGTCTGTGTGCCTGACCTGCGTGTCTGTGACTTGTGCATGCCATGGATGCATGACACATGTGTGTGACAATGCACAGATTCAGTAAAGCAGCCAAATTACCCTTGTATCCGCTGTGTTTGGTGTGTTTGGGGCCAGATGGATGTGACTGAGGTGAAGTGTGTGCATGTGATAGGCATGAGCCATGATGCATGTGAGTTACATATCATTGAATGTTTCAAGAGTCCATTGGACATGCATGGAAATGTCCATGGCATGCACCATGCCTGTTACTGTGTGTGTTTTGCCTGGACTGACCCATGTGTTGTGGAGGGACATGATGGAAGTGTACTTTGACAGTGGTGCTCATCTGCTATTGCTTCCTGTCTAGGGGACCATTGTACAGTGCCCTGATGCTTGTGTTCTTTGTCTCCCTCTACGCAGCGGCTAGTGAAGAGGAGGGCGGAGACGGCGCTGTGGAGCAAGGCGGCAGGGATGCCCCCACGGCTGCAGCGGAAGGGGTGGGTGAGCCCCCACAGGGGCCTGCTACGGTGGGAGACGGTGAGGAGCCATCCAGGTTGGTGGTTTGCACAGAGGAGGAGGAGGCCGCCACTGGGGCACACATGGGGCCTGGTGGGGGCATCCCTGCTGGTGCAAGTGGTGCAGTCCAGGGCCAGGGGCAGGAGGCAGCACAGGTCACCGTGGAGGGGCCTGTGCATGTCGCTGTCCCTGACCCTGTGAGTGCACCACCATGCACCAGCAGGGATGCCCCGTCCCAGGCCAGTCCGCAGGTAGAGGGGATGTCCATGTCACCTGACTCCCCTCCACCTGCGGATGTGGGAACCCCTGGCCGTGCGGAGAAGGTCCTGATTGGGGTCGCGATGCGCACAGCTGTGATTCGTGATGCCGTGCGTGCTTCCCGGGAGGAGCACGCACGGCATCACGAAGTGCACCGTGCCGACGTGGCCCAATTGGGATCGGCCATGTTCGGGGGTTTCCTGCATGTGTTGGCCAATGTGGCGGCCCTCTCCTCCTCTGTGCAGGCTATCCACCAGTCGTTCTCCTTGCCGTCTTCCAGCCCAGATGCCAACAGGGCCCCCTGTGGACCTGCCCCGACCAATGCAGCCAGCTCGGTGGGGATCCCATCCCTGCCACAGTCGGGAGTCAGAGATCCAGCAGGGGTGGACACCAGAGCAACTGGACCCCAGCAGATGGAGGATGTGACGGCATCATCGGGCAGGGCACGTGCACGACGGCGTCGGTGGTTTCCATCAGCCTGGATGCCGTCGTGCTGGCACAGGCAGTTGCGTCGGAGGCAGCAGCAGGCTCAACGTGGGAGGCATCATGGCTCGGGGCCATCAACATCAGGGGTGCAGGCATCGGCCGGAGGGCAGGAGAACCCTGGAATGGGAGTGGCTTCCGTGTGGGAGCAGTTGTGCCAGCGGATAGGTGCGGAGCGGCAGCGGGCAGAGGAGGAACGGCTCACGATGGTCAGGGCGGAGGACTCCATGCGGAGGGCGCTGAGGCGGGCTGAGTGCCTCGAGGGTCTTCGCAGGGAGTTTGAGCTTGACACTGCGTTATCCCTGCGGGACCTCGGGGCCAGGGAACATGCCCGCCTCCAAGCCATTGACCAGGAGTTCGATGATGCCCTGGCCCATGACAACAACCAGTGAGCCGTCCAAATAGCCCGCTGCCTTTGTATATAGTTGTATAGTTAGGGTTAGGTTTCCTTTGTTTTTTTGAATTTTTTTGGTAGCGATTGGACAATGCACCACTTTTTTGTATATAGTTCAGTTTTTAGTTAGTAGTCATAGTTAGGTTTAATTTGGTTGGGCTCATGGACCCAGGATGATCTTCTTCATGGTTCTTCGTTGGCTTATTTTTATTTTTCAGATTATTTTCTTGGACATTCATCTTGTTTTGTTTGATTTGCTTTGTGTTTTTTTCTTATTTCATTTCCATTCTACTTGCTGTTCAATACATTATTTTTTTTATTCTTCAATGTGTCGTATCATCTCATTGCTTTCAGGCATGTCATGTTGGGTGTTTTGTCATTCACTTGCAGCCATTGTGTGTGACAGACATGTGTTCAATTGCATTATTTAAATTGGGGGTGTAACATGTAATTGCCTTTGATATGTGGGTGGGTGTGATAGTTGGTTGGGCCTTTTGGCAGGGGAGGATGGGCATTACGGACATGATTGGGGAATGTTGGGACCCAGGTGCAGGGGGGCATGGATTGGACATGGGTGGGGGCCTGCTGGGAGGTGCCCCACAGTGCTGGGGGGTTGGGGGTGGTGGGAGACATGAGTGGGGGCCTGGTGGAGGGTGCCCCTGGTGGCTGGGGGGTGGGGGTGGTGGGAGACATGAGTTAGACATGGGTGGGGGCCTGCTGGCAGGTGCCCCACAGTGCTGGGGGGTGGGGGTGGTGGGAGACATGAGTGGGGGCCTGGTGGAGGGTGCCCCTGGTGGCTGGGGGGTGGGGGTGGTGGGAGACATGAGTTGGACATGGGTGGGGGCCTGCTGGCAGGTGCCCCACAGTGCTGGGGGGTGGGGGTGGTGGGAGACATGAGTGGGGGCCTGGTGGAGGGTGCCCCTGGTGGCTGGGGGGTGGGGGTGGTGGGATACATGAGTTGGACATGGGTGGGGTCCTGCTGGCAGGTGCCCCACAGTGCTGGGGGGTGGGGGGGGTGGGAGACATGAGTGGGGGCCTGGTGGAGGGTGCCCCTGGTGGCTGGGGGGTGGGGGTGGTGGGTGACATGAGTGGGGGCCTGGTGGAGGGTGCCCCTGGTGGCTGGGGTGTGGGGGTGGTGGGAGACATGAGTGGGGGCCTGGTGGAGGGTGCCCCTGGTGGCTGGGGGGTGGGGGTGGTGGGAGACATGAGTGGGGGCCTGGTGGAGGGTGCCCCTGGTGGCTGGGGGGTGGGGGTGGTGGGTGACATGAGTGGGGGCCTGGTGGAGGGTGCCCCTGGTGGCTGGGGTGTGGGGGTGGTGGGAGACATGAGTGGGGGCCTGGTGGAGGGTGCCCCTGGTGGCTGGGGGGTGGGGGTGGTGGGAGACATGAGTGGGGGCCTGGTGGAAGGTGCCCCTGGTGGCTGGGGGGTGGGGGTGGTGGGAGACATGAGTGGGGGCCTGGTGGAGGGTGCCCCTGGTGGCTGGGGTGTGGGGGTGGTGGGAGACATGAGTGGGGGCCTGGTGGAGGGTGCCCCTGGTGGCTGGGGGGTGGGGGTGGTGGGAGACATGAGTTGGACATGGGTGGAGGCCTGCTGGCAGGTGCCCCACAGTGCTGGGGGGTGGGGGTGGTGGGAGACATGAGTGGGGGCCTGGTGGAGGCTGCCCCTGGTGGCTGGGGGGTGGGGGTGGTGGGAGACATGAGTGGGGGCCTGGTGGAGGGTGCCCCTGGTGGCTGGGGGGTGGGGGTGGTGGGAGACATGAGTGGGGGCCTGGTGGAGGGTGCCCCTGGTGGCTGGGGGGTGGGGGTGGTGGGAGACATGAGTTGGACATGGGTGGGGGCCTGCTGGCAGGTGCCCCACAGTGCTGGGGGGTGGGGGTGGTGGGAGACATGAGTGGGGGCCTGGTGGAGGGTGCCCCTGGTGGCTGGGGGGTGGGTGTGGTGGGTGACATGAGTGGGGGCCTGGTGGAGGGTGCCCCAGGTGGCTGGGGTGTGGGGGTGGTGGGAGACATGAGTGGGGGCCTGGTGGAGGGTGCCCCTGGTGGCTGGGGGGTGGGGGTGGTGGGAGACATGAGTGGGGGCCTGGTGGAGGGTGCCCCTGGTGGCTGGGGGGTGGGGGTGGTGGGAGACATGAGTGGGGGCCTGGTGGAGGGTGCCCCTGGTGGCTGGGGGGTGGGGGTGGTGGGAGACATGAGTGGGGGCCTGGTGGAGGGTGCCCCTGGTGGCTGGGGGGTGGGGGTGGTGGGTGACATGAGTGGGGGCCTGGTGGAGGGTGACCCTGCACTGCTGGGGTTTGGGGGTGGTGGGAGACATGAGTGGGGGCCTGGTGGAGGGTGCCCCTGGTGGCTGGGGTGTGGGGGTGGTGGGAGACATGAGTGGGGGCCTGGTGGAGGGTGCCCCTGGTGGCTGGGGGGTGGGGGTGGTGGGAGACATGAGTTGGACATGGGTGGGGGCCTGCTGGCAGGTGCCCCACAGTGCTGGGGGGTGGGGGTGGTGGGAGACATGAGTGGGGGCCTGGTGGAGGGTGCCCCTGGTGGCTGGGGGGTGGGGGTGGTGGGTGACATGAGTGGGGGCCTGGTGGAGGGTGCCCCTGGTGGCTGGGGTGTGGGGGTGGTGGGAGACATGAGTGGGGGCCTGGTGGAGGGTGCCCCTGGTGGCTGGGGGGTGGGGGTGGTGGGAGACATGAGTGGGGGCCTGGTGGAGGGTGCCCCTGGTGGCTGGGGGGTGGGGGTGGTGGGAGACATGAGTGGGGGCCTGGTGGAGGGTGCCCCTGGTGGCTGGGGGGTGGGGGTGGTGGGAGACATGAGTGGGGGCCTGGTGGAGGCTGCCCCTGGTGGCTGGGGGGTGGGGGTGGTGGGAGACATGAGTGGGGGCCTGGTGGAGGCTGCCCCTGCACTGCTGGGGGGTGGGGGTGCAAGGGGACATGAGTTGGTGTTCATTAGTTCAAGGAGACATGTGCCTTTGCTGGGGGGCATGCCCATGGTGGGTGGGCTGCCTGCGGGACATGACCAGGGATGCAGGGTAGTCCCCTGTGGTGTGGGCTGCCTGCAGGGGCCGTGGAGGGTGTACAGGGTACACCTGGGAGGACCCACACTGTCAAATCACATGTGGAACTTCCCGCGCACCCCTGAAATACACGCGCCCAGGCTATTCGCGTGTGGGACTTCCCGCGCACCCCTGAAATACACGCGCCCCCAGGCTATTCGCGTGTGGAACTTCCCGCGCACCCCTGAAATACACGCGCCCAGGCTATTCGTGTGTGGGACTTCCCGCGCACCCCTGAAATACACGCGCCCAGGCTATTCGCGTGTGGAACTTCCCGCGCACCCCTGAAATACACGCGCCCCCAGGCTATTCGCGTGTAGAACTTCCCGCGCACCCCTGAAATACACGCGCCCAGGCTATTCGCGTGTGGAACTTCACGCGCACCCCTGAAATACACGCGCCCTGGCTATTCGCGTGTGGAACTTCCCGCGCACCCCTGAAATACACGCGCCCAGGCTATTCGCGTGTGGGACTTCCCGCGCACCCCTGAAATACACGCGCCCAGGCTATTCGCGTGTGGAACTTCCCGCGCACCCCTGAAATGCACGCGCCCCCAGGCTATTTGCGTGTGGAACTTCCTGCGCACCCCTGAAATACACGCGCCCAGGCTATTCGCGTGTGGAACTTCACGCGCACCCCTGAAATACACGCGCCCTGGCTATTCGCGTGTGGAACTTCCCGCGCACCCCTGAAATACACGCGCCCAGCCTATTCGCGTGTGGAACTTCCCGCGCACCCCTGAAATACACGCGCCCAGGCTATTCGTGTGTGGAACTTCCCGCGCACCCCTGAAATACACACGCCCCCAGGCTATTCGCGTGTGGAACTTCCCGCGCACCCCTGAAATACACGCGCCCAGGCTATTCGCGTGTGGAACTTCCCGCGCACCCCTGAAATACACGCGCCCCCAGGCTATTCGCATGTGGAACTTCCCGCGCACCCCTGAAATACACGCGCCCAGGCTATTCGCGTGTGGAACTTCACGCGCACCCCTGAAATACACGCGCCCTGGCTATTCGCGTGTGGAACTTCCCGCGCACCCCTGAAATACACGCGCCCAGGCTATTCGCGTGTGGGACTTCCCGCGCACCCCTGAAATACACGCGCCCAGGCTATTCGCGTGTGGAACTTCCCGCGCACCCCTGAAATACACGCGCCCCCAGGCTATTTGCGTGTGGAACTTCCCGCGCACCCCTGAAATACACGCGCCCAGGCTATTCGCGTGTGGAACTTCACGCGCACCCCTGAAATACACGCGCCCTGGCTATTCGCGTGTGGAACTTCCCGCGCACCCCTGAAATACACGCGCCCAGCCTATTCGCGTGTGGAACTTCCCGCGCACCCCTGAAATACACGCGCCCGCTCCCCCAGACCCGATCGCGTGTGAAACTTCACGCGAACCCCTGAAATACACGTAGCCCGCTCCCCCAGGCCCGATCGCGTGAGGAACTTCACGCGAACCCCTGTAATACACGTAGCCCGCTCCCCCAGACCCGATCGCGTGTGAAACTTCACGCGAACCCCTGAAATACACGTAGCCCGCTCCCCCAGGCCCGATCGCGTGAATAACTTCACGCGAACCCCTGTGATGCACGTACCCTGCTGAAATCGCGTGTTAGACTTCCCGCGCACCCCGGTATACACGCACACGTATTTTTAGTCAGCGGGTGTCCGTGTTTGTGGGTACCCCTTTGCACGTCATTTTTCCTGGAGGGCCACAGTAAGGGACATTCATCATGGCAGTATATAGGTGCTATTTGTTGGCGCACCTTTTGGCGCACATTTCTTACAGCCGCAGAGACGCTACCGCCTGCTTTCTTGTGGCGGTCGTGTTTGTGCCTGTGCGCTGGTTTGAGCGTGCGCTTTTTTGCACTATTCTATTCCATGAATACGTGTTGTAGGCGAGCGTGTGGGCGTTCCGCGCACTTGTGCCCTGTACTTCCCCCGTGACGCCCACGTTTTGGCAAGTTGTTCCCCATTCCGAGTGTTACGCCCGTGTTCCGCCTACTTTTGTTGCGTGCGCCACGCTATGTGCGAATTTTGCTGTGGCCTGTGCGATTTTCGCTGTGACCTGGCGCACGCTGTTAGATGGCCTGTGCGCCAACGTGCGCCGCGCACTTTTTTATCGAACATCCGCTGGTTTTCTCGCGCACGGCCTTCCATGAATCGACGTGCGCTGCTTTTCGTGCGATTTTCGCAATTGCACTGCGATTCGCACGTTTTTGCCCACTTGCGCCGCGCTAATTATTCCATGAATCGGCCTGTTTATCTCTACAAGTATTTAGAGTGAATCACTAGACTCAAGATCATTGCCCAAGTAAATACATATTTTTTTTATTTTTTTATTTTATTTAAAGTGCATTAGCCACAATTTGACTTTTTACACATTTCACAACCAAAATATTACATAAACGATAAAAACAAACCTTTACAGTTTTTAAGTACACATATCTCATAATAGAAAAATCAGAAAAAAAAGATAAAAGAAACTCTAACAACCAAATTTTTCACAAAAGAAAATTCAAGTTGTTACTAGCTTCCATTCCTTTAAAACTCTACCCACTTCAATTGATAAAGCCATCTCATTGCCAGACGATAACCTCGCCCAAAAATCATCAGAATTTAAATGAGACTCATTATGAACAAATCTGCCAAAAGAACTAGCCCTGACACTCCAAGTCCCTGGGCACTTAGAAAGTAGATGCTTAGTAGTCTGAACTTCCATAGTTAAGCATCTATCACAGATTGGAGCATTACCCCCTTCTTTATCCCTTATAGCAAGTAATTCCCGGGTAGGGAGTAGATTTAAATGAAATCTCAAAAAAGCAGATCTAAACCAAAAGCTAGGGGACTTCTTAAGATAAGCCGGAAGAAACGATAGACGCTTATCTAAGAGTGTGAGGGAAGCTGATCTTTTAGTTCCCCGCATCTCCTCAATCGTATGAATCCAATCAGCCAGTTTCAATTTTTCCTTCACTTTCAGAGGGTTCTGTAGGAGGGACTCAGCATCAGAATCACAACGGGACAATAGTTCCAAACATGTTGATTCTAACCTACATAGAAAAACGTTATTGCCATGTACCCGCTCTACATCAGAATCTTCAAAAAGTGAATTCTTAGGGGGATCAAGAATTGACCTATAAAGAGTAAGCCACTTCCAGGCTAGCCATGATCTGAGTGAAGACAGACCAAACTCATATCGTAGGGAAACAATCGGAGCACAATCAGGGAGTCCCAAAGTACGTTTCCAAATCTTTGATTCAAAAACATCCCAGTCTAAGTCAAAGTCTAGAGGATTGTAGTCCATGCCATATAGAATAATGGGAACTACCTTCCCGATATAAAATCTTATAAGGGGAATGATGGTAAATCTGCCAAACTTAGAATGGATTTTTTCATCTGGGCTCCCAACTTGATCAATTTTAAATCCATAGAAGCCATCAAATTAAACCTAGATGGGAAGGATCGTAATTCAGCTCCCAAATAGGTTAATTCAGAGACAACCTCTACCTGAGAGTGGTCTAACTTACAACTCAAGTTCTTCACTATTTTATTAGGCCCCCTGAATACAAGAATCTTAGATTTTAAGGGATTTATTCTTAATTTATTAATCCTGGCATAAGATTCTAAAGCACTTAGCAGGCGCTGCAGCCCCACTTGTGAGTAGTCCAACAGTACTATATCATCGGCATATGCTAGCCAATTAATTTTGGCATTACTGATGGAGGGAGATATCAACCCAATATTCTGTAGCCAATCAGCTAGGTCCGCCATCAAAAGGGTGAAAAGCAAGAGAGCGAATAAACAACCTTGGCAAACCCCTCTAGTTATCCTGATTTGGTCAGAAAGGAAACCGGACCTGCCCAGTCTAACCCGCATATGATTGATAGAATGCAACTCTATTAGAATAGAGAGTAAGCCAGCGGGTATATCCCAGGCCACTAATTTTCCCCATAATAGATTTCTATCAAACATATCAAAAGCCTGTGAGAAGTCAATCCAGGCTCCAAAAAGAGGAGGGTCTCCCTTGGTGAAGGACTTTGCAGCTAAGCAGCTCAAGACTAACCCATTCAGTGATGTCGACAGACCCTTTCTGAATCCAGATTGTTGCTTCGGAATAATTCCCTTAGTTTTTGCCCAGAGTTACAACTCACCTAGAACAATCCCCGAAAATGTTTTACTATCGGCGTCTAGGAGAGAGATGGGGCGATAACTAGAAGCCAATAGCCTGTCTCCCTTCTTATAAATAGGAATGACTATTGAGAGCCTCCACGAATCAGGGATTCTCATCTGGGCGATAATATTATCAAAAAGGGCTTTAAGGACCTTTGCCCATGTTTCAGGATCCGATTTAAAGATCGAGTTACTTAAGCCATTCGGTCCAGAAGCTCTGGACGCTGAAGATTTTTTAATTAACAGTTCTATATCCAGAACGTTAAACTCAAGAACCCAACTATGGATTACGTCAGCAACCGAGCATAATGAGGCATCAGAACCATAAACCTTTGAAAAATGTTCAATCCACACACCCTCTTGAATAATAGAATCTTGTTTCTGATGTTGAGTAGCCACATTCATATTGACTAAGGACCAGAAATTTCGGGAATTCTTAAGAGACAGGACATATAACATTCTCTCAGCATCCTGTTGTAATATCAGATGATGATGTGCACGAATCCAATTCCTATAGTTATTTTTCAGCTTTACCAACCCCTCCCCATACGCCTTCTCACACAAGCCCGCTCTCCTTAGGATCGATATCTGGGACCTCAATTCCTTTTTACGAATAATAATTTGAACATTAAAAGAGTGTTTATGTAACTTGTGAGTTTTCTGCGCGTGGGGCTCCACTACTGCCTGTGCAGACAGAAAATTCAGGAAAACTCTGGGAATACAGAAGTCAGACAAAAACTGATTAGATAAATCGCTCGTCCTAAGGCGCAGCTCACTATTTAATAATTGACCTCCTTTTTGAAATTTTCTAATGGCATTACCTGAGTTATTAACAAGGAGCTCATGATCATAACTAAAAGTTACTGGAGCACCATCATAAGAAAAAGTCACCTTCAGCATAGCATGGTCATCAGGATTCCCATCTCCAACTATCAAACTGTTACAATTTTCGAAAATATTGCTAGAGACAAAGAAATAGTCTATCGTGGAGAATGAAATACCTCTGTGCCAAGTGGGGGAATTAGGAATATCCCCCCTAATATTTCCATTCAACATAGATAGATTCCAATCCTGCATAAACCTTAACCATATTTTTCCATTCGTAGACTTCTGCTTACACTTGCCTGATCTGAGATCCACAGTAGAGATACATTGAGAGTTAAGGTCCCCGGCAATAAGAATTTCATCCCACGGGTAACGGAGAGAGCAATCAAGCAAACCCTCCGAGAGAGCACACAGAAACTCACTAAGTGGAAAGACACCCGAGTTCCAGTAAAGGTTTACCACAATCCAGCTTAAACGTTCATTGGAGTTTCTCAAAGATACTCTCACCATGAGGATCCCCTGGATACTATTTGAGACAATCACAGAGGATTTAAACATCTCGTTGCTAGAGTCCACCAGCAAACCCCCCATTGGTCTGCCCATCCAAGGAGCCAAGGCCAACTGTTGATAAATTGTGAATCCATCAATACCTACTAGACCAGTTAGCCAAGTTTCTTGAAAAAGAATTAGATCGAAAGTTTTAAAAATTTCCAATCTCCTGGGCTCCTCAGAAAAGGATGTGCAGCCTCTAGTATTCCATGATAGCACATTAACTTGAGGCGACCCTAGAGCTTCGGATGGGTCATCCCTATCTTAAGAAAGACTTGGGAGATCACTTCAGGTAGCATATCCCACATATTCGTGGAGACAGTTGGGGAAAAATCCTTACTGGTTGCCCCCCATCGGTGATCTTGATTGATTATCCGGCAGGACTCGGAGACAGTAGTTATCGGGCAAGTTCGAGAGATCTTCAGACCTCTCTGCTCCCATGCCACCACCTCACCCATAATTAGATTCAAACCCAGTCTTGATTTCAGTTCTATTGCCACTATATTAGTGTCAGTATCATATGGGAAGCTCACTGCTTCAATGTCATTTGAAGAAAAATACTTCAAAGCTGGGATTGACTTCAATTCCATTATTATTGCCGAACGATTAAATGGAGAGTCAACACATGAAGATGCAATTTTTCTTGATAAAAAAACTGTCAGATCTAAGTTCTGTTTGTACAGTTCATCAGGCAACTGAGATGCTAGGACAAAGTTTCCATTCTCCGTCAAAGAGCCTAACCCAGATGAGGCATCTATTCCTGCAGCCAGTGGTGCAGCATTAAACAAAGGGCAAGCCGATCCAACAGACGGACGCTTGATTACAGCAGCAGTATTAGCTTGTGAGCTTTCACAGCTAGAGGACCCCCCCTTGGCTCCCTGATCTATCACCAACCTCGCTGATTTTTTCAAGACGATAGGAGCGATTTTAACCAGAGGGTTAGACGGCAGCTTTTTTTGTTTAGCCATTAAAAAGATTGGAGCAATTTTTTTTGGTTGGTCCACATAGTCAGTTTGACTTCCCACAGTGGATTTATCACCAGGCACTATCGTTTCATCCACAAGATGTGCTTTTTGGGATTTTGATTTGGGAATTTTCTTCTCTTTTTTGGAGCAAGGAGACTTCGCCACAATCTTTTCGGATTTTTCAGGGGTTTCTTGGTCAACATTTGATTTTCGTGTATGCTGATTAGATCCAGAATTGATCTGTTTTTTCTTTCCTTTCCCCTTTTTTTTATTACGGGGGTGATGGCTTCACTGGCTGATAGCCTCCTATTCTTTCTCTTTTTTTTGGACTTCCCATTTAATTTCTTCTTCCCAGGGACTGCTAAATCCGAATCCGAAGAGGAAATATCTATTGGAGAACCCTCAAGTGGAACCCCCACTTGAGGATCACTATCCGCCAGGGCAGCCAATCTCATGAACTCCTCCATCACAGATATTGAGAGGGGAGTATCATCAACCATGGCCTCCACGTGAGGAAGAATGGGAGGACCTAAAGGGCCTTCCTGTGATTGATTATCCGAGCGATCAGGTTTTTCTAATAAGATCAGGGACATCTTTTTTAAATCCCCACATAAATCAGTCAAAAGGGCCATTTTACATGATTGATCCTTTACTTCTTTATGGAGCTCAGTCAAAAACCCTCCCAATGATTCATTGACTGCTGATTTTAAGGCTATCATGGCAATTTCATTTAGTTCCAAATCCTTATTCATCTCCATTAGTATACCCGTATGCTGGTAGACCTCAGTTTTCAAGTTTTCAAAGACTTTAACCAGAGAGGATAGAACTAAGTTTAAAGCTGTTATGGTCGGTGGCACAAGTTCTTCGGGAGAATTCTGAGCAGACACAGCCGGCCCCTCTAGTTCAGGTAAGGAAGTAGGCAGCTCCTGAGGGATCTCCCGAGAACTTACTTCGACCGGTGTCAAAGTCCTTCCCCTATCAGGAGTCGAGACTACCGCTTCTAACTCCAACATATCCTCATCTCTAGGCTCAATGAAGACCTCACACTGTTGAGTCACAGAGTTCTCTAAATGGACTACGCCGATCCTAGGGACTAACAAGTGAGGCGTAATATTAGTCAAGGAAGGGTCATCCAAGGAGCCCAATTGATTTAGAATCACGTTCTTCATGGTAGAGGTCTTCAGGGTGAAGTCAATATCACCTTGGAATCGCGTACAAGTAGGTTGGTTTAAAGGCGCTGACAGGTCCTCCATGTGTGATACAGAATATGGCAGAGCCGAACCTGCTGGAACCTGATCATCTGATGGGTACACACCTGGAGGAAGAAAAATACCACCACCCGTTTTATAGGGTTTGAAGAAGGATTCCCTTGCTCTTGCCTTCTCTTTACGTGGTGCCTTCTTCCCCATATCCACCGGAGTAGAGTGTAATGGTCTCTGAGCTTCTATGGGAACAGCCGCGCTACGAAGGTCATACATGACCCCCTATTCGATTCAAGGCAAGATTTTTGCTGAAAGTAGTGCTTCTTCAAAATTAGGTCAGACACCCCCAAGGGGCAGAAAGAGGGGGAGGAGCAACAATACAGACAGGCAGATTGCAGACTTAAAACCTGTCAGTTATCCATCCGCTACCTCCCTCCACTCCTGATAACACTTGGTCAAACCATTTGTCACTTATTATAGCCACAAAGGTATTAATGGGTAGACTGACCACACTTCACAAAGCAATTTAGATTAGAGTGTGATTGGGTTGGTAAGTAAGAGTGGGTCAGGTAGGAATATGTAGAGATATGGGGGTGGGGGGGCACTTCTTTTGTAGAAACCCTTTTCACCCTATATCAGCCTTTATCAAATACAAAAGGCTGACACCAAGTTCCTCAAGTAACTCCCCACGTCCCCCACCTTTGCCTTGACCCTTTACCTTTTGTTTTTTACCCGTTAACCGTTATCAGTTAGCAGTTAGTACCAGGGAGTTGGAAGATGGCAGTTTTCATATAGTGTAAAAATAGATGTAAAATGTCTGAGAACCTATTTGTAGAATGGTGTTTCTGGAATAAGTGAACACACATGTTTTTGGTCTGCAGGCAAATACCTATTTGATAGGTGCTCTGCCCACCCTAATTGAATACTTGGACAGTGGTGGTAAGCACTCCTCTTTTTATTTATGTTTTGGAGTAGAGTAAAAATATCTATATATATTGAGTGAACAGCACTATTTGAGACTGCTGTCACATTGTGTTTCAGGTGTCAATTTAACAACGCTATTGTGGAAACAATAGGCACAGATTTGAATTATTAACATCAGAAAGATTTAACAAATATTAGAGTATTTGATTGTCAAGGTCACCTACTTTGCATAAGACAATGGGCCTCATTACGACCCAGGCGCTAATGGGTTAACAGCGCCGTAAAAGGCTGCAGCGCCGTTAACCTATTAGCGCCTAATTACGAGGTCCCTTTGCGGGACCCGATCTTAACGGCTGGTGTAGACCAGCCGTTAAAGTAGGGACCAGCAAAGGGAACTTGGTGCTAATTACGGTGCCTCTATTTGCGGCACCATACTTAGCGCCTTCCCCATTCCCATTGAGCCCTATGGGGCAAAAATGGGAATGGGGAAGGGCCATGGAGGAAGGGGGAATTACCGCCCCGCCAACCTTGTAATGGGGTGGTAATTCCCCCTTTCTCCATGGCGGAGTCGGTAATTTACCGGCATGGACCATGGTGCTAATAGCACCATGGTCTTCCGCCAGGGTCGTAATGAGGCCCATTGGGCCTCATTACAACTCTGGCGGCAGCCGTGCCCTTTTTAGGTGAATGGGCAAGAACCGTGTCATGCCCATTTGCGGGTGCCAGAATCAAGGGCCTCCCGATCCCCATTCTGCCCCATAGGGGATGGCGAGGTCAGATGCACCGGCACATACAGAGTTGTTCCGGTGAATCCGACGTGCTGAAACGGCATCCGCGAGCAGAGCACGTAGTATGGCAATCCGGGAACTACGGTACCGGCATGCTTACCGGTACCGTAGTTCCCGGACTGCCATGCTTGTAATGAGGCCCATGATATAAGAATAAAGTATTGGTTTTAGTATTATCACTCTGGAGTTTGGTGATTCATCATAGGTTTGGAGTAACAATAGGTGCTCATTATAATAGCACCCAGAAAACTCTTTGTACTGCCTTTTCGTTTTCTATGGGCTTTCTGATGAACAGAATGTGTTTGTAGTTAGCTAGGTGCTCTGGTTTGACTATGGGTTTCTTTTTTTCTTTATTAAATCGTATGGTTATAAACAAACCTTTTGCCAGTTACATACATCAGATACAGTTGATAAAATCTTTCTAAATATATGAAAAGCAAAACATAATGCATACAAATGCAATCTAAAAGAGTACTTTCATGTTTAAAAGAGAGAAGTTCAAATCTCCTTGTTGCATGGAGAGAATTGGTAAAAAAATAAACTACACATTTATTACAATAAAAACAGTTATTAATGGACATGCCACTTTCCATACATGATAGGCCGCCGCTGTCATAACAATACTCTCTGCACAGTATATAGTATTCAAGAATTGATCTCCCTCAATAGATGAAACACTGTGTATAAGATCACAATAGCTGGCTCTATAATAAATGATAAGAGCCTGGCATTGAGTTGAAAGATGACGTGTGGTCTCAATATTCTACACAGTCTTTCACTGCATCTGCCTGCATGCTCACGCGTCGGAAGAATGTTAAAGTGTATATACACTATAGATTTGCGTATAATGGGGGACAATAATTTAGTTAAATAGGTCGGGAGGGAGTCCCTCCGGAAACCTTGAGTACTGTATGCATGATACATAGTTTTACTGCTTAGATGCCTAATATTTGCAATAAAATTGCAATTACTGTTCTTCTTTTTTAATATGCAAGAGGCATTGGGAAATTCCAATAGATCATGCATGTCGATGTCTAGTTGGAATAGATGCTCAAGAGCGGTCTCTTTGTGTTGGTCAAGGAATTGATTAGAGGAACCCCCTTTGTATATTTTAGCCATATAGCTATACACATTCTCCACCTACATCGGTGAATGAAATATCGCAAGAAAAGGTTTACACCACTTGAGTAACCAAAGAGAGCAAATGGATTGTACACCAAGTTCACAATGAAGGGCCCTTACAGGGACGGAGGAGAGGACCCCCCAATATGGATCTCAATAGTTTGGCTTCAATGCTATCCATCCATTTCATCATGGAATTAGGGAATATAGCAGAGCAATACAAAATCATGGGAAAAATACCACAACAGTACATCTTGACCATTCCCTCCACATTGTTCCCCTCTTTGTTCCGTATAAATCTACTGATAACGAGCCATTTCTTCATAGTTTTGGTGCAAATATAATTGCTTCACATTTGTGGTGACATTATGTTACAAATAGTGACCCCAAGATCGTGATATGAATCTACTACTTCAAACATGTTCCCCTTATAACTTGAGTAAAATGATATCTAGGTTTTCTTCTCTTGCCGAATACCAGTATCTTTGTTTTGGTGATGTTAACCCAGAGATCTAGTCTGGGCATATGCTGCTAATGCATCCAATGATCTCTGCAGGCCAATGGGGGTTTGGTCAAATATGACTGTGTCATTTTCATATCCGCTCCAGGATACTGCTACAGTACCCACACGTGGTGGAAAATGATGTATTACTTCAATGCAGGCACCCATATCAGCCACATACAGATTATATACAATGGGGCTAGACCACAGCCCTGTGTCAAACCGGTATTTTTGGAGATGTCCTTAGTAACTTCACCATGCTGGTTAACTCGAGACCGTAGTATCAGTATACAAGGCATCAAGAACATATAGAAGAGAACGATCAATGTCCCAGTCAATCAACTTTGCCCAAAGTTGGTTACAGGACACTGAATCGAATGCTTTCGAGAAATCTATGAAACAAAAGTAGACATTTATTTATTTATTAATAGTATGCTTACAACTTCAAAAGTTTTGCATATCAATCATATAAAATCATATACAATCCAATGTTTATCATACTTAAAATGCATATTGATTTTAAAACACATAGATTCCATGTGATAGTTCAGTTAAAATATCTAACACAATCACATAAAATTTCATCATGTAAAATATCAGATTCATATCATGTCCATCAAGTAATCTTTGCCATATATTTAAAATGTTACAATTGTACATATTATTATTATATTTCATAAGATAAGTATTAAGTGAACATGTCAAACTCTCACATTCACATAATATGTGGTAGGCAGTTTCTAGTATGTTCATCCCACATAGTCTACAATATCTAAGTTCTTTAGGGATACCAATCTTTGCTCCAAGTATAGTGAGTACATCACATATATTAAATTTAAACTTCCAATACCACCTTATGGTATTAGCGTCAGGATATGCATTTTGATATGAAGGTTTCCTTTCCCTTATAGTTACATAATCAACAAAGATTCTACTATTTGCTTTAGTAGCCAAATTGACAATTCTTTGATCATAATCTTATTCATATATCTTTGTTTTCACCTTTCTTTTTACTTGGGCAATATTCAGAAGTAACCAACTGAATATATCTGTCCCTATCCATTTGATATAGTCAGCATTCCATCTATATAACGTTGAAAATGCAGCCTTATTCTCTCCACATTTAAACTTTTCCATAAGCTTTACTGCAAACGTGTCATTATTGAGTCTAGTCAGTTTGACATATAGCATAGTACTCATTAGTTGGATGCGGCTATTAACACTATTCATATTACATTCTAACAATATGTACTCATAAGGCAGATTTTTTGCATACTCAATAAAATCTTTAAAATCTTTGCTTCAAATTTCTCAATTTCATTTTTAAAATAACATCCCCATATTTCCGCACCATACACTAAACATGCTACAATTTTTGCTGAGTACAGTTTCAACACAGTACATATAGAAATATTCCCTTGGGCTCCAATGAATTTGCTTAACACCCTAGTACAATCATACACTTCCTCTTGGTCTCAATCCAATGCTTTTTCCATTTAAGTTTATGGTCAATGATGACACCTAAGTATTTGTATTCATTCACAACTTCAATCGTTTATTATATATTAACCATATTGGATGTTTATTTGTCTTCATCATTTTATGCTTAAATATCATGATTTTTGTTTTATCAATATTAATGATTACATCATTGGCTTTAGCAAACCTTTCAAGTTCATTTAGTTTTGCTTGGAGTCCTTTCGGAGTGTAATCTAATAAAAGGAGGTCGTCCGCATAGCCAAGCCATCTCAGTTTCGCTACTCCCAATTTGATATCATCTATCTGGGTCCGCCTACTTCACTTAGAAAATCTGCTAAATATAAATTAAACACTGTCAAAGCTAAGGTGCAGCCTTGTTTGATATTGCGAGTAGTAGGTATATCCTCAGACAGTTTTCCTTCTAAATCTAGGCACACTCTGACAGAGGTATCCTGATATAAAAGTTGTATCATATACAGCAAATCATGTGGAATTCCCCATTTTTTCAGTTTATCCCATAATTTCCTGCGTGAAACCGTATCAAAAGCTGCAGAAAAATCTATATAGGCAACAAATATAGGCAGCTTTCGAATCCTCCAAGTATATTCCACTGTACTAAAATAGTTAAATTATGAGCTGTAGATGACTTTGCTCTGAATCCAGACTGATTGTCCGGACATATCGCACAGCTGAATATCCACAGATTGAGCTCCGTTAGCAGTATTTTTGCAAAGATTTTAGCGGGAATGTCAAGCATTGCTAACATTCTATAGTTTTCCGGCTCTTTGCGTGGACCTTTTTTATAAATAGGCAGTATAATACTCTTTTTCCATGAATCAGGAACTTTGCCAAATTTACCGATCCACTTAAACTGAATATACAGCACTTTAGCCCAACGTTCAGGAGATTCCCTGAAGAGGGCGTTACATGTATACATGTATTATCTGGTCCCGCAGCTCTCGATTTAGGCAATGACTTAATTAATATTGTCAAGGAAGCAACAGTATATGTTCCATTCCAACTCCTCTCTAGTTTTCTGTCACTTGGTATTTTGCCTATCAGACTCCCCAGGGTATTTTTAACATGAGTAATCCAGCTACTTTCCGGAATGCAGTTAACCGGAAGAGTTTTATCCTTCTTGTTATTAATGATGGCCCACATTGCCTGATCATTTTTATTTTTTGCTGCATTAGCCACGGTGAGCCATGTCTCATCTTTTTTCTTTTTCAGATGAGATTTTTTCCATCTTTTATACTGACTCTTTAGATTGCAGATCTTTTCAATTCCAATGTTTTCGTTCTCATTTGTCCTCTCACGTATGTTTATTCTTAACAATTTCTTTTTTAAGTGGATGTCATTGTCAAATTTCTTTGGTGTGTCATATTCCATTTTTCATTAATGGATCAATATTTGCGCATTATCATAACTGCTCCCATCATTTTATCTGTTACATCTTTAAATTCATCAAAGATTCCACTCTCTAGATTCATCTGAATATATTCATGCTTCTCAATAAAAGTATCTAGCAATGGAATTGCACTTTCATTACCCTTTTGAATATTAATAGGATACCATTTGATACGATTACCAGCTGTATTGATACCAATTTCACCATTCAAATGGTATATACTGCTCGATTTTACTTTCTCTTTTAGCAAAAAATATAGAGGCAATTTATCGCTTTCCTCTCTACATCCCACGGCCATGTCTCTTACTAACTCTTGGGCATTTCTATTTACAATCATGTAGTCAAGAGTGCTCCTACTCTTACCACAAATCAAAGTCACATTTTTCATGTGATCTCCAGGAGTATTACCATTCAAGACATTCAGATCGTATTTATTAAATAATGATAACCACACCTTACTCTCTCTAGAGTTATTTAGAGTAGCAAAGGGTTCAGAGTTACGTTGTTCTAATGTCACTTCAGACTCACTATTAAATTTAATATTTAAATCATCCACTATTATCAGTGGGATCTTTTCGTTAAATACTTCTAACATTTTTGCAGTTGTAGATATGTTCTCTTTATTATTTTTCCCTCCAGGTGGGTTATATATATTAATTAACACAAATGTTTTGTGGAATCTTTATGTTTACTTCCAAGCCACGGTTGTTTGATGGAGATCATTAGTCCTCCTTTAGGTCGACCTCTAGGTCCTTGAGAGGCATTGCATGTGAAATTACTGCGTCCATCAATTTCGCACTCATTTACTATCCAGGTTTCTTGTAATGCAATGACTCATTCCATTCTTGGTCAGAAATGTTCTCAGGCTTTTCGTTAATTATTTTCTCTTGTTGGGACTTACCCATATTGTCTATGACTTTCTTATCTACTTTAGTCTTTTTCGTTCTTCCATTTTTACCTTGTGCGCCTGTAGTATACTCATATAGCTTGTGTACATCAGTGAGTATTTCATCCAAAGTATCTACACTTTTCTGCTTTTTATGTTTCTTCATCTCCACCTTCTTTGGCGGACCTGGTAGTTCTATATCAACTCTATTTGATAATTGCTTGGAAGGATTGGTGAAAAACTCTGTAATGTCGACATCACTAGCCTTTTTTATTTTTCTAGTTTTATCTTTGTTGCTTGTTTTCGCTAGATGAACATGTATTGTAGCTTTATGGACTCCAACGAAGTTGGCTTCATTATGTATGGATAGAGGTTTGGGTTCTACCTTTTTAGATAACTGTTTATTCACAGTCTCATCTCTCACATAATCATTTATCTCACTGCTCTCATCGGCCTCAACTATACATCCATTGTTCACTTGTTTACACTTAGTGGTACTATATATACATGGCTGCTTGCCCATATCTGTTTTTTTTTTACCGTTCTTTTTTGCTTTTACTTGTCTTTTAGAACTTTTTTATTCACGTTTCCCTTTGTTGCCTCTTCTTTTTTTATAGGTGCACAGTATTCTAGCACATTATATTCATTATTGGCTTCGTCTATCTTGTGTGGTGTTCTCAAATCAAGAATCTCGATCTCTAATTGTGCTTTATCTTTTTCACTTTCATACATAGTGTTTGTGCTTTTATCGCAGCATTTTTGTTTATTCTTAGTGCAAATCTCAGTAATAACAGGGAATGTATTGCTAGTTTACTTTCAATTGCATCACATTTTTCAACTAAAGTTACTAAAACATGTTCAAGTGCTTGAAATAGCTCCTCTGAGTTCATGCTAATGAAGCTTGTCTCGTCTAGAATCTCTATTTTATTAACATTTACTTTCTTTTCTTGGGAACTTTCCAGTTGTTGTTTCAGTGTTTTATTGTCAATGGCTAGTCGTGTTTGCCCAATAACATTTTTTTAACATTTTTTTTTTATTTGGTTTAGTTGTTAGTACAACTTTACAAATGTTCTTTTTTACAGATAAACAAATAAAATCAACATTTACTTTCAACATGTAAAAAGAACTATGTAAAAATATAGACATATATTTCTTCCCCAGCGTTCCAGTACGCTAAGGTACATCTATTAGGAAATTCTTTTTGCACAAGGAAATGCTATGTCAAGCAATTGTATAGCAGCAATGCTGATCGATATTTTTCTTGCGCTGAAAATTTCACACCATATTTCATCATAAGATCGGCTAACATGTTGCCATGTCATTTCTTTTATCAGTTTGAATCGATGTGGAGCAAAAGCATTAAATTGAATAATGATATGAGCAAGCGTTATCATTACAAAACCGACAATAGCTCTGCTTCTTTGTGACCATACCACGTCTTAACAAGATTTCATTGACTGGCCATAGATTAAAACGCAAACGCAAAATTTTCCATCTTAAATTTACAGACGGACATTTAATAAGATAGTCTGCCATACTACCAAATTCTTTGTGACCAAAGAAAAGTCTATTAAAATCTTTTAATCTTAGGCACTTTTCTTGAGTGGCTAGCCAATCGGTCTGATACATTTTAGTCTTGGCGCGATTCGGATTCGTAATCAAAAGATCAATTGATATGTGTGCGTCAGCGAGGGCATTCATAACATGTGCTCTCCATTTTTGTGGAAATGAATGCGTGGAGAATAGGAGATAGTTTGCTAAGATGGCGAGGCTATCTCGCTTACTTATCCCCATAATACATTTTCTTAGAAGACTGCACATTTTCCATGTAACTTGAGCATGAATGGACAGCAAACCAAGTTCGAACCTCAGTAACATGTTAGATGTGCACTTAGGCAGTCCAACTATACGTTTCCAAAATTTTGCTTCAATGCCATTCCAGAACTTAGAGGTTCTTGGGAGCAGAGATTCCAAACCATATATGAGAACAGGTATTACCTTTAGTTGATAAAATTTCATGATCGGAATGCAAGTAAACTTACCAAATCTTGCATGAATTATTCTGGCCTGCGAAATCAATCCTGCTAATTTGATTTGAATTGTTGTCTCAAGTGCCTTTTCTGAGGCAAAGTTGTTAAAATATACTCCTAGATATTTGTATTCGTTCACGATCTGTAGTTTTTTATTACATATCGACCATGTATGTTTAGTCCGTAGAGACGATTTTGGTTTCCCAAGAGTAATAATTTGCGTCTTATGTTCATTCACTGTGAGATTATTTTTTGCTACATAAAGATCAAGGACATTCAGTAAGTGTTGGAGTCCACTAGGAGTTTGAGAAATAAGGACTAAATCGTCGGCATAAAGAAGCCAGGCAACAGCTTGATTTCCCAACTTTGGGGGATCAGGTTGAGCCACAGCAAGGTCATCCGCCAAATCAAGCAAAAATAGATTGAAGAGAGTAGAGGCGAGTATGCATCCTTGATTGAGTCCCCTCTCAGTTGGGATTATTTTAGATAAAAGGCCCTCTAAATTAAGCTTCACCTGGACGGAAGTGTTAGAGTGTAGCAAACTCACAATTTTGAACAATCTCCCTGGGCAACCATAATAGGCCAGTTTCCTCAAAAGTCGCACTCGGTCAACAGAATCAAATGCCATGCGAAAGTCCACAAATGCGACATATAAGGGTTGCTTTCGCATGGCATAAGATAGTTCAATTGCATTTAGAATGGTCAGATTAATAGCTGTCCCGAGACCTGCTACAAAACCGGATTGAAGCGGGTCTCTTCGCTTACAATAGAGAGACCAATTATTTAGATCACGTAATACCAACCTGCAGAAATTTTTTCCCGGAACATCTAATAAGGCTATAGGTCGATAGCTCAAGGGATTTTGCCTATCTCCCTTTTTATAAATAGGGACAATGATAGAGTGTGTCCAGGAGCTTGGGATTTTTTGAAGGTAAATGATCAATTGAAAAAGTGAGTACAAAATTGGAGCCCACATGTCGATGTGTTTCTTTAAGACCGCGTTGGAGAGTCCATCAGGTCCTGGAGCTCGCGACATGCTTGTTTTATTAATATAATAAAAAATGTCATCTTGATCAAATTGTAGAGTAAAGGGTGACAGTATCATGTCCGAGGTCTCACTCAAGGTTGGAGCAACATATATGGATGAAAAATGGTTGCACCAATCGTTTTCCGACACTCCATTTATATGAGATGATACTTGCGATGCATTAGTAACTGAATTTAGAAATTGCCATATTTGTGCTGTATTTTTGTTCTTAATTTGGTCTAACATAGCTTCTCCTTCTTTTTGTTGTTTTGTTATTTTGTATTCTTTTATCCAGTTTATATATGCAGTTCTAATAGCTCTTAATGTTTGAATCTTTAAAAGTGGAGATAATTTGAGAGCTTGTCTCTTTTGTGTTTTGAACAGAGCTTTCCTAGTGCGAATTGCAGCATCATATGGTTGAGCTGACTTTAATTTGATGTTTTGTTTTGTGGCATATAATTGCATAAGATCAAAAGGGACCATTCTGTATGATTCTACTGACAATTGAGAAATTTCTACATAAGATCTTATATGGTCACGATAACATATTAATGACTCGTGAGACCATTTTAATCGGTTTAAAGAGTTATTGGTTTCATATTGGCCCATGAGAGATTGACTTTCTACATTTGGTACTGGGGACAACATGATCTTAAATGTTAATGGGCAGTGATCACTATATTGTGATGACTTGATGGCAAAATCGGTGGTGTGTGCAAAGAGATTTCTGGAAACAAAAATAAAATCAATAAGTTGCTGACTGTTTTCGGCTATGCCATGTCGGTAATGGAGGAGAATGCGCTGCACTTGTGCCATTCAGCATAATTAGATTCCATGACTTCATGAATTTGTTCCATAATCTTATACGCTCAAGATCTTTTGAGGTTTCTTTGTTGAGAAGATGCAAATTCAAGTCGCCCGCAATAACAATATGTACAATTTCACGCACAAGCATAACATTTTCCAGGACAGCTGTTAGATCTTTCAAAGATTTGGTAGTTGTAATGCCCACTGGATTCCAATATACATTAATGCAAGCAATTCTAAGAGAGCTGACAGAAATATAAGAGCATTGGATAAACGGATTGCTGAAAGGCAAGGGAGAGAGATGGATATTTGCTAGAGAATTGGATGCCATAAGCAGACCTGACATAGGTCTACCTCTCAAAGCACGCGATGCTGGTTCAAGTAATATATCGTAATTATTCCACGTTGGTGCCATAGACAGCCAAGTCTCTTGTAAAAAAAACAAATCATAATCGCTGAGTATGCTTTCAGAGTTATTAATAAAATGAGAGAAACCTCGAGTGTTCCAGTTTAGCACCGACAAACCCACCTGCTCCCTATTTCGATCTAGTTATACTCTAGTAATGACATTTTGACTCTTGTACATGAGTGTATTTGTTTCATTTCTGTGTTTAGGGATATACGGTTGGAATCTATGGGTAGATTTCAGGCAGGACTTAATAGGACCTTCGCCCTTATTGTTATGTGAGAGTACAAATCCCAATTCAAACAGCTCGTCCCGGGCAGCCCAAATAATATTATGAATAATTAAAGACCGACACCATATAAGGACTGTTGTTAGATCTTCGTTGCTAGGGAATTCAATCTGATCAATATCATTAGAATCAATCTCCCGCAAAGATTTCACATCCGAGAAGAGTCTGAGAATACTCTGTCGATTCATGTTGTATGATGTAGCTAAATCTTCACGTGCTGTCAGGAGCAAGGAGTGTCTGTTTTCTACTTTTATTTGCTGTTTTCTACCAGACTTCGTTGATTTATCAGAAGAAGGCTTTGGGTCTGTCACTACTTGGTTATCAGATTGATGTGAGCTTGGGTGTTTTTGAATCTTTCATCTTTCGGATGGTTTTGCATTTGCGCTTTGGAATTTAGCATCCATAGGCGTGCGATGGACTCTTTAATTTCATTTAAATCTGTTTGTGACTTGTTATTATTAACAAACCCCTCCCTTGTTGTTTTCTCATCGGCATATGACAATGAATCAGCAAACGATACTCGTTTTACTGATGGCTTTATTTGTTCACTAGGCATCACGTGTGATACAAGATCAGATGAACTGACAGTCGAAAATTTTGCTGGACCATTAGTTATGATCGGAAAAACTGGAGGTTCGAATCTACGTGTCTCCAGATATAAATCAATTTCTTCTCTTAGTGCTTTTCTTGATGATGCACATCTTCTGTCACTTTTGTAATTGGGTCACTCACTGCATTTACTTTTTCAGCAGTGGTTCTCAAGGGCACACAGGCGTGTTTATTTGGAGTTCTAAAAGACAGGCTTTCAGCCACTGAGTTAAAATCATTTCTAGAATTAATGAGCGGAACAGAGGATAGTGCACTATGAGCTTTATTTTTGACTGAGGTCTGTTGTCCCTCAGCCAATTTGATCAAATCATTCAATGGAGGATGGTCCATAATCATTCCCACTGATTGAGTGCTGGTGATGTCTTTTAATTTCTTAGATTTTGCTAGAGCAACATATTTTTTAGTTATGAGGCTGGCTGCTGTTGCCAATCTAGAATTCGCCCTTGTAATATTATTGACGAATTGTTTAATAGATGGAGAGGCTGTCCCTTTTACAGTTTTCATATTTTTTGTTTTTTTTACAGCCGTTTGTTGGGAGCCCTTCTTTTTTGAAGCATTCTCACTCACTTCATTGGTAGCTTTTTTGTCAAAAACAGGGTAGATCGATTTATGTGTTTGAACACACTCCAATTTTTTGTTATTTTCTGTTTGTACTGAAGAACGTTCAATAGGGGACAATATAACGGTCTCCTGGGGTGCAATTTTTTCTACTATGATACCTGGCACAAAGGGAACCGCTGTCTTGGAAATGTGTGAGACACTGGACTTGTGTGATTCAAGACAGATTTGAGAGTCCATAATGATTTCTACGATTTGACAGTCTGGATCTTCGATGGTTTGAGTGCTTGTGCAGGTCCTAGACACACTTTCTTTTAATGTACAACTCAGCTTCTGGGCCAGAGACTCGGCTATTTTTTGTTGTAAATTAGTAACATTATTTATTTTTGCATTAATGTCATCATGTAAAAAGGACACCTCTGATGACAATTTAATTTGATTATTTTCAAGAGTTTTAACATTTGCAGTAAGGCACTTTAAGGTGCTGTCCACTGATTGAAAGAGCTTCGCAAGAGCCATTAATGCTATATTCATGACTTCCAAAGTCAAGTTTTGAGATTTGGGATTGACAGAAGATCTTTCAAGGCTCGTAAGAATATTATTCGATCTTCGTGGAGTTGGTGGTATATATGATACCTCCAAAGTCGATATGTCGCAATCAGGACGATGGAACATATCTGGGGATTGTGATAGTTTGGAGCCTTCTGCTCTGGCCGAGCAATACGCGTTGTTAGTCTCTAGAACATTTGTTATTTCACTTGTTTTTTCTACAGCCGCAGCAGCTCCAGGCTGCACAACGCCAGACAAAGCATTTTTCAAAAGCATACTGTCTGACATGGAGGCAGGCGATTTAGGAGTTTCCAAATTCTCTTTTAAGTTTAGGTTGTCATCTGATATAAGCACCGGCTCACCCCTACTACCTATTTCAGAGTTTGCCGGCACAATATCAATAATATCGCTAACATGAGCAGCTGCTACCGTCTGATTAGTAAGGAGAGCTGGAATGCTCCTACCACTCTATGCCCCAAAACCATATTTCCGAATGTCAACATTGTCCATCGGAGGCCTTTTCGTTTTATCCTTTGTTTTGCATTTGGATTGAGCAGAGTGTTGAACAGGCGTTGAGCAGGTATTTACTGCAGGACTTGATGGAAGTCTTTCGTCCACCGTCGGAATCAGCATAGACTGCGTTTCTGACATAATTCGTAGCCGTGTGTTCGTGGGCATACCAGTTGTAAGACGATACATTTCGTTTCTTTTAGTAGACATGTTTTAAAAATAACACTATGGGCCACAGGTTTAGTGGGCAAAACAGACTATGCAATAAAACACTCTGCCGCTTGAGAGCAGATTTAAAAGTCCCGTGGTGCCCCGGACGCCGCGGCGAAGCGGCAAAGCGGAGACTCCACGGGGACTCGCGCGCGCGGTGCGCGCGGCTCAACCTTATATAGGCCCGCCTCCGACAGGGACCAGCGCAAAGCCTAGATAAATATAAACAAACTATAGTTACTATAGTTCACCTTATATATAAGGTAAAAAGAGCTTTCTTGAGAGTTGGTTTCACCTACTGGTAGTTGTAATCACGTCCACAAAAGTTTTGTGTGCCCAAATAGCACGAGCAGAGCAGACTGAAGCAGAGTGAAGCGGCAAAGCGGGGACTCCACGGGGACTCGCTCGGGTGCGCGTGCGGCTCCAACCTTATATAGGCCCGCCTCCAACAGGGACCAGCGCAAAGCCTAGATAAATATAAACAAACTATAGTTACTATAGTTCACCTTATATATAAGGTAAAAAGAGCTTTCTTGAGAGTTGGTTTCACCTGCTGGTAGTTGTAGTCACGTCCACAAAAGTTTTGTGTGTCCAAATAGCACGAGCAGAGCAGACTGAAGCAGAGTGAAGCGGCAAAGCGGGGACTCCATGGGGACTCGCTCGGGTGCGCGCACGCGGTGCGCGCGGCTCCAACCTTATATAGGCCCGCCTCCAACAGGGACCAGCGCAAAGCCTGCTGGTAGTTGTATTCACGTCCACAAAAGTTTTGTGTGTCCAAATAGCACGAGCAGAGCAGACTGAAGCAGAGTGAAGCGGCAAAGCGGGGACTCCACAGGGACTTCCAAAGTCCAATAACAATTAAAGCCGAGCTTGGGTCAATTTTGAACCGCTCACCAGGATTTAGGAAGTCAGTGATTTCTTCCTCATTATTGACACCTATAAATTCTACTTGCGTTTCTGTATTAGTATTTCCAAGTATACTTAGTTCAGGAGAGGAACAAATATTTGTTTCTGTGTTCAGAGCAGTGGGAATAATCACTTGCGCCAGTAGTTTACTACTGATGCATGGAAAAGCCATAGTTAATTCATTCATAATTTCTGAGGTACAACATTCTGTTTCCTTGGCAGTCATAGGTGGAATTTCTGTTTGGATCACTTTAGCATTAGGATGTTCTATTTTACTAAAAAAAGTAGTCATCTTGGAAAATTTACAATCAGTCAGGAGCCCGGGTTGTGATATTATCTTCCTTTTACAGGCACGGTTACTTCTAGATTCATTTAAGTTACTCACATTACCAACATTGTCTTGCCTCATTTTGTAATCTCCTGGGGCATTCCCTTTCTCATGTAAGTTTTTTGTTGAACGTAATTCCATGGCTTAGCTAAAACTCTAAAAATTAACTGTACACAATAGGGATTAAATCTATATGTTCTAAAGTCAAAACAAGCTATCTAGCATAAAATAATAATAGAATAAGGCTAAAATATAATATAAGTTCTAGTGACGCCCACCGTTCACAGTCAACAGTATACTTGGAGTACTTGCAGGTGCGCGCGCGGTGCGCTGCACCCTGGGTATTTCAAGCTGTCCAGGAAAGGTGAGGGGGCGGGACCTTATGCACCAAGCCAGTCACAAAGGCTCTAAGATGTAAAAGAGAAAGGAAAAGTCAGCAGGGAGGCGTGGCTGGGTTTAATCTCTCTAATTCAAACGTGCGCCTAAAGCGTCAGTGACTCCTTCGGTCAGTGAACTCTGCGTTGCAGGCACTAAACAGTGCTTATCACGTGTTCGAAGCAACAGACAAAAGTCAAGCACAATCACCTAAGTCAGGCAACGTCTGTGTTGCCACGTTGGACGCCCTCTCCTTTTGCAGAGCTTCACTGTGGCAGGCAGCTCGACGATCATCTGGTGAAAAAAATGTCTTTTTCCAGCGCTGATGTTTTCCACTCACTGTCCATGCAGTCAACAGTATACTTGGAGTACTGTGCATAGATATTCCAGTAGGGTTCCTCCTGACAGTAGCTGATAATAGTATGTAAGGTACTAAGATTATGAAGCGTACCAGATGATGTTCAGCATCCGTTTTGGAAAAGGGGACAGCCAGTTTCTAGATGTAGCCCATTTTGACCTTTTTTTTGTAGGATCATTCCGCAAATGTTTGAACTAATGTCAAGCATAGCCAAACGTCTATGATTTTCTACGTTATTGCGAGTGCCCTTTTGGAATACAAGGATTGAAATAGATTTGCACCAACTCAGTGGTATGAAGCCAGTAATGAGAGTTTGTTGATAGAGATTCGATAGAACCATCACCCAGAAATCCGGATCAGCTTTGAATATAACATTTGCAATCATGTCTGGTCCTGGAGCTCTTGAGCCATTTAAATCTTTAGTGATAGTCCTAACATCATCGATCTCAAATCCCCTACAAAACTATATGCCAAATTTATGGTAACTTGGGGACTGGTTGGGAACTGGTTTATTATATAATGCCAAAATAGCTTCCGTCCAACATGCCACATTGATGGGATTATTCTAATTAGCAAAAGAACTAAACAGTGACCAGAATTTTCAGTAATCCGGAAGGATAGCTCAGTGGCAACGTGCTCGACTTGGAACTAAGACGACAGGAATCAACACAGGTTCGATTCCCCTGGTCCTTGCTTGGAAACTTCTGGGTATTTAAGTGTGTTATAAATATGCAACTAAGCCAACAACAACAATACAACAAAAAACATCTGTGACAGTGCCTCGATGCCCCCGGGCTTTGTGAGCGCTTTAAAAATGCAAATAAATAAATAAAATAAATAAATAAATAAATTGCTACGGAGGAGATGAAAGAGACTTTTCCAATCAACGTATGGGATTCTTTAAGACATGACACCTGTCTTGAGTGTGTCTGGAAATGAGCGCAGATTGAGGGATGTGTTCACAATGCTGAGAAGTGCATTGAGTACTGGGCCACTGAACTGTTTGATAATCGAGGCCAGGATGACATTGTCCATGTAAGTAGTGGCTTTGAGAAAATTAGTGTATTTGAGAGATCATCGGAGAGACAGGGATGACATTGGTCCTGTGGGGTAGTGTGCATAAGGGGATGGGAAGTGGACTTTTGTCAAACTTGGAGGTGCGGATGAGATTTGTAATTTTGTTAATTTTGTCTATGAAGAAGATATTGATTTCATCCCATTTTTCTTTTTTTATTCGTATGTTTGGTTTATAAAATCCTTTATATAATACATGAAAAAAATGTATTCATACAAAATAATATAATATAAAAATGAATGTAACTCTACAAGTTACACCTTTTCTAAAATATACTTCCATCTGTATAACAAATTAATCTTAAACACTTAGTCCCTTCTCTGCCTTCCCATAGGGTAACGTGATTCCATCACATTTTACTCATTAAGCCAGCCCCCGAGGGTCAGGTGTTGGCTTGGTGCAGTGCCTCACAGGATAGTTTGTCTTTGGGGCAGCTAGGATTTAGGCGTGTGTGGGTGTCAATCAACTTCTGGGTTGAGAGGTTGAATGATTCCAGAAGGGCTGCAACATCCTGAGTGATGGGGAATGTTGTGAAGGTTGCCTCTAGGGTACCTATTGGGAACATCTTGAAAGAACAGTGTTAAATCATTGTCAATTTATCCTGGCCTTTATGTGGCAATGATGTTTGTGATAGGAATGGAGAGATTGTGTTGTAGTCGGAACAGCCAAGAGGGAGTGGGTCCATGCACTAAATATGTTGGAGAAGATGAAGATATGGATGATCCTGTGGCCTTAGGCATGTGTGATGGGAGAATATGATTTCTTTGATGTCCATCGAGTTGTAAGGGAGAGTACTGAGTCATGAGACTGTTTTTCTAGTTGAGACTCACATATAATGAAGGCTCTGGTAAAGATGTTACTGAGGAGAGAAGTTTGAAAATGTCATTGAGGAAGTCACCACTCCCCTGATCTCGTCTGTAGATGAGTTGTAAGGTGACCAAATCATAGTGAGTTAAGACAAACCAGCATGAGAGGGAGTCAAAAGAGCTGGTTGCAAGAGCCTGGATTACCATGCATAGCCAGTTGATCTTATGGATGACTTCCACCTGATACAGTAATTGTGAGGTAGAAGGATGTCAAAGATGTGGGAGGAGCTGGGGTGATTAACACGGCATCACGATTATTGGAGTATATGAGGCTTGAAATGTCAGCAGTGTAAGCAATTGCAGAGCATGCATTAATGAACATAAGGAAAGGAATGAGGGAAGTTGGAGTGATTGGAGGCAGGCCAATCATGAACACACATGAATAGGATGGAACCTGTGGGTACCTGTTACTTGCTGAGACATACCATTGATGATATCTTCCAGTCTCTGGTGGATGGTACCAAGAGTTGGAGACAGCCAATCAGCAGAGGGAAAAATTGCTGAGGGAGTCATTATGGGCTGCACAGCAAGAGGTGAGGGAGGATGCTCACCTGGCTTGAGAGCAGACTTATCTTTCTGCAGTTGCAGAGACAGATGTTGGAGCCAGAGCAGATGCCCAATTGGCCCAAGTGAGGGCCTCTGCTGCTGCTGGGGAAGCTGCATAGACCTACCCAGGGCCAGGTAGGTTGGCTGATTGGCCATAGAGCATGCCTCTACTACTGCAGCTGCAGATGCTTATGGTAATGCAAGACAGGAGGCCTGCCTAACCTGGTGACCGTCCTCCAGACACACCCAGGCAACCTTTTGCCCCAGTTCCTTCTCTTGGAAAGGTTTTTCTGCACCCTGCAATGCTTTGCATTTTACTTGAACTTTACAAGGACATTCTATATTTGTAGTTTACACCTCACTCACATTGGGGCAGCAGTGAGGTTCTCATCCTTCCCCATTTATTAAAGACGTTTTTGATGAGAGAACGTGTCTACTTTGCCAGTTGTTGCATATAAAATGGGTGGAAGAAGCAGGGTCAATTGGAAGAGTCCAATCCCGTGTTATGAACAAATCCTCAATAAATTCTGCAAAATGTCTTCCCCTAGTCTTAGGCTCAGATGTATAGTGATCACCAATTCTAGCAAGCAAAGGGCATTTGGGATCCACTTTAGATTTGCTATATAATTCCCCCCTTTTTACTAAGAATTTGACTGCTTAGGGAAACTAATCCCAATTCCAGTCTTAAATACTCCATAGGAGTAGACAGGGCAGCTTTAGTATCTTTCTACAAAAGAAACCCTCAAGATGGTCCAGGCACTTAAGGTTCTTCACAGTTAATGCATCTAGCCCATATAAAATGGCCATGCAAATGCACTGTTTGTAGAACATCAAGATTTCTTCAATTGTAAAACCTGCAGAATGATGGGCAAAATGATTTACCATGTAGGTTGTCTTGCGTGTCTACTTTTAACTTCTTTCAGTTCATCATACTCCATGGCTGTATTAAAGACATGGCCCAAGTATCTGTATTTATCCACATACTCAAGGACTCCCAAGTGGGTTGTTATTTCAATAGGATTGACCTTCTTACTTGTTAACAACATGACATTTGACTTATATAGATTTATGGACAAGCCATTGCCTCAGACATATCCTACAAGTGCATTTAACATGTTATTCATGCCTTGATATGTGTGGTCCAGGAGCACCAGGTCATCAGCATATAAAAGGCTTGTGACCTTGGTGCTTCCAATCTTATGTGAACAGCCTGACTCTGGGGCTAGCCCAGATGGTTAGTCTTCCAGGTACAGATTGAATAATGGAGCAAGCACACTACCTTGCTTGACTCCCCTCTGCAAGCTCACCTGTGCAGCCAATAGGTTGTTTTCATTCAGTTGTACACATGCCTTTATGTTTATATGTAAGAGCTTAATGATGTGCAATGACCAAGGGGGGCACCCCGTCCCCTCCAGTTTATGCCATAAAACAGAGCATGAAACAGTATCGAACACTGCTCAAAAGTCAATAAATGTCACATATAGTGACGGATTCCCCTTGCAAGCATCCCTGTGCATGAATCTGTCCAACAACATGATGTTGCTAATTGTGGATGATCCAGGATGAAGACCAGTTTTAAAAGCTTATGAAACACCACTTTCATCCACTCCCTTTTGTAATGCCTTGGGAACAAAGGAGGCAAACAGTTTTCTAGTTACGTCTAGGAGAGACAGTAGGCGATAATTTACTGGTAGGTCACTATCCCCTTTTTAGTGGGAATTAAAATGGACCACCGCCAAGACTAAGGTATAACACAATAATGACACACTCTCTTTGCAAAACCTCTGTGATTTTGAGGTGGCAGTGGTGTATGTAAATCAACAACAACATCTACCAGATCATCACAGCAACAAGTACCTCCTCTTGCACCTATGCACATTATGAAGTGCCATGTTTCCTCTTCTTTTTTCTCTGCTCAGAAGGCAAGTGCACCCGCTGCAAGATCACAGCATATATCTGTGATGTGGAATCCCTGTGTAAACAGTCAAGAACAGCATCATGCCATCTGCTTTCTGTGCATAAAGGTTGTATCCCCTGGGAAGTAAGGACCAACATGGGCATGGCACCATTCCTGGAGCATGTGATGCGACAACATGTACAAGAGCAGGACCAACATTTTACACAGCATAACCCCATGAGCCAAAGAACGTTAAGCAGCATGCTGGCACTTTTCAATGTGCTCAACTCAGAACTGGTAGGTGTGTTAGACCTGCAGCAAATTATTGTGTTTTCCAGTGCCATTAGCTACACCCAAACACAAAGTATTGGTAGGAGAATGATGTTTATGTGCCAGCCCATCCTCAGTGAGTTATTTGAGAGAGGCCAGAAATATCATCTTAACCATCCACTAGTGCTAAATTGCTAATAGTAATGACAGTAGACATTCTGCCATATGCCTTTGTTGAAAACAAAGGTCTCAGAGGGCTAATGGCAGGTGCTGATGCCCATTAGCAAATTCCCAGACGGTCTTACACACAAGGTTGCACCTGTATTGTTTGATGTAGTAATCATTCAAGTGAGAAAGATCATGGGCAGGTGTTATGGTGAGAACATTTGGACATGTGGCAAACACACTGATTGTATGGCTGTAACTGCACATTGAGTCACCTTCCCCTCTACTGGCGAGCAAGGAAAGTCAGCCAAGCAGCAGCATGATATGTACCAACAAGCTACTTTGTGTGTGCAAGATGTTGATGGTTGAAGCCACCCTACTTTGTTTGTGCAATATTGTTATGGTTGAAGCCACCCAGGAGCATACATCTGGAAAAAGGTGGAGCAGGTGGTGGCAGATTGGCTAACCCCCCAGCATTGAGCTTTGTGCAGCAGACGGTGACCTCAATGTCATTTCGCCACTAAAGCTCTGAAACCCACTTAATGTTTAATATATGGGTACTGCCCATTTTTTTTTCCTCAGGGGACCTGTTCCAAGACGGGAAAGTATAAGTAACGCAATATTTAAGAGGAAACAGGTCACCCCTCCCTTTCGCACTGACACAGTTCAGAATTGCACATAGTACCAGCTAGATGCTTCGTAAGTCGTCAGCATTGACATCAAAGTGTGTTTTCATTATCAAAACATATATTTATTTATTCAATATTTTATCATAATTCCTTTTAACAAAATCTAACATACAATGTGCCTATACAAATATAGACAACAACATCTTCAGACATCAATTCAACAAACATAGACAACACCATTTGTTCCGAACGGTTAGTACGATGTGATATATACATATATTTTTATATTTCTAAAAAACCATCAAATCTTCAAAGGCAATCCAACACATTTTAAAAGGATCAGGTCCACACCTATCACAGCAAGTACATAAGGTGGAGAATGTTAGAAACATCTTGCAACCACCTCAGGCCCTCCTCATGGACTTCCAACTGATCTATAATGTACAGGTGTGAATTGTTGTGCAAAAGAAACTTATTGTCCTTTAAGGAAAATAGGGGAATAGTCAGCAAATGATGTCTAGTCAGTCTTGGTCGACTTGTGTTTTGGCCCTTCTGGTTAGATACGCTTATTGTGAGCATTCTAGCATGATTTTGTATTGGGCCTTCGTCAGGACAAAAAACAGTCTTGTTGAGTATACAAATCAATATGGCGAACCCCATGTTCTTTATGCAAGACAACTGCAAAAAAAATCAAATCTGTAAACTGCTTAAATCTCAATCTGAGTTTCTTGAGAGTCTCTCAGTGTGTCATATGTGCAATTTCCTAATCCTGGTCTTGTTGCAGAATGTGCAGGGCAAACTCCTTATTCGTCTTTCCGTATTCCATACAGGATGCAGACCTGTTCCAATATATGGGGCAACATGAACCACCTATTAGAATGCATACTAAATAGCAACATAAATACATCTTCATAATTAGCGTGTTTCCTACTAACCTTAGGGTGGAGATTGCTCCTTGCAATTTCTTATTCTATTATTCTTATTCTATTATTTATCTAGCACTCTGCCTATGTAGCTTCATTTTCAGTTCTTTCAAGTTCTGTGAGGGAAGAAAACAGAACAAAATTGTGCTCACTCACAGATGATGTTGTATCATTTATATAAAGTATGAGGAGTATATAATGATCACATTGGATGCAGTTTCCCTCTATACATGAATAGCTCACCAACATTGTATAGAGGCAGTCAAACAATATGTATTTACAAGATCTCTTAGCTTTATGGAGCATTCCAAAATGATCTTGGAAAAGCTATCCTTTTGTCTTGCCCACAATTCATTCATGTTTGATAGCCAATATTATAAATAACTATGTGGTATGGATTTGAGGACTTCAGTACCCCCTAAATATGGCAACTTATTAATGGGTGCATGGGAGGAGGATCTTTTTGCTTCGGAGGAACTTGCAGTACATACTAACAAAATCAAAATGTGGAACAGGTATATTGATGACCTGTTCAGCCTGTGGGGAGGTACGGCAAAGGAATGCTTACAATTCTTTAGGCTCCTGAATGACAATGACAAAAATCTAAAATTCACTGAATCACACAGTAAGGAGGAAATTGTATTTCTAGACATTAAAGGATGTGAGTACTAATGTGATCTTACATGCTGACAGTGCCCATCCTAAATGCCTTAAAAACAGTATCCCTTTTTGGGAGTTTTTGAGCTTTAAACAGAACTGTAGCGAGGACAGTACATTTGTAGAAAATGCGAGAGTGGCAGCTGCTAGATTTCTAGAGAGAGGATACTCCAAGGGGGTAATCACTAGGGCCTATGAACAATGGCATACACAAACCAGAAATAGTATAACGATTCCGGCCAAATCCAAGAAGAAAAGATACAATAAGCCTATAGACAGCATTAGGTTCATTACAACATATAATGAACGGGCTAGAAACGTCTTTGACATTCTAGAGAACCACTGGCATCTATTGACTAGAGACCCAGATATTTGTCAACATTTCAAGGTGACAGCTACCTTCACATTTAGAAAAGCAGCTTCAGTACAATCGAAACTATCCCCTAGCCTATTCCAATCTGCCAATTTGACTGACAGGGTAGGTTGGCTATCAGGTAAACCAGAGGGGTTCTACAAATGTACCAAATGCAAAGCTTGTTTATATGAGACTCATGTTCAGAGCTATAACCCCCCCAGAACTGGTCAAATGATCAAAATCAAGAAAGTGATCACATGTACACCCAAACATGTGGTATATGTGTTGTATTGCAGTTACAATTTGTGGTATATAGGTAGCAGCAAGCTAGAAAAGAAAACAACATATGAGAGTGATCAAAAATGGGGATCAAGCTTAAACTGTAGCTAAATATTTTGCAGACAAACATCAAAATGATATGTCCTCCTTTAGATATTTTTCAATAGACTCACCAGCCACCCACCCCAGGTGAGGAAACAGAGAACAGAGATTAAGACAAGCAGAATCTTGGTATATTGTGATATCAAGACCCTAAATGGGCATAACAGAGATGAGGAGCTATATACCTTTGTGGTTAAATAAATGATAATCAGCCCTCTAAGATAAGATACCAATGAATGTACAGCTCTACGATGATCAGGTTGTAGAAATGTGTTTAATTTTAATTGTGACTTAATTCCTTGTAAATGTTATCACAGTTTTGTCATATTGTTTAAGTAACACTCCTTGTCGTATGGATATTATATTTACCATATGGTTATTTCCACACTTGTATTGACTTTGGAAAGTACCATTTGGGAGAATTTGCTTCTCCATTTGTCTTATAACTCCCAATAGTTAAAATTGAGCCTTTAGCTGACAGATAGGAAAAAAGATATATGTCATTAAGTCTAGCATGAGTGTTCAATGGGAATTGGAATGTATAATTCTATACACCCATGTGTGTTGATGCACTTTTGTGAGGAGAGTACTGCAATCCAATTCAATAGCACTTAGCACTTTATATGAGGAATAATTGCAATGCTATGCAGAATGCACTTTACAAGAGGAAGTACTGTAATTAGCTTGCACTATGCACCTTAGAAGGGAAAGGAGTAAATAAGGCACTGGCACTATGCACTTTATATTGTAGCAAATTTACACTAGGCAACATGCACTTTATTTATGTAAGAAATGTTGCAATCTCTTAAGTGTGCAGTGATATAAATATGTATCATTATAAACTATTTAGGTATTGCAGTTTACTCTCTGGAAGTTGTATAATACATGGTATGTGATACATTGCAGTAAACCACATTATACACATGATACTCTACTAAACTTCAAAAATGAGCTTGGTCATGCTGGACTATAGGACCACTAACTTCATGTGTTCCAACAGTGTAGGTCATTGCTAAACTGACGACAATGTGAATACTAGGTTGGTTTATTGTACTATACAAGCGCAATGCACTTTTGTTGGGGAAAAAAAACATCATATTAGAAGAGCTAATTTAATCCCTGTTGATATGACTGTGAAACACAGGATTCCAGGCGGGTGATTGAACATACTTGAAGATTAGAAAAAAATAGAAAAATGCACAAACAAATATAGTTATACAATTGGGTAGAATGAGGAATGAGACCCTAATTTGATTACCAATATGGAAACAATTTGAGAAGCATTTATGTCAATAAGTGTTCTTGCAAAATAAGTAAAACACGTTTGTCACAAAAATGTACACTACATTTAGTCTCACTATATAATGTATATGAAATGAGTATGTTCCATGATGGCACCCACATTAACAATAGTTTGGAAATAACCTTTGGTGCATGGTCATTGACACAAATGAAGGATTACTGGGAGATAAAAGACATGAACATACCATGCATGAGTGTTAAATCTAACAAAGTTCAGTTCAGGTGAATCATGTTGTTTGTATACGCTGCCTTTGATATCCACACAGATGGGTAATAAAGAATGAATTTCAACCACCACCACCGAGGAGCTGAAAGCACTTTTTCTTCTTTTCATCTTGCTTGAAATTGGAAGAAATTAGTGCACGCCTCTCAGTTGAGGAGGAATCCCTCAAAAATGTCCATATATATGTTCAATGAAAAAACTTTGTTAAAGGGACGTTATGGTTAAGTTGTGCTACTGAAAACCTATGAAATTCAGTGAAAAAACTTTGTTAAAGGGACATTATGGTTCCAAGTAGCTTACCATAATTAGCGAATTTCAGGGTTTTTTCGGTTTTACTTGGAACCATAACGTCCCTTTAACAACGTTTTTTCATTGAATTTCATAGGTTTTTACCAGTGCATGCTATTCTCCTACAACTTACTAATATCATACTTACCCAATATAGCAATATTTGTGTCCAATTTCCAAAGTTTCACCTTAAAACTCTGCCATTTCCCACCATCTGGAATAATTTTTAACACTTCTATACACTTCTTGCAACTATTTCAACTAGTTTTGCATCCGTAGATGTCTACGAACATCTGACTTCATAGCGGACCTTCCAAACAGTGCCAAATGACCATACGCTGGCGCGCGGCATGATGACGTGTCTGAGAACCCGTCCGCACTTCACGATAATATCTCTGCTTGGTGGACAGTTCGGAACTGCATTTTCTACTGATCTAGGAACTTCTAACTTCAAAATTTTCCTTGCACAGCTCCAACACCTATTCCTACTCATTATCCATGAACAATATAGTACACAGAACATACCTTTAGCAAAACTGCTATTCATCTTAAAATGGCATCAGCTAATGCCATCCCTTCTCCCCAACAGCCACCACCACTGCTGTCGTCAAGGAGCATGAGAAACAGTGCCCCCTAACTTACAAATAACACACGCAAAACCTTTTCCCTTGTCCACCTACCCCTGCATATTAGTGTTTGGTTGCTCTTCCCTCATTTCCCTCCCCACCTTTCGTTCTCAGCTCTCCTGCCAAAAGAAAATACATCCAAAAACAACAAATGACATATTCCTTTAGGAACCACCTTTCACAGTTATAAAATAGAACTAAAAAAAAATGTATAGACTCCATCGACTTTATATTTCTCAGTAAAGTACATAGACTAAATAAGATTTTCCAACATTTGCATTTGCATTTTGTCTTATGCTAATGGGAATATTGTGGCGTTCATCCTCTGTTCCGGGGACTAGAACATTGGCTACTAGCCCAGAAGCCCAAGTTATCAGCCCAAGCGAAGCGAGGGTAGATAACGAGGTCTCAGGACGATTATCCCCCCATTCCAGCCCCTGAAATGGGGGATGAAGGCATTTAGCACCCTAGGTTCCGAAAGCAGGAACCCGGGGTGCTAAAAAATAGGATTTTTCTTCCAACACCAGGACGCCTGCGGCATCCCGGTGTAGGAAGGAACATCTTTTTCCAGGATGCCACCATGGAAATGGAAGGTGAGGTTCCATACAGGGCCCCTCTTTGCTTTCCATAGCAGCCTGCAGAAGGCAAAAAGAGAACCCTATGACCATATAACCACGAGCACATTTTTCTTCCCTTTCAAATCTATCCTTATTTCAAATAACTTTACCACAAAGCCAGTGCCAGGTGGACATGGCCACTTTAATCCTATGTTTTGTCCCTTGTGGTCATGGCCAGTAGCCAGATTGTCCGGATCATGACCTTATTCCATGACCCGAACAATCCGGCCACTGCCCATGGCCACAGGCTACCCCTCAGTTACTAAAGGTATACCGCTATTTTTTGTAGCTACATTATGACACTTGTCAAATAATAAAACACTGGCACATTCGCAAAACAATGCTTGTAAATCCTTGCCAATGCTCCTTAAGCAAGTTTGCTGGAAATCCACCCATGTTTTATTTTTTCAAAAGAGTCAAATGTATGCACATACAATCGTCATATAACTTAGCCCCCGCTTAACCAAATCCATTCAGACTTTACGAAAACATCTAAATCTAGATCTATAATATTTTTGCAAACCTTTGTGTAGATTTGTCAAATGGCACCACATTTATAAGCCTTTACAATATTTTGAGACCCCCACTCTAATGTTGCTCCCTCTCGACGGAATCCCACCAAAAACATGTATATCTTGATCTATTATCAGTTTTCCAAACGAAGTGTATATTTGTCAAATGGCACCTCATTTATAAGACTTTACATTATTTTGGAACCCCTCCTCTAATTTTGCCCCCTCTTCACAAAATCCTACCAAACTTCGGAAAAACATTCATATCTAAATGTATTATCAGTTTCCCAAATTAAGTGAGGATTCGCCACTGGCACCTCATTTATAAGCCTTTACATTATTTTGGGACCCCCCTCTAACGTTGCCCCCTCATGACAGAATCCCACCAAACTTTGCATACTCACTCAGAATCAGCCCACGAATATACATGCAAAATTTCATGCATTAAGTGCATTAAGTGGCGCCAAAGATATAAGCCATCCAAGAACTGCATTTCACCAACACTGTAATGCTAAGGTGTTCGCAAACTTTCACAGAAACACCCGTTTTATTTTTGGTTCTTGCAGCCATATCCCATCCCATACTCATCACCCCTCACCTCCCCAGAGATAATTTGATAAGTTTGACAAGTGGAATGCTGTGTATTTTCATATGTTTTTACCGCGATGTCCGCGGACATCGTCCGCTGTCCGTGAATCCAAGATGGCGGGTGTTTCCAAAAATCTGACGCATTTCACGCTCCTCACCATCCAATCAGCGAACACGTTGCATGTCCGCGGACGTGATGCAAGACGATTAGCCAATCAGGACACTATCCGCGGACCGAAGAGGGAAGTGTGTCCGCCGACCGCACATAGATACCACTAATTTTTTGTGACCTACTTTTTGGTCATTTTTAAAAAAACTGCTAGACGGATCCGGCCAGCGGTTTCGGGCTGTAGGCGTGAGTAAAGTTTTTTCCCCATTCAGTCTATGGGAAAAAGGAAATTTTGGGACCCCCTTATAACAATCCCTTCCCTGGACCACACCTCACCAAACCTTGCAGCCATATACTTTTATGGGCCATATACTTTTTTTGCAAAGTTTGGTGAGGATTCGTCCAGGGAGAGCAAAGTTATAAGCCACCCAAAAAGTGCTCTTCTTCCTATGGCATTAGCAACTTAACCATAACTACACGGCGTGTAATATATATATATATATATATATATATATATATATATATATATATATATATATATATATATATATCACATGGACGCGGTAGCGTCCATGTAGTTATGGTTAAGTTGGTGTTTCCATAGGAAGAGCATTTTTTGGGTGGCTTATAACTTCGCTCCCTCTGGACGAATCCTCACCAAACTTTGCATGCTCACTCAGAATCAGCCCAGGAATATACATGCAAAATTTCATGCATTAAGTGCATTAAGTGGCGCCAAAGATATAAGCCATCCAAGAACTGCATTTCACCAACACTGTAATGCTAAGGTGTTCGCAAACTTTCACAGAAACACCCGTTTTATTTTTGGTTCTTGCAGCCATATCCCATCCCATACTCATCACCCCTCACCTCCCCAGAGATTATTTGATAAATTTGACAAGTGGAATGCTGTGTATTTTCATATGTTTTTACCGCGATGTCCGCGGACATCGTCCGCTGTCCGCGAATCCAAGATGGCGGGTGTTTCCAAAAAACATTTGTGATGTCATCTTTGATGTCCTGGGTGTTAGGCTTAGCAGTGCACAGTGGTGGCGCGAGTTATGGTTGCTAAGCTTACCATAACTGGCGAATTTCAGGGGTTTTTCGGTTTTACATGGAACCATAACGCCCCTTTAACAACGTTTTTTCACTGAATTTCATAGGTTTTTAGTTGCGCAACTTAACCATAACGTCCCGTTAACAAACTTTTTTTTACTGAATATATATATATGCAGGTCCAGTTGTTGTACAAGTCTTTATAAAGATTGTTTGAAACAATTAATTGTAAAATAATTTTTTGTAAAAAAAAAATAATTCAGATCTCAAGGGTAAACGCTAGCAGTGTGAACCACACACATCGGGAGGATGCCAACTTGTGGGCGCATTTCATTTACTTAATGCTGCTGTCCACAGGGTTTTTTCATTTTCTAGATCTTTTGCTTTTGAAACCAAGACAGGAATCCCAACAGTAAACGTATATATTGTCTGCTTACCCCCGCTCATGGAATCTGTCACATTTGGGTACTCAAAGAAACTGCTGCTCGCAATACAAAAACCCGAGTGGGTTTTCGTATGTTTTGTTGCATCAGGCCCTATGAATCAAGAGGCTTTCATAGGTAAAGAGACTTGAGTATAGAAGGCCCTGATGCTGGTTATTGAACTGTATCCTCGTGCTAAAGAAGCCAGAGATTGTGCTACGCTCGAGTGAACCGCCTTGTCCCATGCTGAAAACATGTGGAAGGGAGGCCAATAGCCTAAATATCCTGACATATCATTTTTGTGACCACTTCTTTCTTTTTCATAAACACTTCCCCACACTATTTGTATATAGAAGAAAGGATTGGCAACCGTTTTTTTTTTAGTATAGGCCCTTTTATTTTGACAAGACACCACTAGGACTGCCATATTTACATGTTGTTCTACATATTCACCACTACTTACCAGTACCTCTATATAAAAATCATGGTGCACAAGTGGCATCTTTTATAAATTGGCTGATCTAAATAGTCTGTGTCTTGAAATCATTTCTTAACTCTTTTCAAAGTAAAGAACAATTTCCACACCATGCATCTCTATAAAAATGACATTAGTGCATAAATAGGCCCCATTCAATGGTGATATTCAGGCCATTCTGCACTGTCAAGTTTAAAAATAATTTCTGTTCTGATCCTCATAACAATTAATCACGATTGGCCCCTCTTGGAGGTGTATCAATTATCTGGAGTATACACCAACACATATCTGTTGATTTATGTTTCAGTCTCAGGAAATGTGCCACCATGGGCTTCTCAGCCTCTTGGTTTTTCAGACAATTTTTTTTTTGCAAATGTGTTGTTTTATTTTGTTTTATGTTGTTTTATTTTGTGTTATGTTTTTCCTAGTTATATTACGATGCACAGGGGCTTTATTCATTATATATCACCCATTGTGTTCTGCAGTTTTAAGCCGCCACTTTAAACTGTATTGGTCTATTTGTTTGATGTCTTTTGTGAGGTTACACACTGAACATTGGCTGCATTTAAAATGACCGTCCACTGGAGGTAAAACCAACAATGTGGTTTGATGTACAGGTGTTTGTTCCTGTTTGTAAGTATGTACTAACTCATTCTTTATATTTTATTCCCCCTTGTAAACCAAATCTGGGTGTTTCTGGGGCAAAATCTGTGGTCTTTACAATATGCCAAATCCTAAGGAAAACCCTTTAAGTCATTACTGATAAGACTAAACGTCGTGATACAGGTAATTTTGTCTAGCCTGACTTTCTCTTGTTTCATTAGGCATGTGTTCCTTTGAGTATTCCGAGCTCTCTTCCATGCTGTTTGTATAACTGCCTGTGGGTAATCTCATTGTTTTAGTCGCTTTGTCAGGTCCTTACTATCAGAATCAAACAAAGTTAACGAAGTACAGTTTCTCTGAACGCGGAGGAACTTTCCCACCTGCAGGTTATTCCTCAGGCTTTGTGGATTGGAACCATCAGAATTCAACAATAAGTATTCTTGTCATTGGGATTTCTATACAGAGTGGTTTCTAAAAGGCCCTGAGTGGATTTTTGAATCACAAGTTCTAGGAAGGTCATATTGCGATGGTAGTATGGCACTGTAGAGTTAATGTATGGGTCTTGTGTGTTCAGCCATGTTAGAAAAGACAAAAGATGAGTTTCAGGTTCCTTCCAAATCATAAAGACATCATTGATGTACAAATGCTATCTACCAATGCATGTGCCATGCTTTGCACATATTCTCCACCTTGCTGTGACATCTTGTGTCAGTAAATGCTCCCCTATCTTTAATATGCTTGTTGTGGCAAAATAAATGTGTTCTTATTTCAGCCAGTTGTACAGCACCAGAAATGCATTGAGTGTGTTGAAGATGCTGAAAAATCTTCCACAGCAACAGCTAAAATGTCTGTTCCAAACCACAAGAAGTCAACATTACATATTCTTGACAAGTGTGTGAGCACAGCAATGCTGTTAGGGACTACAGCTATTGTCACTGATGATTGGATGGGCCCTCATTTATCCTGACTCAGTGCCAGCTCATTCCTACTGTCTGCTGTTTGCTGCATCCCCTTAAGAAAGCCATACAGTGGGTGAGCCCAAGATCATTGTCACTCCATTAGGTATGCATAAAGAGGTCTGGGAAACCCTCTACTGGTACGAACACGGTCCATTGACCTGTTCTTGTGTGTCTTGAGGTCTCAACCACGCTTTAGCTCACTATGCTTTTCACAGAGAGAAATGTCCATATACATATCAGTCTTTGTCCCACCTGTAGGCAGTCCAGCACTGAAATGGTAGGAAATTCTCCTCTGAACAAGAATACCAACAGCCACCCCAGACACGTGTTTCAGCCTAGTCGGGCCCCATCACTGAGGTGGAGCTGTGCCTCTCTAAGCACAGTGAGCAAGGGGTCCACATAGCATTTATGTGCAGTGAAAGGGACAGTGAGCTAAAGATTTCGTTGAGACTCTCCCGGGGGCCATCCACCCAAGAACAGGTCAATGGGCCGTAATTGTGCCGCTAGAGGGACTCTCAGAACACCCCTTGTTTTGCACTGCATTAGGTACTTTCATTGATCTACATGCTCAAAATGAACCCGTATACAACAGTAATGGAATGTGAAAACATGAGTTAAGTCAGACATTGTGCACAGCAGCTAATCTTTCAGAATCACGCAAGTATAAAATGCATGAGAAAACATTCAGTGTGCTTTGGTGTACATATAATGTTAAAGTATCTACATTTCAGTCGGTGGGCAGCAGGATGACACTTACAGAATACTTAGTTGAAATGTTGAAGAGTTCACTTGAGACATCACCTTCTTGAAAAGAATAGGCTTGAAGGGCAGGAAAATACTAAGCACCCCTGTGATGTGGAAGCAGTAGCGGCCGCCCTGGATCACGGGAGAAAGGAGGGGGCTGCGAAAGAGATCAGCCGGGTGCCAATGCTGGCCTTAAAGGGAAAGGAAAACAAGAAAAAGACTACAAATGCCAGAATGCACCATGGAATACCGCATCCGGGAGGGGGCCCACCGATGGGAGAAGAAAGGAAAATAAGGAAAGGGAAAACCGGGTTTCCTTATCGTATCAGACCCACCAGAATAGACACAAAGAACAGGGTTAACCCACAGCAGGCAGAGCAGGGAGGAGGTGGGGAATCAGGGTCAGGTGTGATAAAACCGTTGATGGGAACACCCGAGGCTGATTATGGGGGAGGAGCGGACCAAGGGTTAAAAGCAACTCCAAAACACTCAGACGGGGTCTTCTCTTGCAGGAACAGCGCGTGGCGATGGGCGCCGCACGCGATTGGAGTGAGATCAGTGGAGAGTACGAGTGGACTTACTAGGAAGAAGTGGAAAACCCACAGATAGATTGACGCCGTACCTGGTCTGAGGCTCAAGACAGCATTCCAGAGAAGAAAAGCGGCAACCAGAGGAGAAGTATTACGAGGTGGGACTGGTGGACAATTGCTATTTTATTATATTTCGTTTGCCCGGCAGGTGAGCAGGTGGAGCGGAGAAAACTGTACACGCCGGGGAAATATAAGAGACTGTTTGGGACTTTTAAAAGCATAACGGCTGAATTGCAATTAAAGCAAGTCGCAGTGCCAATGCCTGCGAGGTGAAAGGAACCGTCATCAGTTTGTTTGAATTCAATGACCTGTGAAGTGTTAGTTGTGAAAATAAACAACTTTGAAATAAAAACTTCGTTTGTCTCCGGCTGACTACTTAACAACCCCCAACAGTCCTTAAGAAGTATATCTTCATGTGCTAGTATCCTCTCCACTGCAACTGTATCAGGTGAAGGGTATTGCATGTAGGGTGTGCAATGTTCACACATAGGCCTGTTGGACTCACTATCTTCAATGTGTCTGGGCCTGGGAGAGCAAATGTTAGCAGTAGTGGTCCTACAACTACACATATGGTGAGTGTCAAATTCTAGATTGGGAAGCAAGATTGTCCACCAAGCAGACTGTGAAGCCAAGGGCACTTGTCCATGTAGCCATTGCCATCTGAAGGTACCCCTCAGCTAGCGTACAGTAAGAGAACATCTTTAGTTCTGCTGGTGCTATTGTCTTTGACCACAGGAGAATCCTCTCTGTAGCTCATGTAGAAAAACTGTTGTTTGTTCATTAAAATGAATAGGCACCATAGCCCAGTTGGCTATGGCAAGACACCATTGCTTGCAAAAGCAACACAAAGAATGATCCTGAAAGTCAACAGCATATCATATTTGAGTAAGGTGACCTGTGGAGGGGCAGCCTAGCCAGTGGAGTGCAGGTTGTGTCTTCAGTGGTTTTCATATATAGTATTATTTCATGTGCTGGAGATTAAATTGTATTGTGGTGGTGAAAGATGAAGTTGATGAACAACAATTTTGAGTGTGAAGTACAAGGGTGCTGTATTTTGTGTATCAGATCATAACTTAGGTATGTGTGATCAATTTACTGTATATGTTCCAATGATTGAATAGAATCATTCACACACTCATTTTTTGCAACAGCCTGAATTTTATGAACAAAAATAGTGAAGGTACCCCTTTCGTGGTGCAGCTAAGGTGGGGGTTCAATTCAGATACAAAACAAATATCTGCATTTTATAAAACTAAATTAAATCTTACGTTTTCTACTGGTGGTATCCCTTAGGTGAATATCCAACCATTATTGAACTTTTCCTGAATTCTTCAGAGTCCAAATGTAAATATAAAAAACATTTCTTTTAAAACAAAAAATATTGAAAAAACCTTGTTGGTCTAATCATTATAGACATAATGTATTCAATACAGATAGAAATTCTGTGGAAAACATATTTAACACAAGAAACAATTCTAATATACCATACAGACATCCATCACGCATCTGCCAACATTATTTATTTATTTGCATTTGTTAAGCGCGCTTGCAGCCCGTAAGGCATCGAGGCGCTGTTACAGAGGATACGCAAACTTAGGATTACAGACAGGTGCCAGGAGGGCTCTTAGTTACAGATTGGTAGGCATATATGCGGTGGACGATACAGGTTCAGGTTAAACAAAGAGTCTGGTTTTGATAGCCTTACGGAAGGCTAGGTGGGATTGAATGAGTCTTAGGTGAGGTGGCAGAGCGTTCCAGTGCGTGGCTGCTAGGGTGGGGAAGCTGAGATGACAGAGATAAAGGTAGATCAAATCAAATCAAATCAGATTAGAGAAATCAAGATAAGGGAAATCAAACAAATAATCAATCAAAAAGTCAAAAAAACAACAATAACTATTTACTTGTTAGAGGTCTGCCTACGCATGTGAAAAAGGATCATAATCATTTACAATTTTAAGGTGTTCAAAACAAGTGATTTTATGTGTGAATCCAAACTAAGAACAGCACCTTGGAGGAAGCAGACAAGAACATTGAAATAAAGAACATATTTAAAAAAGAAAATACATACTTTTACATTTGGGTAGGGGTTGCATGTTCTATTACATAAAAGAGTTCAAGATTGACCGAATTTCGTTTGTCCTGTCCTAAAATAAACTTACCCTGAACATTACTGGGTTAACAATGAAGGACATAGCCGGTAGTGAGCTTCTTCTTCTTCTTCTTCAAATTATCGAATGGTTGGGCAGACCCACGCAGGCGCTTCCCCATGGTAGTGAGCTTCAAAGATGTGAGGAGCGTGACCCAAAGGGAAGCAAGGATCCAAACGGCATGCCGGTACGCATTCTATGAGCACAAAAGAAGTTTACATTTAGAACTTTTCCTAAATCATAGCTGTTGCTAGTAACAAGAAATGTGTCGCATTTGTCAATAATGGAAAAAACAGAAAAAATTAAAAAATTAACTTTTAAGACATGGATGTTAGTCATATTGCGGAGAGGAGTGAGTTTTGGTGTGCATTCATACCTGACGAAAATGAATCATCTAATGCATCCAATAGTGCACCGTCCCCTTGATAGAAAGATTTAGCATGACATGTTCTTTTTTTTAATTAAGATGGAGGTTACATTGATCCATAACCTAGTGAAAAAAGTTAAAACAATTGAAAAAAATTGAAAAGAGGGGGGGGACTTGTTTACTCCTCTCACTATGCACAATGTAGTTGCAGCTTACTAAATAAATAGGCATTAATAGAGCCTACCTGGTGTTCACAATGTATTCAGGAATTCCGTAAACGTATTATTGGGAGCAGTCGAAGTTCTGCTCTTAATGTGTGCAGGGATGATTTATCTGAAGCCGGCGAAGTCTCGCTCGCAAAAGTACCATATGGTGTACCTAAAATGCGAAGGTAAGGACCTATGGATGTATCTCCCACATTTGCACTTTGTTTGGTAAATGCAACATATTAGTAATCCAAGGGCTAACTTACATGCACTTGTGTTTCCTTCAAGGACGGGTTCTTTCCAATCTGCTGTCCTCTATGACAGCCACATTCAAGTGTCGGAATAGCAGTACGTAACTGTCTCACTTCATAGTGCAAGAACCTTCCGATTGGTACCCAATGGGACAAGCCTCCTTCAATGCTCATACTTTGTGTTCACGTGTTATTGGTGACGCGTGATTTCCATGGCAACCGGCTGCAGACTCAGACCTGCGCAGAGCACAGAAGCATTGTCATGCGTGAGTGTATTTTTCTTTATAAGTTGATGTGTCAGAGCACAAAGTGATCAGAGACTACGTTTTGACCTAGTGCATTACTGAGCTGAGTTTTAAAGGTGTCCTGTGTTTGACCTAGTGCATTAGTAGGCTGAGTTTTAAAGGTGTCCTGTGTGTTGCTAGATGCACGCATTCACTCAGCCATGTAAATTAAAAGTGAAAGGAACAGTCATCCAAAACTGTCGCTGTTCCTAAGAAAGATAGCAAATGGGCACAAATCCCTTTACTTTCCACTACTCCACATGTAGGGGCTAATGTTGAAATTAGATAAAGATTTAATTTTCGGATGCCTGCATGTTGTTAAACGTAAAGGAACATTCCTTGAACATGCACAATTTGAAGAGAGAGTCAAGGCACATATATATCAGTCATTAATTGGTTTGTGCCAAATTGCAAAACACAGAGACTGTGACTCATAACCTTCTGTTTAACTACTTGCAACCCCTACAGAGAGCTGACTAATGCTGTCGCTGTTCCTAAAAAGGGTTGAGGAAGAGGCAAAAATCTATTCATTTACGCTGCTTCACATGCAGGTATTAGGAGCTGGTGTCCCAAATAGCGAATTATCACTATTGCATCTCTGCTGGTCCCTGGACTATTTGTTGAAAGTGACAAGTCAAAGACATGCTTGTAATAATGTTTTATTTTGCTTGATTGTGGTGGGTAAATAACTACCTTTGTTCAAAGCCCACATTTTCAATTCGTACTTCTAACAATGTAAGGTAGACTAAGTCATGCTTGTGGTGATGCTCTGATATGCTTGATTGCATTAGGTAACTGACTACCTGTGTGCACAGCCCACGTTCTCAAATAGTGCTTCTACAGTGGGGGACTGAATTCTTCATTGAGTCCTTTGGTGTGTGTCTCCATTCTGTATATCCATCTGGCTTCCTTTTGGAGCAAACACCTTGATGTATTTGCTGAATTTTTAACCACATCCAAAACCCACCAAAAGATTTCATCCGCAGAGTGTTGTTTTTCCATGTAGTGATTCACAGGGGGGGGGGGGGGCAGTTACGGTTTTGCACCTAATACGTGACTGGTGCTCTGAGATCCTTATGTGGACTGCTCGGGTAGTTTGCCCAACATAACGCAGTCACAGGGGCACTAGATACAATATACTACTTGCTTGGTCTTGCAGTTAGTTAGATTGAGTAATGGCCATTTACACTCTCCAATTAGAAAGTCCTTCATTTTCTTAGTAAATTTGCAGATAGTGCATATGCCACATGGATAATGTCCCATGATGGATCTCAAATCCTAAAGTCCAGTTTTTGGTGACGGTTTCTGAAAACTAGAATGTACTAGTTTGTCACATACATTTTGTGATTTTTTCAATGCAAATCTAGACAGTGGTTCCTCAGATAGACTTACTTTTGCAATAGCCCAATGTTTACAGATAACTTTTTTTATTTGAAAGGTCTGTAGTCCATGTTTCAAAACACATGTCATTCTATATTTTTCAGATAAGGGAGTTCCGGATGTCAGGAGGGCATCTCGATCTGTGAAGCGAGCCAGTTTTCTTGATCGACTAACGAGTTTCTTAGGGTAGCCTCTCTCCAGAAGTCTGGTGTCCAATTTATCTACTTGTTTGTAAAAATCTGATATATCTGTACAGTTGAATTTTTATGTCTCTCCTCACTATCAAGGGTGGGGTCACTGAATTCATGTTAACTATCCCCTGTCTCACAAGAGTGGGGCATCCACTCACTGTGTGATGATGGCAAAAGTGTTGTGTGTTACTTTGTATGATTTTGTTTCAATTAAATAGAGAAAAAATGCCAACCACAAGGTCCATTGGTACTCATAGGCTTACTCAACCCTTTATGCAGAGAAATATACCTACAATGGCAAAGATTCAACCAAAATAATTATCAGAGTATCACTTGGTAACAAATATTCTCATTACAGCCTTCAGGAATTTTATATTTTGAATAATGCTGCTTGGCGGGAACCACCTTTCAATGACTTTCAAGACTCCAAATGTTAACTAAGTGACGCAAGGGTTCAGTAAAAAAAAAGTCCCATTAGGGCTGCCTCCCTATATTGTCCTGTTGTAAGAATTATGTTTGTGTTGGATTCACATCTGACAAATCATCTCACATACTTAACAAAACCTGCATGGGCACTCTACCTTGTACAACCTTGTACAACATAAACGCTGATGTAGATGTAGCAAACTCTTTCAAATCTTCGCTTGGGCCTGTAACTATGGCCCCTGGGCATTACCTGAAGTGGTAATGCCCCCCTTGCTTGGGGCCGATTGCTTAATTCTTATTGTTTGCCTTCTTCTGGTGATTTGCAATGCTGTACAATACAAAATGGTTTGTACTTTTTCCAAAACTCTCTCCAGTATAGCTATTGAATGGCCTCTCTTCATAAATCACATTTTACAAAGATGTATAGCACACTGTCTGTGAGTTATTTCTCTGCATATATGTTGGGATTTAAACATTGTGAATACTGTAATGCTGGTAAGGAATTATGTGGTTGAAACATGTAACATGCAATAATGCATTTTGAGATTAGTTAACCAGGTATGGATGCCAGTTTGTCCTGAATTCTGAGCTGGTTTTCTGTTGCATGCTACAATTGGAAGAGTAATGTTTTTTGCACAAGTAGATTAAGGTGGATAGTTTTGCTGGGTCTGCTTCAGGCAGAGGGACCTTTAGTTGATTTTGCATGCAGTGGTTTATCAATGAAGATGTTGAATGGGAAGGCAAGGTGGTACCCCAGGGTAAACAGATTGAGAGAAGATATTTGTGGAAAGATCTGAAGAGAAGGTCCCATCAGCATCTCTGGGCTTTGGCACCCCTGGAACATTATTCAGACCAAGTATGAAAGCAGGCAAAGACTCAAGCTGGATTTCAAAAGACATATTTATTCTTCCAGGGTACAGCAAGGCAGGCAGCAAGCAGCACACAGCAGAAACTCTGCAACTCTCAAATCCCTCTTGATTCCAGTCCTTTATATACAGTCTTAAAAAGTGAAGTTATTTAGTAATTAACATAAAACATCCTGATTGGCCTTGGTAGTTGAAGACAACCCTTTTTCCAATCCCTGGTTGGTTGCCTTAACTGCTACTCCGAACTAGTATAAACAGATTTCACCTAACTCGTTCTAGACCTGTGCACTCTTCATGAACTTCTATGAAAAAGTTATCCACCGTCTTAAAAATTGCCTGACTATGCCTGGTTATCACAAAATGGTGGACCAACCTATTCTTGATCAGAACTTGGTACCTGCTCAGACTTTTAGTAACTATGATAAACATATACTACTTGACATACTCTCTATTGCGCCAAAAAATACAGCTCACCTTTAAAATGAATTTTCTTGTCCTTTTAAGCCTTACAAGTCTAATGTTTGCACACTCAGAACTATTTAATACCCTGACAAGTTATATGCATTTGACTTGAGGGGGTGGGGTCTACCTCCTGAACACTCCCCCCTCTGGACTGTATTTAGTCACTTACTCATACATGCCACTGCCCCCAATATCCACCCTCCTCAATTTTCAGTGTACCTAAACATCTATATTGTAATCACACTTTTTTGTAAGACAATTTATTTCAATCTGGGAGGCATCCTAAACACATTTCTACAACATGAGTACTACCAAATTATATTCTCTTAGTGTAAACATGTATGCGTCCCTAGAAAATACCTTTGTTTACTTTTATTTGAGTCTATCTCGATTACCCAATTAACTTTAAATTAACTATATGCCTCGGATAATTTTACAGCCACTATGAGAATTTGAGAGATGGTCACTCTTTGAAGTAACCCACCAGCCCCTCTTCATGTGTGGCTTATACACCACACTTTTTCCATCACTCCCATTTCACAACATTTTCTTGTTCCCATTGTCTTCCCCATTTGCATTTTTACAAGTTCATTTTCTTTTTCTTCTTTATTCATTGTTTATCATCATATCTTCCATCCGACTCATCTTGGTTTGTACTCCATGGATCGTCTTTGTCTGGTTGTATTCGTCCTCTTTTAGGGCTGCTTTGCAGCAGGTTCCTGGGCCTTTTTATTTTCAAATGCCAGTCGTTTCATTGTCTTTTCCTCACTTTTAGCTAATGCCTCTTTTATCACAAAGAACTTGAATTGTCACAGGGGACACTTTAAATCAGGGGGGGCACATGGATTTGGACCGGGGACACAAGGATGCGGGAGTATTTGCTGGAAAACTGTCTGCTGTCATATTCGAACAGCAGAAATGTCTGTGTACGCGTATCTGGTTAGGTCCCTGGACCCTTCTCTCTGCTCATAGGTTTGAATCCCGCTAATTCTCTGAGTATATAGGTCCTTTGTTGTCCACCTGTAATACAAAACTGAATGAGTTTCATTTGATAAATAAGTATGTCTCCACCATCAATATTTTTCTTCTCAACCCAACCCTTTAAAACACCTTTGAGTTTTACCTTTAAACATTCCTTCCTTCTAAAAAATCTCTTTACTTTCCAACATCCCTGCCTTCTAAACAAACTACATTGTATTTTTTAACTGTTTCTCTCTTTATCTAGATACATTTTTGCTTTCTCTCATATTGCTACTGTCTAGTGCCGGGACCTGGTGTGTTTTCAATAAATACATTCATCTTTGTCTAATTTCTAGGCAATAAATACATTTGGATGTCTAATTTTTGCCCTTATGTCTTATGGGCTTCTTTGTCCAAAAATGATTTGTCCTTACTGGAGGGCACATGTCCTCCTAAGGTCCCCACTTTCAGACCAAGGAGACAAAAATAACAAATAAACAAATTAAAAAAAACATTAAATGAAAGACATTTTCCTCTTTTCCTCCCTTCTAGGCGCATCTGTAGTAGAAGAGGACATTGCTGGTAGGGATCTCTGTTCTCTGTAGGAAATCAAAATAGAGACAAAAGTCAGTCGGGACTGGCAAGGGGGTCAGGTTTCAACATAAACCGTTTCTCCTTGCTGTTAACAAAAAATGTTACTAGAATCCTTTCTCGCTACTTTCAGCCCATTTAACTTAAAGGCTTTCTGTGACTTGTTGGTGCACATAAGAAATAACTTTTTTTTATTGAACCTGTACAACATTTAGACCTGTTCCTGGTTTTTCTCCTGCTCAGCTGAACGGTCTTCGTCTCCTTAGTGGAACGTGCTTCTAATGCTCAGCTGAATGTACTCGCCATCTCCCTTTCGATCATGTATCATGTAGGACCATGGTCATTTCCTTTCTGTGCTGTGTTTTCATCATATTTGAGACACAATAAATATTTTGCTGCATGTTGTCTCCTGCTTAAACCTCTACACTAATCTAGCCTACCCTTGATTTTTCTAGAATCTGGCACTGATTCTTACTACGTGGCTTCACATATTTTTTTTATTTTTTTATTGATATTCATTGAAAAATCTAATTTTCAATACTTTTATAAAATAAAAGGAAAAATATAAAACAAGAAAATAAACAACATTTATCCATCCATAAAAGAAGTCACGATTTTACGCACATAAAATCCAAAAGAGAAATACAAACTTATAACACATTATTTTAAATCTGATAAAAAACCTACAAATTATGCTTTTAGTCAAACATTAAAAACATTACATTTACTATCTCATATATTTGTTTATGTTTCTCTGAAGTTTTCCTTTAACTTTAGAGCCTTCATATAATTCAAAATTGCTATTCTTATATTTGTTAATTGGGTATTGAAAATCTGATGCCAAAAAAGTTGCGTAATTAGAGGCATATATGTGTCAAAATGTCTCTTGAAGTGCTCTATTCTCATGTGTAATAACATAGGGCATTCTGCAACTAAATGATATAAAGTTTCAGAAGTACTTGGAACTTTGCATTAACAACAGAAATCCTCTTTTTTAGATATGATGTTCCATTTGGCCAGAATATTTCTTGTAAGCCACCAGTTCATTCTAAATCTTAGAAAAGAGTTTCTCGCTTCAGCACCAGGGAATTTTAACAGATAGCTCTCAGTTTTCCTCATTTTTTTAATAGTTAACTTATGTGATATTGCATGTTTAGTCTTTTGACATTGTTCATAATATTTATCCAGTCCCACATCATGATTTTTTGCTTAGCTCTATTGGGATTTGTCATCAATACTTCCTCTGACACCTCAGTTTTCATCAAAAAATGTTTGACTTGACAACGCCATGTACTCATTACTTTGTGGTCGCTTGTTCTCATATAGCTAGACAGAACATACAATAGAGAGTTCTCTTGTTGGACCATTATACATTTGCGATATAAATTGCATAATTTCCACATATACATACAGTTCAAAGAGGATAATCCTAATTCATATCTCAACAAGCACATCTGCGTAGCCTTTGGAACATGCAAGGCCTTTTTCCAAAATTGTCCTTCCAATCTTAACCAAGCCAGCTCGTTTCTCCACGATCTAGTCTCAGCACCGTAGAGAACCGTCTGCACTACTTTCTGACAATAAAACATAATGATTGGTTTCATAGAAAAGGAACAATATTTGGAGTTAATAAAGGAGGCCTGTGGGATAGAGGTGCTGATTTTCTTTTTCAATTCATCACAATAGGGAATATCAGCCTTAGATGTATTAACATTCATCCCCAAATATTTGTACTGGGTCACGTTTTCTAAAGTTTCAGTCATTAATGACCACGAGAAACAAGCTGCTCTGATTTTCCTATTGGGTACATTGTTCAATGTTTTAGTTTTGACATATTCCCCCAATTGGTCGAGTAATTTTTGCAAACCTCTCGCTGTTTTAGCAAGGAGAACCAGATCATCTGCGTAAAACATCCACGGGATGGCATATTTCCCAAGCCGAGGAACATCAGACATAACCCTCCTGAAGTCCTACACTACATCTGCTATGAAGTAGTTAAAGAGGGTTGATGCCAAGAGACACCCCTGTTTTAGTCCCTTATGCGTATTAATCGATCTCGATAAGGAACCATCCAGAGTCAAGCAAATTTGTATTGAGGTTTCTGTATGGAATTGAATTATCCAATGTAATAAATACTCTGGACATGCATTATTAGCCAATTTATTGAAAAGTAGTTTTCTTGAGACTTAATCAAAAGCAGTTTCAAAATTGATAAAAGCCATATAGACTGCTTGATTAAACTGCAACTCATGCTGTTTGATGGCATTCAGATCTTTTAGATTAACAGAAGTATCAAGACCCGCGGTGAATCCCGTTTGAAAAGGGTCATTTATTCCTGCCTGCTTAGACCATTTGTTAAAATCTCTCAGTATCAAGCGGGCAAAGATTTTCCCTGGTGCATCAAGAAGTGCAATAGGTCTGTAGTTTTTGGGATTAAGCCTATCCCCTTTTTTATAAATGGGGACCATAATTGACTTCTGCCAGGAAGATGGAATTCTTTTGCTGATAATTATTTGATTGAAAACCGTGCCCAAGATGGCAGCCCACGCCTTCGGGTTTTCCTTTAGCATTGCATTAAAGAGACCATCTGTCCAGGGGCTCTTGACTTACTCAATTTTTTTATATATATTTCAATGTCCATATTGTCAAAATTTAGATCTTCTTTCCCATAATAACCCAACTCAGGTTTTCTTGCCGGGATATGGGTTTCAGGATACAGGGAGGTGTAGTATTGCACCCATACTTCCTCTGGAACTAAATTAATTTGTTTTATGGATTGCTTACCTCCATAAGTAGATTTAATCAGACCCCATACTAAAGCGGAATTCTTTGAAGCTATTGAATGAAGCATGGAAATGCATCCTGCATTATCATCTTTGCTTTCCGCTGCTTCATCCAATTTCTGTATCTATTCTTGCATTTATATATCATATATGCTTTATTAATAGGATTCAGTTGATTAAAATGTCGCACCTCCCTTGTAAGGTCAGCTTTTTTTGTTCTGACCTCTTCATCGTGTACATGTACGTGAGATCTCTGAGCATTATCAGAAATCCGAGCAGGTTTTTTGAACAGCTGGAACGTTCCTACATAGTCTCCTTGAACATACTGTAAATCTGGTTTAAAATATCTTTCGGATATGACACAGCTGCAAGTAATTCATTGAGATTTGCAGGTGTCCATTTGAAGCGATTACCATTTGTAGAAACTCCTAGTTTTGGCGTATATTTCAACCTAGATTTCGGATGAGTTCGATAGGCAAGGACCAAGTAAAATGAAGCAAATTATGGTCACTTTTAGTTTGGTGTAACACTTTAAAGGAAGATACCATAGAAAAAAGTTCACTATTAGTATATATGAAATCAATAGTTGAAGTAGCATTTCCTTGCTGCCATGTGGCCTTTGGGCGAACGTCACCCTCTACTGGACCATTTAGCATATTAAAACCCCTTTCTTTCATCAAGGATTTCCATTTTTCTTTAGTTTCTCTTAATTTTCCCCCCTTTACGTTCATGCAATCCATATTTAAATCACCTGCAATGATAATGAATTTCACCAATGGATCTTTATCAATCATGTTTAAGCAGTTAGTCAAGTCCTTGAAGAAGCGTTTATCTAGAATGTCTATATGATTCCAATACAGGTTAATGCAAGCAATGATGAAATCGTTGGAGGTAATTAGAACCATCTGGATATAGCTGTTAGGGGAAGCCCATGCTTCGGCTTTCCAACCATAATTTAATTTTATGGCAGTAAGAAGACCCGCCTTAGGGCGACCTCTAACAAGTTTGATTGCTGGTTCCAAAATAACCTGATGGTTCTCCCAGACCAGTGTAGAAGTTAGCCATACTTCTTGAAGCAAAATTATATCATACACACCCAAGATAGACATTGAAGATGAAATGAGATGGGTATGGCCTCTGGTATTCCAGGAAGCTAGGTGAAAGTCTATTCTACTTTCATTACATAGCAGCTAACATTCATTTGAACCTCTATGAAGCGCTGTGCTCATTACCAATCGTGACTGATTTTCGCCTGCTGTGAAATATTTTATCGTCAGTGGGTCTGACGATTTGTCACCAAATCGTACTTTTCCACTTACACCATTGTTAAAGCTTGAAGGGTATATATTAGCTACATTCAGGGGAAAGGTATTATCCACATTTGGTGTTACAGTGGTATTATGCAGCAGAAAGCCTAAATGAAATATTTTGTCTCTTCCCTGCCAGATCGTATATTTAACAATTGCTGAAGACATCCATATTTTCACAACGGCTCTGTCCTGATCATTAATGAACTCTATTTGTGCCATGTCATCGGATTTAAATCCTTGTAAAATAGGAATGGACCGCAAGATGTTTAATACAGAGGATCGATTTAGATCATATAGGCCATACTCACCACCTCGACATTGTAAGATTAAACTCACATGTGTGAGATCATTACATTTATTATGCCTATTTCTCAGTGCAACTTTTACTTCTTTTTGCTGGTGTGTCACTATCGTATTTGCATTGGCAGTCTCAGTTTTTGGTCTATCATAGATATTTCTCTGGAAGGCTGTCATTTCTTGAGCCTTAGATGTATGTCTCCCAGAGTGATTTAAATCCACTTCAGAAGATCTATCTATGATTGCCTTAGAGTTCTGTGTGTTTCGTGAGAAAAAGACGCCCATTGACTTCATAATCTCCTTGCGTCTGTCTTCTAAAGTTAGAAAAGGCCGTTTTGCGGTGGGTTTCCAAGGTCACTTCTCTGATCTTTTATATGAGACAGATGCACAGGAGGGAAAGATCTCAGTGTGTCCACATTAAGCTCATGATGGGAAACTTCAGTTACTATTACCTCCTGTTACCAATTTGATAGGCAGTTGGTTAACTTTATTCCTATTGATAGCAGTGTATTTTCTAATAATTGCTGCACTTTTTTCTTGACATCTTTTGTCAGGTAAAGACAATAGTTGTATAAATTGTCGAGAATTTTTATTCTTTTGCATTTTTGTTAACTTCTGATTCTTTGTTTTTTTCATCTCAGGTTGCGGATTGACTGTTTATTTTTTCCCTTTTTTAGTAACACTAAATATGTTGTAAGTTTCAGTGTCCGTAGAGGGAAGAGTGACAGACTCATTTACCTTTTTGACGGTTATTTTTCGTATTGGATTTTTTTTCTCATCCTTCACTTCTTTTTGATCGATTATTTCAATTGGACTCAGGTCATGCATCACACATCCAGAGCAAATTCTTTTTTTCCTTTTTCACTCATATTGCTCACATTTACTTCCTGCAGCATCTCTGCATTATCTGTCATTTTCGCAGCCACATCAATATCACTTGATGGAAAGGTGGAGCATATTAACTGTGTATTTGAATTTTCAGATGCAGAGATAACAGCAGGCATAGAGACTGCATTTTTGCTTTCCAACAGCTCTTTCAGTAAAAAGTTTTGATCTAATAGCCTTGCATCTAAGGTTTCATACAGCTTGGCTAAAGTATACAAGGCCGTATTCATAGCCTGCAAGGTTAGTTCACTGGAGATAGAACATGCAGGTTTTTGGGGGCATTGGGAATCATCCTTGCGGGGTTCAATGTGCTGAGGGGAATGTTGTGTAAAAGAAATTGTCAAAATGGAGGAATCCTGAGAACATTCTGTGAACATCACAGGGGATTGTGACAGATGGTCAACATCATCATCAGCACAAGGTTGTACTATGACATCGTCAGTTGGCAAAGCAATACCCACTGATGGGTCTTCAAATGATTCTCCATTTTCATTTTTTTCCTCATGCACATTATTTTCGGGGGATATAATATCAGGAGATTGTGTTGGTACTGGGTGAATAACAATTTCTGCAACAGATTTATTAATTGTTGGCAGAGCAAAATCCCCCAGAAGATTTTCTTCAGAGAAAGCAGCTAAGAAGGAGTCAGCAGGTGTGCACAGGTCTATCTTTTACAAGATGTTTTTCGCTGCTTACCGAAGCTCCTCGTACATCTTCATTACTATTTATACAATTTGTTTCCTTTTCGCATGTGATAAAGTTGACAGTTCCAGATGAGCGATCCGAATAAAATTTCCTGATATTACTAGTATGAGATAACGACCATCCCTGCGCTGCACCGCGGGAAGGAGGACCAGTCATATTGCATTTAGGAGCAGTGTGAAAATCATAAAGTTTATCAGCCAAGGGTCCAATGTTGGGCATATTGGTTTGCAAAGAATACAATTTAACCATTGGCTTTGCTATTTAGTCCCTAGGTTATTTATTCGCTAGATATGTCACACTCTTTAGCTTAATCCGGGTCAGGCGAGTAAAAACAGAATAGCGAACAAATTTGCAAACTGACACACCTTTGTTTTAAAAGGGATAAACAAAAAACAAATATAATTAGCAGGGAAATTCGTTAGAAAACTCTATCCTCAAACGGAAAAGAGGACCACTCACCGCTCACTGTTCACTGTTAACAGTCAACAGTATATTCACGGTACTTTCCGGGTGCGCGCGCGGGTGCGCTGTGCACGCGGTATTTAAAGTAACTGTGGGGCGGGGTTGAAGGAGTGGCTCACACGTCTAAGCAAATCCAAAGAGCTGCAAAAGGGAGGGACACAGAAATAGAAAGGGCAAAGTATCAATAACAGTCACTCAGACAGAGTCCTCTGTGTAGCAGAGGACTATGTTTAAAGTTCTTATTTTCCAAAGTGAAAGGAATTACTTCAGTGTCCAAGTCAGGCAACTTCTGTGTTGCTTTTCAAGACGTCCTCTCCTCCGCGACGCTCAACCACAGCAATAGCCTCACAGAACTAAATGCAGCCGACAAGAGTGAACCGCAACAGTCAACAGTCTACTTCACAGTACTTTCCGGGTGGCTTCACATATTAACATAAAACACTCATTGTTTGCCTATTCTAAAATGTCCTATATGTCTGCCAACTCTACCCTTTTTGGCATCCTGCAAACGATCAAAAATTAAAAAAAGGTTACCCACCATTTATTTGACGTCTTGTATATCCTGCGTTGTCTGAGGTGGCCATGCTTGCATCTATGTGCTACTCTATGCTCACACCTGGTTGCACTACCTCGGGAAAGAAGGCTACATAATTGAAACACTGTATCCCTAACTGCCTTTTTTGTTTCTGTACTCACCTGGGTCTTCATACTACTTTTAATAAGGATCCACAGCGTGTTCTCACACTGCAGCGAAAACCAGTACTCTCCTCTTTTCTTTTCTCCCTATTCACTAGCACTCTCCTTTGTCGTAGTATACTGTGCCTTACCCTATTGAGGCCATGTAGACATCCCTCCTGTGTTCAAGACAGATCAACAATCTTTGTCTAGAAAATATAAACCAACACCATTAAATTCATTCAAATAACATGAATTTACTTACCCTTGTATGTTCTTTCATGCAGTTCTAGTAGAGTTTTTTTCACTGTAATCAAAATGACCTTGGCCCATCATACTCCTGTGGCCCTTCATCATTCCAGTTAGCAATAATACACTATGTTTTTCAATTATGGCCAGCAACCTTAATATGTGCTATTTTTTTTTCTTTTCAAATTTGGATTGTTTACTTATTTTATGCTTTTATTATTTTAATATCCATTCATTCATTCATCCAATGATGTCTTTCATTAATTTTTTCGATTCCTTCATTTTTTATTTATTTATTTATTTCACCCAAATGACGTACATTTTTTAAATTGAGCTTCTTATTCCTATACTGTTTAAAGTTAATAATTTTTTTGTCCTCTTCTCCTAATTAATTTTTCTGGACTGAAGCCGAAAAGACCTGTAGTCTAACAAACATTTTTCTCCCTCCTAGCCTTCCCGAAATTATACTGAATGCTGCCCCATTATTGCCACATGCAATAACATTTGTTTCTTTCCTCTTTTTAATGTGTGATGTTCCTAAAGAAACACCACTTCATCCTTTATTAAGACTTATCTAGATATGTCATCATCAGTGACGACAATCAAATTAGATCCTTTCATGAGCACCATTACTGTCCTCCATGGCCCGCCCTTTTTGTCAATTTCCTTGAAGATTAGCAATGTTTTCTTATAATATGACTGCTTCTATTTTTATTGGGGTCATCTATCCCATGTCTTTTTTCATAAATATCTGTGGTCTGAGACTAAAACCCATCAAATATTCTCACCACTTTTCCACTATCTCACATAGCCATCTGCAGCACTGTGCTTTCATCACAACAATAAAAATCTCTGGTTCTACCAGAAATGTGTTGCGGGGCCTCTTGCCCTGTGCATGCCACTCACGATCAGTTCACCCACATTAACAGGTGCATTCCAAAAAGTGGAACATACTATCCCTTGATCCTCATGAAAAAATCATCATGTTAAACCTTGTCATCCACTCCCTTCTTAAATCTTTGACAAGTGCCTGCCCCTAATATAACAGAGATCCACCATAACACACTCCCCTTCAGAGACTGATAACTCATCAACAAAGACACCTTGTTAATACTTTCAAAAAACCTTGAATCTTCTAACAATCATTCAACACCTTTTCTGACTTCACTGCATGGAAATACAGTCCCAATATCTACCACTAGAACAAAACGTGCTCTCTCTTTGTCATATTAATTCTCGGCACTCCTTGAGGCCTAGTGCTACTAACAATTCTGAATATATCAAGTTTCCTTGTTGGATGCTCTACTGTGGGTACACACATACACCTGTTCATATAAAAGATTCCTTCCTTTCACAATGATAACTTCTATCCTGGGTGTCAATATTTATCTTGTTTTTACATATTTGTTGAATGTGCATGGGGCTCACCACAATTGCCCTTTGCAGTAAATCTGTTGTGCACCTTTCCTGGTTGCTGTACCTGCTTGCATTTCTCAGCGCTCATGTCTAATATAATATTTGATCCTGGACAGAAAACCCTTCCTTGTCTTATGAGCTATATACTAGGGGGTGTACTGTCCCCCCTCTTTACTGAAAGGTTGCCTTTTTAGGTCGGTCCTGACCATGCCAGAGGCTCTGGCATCCTTGGTTTAGGTAGGTCGAAGTATGACCGTCTCACTTCTTTGTCTACCCAAGAACACCTCTCCCCTCAGGATCACATGCACCAGTGCCCTGCTTCCTTTAAAAGGTTTCCCCTTCTTAGTCTGCCATAGATTTGTCCCCAACTGGTGTGGCTCTCAGATTTCTAGTCTCTGTTTTAAATCATCCTGTCCAGAGACAGTGCTCTCTTCTTGAGGCAGAACAAGCCTCCTATTGTTAGATCTGTACATCCTGCATATTCTTGACTTTGACTTTCATGTGTGTACAATTTGCACTCTGTCGTATCTGCATTCGTGCAGGTTGCTGATTGCAAAGCCTGCTGTGTTTGCAATGCTTGTGTCTGATGCTGTGAACCTGTCTCTACTTCATGGGCTATATGCTGGAACTTTCTTCACCCACTTCAAGTAAAAAATAAGGGCTTACTTTAACACCTGTTTGTTTCATCATTATTCATTGTCATTTCTACGGCACAAACTGGAAGCTATTTCTGTGAATTAGACTCTGGAATGTATGACCTTATCTCTTACAGGGTAATTCATAGAATTTCGCACAAAAGTGGCGCAGGCGGCTTGTCCACAGTGTGCGCGTGCGAATGTCTGCGCCAGCTGCATGCACTAAATCGATTTCCGCACACAGCGTATTCATGGATTTTAGCCTCCAAAACCAGCCGTGGCGCAGAGTGGCACAGCGACCCTGCAGCAGCGCCAGTTACGCCCCCAAGAACGCCCCTAGCGCAAGGAAAAACTATCAAAATCCCCAATCCAGCGAAAAAAGGGCTGCGCTAACCCTGGACCAGTTTATAGGGCTGCCAAACAGCAAATGCCAAGCCGGGAATGTGTATAACTGGGGTTTGCGGGAAGTTTCACACGCGAAAGGGCCTGTGCGAGTGGGGTACGTGTATAACTCGGGTTCGCGGGAAGTTTCAGATGCGATTTAGCAGGGTACGTGGATTACGGGGGTGCACAGGAAGTCTCACACGCGAAAGGGCCTGTGTGAGTGGGGTACGTGTATAACTGGGGTTCGCGGGAAGTTTCACACGCGATTTCAGCAGGGTACGTGTATTACGCAGGTTCGGGGGAAGTCTCACACGTGATTGAATCTGGGTATGTGTATTTCGGGGGTGCGCGGGAAGTTTCACACGCGAAAGGTCCTGTGCGAGTGGGGTACGTGTATAACTGGGGTTCGCGGGAAGTTTCACACGCGATTGGAGCAGGGTACGTGAATTACGGGTTCGCGGGAAGTTTCACATGCGAAAGGGCCCTGTGCGAGCAGGGTACGTGTATAACTGGGGTTCGTGGGAAGTCTCACACGGGATTTCAGCAGGGTACATGTATTACGGGGTTCGTGGGAAGTTTCACACGCGAAAGGGCCCTGTGCGAGCGGGGTACGTGTATAACTGGGGTTCACATGAAGTTTCACACGTGAAAGGGCCTGTGCGAGTGGGGTACGTGTATAACTGGGGTTCGCATGAAGTTTCACACGCGATTGGAGCAGGGTACGTGTATTACGGGGTTTGGGTGAAGTTTCACACTCGAAAGGGCCTGTGCGAGTGGGGTACGTGTATAACTGGGGTTCACGTGAAGTCTCACACGCGATTTGATCCGGGTACGTGTATTTCGGGGGTGCACGGGAAGTCTCACACGCGAAAGGGCCTGTGCGAGTGGAGTACGTGTATAACTGGGGTTCGTGGGAAGTTTCACACGCAATTTCAGCAGGGTACGTGTATTACGGGGGTTCGCGTGAAGTTTGACACGCGAAAGTGCAACGCCCATGCACGATACGTCACAGACGCGTTTACGTGCTAAGGGTCTTTGGTCCAATGAAATCGTGTACCTGTGCTGACCCGCTTACGCGCTAATGGCCTTTCCTCGAATTACACGCTGACGTGCACATTTTTCACGTGCCAAATCACTCCGTATCAAGCTGGCCACGCGTACACACACGGAAAACCACGCTCCTGCCCTGAAGGCCATTTTCCTGCCCCCCAGAGCCCCGAGCACGATCCCACCTGCCATCTGCTGCTGCCTGACTGTCTGCTGCCCACGTGCCCTGCTATTTGGTGCCTGCACATCAGCCATCTGCAGGGGTCCAGTTGCTGTGTCCACCCCTGCTGGAACAGAAGACTCCCGACTGGGATACCATCGCTCCAAAGCCCAGCCCCAGGACCCAGTTGCCCACCCACTCCTGCCTCTGGGGTTGCCATGTCGGGCACATCTCCATCTGGCACCACTGGCAACCCCCAGCCAGAGAGGCAGAGGGCCACCAGCTTCACTGCCACTGAAGTTGGTGTCCTGGTGGAGAATGTCCTGGGGCATTATGATGCCCTCTTCGGAACATCACACGCCAACAAGGAAGGACGGGAGAGGATCTGGGACGACGTAGTGGATGCCATCAATGCGGAGGGGGTGGCAACCCGCGACATCAGGCACGTCAAGAAGCGCTGGGAGGACATCAGGTCCAGGACCTTCCACAAGGCCCGGCGCCTCGCAGAGGGGGGCCAGGCACGCATGAGTAACATCCAGATGAGGGTCCTGGAACGCGTAGGACCAGCGCTCCATGCCCAGATCCTTCGGAGGCAGACCCGTCCGGAGTTGAGTGGTAAGTGGCCAAGCATTGCTGTATTAGACAGGGCATGTTGCTGTGTGCTGGTAGTCTGATGCTTGCCTGTATGTGTGACATAGGCCATGTAGGGATGTGTGTGTGCAGGGACATCATGGTCATGCATGTGAGACCAGTTATATGTGAACCACATGGTTAGTGCATGTGTTTTAATGCAACATGGGGAGCTCTATGCGGAATGCACACATGAAAGCATGGTTGTCTCTGTTCCTGGACATGAAGGGGGGGGTGAGGAATGGGTGCTGATGTCATGTACATGTATGGTGCACATGAGTGTGTGTGTGCCTGAGAAGTGTGTGTATGACTTTGAAACGCCATGGCTGCATGTGACTTTGAAGGCAACATCTTGGTTTACAGGGGCCCTTCTACATGGATGTTGTTGTTGATTGCAGGCACCAGGACTGTTTCTGCATGTGTGTTGTGTGCATTCACCCATGTGTTGTGGAATGACAGGATGGAAGTGACATTTGACAGTGCCACTCATGTGTTATTGCTTCCTGTCTAGGGTATTTTGTACTGTACCCTGATGCTTGTGTTCCATGTCTCGTTCTATGCAGCGTCAAGTGAAGAAGAGGGCGGAGACGGCGCTGTGGAGCCAAGCAGCGGGGATGCCTCCACTGGGTGGTGACGCAAGGCCCAGCCACCCTCCCAGGAATTACCATCATCCGGGACCGAGGGGGCTGGTGCTGCGTCTGCCACAACGGCTGTGGCGGAAGGGCTGGGTGAGCCCCCACAGGGGCTTCCAATGGCGGAAGACGGTGTGGAGATATCCAGGTTGGTGGTCTCCACAGAGGAGGAGGAGCCCGCTACTGAGCCGCACATGGGGCCTGGTGGGGGTAGTACCACTGGTGCAAGTGGTGCAGTCCAGGGTCAGGAGGCAGCACAGGTCACCGCGGAGGGGCCTGTGCATGTCTCTGTCCCTGACCCTGTGACTGCACCACCATGCACCAGCAGGGAGGCCCCGTCCCAGGCCCGTCCGCATGTAGGGGAGAGTGCCATGTCATCTGCCTCTCCACTACCTGCGGACGAGGGGTCCCTCGAACGTATGGGCTCCGTCCTGGTTGGTGGGTCCCTACATGTGTCGCTCACTCTGCTGGACCTCTCCTCCTCTGTGGAGACTATGCGCCAGTCGTTCTCCACACCGACTTCCGGCCCAGATTCCACCAGGGCCCCCTGTGGACCTGGCCTGACCAACACAGCCAGCTTGGTGAAGCTCCCATCCCTGCCACAGTTAGGACTAGGCGGCCCAGCAGGGGTGGACACCACAACTGGAGACTAGCTGATGGAGGATGTGTAGGCACCATCAGACACGGCACATTGATAGCAGCAGCAGGAGCAGGCTCTAGGTGGGAGCAATGATGGCACGGGGCCATCAACATCGGAGGGGCAGGCATCGGCCAGAGGGCAGGAGGACCCAGGACTGGAGGTGTCTTCCGTGTGGCAGCGGTTAGGCCATGCTATAGATGCGGAGCGGCAGTGGGCAGAAGAGGCACGGCTCACGATGGTCAGGGCGGAGAACTCCATGCGGAGGGCCCTGAGGCGGGCCGAGTGCCTCGAGGCAACTCGCAAGGAGTTGGAGGAGAACATGTCATCGTCCCTGCGAACCCTCGGGGCCATGGAAGAGGACTGCCTCCAGGACATTGAGCAGGAGTTCGATAATGCCCTGGCCCGGGACATCCAAAAGTGAGCCGCCGGACTAGCCGGCTTCCCCTGTAAATAATTTTTAGAGTTAGGTTTTCTTTTCCTTTTCCTTTTATTTGAGGTCAATGGACAATGCCAAACAAATTTGTATATAGTTATATTTTTAGGTAGTTTGTTAGGTAGGTTTCATTTGTTTGGTTGGGATCATGGACCCTTTACATCCTGGACAATGGATTGTATATAGTTTCATCATGTATTCATTTTTATTTTTTTTGCATTATGGACATGGAGCAATGGACTTATTTTTTCCGGACAATGCATTGTAAATAGTTGGACTATGGATTGATTTATCTTATTTTCTGAATTATGAACATGAAGTAATGGAGATTATTATTTACATTTCCTTTGGATTTGCGTTGTTGGAGGGTGACTTTGGACTGTTTTTCTTTCAAATTTTTTTGGATTGGTTATCATTTTCATTCAATCATCTTTTTCACATGCTTTTCATTTCATGTTTCATATTTTGGTATGCTTTCATTTCATTTTTGATTTCGTGTACAGAATGCATTTTCATTTTTTAGTTCCATGTGTGGGATTCGCTCATTGGGTTGATGCATGTGAAAATGTGGGTTTGCACAAGCAATGCCAACCAGTGTATGTGTGTGACGGACATGTGTTGATGTACATAGTTGACTTTTGGTCTGTGTCATGAGATCGGCATTTCACTGCTGGGGCGTGGGGTGCAAGGGGACATGAGTGGTGGCCTGCTGGCAGGTGCCCTGCACTGCTGGGGGGTGGGGGTGCAAGGAGACATGAGTGGGACATGAGTGGGGGCCTGCTGGCAGGTGCCCTGTACTGCTGGGGGGTGGGGGTGCAAGGGGACATGAGTGGGACATGAGTGGGGGCCTGCTGGCAGGTGCCCTGCACTGCTGGGGGTGGGGGTGCAAGGGGACATGAGTGGTGGCCTGCTGGCAGGTGCCCTGCACTGCTGGGGGGTGGGGGTGCAAGGGGACATGAGTGGGACATGAGTGGGAGCCTGCTGGCAGGTACCCTGCACTGCTGGGGGGTGGGGGTGCAAGGGGACATGAGTGGGACATGAGTGGGAGCCTGCTGGCAGGTGCCCTGCACTGCGGGGGGTGGGGCTGCAAGGGGACATGAGTGGTGGCCTGCTGGCAGGTGCCCTGCACTGCTGGGGGATGGGGGTGCAAGGGGACATGAGTGGGACATGGATGGGGGCCTGCTGGCAGGTGCCCTGCACTGCTGGGCGGTGGGGGTGCAAGGAGACATGAGTGGGACATGAGTGGGGGCCTGCTGGCAGGTGCCCTGCACTGCTGGGGGGTGGGGGTGCAAGGGGACATGAGTGGGACATGAGTGGGGGCCTGTTGGCAGGTGCCCTGCACTGCTGGGGGTAGGGGTGCAAGGGGACATGAGTGGTGGCCTGCTGGCAGGTGCCCTGCACTGCTGGGGGGTGGGGTGCAAGGGGACATGAGTGGGGGCCTGCTGGCAGGTACCCTGCACTGCTTGGGGGTGGGGGTGCAAGGGGACATGAGTGGGACATGAGTGGGAGCCTGCTGGCAGGTGCCCTGCACTGCGGGGGGTGGGGCTGCAAGGGGACATGAGTGGTGGCCTGCTAGCAGGTGCCCTGCACTGCTGGGGGGTGGGGGTGCAAGGGGACATGAGTGGGACATGAGTGGGGGCCTGCTGGCAGGTGCCCTGCACTGCTGGAGGGTGGGGTGCAAGGGGACATGAGTGGGACATGAGTGGGGCCTGCTGGAAGGTGCCCTGCACTGCTGGGGGGTGGGGGTGCAAGGGGACATGAGTGGTGGCCTGCTGGCAGGTGCCCTGCACTGCTGGGGGGTGGGGGTGCAAGGGGCCATGAGTGGGACATGAGTAGGGGCCTGCTGGCAGGTGCCCTGCACTGCTGGGGGGTGGGGGTGCAAGGGGACATGAGTTGGTGATCAGTAGTGCAAGGAGACATGTGGCTTGGCTGGGGGGCATGCCCATGGTGGATGGGCTGCCTGCGGCACATGACCAGGGGTGCAGGGTAGTCCCCTGTGGTGTGGGCTGCCTGCAGGGTCTGTGGAGGGTGTAGAGGGAACACCTGGGAGGACCCACACTGCCAATTCACGTGTAGGACTCCCCTGCACCCCCGAAATACACGTACCCTGCTGAAATCACGTGTGAGACTTCCCACGAACCCCGCAATACACGTACCCGGATCGCACAGGGCCCTTTCGCGTGTGAAACTTCCCGCGAACTCCAGTTATACACATACCCTGCTGAAATCGTGTGTGAGACTTCCCGTGAACCCCGTAATACACGTACCCCGCTCGCACAGGGCCCTTTCGCATGTGAAACTTCCAGCGAACCCCAGTTATACACGTACCCTGCTGAAATCGCGTGTGAGACTTCCCGTGAACCCCGTAATACACATACCCCGTTCGCACAGGGCCAATATTCCTGGGGTTTGCGTGAAGTTTCACAAGCGAAAGGGCCCTGTGCGAGCGGGGTACGTGTATTACTGGGGTTTGCGGAAGTCTCACACGCGATTTCATCAGGGTACGTGTATTTCGGGGGTGCAGGGGAGTCGTACACGTGAATTTGCAGTGTGGGTCCTCCCAGGTGTTCCCTCTACACCCTCCACGAAGCCTGCAGGCAGCCCACACCATAGGGGACTACCCTGAACCCCTGGTCATGTCCCGCAGGCAGCCCATCCACCATGCGCATGCCCCCCAGCCAAGCCACATGTCACCTTGCACTACTGATCACCAACGCATGACCCCCTGCACCCCCACCCCCCAGCACTGAGGGGCACCTGCCAGCAGGCCCCCACCCATGTCCCACTCATGTCCCCCTGCACCTCCACCCATCAGCAGTGCAGGGCACCTGCCAGCAGGCCCCCACTCATGTCCCCCTGCACCCACACCCCCCAGCAGTGCAGGGCACCTACCAGCAGGCCCCCACTCATGTCCCCCTGCACCCCCACTGCCCACAGTGCAGGGCACCTGCCAGCAGGCCCCTACTCATGTCCCACTCATGTCCCCCTGCACCCCACCCCCCAGCAGTGCAGGGCACCTACCAGCAGGCCCCCACTCATATCCCCCTGCACCCCCACCCCCCAGCAGTGCAGGGCACCTGCCAGCAGGCCCCCACTCATGTCCCACTCATGTCCCCCTGCACCCCCACCCCCCAGCAGTGCAGGGCACCTGCCAGCAGGCCCCCACTCATGTCCCACTCATGTCCCCCTGCACCCCACCCCCCAGCAGTGAAATGCTGATCTCATGACACAAACCAAAAGTGAACTATGTACATCAACACATGTCCGTCACACACACACACTGGTTGGCATTGCTTGTGTAAAGCTACATTTTCACATGCATCAACCCAATCAGCGAATCCCACACATGGAACTAAAAAATGAAAATGTATTATGTACATTAAATCAAAAATGAAATGAAAGCATACCAAAATATGAAACATGAAATGAAAAGCATGTGAAAAAGTAGATTGAATGAACATGATAACCAATCCATATAAATTTGAAAGAAAAACAGTCCAAAGTCACCTTCCAACAACGCAAATCCAAAGGAAATGTAAAAAATCCATAGTTTCATGTTCATAATAAAAAAAAAGAGAAATCAATCCATAGTCCAACTATTTACAATCCATTGTCCGGAAAATATAAATCCATTGCCAAATGTCCATAATGCAAAAAAAAAATGAATACATGATGTAACTATATACAATCCATTGTCCAAGGATGTAAAGGGTCCATGATCCAACCAAACAAATGAAACCTACCTAACTAACTACCTAAATATATAACTATATACAAATTTGGGTGGCATTGTCCATTGACCACAAATAAAAGGAAAACGTAAAGGAAACCTAACACTAAAAACTATTTACAAGGGCAGCGGGCTAATCTGATGGCTCACTTTTGGATGTCCCGGGCCAGGGCATCATCGAACTCCTGCTCAATGTCCTGGAGGCGGTCCTCTTCCATGGCCCGAGGGTTCGCAGGGACGACGACATGTTCTCCTCCAACTCCCTGAGAATTGACTCGAGGCACTCGGGCCGCCTCAGGGCCCTCCTCATGGAGTTCTCCGCCCTGACCATCGTGAGACGTGCCTCTTCTGCCCGCTGCCACTCCTCATCTATAGCATGGCCTAACCGCTGCCACATGGAATACACTTCCAGTCCTGGGTCCTCCTGCCCTCTGGCCAATGCCTGCCCCTCCGATGTCGAAGGCCCCGAGCCATGATGACTCCCACCTTGTTGCTGCTGCTGCTGTGCCTCTGCCTGTGCCCTGGCTCTTGCTGCCTGCACATCCTCCTCCGGCTGGGGTGCAGTTGTTGAGGGGGCCACCCCTGCTGGACGTCCGACTCCCGACTGTGGCAGGGATGTGCCCTCCACCAGCCTGGCCGCAGGGTCAGAGGCAGCTCCACAGGGTACTCAGGTGATACATGGGTGGGAAGATGGCAAAGAGGATGACTGGGGCATAGGGGTTTCAGTTGAGGAGGGGGTCGGAACAAGGTCCAGAAAACTGAGGAATCCGGCCTGGTGAGCTGTCCCAGTAGGTCAATGCGGTCAACGAGCCATCCGAGAAGACGTGCAGTCTCCTCATGAAAAGACTGCAGGTCAGCTCGCATGGCACGTTGACGCAACGCCACCTCACCCAGAACAGGCTCAACCCGGTCCCGGATAGCCACGTCCGCAGGGAGAGGAAGGCCAGTTGTTGTAAGCAGATCCCCTCCCTGAAAATGGGTCTGGACATAGGCATCCCTGCTGGTGCGGGATGATGCAGTCACAGGATCGGGGACAGGATTGCACACAGGCACCTCCGCGCTGGCCTGTGCTGCCTCCTGTCCCTGCCCCTGCACTGCACCACTAGCACCAGTGGAATCCCCACCTCCAGACCCTGTCTCTTTCCCTTGCACAGCCTCCTCCTCCACCAAACCCCCCACCAACCTGGATGACTCTGTGCCATCTTCCTCCATTGGACCCTCTGGGGTCTCAGCTGCCCCTTCTGCTGCCGAGGAGTCCAACTCTGACCTCCGCCTCTTGGACCTATCCTCGGCAGCTGCGGCCTGGGACACGGCACCGGACTCCTCACTCCCTGACGAGATCAACCTGGGAGGGGAGCCCGGCCTTGCGTCTCCGGCTGGCGGTGCGATCCCTGCCGCTGTGCTCCACAGCATCCTCTCCGCCCTCTTCATCAGTTGACGCTGCAGACAGGGAGAGATAGGAGACAGGCATCAGGGCACTGTACAATGGACTGATACACACATGACAGTTCCACATGAGTGGCAGTGTCAAACTTCAGACATGGCATTACAATCCCCAACACACATGTCATTTAAACTCACACTCATGAGCTATTCCACAGCCATATCACAACGGCCAGCACCATCCATACACATACAACAGCATGAGCAGCCAAAGGTGAGCCAGACATCACATGAAACACAGGGAGTGCACTAGACATGCACACACGCCACCACACTCACATGCATGTCTACATCTCCTGCAACTGTTTCAGTGAAGAGATCACCATACATGTCACATCTGCCATTCATCCTTCTCCATATCAGTGTCACGTGCATCCATGATGCATCACATTTGCACACTTGTCAAATACACATACATGCACATGTACACAGTGCAGATACATGAATTATGAACCACCATCCGTGCCACAACCATGCCAATGTACATACAGAGAGATTGAAACCTGTGTGCTCCCACACCTGCAAATGCCCAGCATGCTTACCAACACATACACCATCAATGTGTCTCACACCTGAGAGGACTCACATGTGGCAGCCACACGCCCATGTTAATACACATCCCTACATGGCCCTACATAAACACATGTGCAACCTGCACACTACTGGCACAACACGACACGCACAGCATACCATCAACATGCATGTACACTTACCGCTCGACTCCAGCCGGGTCTGCCTCTCAAGGATCTGGACGTAGAGTGCTGGGCATATGCGTTCCAGGACCCTCATTTGATGGTCTGACAGCTGGCCCCGGCGCCCCTTGGCATCCGCTGCCTTAGCGAGGCACCAGGCCTTGTTGAGGGTCCTGGACCTGAAGTCCTCCCAGCGCTTCTTGACATGTTGTAAATCGCGGACTGCCACCCCCTCCGCGTTGATGGCAGTCACGATTTCCATCCAGATCCTGGTCCGCCCTTCCTTGTCGGTGCGCGAACTTCCAAAGAGGGCATCATACTGCCCCAGGACTTGCTCCAACAGGACACCAACTTCGGTGGCACTGAAGCTGGTGGCCCTCTGCCTCTCTGGCTGGGGGTTGCCAGTGCTGCCAGATGGTGTAGTGCTGGACATGGCAACCCCAGAGGCAGGAGTGGGTGGGCAACTGGGTCCTGGGGCTGGGCTGTGGAGCGATGGAATCCCAGTCGGGAGTCTTCGGTTCCAGCAGGGGTGGTCACAGCAACAGCACCCCTGGCTGACGTGCAGGCAGCACATGGCAGGGCACGTGGGCAGCAGGCAGTCAGGCAGCAGCAGATGGCAGGTGGGAGCGTGCTCAGGGCTCTGGTGGGCAGTAATTCGGCCTTCTGGGCAGGAGCGTGGTCTTCTGTGTGTTTTCGCGTGGCCAGCTTGATACGGAGTGATTTGGCACGTGAAAAATTGCACATTAGCGTGTAATTCGAGGAAAGGGCATTAGCGCGTAAGTGCATCAGCACACGCACGCGATTCCATTGGACCAAAGGCCCTTAGCGCGTAAGCGCGTAAGTTACATTACGCGCGCAGGCGTTTTCCTCATAGTACTTGATGACAGAGCACACGTGGAAAAGCTGCACGTCCGAGTGTCATTGCGTGTAATTGGAGGAAAGCGCTCGCGTACACGCGTATCTGACGTGTACGTGTGGGCCGGTTTAAAAGCTAAATGTAGGACGCCATTTCCTTATACGTGCTTTTCGTGGAGAGCGACTGGGTGAAACCTATACTCCTTGTCGTTTCACACGCGATTACTTCACAGCGTTTCTAGTTCGTACTCCCTGTTACCTCTGTTAGCTCTTTTCTGATTTTTTGTTGGGCCTGTTTCCTCAAACAGAGTTCACTTCTCCTTTTGTCCTGTCTCCTCAGACAGCGTACAATTCTTCTTTTGGCGGGGGTGTTGCCAACGTGCACACGCGCGTATTTTTCACGTTCTTTTTCCAGGCAGACGGTGAGTTCCGCACGTACTTAGCAACTGTGCTTGCCCCGTGTGTCGCGTTCCCCTTCAGAGGTCATTGTAGGCTGCGTGTATTACGCGTTTGCTTATTTTTGTGTTTCTGGGTGCCACAGCGTAGTGCGGGTTCATTTTTTTTCACGCACGTGGTCTACGAGGGGTTGCGTGCACGTTAATTTTTGATTTTGGGCTGTCTGTGCATTGCGTGACCCGTCATCTTCCCCCAGGGGTCACAGACAGCCTTGTTAGAGCACTAGGGTACGAATTCCATCTGGTATCCTACCCCTTTGACCCCCAATTGCCCAGGACAATAGTTTACTGCAACTCCCATACGCACAACAACATCAGTGCCATGTTTGGGAGGCGACCATGCGGTAAGGGAGGCAAAGGTGGTCGACCCTCAAAAGGTGGGCGTGGTGGGCACGGTAAGGGATGTGGCCGGGATTTGCAGGATGCCCCTATACCCCCATGTGTGGAGGAACAATCAGGAACACCCATGCCCCCCCCATGGTTGAGGGAAACGTGGCTGACACCATCCAAGCTCAGCCCCTGTTGGACCAGCCCATTGTGGCACCTGACCTGGCACAGGATGACTCCCTGGCTGACTTCCAGGTCAGCAAGTCTAGGCCACGTGTGGCGGTTCAAGTTGTTGTCACCAATCCACGTGGATCTGGGGCAGCTATGTCATGTGCTGCCCCAAGTATGCAGGGTGGGGAGGCTGCAGGGGCAGCTGCAGCTCCATCCGCCCAAGCTCTGACTCTCCCAGCCAGGACAGTGTCAGTACCGGTCCATTAAACTGACGTTCCCCCTGCCAAAATTACCCTGCAACCAATGCCTGCATCAAGACCTATGGTCATTGTGCATTCCCACACTCCTGCTACCCAGTCCACCGGTGATTCTGCCCCTACTGACCAGAGCGGCATAAGCCATTCTGGCTCTGCTCCACCTTTAAAGAAGAGGAAGAAGGGTACTCTGGCACGACAGGCTGAGATCCCAGACACGGCTACACACTCCGGTACCTCAAGGAAGCCTTGCTTTAATGATCCGGAACTTGATGCACTTGTGGCCTATGTGTCGGCACATAGCCACGAAATGCTGGTGACTGCAGGGTGCAAGACCACACCTGGTCAACGTAAGGTACACTGGCAGACCATCGCCGACCGCATCAGTGCCCTTGGATTTGTGAGGCACACAGCTGATTGCTACAAGCGGTGGAATGACCTGAAACGCAGAGCAAAGAACAAGCTGGCTTCAAATCATGCCGCTACTCTGGTGACTGGCGGTGGGTCTCCACAAGAGGACAACAAACTCACTGAACATGAGTCTGTTGCTGGGGCCTTCGTCACAGAGGAACAGATCCAAGGTGTGGGATGACTACCTGATTATGACGCATTGTCCGGTGAGTGCCCATGCATGTGTGTGTAATGCATGTGTATGTTGTTTGGGTGACGGGTTCTGATTGAGTGCCAGGTGAGGGTGTGTGTGCCTGAGTGGTATGGGTCACCCATGTGCTTCATCCAAAACATTCAGCGGCCTTGGATTTGGGTGTGACAGTATCCCTTCTGCCCACATTAGTAATTTTGCACAACATTACGGCAGTTGCCCTTGAAGTGGCATCTTGCAACAACATTGTTTGTATTTTTCAGTGTTCGTTCAGGCTGATTGTTTCAATTCTACCACTTTTGCTACGCATTCCTCAGCCCTATTGTCACATTTGTGAAATGCTTCTGTCATTGATGAACCCCACATTGGCCCACATGTGTTACCTTGTTAGGTGAATGATTTGACCATTCAGGCTAATTGAGTATTGGCCTGATCACAGGAATTTATGGGGCCTGTTTGAATGTGGAACATGATAGTTCTTTCCTGTCATGTTGAAGTGCACAACCATTGATGTGTACATCGGCCTGCAATCACTGTTTTTTTGTACACTGGATGTGTTGGAGTGTGTCGCACATGCCTATTTTGTCACACTATGTAGCATTTTTCATCTCATCATGTCCATCTCACATGGATGGCTGACAGTATTCATTCACTGACTTATGGATGTACTTGTGGAATGTACCATGGCTATGGTACATGCCATATGTGTGATGGCATGTGTCATGTATGTGTACTGGACATGCCACTCACAGGCCAATGTGTGATGGCAGTGCTACCCAGCATGCAGCAAATGTGTTGCTCTTCCATCTTGGTGTCATCAGTGTCTGCCTTTTGCCTCCCCTTCAAACTCAGTGACAGTGCATGCATGGGAGGGTTATAGTCATGTGGGACATGTGTAAATCATGTACTGGTTCTGTAGCTTGTCAGGCCTATTTGTGTGCTATGGTGCTAATGCCTGTTTCCATTTTTTGTCTCTCATGTTTTTGCAGGGGATGACGCACTTGATGCTGTTGAGGTTGAGGAGATGGTGCAGACCCAGGAGGAATCTCAGGCACAACCGGGCACCAGTGGGGGACGTGGTGTGCTGGTGGGTGAGAACCCAATCTTGCTGCAGAACATTCTGTCGAGGGGTGCCTCTGAGTGCACCTCCCCAGACCTCTATTCAGGTGCTGATTCGGATGATGAGACCTATATGCCGTTGCAGGTAAGTGTTTCTGGCAGGGATTCTGTTCTGTCCAACCCACCTGCACCAGGGGTAGAACCCTCTATGGGGATGTCAGTGTTGGTAAGTCCGCCTTTGGCGGTTACGGATGCATGGTCACACTCCACAACATCTGATCCTGTTTCTGGGCCAGCAGATCAGAGGGGGAATGCAGTCCTGCAGCCTCAGGCAGTGCTGGCACAGCAAGGTGCAGATCGCCTTGCCCCAAACAGGTGTGGTGCCCGGCAACGCGGTGGACGTACGCCACCAGGCAATACCGCATGGGAACAATCCATGTACGATATGGCAAGCCAACAGGCAGCATCAGTTGAGATGATGGCTCAAGCAATGGAGAGGGTGGCCACTTCCATTGTCCCCCCTGAAAGGCAGATGGAGCAACTACAGCAGGCAACAGACTCCATTTGCCAATCACACAGGGAGGACATGTTGGTGTCCAACAGGGACAGACGGGCGGCACTGGAGACTCTACGCCAATCGATATCAATAGAGTCCCAGGGCCACAGGGAAGCCCTGAGGGTAGAACTCCACCACCTCAGGGAGACTCTTGTTGCCCTTGGGGTTTCCACTAACTTGAGGACAGAACAGCAGCTGGAGCGGCTCACACGTTCGCTCTCAGCTGAGATGCAGGCAACTCGGGAGGAGAGCCGGGCATCACGTCAGGTGCTGCATGGGGATCTCCGCACTATAATCCTCCAGAACGAGACCTTCCACACCCGCATGCTTGCTGCCATGGAGGACCATACCAGGGCTTTGCGTGGGCTGCCTCCCATAGCACCACCACCTCCTGTGGCAGCACCTCCTCCTGTGGCAGCACCACCTCCTGTGGCAGCAGCAGAGGGTGATGAGAGCGACAGCAGCAGTTCTCCCACAATGGCATAGCGGTGCAGGCCATGAGCCCATGGAGGTGTTTTTTTTTCCCAACATCCACACAGGTGGCTGTTGGTGCGCACCCTGTCCTCGGACCTCCTGGGTGCCCCCCCCCAGGCCCCACAAGGCCATTTTTGATTTTTACAGTGTGTTGCCTTGTGTGGCTCCCATGGGCATCCACTGTATTCCGGCTGGGCATATGCAGGCTGGTCCTGAGTTTGGGTTAGATGCTTGGGTTTGTGAGACACACACCCCTCCTGCTTCCCGTTTTCATGGGCTTGCAAACGGTGTGCCCAAGTGACAGTGACTTACACGGTGACGTAGGACTCCCATGAGCTGTGTGGGCAGTCCGTAGTCAATACTGTGTATACATTCCTAGAGGATATTGTTGTTGAATTGTACACTGCATGATGTATTTCTATGTGCTTGTGCATCTATGTCTTTCTCCTAATTTGCAGGTTAATTCCTCATGTCTTCACAAGGCCGTCTACTTTGGAGATGGAGTTCATGTTGTAAGAAGTGCACTTAGACATTTGCGTGGCAGCAGCACTGTACAGTTGGAAGTGGCCGAAGTGCTGGCATAATCAGGTTGTAAGACTACCACTACTTTGACTTAGTACTGTCATGTTTATGCTATGTTTGAGGTTGTGTAGCTGCATTGTATTGTTGGTAAGTATTTGGTCATGTTTGTTGTTAGTTCTACATTACTGGGAGCATATTGTGAGTGGGCAGTTTCCATTAGGGACACAGTACTTTGACACTTGTGTCATGTTTTGGGGATTGCTTTGTTTGCTCTCACATAGCATGACATGCCATGGTGTGTTCGGTGGTGGTGCTGTGGAGGGGTTGGGTGACATGGCACTGTTGTCATGTTGTATTTTGCAAGGGGGTAATGATGTTAGCAGCATAGAAGTGTGTCTTTTGATGACACAGCATTGGTGGTGTTTGTGTAGGTAGGGATGCACACAATGTAACACTTCCAGGTGACCTATGTCAGGCTGGTATGGTTGTGACAGTTGACTGTCCCTTATGTCATCATCATTGATTGTCAGCTGGTATGTGCCAGGGCTGTGTGCACTCCACAGGGGTGTGATTGTAGGTGAAGTAATTAGCCACCAGCTGCATATGGCTGCCTCACCCCGTGCCCTTTTCCCTCCCAAGAGCAGCGGCCGTGCATGTGGTTGGGGATGTGGGGGCACCACCATGTCCACGGGCAGACCCCGGCATGTTGCAACGTTGTGCAGGACACATGCTGCCACTATGATCCTGCACACTACTGGGGGAGCGTATAACAGCTGCCCGCCAGAACGGTCAAGGGAGCGAAAGCGTGACTTGAGCACTCCGAATGTGCGCTCCACTATGCCCCGGGTTGGAATGTGGGCTGTGTTGTATCTTACCTTGGGTGGCGTGGTGGGGTTCCGAATTGGCGTCATCATGTGGGTGCTCAGAGGGTAGGCACTGTCCCCTGGGGAGGTGATGATGGGTATCATTAGTGGGGTTGTGACATTACTCAGTATCTGACATGCACGCATGTGCTGTGGCATTTATACTCACCGAGCAGCCATGTATTGCCATGCCGCCCAGCTTTTAGGTCCCGGTTTAGGGTTGACATTCTGTAAATAAAACTGTCGTGGGTGGACCCTGGATAGTTGGCATATACTGAGGTGATGATTCCCTTGGCATCACATACTATCTGGATGTTGATGGAATGCCAGTGCTTGCGGTTTCTATAGATGTGCTTAGATGCCCTGGGAGGACGTAGAGCCACATGGGTGCAGTCAATGGCACCTAGCACTTTGGGGAAGTGTGCCACCCCATAAAAATCCTGGACGACAGCCTGCCTTTCTGCAGGTGTTCTTGGCAGGTATATGTGCCTGCGGACTGATGGGCGTGCAGTCATGATGGCCAAGACCTGGTGTAGGCAACGTGACTGCGTGGCCTGTGACACCCCTCCCATTATGGCACTTGTCCGCTGAAATGATCCAGTGGCCAAGAAGTGCAGTACATTGAGGACCTTATGCAGGGGGCTGATTGCTTGGGAGCACAGGGTGGGTGATGTGAGGTCATCCTCCCACTCACTGACCAGGTCGAGTATTATGTCAGGTGGAAACCTGCACCTCCCATACACCTGGTCATCGGCATCCCAAAAAGGCTGGTTCTGGGTGTAAAAATTCTGGGCCTGACTATCCTCCTCCTGAGGTATCCCACACCACTGCTGCTAGGAATGGTATATTCATCCTGGCGTCTGTGCTTGTTTGTTGTTTGCGCGCACTTTTATGCTGCACGGGTCCACGTACACCTGCTTCCTGCTGGCGTACGTGGTTCCGATTAGCGCTTCTTTTTTGGCGCACGCCTTAGCCCCGTTCGATTCCATGAATACGTGTTTTGAACGTGCGTGTGGGCGTTCCGTGCACTTGCCTTCTGTACTTCCCCCGTGGTGCCCACATTTTCACGAGTTGTTCCCCATTCCGTGTGTCACGCCCCCTGTTCCTCCTACTTTTGTTGTGTGCGCCACGCTATGTGCGATTTCGCTGTGCGCGTAGCACACGCTGTTTGAAGATGTGGGCGCCAGCATGCGCCACGCAGAATTTTGGCGCACATCCTGGGATTTACACGCGCACGGACTTCCATGAATCGCTGTGAGCGGGTTTCGCTGCGATTTTCGCACTGGCACTGCGATTTACACGCTTTCCCACGCTTGCGCTGAAAATTTCAGCGCACATTAATTCCATGAATAGGCCTCAAAGTCTTTTAAGTGGAACACTACAGCTCTTTTCAGAGCGAGCTTCAAAAACAGGTATCTACTGCGCACGTTTCTTTTGGCTGGCTGCCAAACTACGCATTTGAGTTTTTTACAAAATATATTTATTCTGCAACATATTCATGTGCTGCGATTTTATTATCTGTACTTTTTTAAACAAGAAAGGAATGTATTTGGCAAAATTACAACCCTCTCCTCTTGGCTGTAAACAGCGTCAGTCATTTTTCAACTGTTGTCAACTCTTATCTCGGCTTTGTTAGCACTAAAACAAGTGTGGTTTTCTATCGTATGAAGTATTTTAAGTTTGTAAAGGTGTTAACTACATAAATACAAGAGATTAGCCCTTTGACTCCTAACATCTTCCTACTACAGAGGTTTAAAGAGCCTTTGCACTTGGAAAACACAAATCAGTTTTTTCTCACAGCATTCTTTCTGTGCTCTTTGTTCCTGACAAGCGAAGTGCAACATTTGATCATTCAGCATTTCTTCGCTAGGCAGGAATGTGTTCTGTTCATGAATATAAGAATTAACTCTGTATCTGCCATGACCTGGCTGCTACATAGGTTCAAAGTGACTGTGTTTTCTCAATGTTGCTTACATTTTTGCGCCTATTTATTTTATTTACCATAATTTAAATATGCACACAAGTACACTCTCATTGTTAGCTTGCTCTTATATATATATATGTTTTTCTTCTATTGATTACTTTATATTTTGGATTAGTGCCAATTGTTCCTCAACTAAATAAACATATTTTTTCTTGACTTTTTATCATAAAAACTACATAAAATGCATAACACACAATACAATTTGACAAACTTGACAGACTGACCGGCCACATAAATCTTAGTCTAGGATGCACGAGACTATTCCTTGCCCCTAAACCAATACTCCTACAGAGTTTGAGTCAATCTCTTTAGACAGTCTTTAAATGTATCTGTTGTCTACGTCACCCATTATTAAGGCTCTAGATATCACTCCTTCTGATACGTGCTATGACGCAGGACACTGGGCTTACTCTACTGTGATGCTCTCCATCTCACAGTTTCTCAATTGCTTGGCTCCTCTCCTCAAGTCAATTACTTAATAACTCGATGCTCATCGTCTCGAGTTGTTTACCCCAACCCAACGTTGCTTCTTCTAAATTACTATATTACACTCTAAACCATTGATTACCTAAAAAAATAAAAAAATAAAAAACATTTTCTAATGACCCCAAAAATAATTAAATAATCAATCAATACATATATATAAGACCTCCAAAAATAAAGAATTAAACAATTTTTCTGGAAGACTAATAGCTCCCCAATCTACCAAAGGCGCCCTCCCATGCTAGCCCCCTCTCCTCAATGATTGGCGGGCGTCTGCAGTTTGCCCCCATCTCTCTCTCTCCCAGTACTGCTAGCATGTACCTTTATTCCAGATTCATGTCTTGGAGAAAATCCTCTCAGGAATCCTGGTTTGGATTGCCATGTGAAGAGAAGGTCCCATCACCATCTCGAGGCTTTGGCACCCCTGGAACATGAAAGGCATTCTTGAGACCAAGTATGAAAGCAGGCAAAGACTCAGGCTGGATTTCAAAAGACATCTTTATTGTTCCACGGTAAAGAAAGGCAGGCAGCATACAGCACACAGCAGAAAACTCAGCAACTCTCGGCTCCCTCCTGATTTCAGTCCCTTATATACAGTCTTAAAAAGTGAGGTAACTTAGTAATTAACATAAAACATCCTAGTTGGCCTTGCTACTTAAAGACAACCCCTTTTCCAATGCCTGGTTGGTTGCCTTAACTGCCACTCGGGACTAGTCTAAACAAGTTTCACCTAACTCATTCTAGACCTGTGAACTCATCATGAACTTCTATGAAAAATGTATCCACTGACATCAACATGACTAGCAAAAGTCCACCATCTTAGAAATGGCCTCACTATGCCCAGTTATCACTAAATGGTGGACCAACCTATTCTTGATCAGAACTTGTTTCCTGCTCAGATTTGAATCTAGAATTTTATTAACTATGATAAGGCTGTACTACTAGACATATTTTCTATTGCGCAAGACATTCTGACCCCAAAAACTAACTACACGCCACCCTTAAAATGGGTTTTCTTGCTCTTTTAAGCCCTACAAGTCTAATATTTGCACACTCGGATCTATTGATCATCCTGACAAGTTATCTATACATTCGGTTTGAGGGGGGTCTACCCTCTGTACAGATCATTAGAGAATATAGCATCCAAAGTCTGTCTATCTACATGATGTGCCCTTTATTAATTTGGGGTTTATGGTGCAATGGTTTGCAGCCAGTGGCTTTGTGACTACATTGTCTATCAGGATATGATATGGTATTATATGATGGGTTATTTATAACGCCCTTAATACCCAGAGGTTTCTAAGCATGGACCCGGGTATCGAACCTGTGGTGCTTGTGTAGTCTTGCCTCCAAGGTGAGCATGTTGCCACTGAGCTATCCTCCTGAGACAAATGGTAAAGTAATGGTAATTTTACATTACATTACATGGTAAAGTAATGGTCATCTGACAAAGTATTAGTGACTGCTTTAGACATGTTATAGGGTGATCTGTAGATGAGAACGACACGTTTGACATCTATGCATTTAGGGTGCTTCGATTTTTCGTATCCCATGAGCATGATACAAGGGGACTGTGTATTGTGAATGTATAGGTTATTCTTGTTCCAAAATAGCTGACAATCAGGTATCCTAGACAACCTTTTTGAGTAAGACATTTTTCTATAGTTCAACTTTATCTTCAAAATATGACAACAATGGCAGTCCCTCTTCTTTGTACATCATGGTCAGTGCCTGCACTCTTTAAAGTGTCATATTCCAACTACATTTTTTCTATTTTTAATATGAAATGCCTTGAGATGCCTTTAGTCCTAATTCATGGTCTTCCCATTTGTGTTCACCAACAGCATTGTGTTTGTTGCCCTGCCCCCAGGCATTGGTGTATGGAAACAATGTCAATTTAATCCCGAAGTGGCAACAGAGGCCGATGGCAGTGCATCATCAACCCAACCAAACATCTTGAGACAAATATAACCTTTCAACTTTGGATGTTATTTTCAGCATACTTAAGAACAAATCACTCCAAATTGGGCTGGTAAATTATCAGCCTTACCATTGTAAACATCATAGAAACGTTGTTATCCAAATGAGGAGAAGCACCCCTGGTTCGGAAAGTACCTCAAGACCTTCCTCTTTGCTTCTGCCTTCTCTCTTCTTCTCCCCTGCTGATCTGTCTGTTCCTGCACTCGACACCTGCTTGTCCTCTGATCTCAGGCCCAGATCCCTGGCCAAACAGCTGCATACCCACAGTGCCTCCTGGCATCCTTTGCATTTGGGTCTGTATCTGCAACCCTTCAGCCTGATTACCTGCACTTATCGACACCCTTAGTCTGCACTTAATTCTTGCACTTGAAACCTGCTGGCCGCACTACCCTTCGTTTTTTTTAGCATGTGTTTAGCACTTTCCACTTCTCCCCTGCCCCTTTGCACTTTCCCCATTCCTTTCCCCCTGCACTTGCGCGTTCTCAATGTCATCTTGGGCCTAGCAAGATTTTTGTTATGTCCTCCCTTGCACCCCTCCCTCGCCTTGTTGTGTCCTGAAACACTTGTGATTGGGTACGATACAAATAAAATATCATATCATATCATACATATAATAGCCCTCTTTATGAGTGTGGCAGTATTCGGGCAGTAAATCTACCAGAATACTGCCAAATGGAAGTACTGTTATCACCACATGGTCCGGTGGATTTTCCAACATATTGCAAGTGGTGGTAGGCAGAGTTAGTCCCCATTTTTTGGGAGCCATGGGAATGCATAGGGATTTTGGCAGAATTACCACCACTGTAATTCCGTTAGTGGTAATGAAAGGGGAAATGACCCAAACCTGGACGATGAAATAATCCAAAAAGCCAAATAAGCACTGCACCTGTTTAGAACGGAAAACAAGGTTTAATACATGCAAAAAGATCTACGAAGGTTCCTTAGAACCAAACTGACACAGAGCTCTCTGATTTTTCGAAGGATTACATCTTTTATAGGCTGATAAACCATCATTAAGAATAATAACATAATTATGAGTTACAACATGATCCCTCCACCCTCATTGCCTACCGCCTACATACAATGCTAATGTTGCCCTGTAGTCCCTGGACCAATTGGCCACATCTAATCTAAGCCCACTCTTGTATACACATTGTTTAGTACATCATCATTGTGAGCTCCAAAACAGGAAAAGATGGGTTCCACCTTACTGGAACATAGATACAAAGAAAGCATTACGTGAGGTGCACCCCTCTCACCCAGATGTAATCAAAGACAACTGTTGAAATCAACTCTGCTTCAATAGACAATAGGCCTTCTCAAAAAACCCAACACCTTGGCGCACACAAATGGCCTCCCCAACCTTGTACTTAATGTATTGGCATCAACTCTGTTCCTTCTTTCCCAAATCACAGAGCGTTCCAGGCACAGCTTCACCCATATCTCCTTTAGAGCCCAAGTGCCCAGTGATGACGTGACTGGGACACCACTCTTGAGTCTGAATTTTGACAATTTATTTGCTTTTGGTTGTGTGTCTACTTGCAATTCATGTGGGATGACCGCTCCTTGCGGAGAGCAGTAGTGCTGTAAATCTCCTTCGTGCCCATTGATAAAACAAAACCTCATGCTCTACTCTCATGAATTTGTCCTTCAAAGGGTGCATCCCTACCAACTATCCTCACAGCACCCATTCCATTCCCACCATATTCCAGCTCTGCAGATGGATACAATTAACGTTTATCTGTTCAGTGTGGGTGGCTCTGACCTTGGCTTCTCTCCTAGGGAATGGAAGAGGGGATTTGTTTTTCAGAGCTGAGCTATACAGAGCCACAGCTCCACATCCAGGCAGGTATTCTATTATATTGTGCCCAGGCCCAAACTCCCAATATAGCAATACTACAGCTGTGTTACACGCTGACCTCGCTCCTACTACAATACCTATCTGACTCCTTCTTCTACCTGTTTCAGCTTTTCCTGCACACCTCACTACAAACCATAACTAAGAATATGACTACTAAACAGAGGGATTATAATGCTGCCCTAGCTATAACATCTGCAACCGTGACACTAATACATATGTTGCTCTTTCTGTGTTGCTATATGTGAACATCTAATATGTGTCAAACCTAACTAAAGACAATGCACACACATTTTACTGTGCAAACCTCAGACATGTCCCACAATCTTTTGTGCTAATGTTTTTCTCAGTCTGAACCTTTTTGCCTGCATGGGATGCTGTATGCGCGGTCCAGCATTCCCCCCTTTAGTTAATAACCCCTTAACTAACCCTTCTGCCTCCTTCCTCCTATACTCATCATCCTTATGTACCCAAGTGTTACACACATGATGCAAACTCTCCCTGCCCCTTGGGCATATTCTCTAGGGTGGAGCCGTCATGGAAAAACACCCTCCATCTCCTGCAAAGTAAACCTACAACTCAATATAATTCTCTGGGTCTGGTCAGGGTGTGGTTAAAGTTCCCGTAGGTTTCAAAGCCCATTCTATTTTGACCATCCTTGGTCTAACAAACCCATCCCATCTATCAGCTTAGGTGTACTTGTGTTTTGTGAGAGGAGGAGCTCTGCCTGCCATTATCTATACCATCATCATGATGCTCTGCAGCAATGTCTTCTTGCAGCAGCTGAGGATCATCTGACACAAACAAAAATGCACAAGTAGAAAAACCACAATGGAAACCAACATTTTTACTGCTATTTCTAACCACGATGGGGCCCACGAAAACAGAGAATCAAACCAATCATCAGTGTTCACTCAAGCTTCCATTGACATACAAATCCTCAAATCACATGAGACAAAGACCTGCATTATTTGGGGGATTATACATACATCAGGACAGTTAAATTTCCTTGCGTACGCCCCCCTTCCATAGCCATGAGCAGATCCAATACAAATCTTTTCTGGAGTGTCAAATGGCGGATTACCCGTAACTCACTCTTAATTGAATTAAGGCCCTATTCTGTCTGGTTCACCATCTGAATCATCTCATATCTGATTATTTGCAGCAATTTGGTATTGGCCACAGTCTGGATGCTTGGTACCAGGAGGGAGGCAAAAAAGGTCTCAATTTTAGTAAATAGGCAATATTGATCTGGAATTCCCTTTAATTTCTAGGAGGAATCTTTTGATAAACATTTTGATCCTTTCTGATAGCAAATTCTTGTGAGCGATGGGCACACCTAGCAGATGGGGCTCAGTTGGTTCTCAGACCAGCACAATTATTACTGACAGATGAGAATCTGGAACTACTAAAACTGGGGTGTGTAGGGTGGTCAGTGAGCATATGCCCCTTCATGATGGTGGGAGGTGTAAATATGCAAATTGTCCACACACCAATTACACATCCATTAATGCTTCATTTACCTTCAGTCAAATCAGGGATGAACAATGTTTTATTACATTGGCTGTTAATTCCTAGAGGTATAGTGCCAGGTGCTTGGAAACAGAAAGAACATTCTCATGGCCTCTGTACTTTGGCTGGTTTTTCACTTAACTCTATCCATGTTAGTATGGGCACATAGTTAACCCATATTCTGTCAAAGTTCTGGTTCACATGTACCACCACGTCTTCCAGAAACCCAAGTAAGCCCCTGCTACACAGCTTACTACTCCTGCCATATATCTGTTGTTGGAAAACAATACTCCCTCCATCTTCACCAATGGTCTCACTTTACATCGATCCTGTTCTTTCTTCAAGGCATTTTCTTCATTGTCTCTGTCCATTATTACCACTTGAACAGTGTGCCCTTGGAAAATACTTCATACTCTGCACAGAGCTGAGTGCACCAGATACTGGGCTATAAGAGGTGGCATTTCTTGACGTATGGACAACTTGGGTGCACCTGTTGCGTGAGGTATCAAAGATAATACATAGCAGCTCTCGTTTGAACTCTCCCTCCCCACATTGCGCATGTGATTATACCACATGTGTTCCCATTCGGTTGGTGCACATCAGCAATGGTGTCAAATACTACCCTTTTATAATGGTTGTATTCTATCTCTTCTTCAGTTTCCCTCCTAGATTGAGATATTCCCAAAAATACATCTGTTTCATTCCCATACCCCACTTTTATATGCCCCCACCTTGTAAAATAACTACACAAAAATGTTATAGTCATTCCAAAAAGAAAACAACCTATATAACATAACATTTATATATTACACAATGCGTGAAGTATTGACTCTGCAGAGGGAGAGAAAAAACAGGCATACTTGCAAACAAATGGAAATCCTATAACATGCCATTAAGAGCAATCAACTGCAATATAGAAAGGACATGGACTGCAGCATATGCTTTCATCTTAAATAGCAAGTGGGTCATTCGCGTGAGAAGGTGCAGCGGGCTGGGTGCCTTACAAATGTCAAATAGGTGAACCCAATACCGCAACTCTTTCACATGAACTGCAAAGAGGGCAGAGAAAACAACAGTGAATGGGCCCTGTGAAATTGCTTGTCACTCCACCGACAGATTAAGTTTCTTATGCAGATTTTGTTTCCCGGAAGCACTGTGGCAGTGGCACATTCTGTTCATCTGTCAGTGATTCTGTGTAAAGCTCCTCTCTTCTAGGATACCTTGCATACAAAAGATTTGGTGGCTGACTTTGCATCAAGTTATGCGCAGGGTCCAGCCTCAACCCATCAGGAGAACAGGCACACTACAACTATAAGGTAACAATAAGTATTGCACTTGTTGACCATATCCATGTATTCAATCTGAAGCTCCCAAAAAGGTCCAGTGGGACGGGGCCATGTGCCACACAATGTCCTGGGCATCTTGCTAGTATAGTAAAGATGACACGTTGTGCAATTTGCCATAACCATGTTTATAAATTTGTGAGCTGAACACAAACCAGTCCTCCTGGATTTTGGCAGCAATTTGATGTTTGGAAACATGCACTGGGTACTATAGCTTCTCACAAAAAACACAAGCAACTGCTGTGGCATTACAATCTTACCTGTAATGTTTTCCTTCCAAATTAAGTCAGTTGGTGACTGTGAGCAACCTTGTTTGACCCAAATGTCTTTTTTATCCTAAGGCATCTGACCTTGTAATTCAATGATGTGTTTAATTGGTACAGCGGTGTATGGAATTATTAACTGCAACTGTTGGTTTACCACCTCAGAATATGCACTGACATCTGGGTCCCTGAGATACGCTGCTTCTTTGGCGGTCTTCTCTGCTGAATCATTGCCAAGAGAAACAAGGTCTCTATCCTGGGTGTGAGTGGTGCATTTAACCACCTCTAGCACTGTTGGTCAGGACCAGGGCATAAACAAATCTTTCAAATAAGGCTGCATTCTGCACAGGTGAGCCATCTGACCTCTGAAATCCCCTTCTTTTCTACCTGAATAACCCTGAATGTATGATGGTGGTCACGTAAAATGAATCTGATTAAATGAAACCTGCATTACTGAATTTAATCTGACACTGCTGTATGCTAGGGTTGTGTGTCCTAAAGAGGTGTGCTGTGCCAATATGGCCACCATTACTTGTCCAAGAGATAAAACTCCTTCTTATAATTAGGGGTTGACAACCTGGATAGTTGCTTATGGCATCTTTCAATTCCTGGAAAAATATGATAATTTCTCCTGTGAATGTAATTCACCCTTTTCTTTTTTGACCCTCTTTTAATCACTGAAGGAGAGGTTTTATGTAAGTAGAATAGTCGAAAATCTATGCTCTACAATAGTTACATAATCCTAAGAACTGCTGCATTTCCTTCACTCTGATGGGCCGTGGTGTATTCTGTACCACTTCTGTACATTCTGGTATCACCCATTTACCTTCTGATGATATATATATTGCCCAAGTTAAACACTTCTTTCTGACAATGCTCCATGTTATCCTTGTTTAACCTTGCACCCTTTCCCTGAAAGCAATTGCAACAATGTCATTGAATCTGCTCTATATATTTCTTCAGTTGTGCTGCAAACTAAGAGATCATCCACATACTGAATGACCATACTCTGTACATTTATTTTGCACAAATCCATGTCTAATACTCTGTTAAAAATACTGTGGGACTCACAGTACCCCTGAGATAGTCTGGTGTGTTAGAACCTTTGCCCACGATAAGTAAACACAGTGAGATATTAAGAATCAGGTTGCAAAGGAATGGCAAATAATGCAGTTTTCAAATCAATGACAGTAAAGTTGTGGACTCAGTTGGTATATTGCAGAGGATCATGGTAGGTTTCGGTACAACTGGGAATTCAGCTTCACAGATGCTATTCAATGTGCATAAATCCTGCATCATTCTCCAACTTGACCCTTTTGTTTCTTTGATAGGGTATATGGCAGTGTTACAAGGGATTCTGTGGATACTAGAATGCTCTGCTGCCATAACATGATAATTGGCTCATGTACTCCTTCATCTGCCTCCCTTGAAAATTGATACTTTTGCACTCTAGGTAACACTGCTACTGGTTTCAACTTGATACATACCACCTGTTAGGGAGAATGTTCATTTCAGTGCTAAATTCCTCCCACCTTAGAGACCCCCAGCTCTTTTGCTAGACTTATGACTTTTTCATTTTAACCCTGGAGTGAGTGATACCTTTTTCTCATTCTCTCATGTGTTTTGACCTGATTTGGATTATGTGTTCCCTCTGTTTTTGGAGTCTGTCAAACTCCATAGGCATCTACTTTTTGTATGGTGTCACAGAGCTCCTTCCGTGCAGTGTCACAGATAAATCCTTTAGATTTCTCCTAAGGTTTGAATACCTTTTCTTGTGTGAACTACAGTTCCCTAGAATAGTAAAGTGAAATTGACTTTACTTACCTTTTCTCTTTTGTAGGTCCAGCACACCCCATTTTATGTGGAGTGCCTGGAGGGTTACCTAGTGGCCCCTTATCCTACATTCTCATATAAATGTTATCCTCACTACTTTAAATGGTTGGTGGCAGTGGTTTAATGTCCCTACCATTGTGCATTTCTACCACAGGCTGAATTCTCACCTGCACATTGGCACGCATGGGTGGCCATTTTATCAAAATGACCTTGGTCTTCTTCTTTTGCCATTTTCTGTTTGTGCGGTCTTTCTTGGGTTTTACTCTGTGCGTTGAGCCAGGTTTGGGCCCTTTGTTCATTTTACCTTTGGCGGGATTCAGCCCTGAACCCGCCTCTGGCTCCAGTGTGTCTGGAAAGGCAGGATGTGAGGGAGGTTCTGAAATTCCCCTGTCCTTTGTCTCTAGGAGTGCATGAATGCAACAAGTCATGATTGGCTGGCTGGCTGTCTTTTCAGGACAGCCACCCTGCTGTGTGATTGACAGCCTAGGCTGTGCATGAACGGGAGAAACCTGCTTAAAAGGCTAGAGTTTTCAGACTAGAGGAAGAGTCGACCACTGGGAGAAACCCCTGATGAAGAAACCATGAACGAAGCTTGCTGCATCCTCCTGGCCCCTTGCATTGCCCGATGAAGCCCTGCTGCTATGCTGAAACTCTTTTTTTTCAATTTGACAGAGAAGCTCTGGAAGGAATGACTTCTTCCCTTGGGTTAGTGGGATCAACTTACCCCGAGACGAACTCCACTGGACCATCTTCCCTGACTGGCTGTACTTCTTCACTGATGGAAGAACCGAGTGCCAGGGGTCGAGAAGTCCACAGTTGAGTGCAACGTCTGAAATCCGTCCAGAATCTCCCAGAGTCTCCTAAGGACCCTTCAGAAGCAGGACGACCAGAGCTCGAGTCCCCTCACCAGAGTGCAGGACCCAAGGAGTGAAGGAAGCCCAACTAGTATCTGAGATCTGCAACGGTACTGTTTATTAAGTGCTGAATCCACAAAATGCTGCTGAACTTAAATGAGCCCGTAGCTGCCGACGACCTCCAAATTGCAGCCACAGGAGCCCTCCAGATGTCCTCCCTCTTGCCCCAAGACTGAGGCTCAGGAACCCAGGATCTGCATCGCTGCATCAAGAGATAATCCAGCTGGACCACTCTTCTTTTAACCAGAGTTACTGTTTAGACTTGGGGTACTTACCTCACTGTCTTTTAGCTGTGCTTTTCTCAGTTGGATATTGCATTGGCTTACCTTCAGAGCTGATTCCAACTCCCTTTGCACGAGTTTAACAGCTTGTGACCCCACTTGCCACTAGCTGGCGGCACTTTTACCTACAGTTTTCATTTATTCTATTTATTTTTTAATGTTGATCCCATGTTCTGCATTGCCCCCTTCCCCTACCCTCACTTTCCCTTTCCCCCATCCCCTGCACTTGCATAATTTCAATGTCACCTGGCCTAGTAAGATTGTTGTCTCTGTCTACCCGCTCTTCCCCCTCCCATGCCATGTCGCGCTTGAAACACTTGTGTATATGCGCATTATAAATGCCATATCATATCATATCATATCATTTCATAAGTGATTTCTACAAACTCTCTACCTTTGTGCAAGACTTTTTATCCAAGAAGTGCTCCAGCTCCATAGACTGTGTCCAATTGACTTTTGCTGTCCTGGTACACTGCAGACTTTTCTAGCCCATTGACTTTGATATTGTTTGTCCCTCATAGATGGTAACTTATTTTAGACTCTTGCTGCTGGGAAAGGCTTGTCTAGATTTCATTGGAAGATTTAAGTGTTCTCACATCTACAGAGAACCTGTTTAACCTTTTTCCTTCCATAATACTTGCTTTTCTGCAACCTCAGAATCTGACAAGTATAACTAGTGTGATGCATAAATGCCATTACTATCCTTGTGAATGAAGTCACCTTAAATTTTAGGAATTGTGTATGAAGCATATCCAAAGATTATACACTAACATGTTCTGATTCTGAAAAGTATTTTTAAAGTGTATTTACATTGTTACACAAACTGCCTTTTTAAGAATGCTTATTTAAAACTGGAAGTTAAATTAAAAAAACTATAACTGAAACCTTGGGAATAAGTGTTAATTGGTTACTTGTATTGTCGAATTTCATTGCTACAGCTCTACAACTCACATGTACCCCTCTTGAGATAGGCCTGTGTGTTGAGTCACACTACCGACTTGTGTAGTACTGACCTATACCAAAAGCTAGGTTACCTAATACCAAGCAGATAAGTGCTGTTTAGTCTCGCACAGTGTGACTGCACCAATTCTTACCGAGCACCACCCCTATGCTCTTCAAGAGCCCTACATCATGGGGGATGCCTGTCCATAAAGTTCTTAAGACCTGTAACATATCGTCTTGTAAGTATGTAAGCATGCATTTGGAAAGTAATATTGGACAAGGGACAGTCCTATGCTGAATCCATAATTGACATGGGATACAGACCTCCAGGATCATTTTCCAGTCATTATCAACATATTCAGACAACTGACACTATGCTCAGGGGTTGAGCCGGGTCAATGCACAAAACTGTACGCCACTTACCACCCTCCACATCAATCCATATGAGCACTATCTTGTAAACTGCAATTAACATCCCCAACAGATGAAGCGTAATGCTGGTACCGAGATCATGATCTTGGTGCAATGCGGGCAGAAACAGAAATTCCTACAGCACCCTCCATGGCTTGTTTCTTATACCTTGCACCAAACTCAACAACACTGTGGCTCCATACATAAAACAAATCTGGGTGCAGCAGTATTCCTCTAGTGGGCAATCACAATACAATGCGTGTGTAATCTCCAGGACCCTAGCATATCACATCCGTGGCAGGGATCTTACTGCCCCTTCTTCCGAGAATGATATTTTCATGTTGAACTTGCTTAACAGATCCCTGGCTAAGACGTTCACTGGAGTTGCAGTTGAGAACAATAGTGCAGGTAACCCCTCTTTATTACCTACCTTGATAGTATATTCTTCTGTGAATGGAACCAAATGTATTGTCCCAGAGAACCCTTGCATGTCTATTACTTTACTTGATAAGGGGAGGCACCCTTCCTTTATGCATGATTGTCTCAACCATAAAAACATGAGTGATTTGTCTCTACCTACCAGGGGTTCCTCTTCCAGTTCGGCAATAAATGATAGGACTGGGCATGCCAAAGCTCTCTATGGGCTTTCATAATCTGGGTAGGTGTTTTACCCAAGGAACACAAAAGGGTTACCACCCATGACACTTGCCCCCTGATAATGCGTCACCATGCCAAACAGCAAGGCATTTTTTCCCACACTTTTGTGGCTGGCTGTTGTGTCTGTTGCTGCGCATATACTGACATCCTGTTGGGCACTGGGGGTTGCATCAGCGATGATACATGTGCCTGATATTAATACTTGAGCTGTTGGCCCTGCTGGGGCACCTGATCAGGGACTGCACCATTGGAGGTATCATCCAATACTGTGGCGGATAGGTGACCAGGGCCATCAGTAGTCTGCCCCTACAGTCTCATGCAAAATGGTACATTTCCCCACATGACTAAAACGGTCCTGGTACACCAAATCCTGGTCCCATTCCTCCAAATCCTCCTCCTCTACCTCCTTGAAATCCTTGGAAATCCCTTTTCCTCTTGGATATCCTCCCTGGAAACCTCTGTGTTCTGGATAGCCTTCATATCCTGCTGTCCATTCTGGCACCATTTTCATTTCTGCCGGCGGCATACATGGTTCTACCTGCCTAACAGGCGGGCCTGTAATCACTGCTCCTCCAATACTTAAAATAGCCAATTTCTTCTGTAATAGCTTTGCTTCATGTTTCTGTGCATTTTCTACCACTTCCTTCTCTTTCTCTTGTCTTGGCACACAATGATGCACTATGATTGCCTGAATTGCTGTCCGTCCGTTAACTTCAATCCCCACCACCTTATCCAGATCCTTTTGCACCTCCTTTGGAAGTCCTTTCTTTAACACATTGTTGCAAAGGCCCAGATTCAACACTGCCAAGGGGGCGCACTTACCAATTGTTCAAGTACCGTGATGATGTCAAGAGTGACATAGGTGGTGACAGCAGGGGTAGGGGCGTCATTGATCACAGCGCTTGTTGCGTAAGGTGACACAGAGGCAGGTGCAGTGCGAAAAAAAGTTCTATGGTCGAACGCAATGAGTGGTGGGGTATTTGGGAGTAGTTGTATAGAGCAGGCACAGGGTGGGGTGCAAGATGTCATAAGGGGTATATGGTAGGGGGGTTTTGAGCAATATGTGAACAGTAGAGAAGCCAATTTTGTTTGAAGAGCCACGTTAGGAAAGTATGTCTTGCAGACAGCTCATAAGACCAGAGCTGCAGGTCTTGTTTGACAAGCAGTATATATTTTTTGAGCATTCAGCAGTAACAATGTGCTGAAATGTTGCATGGTTGAAGCTTCCCAGGAGAAAACAGCCACAATAAAGTCACTTTAAGAGATACTTTAGAGGCCAATGAGCGAGGCACTAGGGTGCACTAGGAGAATTTGGAGAGAAATAGAAATTAAATACAGTTAATTAAACTCCAGCCACAGTGTGGTATAGTTTTGTAGACTACACTTGTAAAGAAGGCATGAGAATGGAGCTGGGGGGGCCAGAGTGTTGGGGTAAGGGCTATGGGGTGTGGGACGAGGAGCCAATCATCAGAGAGAGGTTTTGGTGTCCCTAGGGTGCAACATTATACAGTGTCCTTGCTGATATGTGCGGGGCTCCTGATTGGTCAGATTTGTCGTAAATGTCTCACCCCTTGCCATATTAAGCTATTTGATGTATTAGACATTGCCAACCAATGGCAAACATGTGTCTCTGACTGATCAGCACAATCACGTAATTGAGGGGTGGTGAGGGAAGGTTTGTAACATCATGAATTGTGTTATGATCTTTTGCTAAAGTTGTGTTATGATCTTTTGCTAAAGAAGCTTTCTACCCAATTGGGGTCATTCAACAAATATTTGGATATAGGTTACTGATGTAGTCCCACAAATCAGCTCATGTGACCTAGCTTAAAAATGTAACTAAAATGTTGTATGGTAATTTGACAAATTAGGTATAAAATGTTCTGCTGCAGTCGGCGATGTTGACAGCTCATTTTATTCAGTACAGTTCCATAGGGCTGTGTGACCCGAGCTTCTCAGCTGTTTTGGGTCCAATAAATTTGCGTTACTTCTTACTTGGTGTATGCTCCCCTTGTGCAATATGATTAAACATTGCTATTGTCTTATCCTGTGGTTCACCTGTCTCTGTCCTCCACATCGCTTGAATCTGTGATATATTGTAGCAGGTCTTCATCCTCTCCTTTGGTCTGTGCCATTATCGAATGTTTGTCTTGTATATTGGTGTATGCTGCTCTTAGGGCAGCCCATACTCTAGCCCTACAGTCGTTAAAATGTGCCCCATCATGGTTGTCATCTGCCATTTGTATCCCTGGATACCCCGCTTATTTCTAAATAACATCCACTTAGTCTCCAAATAATGCAGCAAACCTTTCATGTCCCCTACTGCTAATGTGATGCCTGCTGCTTATTTCTGAGTGTGTATATCCAGTTATCCGCTAATGCTGCGAGCGATTGCAATGCCTTCTTCAAGTTATTTCTATCCATGTGTGGCCACGGCATGTACTGTGCTCTGCCTGGACCCCTCACACTCTCTACTCTCTGTGTTCCTCTGGGTGGCATTTCTACTCCCTCTTCCTCAACTGTATCCTACTATTTCTCTGCTGCTCTGACATCAGCTTTAGATCTGCTAGACTGCAAACTACACTGTCCGCCCTGGCCAATCCCTCTTTGTGTTGCTTGTCCTTGTAACCCTCATCCCTTGTTTCATCATGCACGTCCCAAATCGCTGTCCTATAAATTCTAAATGACATATTACCCGCTCTCTATTCTTCATTGCCTATCGGCGCTCTTGGCCCTTCTCCCCTTTCCCTCTTTACTCACGCAAGCTCTGCCTCTGTCCGCCGTAGTGCCATTTCTAAATCTCTGTGTGCCCTATATACTGTTCCCATTACTAATGGGGTACACGTTATATCTGCTACTGGGGAATGCAGGACATTTTTATAGGGTGCTGGTGCCCTCTCCTGCAGGGCTGCGTTGCGCACATATTTCTGGGATATTATATCTTGCTGCTGCTTGCATAGGGTAACACCCCTGTGGGGTTGGACTTGAGGGCTGCACCAGGGGCAATGTTGATCCATGACAGTTGTATTACAATTTCCCCCCTTTTAAAGTCCTCAGGGACATCTTCCAAATCCTCAACCATTCTCCACATATCCAAAAACGCTTTTCTATTTCTCAACTTCTTCCCCATATACTTTGCGGCTAAATAAAAATACATGTGGCACAGCATATATTTGTTGTTTGTTCCTTCTTTGGGCCATGGCTTATACATGCCTCCTCTATTAGTGACCCACTCTTTGTGGTAATTCAAGATTGTCTTCCAATACACTGGGTGTGCTGTACACATATATTCAATCGGGGTGAGGGAACTCCTAGTTATGTTTAATTTGCACCTGGAACAATATTTTGCTTTTAAACACTGATCCAGCGGTGCCGATCTCCTCACCCCCTCCCCTTCTTTACCCCACACACTTGCCACACACTCTTCACATCACACACCCCTCACACCACACAACATACAAACCCCACTTCTTAAATCACAAATCAATACTACCACAATAATATACGCAAGGGTTTCAACCTGTCCTCAGTATCTTCTTCAAAACAAAAATGTAACCTCCTTACACCCCCTTATACTGGGTAAAAAGATCCCAGTCCCTCACAATAAAATCAGATTTATTTACAAATGGTGTGGACCCTTCCTCTATTCTCTTGACTGAGAATGAGGGTATTCAGCTCCTCACACTCCCTTTTTCCAAGTGGAGGGATCCCAGGTCTTCCATATATTTGGCCTCACCTCTTACTTAATTCTGCAGTGCTGCCTTTTCTCCACAGTCAGAGAAGTTTCAGTTTACTCTCTCTTCATCTTGTTCATTATAGTATATATTGTGACGTCACTGTATATAAAACTATTATATATCACCACGTGGCCATTCACACTCCACCCACTCACCAACAAGTTCCTTCACACATACACACTCTCCCCCTATTGTTTTCTTCCGCAAAGGTGCACTTACATCTATGTGTTCTCACAAGCTCTTCCGATACAAAACTGTTAACGGCCTAAACAATCTTGGAACAGGGCCCCGCACCAAAGTGCAGGCAGGCCTTCTCGCAACACTGCACTTGCAAACCTCTTCAAGTCATGTACAGGGACTGGTCACTGCAGATGGACCCTGCAACCCAGGATGCATGGCATGGACAGCCCCAACCTCATGGAGAGTTTGGAATCACATCTGTGTCATCAAATTAAAAGGGGAAATGAAGTGACAGCAGAGGACGATGGCAGTGCGTCATCAACATTAAAATAAATCTTGAGACGAACATAACCTTTCACACATAGACTTTATTTTTAACATACATCTGAACAAATCACTCCAAATTGAAATGGTACAATATAGATCAGTCGTCAACATTGTAGCCATCATAGAAAATTTGCTATCCAAATATAATGGCCCTCATTACGAGTTTGGCTGCATTCCAGTGGTAAGTATGCTGGACTACCACCAAATGGAATTACTGTTACCACTAATTGGTCAAGCAGATTTACCGCCAGATTGCAAGTGGTGGTATGCAGAGTTAGTCTCCATTGTTTGGAGTACGTGGGAATCCATGGGGATTTCAATAGAATTACAACTGGTGGTAATTCCATTGGTGATAATGAATTTGGACATGACACAAAATCCTGGTGAAGAAATAACCCAAAAGAGCCAAATAAGCATGGTAACTCTTTGCAAGGGAAAACAAGGTTTATTACATGCAAAACGGTCTCTGACATTTCTGTAGAATCAAACCGACACAGAGCTCTCTGATTTATACCTACTTTTTCTCAGCCTGAACCTGTTGCCTGGTTGGGATGCTGTATGTCCATCCCAACATTAATTTCTCTGATTTTGCTGATATTTTGGCAGAAAGTTGGAGAATCTACCTCTAGCATGACGCTGGAGGTAAATCCTCCTCTCCAAGGCCCAACTCACAGTTTGGCGGAGCCGGAAATATGATGATAATTCCATTACCACCACTTTTTACTGTTCTGTGTTTACTGTTATCATCATTGGCTGCATTACCACTGTTTGTTGCCTTTATTATTTATTTATTGTTATTTATCTGTTTCTCCTCTGCTTCGCACTTTCCACCTCTCCCCCCTTCCATGCACTTTTCCCCTCCCCCCTCTCCCGTGCACTTGCGGGTTCTCAATGTCACTGGGCCTTGTAAGATCGCTGTTTTGTTCTCCCCTGTTCCCCTCCCTTGCCTTGTCGCGCTCTGAAACACTTGTGTACGAGCGCGATATAAATAAAATATCAATCAATCAATCAATAGCAATGAAGAACAGATATCTGTTCTTTAGATGACCCGACTGCAAAATACGACTTCACTCTCCATCAAAATTGGTCCAAGGAATGAGCTGATGGTGTGGGCACCATCTGTCCCTCGTCAAGTCAACTACAATTGTCAGAAGGCCTTGAAGGGATCTACCTGGCTGGATTGGAAACTGCTCTGCTGATGGAAACGGTTAGGCAAATCAAAAACAGCAGGAGGAAGAGCAAGAAAAAAGGACTAGTGAGACAACTAAGATACATCAAACAGGAGAAAAAGGCAGACAGAGATGGTGAACAAGAAGGGAGGGGAACTATGCACTAGATGAACAATCTGGAACCCTACTAGGGGTGTACACAGATTTGATATGAGACTATACACAGAAACAAAAGGAAGCAGAATGCTTCCGTGCAGGTTATTTTAACAGGTTCTCGCCCTGCAAAGCCATGCAGGAGAGACACCAAGAGACACATATAAGGTGTATAGGTACCTAAGAAAAACCTATATGCGTCTTTCCGGAACATACACTGGATGGCTTCTGGGGAAACAACAATCAACACAGTGTTTCAATAAGTAACCTAGGGACTACATTCTAGATAAAACAAAGGAAGGGGGAACAAATTGCTACCTACATTATAGAAGCCAAGTGATGTGCAAAGAAATGCACTGGGGCAGATGTGATGACACTTACAGCAACTAAGACCAAGAGTGGCACAAGTCAGGTGACAGAGTACCCTATGGTTCAAGGCAGCACGAATTCAGAAAAGGAATGCAGGAGCTAGGAATAAGAAAATGCATAGCTCCTGCTGCTGGGAGATTGGTTCCACTGTTAAAAACATAGCTACTGAAAACTGCCCTCAAAAGCCTGCTCCCAACATATTTGTTTGGCTGTATGAGATCAGATACTGCTTTGCACACAAACATTTGAGGCGCAACGCACTTAATCGTAATTTCAACAAAATGTTTTCTGCACCTTATTACTCCTAATGCTATAAGCAACGTGTCTCTATGTATTGTTGACATGTGGTGATTTTGACGAAGAAATAGGCAAGGGATCAACAAACAAAAGAAAACCTTACATCCAAAAATATGTGCCCCCATGTGCTACTCTTTTAAAATGCCTTTCTTTTTCTGCGCTGAGAGGATTACAGTCCACATTAAGAGCTTTGCGCATTTAATATTAAAGGAAGAGAGAGTACATTGTTTGCTGTTTAATTAAATCATAACGACGTTTGCAATGAAATGTTAGCAGTACAAGCCGAATGCAATTATGTGAACTGGAACAACATAATACAACACATTCTTAATTTCCAGCTAAGGCAAGGCTGCGTGTGTGTGACTGCCATGAACATCCATTTGTTGCGCCTTTCTTTGCTTTCACTCCGTGGCGCTGTAATCCTTTTTCACAAAAAATATGAAATCAACATAGATTGCCTTTTCCCTATTTTTTTAGAATGTACAGAACATTACCTTGCATTACAGATTCAAAGACTTCTTAAAAGTGCCATTAAAGTGATAAATAGGTGTAAATGTATGAGTGTCATGCGGTACCGAAAGCGGGAACAAAAATGCCATTTTTTTTCGTTTTCTTCATGCGTCCACAAAAAACATTGCACTTTTTAAAAACTTTTTCTCGCATATCTCAAAGAAAACAAGTAACCGTGATGCATATTAACAGGCTAAAAAAAGATTGCATTGGAAGATAATGTTAGTGTTCAGAATATCAACTAATGTTAGCAGAAACATCTATTATTAAGAAAAGTCATTATAACACGAGGGTGGGTATAGTAGTTAATGACGTTGCAAGCGAGTCGCCAATTTGGGGACCCCTGGCCTTGCATAGTTGCCCGAATAGATGTGTGTTAAGGGCTAAATTGGTTCATCCTGGTGCCTGTGCCCCTTTCACCTAAAAAGGCGTGTTTGTAGCCCTATCCTGTGCCAACTATCGGGATGGCTTATAAAACATTAACGTTTCATAATTGTGTAGACCGCAGAACAATCCTAAATATAAAACAATGTGCTGCCATTGCAAAGGCACAGATTGAAGAGGAAATCCATGCACAGGGATATGTGGAGGCCAAAGAAGCCCAATGCTGCTCACAGTGGCGTAACACAAGATGTGGGGGCCCCCCTGCGAGCCATGCTGAGGGGGCCACTAACTCAGCAACAAATCAAGGGTCGCGCCACACTCTAGGCCGGCCTAGATTATCACACTTGCGCAATACGCACAAAAGTGCTGCTGAACGGATATGCCGCACACTACACTAGGAGAAAGATATAAATATGTATTTTAATATAAAATACAGCACACTGTCGAAGAAAAATTGGCTAAAAAGCCAGAGTGTTAGCAATTGTTTTGTAGGGTAACACCAATCCAATAGATCCAAGTCACCAACAGTGCACAGGAACATTAATTCTTTGCTATTAAAAATTCCATGCCACAATGAAAACATGTCCAACTGGCTGCACAATGTAGACCAGTGTAGACATGTAATAACAATCTAGTAAAAATTGCCAGGCCACATTTAGACATATCTAGACTGGTTGCACCAAAATGGCAGTCGAAGCAATAACACTCATCGAGAATAGAACACACATTCAAGCCTGTGTCTCTGTGGCCTCTGACAACACGGCCAAACTCTTTAAAATCTGAAAAGAACTGGTCAATCCTGTTGCAGTCTTTACGTCTCCTGTTCCCTCCCAGGCTCTCTGTATGGCTCTATCATCTTACTTCTATGCTAAAACTCAGGACATCCTGTCCTTCATCTCCTCTTCCTCTCCCTCTTCCTCTCTCGCCCCCCTTTGGCCATCTCTACCTCTCTTCCTCCTTTCTCCTCTTTCTCTCGGAGAACACCTGACGAGGTTTCCAGATGAGTCCGATCTATGAAATTGTCATCCAAACAGGTGCTCTCCTGCTCCACCAGAACCATCAAGAACCATATTGACACCCTCGCTCCAGCCTTGATCGATTTCTGTAATCACTCTTTCCCCTCTCCCGTTAAGCACTCCCTTATGCACCCACTTCTCAAGAAGCTTTCTGCCGATCCTGCCTGCCCGGCAAACTATCGCCCAATCTCCATCACCCCTTTACTCTGCAAACTGTTGGAAAAGCTGGCCATCTCCCAGCTTACTCTCCACACGGAATCTGTTGGTTGTCTCCATGACCATCATTCTGGCTTCAGAGCTGCCAGAGACATGGAAACCGCTGTCCTGAACACCTGTGAAGTTCTGCTCTCTAACCTTGATTCCAGCATTCCTTCTGTCCTCATCCTCCTTGATCTTTCCTGTGCTTTCGACACGGTCCACCATGCCATCCTGATCAATCCTGATCAATCGACTCCATGAGAACCTGGGCATCACAGATCAGGCCCTTGAGTGGCTGACCTCCTTCCTCTTGGACTGCCCCTCCCAGGTCCAACTTGGTCCCGTTCTTCCCGCTCCATCCTCTCACTCTGGTTTTTCAACCTCTATGTGGCCCCTTTGACCCACCTGATCTCTACATTTCCCTCTAACTTTGTGTTATGCAGATGACACTCCACTTTCCTTCAGGCTCCCCTCATACTCCTCTCATCTCTCGCTCATTCCCGACTGTCTATCCGCGATTCAGGATTGGTGTGCCTCCAACGATCTCTGCCTTAATGTCAGTAAGATGGAGATCCTTCTCATTGGACTCCTGCCCCTGCTTTCCCTCTCTCACTCTGGCCGCCCGCCTTAGGCCCTCTTCCTTCGCCTTACTGTGAGGCAAACAAACACTGGTGTCATCTTTGACTCCACTCTCTCTTTCTCTCCTCACATCTCGGACGTTGCCAAGAAGTCCCACTACCAGCTGCTCCTCCTCAAAGGGACTCTTCCCTTTCTCACTTTCCCCCAGAAGCTCACTGTCTGCAGAGCCCTGGTTCTCTCTAGGCTGGACTACTGCAACAGCCTCTTTCTCAATCTGCCTTCCTCTACTATCCAGCCCCTGCAACTAATCCAGAACAGGACTGCTAGACTTATCCTTGGCCTCAAGCACAGGGATCATATCTCTCCAGCCCTGAAATCTCCCCACTGCCTCCCAGTTGCTGCAAGTATCAAGTTCAAGACCCTTTGCATTGTCCACAAGGCTTTCTGGGCCTGGGGCCCACTCTACATCCAATGCTCTCTTCCAAAATATCTTCCTTCTCAAGCCCTTTGCTCAGCTACCTACAACTCTCTAAGGGTTAGACGCTTCTCCAGGAAGAGAATGGGGGGTAGATCTCCTCCTCTTCAGGTGCCTCCCTCTGTAATAGCCTCCCTGTCCCTCTCAAGCTTTCCAAAACTGTCCTCTTCTCCTCTGCGTTCTCTCTATCCCTCCCCTGCTGGCCTACCTGACCTACCTGTCTGCTGTTCCGACTGGTTGCTTGGCTACCCTCAGAGTCTCACTGAGTCGAGACTCTTTCTTGATTAGTCACCCTTGCACTGCCTCTGGTCCTACCATGCACTTAGGGGCTGTAAATGTAACACTACAGTCCCTTGTTCTCCTTGCATTACCCAGAGCTGTGCTGCCCTGACAGCACTTAATTAGAGCATTGGTGCCCTGTTTTTCCCTCCCCCCTCCCTTGCACTTGCCCCGTCCCTTTCCCCTTGCGCTTCTCGTTATCGCACTTGCACGATCTGAATGACACAAGGCCTAGTAAGATTGTTTGTCTTGTCCTCCCTCTATCTTCCATCCTTGTCTTGTCACGCCTAGAAACACTTGTGTGCAGGTGCGTTATACATTTATAAATGACTTATATCATATTATTTGATCACAGATGCCCAGAAAAATATAAAATGCCGCAGTAAGAAATGGCTAGACTGGCAGCACCCAAATGGCAGTCTAACCAGGTAATTCACTTAGCAGGACTGCTTTATCATAAATGCCCCATTAAAAAAAGTCATACCAAACTGAGGAATGACTAGACTGGCTGCACCAAAATGCCTCTCTAGCCACTAATACCACATATCATGCCTGCTTACCCTGGACATGGACAGCCATTATAATTTGTCATACTGTTTGTTCAGCGGAGCGTGGGAGAGCGGTCGCCGGTAGCCCTGAGGGAACTGCAGGCCAAGGAAGCCCTGCCTGGCCCTTGCGGGCCTCCGTGAGTTGTTTTTGTTTGTAAAATTGAATATTTTGCCTTCGCGCTCTGAGCGCGTTGTTGTGCTTGCTCCCCCCTTCCATTTCCTGGACCTCCTCTCCCTTCCCGCCTCCCTGCCAGCCCACCCCCCCCTATGATTAGCTGTCTGGCTGGTTCCCTTCTGGCCTACTCGACGGCCGCTCCCCCTGCTCGCTTCTTTGTTCAGTGGAGCGTGGGAGAGCGGTCGCCAGTAGCCCTGAGGGAACTGCAGGCCAAGGAAGCCCTGCCTGGCCCTTGCGGGCCTCCGTGAGTTGTTTTTGTTTGTAAAATTGAATATTTGCCTTTGCGCTCTGAGCGCGTTGTTGTGCCTGCTCCCCCCTCCCATTTCCTGGACCTCCTCTCCCTTCCCGCCTCCCTGCCCGCCCACCCCCCCCTCTGATTGGCTGTTTCCCTTCTGGCCTACTCGACGGCCACTCCCCCTGCTCGCTTCTTTGTTCAGCGGAGCGTGGGAGAGCGGTCCCCGGTAGCCCTGAGGGAACTGCAGGCCAAGGAAGCCCTGCCTGGCCCTTGCGGGCCTCCGTGAGTTGTTTTTGTTTGTAAAATTGAATATTTGCCTTTGCGCTCTGAGCGCGTTGTTGTGCCTGCTCCCCCCTCCCATTTCCTGGACCTCCTCTCCCTTCCCGCCTCCCTGCCCGCCCACCCCCCCCCTCTGATTGGCTGTCTGGCTGGTTCCCTTCTGGCCTACTTGACGGCCGCTCCCCCTGCTCGCATCTTTGTTTAGCGGAGCCTGGGAGAGCGGTCGCCGGTAGCCCTGAGGGAACTGCAGGCCAAGGAAGCCCTGCCTGGCCCTTGCAGGCCTCCGTGAGTTGTTTTTGTTTGTAAAATTGAATATTTGCCTTCGCGCTCTGAGCGCGTTGTTGTGCCTGCTCCCCCCTCCCATTTCCTGGACCTCCTCTCCCTTCCCGCCTCCCTGCCCGCCAACACCCCCCTCCCCTTCCTCTCCTCCCTCTGCCTATAACCACCCCCTCCTGGGCAGCCCTCTGCCCGGCAGCCCCCTGCGGCTAAGGGCCCCAAGGCCAAGGGCGACTCCTACAGTTGCGGCTCCCTGTGTGTCTGCAGGTGTCTGCAGGGGACGCTTGGCGCTGGTCCACCTTGGTCAGCTCCACCTGTTAACCTATTAATCCTGTTAACACTCACAAACTTAGGTGGCCTCTCCACTGGGTACCTGATATGCATTACTGTGTTCACTGTGTTCTGAATCTGTGGTAAACTAGGGTTTTTCTCCCCCCCGCAGTATTTTCAAACTTAGGTGGCCTCTCCACTGGGTACCTGATATGCATTACTGTGTTCACTGTGTTCTGAATCTATGGTAAACTAGGATTTTTTCTCCCCCCCGCAGGATTTTCAAACTTAGGTGGCCTCTCCACTGGGTACCTGATATGCATTACTGTGTTCACTGTGCTCTGAATTTGTGGTAAACTAGGGCTTGCTGCTCTCTTCCTGCCCGCTCGTGCTTGTCCTACCCCCCCCACTCCCTCCTATCCCATGGTGCTCTCTATCTCACCTATCTTTTCTAACTGCTTCTCCATTGACTATCCTGCTCTCCTCACTAAATCTGGTAGGAAAAAGTTTAAAAAGGACATCCTGGTCTCCAACCCAGGCCTCCCTATCGCTGACACCTACACCAGTGCCTCCTCTAAGGAAACTCTCACTGACATCCTCTTCTTCGTGCCTTCACCTGACCTATGGACCCTTCATATGGTCTCTGTGCTCTCTCCTTTCTCCTCTTCTCCCATTAATGGTGGCACCCGCTGGGACATCCTCTTGGCCTCCTTCCACTCCTTTAAGGCCATCATTAATGTCTATGCTAATGGGACCGTCTTGGTCCAAGGCCCTCAGGCCAATCTTCACCTCTTTGATAGACGCTTCCCGCGCCTCATCAACTTCCTTTCCTCGCCTGCTGTCCCCCCTCCTCTGTCCTCGGCTACCTTGCCTCTACCCTCCCTCCCTGCCCCGTCCCGTGCTCCTTCTTCTCCTCCGCAGGGCGTACCTCTGATCTGTACCCCTCCCTGGAAGTCCTTCAAAGATGGCAACCTCCTCCACATTGCCACTCTTAACTCTCGCTCTGCTGTCAAACATTCCTCTGATATCTGCCGCCTTCTTGAGGAACTGGACCTTGACGTACTCGGTCTCACTGAGACATGGTTCACGGCCAGCTCTGTCACCAGCTTTGACACACTCCTACCTGACGGCTACAAGATCCTCTCCGAGCCCGGGCCCAACCGTGCTGGGGGGGTGTGGCCCTTATCTTCCCTGAGTGGATTCCTGCCACTGCTATTCCCACGCAGACCTACTCCTCTTTTGAATGTCTTTTCTGCCGATTCTCTCTCTCTCCTAGCCATTCCCTTAAAGTGGCTACTATCTATCGGCCACCTGGTCAAATTTCCTCCTTCCTCTCCGAGTGGGTGGACCTCTCCTCCTCACTCCTGTCCTCAACCACTCAACTCTTTTTTCTTGGAGACTTCAACATCCACCTGGATGCCTCCTGTCCCCCCTATGGACTCTTTCGCGACCTCTGCGACTTTCTCTAACTCTCTATTCTCCCGTCTGGGCCAACCCATTCTGCTGGGCACACTCTTGATGCCCTGATCTCTTCTGACCTTCCCCTCTCTGTCCCTCTCTCCACCCCTCTCTCCTGGAGTGATCACTTTCTCCTCTCCTCTCACCTCACCCTCCCTACCCCTCAGGCAAAGCCACCCTCATCACTGCCATCTTCCTTCTCGGTCATCCGACCCATGAAGCGTGTGTCATTTAAGGCTTTCGCTGCCACCTTCTCGTCCCCTCTTCCCTCCTCGGCTGACTCCCACCCTGAGACAGCCCTCTCCACTCTCTACTCTGCTATATCTGATACTCTTGATATCCTTGCCCCTGTTATGAGAATCCGCCAGAAGCCCAAAGCCAAATGTAACTCCTGGTATGACTCGGATCTCGTCACCCTTAAACGCTTGTGCAGGGTGGCAGAGAGGAAATGGCGTGCTTCATGTTCATCCTCTGACAAACTGGCCTGTCGCCTGCTCCAAAGGCAATACCGGCTCTCCGTTCTCACCAAGAAGAGAGCCCTTATCCAAGCCCGCATCACTGCGGCATCTAACAACTCGGCTGAACTCTTTAAAATCTGCAAGGAGCTGGCCAACCCTGCTGCAGTCTCTACCTCTCCTGTCCCCTCCCAGGCCCTCTGTACGGCACTGGCCTCTCACTTAATTTCAAAAACTCAGGACATCTTGTCCTCACTCTCCTCCCATCATCTCCCCCCCTCTATTCCCTGCCCATTCTCTGGCCCTTCTGCAGCCACCCCTCCTCTCTCCTTCTCTGCCTTTCCCCTTTTTTCTGCAGATGAGGTTTCGAGACAAGTCCGATCTATGAAAGTCTCGTCAACACAGGTCCACCCCATGCTCCTCCAAAACTATTAAGGACCACATCGACTCCTTGGCTCCTGCCCTTGCTGACTTCTGAAATCACTCCTTCGCCTCTGGAGTCGTCCCATCCCCTCTCAAGCACTCCCTTGTGCACCCCCTTCTTAAAAAACCCTCTTCCGACCCGTCCTGCCCAGCTAACTGTCGCCCTATCTCTATCACTCCTTTCCTGGACAAGCTCCTGGAGAAACTTGCCATCTCCCAGCTTAATCTCCATGCTGAATCTGTTGGTAGCCTTCATGACCATCAGTCTGGCTTCAGAGCTGCCAGAAGCACGGAAACTGCTCTCCTGAACATCCGTGAGGACCTGCTCTCGAACCTTGACTCTAACATTCCATGTGTTCTCATTTTGCTTGATCTCTCTTCTGCCTTTGATACTGTCAACCATACCATCCTGCTTAACCGTCTCCGTGATAACCTGGCTATCACTGGTCAGGCTCTGGCTTGGCTGACCTCTTTCCTCTCAAATCGACCCTCCCAGGTCCAACTGGGGTCTTTCCTGTCTGACATCTTTTTCTCTAGCTGTGGTGTCCCCCAGGGTTCTAACCTCTCTCCCTGGCTGTTCAACCAGTATCTGGCACTTCTCGCCCACCGCATCGTTGCTCTCTTGCTCTCTGCCCCACCTTTCAGTGCTATGCGGATGATACCCAGCTCATTTTCAGGCTACCCTCGGCCTCCTCTTCTCCTTCCCTCATCTCTGACTGTCTTTCTGCTATCCAGGAATGGTGTGCCGCCAACGACCTCTGCCTTAATGCCAGTAAGACCGAGATTCTACTCATTGGCACACCCACTCCCTCCTTCCCTGCAGCTCTCTGGCCGGCCTCTCTTGGCCCTCTTCCTGCTCCTACCTGCAAGGCAAAAAACCTTGGGGTCATCTTCGACTCCACACTCTCCTTCGCTCCTCACATTTCTGACGTTTCTAAGAAGTCACACAACCAGCTGCACCTCCTCAGAGGTATCCTTCCTTTCCTCTCCTTCCCCCAGAAGCTCACTGTCTCCAGAGCCCTGGTTCTCTCGAAGCTGGACTACTGTAACAGCCTCTATCTAAATCTGCCTGCCTCTACTCTCCGCCCTCTGCAACTCACCCAGAACTGGACTGCGAGACTTGTCCTTGGCCTCAAGCCCAGGGACCGTATCTCTCCAGGACTGAAATCGCTTCACTGGCTCCCTCTGGCTGCGAGGATTAAGTTCAAAACCCTCTGCATTGTCCTCATGGCCTTCTGGGGCCTGAGGCCAAATTACCTTCAACTCTCCCTTCCTAAATATCTTCCTTCTCGAGCACTTCGCTCTTCCGCCTCCAACTCCCTCAGGGTCAGCCGCTTCTCCAAGCAACGAGTTGGGGGGAGATCTCTCTCCGCAGCAGGGGCCTCCCTCTGGAACAGCCTTCCTGCCTCCCTGAAACTTGAGGAGAACCATCTCCGGTTCCGGAAGCACCTCAAAACCTTCCTCTTTGCTTCTGCTTTCTCTCTCTCTCTCCCCTGCTAAATCACTGAAACTGTACTGAATCAGCAACTGGGCCACTCACCAATCTCGGTCCTTGGCCCAGCCACTCTCCCCTGCACTGCCTTCCTGGCAACCCCTGCACTGCAAGACTGTCTCTGTATCCCTACAGCCCCCTTTCCCAGCACTTGTCTGCACTTATCTTGCACTTGCCACCAGCTGGCCCTTATTATTTATCCTGTTCATTACTAACCCTGTACTGCACTTTCCCCTCTCCCTTTCCCCCTTGCACTTTTCCCGCCCCCCCTGCCCTTGCACTTGCGCGATCTGAATGACACCTGGCCTAGTAGGATCGTTGTCTGTCTCCCCTTGTTCCCCCTTCCCTGCCTCGTCGCGCCTTGAAACACTTGTGTATAGCCGCGTTACAAATGCCATATCATATCATATCATACAATCCTGCACCCCCCACATATCCCCTCTCCCTCACACCCCAACCTCCAAAATCAGCTCCTTGGCCCAGAATTACCTCCATGTCCCTCTTCCTTGCCCCAGAGCTTACGGTTGAGGCTCCTTGCCTCATAGGTAAGTACTGGGATGCGGAAGAGTGGGACTAGGAGTAATGAAGATTACAGGTAGCTAAATCAAGCATTACCTCCATGTACCTCTACCACATCCCAGTACTTGTGTATGAGGCAGAGTGCCTTATACACACTGGAAGTACTGTCTCATACACACTATGACGAGGAAGAATAGGGCTAGGAGTAATGAAGATTACCAATAAGTAATCCAGGCATTAAACACAAGTATCGGTGCAACACCATTGAGTTGAATGGGATTCAACACTCCCCCGCCTGAAATGTTTGGCTATGTTGACTAGACCTGGCTGACCTTCAAAGCAGTTGCCAGACAGAAAAGGACACATATGTTAAACACCATCTGGGTGTCTCTGTTAACAAGAACCCACCAATTACTAACATAAAGCAATTCACTGTTAGTACCTGCATTCAAATGCCACATTTTTTAGGCAATTGAAATTGTGATGTGGGTTTAAGACTTGCATGCCAGGGGAGTGATTGGAAGGGTAGAGAGGGAACAGGAGACCACTCATTCTCACAGCAGTCCATAAGTGGGTGCTTTAAACCTTAAATGAGAGAGTTAATTGCTTGTAACATTGAAGTTGCACTAGAATAGTCTCATAAAAAATTCATAAAGAAATTAGATGACCCAAACAAATAGGTTTGCCCCTCCTCCACCGCCCATGAAGTTGGCACCCCTCCCAACATTTGAAGGGTTAGCCCCCGAAATGTAGATTTTGTTGCGCCCCTGAACGCAAGCACACACACCATTCACCATATACACACACACACACCCAGCCATCCATACATTTAAGTGTGAATTCTTTCACCATACTGGCACACCCAGGCAGCCATCCATACATTTAAGTGTGCACCATTTCACCATACTGGCACGCCCAGGCAGCCATCCATACATTTAAGTGTGCACCCTTTCACCATACAGGCACACCCAGGCAGCCACCCATACATTTACATGTGCACCCTTTCACCATACAGGCACACACAACCAGGCACCCATACATTTAAGTGTGCAGCCTTTCACCATACACTCACACAGGCAGCCACCTATACATATAAGTGTGCAACCTTTCACCATACAGGCACACCCAGGCAGCCACCCATATATTAAAGTGTGCACCCTTTCACCATACACTCGCACAGGCAGCCACCTATACATATAAGTGTGCAACCTTTCACCATACAGGCACACCCAGGCAGCCACCCATATATTAAAGTGTGCACCCTTTCAACATACACTCACACACGCACACATCATGGGGTTGAGGGGAGCCCTAACACTTAAAAAAGAAATTGGGCCTCATTACAACTATGCCGGACTGTAAACAACGGTGCTGGTAAGCTTCCCGGCACCGTTGTTTCCGGGCCAGCATATTACAGCTCTGCGGGCGGTTGCCGTCCTTCCCGGCAGGTCAGACCTGCTGAGCAGAATGGCACCCGCCCGCATAGTTTTCACGGAAGCACCGGCACCATTATTAACGGTGCCTGTGCTTCTGTGGTCCCCATTCCCATAGAGTCTGATAGGACTTTATGGAAATGGGGCTTACCTATTGTCGGCGCCTGACTTCCCAGACCACCGGGGTTGTAATCCCCCTGTGTTACCGGGAAGTCAGGCGCCGGTAAATCATTACGGGTCCGGTGGCAACCTGCTGGTAGCAATGGGACGGTTGCCGCTGAAGCCGTAATGAGGCCCATTGTTTCTTTTTGAAGTCACTTTGACTTCATAAAGAAATTATTTCTGTTACAGAAATAATTTCTTTATAAATGCACAGTGAATTCAAAAAGAAAAAAAAATATTTTTCTTTTTTTTTCTACAAGTGGGGGCCCCTCCCAGGACATGTGCTGGCGGGGTCCCCCGCACCACCGGCGCTGCGGGGCCCCTGTTACGCCAGTGGCTGCTCATTATAAGACCAAAGCGAATTATATGCACCCCTTCAATCTGATCACTCAGTGACTTCTGACACCCAATGCCGGCCTTATTGGCAGCAGCGCCCCAGGCAGTTTAAGAAAAATATGGCACCCCAACCCACCCGTACCCCTGCTCAATGCCAGGGGTGGGGGAGGCAACTTTATTTTTAACTCCCCGTTCCCGTGCCGGAGCAGGGAGCTAATCACTTGAATAGGGTGCCGATGTGAAAGCATCAGCACCCTATTCTAATGAAAACAACCCCTCTGCCCCACTGGACCAGGGAGGTAATCACCTCAATCGGGTGCTGAGGCAAAAGCGCCAGCACAAGAGCCTATTCTAACCACGCCACCTCGGTGGAGCCCCCCAAGCTGCCACGGCAGGGGACTAATGGTGCCCTCGGCTGACACCCATGTGGCCCTGCCTTAAGGCCGGCCCTGCTGAGACCATTGACCACAAAGGGATGATGGACTTCCTTTTGACCTTTCCAGCAATAGCCTCAGCTCATATAAGCCTTTTCTTCTGAACGCATGACGGCAAAATCAAGATGGCATATACTCTTACCAGATCCTCCACCATCAAATGTGCAGTAGATATTGAAGAGAATTAAGCCTTTCACTGCTCCTCTTAAATATCTACAGAGACTCTTTTGCCAGTGTCATCAAAAACCCACTCCAGCGGCTAACTCATACAAGCTGCTGGCACCCATATTTATCTAAGACTGGATAAGGGATCTGTCACTCACCGCATGCCCACTTGTTTCAACCAAGTACCTTAATGTTGGTGATGCAATTAAAAGGGAGCTTTTCTTCAGTCCCTGGGTGATTGTCCTCAACTCCCTTTCAGCCTAGACTGATGCAAAGTTATCCACACATGTTCCTGATTCAGGCATTCCATTAAAGCTATAACGTGTCCAAAATCATGCTGCTCATAACCTCTTTGGTACGTGTTACCAAGGCCATGTCACTGTGGGATTAAAGGATATCATTAAGAGAAATAACTCAATCTAATACCATTCACCCAGTCCACATGGCTCTCCATGGCCAAACACTGAGATAAGTCTTCAGAGACGTTCACTGCTGTCACCCAATGAGATGTTTAAAGTCAGCCATTATGAAGCTACCCCATATCGTTGTAAAGAAGGTGCTGATTCAGTGCCAAACAGGGGGGTGCACCTTTCAATTGCAGGAATAAGGGTGATGGACAGGGAAACCCTCTAGGAGGATATTAGGGGGGTGCAGGGAGCTGTATCCAGCCCCAAAGGCTAGGCGTGAAGGGGAACAAGGGTAGCGGGTGACACTTTTTATATAACATACCATGAACACAAGAAAAAGAGCTGCACAAATGTGAGAAAGGCAAAGCTGCAGATAAGCATTCTCCATAGGGGCACCGCAGGTGGGCTACCCCTCATAGGCCTGCTTTGAACACATGGCCCATGCACCACAGCTGAAAGAGGGGGAAGATGAATTCACGCTGCTCGTCTCCAGCAGACCACAGTTGCTGGATACAGCACCAAGTGATGTAACAAAGGTCAGTGAGCCAGTTCCACGGCTAATGGGGGGCGCTGGGGAAATCAACATGAACCAGAGAGGCACTCGCATGGTACCCAAGCGGTTTTAAATTACCCCTTGGCCAGCAGTCATGGGAACGAGGAGGTGGAATGGAGGGGTGCTCCAAGAAGAGCCAGTCAGACAGTACGTTGTTGGTGTCCCTGGATTAACAAGCCCACAGAGTGTCCAAAACAGTGTTTGTAAAGTTACTATCTTGCAGATGTTGTGTGAATGTCTCCCTTGCCACTAGGTCAGGGTATCTCATGTTTCTTCCTTTCTGGTGCTGACCAATGGCAGATGAATTAAGCCCCAGAGGTCAGCACACTTATGTTATTACTAATTGCAAAATGTTTGTGGGGAGGAGCAGGAAGCAATGTGGCACCACACCTGGAGGACTGGAGGAGATTGCCTGAAAGAGGGAAGATCTGTTAGCTCCAATCATGTCTAACTAATGTATGTCTAAATATATTAGTATGATGCAGTTTAACCAGTAAGCCTCTTGGGAACCGAGAAGACATGAAGTCTGAGGCTCAATTGTTTCTAATTATACAAACACCGTATTAGCAGTATACAACTACTGTCCATTGTGAGACAGTTTGTCAGCTCTCATAAATCAGTTCTGTTCCACTGTGCTGTTTCATTTGTGCTGGACAGCTGTAATAAACAGCATTACTTTTTGCCTCCTGAGCGCTGCTTTTTGTATTACTGCTGGTAGCTTACTTATCATGAGTCCTGGAGGACCCTAATACATCGGCAACACTAAATGCAGGTACCCTATGAAATGCTCTCTCACCACTCATTTGATCTGAGGTAAACTGCTATGCTTTTCTGCTGATGACACACCGGACTCGCAAAGGTCAGCTTCCATAATTTCTACTGCTCTCTTTAAGATGTATGCTTTCCAGCTACTTAGTGTGGTCCTAACATTGACCCTGTTGCCTGCCCACCACTGCAGCTGTCCAGGCACTCTGTGTGTTTCTCGTATCCTGCGTCCTCTTAAGCAAACTGTCATTGTCCAGAAGGACAACTATAAGTGAATGATTGCAACATGCATATCCTTCCAAGCATGAATAGGGCCAATGCATCATTTTTAAATCATGGCTACTCTTACTATTTCTCCCCTGTACTATGTTCTCCAGATGTTCTGATGCAGCTGAAAGGCAATGTATGATACAGTCCAAAATATCTAAATAGTTAATCCCTAAAATTCAGAGAAGGTCCTAATAATTCAGCCTTGACAAATGTTTAAACACTGAAACAAAGCGTACATTCTAATTGTGCATAGAATCCACAACTCTTTGTATCCCTGATGTTTTCAAGGGATATTGCTGCTACCTGTTTCTTTGCTAAGGAGACAGTTAAAAGGAACGTTGGAAACTCCTCAAGACTTTCCTTTTTACCACCCCCTCCCCAGATCTCCTCTGCTACTCTCTCATTGCTTGATTGATGTTGAGAGCCCTTATGCATCTTTGGGGCCCTGACCTCCCACACTGAATTGCCCCCAACTTCTGTCTCTCCTCAGTATTTGCCATTGCACATGCTCCATCCTGGAGGCTTGCACTCATCATACCTTGCACTTCACTTGTTGCTCACCCACGAGCATGGGCACCCCAGCACCTACCCCACTGCCCCCTCCCATCTGCACTTGCACGTTTTGAATAATCACAAGGCATAGTAGGTTCATCCTTTATTTCTCTCCTCTGTATTTAATATGTTTATGTGTGTTAATGCGTCTCATTCCCATGTTCCCTCCTAGCTGCCCTTTGGGCACTTTGAAACAGAATGTACTTACTGTATAGGCACCTAACAAGCAATTAATAAATAAAGTAAATATGGCCTGTGCCCTCCCAGGCTATCTTTTACACCCCCATTCACCTTTACTCTCTAACAGCGAGCAGATATTTTACCTTGTGCTGTATATGACATGTAAATAACAGCATCCCTCTAATTGACCGAAGGCTATCCCACAAAGAGATTAGCCAAGAGCATGCATCTCACATAGAGAGTATATAAATATATTCAGTGAAAAATTTTTAGTTGAAGTGACTATAAGGTGCAAATTGAATGCAACAAACCCCAGAAATGCAGCAGGTGCTGGAAGCTACACAAACCTAAACTATGAGGCACCCATTGTGCAGCCTGTAAGTACCCTGATGACATTCAAAATTAAGTCTTTAATGATATCAAATATTTCATCACATATGGCATCAGGAATTACATCACTGGTATAGCAGATCAAGGATGCAAGAAAGAGAAATGTACATTTAAATAGCATGTTTCTGTTTATAAGAGTGGGTTCAGGTGCAAAGCGTGATTGGAGCTTGCATTTAAAAATGTCAATTTACAACCATGATATCCTTACACATCAGACTTACTCTGTACTTATGGGCTGCACAATGGGGGCCTTAAAGTAAAGGTAGCATAGTTTCTAAAAATTGCCGAATTTCAGCAGTTTTGTTGTATTAAATCTGCACTTCAACTAAAGTTTTTTGACTGAATTTCAAGGGTTTCAATTCTGCAGATTGTTTCACATTAATTGTGTATCAACAAAAACATTTTGTTTGCATGTCAAGGGTTTTGTTGTACTGGGGTTATTCCCCTTAACTGTTCCTTAGCTAAAGTTCATTCACTGCATTTCAAGGGTATTGTTTTGCTGTACTTTATATGTACTTGTAATTCTGACAAGTTTGTTCCTAACACCACTATGTCTATGATTTAAAAGCTCTGTACCTGACATATAATACATGTTTTGTGCCCCACTAAATATAATATTAACACAATACTCAACATTCCTTCTACAAAGTAATAAACACCATATGAACAGTGAACAGTGATACACGAAAACTCTTACCTTCAGGAGTTCACTACTCATCCTTCCTAGCAAGTAAAATGCTGACTTACATACAAGTCTGTTCCCATTGTAAAGCAAATACATTTTAGAAAGGTCACTAATATTTAACCATGTTTGTATTGATTTAATGTATTAAGCACTGTTCCAAATGCACTTTACTAAATAGTTACATTGCTAGAATAAAAATGACAATGGTGGCAGAATCAACAATCAGAAACTAAGCAGAGGAAAAATAAATAAGGAGGTGGGTTTTCAGTTGAGAAGGAAAGATATGGTAAGTAGTAGAAACATGAATAGATATAGCGGAAGAGCATTCCAATGCATAGGTGAAAGGAGTGAAAAATAATGAAGTCGAGAAGAAGGACAAGGCAGCTTAGTAACAGAATGGAGAAAATGAGATTGTGAGCGAAGAGGACAAGGAGGAGAGTAACATGAGACGAGAACAAAGATAAGAAGGAGTGAGGCCATAAAGTGCTTTATAGACAAAACAAAGGAAATTAAAGCTACGATAAAGATCAAAAGGAAGTAAGGAAGCAAAACGAAGAGATGAAATAACAGAAGATCAAAATAGCAGCAGAAAGAGAAGACTGATAGCAACATTTAAAACAGAACATAGATGGGGAAGATGAGACTTGGGAAGACCTAACAAAAGAACTGTTCAATAGTTATGATGAGAAAATAGAATATATCAGAAGTTTACTAGCCTGAAATGAAAGAAAAGGATGAGCAGGCCGAAGATTATAAAGATGAAAATGAGCAGAGCAGGCAGTATTAGAAATGCTTATAGAAAAAAATCGAATAACGCATGTTTTGTTCACCATAGCATTACATAAAACAAGAAATGTATGGTTTGTGTATCCAACCACCTACATTTGAGTAATATCATTACATGGGCAGTGGAGAAATATCAACTCACTAGAGAGCAAAGAAACTCCACAAAAAATGTATCTTTTGTATTTTAATGCACCATACTACATATCACTTAACAGTAAGCCTGATTTAATTAGAAAAATGTGTGAATATTCCACAAAACTGTGTCAGTATACTGCAACTTTCAAATCAGCAAAAAAGAATGTAGTGAAACATATGGTACACCAAATAAGATACTAGGAAAAAGGGACACAATAACTTACATATTTCTCAATTTGCAAAAATAAATGTGTTTTTTAAATGTGCTTTTGTAATAATATTTCTACTAAACCGAAATTAGAAAATAAAAACATGATTCACATTGGGCTTCTTTTCTGAAATAATAAGATGTCCTAAGTAGTATTAGTATTATTTTACATATGAATGTATCATTATTTTTTCATATTTCTATTGCATGTATTATTTATAACAACATTAATTTGGATCTAACTAATATAGTGCAAAATATGTTTTTTAAATCAATCAAAGAATAACTTACGTTCTTGAAAATGTGTAGATGTTAGCAGTTACATTTTATAATTATTTTCCAATCCTTTAAATGGAGTTGTTGACACTTAAATTAAATTGTGTTGTACATTTTATGGAATTCCATGAAGACACAGGCGCTGACTACATTTCTTTCTGGAATTATTCAATGCAATGACATGCTACTATAAAAATTAAGCAGAATGCTAAAGCATAAAGTATCTACTGTATACAAAGATACAATACTATGTCTAATGACAGTTTAGATATTTCTTGTATTCATATATTAAGCTAGTAATATGTTTGAAAGAAACAATGTGCACTAACAATATACTTTTGTTTCCAAAAGTATTCTTTCTAAATCCAAGTGCTCATCTACAAAATAATCTAATGAGAAATAGCTATACACTCACTAATTTAATATTGTGTACATCCACAGATGGGCCGTCATTTAAAAATTAACATAACTGTCTTCTATACCAACAAGATGGAAATCCTATTGAAGTTTCCAATACAAACATGATGCAGTGTATCTATAATCTCAACTTAATATTTTTCCATCAAATTCAACTTTTTTTCCAAAATAATGTAGCAGGGACAGCAGTACACGACCTTAATATCAGTAGTAAACATAAGTACATTTTGGATTTGTACATCACATTTTACATAAGAAAGAGAAACAAAAAAATGCAGCATGCTTATGTGTACATATTCAATATAATTACAATTATTATGCATACATTTTAATATGCTTATAAATGACTGCCTAATTATAATCTAAAAAAATATAATTGAGAAAATGCTCATTAGCGTCTAAATCCATGTTCATTGTGTGTAGTAATGTAGTCTTTCTTTAAAACACAAACTACACAGTACATTTTGATTTCAATAAATGTAAACAAGCACTCCTAAACTACCTAGGCAATTTAGCTTGAAATAAAACAAAGAATCATTGCAGGCAAACCACTTTGCTTCTCTTCACAGGCAACAGGTATCATGACCACTGTGAATGCTTATAGAGTTGTGGAATATAATTCCAAAAGTTTCAAATGTTTTTTGTGATACAAAAATCGGACTGTACAAACTTCAAAATGTTGGTATTAATGTGTGCATCATCATCTTCACATCACTGCAACAAAAGTATTAAATACTTTTGTTACTGCCAATTTGTTCCTGTAGAATAGTAGTAAGCACGACATTGCCAAAGACCATATCGTGGCAAGCATTGCAAACTGGGTTAAAGAACGAAACACTATCTTAGTCTGGTACTGAAAGGTTCACAAATTGCTCAATGAATTCACAATCCACAATTTGATGATGTGAGATCGGGTGGTTGTTAGGCTGTGCTTGGAAGCGCCTCCCTATATTTTACAGTTGTCTGCTTCTTTTGTGTCCCACTGATTGGAATGGAATGTGGTTAACAACTGGGAAGGCACACAACCTGGGCCTTTTAGTAAAGTATTTGGAAAAGTGCCCCTGTTATCAGCGCAACTCACAAATAAGTCATGGTTATATGTGATTTTACCAAAGATTTTTTATCTGAGGTATTTTTTACCAAAACATTTTAACTGAAAAAAATGCAGATTTAAAAAAAATATATATTGGTTGGCTGACCCCCAAGCACCCTGTTTTCCCATGTATTAACCCCTTTCCACTTGTTTTAACCCCTTACCCTACTATATATATTTTTTTTGATGTCATCTTTGATGTCCTGGGTGTTAGTCTTAGCAGTGCACGGTGGTGGCGCGAGTTATGGTTGCTTAGCTTACCATAACTGGCGAATTTCAAGGGTTTTTCGGTTTTACTTGGAACCATAACGTCCCTTTAACAAAGTTTTTTCACTGAATTTCATAGGTTTTTAGTAGCGCAACTTAACCATAACGTCCCTTTAACAAAGTTTTTTTCACTGAATTTCTTAGGTTTTTAGTAGCGCAACTTAACCATAACGTCCCTTTAACAAAGTTCTTTCACTGAATTTCATAGTTTTTTAGTAGCACAACTTAACAATAATGACTTTGACTTTATATACATGTCATATGGAACTGACTAGATCTCTTCTTATGAACTTGATGTCCGCAAACTTATTTAATGTTCGCGGACATGTTCGGAGAACAGTACCACTACCTAAAAACTGTGGGGGGCGTGGGGGGGTATGTTTGATTGTTATATCATAATATAGGAACATTTAACAAATTCAAAAAGCAGCACACAAACACATTATATATAGTAATACATAAGAAATGTAACCCATATATGTAACACAGTAACCATTCATTTAAATACAATATGTTCTGAAATGGAATATACCACAAGAAGATAAATTGGCTTCCAACATAATTACCTCACAGACACAACAGAACTGAGAACAAGACCAGACCCACTGAATACATAGGACTTATCCTACCAGAAATAGTAAGTGTACTTCATTTTACTCATTTATTTATAAACTTCTGTATTAGATTAAAAAATATATTATCTTTTTTTTTTTCTCACAGAAATGTCTAGTACTCTGGAATGGCTTGAGGACAATTTCCCACATGAAGAAATGTCACAAGATAGTGAAACTAATGGTAAACACTTTATAATATAAACCATTTATTTTTTATTTTTTTTATATACATTTAACATATATATTATTTTTTTGTACAGAGCATACCAAAATAGAAAAAACTTCAGAAAACCCTGTTATGGATAACAGTCTTCACAATATAGAAGAAAAAATGGATGTATTGTTGGCTAATTTTAATAATTTAAAAACTTTTGTAGAAAATCATTTCAACCAAAAACCTCGTACCATTGCCCCACATGTACTTGTCCCTCCTCACCATATCCCAGTCAATTATCCCCAAACCCTCTCCATGATCCAAAACGTTTTGATGAGACTTCCATCCCTTCTTCACCTAATACCAATCATGTTGAAACCCCAAATTCTCCTGTTTTTGTTTCTGTTTCTGCCTCGCATTCTCTGTCATAAATTATTAATATATGTTAAATAAAGTTTAATTTTTATATTGTATTGTGAATAGTTTCCGTTTTTTTTTAATTAAAAACAATAAAAGTGTCCGCGGACAGTGCGAGTGTTCTGAAATGTTAGTACATAAACGAAAATGGAGGTGTCCTGAAGAACACCACACCTGTTCGTACTGTTCGCTAGCAAGTTGAAACTGTTCTAAAAACACATGTGGTGTCGTGAAATGTTTGTAAAGAAACAAAAATTAAAGTGCTCTAAAGAACACTATATCTGTCCGTAATGTTCGCTATCAACTTAAAACTGTCCTAAGAACACAATTGGTGTCCTGAAATGTTCGTAAATAAACGAAAATGATGTGTCCTGAACAACAGTACAACTGTTCGTAGTGTTCGCTAGCAACATGAAACTGTACTAAGAACACACGCGGTGTCCTGAATTGTTCGCGAACAAACAAAAATTAAAGTGTCCTAAAGAACACTATACCTGTCTGGTACTGTTCGCTAGCAAGTTCAAACTGTTCTAAGAACGCTGTTGGTGTCCTGAAATGTTCGTACGTAAACGAAAATGGAGGTGTCCTGAAGAACACTATACCTGTTCGTAGTGTTCGCTACCCAATTGAAACTGTTCTAAGAACACAATTGGTGTCCTGAAATGTTCGTACATAAACGAAATTACACGTGTCCTGAAGAACACTATATCTGTCCTTACTGTTCGCTACCAAGTTTAAACTGTTCTAAGAACACACGCGGTGTCCTGAAATGTTCGTTTCACGTGTGACACACTTTTAATTACTTCAGAACCCGAACAGTGTCCGTAGGACATCAATGCGCATGCGCTAACCAATTTCCGTGCACTTGGTGTCCTGCGGACAGACGCTTCCTTCGCGGACTAGTTCACGAACGGATCATATGACCGCGCCCACGCTCATCGTGTGTCCTGAAATGCGGACACTGTTCGTGTCCCCGAACAATTTAAAAGTACATTTTCAGTTAATCCATAATATTTTTCAATAAAATCTCACCATGGCACAAGTCCCACATAGCAATCTTGAGTTTCTATATACCTTTTGAAACTTTCTGATCCTTTTTTTGTGTTCGATCTGTCCGCGGACAGTACGCATGTGCCCAAGAGCTTATTCCCATTGTGTTTCTGGCTATTCTTCAGAACACAGTGATTTTAGCTGGCACCTGCAGACTACAGCATCATCGAGATGGCATCCTTGGCTGCTGAACTGCCACTTGGTGCTGCACCTACTTCAGCACCACCCCCACCCCCTCCACCACCACCACCTCCCCAAGGGCCTGAAGAGGGGAACAGGAGGATGCAGAGGAGGAAGAAGAGGATGATGAGAATGAGTTAGAGGAAAACCCTACTACCCGCACTAGGCGTGAGTCTTGGGTGTGGCGGTTATTTACCATTCATGGTAATGTTCCTAAGGCTCGTGCAAACCGTGTTACCTGCAATGAGTGCAAAATGATACTCAGCAGGGAAGCACGGTAAGTACAGCTTTGGGACCACTACTATGAAGCGACACCTGAGGTCATTTCACTCTGGGGCTATTCGCAGGGTTGTACCTTGCGAAGAATGTAGCAGGTTGATTTCCTCTACTTCATCCTCTGTTTCTGATCCTGTCACCACAAGGACCACCTCTGTGGGACAGCGTCTTCCTCAAGCTGCCTCACAGGCCATACAGAATGCTGATGACCCTTACCTTTCGAGGGTCACAGTTGTATGTATGTACTGTGACACAGTACTCTGCAGGGGGGAGCGACTTCGGAGTGCTTTTGAGACTATCGTCTCAGAGCACGAGAAGACCTGCTCACTACCCAAATAAAACCCACTCTACATCTTCCTCTCTCAGCTCGCCCTTTCTTATCCCTGTGGTTGGTGTCGCTCCTTTACCCTGCTTTACCCTCCTCTCCTAGTGTGTCGTGTCTGAAAAACCAAAAAAAATACAAAATTACAAAAATCAAAAAAAATAAGGCTCTTTTCAGAGCCGCCTTTCCCCGTTAAAAAATAGAAGTGAAAATAAATGAAGCAGGGCTCTTTGTATTTTTTAGAAGTCCGCGGACAGTTCGCGAACATTAAAAAAATTGGGTTGCTACTCCATCACAAACATTGTAATTTTCTCTGGAAAGAAGTGGTGGCTCTGAAAAGAGCCTTTGGGTGGTGTTTGTAAGTCAAAAATTGTAAATGCTTAACATCTACTTCAAAATCGTTGTAATTCCAAAAAAGGTCGCAATGCATTTTGTACATTTCTCAGAAAAATCTGATTGCCAGCATAAGTAAGATGGACTCCATCTCTGCGAAAAATGTATGTACTACAAAACATAATATTTTCATTGTGAAAAGAAGACATGCCAAAATCTCTTAGAAAGGCACAAACAGCCGTATTAACATTGCGCCTTGCTTTTTCCATTTGTGGACCAAATGAAGAAGAACGAAGCCACATTTGTCTGCGCAATCTGTGAAAATATCACTTGAGAATTAGGAAACATGTCCATAACCTTCCTAAGTCCTTCTTTCATAGCAAATTGCAAAGAAATTCCAGTCACATGTCCTAAACTGTTCCCTCCACAATTAATTACAATTATGTCTGGATGTTGCTCTGTCTCCAAAGTAGCACAGAGAGGTAGCAAGTCCAACCACTTCATTCCACGTACTCCATGCCATTGTACTTCCACATGTGGGAATCCAAGAACTACAGCTACTCCACAGCTTTCTGCATGCACCTTCAACCAATGTATCCACAAATCTCCTAAAATCCAAACAATCTGTTTTCTGAAACACACAGCCATAGCTATCTTTTGTTCTCTCAGCAAAAAGAGTATCTGAGAAAATCTCTCCTGGCACAACACACCCACCAAACTTTCCTGACCAATCCCTTTCAGCGCTTATTCTCATTTGCATGACTTCTGAACCCAAAAATCCCTGGATGTAACTCCCGATGTCCGCGAACTACCGCCATGTCCGCGGACATATCGTAACATGAACAGCCCTTCTACCATTTCCACTGCACTCTCTCTGCCATTCCCTCATTGGATGGACCTCAAAAATCACATGACCATGCACCAATCACATTCAAGACCTCTACATCTAACTGCATCATCATAGATCAGCACTGCAAATGTACTCTGAATCTCTCTGAGTACAAGTGTCATATCATTGGCAAGCAGCATCTACCAGAAATACTGTACAAGTCTTCAAGAGTTCTACTTGCAGCTCCATGCATATCCATATGCATGAACACAAACTTCAGGTATGCATATTTTCTGTATAGTAGATGAGCACATTTTCAAACAGACCTGAAATGTTAATTTCACGTGTGACCTTGTAAAATCTGTAAAATGAATTTACTGTACTTTTTTCAATTTCCTAAAATCAACTATCACTTATAAACCTTTATACTATTTACTTTCTTTATACACACACACTCAAATCATGTTAAACTAACAGTTTTTAAATGAAATATATAGACTACATATATTAAAACAAAATTGCATGCAAACACAATCTATGTTTAAACCTTTATAAAAAATACTTATACAATTTCATATTTTTTGTTTTTATTTATTTATTTACTTAATTACTTTAAATTAGACATGACATTGAGGCGCTATTACCTAGAACAGTTTACTTACAGAAATAGTGGAATTCACTAATATATTATAAATTTCACAAGACATAGTAAAGACATTATTTTTTTGCTACAGTTAGTCATTCAATACAATTTGTTCATTAAGAACATATCATATGTACTGAACTGATGCAATGTATCTTATGTAAATAAATTAGTGTAATGGTTTTACAGAAGGCACTGAGGATTTCAATTAAAAAAATCAATATCTAAATTAAAAACAGTGCTATATACAAACAAGTTACTAATTTGAAGCTTTTACAATTGCAGTGAAGACCAGTTTCCTGAAAAGAAGCAGCCGAATTCGAAGAAGAAAGAAAAACTAAGAAGTTACCTGTAATTTAAAAAAAAAAAGTAAGTAAAATATCACCATAATATTTGTATTATTAATCAAATATACTATAACGTTAATACGAGCTATTTCGGTTTCTAAAAATAGAGATTTTGTACCATTTTGTCCAAAAATGTCCATGTCTTAAACAGCGATTTACAGCCAAATTTCTATTTTTGGACACACAAATTACCCAACTGAACCACTACAATTTTCATATTATAGAACAAACAACTGTTTTAATTGTATACATTAGATTTACTATTTGTACTTTTCCACACCACTAGCTTACTTTTTTTTGTCATCTGAACCCCAGTTTAGTAACACATAAATTCAAGAATACCTACCCCTACTAGTTTTAGTTCCCAATGCACAATCACACACCATTACATACATCTTTATCATCTTACTCAAACACTCATGCACACAGCACACATACATTCCAGAACACCCCAACCCATATCTTCTTTATTTTTTTCAACAGACCCTAAAGAATGCCTACCAAAAGTCAAGTCCGTAGAAAGCAACGCAAACGTAGAGCAAATGAAAATAAAGGTGTCCAACATAAACATCCATCTCTAGCAGAATTTGTAAAAAAAGTTGAAACAAAACAGCTAATAAAATCATTTAGTGAAACACAAGAAGTTTCAAGTACAACAACTTCGCTTCCTCTATCAAAATGTAAAACAAACCAAAAAACAATTAACAGAAAATCAGCTATCAGTACAAATAAAACTACTTCTTCAGATTTTAATATAGTGCAAAGTAAGCATACCAAGAAAAGTATTTTAGCCAAAATATACCGTCACAAAGTCCTTCAAAATCTTATAAAACAGGAAAGAAATCAGGTTCAAAGCTTAAAACCTATCGTAGGAAATTAATCTTAGAAGCATTGATGGACAGTGCAATTCTTCTCAAAAGAAATGTATTTATTTTACTGTTAAACAAAATGAAACCACTAACAAAACTAATAACTAAATTACAAAAAAGACTTCTCAATAAGCGAAATATCAACAGAAAGAACTTCTTAAGTATCAGCGGAGGTGAATGGAATTACACTACAAGCACAGAACCTTATTTTAATGAAGAAGCGTACAAACAAAAGCAAACAAATACAATTGCCATACATAGCAGTGGTCGAGGTTATGAAAAAGTGAATAATACCATAATGGAACAAGAAGTACTTCTTACAGCAATATGCCCTGAAAACCTAGAATTACCCCTCCATTCAACTGAATCAGAACGTCTAGTGTACAAATGGCCATGCACGTCAATGTGTAACATTCCCAAACAATGTTTCAAATCTTTACGCCAATTCCTCAATAAATATGTAAAAAGCAAAGACAAAATCAAAATTAAATTACTGCAAAATATAGATACCTGTCCAGTGCGCAAGTACACAGGACTACAAGGACATTCATTGGCCTGCATTACAGGACCTACTTGTAAAACCACTTTCCATGATATCAAAAGGATATCAACACATCATTCAACTATAAGAAATCTAGTCTATAAACTGTACTATGCTAAAAGTCCTGCTTTAGCACTAGCAAAGTTAAATAACATCCTTCTACATGGTACAGCAAAAGACCTACTTGAAGAAATTCACTATATCCAGAAAAAATATTTTGGAAGTGAAAGCCATTTACAGATGAAATAGCTTTAAACCAATTAAGCAACAATTCTACACATGACAACCTTTTGCTAAACACATACAAAAAATAAATACTAACATTTAAAAGTATATCAGCTGAAGTACCAAACCATGTATGTGTATGTTGCCGTAGAATTTTTTATAAAAGTAACACAAAAACTGTGGACCTATCATACAAAATAGAAGACAATGAAGATTCTAAATGGTTTGAATTAGCTCTCTACCTTGTAGCAGAAAACAAATATGAAATAACTGAGCCCTTAATACTTTGCAGTTATTGCACTACAAAACTTGACAACAACCAAACTCCTTCACGTTCTATCACAAATAATTTGGAATTATACCCAGAAACCTCTACAACAACTTAATTTATATGAGAGCATCATAATTCAAACAGTACACCCATTTCAAGCAATAATACGCCTTCAACCAAAAACACCAAAATTACCTCCTTCTGAATTGGTAAAAGGCATTAGTGGAAAAGTAGTTTATTTACCATTAAATCTAAAAGAAAATGTGCATACTCTAGGAGTGCAACGTCCAATGCAGCAATCTTTAATTATATTAGTAAATGGAGTACCTACAAAAGACAAAAAAATATGGCAACAGCTGGTAGATGTATATAAAGTTAGACAAGCCTTCCAATATCTTAAAGAGAATAATGAATATTACAAAGAAATTAATATTGAAGAAAACTTGAAAGATACAACTGAAATAATTCAAGAAACACAAGAAGCTGGTCAATTTGAGCTACTAGATCCTGCTACAATATCAAATACTTTAGACCATTATACAATTCATCCTTTGCACTGTAATGACACCGTACAAGATGTACTGGAAACTTACCAAATGCGTCAAACAAAAGGATCGCCAATCAGTATATGGGAAAAAAGTATAGAAGCACATGCTTTTCCTCTACTCTTTCCTACTGACAAAGGAGGAAGGTATGATGATAGACCTATTCAAATATCAGCTTCAGAATACCGCTCATTACGGATGTATTCTGAAGATCCCAGATTTAGACAAAATGTGGAATACATATTCCACCTACTCTTTGAAAGTGAACTAGCAACTTTATGTTACGGAGTTGCACACATATTAAAATCAGGATCACACTTTCAAAATATGACAGCTACACAATTATTAGAGAAAGTGCAACAAAAGGATGAGGTTTTACAATCAAATATTACAAATCTATTAGCAAATATGCGTGGTACTAAAGAGTATTCGTTTCGACGTCATGGAGATGTACGTTGTATGATCAGAAACCTTGGCCCACCCACTTGGTTTGTTACATTAAGTTGTGCAGAATATGCATGGGAAGATTTACATGATTTCCTACGCATATCAAATAAAAACAAAACAAACATAGATATTCTAACACCTGGAGAACTTTGTTCTTTGGATCCTGTTAATGTTTCAAGATATTTTCACCATCGCTTCATTGCTATGCTAGATTTTATTTGTAATAAAACTGTTCCTCCCCTTGGAGAAGTGCAACACTTCTTTTGGAGAAAAGAATACCAAGCCAGAGGAGCACCAGATATCCACATGCTTTTATGGATTAAAGATGCTCCTAAATTTGGTCAAGACAGTGATGCCACTGTTTTACAGTTTATTGAAAAATATGTCACTTGTGAAATTCCATCAGAAGCCACAAATAGTGATCTTCATGCACAAATTTTACAATTTCAAAGACACAAATGTGTAAAATATTGTCGTCGCAAATACAAAAACAAAGGCAAATACTACACCAAATGCCGATTTGGTTTCCCTAGTCCAGTTACAAATGCAGGTCAAGTAAACAACCTCATGTCTTCAGTTAGACATAGTGTTAAAGGTAAGTCACCTAAAAATACATATTACATAAAAAGAAAATAAGAAGAAAAATATATCAATGATTATAATGCAATCATTGCCCACTTATGGAATGCAAACATAGATGTGCAGTACATTGCAGATAATTCTACTGCAGTTGCACGATATGTCACAGCATACTTAACTAAAGCAGAAAAGACAGAGCTCCAAGACCTCTGGAATGACCTGTCATCAGATAAAACAGTATCTCAGAAATTATACAGCTTGGGCATAAAAATGCTCACCCGTAGAGAATGTGGATCTTATGAAGCAGCTGATCGTTTAACTGGTACTTCATTGTATGGTAAATCTGAAAAGATAGTATGGCTAAGTCTTGGTCCAGCTAAATCTAGAAAAAGAGTTCTAAAATCATATGAAGATATAGAAACAATAGCGAAACATGATCCCAACAGCCAAGACATTTTAAAAAACAATTTATTGGACACATACTACCCAAACAGAAGTAATACTTTGGAAAACATGCGTCTATACCAAATAGCCCAAAACTACACATACAAAAATAATATGAAACCTGATGAAAAAAAAGGTAAATATAGAGTGACAGACTGTGAAGGCAGCTTAGTTAAACTCACTAAACCAAATGTAATTAATCATATCAAATTGTCATTGAAGACTCCTCAACATAAAGAAGTATATTACATGTCCCTGCTACAACTCTTCAAACCATGGAGAAAAGAAGAACAATTACCAGATAACTATGACTCATATGAGGATGCTTTCAAAGCAAATGAAAGCACTATAACTGATGTAAACTTTACACAGTACAAAACAATGTTGCACAGTGAACAGCAACATGAAGAAGAACTCCAAGCCCAACTAGATAAGGATACTCCTGACAGTAGTCAACCTTCTGTAACAGGAAGCCAAGAACCACTGGGAGAACCACTAATAACAAATGAGGCAGAATTAGCTATGATAGAAGTAGAAAACACCATGTGTCAGTATGAAGATAAGGAAGACTTAACTATACTACAATCAAAACTAAACAATGAGCAAAGTAGCATTTTTCAAGAAGTAACAAAACAAATTGCTCATGGTGTAAAACATGAAAATGAAGAATGTTCCTGCCATAATTATAAACCTATACTACTGTACGTCAGTGGTGAAGCTGGTTCTGGCAAAACATTCCTCATCAAAATCATTAGTAAGTTCCTTCAACAATTGACAAACAACAAACTGTCAGCTGTTGTCACTGCCCCCACAGGTTTAGCTTCCTACAACATAGGTGGTGTTACATTACACTGATTACTACTATTACCAGTAGAATACCAGAACAAATTATACTATTACAAACTTTCTGCAGAAGCTGCAATGGAATTACGCAGAGTATTGAAACAAATGAAAATGCTACGAATATATGAAGTGAGCATGGTCTCCAACCTGATGTTAGCTTTGATTCACTTCAGATTACAAGAAGTACTCAAAACAGACTATGAAGAGCTCTTTGCAGGAAAACACATTATTGTTTTTGGAGATCTGCTTCAATTAACACCAGTAAAAGGTGAACCTATTTTTAAAACATTAGGGCACAAACTCTGCCGTAAAACTGTTGGCAGCATTGGAAATGTCAACCTTTGGCAACATTTCCAATACAGAGAATTAACAGAAAACATGCGCCAATCTGCAGATCTAACTTATGGCAACATTTTAAAAAGTTTGAAAGTTGGTATACTTTCTAAAGAAGCAGAAGCAACATTGAAAACGCGGCACATTAATGCACATAATGGCGATAATGCATGTGCTACAGATGTTATGGAACAATTAGCCCACAAAAATGTCAATTGTATGGCCTTAATGCCAACTCTTGCAAGCTGTCTCAAATTCAATGAAATAATGTTAAGTAAAGAAATGCAACCAATAATGGAAATTAGCGCCACAGACAAACTAGATGTGCATGGTATGACACTACCCATGTGTGACCAAGCCAAAACAAGACTAAATAATTTAGAAAAATCAATCTCAAACACAGCAGGCTTAGAAAAGATGTTAAAATTATCCTTAAATTGCAGTGCAATGCTTAAACGTAACCTTGACGTGGACCAAGGACTAGTTAATGGAGCACTGGGTACAGTTGTTGGCTTTCAAACATACCCACGTGACAACAAAATTCAGTTTGTCAATATATTCTTTGACAAACTTTCAGGAGTAAAACGGATAGGACGCTCAACAGCTAGATTCCTTCTCTTCAAAGATATGTATGTACGCAGAGAACAATTTTCTCTAACTCTTGCTTACGCAGTCACGATTCATAAATCACAAGGTCTTACCCTAGACAAAGCAATGATAGATATTGGTAACACAGTCTTTAAAGAAGGCATGAGCTACGTAGCACTATCACGCTTACGTACACTTGACGGTCTATTTCTAATCAACTTTGATGCAAGTAAAGTAAACGCTGATATTCCTTGCATTTTAGAATATAATAGACTTCGCTCACTATACACTCCCCATCTAAACACATATTCTGTTCCACAAAAACTAAAACGTTGTAAAAGAAAACTAAATCAAACAGAAATGCAACAGGATGTCACTGCAAATCCTCCAAAGAGAGTAAAAGAAACTAATACTTCATCAAGTACCACAAACAAAAAAGAATCAATTAGAGAAAGTAAACCAGGTACTTCTTTAAAGAAGGAAGACAAACTCCAAAAAAAGCAGTTAGATACAGAACTACCTGGACCATTTAAATTGTCAAATATAGTTGGTGTAAGTTGCTATGCAAATGTAGCAATGAATATTCTATTTCAATTACCACCAATTGTTGACAACATTTACTTACACAGTACAGACCCTTTGTGTTTGCAAATGTTAGTACTTCACAGAAATGCAGCAAACAATCCTGACAACACATATAGGCCCTCATTACGACCCTGGCGGAAATCGAAAAACGATGGCGGAAATGTACTACCGCCATCGAATACCGCTCGGTGCGATTATGACCCGTCACCGTAAAGTACGATGCCATTAGCGACACCGTAGTGAACGCCAACGCTAACTGCACCAAGTACGCGCACGCGCGCCATGCAAAACCGTAATTACCACCATGGCGCAACGGTACGCGAATTCTGACCCTAGCGGACATTTACTTAACGCCATCAAGCATGGCGGAAAGTACCATTCCGCCATGGTGAGAATTACGGCATCGTGAACCAACCGTAAATGGCCCTACTGAGTGCCTGTACACCACTCCCTGCCCACATTGCACAACTCCTCGTAGGTGCAATGAAGTTACACAATGCAACCAGTGAAATGTACAAGTCACCCATGCATGCCAACGAACAAATGAATGTAGGGGCTCCAAGTGCCTTGTGAGTGGCCATCCATATTTGGCATGTCACCATTGCCGTACTGATGCAGCACAGGCATGTGAAGGTTCAAGTACAGCAATATGAACTGACATATGAGACAAAACAACAACAGGCCCCCATCGCTTGACACCAGTGTAAGGCAACATTCAAAGCAGTATCCTGAGGGAGACTGCACCAGCCCTGTACTCTTGCCAGTAAACAAACCAACCATCAGCATAAGCATGTACCACACAAGTTGGCAGAGTGACTGAGCAGCCAGGCTCATCTCAAGAGGGGCCAATGGGAGCTGCAGGGCACAGATGGCACGAATACAGAAGCTATTCCAATGGACATGACCTCAGTCTCCCTCCAAGAAACGCACGCAAACACAGGCACCTGTGACCAGCCATTTTCTGATAATCACATCATTCCACCAATCCACCTGGCTGACCGGCATCTGTTACACAAAAGCTAATCCCCCGCCCCTGAGCATGACATCATTAAAACAGTCATAATGGCAGCCCCTATCCCTGACCTTACTGGGCTTCGTAGGCAAACGCGGCCAGTACAGTACCACGCAACTATACTCAGAAGCCGGAACCCAATGCAGATCTTCTCACAATACATCGCTCCACAAATAGGAATATGCTACATTACTTGCAAAGAATAACGCTACACGGTTAATATCAGAATAAAATTTTAATGCACATCAAATTCACCAAGCCCATACAGCTATTAGGTCATAAACTCCAAAATATTTTTCATTACTGTGGGCTGCATCCGCAATAAATGACCAGCTTCTTCTTGTGTGACGCCCTGTTCCTTCATGGTACACAGGGGCTACATTCACGTTCAAAAAGGCAACATGGAAGCGCCTAGAACCGCAGGGCCGTCCCATTAGGTAGGCACTAGTCCAGCTGAAAGGTTGATATGTTGCTCCTAGCCACTAGTACTGCGTAAGGGCATGTGGCCCATTGGAGATCGTCCCATAAGATCGTAATGGTGCTCCACTGATTAACTCGAAGCAGCAGGTGTCGGGAGTAAAAGCCATCTGCAGGAGTGGCATACAGATGGCAGCGGCAAAAGGGGAGGAGATACCTGTCACCCAAATGAAATGAAAAAGAATAGTATGGGCATCAGAACTTCATTTGTATTACTCACTTCAATGATCACACTAAATCTACAGCCATATGCATGCTAGCCCACTCAAAAGGATTATTTCCACCCAAAAATCACTTGCGAATCATAACTATATAAATCGAGGTGAAAACACTATTACAAACGAGTGTTTGTGTGCATGCGTCTGTTAAAACAGAATCCATTAGATGGGATTAGTAACGTGCATAGACACAAGTGTTTGAAGGCACGTCAAGACAGGGAGGGTTCAACAAGGGCAGATAGACGATGGTCCCACTATGGCAGCTCTGCATCACATAGCGCAGGGGAAGGGGATAGATTCCAAAAAGCCATGTACATGGCAAACTCTCAATTAAATCATCTGTCCATGCATCCATACATCATTCCCTCATCCCGGTATAAAAACGCCTGATTATTTACTCACATAACATTTGAAATTTCCATTGAGTCTGTGCGTAATGCAGTCTGCAAAATCCACTGTGCTCCAGCCCGGAATTCTAGTGTTGTGAAGTAACATGTATTTGGGAACGTCCTGCCTTATCGTCCACTACGCTATTGCGCATCCCATACTATTCATATCAATCATTGCATTCTCGCCATGGCCCCTGTCCCAAGGACATTAAACAATAGAACGTTATATTTGCAGTCAGACCTGTGGGCGTCTCCTCGCCGCTAGCTGAAAACCGAAAGCGCTGTCCTTCGAACTCCTCATTTGCAACATCACGTCGAAAAGGCATCTGTGACCGCTTGAAATCACAAATTCATCCATGTAGTGCGGCAGTGTGTGAAAATGGCAACTGGCTTCACTCACAAATGGGACGCCCCGCCCGTCGGTGAACCTCGGTACAGTGCTGCATGAGGGTCCACCGTTAATCGAGTACTACATTCCACTGACCCTTCACAAGTTTGTTCGCGACTGCAAAGATAGTATGTGAAACAATAGGACCATAGCAGAATGAACATATGAACCAATATTTCACTGCCATCGGGATTAAATACATGATTGTAATAGCAAGATGCCATGCGTCACATTGCAGCGTTGTGTGCGGGACGTGCTCGCCCAAAGGGGATTGCAGCTGGCACAGGTGGAATGAATCACCACAGGTGGAGGCTATACAGCCTGAAAACACATAAATTGCACACCCAACCCCCTCCCACAACCACACCCACTCCAAAATGCTACCGGCAGGACTAGCGATGTTGGCCCTGGGGGACCTGATAGCACTGCAAGTACTCCAACTTCAAGAAGAAGACGAACACCAACTACTACAACAACCGGCCGCACAGAGGAGACGCAGGAGGAGGAGGAGGGCAAGGCAGGGCCAGCAAGGCCCACCAGCACAGCCACTACCACCACGCAGGCAGCCCGCAATCCCACGCCTCCGAGCTCATCCGTTCAACCTCACTGCTGAGCAGATCCACACCCTCTACCGTTTGGACCGGGACACCATAACCGCCATTGTGAACATGACACACGCTGACCTTGTCAGCATGATAGATAGCCCAACCGCCATCCCACCCCTACTGAAGGTGGTGTCTGTACTCCACTTCCTGGCCACAGGCACCTACCAGCACACAGTCGGACAGTTGCATGGCATTTCACAGCCACTGTTGTCACGGACACTATTGCAAGTGCTCGATGCCCTCCTGAAGCACGCAGACGACTACATCTCTTTACCACGCTCGGAGCAGGAGATTACAAACACAAAAGTGGGATTCCATGCACTTGCCGGCATACCGGGTTGCATTGGTGCCATCGACTGCACCCATGTGGAATTGGTTGTCCCACATGCCATGGAGGTCCAGTACCGCAACCGGAAACAATATCATTCTCTTAATGTACAAATGGTGTGTGACTCCAACAGGATCTTTACACATTGTTGTGCCCGATTTCCTGGATCAACCCATGATTCTATGGTCTTGAGGAACTCTACAATACCACGCTACATGGAGCGACACGCAGGGAACAGATCCTGGCTACTCGGTGAGTCTCATTTCATGCATGATAATGTGGGGTATGTGATGCGCCAATGACCTGGCTGGAAGGGGGGGGATGCGTACGTAGCAATGTCATTCCACAAACATCCTTTATTGTCCACATACAGGTGATGCCGGGTATCCACTGAAGAGATGGCTCCTTACACCACTCCGGAACCCACAGAACCAGCATGAGGAGGACTACAACCATGCCCACTCACGTACCCGTGTAGTCATAGAACAGGCATTCGGCCTACTGAAGGCTCGTTTCCGCTGCCTCAGCAGGTCTGGCGGGGCACTCCTGTACCGCCATGAGAAGGTTGCAAAGATGGTCATGGCATGTGTCATGCTACACAACATGTGCGTACGTAGAAATGTGCCCATGCCCCCTGACGCAGAACTGCAAGCACCTGAAGATGGTCATGATGAGGGTGGGGATGTGGCAGCACCTCAAGGAGTCCGCGAGGCACAGGAGGCCCGTGAAATTCGACAGAATATCATAGATTCATGCTTCTAGCACTCACGCCTGGTGGCTGATACATGGACACGTGACTTGTGGCACTGTGTGTGTCTGGAACATGCACAAAGTGGACTGTACGCCTATAAAGGCCTCGTACACAAAGATCAATGTCCACACATCTCATTGGATGATTATGAAATGTTTATAGCATATGTGAAATTATATTACACACCCCATCGACCCGCCACCCAAGAAAGCCCAACACCCCCCCTCCACCCTCCTACCTCCCCCCCGAACACCAGTGTCCAAAGATGCTCATTGTCAGTGGGCAGACGCTATTGCAAGCCCCCTCTCCGGGTATCAGGGGCACCCCTGCCTGTGGAGCGCAGGTTCCTCCCAGATCTACGTTGGGGGCTGCCCTGGACGGAACTTGCAACGGATGATGTCTCTGCCTGCTCACGTCCATGCATGTCCCTAAGGGTTTGTGAGAGCTCAGTGAGCACACGGCGCACAGCGGCAAGTTCACCACATACGTCTTTGGACGTCGCATGCAGTTCCCCCCTCAGGCTCTCGGTGCTTCTCTCCATTTGTACCCTTAGTGTCTCTGTACTTCTCTCCATTTGTACCCTTAGTGTCTCTGTACTTCTCTCCATTTGTACCCTTAGTGTCTCTGTACTTCGCTCCATTTGTGCCCTAAGTGTCTCAGTAGATGTTTCTATGGCTGCCTTAGAACCCCCACATTCATCAGCATGCTCCTTGAGGAGCGTGGCCAGTTGCTGCTGTTGCACGATCACCTGGTCGAGGGACTGTTGCCTCTGCTGGGCCATGCCCATTTGCGGTGGTGTCACAGAGGGGCTGATCACCTCATGTTGCCTTGCCACAGGGCTTGTGGGGGATGGCCAGTCGTCATCTTGTGGGTGCCCCTGCGTGGTATCCTCATGGTGTACGGGATGAAACAAACAGGGGGATTGAGACAGGTCATGGATGGGTCCTACATGGACAGCACCGTTTTCTGTGTCGGAGCATGCTGGCATTAATGCAGTGTCACCTATGGTGCTGCTGCCACCAGAAGCAGTGCCTTCTGTGGCATCCATTGGGGGGACCTGTGGTGCTGCTGTTGTGGGCATGCTGGCTGCTGGGGTGCCTGTTGAAGTCCCCTCTTGTGTGCTGCCACTTGATTTGTGCTGCTGCCGTGTCTTGATCCGTGCAGCTGAGGTGGAGGGTCTTTGGCCGTTGGTCTTGGCCCTCTTTGCAGGTGTGCTGGTAGGGGTGTCCTGAAGCTCGTCGTTTGAATTGGACCCTGTGGTGGAGTAAAGGAGGGCGAGGGATATTTATGGGTCTGTGGAAATTGGAATGGCAATGTATCACATGCATTGGGGTGGTACCTGAGGGTGATTTGGGTCAGGGCCTTGGAGGTGGTTTCATTTTTGTGTGGATTGAGGATGCAGTTGTTTTGCAGCCTGCAGTTAGGGTGTGCATGCTGCACGTGTAGAGGGTGTTTTTAGGATTTTTAATTATTTATGTATTTAATGTGACTTTTAAAGTGCGCTATCAGGCCAATGTATGTGGACGTTCTCCTGGACATGTGTTTCTGTTGCACTATGTGGACACATGGTACTTCACATGATTGGACATTGTGGATTTAGCATTGTTTTATTTGGCCCACCTACCTGATTCTTCGGTTGTCTGCACTCCTTTCTCCATCCCTCCGACTCCCTCTATACTCTCCATTCCAATGGTGGAGGCACAGATTTCTTCCCAGGGGGTCAACTTGATGGGTGATTCCGATCCTCCCCCGGTAGCTGTGGCAATGTTACGGTTGGCTGATAGTATGCTCCGTACGCGTATCCGCAAGTCGTCCCATCGCTTTCTGCATTGCTGTGGGTTGCGGGGTGCGGTCCCCACCGCACTTACCCGCTGTGCCACCAGGGCCCATATGGCCTTCTTGTTCGCAAGTGCCGTCCTGGTCATTTGCGTCGAGAAGACGACGGCAGCATTCGCCTGGAGGGTCTCTGTGAGCACGGTGAGTTCCTCATGGGAGAAGTGGACCTGCCGCTTGCGGTCGCACGCTTTTTTAGCAACTTTTCCCATTTTGATTGTTTTAACTAGGGTGGCTAACGGGTTGGGATGTGTCTCAGGGTCGGATTTTTAATGGTTGTGTTGGGATTCTGATTTTATAGGTGTACGGCGTGCTGTTTCCCGTTCCCCCCCGTATATTTACGGTCACCGTATTTTGCGATTACCGCTCATTACGGTGACCGCTATGATGGGTGGCGGAATTGCACCTAGGGCGCCGTACGACGGCGGTGAGGGGCGTTTTGGGGACATTTCCGCCATCGCGGACTTTGCACTTCCGCCATGGCGTAATGCTCGTGCCCGATGGGTCAGAATTAGCCGCACTTTACTCCATCGTGCAATGGCGGAAACGCTATTTACGCTATGGCGGTCAGGTCAGTTACTTTCCGCCAGGGTCGTAATGAGGGCCATAGTGTTTTTGGAATAAGACGACAATTGGACTACTGTGCTGGAATGGTGAAATTCACTATAAACTCACAGGAAGATCTGCAAGAATTTCTAATGTACTTACTATTAGTACTGGAAAACAAAAACATACCTATAAATGAAATCTTCCAGATTTCATACATGTGGAAACATACATGCACTCTGTGCAACAATGTGACACAAGAAGAAATTCCCAATGAACGCTTCATATATATATCAATACCAAATTGTGAATCCATTCCATTTCAGCAACTTGTACAAAATGCAAACCATGGTAGATTATGCTCTACCTGCAATTCAGATAATCGCTGCACGTTAGTAATACAAACACATAGTAAATACGTAATACTAATGCTTCTACGTTACAATGCAGATGGTACCAAAAACAACTGCAAGCTGACTGGATTCACACGTAGTCAAATATCACTTGGTAAGAAAACCTTCACAACAATAGGTATAATCTACCACGCAGGAGCCACAACCAATTCAGGGCACTACACGGCATATATAAAAAAGAAATGTGGATGGTTTGAATGTAATGATAGTACCATTACTCTAAAGCAGAGATTACCAGCAAATCTTACAAACGCTTATTTGATGTTCTTAAAACCAAAATTTGATAAATAAACTGTATTTAAACATTTAAGTAAATTTGTGTTAAAAAAATATAAACTGTTAGAATACTCCAAAAGCTATCTAACTGCTCAAAGATTCTACAACAAGTTATCAGATAAATGAATACCACTAAATTAGACCAAAAAATACACAGTTAGAATACGCCAATTGGTATCTAACTGTCCCAAAATTATAAATTTGTGTTAAAATAATATAAACTGTTAGAATACTCCAAAAGCTATCTAACAGCTCAAAGATTCTACAACAACTAATCAGATAAATGAATACCACTAAATTAGGCCAAGAAATACACAGTTAGAATACGCCAATTGGTATCTAACTGTCCCAAAATTTAACAATATCCAAATAGATAAATCAAAACCACTAAAATATATTTAAAAAATTGACAGTTAGAATACGCCAATTGGTATCTAACTGCTCCAAAATTTTATAATATCAAAACAAATGTAGAATCTGTTACTGCTCCAAAAAAAATACAACAAAGCAAAGTATAAAGCATTAGCCAGAAACAACAAGTGAACACTGAAAACAAACAAACAAATAAACTGTAGCATAACAGAAACATTTTTTTTTAATCCAACATGGATTTTTTTTTCTCCCACAGACCCAATGATTTTAGCAACAAATACAGAAACTGAGCAAATTGCACAGTACTCTAATTTGTACTCTACTAAATATGAGGGTCGAAAAAAAATAAAAGTATATTGCTTATACAATGTAATAAGTCATTACAAAATACTAATACTAACATGCTATTTTCTTTTATCACAGAAATGAAGAAGAAAAACATGGACTCCCATTACTAGACCAAACAGTAAGTATACAATAATAAGGACAACCATAGCAGCATATCACATCCATAGTATCTAATACATTTGTTCCTTATACATTTGTTTTTCACTCAAAGTTATAAGCAAATATGAATGTGATATGCTGCGGTGGTTGTTGCCAGGGCATACAGTCTTGGGTGCATGGCCAAATGGCCATGCACCCAAGACTGTGTGCCCTGGCAACAACCACCGCAGCATATCACATCCATAGAGTCAAACATTTCAACTATGATCTATGGGAAACTTTTAATGTCGGCAAACAATGTGAGTGTTCTTAGAACACTTTGAACTTGCCAGCGAACAATACGGACACTGTTTTCAGGACACCCCCTACGAACATTTCAGAACAACGCGATAGTTCTTAGAACACTTTCAACTTAACAACGAACAATACGGACAGCGTCCTAAGGACACCCCCTACGAACATTCCAGGGCACCTGGAGTGTTCTCAAAAACGTCTTCAGAACACCCCCATTTTGTTTATTTGCGAACATTTCAGGACACCGCGGGTGTTCTTAGAACACATTCAACTTGACAGAGAACAATACAGACTGCGTCCTCAGGACACCCCCTACGAACACTCCCCGGACACCGCAAGTGTTCTTAGAAGCGTCTTCAGAACACCACCATCTTGTTTATTTGCGAACATTTCAGGAAACCGCAAGTGTTCTTAGGACACATTCAACTTGACAGAGAACAATACGGACGGCGTCCTCAGGACACCCCCTACGAACATTCCAGGACACCGGGAGTGTTCTTAGAAGCGTCTTCAGAACACCACCATCTTGTTTATTTGCGAACATTTCAGGACACCGCAGGTGTTCTTAGAACACATTCAACTTGACAGAGAACAATACAGACAGCGTCCTCAGGACACCCCCTACGAACATTCCAGGACACCGGGAGTGTTCTTAGAAGCGTCTTCAGAACACCACCATCTTGTTTATTTGCGAACATTTCAGGACACCGCGAGTGTTCTTAGGACACATTCAACTTGACAGAGAACAATACGGACAGCGTCCTCAGGACACCCCCTACGAACACTCCCCGGACACCGCGAGTGTTCTTAGAAGCGTCTTCAGAACACCCCCATTTTGTTTATTTGCGAACATTTCAGGACACCGCGAGTGTTCTAGGACACATTCAACTTGACAGAGAACAATACGGACAGCGTCCTCAGGACACCCCTACGAACACTCCCCGGACACCGCAAGTGTTCTTAGAAGCGTCTTCAGAACACCCCCATTTTGTTTATTTGCGAACATTTTAGGACACCGCGGGTGTTCTTAGAACACATTCAACTTGACAGAGAACAATACGGACAGCGTCCTCAGGACACCCCCTACGAACATTTCAGGACACCGGGAGTGTTCTCAAAAACGTCTTCAGAACACCCCCATTTTGTTTATTTGCGAACATTTCAGGGCACCGCGGGTGTTCTTAGAACACATTCAACTTGACAGAGAACAATACGGACAGCGTCCTCAGGACACCCCCTACGAACACTCCCCAGACACTGCAAGTGTTCTTAGAACAGTTTCACTTTGCTTGTGGACAAAACGTACACATATTGAGTCCTTAGAACACCCCCAGTCAGTTTATTTAGAACATTTCAGAACACCCGTGATGTCCGCAAACAAATCGAACACAAAAAAAAGTCTAACACATAAAAAACACAACTTTCATTCTATCTCATACACTCCCACCCTCCCCAAACACTCCTACACACCAACACACTCTACAAAATACACATTTTGAACAAAGTTTCACTGCGCTGTCCGCGGATGTCTGCGAATCCAAGATGGCGGGCGCTACTGAAAAATGTGACGCGCTTCACGCTCCACGCCGTCCAATCAGCGAACACGATGCATGTCCGCGAACATCACGCAAGACAATTGGCCAATCTGGACACTGTCCACGGAGCGAACAGGGAAGTGTGTCCGCGAACCGAACACAGATATCACTAATATTTTTTTACCTACTTTTTGGTCATTTAAAAAAAAAACTACTGGACGGATTTTCACCAAATTTGCAAAAGCACGCTTTCGGGACCAAGCCGCTGCTCCTGGTCCAAATTTGGTGGAAATCCGTCCAGCGGTTTGGGCTGTAGGCGCGAGCAACATTTTTTTCCCATTCAGTCTATGGGGAAAAAAAAAGTTTTGGGACCCCCCCTATAACTTTGCCCCCCCTGGACGAATCCTCACCAAACTATGCAAAACAATTCAGAGTGACCCAAATACTGTTTTTGCAAAGTTTGGTGAGGATCTGTCCAGGGAGAGCGAAGTTATAAGCCACCCAAAAAGTGCTCTTCCTATGGAAACAGCAACTTAACCATAACTACATGGCCACTAGCGTGGCCATGTAATATATATTTACTATATATATATATATATATATTTTATTTTTTTTAATCTGTAAATGTTTTGGTAAAAAATACCTTGAATAAATAATCTTCAGTAAAATCACTGGTTACCATAAAGTATGTTATGCAGTTTATATATTGTTCAGATTTGTATGCAAATTGCGCTTTGTTACATTACAAATTGCAGTGGGTTAGTAGATTTGTGGCCTTGTCATCCTGACATGTTAGTTCAGTGCCGCCAACTCTTATGGCCAAAATGTTTCTCAAGGCGGGTTCAATTGTGCTTTCTCAAGGCGGTTTAAAAATAATAAATCTCCAAGGATACAGGTAGGGGGAGTCCAAGCAGTTAGAGGAATCAGCATTTACATACAGTGATGGATATTAGTCAATTATATAAGTTATACAAAAATAGGGGTTCATAATTTGGTCAGTTTTCATCCTTAAAATGGTAATGAAAATGTGTGGAAAGGAATAGGAATGATAACACAAACATTATAAAAAAGACAAACATTAAAGAGAGAAATCATAATTAATGTTAGTATTTTTAGTTTTCATCTAGGGATCCTTTGTGAACCATAAAGGGTCCTTTTTCAATGTTGTAATAAAAGGATAGGCATAGGGCAATCCCAACAGGTCTGCATGCTTTGCAGGTGGAAGGTGAATCAGGTCAAATTTGTGTGAGGTTAAATTGTAGGTGACCAATTTATTAAGGTTTGTCAGATCAGGTTCAGGTATAGTGTATCCAAATGGTGAATCTTTGTTCTCATGCAGCTCTATTGGCGCCCAGAGTTTGTTTCTGCCTCATTGGTTGGATTGTGCTTAGCAAGTGGTTATACTAGATGGATTGCAAAATTACCCGCTAGTCCTTCATTGAATAGAACTGGTATGTTCTTAGCATTTCCGTGCTTATTATTTTAAGTCTAGTTGAAGTTCAATGACCTGTTAAAGTTACACATTGCCATTAATATATATATATATATATATACGCTTCTCTTCGCTTTACTGTTACACCTGCTTAGTGTGATTAAGTATTAGAATCATCTTGTATCTTTTAAATTTGGAATGTTCTTGTAATGTTCTGTGCTGGCATTGTTAGTATCCTGCAGTAATCTGCTTCAAATCTATATTTGTATGGACATAATTAAAGTGATGTTAGTTTGTAGTTCTGTAGTCAGAACTCTCTTTTGCACATTGCTGGTGATCTAACTACTCTGGTCAGCGTGCTATGTCATTGTTAGAAAATACAAAATTCCTTGCATTGTACATTTTCAAAAACACTTGCTTAACTGCTAGGTCGATTATTAGTTCCTCTCATTTTGTTAATGACTTACTAGACCTTGTTTCTTGACTATCTACTAAGGCAGTTCCGTAGTTTGGAACTCAAAGTTTCCTGGTATAGGCATAGAACTGGGGCACATGATTGCATTTTATAACACACAGTGCTCCCTTTTGCAATTTTTTTAAGATGGGATCACTGCGTCTAGTTTATAACCCTTGTTCATTGAGTATCTGCGAAAGCAGTTCCGTAGCTTGGAATATAACATTTGAATATAACGTTTCCTATTATATGCACACAATGGTGGTACATGATTGTATTTTTAAAAAACGGGGTGCTCAATTTTGCTGTTTTCTGGTTATGAGTTAAGATGAGATCACCACGTCTAGTTTATGCTGCTGCTGAAAAGCCTTGTTATGGCTCAGTTTTGTAAATTTTATTGTCCCTCTTTGACTAACCCTCTTGATAACTATTAACATTCTATTCTAGTACTGAAATGCAGCATTGATTTATAACATCCCCAAAAAAAAAAGAAATTCTTGGCTTGGAAGGTTTGGTCTAACTTGGCGACATCTTATAGTACTGAAAAAAGAAGTTGATTCAATCAATACATTGAGTCCATTGAGTCGCGTCTCACCAGGTATAGGGTTTAGCCAAGTACAAGACCCCTTGAAAGATAGTGTGAAGTATAAGTAACCTGGAAAAAGACTGCGCCAAATCTTTGCAGAGTAAATTTATTGCTCAAAAAGAGATTGCCCTTATAACTGATGACACGTGTTTCGGTCCTCCAAGGACCTTTTTCAAATCAGGGCTATTGATTTGTCTTAACCTCATATAGTCATAAAAAAATGAAAACATAACAAAATAATCACATTGATAGACATGTGTATATATCAAAAATAAAAGTACATGAAACAAATAAGTACATGGATGTCAAAAATAAAAAAACAGACAAAAATAGGGTGGGGAATAAGGGGGCGGAAAAAGCAGGGGTGGAATTAGGAGAGAGGTAGATACAAAGCAATTGTTAGTTATGATGCATTTAAAGAAGTATAAGCATTGTTATATTCATTTATGTTTGTTCATGTCAAAAAATGTTTGAAAAAAGTATTACCTTGTAGTCATGTAAAGTGCCCCTGTCACATAATGTGAAAAATAAGCTTCCATATATTGAACGGGTAAGTCCCTGAAATTGTAAAATAGATTCATAAACAAATTGTTGTATTACTTAATTATAGAATCTTGATAGTAAAAATACACTTTGTACTAGGTTTCAAACTCGAAAATAAGTGTAGTGCCCATTTAACGTGTGCCAAAATGCACGTATTCTTAGGTTTCATAGTCTGTTAAGTAAAAGTTGCACATTCGCGTGCGAGAGAATACACGTAATAATGTGTAATAATGTGTTTCCACATCTAATGACTCGAAATGCACTTGGCATGAGGAAAAATACACGTATTAGTGGAGTCCCTAGCAAACCTTTTTATGGGCCTTTTTGAGGATACAGTTATCTACCAGGATAAAGCTTATCAGAAGGAACTTGTATATTGGTCAAGGTATATTGACGATGTGTTGATACTATGGAAAGGCACAGAATTGGAGTTCACAGCCTTCCTAAACAGAATCAATGTTAACGAAATGGGTATTCAATTTACTGGTGTCTGCGATGCAAACAGTATTGATTTTTTGGACCTCACAATATATATTGAACAGAACCAGATCAGAACATGCACATTTCGTAAACCTACGGAGGTCAACCTACCTTACATGCTACCAGTTGCCATCATCGAACAACGATTCTCAACATACCATCAGGAGAATTTATAAGAGCAAGAAGAATCTGTCAGACCAAAGAACACTTTGAGAAAGAATGCAGGCTTTTACAATCAAGATTTCTGTCAAGAGGATATTCAAAGAAATGCGTTACCAAGGCTTTGGATAAAAGTTTGCAATTAACGCAGGAACAAACTCTGGCTATAAGGAACAAGACTTTGGAGTCACCCACTATAGGTTTCATCACAAAATTTGGCAACAATCACAAACATGTTAGAAAGATTTTGGCCAAACACCGGCATCTTTTGAAATTGGATGACCACATTTCGAAGTTTATTGACGACAAACCCACGATCATTTTTAAGAGAGCACATACACTAAAGAACAAACTAAGTCCTTTGGATTTACCAGATCTAACAGAGGGAACATCCAATTAGTTACAATCCACTAATGGTTTTAGGAAATGTGGGACCTGCACCATGTGCAAACATGCACATGAAAAAACATATTGTTTCAAGAGCAGCAATAACAAGACTCTAAAAATCAAACAACCCATAAACTGTAGGACGAAATATGTGGTTTACGCGATAATATGTGTATGCAATCTGGTCTACATTGGGAGCACCATCAGGGAACTCAGGACCAGGGTGCGTGAACATCTTGCTAAAATTGGAAGCCAGGACCCTAGACTTCCTCTTGCTTGTCATTGGCAAGAGAAACATCAAATGGATAATAAAGCAGATATCCAGTTCATTGGTCTTCAAAGAGTGCCCCTTGGAAGACGTGGAGGTTACAGAGAAAAGAAACTCAGACAAACAGAGGCGAAAATAATTTGTAAATTTAACTCCACATTACTTGGCCTCAACACAGATAATGAAATGGTGTCCTTTTTATAAGAATTGGTCTAATAATTCAGCTGTGCCTACTTTGTTTGTAAATATGCTTACTATCTCATTCACACTATGCATTGAGGCCTCTCCGCTTATTATTATTAGGACTTAGAGTAGAATAACAACAATTGATATGTCCACACCAAATAATTTATTTCAATTCCCCTTTCCCTTACATTCCGAATACATTAACATACTTAATTTGCAGATCTCTATTTAAACTTACTATTTCACTTTTTGTAACCCACTATACTTGTTTATGTCACTTCGACTCCATTACAATATGGCCGCCAGTGAGCACGCGAATAAACATGGAGGAAGGACAGATCGTGGTTCCTGCTACCTTAGCAACAGATATAATTACAGAGAGGACGCTTAATGGCGTCCCCTCAAGATTCTTAGCAACTTTGCGATCGGACCCTTTTATTGTGAACAGCAGGTAAGAGAGCGTCTGACTTTTCATGGCCTGCCGCATCCTAAGATACGTGTAGTTTCGCGCACGCGAACGTGCGTTTGTCACTTGCATAGAGTCTCTTACTCGCTATAATATGTAATATCGCGTACGCGATTGTGCGCTTCCAGCCAATGGTACTTGGCAACCCACTAATACGCTTTCACGCGATTACTCTTTCACGCGATTAGCTAAGATGCGCTTTTATGGACTACATTTGGAAACCCATTAGTCTGCGCACGCGAACGTGCGTTTATACTTACCGGTCGCTATAACTTATTTGGATCTCGTTAGCTTATGATTACGTGTAATTTTCGCGCACGCGTATGTGCGTTTTTTACCGATTAGACCAGCCACTGCAATAATACGTGTATTTTTCCTCACGCCAAGTGCATTTCGAGTCATTAGATGTGGAAACACATTATTACACATTATTACGTGTACTCTCTCACACGCGAACGTGCAACTTTTACTTAACAGACTATGAAACCTAAGAATACGTGCATCTTGGCACAAGTTAAATGTGCACTACACTTATTTTCGAGTTTGAAACCTAGTACAAAGTGCTTTTTTACTATCAAGATTCTATAATTAAGTAATACAACAATTTGTTTATGAATCTATTTTACAATTACAGGGACTTACCCGTTCAATATATGGAAGCTTATTTTTCACATTATGTGACAGGGGCACTTTACATGACTACAAGATAATACGTTTTTCATACATTTTTTGACATGAATGAATATAATAATGCTTATACTTCTTTAAATGCATCATAACTAACAATTGCTTTGTATCTACCTCTCTCCTAATCTCACCCCTGCTTTCTCCGCCCCCTTATTCCCCACCCCATTTTTGTCTGTTTTTTTTATTTTTGACATCCATGTACTTATTTGTTTCATGTACTTACACTCTTCTTTTGGATGCATATTCAATCTCACTTAGTCGTTTTATTTTTTATATATACACATGTCTACCAATGTGATTATTTTGTTATGTTTTCATTTGTTTTATGACTATATGATGTTAAGACAAATCAACAGCTCTGATTTGAAAAAGGTCCTTGGAAGACCGAAACACGTGTCATCAGTTATAAGGACAATCTCTTTTTGAGCAATAAATTTACTCTGCAAAGATTTGGTGCAGTCTTTTTCCAGGTTACTTATACTTCACACTTGATTTATAACATATTATTGTGCCCCAATGTAGAGCACATGTGTATCTTTGTGCCTGATCTTCCCTTTGATGCAAAATAAGATTTCCACTTAACCCCATCCCCTCTACTTACAATATGGTGACGGTTAAGATACCCATCCTCATCTCTGATACATTCAGGAAGCCGATCCAAGACGGACTAGGAAGAAAAACAAAGCGCAAGTCATTTATACATGACTCGAGTGATCACATGTTCTTTGCCTATCGCCGATTGGTCCTAGGAAGGCTTATCTAGCGATTTGCCATATTGGTGTGGTGTAGTGGATTGTTATAGCTGCCCATTCCGGTGATTAAAGAGCAGTTATCTAAGATAATCAATTGGTTTGTAGGCATATTTATGAATGTGTACATTCATGCATTACTGATTAGATGTTTATTCCAATTTTTCATATTATTGGACTGTTTGCTCATTATGCCTAAAACACGCTTTTGTACACAAAGAAGCGTAGTATAGATCTGGCTGTTATTTAAATCTACTATAAGAATACAATGGTGTTCCAGTTGGCTCCTGTAACTCCCAATGTAAGCATATAAAGGTCAACAGGCCTGATTTGTAGTTTGGAAAGTAATTTCTAGTGTACAACCCTCCATCTGAGTTGGTAATGCTAAACCTGTTGGTTTGCCCTTGGGTATCTTATAGTATTTTTTAAAAGAACACTTCCTGGTGTTCCCTCTCATTTGAGGGATTTAGGCCCCCTGATCATCACTGTTAACTGGGTAGATAAGTCATTGGCTTAATCCAAGGGTGGCAAGCAACCGGGCCTAGACTCAATACCTATAGATATATTTAAAAATCAGAGCAAAATCTGGGAGCCAGTCCTAACTAAAGTTTGTAATGCCATCCTTTCTGTGGGGATTCACTCCTGACCATGGGTCAAAAGTGGTAATTGCCCCAATCTTTAAAAGGGATTTAGGGACAATGCCGCACATAACCACCCAATCTCCTTGTTAGATGCCATGGGGAAGCTATTTGGTAAGGTCATTCTAAACAATCTTCAAGGGTGGGTGGATACTAACGACATCATATCAGACATACAGACAGGTTTTAGAAAAAAATAGGAGCATGATTGGCCAGTGTTGAATTTTTTCTTTGCTCATTCAAAAGTACACAGCCCTCCTGAAAATGAATTTATATGTGCTTTTTCTTGCCTTAATAATGCTTTCGATTCTGTCTCAAAGGGAATTCTGTGGCAAATTCTGTCAAGATGAGGGGTGCCTCCGAATTTGATCCATTTTTTAGCCCAGCTGTACTCAAACTCAACTGCCTGTGTCCATTATGAACTCGGTAGAGACTTCTGATCAATTTGAAATTCTCAGGGGCATTTGACAAGGTTGTGTCCTTGCCCCACTCCTTTTAGAAATGTATATTCAGGAAATAATTGATGGTTTATTGAGAGGGGCTCAGGGTTGCCCGAAATTGTCTTCTTGCAATAACCCAGTGCGTTTGTTTATGCTGATGATGCGGTTTTAATGTCGACTAACCCTCAGGACCTAGAAAAAACACTTACCATTTTCTTGTCCAAATCCTTTATTCTCTGTTTAAAAATGAATGTTGGTAAAATTAATCAATGGTCTTTAGCCCTTCTCCTTTTAAACACAAATTGGTTTGCCTGAAAGTTGGGGGTGTGCTAATAAAACAAGTGTCTCACTATAACTATCTCATTCTACACTCTCTCCCGCTCTACCCGATCTGCAGACCTCTTCCTTCTCTCTGTTCCCCAGTCCCCAGGTTCCTCCTCTTGTTCTCTCCTTTCAGCTCCTTGCCCCCCCTCCACTGGAACTCCCTTCCTCTCTCTATCCGTTCCATCCCCCCTATTCCTCCTTTCGTGTCTCCAGGAAATCTCTTCTTCTCCACTCCCCTGATACTCTTATCCCCTCCTTCCACCTTCCCCTTTCCCCCCTTTTTTACCCTCTTCCTCTTACCTCTCTCTCGCTGCTCCATTCCTCTTAAGTGCCCTCTTGTCCTCTCTCTCCCTCAGCTTATTCCACTTCCTGTTTCCCACTTCCTTCCCCTTCTCCACCCCCTCTTCCCTCGCTTATCTTCACTTGCAAATTGTTCTACTGGTTTGATTCATATTTTGTATTTGCTTCTACTGCTTTTATTGTATCCGTGTTGTTATAATGTAAAGCGCATTGGCGTAAAGCGCTATATAAACACAATAAACATAAACATAAACATGACTATCTTGGGGTAAGGTTGCAGGAGTACCCATGATGGGGGGCTCCAGTCGACAAGGCAGCAATAAACCTAGAAAAGCTATGTTGTGCCACAAGGTATTTTTACCTTAGTTATGGTAATGGAGCCGTGTCCCCTGCCCTTGGCCTTTATGATAAACAAGTTTTACCTTAGTTATGGTAGTAGAGCCATGTCCACTGCCCTGGACCTTTATGATAAACAAGTTCTTCTAGCTGTATTATATGGGTCGGAGCTTTGGGGCCACGTAAAGATGAGTCAATTAAACATTAAAGAAAACACATTTTTAAAACAACTTCTACTTCTCCACAATAGTGCTCCCACTGCAGCTACTCACCTGGAACGTGATACTATACCCATTGTCTCTCGGGCCATGTTTAATCCAGTTTTTCTCTGGTTAAGGGTTTGGCAAGGGTTGGAAAAGTCCAGGGAGGCATTGCTGCACTGTATGTCCATAAATAGAGGCAAAAGCCTCAAATGGATGGCCAATATTCAATTATCGCTTAATGACTTGGGGTTAAGGGAGAAGCGGTATAACCTAAGGGGCAGTTCCCGCTCTGTTTTTATTAAAGGTAAACTATCTGCAAGGCACAGAGCCATGGAATGACACCTCTAAAAATAACCTTTGCCGTGTATATGCTGCAAATATCCTAGAGTTTGGGTTTAAGCAATATTTAGATGAAATTAGCCCACCCTTCCAGAGATCTCTCTACTTACGTTTGGGCATTTTTCCAGTAGCAACGCTTACACATGCGTGGGGCCCTTCAGCATCTGATACCTGTCCTGTGTGTGGAAATGACAGAGAAATACTCTTTCTCTTTTTTCTGTTCTGTAAATATCTCAGAAATCTGAAACAATTGTATTTAAAACCGATTTTAAGAGAACCTACTTGTGCAGTATTAATGGACAATGATAAGCAAACAGTGGCAAGATGAAGAGCTCATTTCTGAAGAAGAATACGATTTCATGAAACAACATCCTATCACATCAAGCATCTATGTTCTCCCGAAAATAAATAAACAATTTGACACTTTATCCAAAAGCAGGCCAATAATAAACAGCATCTAAACTGAATCCATATCTGAGTACATACAGCCATCAGTCCAAGGTTTATCATCACATATTAAAGACACCAAGGATGTAATTCAGCAACTAACACTCACCAACTGGGAATCTGATTTCATACTAGTGACTTTTGATGTCACTGCACTATATACTAGTATTCTACACGAAAAAGGTATACAAACAGCACAAACCTTTTTACAAACCAGATCAATATCATACCTACATCAGAATGAAGTGATATGCAAGATGCTTTAATTCACATTGACCAACAATATATTTTTATTCAATCAACAACTCTATAGACAGAAGCAAGGAACTGCCATGGGCGCAAAGTTCACCCCATCCTATGCCAATCATTATATGGGTGCATTTGAATTGCAACACACATGGAAACAAAGCTCATTTACTGTACACAATCAAATGATCTATTGGCTAAGGTACATAGATGACATTTTGGTAATCTGGAAAGGAAACAAAAAGGCATTGAAAGAATATCATAAGTATTTAAACAACATTTCATTCAATTTGACACTAACCATGGACAAAATTAATGAAAGAATTCAATTCTTGGACTTAGAATGGTACATTAAAGACAACCAAATACAATCCACACTATATGTGAAACCATCATCAGGCAACAGCATACTACATGATAGAAGTAACCATCCAGCACACACCATAAACAATATCCCATATGGTGAATACTTGAGAATCAAACGTAATTGTACAGCAGCATCAGAAATGCCCACATTTTTACAAAGAGGCTATTCAATGACATTGCTGAAGAAAGCACAAGCAAGAACTAAAGAAAGATCAAGAACTGATCTACTTTAAAACAAAATCAAGACAAGCGATATGAATACCAATCACAAAATAAGATTTCTTACAACTTACAATTCGGAAACCAAATATTTGGTATACTGCACATACTGCACAAACATTAGCACCTTCAAAAAATGTATTCTGATCTTGTGCCGCATCTAGAGGAGCAACCCGAAATTACCTATTGAACGGCCAAAACTCTCAAACAAATCATAAGTCCATCACTTTTTTGAACCTCATAGGAAATCGAGAGGATTGACACAACTTTGGAATACCAATAAACTGACTGGCAACTTCAAATGTGGAATGTGTGGAATGTGCCAATATTCTGAGAATGGTCTCACAAAGATAAAACTACCTAATGGTTATGAATACAGACTCAAAGATTTCATAAACTGCAAATCAAAATTCATAGTATTCATTCTGAAATGTCAATGATCCAAAATATATGTGGGAAGCACTATCCGTACCCTCAAGACAAGAATTGCAGAACACATCAGGACAATTATTAATAAATATCTGGTGGTGGAGGCGGATGTTGCAGGAGAATACACTAAGTGCATACAAACTTCAATCACCAGAGCTGCACAACTAACTGCATTAATACATCGCTTTGCAATAAAATATTGTGGCTATAATATGTGGGGTGTGTGCCAGCTCTATTAGCAGATCTTGGTCCCTATGTTTACTTATGGATTAGAGGCACTACTACACATCAACTTAAGTTGGCTCCAAGTCATAGAAGGAAAATTCTGGAGACGGATATTGGGCCTCCCCCAATGTATCCCAATGGTGATACTAAGACTGGAACTGGGGCTAGCTTCCCTTAAAGCTGCTGTACTTAAAAGAAGAGCTGAGAACTACTCTAGGATGACCAACCAACCACTGAACCCCTTAGTAAGATCATTGCAATGAGAAATTTCTAAGGAGGCGACTCTCTATCACCTAAAAGCCTGTATGGAAAACCTGTATAAGGAGATTGGTTGGATTCCAGCATTGAGGGACACAAGTGATGCATCGAAGAAGGCTCTTTCTAAATGAATAGATCTATGTGACTGGCTCGAGAACTACGATCATCTGAGCAAACTTACGAAGTATCAATTCGTACAGCATAGACTTTACACCTATCTGAAACCACAGCTGTACTTTAATCTGAGCCCCTCCAGTAAACTTAGACACTTCCTTCTTTTGCTGTGTCTTGACTGCTTACCTGTACTAGCCAACAAATGGATAGATAACCATCTACTCTTGCATGAAAGACATTGTGTCCCCCAATTCGAAATCTTGGCAGAACGGAACAGTATACAGCCCCACTCGATCCTCCAGCAATGGAGATCAAACTGTAAAAGGATTCTGAAAGAGATAGAAGTAGACGAGAAACAGCTTGTCAACAACCCAAATGGAGTGAAAAAAAAACTAATGGATCTTGACTGGATTAAAACAATAGAAAAAAGAAATTCACACAAATGTATGAAGAACCATCCTGGAGAAGCAAAAGGGAGAATGCAGCTAACCCAATACCTTGAATTGTTTCCATGTAAAGTCCTAAGGAGGGCATATCTGCGATTCAGATTGAATCTATATGAAACTAAAGAAGCCCAAATCTATAACAGGAAATGGCCAAACGAAGAGACAACATGCCGTTTCTGTCGAATAGAGTCAGAATCACTAAAACATTTGATACTTTATTGCAGCGAACTCTTTAATTAAGAACAAAATACCTGGCAACGGAAAGAAAATTAGTCTCCACGTATAGTGAGGAAGAATGGTGGGGAAGGCTACACTGCAGTAACAACAAAAAACTGGCGGTGGCACTCACACTGTTCTTGAAACAAATAGAAATCATGTGGGGAAAAATGGAGGAACAAACACAGACATAATTCGTATACAAAAGAACCACTGAGTATGGATTCTCCAAGAGACTGCAGCGTCGATCAAATGTTTGATAAACGAGACATTGAGAAATGAGGACGAAGCATTATAAATAGAGAAATTTTAAGAGAAAAATTTGAGCCTCGGATAGAGCTGAGGAGGCAATTGGACATTGTATATTGTATAATGTATAAGTTTTGATATAAAAAGATTTTCTAAAGTTTGTATAAACTAAATGAAAATAAAAAATAAAAAAATTAAAAAAAAGACATTGTTGTATCTGCAAGAACGTCTCCATTAATGAAACAGCTATACACCTTCCAACAGCCTGTCCGACCATGCTCAAAACCTATGAACTGCGCTATGGGGAAGTGTTCCATAATCTGGAGCACATAGAAGAACCATGGTTCTGGTACCATAGCCTGAACTCGACTTCCATAACAACCCACATAGCTATGTATAGCATATGGCTGAATATTGAGAAATCCCTGGCTATTACCATCTAGCCCATCCAACATCTCAATTTCATCACAGTATACTGGGCTAACAGGCTATGCCCCCTACCTTATGATCTGTAGAGTTCATTATCATCTTTGAGGGTTACTGGGGTATGATGCCTGAACCTATGAAATTAACTTAATGTATTTACAGCTACAATGATTGAGGGAAGAGAAGGCTTGATCCCAGAAGGGGAAAAAAATATATAAAGAAGTGTATGTATATGATGCATGGATAGGACCACTAAGGGTACCTATTGCCCGTTTGTTTTGTTTTTCGTTGCAGTAGCGTCATAATGATAATATTGCTATGTAGATTGACTCTTTATCCCTGGAAATTTCACATCAAGAATAATCAGTTTCAAAAGAGGTCTTTGCCTTCTCAATTTTGCCTGATCCTTCCTGATTTTTGTTTCTTTTTATACAGTTTAATTCTTCTTATTATTTTATTCCCCCTCTATTGTTTGCTTAATATTCTATTCTTTTATTATTGTACATATGTGTAAAGTTTATATTGAAACTGTCTCACATTATTAAATAAATACAAAAAAAAATATTAATAAAGACTTCAGATACCCATTGGGGCATCATTTCCTTATGGAACACACAGAAACACAAATGGACAAGATAAAATTCTATGGACTGGAGAAAATAGAAACAGCTTCCAGAGGAGGCAACAGAGGAAAAACCTTGAGACAAAGAGAGGCATACTGGATTTGTTCCACAGACTGTTGTAACTCGGGTCTCAATTCCAACACAGAATTGGGACACTTTCTTTAAAACAATATCATGACTGGTAACCAACAGTACAGTGGTGAATAGTGCAAATCAGAAAATTGAAAGTTATTTGTCGTAGTGAAAATGACTGTTTCCTAAGGGTACTTTCTTGAAGATCCATGAGAAAAAGTATTTTGAACTTTGAGTTGTATTTTGGACATTTAAAATCATTATTCAGCGTTGAATCATGAACATGTAGAGTGATGTAATGTTGCAGCAAATCACGTATGTATCTTGGATATGCTCATAGCCTATAAGAGGCACAGATTGTTAGAATGCATATTGATCACATCAATTGTTGGCAACCAAAGCAATCTCTGTAAATTTATTTTTGTCTCCCGAGCAACAGAATCCCAAATTGAGTATAATGTGCACTCATGGTATGTAGAGTGTCATACCATTGCAGCAAATTACGTAAGTGTTTTTGGATATATACATGGCTTATAACAGGTAGTAAATGCTAGAACAAATATTGATTGTATTCAACGTGAGAAAATATAGCGATTCAATCACATTACTCTTTGGTATAAAAAAAGGTCCAAATTGGGTACAACACGCACCCAACGGTTTGTACACGCATCCGTTACCGTTACAACATGGAGATCCTTGCGCCGATGCGGAATTATCATGTGATGAATGTTATGCCGTATTATTTAAAGCGGCCATTTTGAATGACTGAGGTTCTCCGAATAAACAATTCAGACTGCACCGAAAGGAACTTTTATTTGAATTCTGTAATCTGCTAAACAAGGTGAGCAACCGCATCCTAGATTTGAAACACATAGGATTATTCATTTTCTAAATACAATCTTTGGTTACATTTCGGTAAACATAAGGCCTGCATATTTGATCATTATATATAGCCGGAATCAACATCTACACGTAACTGTGGAAATGAATTGTAGAATCGTCAGTAAATACTGTTACTTCAAATGCGACTATATATGCCAGATTAATATGCTGGTAATAATTCCAACACGATATTGTGTTTCTAGATGCATTTGGATTTCGTGAATCTATAACATCTAGGAGAACTTCTACCAACATATACATAAAATTGAAGGAATCGAGTTACTCACAACCATATATAAATAGTAAGTTGATGAATCACGTTATTTCCTGCATCCAATCCATTTGCAACGGCTGATAAATTGAGATATGGTCATCTCTTATTAGAATGAGCACCAATTACAAAGCAATTAATGATCGATGTAATATGGCCCATTGTTTAATTGCACTCTGCCTCTAACTCGGTTATTAATTTTATCTATTTGTTTATTCATTTCCCATATTTTCATTCTTTAAACAATTGTTTTTTGTACATCACTTTGAGATTCATAATCAATTTTACAAACCCTCCTGAAGAACCATACGCACTGTGGGGAAACACGTGTCCAGGGGAACTGTCCTGAGCACAAGACAAACACAAATCAGTTAAATAAGGCCATAATAAAATGCTTTGTTTTTTTTCACAACAAATTGGCTGCATGAAAATCTTTCTTTCACAGTTAACAACTGTTTGAATTGTGGACACAATTGTTACATTTTTGGAGCGCTAGAATTCCTGACTGGACAAACCTTCTTCGATTTTAGGAGAAACTGGCATTTGCACTTGAACTGCTGCTATGTTGTTTTGATCTCCTTCCCTGTCTGCCCCAGTGATCTATGCCACGGTTTGCTATAGTCATCGAACTTGTGTTTCCGTAGGCATGTTTACTGGAGATTATTGAGCCAATTTTTACGTTTTCCCCAACCCATTTCACGCTGCAACACAGTCACATCAATCTTTACATATGGTTGTTTGAGGCCATAATGTTGTGAGGTTATGGGCGGATCTCTGCAATCATGTTGATGTGTCCACACAGGAGAGTGAATGCTTGCTGGGGACACATAGTACACCAGCTCAGAGGGAATGTATACTTTTGTTAAGTAAGTCATGGTATTATTTCTGTGCGTTCAGTTTCCCATTCCAAGTCCCCATACTCACCACACCGTGCATGCACACATATACTATACCTCTGTTAGATACATGAGGAATCCCTTTCTAATTTCTGGAGTGTTTATGCATGAATTAAAACATGCATGTAAGAGGTGAAATAGTTCCACATATTTTTTGACGATGTGGCGCTGGTGAACATTGGGTGCATTGGAGCAGAGGCATGAAAATATATACAGGGTTTCGTTACTCACATTCCATGTGCCCATAACAAATAAGTCTTTACAGCAGTATGGGATGTTCATGCTGGCATGAATATATACTATTTATATGGATAGAATTAGCTTTTCTAAGAAGGCAACATGTCAGCTGGTCCATGCTACTTCATGTGTACATGGCTGGAGGCATTTAGACTTGTTTCCAGTTCACGGTTCACGTGATGTACATCACGCCTTGAGTGATCGCCATTCATAATGCCATTTGGCAGAAGTTGTCCCAAGCTCTCTCTGGGGAAACCGGTGGGACCTGTCTTTCGCAAGAATGCACTGGTGAGGTTGCATGGCCATAGCAGTTGGTGACTGGCTGATTGGGTGTTGACTTAAGATGTTGTACTTTGTTGTATCATTGGCAACATTGTATTCACTCGCACACACTTTGCAAATCACATAATTGCTGCATCCTTTCTACCCATCTTCAAACCGAGCCATTACTTCTTCTATTTCCTCTATGCCAATGATATCCATCACAGTAATGGTGTGATCTCCCAACAACTGTTGTACCTCCTCTATGGGTAGTTCAGTGCCTCGTCTGACCATGTACTCCTTGCAGTGTTCTAAGACCAACCAGGCTGGGACTGGCCTGTAGGGCGATAGGACAATGATTGAACCAAAAACACAAAATGGTAGTGTGGGCCAGTTCTTTTGGTCAAGGTGGGCCGCATTTTTGGCCCATATGTGAGAGTTTGATAAGTTACTTTACCATGCAAATAGCATGAAGTGAGTGCATATGCTGGTGCAGTGCTTGTACTGATGTACAGGTTTTGTTTAGAGGGTGGTTGAGAATAGTAAAGAGGTGACGTGGGGCCAAGCCTGGTTAGGGCATCAGGGGCAGATGGTGGTGTATGGAGAAGCAGGAGTGAGGTGGGGTGCATAGTAGTCACAGGGGGCACATGAAGGAAAATTCAATCAAGGGGAGAGGGGGCAGTAGCATCAAGGCAGCTGTCCAATGTTTTGATGAACGCAGAGAGAGGAATGTAGGTAACCATCTTTGTGTAAGTGTCAGTATGCTGAATCGAGGTTTGATAGATGGGTTGAAGGGCCAGATAGAAGCAGTTTGGTCTTCTCGTCATTGAGACATAGGCTATGTTGGGCCATACAGGTTTGGATGGTATCATAGATTGCATTCACTGCGGTACAGTCCTGGATGTAAGAGCCTGTCAGGGGGGTGAGCATTTGCGCGTCATCCACGTAGTTGGTTAAGGGGATACAATGGAATGTAGGTGGTCAAACAGAGGTTTGAACAGATATTGTAGAGTGTAGGGGAGAGGCAGGAGCCTTGTTGGACTCTGCATGGCATGGGAGTAGGCAGAGCTGTTGCTTTACCAGCAAAGACTTGTGAGGTTCTGTTTTCGAGGAAGGAAGTGACCCAGCGTGCTGCTTCTGGGGAAAAGAATTCCACTGATGTTAGGTGGTGGCAGAGGATGTTTTGGTCCACTAAGTGAAAGGCTGCAGAAAGATCAAGTAGCATCAGGAGTGAGAGATTTCGAGCATCATTGGCATCATCCAGTTGATTCTTGAGGTCAAGGAGGACCGTTTCTATGCCATGACCTGGGCGAAAGCCAGATTGGCAGGGGCTGAGGATGCAATGCGTTTCCAGGAAAGCCTGTATTTGGGTATAGGCAATTCTATCTAGGATTTTCAATTAGATTGGGACGGTGATGATGGGTCGATAATTAGATTAGTATAGTGGGGTCAAGGGCTGTTTTTCTAGCAAGGGGGTGATCTGGGATTCGTTGAGGCAGGCATGGACAGAATTGGAGGAGAAAGAGGCCTTAACAATGGCGGTGATGAGAGGGGTGAGCGGTGTAAGGCATTCTTTAACCAAGAAGTCGGGGCAGGTGTCCCGTTTGCACCTTGAAGGTTTGAGGCCATTCACTAGGTAGGCTAGGTCGGATTCAGCGATGGGAGAGTACTGGAAAGGTTGTAGGTGTGCAGGAGACATCTTAGGTGGCCCTTTGGGTGGGTTTGTGGTGGGCTGATGGCTAAGTTGAGCACTTTGGTGTGGATATTCAATCGTAGTTGTATTATTGTTATGCTACAGGCGTTTTGGATGTTGCTATACAAAATGTCATCTTTGGTGATGGTTGAAGGCAGTGTGGTAGGGGTTTTGAGTTCATGCAGAATGATAAACAGTTCATGTGAGCTTGAGGAGGCTTCTGAAATCCTGCTGTTGTAGGAGGAGGCTGCCTTGATGGTGAAGACAGATTGTTTATATACGTTGGATTGTTTTGAGAATAGTGCCTTGTTAGATGCATTTGGATTCTTCTGCCATGTAGCTTCAGCAGCTCTTTTATTTGCTCATAAGGATTAGAGATGTACGGTGAACCATGTATTATTATGGTTGGCATTCTTTTCTTTGCAAGGCTTAAGGGGTGACAGGGATTCCACTGCATTTGAGACTAGGGAGTTGTACTGTTCCGCTAAGGAATCAACATTGTGGTCTGTAGGTGCATTGGTCATTAGTATTGTGAGAAGTTGTTCCTTTGTGAGGTTAAGTGCTTTGTGAGAGAGTGGGGGGTAGGCGAGGTGCTTGGGTGGTATTCTCCTGTGGGATTATTGGCACAAAAGAAACAGTGTGGTGGTCTGTCCATGGGTGGGGGACATTGGAAGTGATTGAAGTGTTACAGTTATGGTCAAGTAGCCAATCGAGTGTGCGACCATGGGAGTGTGTGGGATCTACAATCCAGTGGGTGCAGCCTAGGGGGAGGAGCAGGCTTTGGCCAAGTATGTGGCGGTGGTGTCTGAAGGGTTGTCATAGCCCAAGTTGAAGCCTCCCAGGATTATGAGCTGGGTGTTAGGTTTGAGGGTGACATTTATACCTTGGAGAAAATTCTCTTCGAAGGTGGAACGCAAACCTGTGGGACAGTACAGAAGGTACAATGATATGGAATGATCAGGAGAGCCTGTGAGTTTGATATCTAATGTTTCGCAGGATTGAAGAGGGGAGATGGAGATTTGGCAGACTGGCATAGTATTCATTTATATGAATGCTACCCCTCCACCTCTGCTGTCTGTTCTGTCTTCTCTGAGTAGAGAATTGCCTAGGGGGGGTGGCATTAGAAAGTGCAGGGCTGGCAGAAGGGCAGAGGCATTGTTTCAGTAGTTGCCCCTATGTCGATGCTGTTGGAGGTTATTAGCTCCTGGATGTCCAGTGCATGTTCAGTGACCGATCTGGCATTGATCAGAGTGCATTTCAAAGGGGTGGGGGTCTGGGGGTTGAGGCTTTTTTTGGTTGAAGCAGGGAGAGCTGTAGATGGATTTGGAGTGGGGGTGGTGTGTTTGGATGCAGAGGTGCAGTAAAGTGTTTTGAAAGCTGGTGCTCGGGGAGGTGTTTGAAGGTAAGCTTAGGTGCAAAGGTGTTTGCACTGGTGGATTTGGGCGCATGAGAGGAGGTGCTGGTGGACCTGAGCACATGAGAAGAGGCACTGGTGGGATGTGGGCGCATGAGAGGAGGTGCTGGTGAATCTGAGCACATGAGAAGAGGCACTGGTGCGATTGGGTACATGAGAGGAGGTGATGGTGGGCTTAGGCACATGAGAGGAGCTGATGGTGATATTGGGCAGCACTTGTGAGCTTAGGTGCATGAGTGGCAGCACTGGTGGGCTTGGATGCGTGAGTGGTGGTGATGGTGATCTTGGGCACATGAGTGACAGCAATGCCTGGCTTGGGAGCATGGGAAGAGCTGCTGGTGGACTTGGGTGCTTAAGGGGAGACAATGGTGATCTTGGGCATATGAGAGGAGGTGCTGGTGGCCTTGGGCAAATGAGAGGAGACAATGGTGATCTTGGGCGCATGAGTGATGGCACTGTGTTCTTGAGCACATGAGTGACAGCACTGGTGACCTTGGGTGTGTGAGAGGAGGCGCTGGTGGCCTTGGGAATTAGATTGGTGGCACTGGTGGGTTTGGGTGCATGAAAGGAGGTACTGGTGGGCACCAGGTGTATGAGTGATGGTGCAGGAGATGTTGTGCACATGAGAGAAGGCGCTGGTGGGCTTGTGCGCATAAGTGGTGGCACTGATGTGCCTGGGAACAATAATGGTGGCACTTGTGGCCTCGGGCACATGATAGGATGCACTGGTGGGCTTGGTTGCATGAGAGGAGACCCTGGAGGGCTTGGGCACCTGAGAGGAGGGTCTGTTGGGCTTGTGCTCCTGAGAGGAGGTGCTGATGGATTCGGGTGCATGAGAGGAGGCACTGATGGGCTTAGGCATGGGATTGGCGGCAATGGTGGGCTTGGGCATATGAGTGGCAGCAATGGTGATCTTGGGTGCATGAGTGGGGGCACTGATGGGCTTGGGTGCATGAGTTATGGTGCTGGTGAGCTTGGGCATGGGATTGGCAGTGTTAGTTATCTTGGGCTTGTGAGTGGAGGTACTGGTGTGTACAGGTGCAAGTGTGTTACCATGAAACCAATCAAACCAAGGTGGGAGGGTGATGTGAGTATTTGGGTTGTTCTAGTTGATGTTGGCTGACAGTGTGTGTCTGGAGAGGGGAGTGTCTTCAGTCAAACTGTGTTGGCTGGATGAGGTGGTGATGAAGGGGTGAAATGCAGGGGGAATGGGGTGGGTGGGGGCAGAAGATGGGCAAAGTGAGAATTTGTCATCGTTGAAGGGGTGGCTGTGTCACGAGGACAGCTTGAGCTTGGAGGTACAAGGTTGGCTTGATGTGCTAGCAGGCTGTGTGAGGTGAAGAGGACGGGGAGCTCATGAGAAGACGAAGGAGGTATCTCTGTGGCAGCCAGCTGGGTGGCATATATGTGGATTGGAGGCAAGGAGGGGGGTGAGGGCTGCGTATGGTTGGAACTGAGAGGAGGATAGTAACGTGCCCGGGCATTACTGCAGAGAGAGGGCCTGATATGCTCACAAACAAGACATTTGCATCTGGGTCGTTTGTGGGACAGAAGGGTGTTTATTGGCCCAGGGAATTGATTTTCATGATAGGTGAGAGCATTACAGCTGAGCAGAACATCAAATACACAGTCATCTTGTGTTAAAGAGGAGTATCTCTTCTTACCTTGTGTTGAGGAAGTGCTGATTGCATCATGAGTGGTCTGGTTGGAACAGGTGATTGGAGGGGCAGGCCGTTGCTTACATCGGGGGGGCAACGATCATTGAAGGTAGGGAGCAGGCCATTGAAGTCCATGCAAGGGCAGGCAAAGACATGCAATACTGTTCTTGAAGCCAGGCCTTTGAGTTGGGCCGGCTTTGCCTCCCGGCTCAGTCGGGGCAGTTTATTTGGTGCTTCCAAAAACCAATCGGATCACAGCATCACGGCAGGCCCTCCTGGGCACTGTAGAGGGTGTATGGAGTGTCGGTCTCCATGGTGGTCAGGTTTGCAGGCCACTTCTGGTCGGGCAGAGTTGTGGACATTGTAAGTGCACTTAGTAGAAAAAGGATGGGATGATTCCCAGCAGTGCTTACCACATCACAGGCAAAGACAGGCGAGACCTTTGAGTTGGGCCGGCTTTGCCTCCCAGCTTGGTGGTGGCAGCTGATTTGGTGCATCCAAATGTGGTCTACATTTGCTTCCAAATTTGGTCTAGATTTGATGAAAAACAAAGCATGGTCAAGACTGGGGGGTAACCCCGTGGGCTTTCAAAACCATGAAAAAATATTGCAGTCAGCTCAATTGCTGCCATATTTTGTTGAATTCCAAGTGAGCAAGAGGTCACCATCCCAGGAGAGATGTGACAATTCACCAATCCCCTTAAAATTAAGCAAAGACAAACCTCAGATATAAGGGTGCCTATATAAACTTGAACTCTTACCTCCATCAGCAAGGTCTATATTTCCATCCAACCCCTTAGTGGATCTAGAGCGCATCACCATTGGAATATTCGTGGATAGCAGCAACCCTCAAAGCATCACTTTGGGTGCGGACACCTCTATTGGAATAGCGGTTGATGCCCAACATTATTCTGTTTCATAAAGTAATGAAATCATTAGTGGGCCAATTCCTCACTAGTGTTTCGACATCAGTGATGGTATTCCTCCAGAAAAGATTTGTACTCCTCATGGGGGGATGTCTTGATGTACTCTTCATGCCCTTATGGGATGGAAGAGGTAACTTGTGATATCAAGAAGGACAAGGTGGTATTTAGAGTTAACAACTACCCCAAATCCATGGAACTTTGTGTCCAAGTGAATGACATAAAAAGATATCTGCTCACTCAACTGGAGGATGGACAGATGGTCGAGGAATGGATCAATTTTGCTGATGCCAGTGAGACTGAGGAGCAAAGACAGAAGCTGAAACAGGGGTTCCCGGACTTCCAAACTATCTTTTCTGTAGATCTATCCATTCAATCACAATACCCACTAACCCAAAGATGGCTCCAGTATTTGTGAAACAATACTAGTTACCTCTTGTTTCCATGCAGTCACTCACAGAGATTATCAAGAACTTGGAATTTCGTGGGATAAATCAAACAATGCACAGTACCTTTAATAACCCGGTACTAGGTATACTAAAACCAATTGGGCAATGTAGATTTTATGTGGTCCTGAGGGGTTGAACAAATAGTTCCACATGTCAAAATGGCCACTTTCCTGCATCGATCAAGGACTGGCACAGATCCAAGGGTCAAAAGTGTACACAGCCATTGATTTGACCAACATTTACTGGATGGTACCAGGAAGACCAATACATATTTGCCTTTACCTTTGGGGTGCTGCTACACACGTGGACCAGAACACCCTTTGGATATACAAACTCCACAAATGAGTTCAATATCTTCCTGCATAAGGCCATGCTCGATTCGGGCGAAAGAGGAAACCTGGCCTACATAGAGGATGCATTGATCAAGAGCTCAACAGAGGAAGAACATAATTGCAAAAATTTGCTATGTTCTGGCTCAGTTGCAGAAATCCAGGAGCAAAACTGTCCTTTCAGAAGGCACTGTGTTGTAAGACCAGAGTGACCTTTCTAGGACATGAAATCACTCCAGAGGGTCTCAACCCCCAGACAAAGAAAGTGAAAGCCTTAATGACATTCAAAGACCCTACTGCTCTGTGAGAATTGATATGCTTTTTCAGACTCACTAATTATAGTCGAAAGTTCATTGAAGACTACATAGAGGTCTCTTGACCATTAGTCCATTTATTGAAGGCCGTAGACAAGTGGGAGTGAGTACCAGAACAATCTGAGGCAGTTGCACAACTGAAAAGAATCCTTTCTCAAGTTCATTGTTTGGCTTATCCCACCAAGAATATTGAGTTCCTTTAGGATACCAGGTTTCTAGATACCTGCCTAACAGCAGTATTGTACCAAAAGCGCAACAAGGTCAACAAGGTTATCTATTATGCAAGCAAAGCTTTGTCCGCTTTAATCCGAATTCCACCACACAGAGAGCACAGAGAGCTCCCTTACAATAAAGAGGAATGTCACATCCTTGGTCACATTTTCAAGTCGATTTCATCGTACAGAGATTTGCTCCTCTATAGGACCCAAGTACATGTTGACTGTAGCATGCTTGTTTACCAAGTGGGTAGAATGCCCTCCTACCCTGAATTGTAAGGCAGAGATGGCTGCCACACTAATGATCAACCACTTCCACTTTCATTTTGGCCTCCCGCAAAGGATTGAGTTGGACCGGGATAGTCATTTTACCAGTGAAGTAATGACCAAGATGTCGGAGAAGCTAGGGGTACATAGAAAACTCCACATTGCCCAATGCTCGGCATCAAGAAGAGGGGTTAATAGATGTAATAAAACAATTGTGAACATACTCAAGCAGTTTGTGGCTTACTATGGACCCAGTTGGGACATTTGATTACTTCTTGTGCTGATGGGATGGGTATGCCCAGACGTGGGTCCCGTGCCTGCTGGGCTTAGAGACCCAAGCTACTCCTCACTGATGAGCCCCAACAAGGGTGAAACATGTTTGGGGATGCTTGTGGTCTCGTGCAGAAGGGATGTGACCTAGGAGTTCGGGCTGGACTTCCCCTTTTGGGGTGGGGCCAAGCCTGATTTGCACATGGTCTTTCCCCTTCTGTAATGGCTTGGCAGGCGAAGAACGATGGTCTGGAGGGTTGACCCGAGCAATGCCAGTGGTTAAGATTCAATCTAAACCTTCCAGCCATCACCTCTTTGTTTTTAATTGGGCTGCAACATCTTTTGCAACTAAAATGTGTGCATTTGAGTTTATTATGACCAGATGAAAAATAATGTTATCTCACCATCTGCTTTATAGAACTCAAGTGCAGATGCTCATAAATACGTCCACCACTCATGAGTACATTGACAACCTGACAAAAAATCACCAGCATGTTTTTGCTTATGCGCATCGCAACTTAGAAAAGTCTGCGGAATGAATGATAAATACTACACCCTAAAGACCACAAACAAGGAGTATGAGGTAGGTGACAATGTTCATATGTACAATTTGCAGACAAACCAGACCAAGGAATGGAAATGTCTTCCGCCTTGGCGCGGTATTTTTGAAATTGTAGACAAAATATCACCTGATCCACATCCCAAAAGGAGAACAGACAGAAGAGAAATGGATCAAATCAATCATTGAAAAAGTTGGCATCCCAGACTAGATTTACGAGTGATTGAGGCGTCCGCTGAAGTTAAAGCCGAGGGACCATCTGATAGAAACTAAAATATACATAACAGCTGAGTAATTAATTTAAATATGCATATTAATTAAATTAGTTTATTAGAAAATGGAAAAGTGTTCATGGAAGTGTGAAATACAATCAATGTGTGGGAAAAAATGTCTAACCAAAAACACTTAACAACACTTTTTACTCCTCTCTTTAGAAATATTAAGATCATTTCTTTCAGCCTGAGGGCCGGAAGAAGTGGAGACTTGGGAGGAACCCAGGGATTCTGGAAAGGAACCAAGAAAACTAAAACGTAGAAGACTCCCATCTGTACCCCTGGAGCACAAGAAATCAGGAGGTGGAGACTAGACCGCCCATTCCCAGAAGAGGAAAAGAGAGCTGGGCATGCTCCATTGAAGAATTTGATTAGAGAAACAAATCTCCCCTGCCCTTTCACACCGGCTACGATGTAAGAATAAACAACAATTGTATGTGTGGGATTCAAAGGCAGCCCCCAGACAAAAAGGAAACTGTATTGGGCTATGTTGTGCCTAAAATGAAGAGCGTTGAAAAGACACAGGAATGACTGCCAAACGCATTCTGCAGCTTGAAACCAGGAACATGGGAAATGAAACAACTCTGCAGAAGTAAATGAAAGGCATATTTAAGGCAATGGGTGGATTGTCACAAATGTTATGAACAAAACTGTATGAAGGAAGACTAAAATTAAGCGTGCCATATGTGTAAATGACAAAGAACTAAAATCAGAAGCCTACCTTTCCCTACAGTATGAACACATTAAAGACACTTTTCACACACAAAAAGCAGCATGGGAAAATAAAGGCATGTGCCTCTTGGATTGAAAAGAATTGTTTACCAGTGAAACTCTAATGCCTGTGCCAGTTTAATATAAAGTGCAATTTAAAGATCAACACTGATGGCATGATACAGGAGAAATCGTTTTATGATTTGAGGTCAAGTATTAAAAAACCTGTGTAAAGAAATGTAATATGTAAAATGAACAGTTTCTGTTCAGGAGAATTCTCATCAGTTTTTGTTTCAGAGAAAGAGCTTCAGTTTCGGTTCAGGAGAACATGCATCAGTTGCTGTTCAGAACACTGAAACAGGGACCTTCTCCTTATCTATCTATCTATGTCATCTTTTGAAGCCACAGCAGTGACCAAGGAGTAATTTATGGTGGGTTGGGGACTGCTCTCCAAGATAAGCAGCAAATGATCCATTAACCGTGGGAGAAATAATTCTAATGGATTAATTGCAGGCAAAACAAACAAAAAAAGCTGATGTCCAGATCTCATTTGAAGTGAGGAAATGAAACTGAATGTGTAATTGAAGTTAAAATATGCATATATGATTAGAGATTGCCATTAGTGTAGATGAAAAATCATATCTTTTTCATTTTCTCATGAACCACAAATCACAACTCAATGGTTCAAGTATCATTTAAAAATAAAAACATATGAACAGGCCTATCAGCTGATGTAACTCTCATAACAATTTGACCGTGGACACTGTGTTTTTGATTCCCTGAAAGTTTTACGAAGGAGTGATTTTAGGAGATGGTAGCTTATTGAATTAGATATCTGTAGAGAAAGGATTGGGTTGATAACTGTTATAATGTTTGAATAAATCAAGAAAAACCCTAGTTCGAAACCTGCAAACTGATGCAGTCATGGGACTTATTTCCTTAGGTCCAGGATGGGCGGTGCGTTTCAGGCAAATATACATTGTTATCATTAATTGTAAAACAAAAACATTTGCCAAGTTGCAGGGTTTAGGTGCAAAATTGAAATATGTAAAAATGTAAATTCAAGTGGGTGGCCTTATCCCTCCCAAAACTAGGGCTTGGCAACTGAAATGGCCAATCACAGAAAAGAGGTTTGGCATTGAATAAGGGGATGGAAAATAGTTGTCCAATCCCTATCAAGAGCCAATAAACTGGCATCTCATAATTTAGCCATTTTTGGGATGTGGTTGAGGTGTTATACGCAGATGCACAATGAAAATCAAGGAGACTGCCTGAAATTATCTGGTTTGGAACTGCTGATAAGATTGCTGGAGGAAACCAGGAGAGGTGACAAAGGCTGCAACGTGTGATCAAGGAGAGTCAAACCAGAGGGTTTTTAGCCTGGGGAATATCCATGACTGATTTTGGATTCTGCTGGTCCCTGTGCTGTACATGAAAGATGACCTGAGACCTGATGTCGATTTCCCCGAATGCAAACCAAGATGTTTATATACATAAACTTGTCCAACCAAACCAAGTCTGTTGGGGAATACTTTTCCCAGTATTGATTGGGTGGGCACACAAAGTAGATCCTTAGTATTTATTACTTAACAATAATTTAATTAATTCCCACATAGTCAAATTACACTGAGTGATTTTGTTAAAATTCACAACCTTTGCTTCCAGTTTGTATTTTAATATAGTCTGTAAAATACTCAAGTACTCCTATTTATTTTTGCCAAACCCGAAATTCCATAAAGGGAGCAGTGCATTAAAAACATTCCCCTGAACTCTGCCTTTAAGCAAAGGGGTTCCACATGATCAACTGAATATCTGGGATTTATGTGCTGGGACAGAACAGTGTCCTCCCAAAATTAAACAGAGTGGAGACATTAATTTACAAGCAGACCTTTTACTAAATATGCGAAAGTGGCTCATGAGAGAAAAGTGATTTTGGCTTGCATAATGGCGAAAGAAAAAAGGTTTCAGATATAAATAAAAAGTGTTTGTTCTGAAAAGTGGGTTGTGCTGTAAGACTGCCAGCATTGCTAAGAGTGCAGAGCCATTCAAAATTAGTTTTACATCTGATTAAGTTAAACAAAACTGTTAGTATTTCCAAGTTTTCAGGGAGAGTAAAGATAGCCCACTGTTTTAGTGAAATTGTTTTTGCCAATAGAAACTGCAGATTATCTAAAAATGTGAAAGGCTTAGACATATTTCTGTACTCAGCTGATGCAATTTAAGAGAGTTGGGTTGCCCTCTGCTGTCCAAATTGCAAAGTGCACCTCTGTGTGCCCTTCCAATTCAACAACACCTATCATTTTAACAAACAGAATGAGCATGGTTCTACACGGTCACCTTCTACTATTGCAAATATTCAGAATAATTTCAAGTTACTTCTTTCCACCACTACTTTTTTCACATAGTGTCATGGTTACCAGGGTGGCTTGTGGGAATATACACACGTGCATACACAAGTCTCACATGCAAACAACAGCCAGGTTGAAAAAGGTTAAGAAACATTTAGGCTGGACCTCTCTATGGCATATTTGGTGCTCTAGAGATCCATCAGCCCAGTCTTTTACATAAGAGGGCCCCTCCAAGATGGCCACCACTGAGGACACTATTGGCCTACCAACAGGGCTGATAGTTGGGCCATTAATGTTACGGTTGAGAGGCTGTCTAGCTCTCATGGGTGGGCCTCCTATTTAAGCCACACCCATGTATGCAGCCTCACTTCATGTTTTACTGCATTCTGCAGCAGAATGCTTATCGTCGGCTCCAGGCTTCATCCACCCAGTGTATGGAAAACCATTCTACAGACTTACCTGTTTGATGTCGCCAGCAGCCCTGTTCAGCTTTGCAGTGAATGTAGCTCCAAGCCTGCTTACGTCTCTGGCTCCAGGGAACTCGGTTCCGGATCTACGAAAGATGAAAGAAAGGAAAATACAAGGTCAGCTGTACTTATGTTCGGCAGCATAGCGCGCATATTCAAAGAAATGAATGAGATTGGAAGCATCGAACATATAATCTAAAGACATCAAAGCGATCAAAAGCATTGCGCATATATTCTAAAAACAATAAAGTGACAGAAAGCATTTTGCATGCATTCTACAGACATCATTGTGATTGGTAGAATCGCGCATACAATCCAGAGACATTAAGGTGATCAGCAGCATTGATTCCACGTTAGCAAGTCCTAAAGACATTTTGAGTACTTTAATGCAATCGCGAAAGACCGCAGAAATATAAACAGCCAGTCAGATCATTCAGAAGCAGAAGAACATCAAAGACAATTATGCTTCATACTTCTCTCATCACAGTGCAATAAAGGCAAGCATGTAAACTGAAAAATAAGAAGAAAGGACCTGGTTTAAACACTAGAAAGGAGAAGGAAGCACAAGCCACAGCTGAACTGGGCATCTCCAGTGAAGTAACTGTAGAAACACACAAACGGAAACGGAAACTACAGTCCCCTGCGTTAGACAGCAGGAAGGAGAGCACCATAAAACAGAATCAAAGGTGAGGGTAGTTTACTTGGGGAGGTGAGCTGGTACTGCAATGTATGAGTAGTCATCCACACACTCTTGACACATATGATCTTGTCCTAGGTATAATCCCAATTCCCAAGCCACTGCAGCTGCAGCTGCATGAGACCCAGAGGTTCAGTTGACACAACACTGCACTACATTTCCCAGCAAGTGTGCTGCGAGACCAGGTGCTCCGGCAGAGTCCAAGGTAAGCGTAACAGAACATGAAGTTTGCGGTTTTACTCTGCCCGAGCATCATGGACTCTTTGGAAATGGACCAGTTGTCACAACTCCTGGGTGAATTTAGGGCGGAAGTGCACTCTTTACAGTGGGAGTTGATAGTGAATAAGGATCGCACAGAGGAGTTAGCCAGGCAGTTGCTTCAGGCACAAGCAGGGAAAGCCTAACTTCAGCACCAGGTCCCCTGTCGCACCTCTGCCTCCAGTTCAAGTAGTGGTTCCCGGGACAGTTCCATTAGCTCCGCCGAACGCTTCACAGGGGATCCCCATAAATTCACTGTTTTTATGAATCAGTGCCGGCTCCATTTCCTTTGCAGACCTTGGGTATTCCATACTGATCAGTTTCAGGTGGCTTTCGTTCTGTCATATCTAGGGGGACACATGGCCAATTGTTCCATCCCGCTGGTAAACCAAGATGACCCTCTTCTGTGCAACTATCAAGAGTTCCAGCGGGAGTTGGAAAAGCTGTTTGGTCATCAGCAGCAGGGTAGGCTCTCAACAATTAACTGCTCTCATTGGGGCAGCAAAACCAGGATCTACTGGCTCACATCACAACTTTCAACAGGCCGATGGCAAAGTCAAACTGGCCAGAGGAAAATGCAAACTATGCTGTTCTACTGTGGCCTCTGGAGAGAACTGAAAGGTGTCCTGGCTCAAGTAGTGAACCTGCCTGAGGGATGTTTCCAAATATATCGACTTGGTTTTGCAGCTGGATCATCGGTTACAGCACTGAAGGTCAGATCGCAACCGCTCTGAGGGACGATCCTTCTACATTCGCCCAAAGGAAAGTCTGCAGGTCCCACTGATAACCATCTGGAACCTATGCAACTGGGAGACGTCCAAGGTTCCCTCAACAAGGACGAAAGGTAAAAGAGAAGACAATTACAATTATGTTTGTATTGCAGGAAAGTAGGCCACTTTCTCCGTGACTGCCCTCTGAAACCCCCTGGAAAGACTGTAGGTTCTATGGACTCGAATCTAGCCACTAGGGAATACCAGCTGGTAAACTCCAATGCCCAAAAGGTTTAGAGGTCAGCTTGCTGAGCAAGAAAAAGACAACCTTGGCCTCACATTTGGTCATTCCCGTGGTACTCATTTGCCACCAACAATCCTCACAGATGTATACTTTGGAAGCATACGTGAATAGAGGAGCAGTGGGCAACTACATGGACCATGACATGGCCTGTGGGATTGGGATCCCTTCTCGGCCTAAGCCTTTTGCGGAAACTATCACTGCTGTGGATTGTTCACAACTGCTGTCGGGCCCAGTGACCCAATGCTTGGAGGAGCTAGTGCTACTCTGTCAGGATGGCGTTGTAAAAATATTTCAAATGATCTGATAGGAGCCCCCAGTTTTAGCTCATCTTAGGAATGCCCTGGCTGGAGTCTCACAATCCCGCATTGACTTGTGCGCCAGGACTTTGAGTTTTTCCAAGAGTTTCAGGCATGCATGCTATTTATTTTCAAATTTCTTTATTGGCATTTGCAGGCATGCATGCTATAACACTGACTCCACATCTGTGAAAGACCCTTTGGTTGTGTCAGGAAGAAAGAAGACAGCGTCCATGTTAGGTATGGTGGGAACGTTACCCCCTGAGTATTTCAGAGTACCAAGATGTGTTCCATAAGGTGCAGGCAAATACATTTCCTCCACACTGCCCTTATGACTGTCAAATAGACCTCATACATGGCTCTCAAGTACCATGCAGTCGGGTATATGCCCTTACCGAGCAGTAGAACCCCCATCTTAAAACATATCTGAACCAATACTAGGCTAATGGTTTTTGTCGACCCTCTAGATCCCCTGCGGCATCGCCCCTCTTCTTTGTGCCAAAGAAGGAGGTGAACTAAGAACTTGCATTGACTATCGTTCATCGAACCAAATCACAATCAAGAACTGTTACCCATTACCACTTATCCTATTGCTTCTGGACCAGGATAAAGACGCTTGTATCTGTACGAAACTAAACCTTAGGGGGGCTACCATCTGGTGCGTGTCAAAAGCGGGGATGAGTGGAAGACAGCTTTCTGCACCAAATTCAGTCTTTTTGAATATCTAGTGATGCCCTTTGGGCTGTGTAACGCTCCAGCAGCGTTTAAGTACTTCATGAATTATGTTTTGCGTAAGTTTCATCTCATCCTGGCTACTGTTCCTATCAGAGGCCTTGCTGCCAGCATCACACAGTGCATCCACATGAGTAAATGGTGTCCCCAACAGCTAAAAGTGCATATACATACACCAGTCCACCATTTGAGTAAGGGGAAACATCAGTGGAACAGTGCACACAACACTACTTACCCTAATCCCAAAGCAGACAGGGATCATTCTGATAGGTCAGGTTCCATTTTATCATGGAATATGATATCTCGCTAGCCATCAGGAATTTGATACATTATTCTCAAACTAGATTTATAAAAGAGGTATTTCTAAATAGTAAACACATTCATTTGCTAGCTCTGTGTCTTTATACAAAGATTTTTAGAAGAATTTAGTAGCACAAAATAGACAGTTTGTGGAAATCCACAGTATCCAGTACACACTTTAAGGAAGTTTTATTTGTGAAAACAGTTTTTTTTAAAGATTGTTTAGGGCCATGGTTCTGAATCTACAAACATCTGGCTACAATGACAGAGAAGAATTAATGAGAGCAAGTAACTGGGCAGTGGTTGATTTTGACCAGATTTTATTTAGTTTAGGATGTGAAACCCTGTTGACAGCAATAAAACAGGATCCATTTACAAAAACAATTAAAGGTGGGGAGGAGGCAAACAGAAATCATGTTGCCTTTGTAGATATGATGGACCTGATTCCAAATGCATAGTCCAGTGTAAATCTACTTGTAAGCCTTATCGATGAATATGAGAACGTATGGGGAGATAAAGTGAATTCTTAATAAAAATGAAATCTTACCATTGTCAAATAATCCTTTTGAAGAATGTGTGCAAGCTAACATGGGCTACAGGTGGTTTTAAATGCCTTTGTGTTAAAGTATTAGAGATACAGGAACATGAAAATCTACCATGCCGAGATATAATGATGACATAGCATGTTGAAAGCTGACATTATTGGGGGTATTAAAACAAATAAATGGTTATTTTACTTAATTTCGTAGGTGTGTAATGCCTTGTCCCACTCATGTCTCAAAGAAGTTAAAGCTAATTCATGAAGTGTGGGGGTGCATCTTTTGAGGGTGATGGTACAAGAGCAGAGTGTGGGTGGAACCTCTTGCATATAGAATAGAATTTTAAAAGCACACTAAACCCTTGATACTGTGTCACATGCATTACAATGTAAAATGTCTTAAAGACACCAACAAGGTAACATCTTTAAAGGAAACAGTAAACACATTCAGATTAGATACCCTAACATCAAAAGATAGATCTTTTCCCAAGACTGTGTCAAGTACTATCAAGAAAAGCACAGCGTGTGCCGAATATTGATATGGCCCCGGGCCATAAATTGTAGAAGGGCCATTAGTGAAGTGATAATGACCCCATCCTAGCTCTGAAAGGCTATTATCATATAGTGGTAGTAACAATGCACATTTTGGAATTTTGGTGATGAAATAGAAATTGTACTTAATAGTAATTTAAATGTCTATTTATCTTTTCTGGTTTAAATGCCAAAGTTGTCTTCATAATATACATTTTTTAATTGAAAAGTTTGTTAAAATGGAATGTCTTTAACAGGAGCATGCATTAGGAGTCATGTAAAAGTAAATGGTTAATCTATAGAAAATTGAAAGCATAGTACCATGTCTCAACTATGTCTCTGGTGTGTTAAAGAGAATGTTGCCGTAAAAAAGCCCTCCAATAGAGGAAGTGTCTTGTTGAAATAAACCTTTCCGGTAAATTGCATTGGAAGCACATCATCACCCCTCATCACCTGAGCAGACCCTATCCCACGCAACTGGTCTGACCATGCCCTGTCCACTATCGGTCACCCACTATGGCCCACAAAGGTCAGGCTAAATGCCCCCTCACTCACCGCCACTCACTGAAAAGCCTTACCAGTCGATGAGCTGCAAACACACTTTGCTGACTCTCCCATCACAGTGAATGTCTCAGGCCTCCTACAATTATCCAATAACTCTGCTTTGAAACTGGCGGACACTCATACTCATACCCACCTAAACACCCGCCATGCTAAGACAAAAACCATCTTGGTACAACCCAGAGCTCACCTCCAACAAACGTTTAATCAGATCCCTAGAGAAATGGTGGCAAAAAAAGTAGCTCCACACCAACCTTAAATATCTCTGCCCCACCCATAGGATTATGATTTCTGATGCCAGAGCTGCTTACTACTTAACCACCATTGTGGTAGTATCTAACAGGAGCAAAGCCATCTTTGAAATAGTAAATGCAACAGAATCAACACTTTTTCTATCGAAAAAAATAGACAAAATCCAAGAGACCATAGAATAAACCTCCCACAGCATTAGCCCCTCTCTCACCCCGGCACACACACTGCCCCTCTGGACTGAATTTACCACTTCTCTCCCCCGGATCTCCTAAAAATGATTGCCTCCCTCAAACCTACTCATTACTCTGATGACACCATCCCGACTTCCATCATTAAACAATTTAAACAATTTAAGGATGCTGCGCTCAACGCGCTCCACAGCATCATTAATGCCTCACTCGCAGAAGGGCCCTTCCTGGACATGCTCAAGGCTGGTCTCCTACAACCTCTTTTGAAAAAGTAAATACAAGATCTGTATTTATATGTACAACTGATGGCCCATTACGTACCTCCCATTTATTGGTAAAATCTTTGAAAAAGTAGTCGCGATACAACTACTTGCCCTAATCAAACAACTTCACCTCCTAAATCAGTCAGGGTTCCACATCAAGTGTAGCGTCAAGACAGCCGCCAACAAGGTGGTGGATGATGCTCTCCAAATTATGCATAAGGGTGACTCATGCCTCCTCACCCTCCATGACCTATCAGCTCCATTTGACATTATCGACTATTGCATCCTTCTCGCCCTCCTTGCCCTTCGCTCCTCTAAAAGCAGTCCACCATGCTGCAGCATGTCTTAGTATTGGTTCCTGGAAATGTGACCGAATGACACTGTCCAATGCATACTATATTGACTTCCTCTCCAGGCCTGGATACTAGTCAAGACTGCATGTATCATCAACAAAGCAGTCTTGACAAGCACACCAGCAGACCTAGCTCCATGTATCTGGTGGCACACGCTCCTCATGCTGCAAATCGACCAACCTGCATGTTGAGCTTGTCTCCTATGCATGTTGTTTTTGGTTTGGTGATACAATGACAATCAATGACACAAGCCTGCGTTCTGAGCAACCTCAGAAATGCTTAATTTGACAAATCCAGGGTAATCGTCCCCTTTCCCCAAGGGGGAGCCATCCCCTGTGGGACTGGGCAGGTGAGCCAGATAAGCCTACGGGACAGGGAAAGTGGGATCCCACTGGGGTGACCTCCTCTGGGGACAGACAATCCCTAAATAGATTCTAACCTCTGCCTCTAAAGCCCGGGACTTCTGAACCAATTTTGTAGAAAAACAGAGGGTGGGTGAGGCGGGCACTCTGGTTCCCAGTGTTAGATACCTGCTGCATTTCAAGTTGCTGTTCTCCTCCAAGCGCTTTCATGTCTCTAACAATCATCAGGGAGGCTGTCTTTTCAGGTGTTTCAAATTTGTCTCAATAGGTCTCAAGGAATTGTGGTAGCTGTAGTCTGTTTAAGGTAACCAGGAACCAACTCCCCTCCAAAAGCACAATTTTTTCCTGGTGTTGGTAGGGAGGAAAACCAATGATGTGGCTCTCCTAGGTAGGGCATGGTGACCCCGGTGCCGCTGCTTCTAACCACTGCCTCTAAAGCCTGGGACTTCTGAACCAATTTTGTAGAAAAACAGAGGGTGGGTGAGGCGCGCACTCTGGTTCCCAGTGTTAGATACCTGCTGCATTTCAAGTTGATGTTCTCCTCCAAGCGCTTTCAAGTCTCTAACAATCATCAGGGAGGCTGTCTTTTCAGGTGTTTGAAATTTGTCTCAATAGGTCTCAAGGAATTGTGGTAGCTGTAGTCTGTTTAAGGTAACCAGGAACCAACTCCCCTCCAAAAGCACAATTTTTTCCTGGTGTGGTGAGGGGGAAAAACCAATGATGTGACTCTCCTAGGTAGGGCATGGTGACCCCGGTGCCACTGCTTCGACATTCCCTGTTACTTCTACAGTCCTCTCATCCGGGCCCCGGAATGCAAAACACAAGTGCTGAAGTCGTTTTTATTCACTAATAAAATGAAAAAAAGAAACAGACATTTGCAACAGGAACAGCCCTCCTCTTGCCTGGAATCCACGGTAAGTGTTGTTTATGTCTGAAAACAGACCATATAGCCAAGAGCAGTGCTTTTCCAATGACTGATGGTAAGTTTACCTGACAGGATCAGACCGCCTTGTCAGGCAATACCTCCTAATTCACATTTTCAAAGGAGGACATTTTGAATCTGCCTGAAAGACCAGCAGTAAACTTTCTGTGGAAGACTGGATTCTTGCTCCAAGTGTGAAGGTGTTTAATGAGAACACTGTAGTGTTTAAGGCATAGGAATGTACAATCATTTAAGGACATTCCGGTTTCATTCACCGAATAATATACAAGAATAACTTGAAATTGTAGTATTAAGAATATACTTTTTCTAGGCGACTGATGATTTACCTACAATGACGATGCAGTTTGTCTTTTTTTCTCTCAAGCATTTGTTATGATCGGAAACTGGAAAACCTTTTAGAATTTTAATACATTTAAAATGGTATGCACAAAAGATTTTTAGGGAAGCTGTACAATTATTTTAAGCATTATATTTTTAATTGTGGGGCTTCAACGTATGCGTGTACTTCTTGAATGAAAAAAAAGGTTGTTACAATAATAATTAAAGGTTCTGACCCAGCCTGCTGGCACTGTGAACACTATACATAACTACAAATATGGTGCTTACACTTTTGTAATAAGTAGAATAAATCTATGATTGCCTCTTTACTGATAATGAACAAACACAAATACTCTGACCTATAGTAAGGTGCACACTCAGGAAGGTCTGCCATCAAGGGTTCCCTTTGCATATTAGTAGTATAAGTCAACTCTCCCTTCTAAAGGCGTACGACATGAACATAGGCATACGTGTACCCCTGGTTGGGAATAGTCAGTGAAGAGCATTTGTGTTGCAGAATCTCTCTAGTCACTTTGATCAAGAGGTACCCAGTGATCTGAGTCACCCAGGCTAACTTCAGGTGAGAACCCATCATTCCAACATTGGTCAAAAACATGATATCCCCGACTGAGAATAAACATGGACAAATGCTTTGCTGTAGGAGATGGTGCCCACTCAGAAGTGTCAAGACACAATCAGGCTTTGTTTCTCTGCGCGATGGGAGCGGGGAAATATCCATTAACATTTCACTCTGTTTGCCTTTTGGCTGCAAATCTGTGCCTCTTCAGCATACTGATGTTTCCCATTTCACCCCTTCTCGCTATTCTCTCCAAGCGTGTCGGGAACGTGTTACCTCCCTCTAGGCATCGTCTCCCTTCCCTTTCATTTTGTATTTATTGAATATGTTATTATATTACACAGCACTCTGATACCCCTGGGTCTGGCTGCCCCAACTCAGGAGGACAGTGCAGCAATGACGTGCTGGCAATTCTCCTCTAGAAAAGACTAACCTCAGTAACACACTTCTTCCTTCTTGGGCGTCATCGGTGAAGTGAAGCCAAGGTCAAACATTTCTCTAGGGAGAGAGAGCTCCTGGTCCATCGCAGGATTACCCTTACTAACTTAAAGTTAAATGCCAGGCATTTCTAATTTTTCTGAAAGTGCAAGAGCCCCACTACTCAGAAAGAGCAAGTTCAAATTAGCTGCCCCAGCCTTACATGGGGCCTCATTACGACTCAGGCGGTAAGGGGTTTACGGCAGCGTAAACAGCGCCGACCCTTACCGCCTGATTCCGAGGTCCCTTAGCGCCATGGAGCTTTTAACACCTGCTTTTAGCAGGTGTTAAAATCCATGGCGCTAAGGGACCTTGATGTTAATTACGCCACCGTAATTTACGGTGGCGTAATTAACGCCTTCCCCACTCCCATTATGCCCTATGGGGCAAAAATGGGAATGGGGAAGGGTAAATGGGGATTGGGGACTTACCGCCCCGCCAACCTCAGAATGGGGCGGTAAGTCCGCCAACCACCATGGCGTAAACGTAGTTTACGCCATGGTGTTAAAGGTACGACCCAGGCGGTAACTTACCGCCTTGGTCGTAATGAGGCCCATGGAGTCCTTTAAAATATATGAAAGAAGCATTGTAACCTTACGGTCAAATAGACATTTGCCTATAGGATGATGGATTGGTATGACTTGTTATATCTCCTTTGAGTGTCATCTGCGCCATTATACAGTTTATTCTGTTCTGTTTGCGTTACAAATCCCCCAAAAATCAAAGAAAAAATCAAATCAAATGCAATTGTATTTTGTTTTTTTTCATTTTGCATTTACTAATGTACACGTGTGTTACATTGCACTCAATTTTGTCTTGGTTGTACGCATCTTTTTTTAGGACGATCTGTTTTAGCTGATTACACTTTTATATATTTTATATTTTGTGATTCTTAATGTGTTGGTTGTAAAGTAGTTATTTGTTGTATTTTATGGGACTGTATCCCAAAATAAAGTTATTTTTATTGATTGATTGATTGATTGAAATAGGCGCTTGTGTGGCATGGTGTTCATTAACGTGGTTAAGCTGGGTTGTTGAACTCCAGGCCTCAAGGACAGCAAACATGTTGGGTTATTAGGAATGAAAAATAGAGAGATAAATATACATACCAAAATTCTAATGCACACAAAGAATAAGAGGACAGAGTTGCCATTTACTTTTGTTGTTTGTTTGCTAGGATTTAGGGAAATAGTGTTTCAAATTTCAGGGACCAAATTGCTTCTTTTCTCATGGAAATGTCGAATGGAGATTTCCAGTATGACATCTTCATACAATTGTGTATGTACAAGCCCTGCTGCTTATTGTGGGAGTGAGGTTCCCCACCTTGCTGCTCTGGTTCAATGAGGGAAGGTCCAATTAATGCATGAGGGCATGCTCGGATGTGTGTTCATTTGCATCTGACTGGTGCTTGGCGTACCTTGCCTCTTGCCTCTGGGGAGCGGGTCCAATGGTCTCATTTAAATCAATGGAGTTGGACGCTGCTCAATACTGCAGTAGAGGGAAATAGATTCTCCTGCAGCGTGACTGGGTCATGGGAAGTCCTGTCTGGGTCTGAGGATGTTCTAGCACCTCACCTATGCACCAGAGAGGGGGGAAAACAAGCTCACTTCCAGAGAAGGTAATCCTCCGTACTGGAGTCTTTACATTGAATATATCTTTGGGCGCATGCCAGAAGAAGGACAGCGACCCAGGGGCGTCCTTAAGTGCTACGTCATGGCAAGCATAATTAGCCTTTAGCTCACTCTATTCCCATTCAGAGGAGTGTCTAATGTGACTTTGTCACAAAGGTTAACTTAAATATATTAATGATTTATATTAGATATCAAATAGCTTTTGTAGGGAAGTTGATTTCCTTCTAACACACCCCAATATCTTCCAACAATAGCCATACACGAGTGTGATCATCTCTCAATCATGAAAAGGTACTTTGGCCTCTTTATCATGACTTAGCCCCACTCCTCACTACTATATTTAATGCCAAGGATAGTGCAAGTGACTTTGAAACAGTACATGATGCCTCGTTGCAAACGTGAGAGCTTATATTACTAAATAAAATGCAATCTTGAAGAAATAGGTTAAAACTGAGAAAACTTGATTTGATAAAGAATGCAGTGAAATAATGTGATATTGTTGAAAACCCGCAAGAGACTGGGAATTACAGGTGGTATACAGACCTGTACTCTTAAGGGTGCGTACAAACACTATCACTAAGAAGAAAGGGGAATAGTCTGATCACCAGTGCGAAGGACCAACTACTAGCTGTAATAACCAACACAAATCAGTGAACCTGTTGCAAAATGGTTTTAAAGATCTATAGAAAACAATACACCACTCCCAAGGATATGCATGACTATTAAATAAAGGATCAGTCTAAGGATCATTTGAACTTTACCCAGCGTGAGATAAGTAGAGCCTTGGAGAATCAAAGACCTTGGAAATCCCATGGGGTTGGTCCACTACCAATCAATCTATTTAAAGAAGATGCTCATATATAGGTCTCATTTATTCATAGATTATTCTGAAAATTCCATCATGATTTAGCATTTCCAGATTCATAGAGCTCTGAAGTAATTGTACATGATGGGATAATGTCACAAATGTTCCTCAGTCAACGATATACCTGTTTCATTAATCAACCCCTTACTAAGACTTATGGGAAAATGATACTCAATAGATGAGATAACGGGTGCACAGAAAGCAATATAATTATAGATTGCAAGCTGGCTTTCACAAAGTGGTGGGAACAGCTAGCCAGGCATTCCACTATAGTTTTCTGATACAAACGTGTGTATTGCTGTAGAATCAACCACTACATGTCACCTTTCTGGATCTGAAAACTGTGTTCAATGCAGTACAAAAAGGCAACTTATGATCAGCAGTAAGAAAAAGGACACACCCATCATCCATAAGAATTGCAACTAAAGCCAGGGAGGTTATGCTAAGGTGAGATGGGATACAGAAAGAATCAATTCTTTGCCCGTAGTAAATGTTGTTCGGCAATGTTGATTCATAGTCTTGCTCCTTTTCTCACTATATTGAAACAAAATGGTGGAATAGTTCACAACTTTAGATGCAGATGCTTCCAGTCTGTAATGTTATTAGATATTCAATCTTACTATTAACAGATGATGCTGTTTTAGCATCAACATTCCCTGAGTGCTCACAGCCCCTTTTCAAATTATTTAGTCATATTTGAAATGTCAAGAGACTTGAGATTACTGCTTTTAGAACTAGGTGCATGGCACTCCATACTAGGATCCACCCCAGCTGGATCTTTTTTCTCCATGGTCTAAAATACAAAAAGATGCATTTTCGGGGGGTCATTAGTGCACTAGGTTTATTTATTTTTTTGATAGCTCATGGCATACCCAGGAGAAAAAGAGGAACTAAACACTGAACCTTCATGGTTGTGTGACAATAATGTTTCCATGCAATATGGGAGGGGGCGTTGATTGTTCCTGTCTTGGAAGTTTGCCATGCTCAGCCCATCCCAGCAACCTCATAGGGGTCAACATTATGGGGGCAGGACAAAATGACATAGTTTGGATAACAGAACGTTCTATCTATAAAAGGCTTCTGTGAAATAAAATAAGTAGCCCAATTATTGGTGCTCCCATCATTGTTGTGATTATCGCTCAATGTGTTTAGCATCCAAGGTATTTCTTAATTACCATGGTTCAGAGAAACTAGAACCCTTTCTCGAGCAAAATGGATGAGTTGTATTTGGGGTAACTTTCTTTTGATTTGCAAATCATTAAAGGGATTGTGAAAACTGCCTTTGATCTCGGACGCTATATTGATGATGTCTACACAAAGCACACTATGAAGTGAATATATGCTCTATAAAGCCAAGATAGGATTAGAGAATTATCCTGGCAAAAATGGAATCATTTTTGTAAAAGTTCTATTTGTAATACTAGGATTGGGCAGCTTATACTACCTCCAGCACCCGCTTCTTCAAATTAGAAAGCTGGTGCCCTTTTAGCCCCACAACTAAGAATGATACCCTTCATTTTTTCTGTTGTGTCCTTTTTATAAGTCCCTGCATTATGCATGGTTAGCAACAGTTTTTTTCTAACTGTAGGTGTGAAGAGCATGTCAGAAGAGCTTGCCACTTGCTGTTCAACCCAACAACATGTTGTCATATATGTTGTGTCCAACTACTTAAAGCTTTAAAAGAAGAAAAAAAACCATCAACAGTTAATTAATATTTTTTTATAATTAATTTGTGACTTTAAGGAGGTCATTACAACCCCGGCGTTAAGGGTTAACGACGGCGTTAACCCTTAACGCCGGATTCCCACTTTAACGCCTGCTTTTGGCAGGCGTTAAAGTCCATGGCGCTAACCCGCCATGGTGCTAATTACGCCGCCGTAATTTACGGCGGCGTAATTAGTGCCTTCCCCACTCCAATTATGCCCTATGGGGCAAAAATGGGAATGGGGAAGGGAAAATGGGAAATGGGGATTTACCGCCCCATTCACCTTGGAATGGGGCGGTAAATCCGCCATCCACCATGGTGTAAACGTAGTTTACACCATGGTGGTAAAGTTGGTGCACTTAGCACCAAGGTTGTAATGACCTCCTAAGTGTTCAAAAAATCAATCATAGCTACATTGGTCCAAATTATAATTGAACACAAACAATGTGTGGTAATCTTGATATATTCTGTCACATGGTGATATGGGAAATATGAGAAATATAGGGGCAAATACCTTTGGGTGCAACTTACTGATAAATTATAAATATGAATAGAATACTGTATCACTGTTTGGAATGTGAAATTGAAAATGCATTATTGATGTTTTGAGTCAATATTGTGACTAAATCACGTTGGGTCTACAAATTGATTTTGACTATCTTTCATTAATAGTCGAATTTGAATGACTGATTTGCATTTTAATGTTATGCATACATTTTTCTTCTTTAAGATTTTAAATGGATTCAATTAAATATGTGCATATTGTATGGATGCATTATATGAAATCAACACGTAATCAACTGAATTTAATTGAATGTTTAGCTTAACTTGTGGCTGAAAACAAGAAGCAATAGAAATCACCTTGGTTTGAAGATAGTACTTTCCAAAATCAAACAAAAGGTAAGTGCTCTATGAAATAAATGTTGCTATGAGTAGAAGTGTGTGCGTGTTTGTGTGCAATGTGTGTGCATGTTTGTGTCTGCGCTCCGAAGGAGAGGAAACCCTGTCATTCAAAATATAGGGAGTTTACTTTTTATTTATTTGCTTTGTACAGGGGCTACGAGCAAAAACGCAATGCTTCAGAGCCCTAGGGCATCATGTGCCCATCACAAAACCAGGGGATTCGTTTCTTGGCAGGTGAGTTGGCATAATCTTCCAGTCAAACGATGGTGAACAATACAACATATCCTTAATGTTCAAGCAATCATGAGGTTCCCATGTATGTCAGATAATGAATTTGGCAAATCTTTAGTGTTTTGATTCTATGGTGGCAAAGACCAAAAGATATTTGAAAAAGCATCCATATTTTGAATGAAGGAGCCCAACGATGAAACAATGGTCCACCTGATTGATTCAATATAGTTCTATTTCCCTTGGGCAAAGAGTACAACATGGGCAACGCTCGAAAGTCTACATGTATGGAACTCTCTTCTTAGCCTAAACAGGAAAACAATGCTCATTACATTTTCTTTTTTAGAATCTGTATTTTTTAAAAGCTTTAATCATGATTTTCCTTGTACAGGGGAAAAGCATCAACAGCCAGATTATAACTTCAACTAAAAAACAAGACAATAAGCCTAGGTATCCACACATCAGCATTGTCATAGGAAAACGTACATCATCGTTATACCTGACTTTCTTTGTAGTTATATTACATAATTAAGGTAGATTGAATAGTCTGTTAAGTTTAGAGGGTGTCATGCATTATGTTTGCTACCTTTTTATATTTACCCACAGCCTTTCGATTCACAGGCTTAATTAATGCGCAGTCAGGATAAGGGGTTGTTGTTTAGGCATGACTGCTATGGTTTGCATCCCATATCCTGGTCAAATACACTTTCAATTGGTTTCTTGTTCCTGGCAGAACATTAAACGATTAACCACATATCTGATGTTGCCGCTCTTTTGAGAATATGTCAATTTGTTTTTCTTAAATTGAGTTGTGGAACTGACATCTAGTCTCTCATAAATTGTAGGTTCTGATAACTGGCTCTTTCTGCCTTCTATCTGCAATCTATTTTACTAAGGATTTGTGGCGGGTCAGAAGAAGGACACAGGCACTGTGATGACATTTCCAATATGTGTTTGTTCAATAATAGGAATAAGGGCTATCTTTCCCTAATACTATGGGGTGCTCCATACCTATATGAATAACTAAGGTGCTCATCAGTCATGACGAAATGTCCAAAAGAAAAAGTTTGGTGTCCAAAAGTCTAACCCTAACTGACTCTACCACTAATCTAACAGACTATGGTCAGGAGAATGACTCCCTTCTCCTCATGGTGTGCTGTTTTTCTTTATAGAGATCCTCTAAATAGCCAATGTTTAGATAGTGTCTAGTCACCTTCTGTATCAAATCATGTAACTCTCTCATAGGGGTTTTGGCTTTTCCCCTATCTTTGTGGACTGTCCTCCAGAAGTCCTTTCTTGAACTTTGTTTGATCCTTTGATCCAGACTGTTCGGCATTGGGTATCCTATAAAGTTCTACACTCTTGGATGGGGTATCACTTTGGGATAACTAGTGTTTCCCCTTCTCAGCAGCGGTATCTCAAATGTGTTTAACTCATAGGCTTATCTTGCCTTCACTTTGTGGAATTTCTCTCTTCCCATGTAAGTGTTACCCCATAGTTAATGTACTTATTCCCTGGTGTATTCAAGGTTCTCCTTCTCAGATTATTAGAGTTCAAATTCATCAATTTTACATTTAGTGTTTGGTCAGCAGTACTGGTACAACTTTCCTCCAATTTTATATTCAGGGTTTCATCACTTTCACTTTCGCATGAGGCCTCCCAATCCTCCCATTCTTCCCGTTACCTTTATCCTTATGGGGGAACATCTCCAGGTCCTGCAGTCGCTCTGAAACATTCTCTTCCTTCCACTTCTGTGTCGGCTCCCTCTCGCCGACATCCATTTCTCATTCCACTGGACATTTCAGTATTCCTTTTGCTACCGGGACTGGTTTCTCCACTCTCAATCGGTGGTGTTGGCATCATTGATCAGGCAGCCTGCCCATCACGAATTTGCTGTGGTCACACCTGATACCTGAGTTTGCCTTCTCTCTACCCTCCGCCTTCACATGCTGGTTTTCTGGGGTCTGTTCTAGAGCTCCTTAGCTCTGCTCGACTCTGCCTCCATCAAATGTTACGCTTATAGGGGATCTCCTCTGCTGGCGTATGCATTACTCTTATTCTTCCTCATTCGGCATGTCCTCTCTGTTTAATCTCCTTATTTCAGTTAATTGGAGGTTTTTTTTGTAAAGTGACAAAGCCTTTCTCCTGATGACAAGGACATACTTTATTCTCATAATCAGCCAATGTTCCGAATGTGTTCATGCTTTCCATATCAGATTGTGACATGTATGACATCACAGGAATGGCGTAGGGAGATCCTCATCAAAACGGGAGTCATTGTTCCCTAAGCCCAAGTCTATCTTAGTGAAGTCCCACTGGCCCAGATGCCTAGGGATGGTCTTGTAGAGCAGGCTCACCTTCCTAGCCTCAAAGGGAGAGGCTCGCCCTTGGGGAGCAGGGACACATTCCCTCCATTTGCCAAAGATCACAACACCAGTACCTTGATCATAAGGCTTAATAAGGCTTAATTGCAATTGGTTCTTCTCTAGTTACATTTGCAAGCTGTTGCCTCTCATTAACGCTGTCAGAGCCCATTGTGATTTTTCTTAATTTTCATCACACAGATTTGTTCCCTCACCTTGTCCTGAAATGTCCTAATTAATGCATCATCTGGTAAAATAACACATAAGGTGGATTTATTCTTTTAGCCAACAACTGTTCTTCCCATTTGAACTACTTTATACCTACCTGCTATATTCTTGAGTCATTAAGCCTGAAATGACCTCATTATTGTCAAACTGATTAAATTAGTTGCACATTTGACATTTCGGTCATAGACTGTGATGGCATAGGTGTGCACTTATTCATAACCTCGGGAATAATCATTAACTTCAGTAATATCAATTTATGTGCAGATGTGAACAAAATGATTATTTAATCTGTAAAGTTCACATTGTCATGAGGTGCCAATTAATTTTGATTTGGAACACCTTGCTAAAATCTAGATTTTCACCCAGAGGAAGTACAAGTAATGCTTTCAGAACCAATATCGCAAGTCAGGAAACATTGACACAGACATTTGTAAGACTAGTATGGCCATCACATAAAGAAATAAACAAATATTATGAGAGAGCAACCATGCATTATTATTTAGACAAGGTACAACTACTGAGAGAAACTTTAACAACTAGATTCAGATCTAGTTGAGCAATGGGAGGATAGCCTAAATAATATCTCCAAAACAATTATCCCCAACTCCGAGTGGAACATGCAGAGGGGGAACACCATAGAAAAGAAAATGAATTAGTAGAGCAATACATTACTTGGATGGTGGCACCTGAAGCCACTAGGAAGAACTTCAGAACACTAGATGAGATCATTAAAAAACATCATGATGAAGTCGAGAAAATCAAGAAAAGTATTCAGAGATGATAGAAATTATTGACACCCCCTTGCACTTATTTCCTGAAGGATTGTCACAAGGCCAATATAAACGTTTTTGTTTTCCTGTTGTTGTTTTCTTATGATATTGTGTGGGAGCGAGGGGCCATCAGGCCCCTCGCGTCCTCTACTTCTCAGTACAAAATTCGGACCAAGTGCCTCCAGTAGAGGGTCCGCCCCTTGCCCTTATGCAATGTTAACTTTGGTTGACTTTTGCGTAGATGGGACCACTGAGCAGGACACAGGGCATACATTTTTGTACCCCCTTTTGACTCCATCTTGGTGACTAGGCCTCACTGCGATAGTACAAACAAGCTTCTCCTCCCTTTTCTTGCAGCAGCACGGCCGAGCGCGCAGGGCACAGGGCCCCCACCCTTGTTTTCACTCTGACTGGAAAACTTTGCGGGTCCATTCTCACGCTGAAGCCGGAGATGCTTGCAACACATAATAAATGTAACACATCGCTCTTCCTCTGAGATCACTGTCCTGCATGTGAACCAGCATGAGCTAAGCACATATCTCTTCCATCTCCACAAACATGTCGTTGCCCCTCCTGCACCCTCGCTAGTGGAAACCTACTGCCATTGTGACCCTGTGTCCCTGCAAGATATTCCTTTCATGTACCAGACCACTGGCCATGCCATGATGCCCACCCAGCAGATCCCCAACTAACATTAGACCCCTGCTGCAATGTATTGTTGCCAACCACTAACAAATGCCACATACCAGAGATTCTTATGAGTGCAGACCTTTGCTTCAACCAGTGTATTATAGCGGTCAAGACCCTTAACCTAAGAATTGTATAATCCTATGTTATTGATAGTATAGATATATGTGTGACTTTTATAGAGACATGATAAACTACTGAACGTCTTTTGAACAATTATTATTTAGTGCATGCATTTTTTGAGAATATATTATGTTAGCTTAGATAGTGACCATCCTGCACCCCAGCGACCTGACCTTCACCCATGCGGAGCACAGATGACTGACATCAATCCTCCTGCCAACCAAGCGACCAACCCGGATGAAGAGATGCCATCCTACCTGAGACATCGAGTGAACTGGACAATCCGGGACCAACATAGTATCCTCTGTTAGTTGCGTCATTTACCCTATAAAAACGTAATGTAATGATAACTTGTGCAGCGCTCTCAGATATCTCTTGAATATTATTCATCAGATAAAACCGTTTCTTGAACTCTCGCAGCCTGCTCTCTTTGCCTTATTCCCCGTCAAGGCTGTGTTTGTTTTATTCTTTTGCAAGTCAAAGATGGGGAGGGCACAAACATTATCCCAGGCCCCTCTGCCCCCCCTGCGTGTCTTGTGCCTAGAGACACGTGTGTATAGGTGCCATATTCATGTCCCATAAATAAATAAAATAACAGCACTGCAAAGGTAGCATGCCCCAAATGATATATTCGAGATTGAGGGGTATAGATGTCCAGTGATATTCCCAGCATGACATGAGAAGATATACAAAATAGAGATACCTTAGAACCAGGATCATTTGATGACATACAAACTCTCATCCCCCTGCCCAAACACTCCTTCTGGTTTAAGGTCTACTTCACTGAGGTTTGCCCAGAAAATCAGAATCGATAGTTGTAGTCCAAAGCAGGCCTAGAAATAAATGGGAAGAGGACCCCACCCTTGACACCTCTGCTTAATTCCACCCTGGGGCAAATTGCTCTTGCCTTTCATGTCCTGCCTACAGAAAAAAACGGTGGATGGCACTTTAATACTCTGCTTGCAACTAGGAACTGTATAATCATTGGAAACATTTGCTACCAAAATATGGAGTAATTTGTTTTTATACTTTTTAAACCACTAATATTTTGACTTATGTGTGCTTCCAAGCACTTTGAGAGACTTTGGAATACTTCAAAGCGTAGAAACGAACACAATGGGACTGATTTACAAAGTGTTTTTAAATGGGAATGCGCCATTGTAAAATGCCTCTGTAAATCGGCCCCAATGTTAAGAAATGTGTATCCAACAGAAGACAATAATTTCTTTGGAGGGTCGGGGTTCCCTAATAAAGAGGTACCTAGAATTCTGATGTTCGCCAGCCATCACATCATCACACAGGGCCTCCTCGACGTCATCATTATGGTTATGCCGCTGAAGAGAGCAGAGCTCCTTAATCACCCCCATAAGTGCCATCTCGGTTGCCAATGGTTGTGCGGACTGCAGCGCCATGTCTGCTCACCGCCTCAGCTACACAGAGGTAAAAAAGCCCCCACACCTCAAAGGCGGCTCGGTCAGCTTCAGTGATATGGATCCACTTAATACAGTGCTTTAACAGCATTTTGTTTTCATGACCATGTTGCTACAATGGCATACAAATAGTCTAGCCCCCAATGACCTGTAGTCCTTCACTGCTAATTGTGGGGATAACTGGTAAGTGACCTCTCTAGAGGTGCCACAGCAGCTCTCTGCAAGCCTCTCCCAGGCACAACAGCCGTCGTTTCCTTTCTCTCTCCGAGGCTGGGATCTCAAGCTGTAAAATAGCCCAGGTTGCTGGCAGGGGCACCCTGGCTGTGCTTTCGCCCTCAGCTGTCCTTCACTGATCCTGACACAACATAGCCGCTTGTGTAAGTCTCTCCCAGTCTGGATGGCCACCTTTAAAATGTGTCTCTCCCAAGCTGGGGTCTTGGCTGTCACTGCTGCCTTAATCTCTCCAAGGCTGGAATTACACACACTTATCCGCCTCCAGTGGCCATGAAGAGCAGGGTGGCGCCACTGGTAACCAGTCCCCTAGCTGCTCCTTTCCTGCCTCTACCTTACTGCTATGCTCTCCACAGGGGTCAGCTCACCTTTGGGGCAGGGGAGTGGGGCAGTGGATGTCTCCCCTTCCTCTTGATCACAGCACTGTGCTTCTGCTTTGTGCTGTCTGCTGCATACTCTCACAATCCGTTCTTCTCTTCACTTAGGTCTGGTTCATGGGTTCTTCATGTTTCTCATCACCATTGATAGGCTTTACTCTGGTACAGGTAAGACCTTTACTTACGTTCAAGGTACAGGTTCAGGATAACAGGTACAGGTAATTTACATAGAAGGAGACCATCCACCAGCCCCCTTACTCTGTGCCAGGTTCTTTTCTACTGACATACTCAGAATCTATAGGGGCATTCACAGCACAACATTCCACAGGCATACATTCCACCAGGTATTCTATCAAGAAAACATTCCTGCAGGAAGTTCAGAGTGGCATTCAAAATATATCTTTTCAATAAACGAGTATGGAAAATTAATACAATGCAATTATTCAACTTGTTATGGAGTAACAACCCACTGTACGCTCCCTCCTATTAGTAAAGGGGAATACATGATGGGAATGTTATCAAATTGTGAGTTGATTCAAAGCATTGGTTTGTTCATTAGACCATTGGAATTGTCAAATTACCCTTGGCATATGCTAGGTCGCCCAGAGATTGACAAAAGAAGATGTGCTTCTAGAAAAGTATCACTTTTGAGGGAATGATTCTTGATGTATTATTGTTCTCCATGTACGTATTAACGAGGGTGTGTAGTATAACCACTTCCACATCATGCAGAAATGAGAGATTTCACCACAGTGGTGGACAGGGATCCCAACACTACTACTTTGCTTTTTTCAAAAAACAACTACGTTTCTGATGGAGGAAGTTCGAAGTGTGATCATGTTCCAAAGAGGTGGCAAGGCTTTAAAACCCGGATACATTGCTGAAATTCTGGACCCCTATTTTTTTCTCATCTATTTAATGCAATATAAGCTGTGCTAGTCATGCGAGATTCATGGGCACAATAATGGATCATACCATTATACAAAAAGGAAGGACTTGAAGATCCAGCTAACTGGCATCCAATCTTGCTTTTAGGCACAGCATGGAAAATCTGTATGAGGGTGGTGCCTGAGAGATTATTAACATGCTAGAAGGACAATAATGTAATCAACCACCTCCAGTCTGGCTTCCAAAGCCGATGTGCACTATTAACCACACATTTCAACTGTTTCTATTACAGAAGAAATATGTCATAATTAGAAAGGTGCATCTACATGTAGTCTTCATTGATTTGAAGACTGCATTTCATGCCATGCCATGATGCAAATGTAGGAAGCCTTGGTTAGCAAGGCCATACAAGGCTACCTCTTAAAAGTGTTTCAGAACGTATATAACTGGAATCTAGAAGGGGGGTTAACTCCATCTTTAAAGGTACTGAAAAATGGAAGGGAGGGCTCCATTTTGGCCCCCATCTTTTTCTGTATCTTTATTAACAATATTGTTGAGAGGATATTACAACTCCAGACAGACGATCCACATTTAGTTGCTGATAAGCTAATGCTATTATTGTTTGCTGACAGTGCCGTATTGATTTCAATGACCCCCTAAGACTCTAAATAAAGAGTTTACGGGTTTCCAAGAATGCTCTAAATGTAGTGACTTTGAGACAAATCTAGCAATGACATAAGTGCATTTTATTCATCCCTTGCAAAGGAAATCCCATAGACTAGCCCTAACCATTAATGACATAACATTGAAGCAGGACAGAAAGTATGATTATCTGGGAGAAAGGTTCACAAGTAACTGATGGAATCAGGATCAGGTGGAAAAATCCGACTTGACTTTACAAAAGAATAACTAATGCGATTGCAACATTTTCACACAAGCATGGCAGCGGGGCCTAACCCCCCATTCCTGCAGACTGAAACATTACAGGCAAGGGAGGCTACTCTATATGGTTCACAGCTATGGGGTTTACAGAAGACAGTAACATTGACAATTACATAAAATACATTTTTGAAAAGAGTTTTGAACCTACACAAGTGAACACCAAGCAGCTCATTACGCATCATAATAAATCTTAGCACCATAGCTGATGAAATACAATTGAAACATGTGATTTATCCGATTCGCCTATGGTCCTCTCTCCACAGGCTAAATGCAAAGAGTCGTTCATGGATAAATTAGCATAGGAAGGGATTCCTTTAAAAAAAAGTTTTCCAGTCATGGTATAAACCAGGTGAAATTAATTCTATGACAAAACCTTTGTTGAAAAGAGTGCATAATATCAAAACAGAAGAAAGATTCAGAATGTCCTGTGAACATTCTTTCAAGGTCCTGGGTATGCACCCAGTAAGAAAGAGTTTGGATATGATGAGTATCACGACTTGATTAATCTGCCACTTGTCCGCTCATTGCCTTGTCCGCTCAATGCCCTTGGGCTGTCTGTGCGCTATATAAATGTAAAAATAAATAAATAAATAAATACATACATAAATACATTGTATGTAAGGTTCCATCTTGGGGCACTTTGCTTAGCCCTTTTTATGCATTCTTGGAGCCCAACAAATATGATTAGCACCCAGGGGGTGGCACAGGCCAATTAGGAAGCTCGGAACTCAGTCTTGTGGAACACGGATTGTACCGTATGGTATAAGCCCGCATTCCAAGCTGCCTAGGCAGCCGACTCCCCCTTGCCTACCCTTCCCTGCTCCCCTTTCAACACTTAGCATCTGTGTATTTTCCTACACGGGTGCTAAGAGTGTCTTCTTTTTTGAAAAATGAAAACAAAGAAGAAACGTACCATTGTTACGCAGCCTGATGCAGTGCTGCTTTCAGTAAAGTCCCTTTCCATGTTGATGTCATCACAGTCATCAACATGGAAAATGGACCACACTTACAGGTACAAAGCATGGTGCTGAACCTCACAACAAAGGTATATTTCTTTCTTTATAAACAGAATACACCATTAGCACCTGTATAGTGAACTACAGGGGTACTAATGGCGATATTAACCTCAGCGGCGGGCCGACCCTGTCTGATTGGTGACTTCTCACTTCTCAGCAAACTGCTTCCTTCAGTCCCTCTTTGCCCATGCCGCCTGTATTTGTAGCTTCCCTTGCTCTGGAGATCTTCTCATACACGCCAGCCACCAGAAATCTCCTGGAGACCCTCGGGTGCACGCTAGCCACCTGAGATGGTCTCTCAGGAAGGAAAGCTTCCCCTGACTTTGCTTCCTACTGCTCAACCTCTGCAACACAGGTCTCCAATAGGAAAGTTTATTTCCTGCACGCTTCCCACTGCGCGACCTCTGTCCTTCCAATTCCGGGAGGCACAGACCCTCTCAGGATCGCCAGCCGCAATCTACCACACAGGGGTCCCAGCGCCCCCTCTCTCCAACTTTGATACAGGCTGCTTGCAAGAGTCATGCAGCTGCTTCTTACTGTTACTACTCTTCTCCTGCTCTCTCTTGGCCTGCACCTGAGGAGCCTTTGTAAGCCTCTCAGTCTCCCTCAGGTGTGATTTGACTAATCCTGCAACATTGCACCTCTTCATCCCTCTTCCCTAACCCAGTACCTAGGGAATAATCGGACTTGAAGCCAGTAAGATAGCTCAGCGAGTTGAGCACTCGCTGCTGTGATCTGAGCGTGATCTGTAGGTCACAGGTTCGACTCCTGGCAAGGCCAACTCAGCCTTTCATCCTTCCAAGGTCGATAAATTTGTATTTGTATTTATTTTATTTATAAAGCGCAGCCAGGCCCAGGGGCATACGGGCGCATAAGTTAGATCTGGTTACAGTTGCAATTGAAAGCAGTCAATAAGGGTTACGTTACATTATAGTTACAGGTGGGTACAAACTTAGTCATGCAAATGCATATATACATAGTCTAGTATAAGTACATTAATTACAAAAGTGTGCCAGTGACAGTCGTTCATGCTGGGATCAGGCGGTTAGGGTGTCAAAGAGTCCATGTTGTGAAGCCAACACTTCGTGTTATGTTTAAATAGGTTAAATGAGTACCAATTTCGGTTGGGTGATATTGTATGTAAATATGTGCTCTGTAAAGCGCTTGGATTAAGGCGCTATATAAATAACTTATCATTATACTTGAAATCCCTAATGAAAGGTTGGTTTCTGAGATTGATTTGCACTTTTAAGCACATCTTTGTTCTTCCAAATATTCTTTAAAGGAATTTCATAGGAATTAGTGACCAGACTTGACTGACAAGGGCCAGGAAATTCTCTTAAACTGTTATTATTCATAGACTTTCATTCACTGTACCTTTGGGCATCAGAGAAGAGAAGATTTGTGTAAGGAGTTTAATTGTTTTCACCCTATTTGCAGGTGGATCTTGTGCAATAGCAAGATGATTAATGCAACAAGCTATTACATATTTTGGCATTGTGCAGTTATCCTCCCTACAATAGGACACATACAGTGTCTCATCCCACAAAGTCCTCTCATTCCTTTGGGCCTTTTCTGCTCCCAGGTGATCCTCCCGCAAAACACCACTCCCAAGGTCAGGATCCGAAAGTGTCTGCCTTTCCCTGGCCTCCTGGGAGGAGACCTTACAAAGGGAATTAGTGAGCAATCTGTAGGATTCTACACAAAAGTAATATCTATCCTTTCTAATAAAATGCCTGGACTTGTGCCTGTTGTTTTAGTTAGACTGCGTGGGTCTTTCATCAGCCTACACCTTATTTCTTAAGTGAGGCCCCCCGGCCACCTGATTTGATTTCAGTTTGTGGCAGGTTTGATGTTTGGGTTGAATTTTCTCCTGATGCGTTCATCATAGTCATCTGACAGGTAGCCTAGTAATCATCCCATCATATATAGGGCTACTGAAATGTAATGTCGGTGGCTGGATAGGCTTTTCAGGAGGCATTTAGTAAAGATAGGAGAGATTGACTACGTGCACTGAGAAAGGTCTACCTCGTCATTGATATGTAAACCTCTTTGTTACACAGAGTGATCATTTTTAGTCTCAAACATCCAGAGGCTTGGGATCGAATCAAAGTGAGCATATGGAGGAAAGTATTAGGTTTGCCAGTATATACAGCCACCTCCGTGACTAGGCACAAACTTGGCCTGATTTCAATGCAAGCTATTAATACATAGACATTTGCCCTCATATTTGGAAAGATTATGAATCCTCCTGGGTGCTCCCTGTACAAAGATTTAGAAATGCATATAGCAGATCAATTGTCCATTATAGTCAACGTGTGTGTAGATAATTGCCATTCACTTCTACTATAAATGGATATAGCTAAGGATCTTCAGTAATGAAATGCATTAGCACTTAAAACATTCTAGTTCCAAGAATTAATTGACACTAAAGCAGATATTTTTAAATATAAACTGTTTACCATATGCAATTTATATGAACATTATTTGGGTATAATTTCACAGTATCTGAAAAAGGTTCTTATTTGGAGCAAGCAATTTATGATTATCCACTGTAACCCTTTTCCTTCTTTGGAGGAGTGAGGCCTTCATTTAAATATTGAAAAAGTAAAAGAACCTGTAGACTTTGTGGATTATTTCCCCTGGAAACATTAGAACATTTCTTGTTTATTTGTTAATCATGTTGTATATAATATGGAGACAAGTTCGAGTCCTGTTTGTTAGGGTAGAATTCTGGGAGGTACTCAAGTTTATTTGATTTGAGCAACAATACGTTTGGTAGTATTTGTACTACCTAGTATTGTACAGAGAAGGATGCTGCGGTTTTTGGACATTTTATGGTTAATACAATATATTAGGACTGTGGAATGAATTGATTGAATAGAAATATGTTGTGTTTCATAGGACGGTGTTTATGTTGTTGACACTTAATAATGGTGTTTTCATCTCTTTTGAAATGTTCAAAGTTTGTTTTAAACATGGCACAATAAAATAAAATAAATACACATTACAAGAGATTTCTCACATTATATCTTAAAGTGTGTTGGGGGTGTAGCAAGTTCAGCCTTCTAGGTACCTCTTTATTAGCCTGTAGGCTGTTCCCTTAGCTACAGTTTGAAATGTTTTGTGAGCCCGTCATGATACTCGGAAAAAGGACCCTGCAACGTTCCTCCAACGTGGTTGCATCATGGAATCCCCTCTAATTTCCTTTTGGGAAATTGTGCATGGGAGCCATTTTTGTCATGGATTTTGTTTGGTGTCCCTTGCCGGTGTGCAATGGGGGCGACCACTGTCATGTGCAGTCTGGGACGGGACAGTGGCGCATGGTAGGTGATGCCGGTCAGCAGGCATGTGCATTGTAGTGGGTGCCGTTTTTATTTTCCACAACAGAAGAGTAACGTATCACCTGTGGTCAAATACTGCAAGAGGTACTGTGACAGTTTTTGAGTGAGGTTTTCCAGCAAGGATTGGAGGAAAACTTTGAATATGTACATGGTGCTTCTGGCCTGGCACTTCTTCATGCGTATACAGCTGCAGCATGAGGCGTGGCAATTTATTTATTTATTTATTTATTATTATTTTTTACTTTGAATTGGCACTTATATGTGTAATGGTAATATTAGATGTCAGGTGAGGCCTCTTGTGGGTGTGTGGTCCCGGTGAGTTGTGGTACAGTGTCCATGTGGGGCTGTGACTTCTGGCTAAGTTGGAGTTTTTGGTTTAGTGGACTACTTAGACTATACATGACGCAGCATCTGTTCACCTTAATTGTTTTTACTGCAATTTATCTGTCGAGATGAGTTTGGCTTTATTGCAAAATGATTCCGGAAGGTGTGCTTGGGGCACAATTGCCGTGGCCTTTGTTATCTTATTGTGGCAAATGATATGCACTGAACTGTATGTTATGTCTAACAAATGTTTCCTCCACAGGACCATCAATGTTGAAGGTCTGGTTTAGCTCATGGCAATGGACTCTTGATTATATTATTTTTTTGCTTGCAATGCCTTAAATGCAAAATGTGCAAGAACATGTTGTGTGTTGAGGATTGTATTGTGGTATGACTGTGTTTCAACCCGAGAAACACAAAGGGGTGCCCACTAACCAGATAAGCAGGGTCAGTCCTGCCAAGCAGTTTTTTTCACTCAAAAGAGGACTAACACATCTGCCCAACTCTTTCTTGCAACAAAATTCACATTCATCAAGATATAGAAGAAGAGGCTGCCCGCACCTGCTAATCATTCAAAGGGGACACAAGCATCGTCCTGCTGCGAGTGTACTAATACCCGGTATCGCTGATGTGCCACTTATCTAACAGCAGACAGATCAAGAAAGGAAGCAGAACCTGCCAATTCTTTCCTAAAAGCGTACAAGGCAATTACTCACAACCTCATCAGCAAAATCTCACTCATACATATTAAAAAAATGGGACGGAAGGCAATTGTGACTTGATCCGATTGTCTATTTAGTATATAATGCAATTTTAATGAGCTACAGACAATATGGATAACTCCCATTGCTCATAAAAGGAGATATAAAAACAATTAGCATTTACTAAAACACTCATGTTGTGTATTGGTTAAGTCCACAATGCATCTGCTCTTCTGTGCCGACCTGTGTAGGTAGTCGGGGGTCGCACCGAGTGCAGAGCAAAGCTGTCTAATTAGGTATCAACTTTACCCTTGTTACCGTTGTTACTGTCTACTAGTTTCAGTGGAATTGGTCATTGGACCCACTTTCTTCAGGACCGTCTTCAATAACAATATGATGTACTCACTATATAAAGGACAAGTGCAGGATCTCTTTCTGCATCTTCCTCAACTGCCATGCGTGAATAAAGAACTGGTGGGCCTGCATCAATTTCAGTACTGTCTTCTGAGCGTTCTCTCCTACGCAATATGTTTTCCCATCTGGACAATTCAATTATTCCTACAGTAGATTCTCACCCAATAGTGCAAACTGTTGGACTGCCAATAATGTCATCCGCTAGGTCCCTTATGTGGCTGGCTGCTTCCGCGGGTACGGGCCACTTGGTCTTTGGATCATACATTGGCCACTTTTCTCATTGAGGCGTATTAAAATAGCCAAGTGCCTCATCCATGCTCCGTGTATAATTCACGGCTGCTGGCTCAGTAACCCACTAGTTTGAGGTTGTCGCGGTCCAGCCCTGTGTTCATGTGATGGTGGTGTGGTGTCTGCTAGAGAGAATGACCCAGCCATGTGCTGTCCGGGGTTTTGGACACCTCAACTTGGAGGGTTTTCCTGCTCGTGCTTTGGGAGATGGACACTGGTTCCCTTAGAGGGTGGTCCTCTTATCGTGTTTGTGCACTAGAGTAGGTGTCCGTGTCATGTGCTTGTTTTTTTTTTGTTTGGTGATGGTAGTTGAAGGGTCAGCTGTTCTCAGTGCACCTAAGAGGTTGGTGGTAGGGTGAGCTGTGCTTGGTGCACCTTTGTGGATTGTGGTCAGATGCTTGAAGGTCCTGGTTTGGGAATTTGAGGTTTTCTTGTTGCTGTATTGTTGGTTAGAGCTGGTTCCTTGTTTGAGTGTCTGTTGTAGTCCTGCAACAGACTTGGAATGTATTGTAGGGTTGTTTGGCTTCTAGGTAGGTGGGTACATGGCTCTGCATTCCTCAGAATGGAGTGAGTGGGAATTAGTTTGGAGTTTGGAGTCGAGGTTGGTTGTGGTCAGAGTGTTGAATGTGTTGGTTTTTTGCTTGAGTCTCATCGCCTCGTGGTTTTCTTTTATGCTTCTTTCTGTACCTTGTTCCTTGGTTTCTGTTGAGGAGGGAGATGTGTTATGCCTTGTGTTTCCCTGCTTTGGTCCTGCATGAATGCTTTCTTGATAGAATGCCCGGTGGAATGTATGCACGTGTAATGTTGTGGTGTGTGAATGCCCCTGAAAATTCTGTGTAAGTCAGTTGAAGAGAGCCTGGCCCAGAGTAAAGGGATGGGGGATGCTCTCCCTCTATCTAACTTACCTGTACCTGTTATCTTGAACCTGTGCCTTGAACTTAAGTACCGGTCTTACCTGCAAAGTGTCTCCTAGTTCATCTGTACCACAGCAGATCTTATCAAATGCTCATTCTGTGTCTGTTTTCTACCACAATCTGGGAGCATTTTCTCTTACGTGAGTTTGGGTGGTGGTGGGTGACTGGTTTACTCCTAAAAACATCCTAATTTATTTGTAAGTGGGAGGAGGTGGATCAGTTAGTGTAACGGCCAGATTACTTATTGGTAATCTATTTTACAACTAGTCTAATCTTCCTCGTCCCTGTCCTGCAACCGTCCCTTCCTCATCACACCGTCTCTCCTGATGCTAAAAAAAAGGAGGAGGTCTAGGGGGTTGGATCGGGCCTTTTGGGGCTACAGGATTGGACATGTGAGACATTTTTGTTTTGTTCTTTAGGACTATACTACTCGATCGAGAAACAATAGTGTAAAAGGAATCTAGAATATCGATTGGTAATCGGATGGCTATTCAAAAACAACTTGCAAGAATAGACTGTTTAGTTTAGAGTGTGCAAATTGTTATTACATTCGAACTGCTTATTCTTGTATTCGTATTATTGCTATAATGTTATAGGGTACATCTCAATATTCTAAGAGTTTTGGAATTTGAATATTATTATTGACACTCAAATGTTTTGGACGTTTGTACAAAAATGTATAAATAAAAAATGTAATTAAACAAAAAAATGTTTAAAGAAAATTGTATTGCAATGTCTCTTACTTTGAGACACATTATAAATGAAATCCCACACTGCAGTATCTTTTGTGAAATGTCTTGCAAGACAGACTCGACAGTGCCCTCCGACCTTTGGCATACAGAGAAATGCGTCCCTGCCCGCCAGATCGTGCATTAATGCTTCCGCTCAGCATGATAACATTGAGTGTGATGTTCCAATCCTCCTGGACTACCGTTCACGAATAAGACGAATAACGCTTTGCAACGCTTCCAGAACTTGTGTTTTGGCTGCACGCTCCAGCATGATCTGTGCCCTGGCCTCTCCTCTTTGTCTTTGTCACAGTCCACGGAGCACTTGGGCTTCCTCCTGGCAGCATAGATGTGCTGTTGTTATCGATTGTGGCGCGCAGTGGTGCTCTTTTAATGTGTGTTCTCCTCCGACAGCCATCCATCACAGGCTGGTGCAGTGGAGTCTAGCAAGACAAGAATGGTTTGCGTTATTTCATTTTAAATTGATATCAATTCTGAGTGTGAAACTCAAGAGTGATGTAAGGGCCTCTTAGGAGAAACGACTTAAGCACCCGAATACGAGTTTCGAGTAATTACACCTGGTAATGCCGCCAAACCCATTTACCATTACAGCATCTATAGGTCCACATGATAACAAGTCATGCTGTGAAATCTGCCACACAAAAGCAGGCGGTAAAAGGAGTGCAACAACTGAAAATCATAATTTGGTGGAATGCAAAAATGAAACAGACAACACCAATTACCAGGTGTTGTACTCCTACCCCCACATTTGTAATCAGGCCCTAAGTGCATGCATGCTATGCGCCCTAAAGTGAAAGTAATGAAGTGCAATACAATTGTACAGTAGGAAAAAGATGACTTTTTCTTAGCAGAATCACACCCCGAATCAAAAAAATCACTGCAAAGCTGTTGATAAAAAGTTTGCTTCAAGGGCACTCTTCCTAACCATTTCAGGAACATTTCGCCAGAAACATCAAAGAAGAACAGCTGTAGAAAAACAAAGCAACTTTCTTTAAAAAAAAAATACAAGAAACTCATAATCAGGGTGCATTGTGCATTAGGCCATCAAAACCTCCGATTTTTTTTGCACTGCGAATATGGTATGTTAGGTTATTTATAACGTGCTTAGTACCCAGAGGTTTCTAAGCGGACTCAGGGATCAAACCTGTGGTACTCTTTGTCGTTTTGTTTCCAAGGGAAGCACGTTGCCCCTGAGCTGTCCTCCCGAGACGCATTACCCATTGAATTCTGGCACATTGCCAGCTGCTGGGTTGCTAAACATACATACATGAGGTAATGGTACTTTTCATATAATGGAACCATATTCTTCCTGATCAGAAGCATAACTGATGGTCCTTTAAAAATTGTTATACAAACCTATTAATCTGCATATACAAATACCTAGTGCCTCACCCATAACTACCTCCTTCCTGTGACAAAGCAGCCCTACATTGATAAAATAAACTGGACATGAGCTTCGCAGAGAACTTTAGGATGGAGAATATGAGATCATTGTCCTGTAATAATAACTGGAAAGTAAACTACACACGTGCACATGCTCTTTCTTTCTCATCACAGCTCTGGATGTGCAAGGAAATGCCAGTGTCAAGTCTTCCGTCGATTCACCTCAGAACAGACCTTAGTTTTCAAAGACAAAAAAAAACACAATAGGTATCAGAACCAGCAGACAGGCAATAGCTGGGATTCGGTCTGTAGAGCAATCCGTACATATGATTCATGCTAACTCTCAGGAAATTCGTGATTCTATTGAACACACCCTCAAAGTATAATTGTCTGTCTTTATTAACGCAGAAGAGCACACTCAGAAAAAAAATAAACTACATCTCCCATCAGCCCTTGGAAAATCCGTAGTTCAAATCAGAATATCTCATGTAATTTCACAGTGCCATCGCCGATTATCCCTCTGATTTTACGTCACTTTTTACCCAGACGCTTCCTCTTTGATGTGAAAGTGCAATACATCGTGGACTAAAACCTTTAAAATGTTTCCAACTGGAATCCTCAAGAACTCAAGCTTCCTGAGCTGCTTCAATTGAATTAAATTCGCTCCACATGACAACTGTCTTCATACCATTAGGTTATCCTAGAGAATAAATAAAGGCCTGTTTTTTGCTAAGCTATTACAAAAGGCAACATACCATATCCAAATCAGGCTTGGTCACACCACAAAAAGGCCAGTCCAGCCTGAACTGCTTGGTGACATCCCTTTTGCACAAGACCACAAGCATCCCCAAACATGTTTCAGCCTCAGTGGGCTTCATTGGGGAGGAGTAGCCTGGGTCTCTAAGCCCATCTGGCACGGCACCCGTGTCTGGGACTAAGCCTCATAGTTGCAGATATTGTGTCCTTCGAGAAATCCAAAAAGTGTAACTTGTGGGGGACTGCATCTCTGACTTCGCAGAGTTGGTCTGAAAACTCAGACCCAGCAGTAGATCCAATGCAGCCTTTGCTTCCCCTATCAGAGAGTCTTTGTCCTCAAGCATGACACTCACACAATCATCTGCATCCCTTGCACCACAAGAATGGCCCCCATTGGCTTCAGAATTTCGATATTCTAAGGACTGGATAAACAATGCAAAAGGAGACTTGTGAACTCTAATTCTATCCATTTGCACTAAAGGAAGTGCATGTTGGTTGAAAACTTGAAACAATAAAATAGGCATCCCTCAGATAAATATGCAACATCCAGTCCCCTTCAAGTAGAGAATCCTGCAATAACTGAATGCATTCCATCCTCAAATGGTGATATGTTAGCCATACATAGAGACTTCAGATTAATACACTTTAAAAGAGATCCATGGGATTGACAATAAATAAGGTTCTGATAAAAACGGTCTGGAAGTACAATTTAAGGAACCACTAAATTCTTCCAAAGGATGTCCTCCTGTTGCCTGTATACAGAAGCTCTTTCTTCCTAGAACAATAGGTTCCCTGGGGAGACAGTCGTGCCTTTGGGCACCATAAAACATCTGGTGAAACACGTGGACTGTCGTTAGCATGCAGGGACCACTTGTGGTGGTGCACCATTTCTCAAAGCAAAGTACTAATCTCCCCCCCACCTGCTGGCACTATGCCACTAACGCTGATACTCATTTCAGATTGTGGCTTGTTGTTTCTGAGATGTCTTCGATCCTCTGCCTCATCTTCCTGTTCGAAAGAAGGGTTGTGCTCCCTTCTGATCTTGCCATTGATTGAATGCAGTTCACTTCTCACAAACATGTTATAATGATTATGGAAATTGCAGTGGCTGTGCAAGTAGATCGGAACTTAACAAGTCCTCCCAAAAATGGAGAAGAATTTCTTAGTGCAGAGCAGCACTTTGTCCAGCACTGCAATGTTTTCAAATGACCAGCGCACTATTTTTTTTACAAATGGCTCCCTGAATTGAAGGACATCAGCTTTACTGCCAGTTTCTGAATGGGCAGTTGCTCTAGCTCAGAGCAGATGTTCATCAATATGCTGCTCCTTCTCTCCTCATAATGAAAAAGATGGTATTCGCCAAGAAGCAACTGGTCCTTTATGCACATTTGTCTAGGATATTTGGATCTATTGATATTCCACTTTCTCTAATTTATCAATCCATTTCCTGGATCCTCAATAGGTGTCCTATGATATTGGGACCATTTCATATCCTTCTTTGTGTATCTACCAAATTTGGCATTGATGTTGGCATACAGGGGCCAGATATTTTCTATTCATTCCCGGCCAGGGATTTTATTTCCTACGTGTGCTCCGGCCTTCCTTATCGAAATAGGTACAAAGCCTCTTCCACATGCAGTCTACTAGATTCTGACGTGGCATTGACACAGAAGAGCATTGGTATGCTGGATTAGTAGGACAGACTTATTATCGAGATACCACTCTTCTTCAGGAGTTCCCCTGTAATATTTTACTGAAACATTGATTATTCTACCTTTTCAGACTTTAAAATCAACTCACACTGACCTGCTGGTCTACAAAGTGAGACTGACATATCCTTCTGATTCTGCTGAGAGGTTGTGGTCTATAGCCCAAACCAGCAATGTTCTCTGCATTTGGCGTTTCTATACTTGAGGATAAACTAGCTCCCATACTCCCTCTCCTCCATACTGCCTGGAATCTCAGTTTCTCGCGGACTCAATTGAGGCCAGTAGAGAACTATGGCCAAGCTTATTTTGGGATTTCCAGCAAATGTCTTGAGACCTCCAGCAGTTTCACCAGGAGTTAATACTACCTCTCTGTGTATTCTCTTTTGGCCCGTCACTCTGTGAGCTACTTCCCATTAAGGCCCACTGCACTGAGAGTCAGTAGGTATTCTGACTGATCACCTGTTCTGTATGCACCGCCTGTCATTTCCCACTGCACTCATGCAAGTGACTAGCATGGGTGAATTGCCCTTTTATGCTCAATATTGGAATGCTTCAGTCTTGCTCGGGTACCTTAGATCTGGGTCTGGTGACGTAGTAGCATCTGGCCCTTTAAATAGATCTCTTTCTTGCCTTCTCAGACTTCTCTGTGCACAACAGTGTTACTCCTGTACAAGGAGTTCTTACGTGTGTTTGACTGTACTAGTGATCTACTGATGCCAAAGAAGACAATATCCCTGTCTCCATTTGTGAACAGGGTGAACTCTGAGAGCGAGTTGATCTCCTGGGTCATTGCTCAGGCCCTACAGGCACTCTCCCCTGTTCTTGCTGCCTTTGCCTTCACCCTCAGAGGCCCCCCATGACAGCAATGGGTTGTGTAAGAGATTGTGTCTTATTGGGGTAAATTCGAGATTTGGCAGTATTTTTCTTACCATAAACATTTTGGTGGTAAATTTCTAGTAAACTGGCCTTACATTTAGAGTGGGTTTGGTATCACTCTATTTTGGTGATTATATATTGTTAGCTTGTATTGGTGGTAATTTTAGTGGTATCTTACTTTGTGGTATTTTCAGAATTATCTTATTACGGTGGTAAAGATGTGAGCATGTTTATTTTTCTTTTTACTACAACCCCGTCATAAAACAAACCTTCCCTTTCTATTAGAATGTATTTTAGTTGCCTGTAGAGAACCCCCAGACATATGACACTTCAGAGAACCCAATGAGTTTATTCAGACCGCCACCTATGGTTTATGGCTGGTATTACTGGCTTATGTACATCCAGTAATCTATGTGTACACTCCTTCCTTTCAGCATGCAAGGAAGGTATCACTCATTACACTTACACACATACCTTCCTACCTTGCAGATATTTACTCACTTTCTCTTGTTTGCTATTTTAACTACAGTGGTAAATTGGTAAATGCACTATTGTTCTGATATAAACATCACCTCTGTACTTCCCATATATAAATGATTCACAGATGCATGAATGACACCAAAGTCACAGTTTTTTTTATCTGCACTCTATATTAAATGACAATTACAAACTGCAAAACATCTTACTGCATGATATTTACAGCATCACCTGCAAGATATAAAAGAAAAACAGAAACAAGCAGGCATATTGCAAAAACAAATTTATCTTCAAACACCTTGAACATAGAACTACTGCAATACTAGAACATTGTATCAACACACATTCAGCAGTATGTTTTTCCTCACTTGGTACTAACTCACTATGGTCGGTGAAATCTGAAGTCCCCGCATGACCTCGCTGTCTTCGCAGACCCAGACCCAGTGCCAAACTCCTCCGTTTGTGTGGGGAGCAGCCAACTGATTAGATCCGTAGCCGTTGCTCAACCCATATGGCACCGTCCGTCTCCAGGTCCCAGCCAAACTGCCACCTCCTTTCTTTTCCTTCCTTAAGAAAACTCTAATTCAGCCCTCTGTTGATGTGGCTTATCCACCTACTATCCCTACCAATCAGAACAAGAATGTGCCCTGTGCCAGCATTCGTTTTTCAAAACAATGAAGACTTCATTTGTAAATCAACTGTTTCATTTTCCTTCCTGCATTTTACATATTTCTGTTCTCCACAAGATGAAGAAAAAAAACGCTAGTGTGCACCTCTTCATGGAAAAATGAATACTGCATTTCATTGTGCACAGCAAACTGCATTATAATGTTAGAGACATTGAAATTAGTACTTTAGTAAGGCAATTATACAGAGTTAATCAGTTATGTATTCTAATGCAATTTTCACACATGAAACATCCAATATAAAATGTTGCACCTCTTTATTTTAACCTGCAGCACACTAAGTTTTTTATTTTAAGTATTCTGAAAACTTGCCTGCTGGCTGTTACTGGCTGTTACTGAAATAATGCCTGCAGTTTGAAAAACTGGGCCTTGCTGTTTTTCTATGCTGCATATTGTATGCTGGCAATAAAATCCCATGTAGGTTCTTACACATTTCCTCCTTTTTCCGACAAGTCTGGCTAACAAACCCATAATTGGAGGAAACCTTTTAAAATGTACATTTTTTTCCATCATATGAATCACAATTGAAATAATAGAATCCTAATAAAATGAATATTTAAACATTTCATAACAAACCACTGCTTAATCATAACAAAAGTAAAATAGATCCCAAATGGGCCCATGAGTCAACATACACATGTGCATGTGCATGTATAATGAAATATTGTACACATATGTTTCCAACCAAAGTGTCCACGTATGTTTGAATGTCTTTTCAATCATAGTTTTTATATATGTGAGAAATCAACATTTCATATATGACAACGAAATGATAAAATAAAATAAACAAATAAAACAAATGACTAACATAACTAACTAAAACAATTAAATACAATAACACATTTGTGATTCTCCATCACCCCCACTTTTAGTCACATAGGATGATACTATGCTCCACCAGCAATGATGCAGAATTAAGTTCAACTCACTACTGTTCCATTGATGGCATTCACCATCTTCATGACCGCACCTCTGAGATGTCCTGATCACCAAATTTTCATCTTATCGTTCGTTCGGTGATATTCTTTCATCTGGCGGTCTTGGGTGTTTTTCCACAGAAATCACCTCTTTTGGCATCCCAGTCTCTTTGTCTTCACCTCCATACTTCTGTCTGAGCTTTACTTGGGCTTCATCCTGTGGACTCTAGGACTCCATCATCTCTCACGTCCTCCAGTCCTGTGACCTCTGACCCCAAACAATATGTTAGTTATGTTTTTCTAAATCAAATAGAAAAGCAACAGATTAAGTACATAGCACAATACCAATTTCATCCTTTCTACTACTTTGCCAAAAACGAAATATGGTCCAAAACATTATGATCTACTCCTCTGAATATCTGCAACTAAGCACATGTTAGAGAGAAAACAATAATATATACATTTTACATTATTATACATCAAAACAATTTTCATGCAGAACATTTTATCATATTGTACCATAGTAAGTTAACCTGATTCAGCACCTTCCATCAATACATATTACCGCACGTTTTCCAAATATGATACCTTCATTTGCATTTATCTCTACACTAAACAATATATCCGGTTTTTCATGGTGTGAGACATTATGAAATAGTCAACTACATCTTTCTTTTCCATGTAATCAGTAAACTTAACCTGTCTCTACTTGCTCAAGTCTCCTGGCTTCATGTTTAGGATGACAGGGCTTAATTTGGTTAACATGAACAAATTGTTCTGTCACCATTTTACCATCTGTCTTTAATATTTTGAGTTTCTATCTTTACCTTTTCAAAAATGAAACTTATATACCCGATCATCTACTTTATACTCTTTCACAGAAGTCTTTTTATCATAATATGACTTTTCACTATCAGCAGCTCTTTCCAAATTTCGCTGCACAAACGCAAATGCATGTTGTAAATGCTTTATCAGTTCTTCCACATATTTGTGAACTGTAGATGCACTCACAAGTGTCTGCTCATGTGTCTTGTATAATAAATACTGTGGCAGTACTATTTTCCTTCCTGTTAACACCTCATAAGGACTGATACCTGTCGCTTTAGCAGGAGTCAATCTAATGGCCATCAATACCAGAGGTAATCATAAATCCCAACTAGAACCTGCCTCCGCTACAAATTTCTTTAGTATCTCCACGACAGATCTGTTGCAATGTTCAACATTTCCAGAAGAAGCGGGCCGTTATGCGATATGTAATTTCCTTTTTACCCCCAATATTTGCCACACATTGCTCATTAATGTGCTTGTGAAATGACTTTCTCTGTTTGACTCTATTCTTTGTGGTAATCCAATTCTTGAAAATGTGAATACACTCTACTGTTACGCTCACCTGGCTCCCACAGGGGCGACGGTCGGAACTGGATAGCTGCGGCCTCCACCAACGTGAATTGTAGTGCAGAGATGACTGACTGGACTGGCCTGCTCAATTTCGTCTGCTTGACCCGTAGGAGTATTCTCCTGAAAGCAGAGAAAAGGAATTAGCCACCCGTGGATTGAGCGAGCACACCCCCACCGTTTTCCCACTAATCACCTCCGATATTCCCTTTCACCAGTCTCACCTTATGGTTTTGAATGATGAGCTCTCCATCCTGCATGGAGTGCAGGGGCACGTAGATAACCAGTTACTTCACTGGTCCGAAGGAATTGGGTGATTTCCAGACGAATATTGACTCTGAGGTAAGTGGCGAGGAGCCATAAATATTTGGTTCTTAAGAGTTCAAAATGTCTGTTATTCACTCTTGTCCGATTCCTTCCTTTGTCTTGCAGCTTGATTCGAGAGGAGGTTGTCCCGTAGCAGCTGATTGCGTTTAGGTAAGAGTCTGTGTTACCCAACACAGTCCGTTAGAAAATGCCAGTGCTTAACCTGTTGCTTTCTCTCTCCTTACAGGTGCAGCGTACGACGATGTGGCGTGTAGAAGAATAATATCTCCGGCGGTAACTCGGTAAGTCTATAGTGATAATAGAAATTGGGCCTCATTACAAATCGCCCGGTATGGAAACAACGGTGGCGGTAAACCCGCCGCCACCGTTGTTTCCATGCCAGGCAATCATAACTCCTGCAGGCGGGAGGTGATGTTCCCGCCAGGTCTGACCTGGCGGGTTTAACACCGCCCGTCTGCAGACGGACGAGGAAACACGGGCAGCATTACGAGATGCTGCCGGTGTTTCCATGATCCCCATTCCCATTGAGTCCATTAGGACTCAATGGGAATGGGGATAAACACCATTCCGCCTCCGTGATTCCCGGGAAACCGGGGTTGTAATGCCCCGGTAATTCCGGGAATCACAGAGGTGGAATGGTAATACGAGTCCGGCGGTAACCAGGCGGTTTTACCGCTGCAGTTACCGCCGGACTCGTAATGAGGCCCTTTGTCTTTGTTGGTTTTCTTGGCTCACCATATTGTCTTTCTTCGTCCCCTTAGGTGCCGGGAGTTTGTCGATCAATGATGGAGCAGCGCCGGGTCGAGGAGGTGCTGTGAAGACTGGTAAGTATAGCGCAGCGCTGCAGCTGGCAGTGCGACGCGCACAAAATAAAGTCTTTTTCCTTGTTCGGATGCCCGAAGGATCCACGATCAGATGAAGAATGAAGGTAACGTTATTGCTCTAACCTTTTCTTCTTATTTCCCTTCTTTCTAGGAGCTCTGGATTCGAGCCGGGCGTGGCAGAAGAGTGGATGCTGGACTGACAGGCACAGTGAGCGTTACGCTGCAGGATGCAGAATAACACGAAGCGTGTGCTGCTCATCGGGATGGTTTAAATAGCCTCCAAAGTTGTCCCAGGTAAGAAGTTCCCCAAGACCACACCCAAGTAAAAAATAGTCCCTGAAACAAAGTAGTTCCTTCCAGGCCTCACGTTGGCTTGGATTCTTTGCAGCATGGTCTGCATGAGGTAAGTTTCTTCATATGAGCCTGGCGCCTACGGCCCCAGGACTGAACCCAGATAGCCCCTAGCCAGGGTGGCTGGGTTTTCAATAGGTGTCTGGGTGCCTGCTCCCTGGACTGATGGACTTGGTCTGGATGTACAGGGGTAGGCATCATGACATCTACCCATTTCGACATCAAACAAACCCCTGTCAAAAGATAACGGTTTCCCCTACTCAACCGCCTTACAGGCCCTACATAGTAAATTTGCAAATCTGACCATGGAAGAGTTAAACCTCTTTTCATCAATGGAGCTATATGCATTGATGAATCAGGTTTAAATTGTGTGCATACGAGACACCACCTGGTATATAATTCCACATCTTGGGACACGTGTGGCCACTAAGCATAATCTTTCAGTATCTCTAAAATGTTTTGTGAACCTCTGTTTCCTGCAGTTATTGCATCATGTGCATGGTGTAACATTGCCCTCTGAATGAAAGAGGTACCACCCACTGTATCTGCCCTGTTATGGATTTCCTGATCATCAGACCATCCTGTAGTTTAATTTGTTTTTTGTTCTTTAATAACACTCTCAACTCTTCTTTTCCTGTACAATCATTTTCAGTTAAAGGATTTTGTTCGGGGTCCATCAAATAATTATAAGAGATCCCCAACACAGGGTCATCTTTTTGCACCACTATCAGATCTTGATCTGGTGTATCATAACTCCATGGCACTACGGGTTGTTCAACTTCTTTTGGAGCTCTAGAGCGTGTAACTGAATCTATTTGTATTTCTCCAATCAAATGTTCAATGGGCAACAATGTTCCCATAACAGCCCCAATCTTGGCCAATTGATCTGCTTTATCATTTCCTTCTTTATCCTCTCTGGGTATTTTCAAATGTCCACATATTTTCCTCCAGCATACTGTTAAATCATTCTCTGACACTAATTTGTCTATAGCTTGTATTATTTTCCCATACTTGAGTGGATTTTTGTTATATGTTAGCATGCCTCTTGCTTTCCAGCCAGGCAAATATTCTACAAAGCTATTTCGTGCATAATCAGAATCAGTCACCAGGATAATTTCACTGAATTTGTTATCCACTGTAGTAGTAATTGCTTTATAAATGGCTGCTAACTCTGCTACCTGGCTACTTCTAGCCCCAATTCTCATTCCTAAACTAGGGATGTGCTCACATCACAACCAGACATTTCCTATCCCTGACACCAACTGTTTATTGCTGTCATTTTCAATGTGTAAAGCACATCCATCGACATATACAATTGGCAATTCCTTGCATGTATTTTCATCAAAAGCTTTGTGTGGTGATTGTTCAAACTCCAGCAAACTGGACTCCATCTCTACTTCATCTGAAAAACATTCAGCTGCACAGTCACGTAAATCTGCTAACCCTTGAGCAATTGGGCTCTTTTTATTCTGGCCATACCTCACTTCTACAGGAAAGCCCTGCAATGTCAATGTCCATGAAGTTATTCTGCATTGAGCTAGATTGCCTGATCTAATCCTTTTACATTGTAAAAACTGCAATGGTTGATGATTTGTCTCATTGACAGTGGTCAGAAGAGCCTTTTCACATTCACTGAATTTAATTTCAACCTGAGAAAATCCCTTACTTGCATAAGCAATAGTTTTATGGTCAAATCATGTTTTTGAGATAACACTGCTGACATACAATGCTCAGTGAATCCTATTTCTATGAAGAAATGTCTGTTCTTTATGGGATATGCCAAGCTTGTGCCTTTATGAGGCATTCTTTCAATTTAGCAACTGCCTCAGATTGCTCCTTTTCCCATTTCCAGGACGTATTCAGCTTCAATAATTTAGTCAATGGTTGAGTGATTTCAGCATCATTTTCAATACATTTCCTTTTATATCCCGTCATTCCCAATAAACTTTTTAAACCTTTCATGATTCTAGGATCTTTCAATTTCTGTATGGTCTCCACCTTTTTCTTTTGTGGATTTATCCCATGTTCAGTTATTTCACGGCCTAGGACATACACCTTTTTCTTGTACCATTGGGCTTTCTGTAAAGATACTTTGGCACCCGCCTTTTGCAATTGGTCAAGTACATGTCTAATTTCATCAAAATGACTTTTTAAATGTTCATTTTTTTATCAGGACATCATCTACATAAACTATGGTTCCTCTTTCCGATGCATCCGGCATAGCTTTTCTCAAAAATATGCCAAATTCGCTTCCACTATTGACATACCCAAATGGTGTCCAAACCAAGTGTATTGCGTTTTATCAAATGAAAATACAAATACATTCTGAATGTCCTCTGCCATTGGCACACACCAGTACCCAGATGTGAGATCTAATGTGGTAAATACCTTTGACCCATGCACTTGAGCAAGGCCTTGATCAATGAATGGCAGCGGCCATCTAGACACTGGCACTCTTCATTTAATTCCCTCAGGTATGCACACAGAAGCCATTGACCATTTGGCATTCATACACCCAAAATAGGAGTGTTAGAGGTACCATGAATGGGTCTGAAAATTCCCCTAGACTCCAAGTTTTTTATTAGTAGAGCGCTCGCTTTGACATCCGTGCAGAGCCTGCTAACGCAGGTTCGAATCGCGGCGGGGCCAAACTCAGCCTTTCATCCTTCCGAGGTCGATAAATGAGCACCACACACCGTGGGTAATAATAAGAAGCGCTCAGATACCTGAGCGTTCGTAGCGCTATATAAGTGCCAAATTATTATTATTATTATAATGACTCTAAGCACACAAATACTGGATTTCTACCACACCCCTCTGGTAATGTGGCAACATGTAAATCAGTTAGGCTGCAATCATATGCGTCTTTGGCAAAACCGTCCTTAAATTCCATAAATATTTTTTCTCAATTCATTCTTATCCTCTTCACTATCACAGGCATCTGCTAACAGAATCTGCTCCTCCACCATGTTTGAAAATTCTGGGAAATCCTCCAATGGAGGAACCTCTGTGCTTTCTTCCAACTGTTTGGCTGTATCTCTCTGCAAAGCTGCCACTTTTAAATATTTTGGCATATCAACCTTCATTTCAATGTGCTGATTTCCTGTTTCATTTTCATTTAAGTCAAATACTATACAATTCTCCTTTTGACAACACACTGTCTCATTGGAATCATACGGGTACACAGATTGAATCTTGAAGATCCCTTTGGTTTGAGAATCCAGGCACTCTGGTAACACAGCCTGTGCATCTACATATATCTCAGGGATATTTCCAATCACCATATTATTGAAATCTGCAGTATAATGTGATTTTTGTATGGCCATTCCTAGTAAGGAATTCTCTTCTAAATGAATATCTTGACATCCTTTATTATCCACCATAATTTTGATGGACCCCTCCCCAACATCTATCAATGGCATATATTCATTATCCAGCCCTTGCTGTTTCATGGATTCATTCAAACACACAAATGCATCAGAATCCTTCATTTGCTGTCCCTTCTTAAGCTTTAGTGTTATAGCAACCTGCTTGGTGAATGCAGGGATAGTAATATCCTTCTTCACCTGTAGTTCAATTGCATATGGCACCAACTGTGCACAATGATAAGCCTTTTGTTTGGTCTCAAATTCGGAGGCAGGCTCGCCTAGCCGGGACCATATTTTTTGGTTAAGGAAATCTAACACCATGCACATCCAGTGCATGATATCATTGCCCAAATAACAATCATTTTGTGTTCCACTCACTATACCCACATTGTGGTAGATGGTTTTTTGTCCAACATTAATCTTTAGCATACACCTTCCTGCAATTTGATTTTCAAAATCTGGATTGTCCAAACCAGAGATATATTGGTTTTTAATTCTAAATTTCGGGATCTCCTCCCTTTCCATTATTCTCTGCAATAGTTTCTCGTTGATAAAACTCCTTTCCTGTTTAGGGGCCTGAGTGGCTTTCATCATTTTAGAATGATTATTTATACCAATGTGAATCCATGGCTGCTCATCTTCCATATGTATTTCAGCAAGAGTGATGATGTGCTTTTCTTTGTCTGCTTTAGGGAAGGTATTATGTTTGCACTTCTTCTCTTTTAAATAGAAGTGCAATGTGTGTTCATCTATCTCAGTTTGCCACTTCTTCCTAGGATCCAAATAAATCTACATGGATTGTTTTTCTTTTTCACTTTGCATTTTGTCCTGACACATCAAATTAATGGTGACACTAGACACACAGCTATTCTGTAGGTACACCTCCTCTGCATCATTCGATTTGGCAACAGTATGGCATTCATTTACACTGCTGTTTTGTGACTTTATTTTCTTAGACATTAATGGTTTTTTGGTTAAAGACCACAGAACCCCATTTACCCCATCAATGAGAGGAGACAATCTTTTTAGGCAATCTGTTCCCATGAAGAATGGAATTTCACAAATAGATGTGATCAATACTTCCTGTTTCATTCTGTGTCTTCCTATCTTTATGTCAACTTCAGTGACACCCTCGAGGGGCACCTCCTCACCGTTAAAGTTATGTACTGAGCCTTCACTCTGTCTCACTTTGACCTGATTCTGTGGAGATCTCCCTTCATTAATACTTTTTAACAATTCTTTGGACAAAATAGTGGCCTGTGTGCCTGTGTCAATCATTGCAAATGTATATCACTTCTCTTCCACAATAATGGGAGCATAATATCTGTCTTCAACTTCTTCTAATACACACAAAAAGTGTGAATTCTTACTGATTTCAGGATTCACCTTTCACAGACCCTTCTCACTCTTGGATAAGCACATTGGTAAATTAAAGGACATTGGGCCTCATTACGCAGTAGGAGGTAGCCATGGTGCTATCAGCACCATGGCTACCCCCTTACTGCATTCCGGGTCCGGGTTCCCGAAATAGGGACTTACCAGGTCATTCCAACCTTGGAGGACCCAGTAAATCCCTATTCCGGGAACCATTCCCCATTCCCATTCGAGCCCCCATAGGGCTCAATGGGAATGGGGATGGAGATAATAACGGTACCGCAATTTGCGGTACCGTTATTAGCTCTGTAGTCGCTTAACGGGTCCCATCCATAACGCCTGGGACCCGCTAAGGGACCTCAGAATAGGGTGGTAAGGGATTACCGGCACCGGTGACCTTACCGGTGCCGGTAAACCCTTACCACCTTCCTCGTAATGAGGCCCATTGTTCCCTCCTTTCTGACCATTTCTATTTGAGAAATCTTACTCATCTCCCCATATTCAGAGGTCATTTGGAGTGTAGCCACTGTTCGCCCTTCCATCCGGGAATCATCAGAGCCGACTCTACAATTTTCCAACTGAATATGCGTATAAACATCACCTTATAAGTTGTAATTTTCTAATTCTGGTCATTTGTGGGTATTTGGCATGATACCAGTCTTTTTAATTTCTTTAAAAATCTGTGGCTCAAAGAACTCTTTAGGTGATTCATATGTACCCTCCTTTTTAGTACTTATTCTTCCTGCCTGTATTTTATCAGCATCTTGATTGTCTAGGGAGGGTGTTCTAACATCCACATCAACTCCCTCATCAATTATTTTATCTGTGCCTGGGTTGTCTTTCTTAAATCTGTCTCTTTGTTCCTTTGGAATCTCATGTTTTTCTCATTTTCCTTTTTAATTTTACAAATTTCCAACGTTTGACTCAACTCCAGGTTAAACCAAACCTCTTTTTTAGATGTGTTTACAATTTCTGCCTCATGTTCATTTGCAGGTATTTTCGTTTTTAAATCATTAAACAGCTCAGAGTCATTATACAAAACCGGATCAGGGAAATCTGTCTTTTTATCATTGCAGGTGTCATGAATATTTAGTCACTTATTATCAGAAGGCACCAGGTCATTTCTATGACCATCTGCCCCTTCATTTGATGACTGTTTTTGAGCTGTACAGAATGTTCCTATCTGTTCAGATAACATTTTTACTTGGGCCTCGAGACACTGGAATCTTTCAATTTCTCTAGAATCTTCTCTTTATGGCCTATGCCAATATTGGTTATTCTCTCCCTGATTAAATTTATTCTGATATCTCTCAGGAGAATGATTCCTCTTTGAATTGTTTCTGAACTCTTGATTCATGTGGGGCGGGGAGCGGGGTGTACCTATTCTTTGATTGTAATCCCCTGGTGGTGGTAATCGATTGCATTGACGTGGCGCATAGTTCATATTGTGCCTCATGTCCTGTCTCTCATTTTGTGAGTATTGTCCCCTGTGCTGATTCCCATTTTCAGTAAATCGATCCACATACCGGTGTCTGTCCTGGTTACCATATATCATGGTGTTGGGGTCAAATCTGCTCTCTGTCCCCAATGTCTGGTAGGGACTATTACGTCTTTGATCTTGATTTTGTCTCTGATTATTGCTCATGCCTGATATATCGGGTCAATATCCTGCCAGGGGTCTGTCTCCTAAATACCTAGGGCTAATGTAACTCTCCCTATTACTAGGATCATGTGACTGAAACATCGGTGCAGAGGGTAGCAACCTTTGTGGGGTACCTCTCTGTTCGGGTGTCACATTATTTTTGCCTGGACTTTGAGCGGACTCAAGTGACATTTTAGCTGACCTGATCTCTATTACTGTTGCCGAGGACACATTAGATTATGATTTTGTTTCTTTCATTGTATCACTCTCTCCACCCTGACAATAGAGCACTTCATATAGTTTTGTACTTTGGTGCACAATCCATTCAAGGGACTTCAATTGATCAAAATCGCAGACTAACTGTGATATAATGTCTTTCTGCAAACCATAAAAATAGGCAGTTTTAAACTCATTGGAATTGGGATCAAAGGATACATAAAAACGAGAAAATGCCCTTTTTAAGTCTTGAAGAAATTGGCGAGGGGACGTATTTGGCCCAGCTGTAATCGTATATGCAACTTTTTTCACCTCCTGTAATGACTGGAATGGAGAAAAATGACGCCTAATCTCTTTTTCAAATTCTGCCCATGTCATGTTCTGCCGTTCATTTAATCCTATGATGATGCTCGCTGTGGGAGCATCCAGAGTTAAGTGAAAGTATTGTCTGTATTGTTCCTTAGGTATGTGTAGGGCTTTGAATATATTGTGCACCACTTCTAAGTGGTCATCTTTACAACATTCCCTCCTTTTTTGAACGGTTTGATGAGGGCCTTGATTGATTTCATTATCTTGATAGGACTACTTGGCGCTATATCTAGAATTGCATTACTTTGTGGTTCAACCCTTGTTCCAGGTGTGGGGGATTGGTGGCAACCCCCAGTGGGTGAGTCAAACCCCCCAAAGGTGCTGCAACCAAGTCTACACACTGGCACAGCCACTGAGGCACTATCTCCCCGTGTAGAAATGGAATTCATCTCAATCCATTTAATGTGGTGCCCTGTCACCTGTCCTGGGACCTGAAAGTGCATATCTGCTGTTCCAAATCCTTGCCCTTTTTAAGGAGTCGATCTGTCCCCTTACGTAAGTAATTGTTTTCATCACCCATCTTATTAATCACATTTTGCATATCGTTCATTTGCATTTGACATTCATTAAACGCTTTATCTCGCTTGTCTCTTTTTTGAAACATTTTAGCTATTTTTTGTTCAACAGTCTGTTGCTCACCTTCTTTCTCTAAATTCTCTTTTCTTAAAACTTGTATTTGCAAAATGGCCTTGTCTTTATCTTGTCTAATGTGACCTACCAATCCTTTCAAGTGTTTTCATTATTGCTCACTGTGCTCGAATAGTTTTGTCCTTTGAGACAATTGAGTGTCAAATTCTTTACACTTTGATTGTATGTCCTTTTGACATACCTCCACTTCTGCTCTCAACCTTTTCTCCTGTTCACTAGCTCCATCTAATTCGACTTGTAGTCTGCTAATTAGCTTGGAATCATTTTCTTGCATTCACAGAGACCTATTTTAAATGAAACATGTTTTGGAACGTAGCCGTATCAGACAAACCTTCTCTGGAGGTTTGTCAGCAGCATTTAATAATCTCAGAATACAGACCTGAATTATGCTACCTTCTTCAAAAATATTGTCCAGTGGTTCTTTCTGAACTTCCCCATAGATACGGTCATGCCACTCTGTGGCATTATTTGATGACCATGTTCCATGTGCGTATAATTTTGCCTCCAAGTATTTCACCAACTCTGGGAATGTGGCATCAATTTGAGACATTCTGAGATTCACTTTCAGTGTCACTCTGCTCTCACTAAATGAGTTCCCTTTAATGCATGTATGGTAGAGTGGAACACCCTTGCCATGGCCAGTTGATGCTCTACAGTCACTTTCCTGGCCAACACACCATTTCTGTAAGAGATTTTGTTTTATTGGGGTAAATTCAGAATTTGACGGTATTTTTCTTGCCATACAAATGTTGGTGGTAAATTGCCGGTAAACTACCTTACATTTAGAGTGGGTTTGGTGTCACTCTATTTTGGTGATTATATATTGTTAGCTTGTATTGGTGGTAATTTTAGTGGTATCTTACTTTGTGGTATTTTCAGAATTATTTTATTCCTGTCGTATAGTGGTGAGCATGTTTTTCTTTTTTTTACTAAAACCCCATCATAAAACAAACCTTTCCTTTCTATTAGAATGTATTTTAGTCACTTGTAGAGAACCCCCAGACTTATGACACTTCAGAGAACCCAATGAGTTTATTCAGACAACCACCTATTGTTTATGGATGGTATTACTGGCTTATGTACATCCAGTAATCTATTTGTACACTCCTTCCTTTCAGCATGCAAGGAAGGAATCACTCATTGCACTTACAGACACCTTCCTATCTTGCAGATATTTACTCACTTTCTCTTGTTTGCTATTTTAACTACAGTGGTAAATTGGTAAATGCACTATTGTTCTGATATAAACATCACCTCTGTACTTCCCATATATAAATGATTCACAGATGCATGAATGACACCAAAGTCTCATTTCTTTTTATCTGCACTCTATATTAAATGGCAATTACAAACCGCAAAACATCTTATCACATGATATTTACAGCATCACCTGCAAGATAAAAAAAGAAAAACAGAAATAAGCAGGTATATTGCAAAAACAAACTTATCTTCAAACACCATGAACATAGAGAGAAAAATAAACATACAGGCATTTTTTTCTAACTCCCTGCACTACTAGAATATTGTATCAACACACATTCAGCAGTCTGTTTTTCCTCACTTGGTACTAACTCACCAAGGTAGATGAAATCTGAAGTCCCCGCACAACCTCGCTGTCTTTGCAGACACAGGCCCAGTGCAAACTCCTCTGTATGTGTTGGGAGCAGCCAACTGATTAGTTTCATAGCCAGCGCTCAACCCACATGGAGCTCAGCAGATATGGCACTGTCCGTCTCCCGGTCCCAGCACAAACTGCCACCTTCCTTCTCTTCCTTCCTTAAGAAAACTCTAATTCAGCCCTCTGTTGACATGGCCTATCCACCTACAATCCCTACCAATCAGAACAACAAGAATGTGCCCTGTGCTAGTCTTCGTTTTTCAAGACAATGAAGACTTCATTTGTAAAGCAACTGTTTCATTTTCTGTCCTGAATTTTACATATTTCTGTTCTCCACAAGATGAAGAAACAAACGCTAGTGTGCACCTCTTCATGGAAACATGAATACTGCATTTCATTGTGCACAGCAAACTGCATTATAATGTTAGAGAAATTGAAATTAGTACTTTAGTAAGGCAATTAGTACAGAGTTAATCAGTTATGTATTCTAATGGAATTTTCACACATGAAACTTCCAATATAAAATCGGGCAACTCTTTATTTTAACCTGGCAGCACAGTAAGTGTTTTAAGTATTCTGAAAACGTGCCTGATGGCTGTTACTGGCTGTTACTGAAATAATGGCTACAGTTTGAAAAACAGGGCCTTGTTGTTTTTCTATGCTGCATATTGTATGCTGGCAATAAAATCCCATATATGTCCTTACAGTTCCCCGTGCTAACAGTGCATTTGATCCCTGGCACTTACCATAATATTACAAATCAATGGATAATTGAGAAGGAATAAGAGATGTCACAACTATATTTGTACTAACCCTATAAGCAATGCGACAATGCAAATTGAGAAGCAATCGGTTACGTGACGTATAATGCCACAAGCAACAAAACAACACAAACCTGCATGAAAGAACCTGATTTAAGAATAAGGGAATAGCCAGGCCTTGACCTGTAAAGTTGCATTTTGTTTCGAACTTCACATTTTCACAAGGCTAAAAGGAAATGTAGTTCTGTTTGTATTGTCCTTTCTGATGTGCTACTCTGAGCTCATTAAGAAAGATATGATAGTTTATATATAACGTGCTTAATCCAGAGGTTTCTAAGCATGGACCCAGGATCAAACCTGTGTTACTCTGTGTCATCTTGCTTCCAAAGCGAGCACGTTGCTGCTGAGCTATCCTCCTGAGACAGATAAAGCTGGTCTTGACATAGAATTCAGAAATACTGGAAACACGGAAGGCAACCCCAACTCCAGCCAAAGGGTCGAGAATAGTGCTCAGAGATTTTCACCAAAGTGCCCCAATATGTTATTTGCGCACGAAGATCGTTGTTGACCTCCGCTCAGCCAATCAGCATGTTCAGAATCCCGCCAATAACTACTGATATTGACTGCATTATGAACTTTCTAACTTCAAAAGCAGATAGGGAAACAATAATGCAATTTCCAGGAAAGATATCTTTCAACAAAACACTTCCGACCTCATTAACCAAACGTTTAGTGCAGCACAAATTGACTTTGCGCCATGAAAGTACAGTTTGCGCTGCACTAAAATATAATTTCTGATTCATGGATCAGACTTTGTGGCGGCCCTTTTCACCTAGCGCTCTGTGTGAGGAGTTATAGAAATGGGTAGACCATGCAAAAAACTCATTAAATGAGGAAAATGAGGAACAACATGGGTGTGGGGATGGAGACACTGTGAAACAAAACAAACAACCCATCAACCATTAAGTAAACCCTATTCACAGAAGCCATCGCACAATCGTCTTGATTCGAAAGGATGACAATCATCCCGTGATCTTACTGCTCCAATGAACATAGGATTGCTGCAATGCTGGATCCTGCATTGATAGCAAAGATATTATTACATAGAAGGAGTAGGAGGCAGATGTGGTGGAAAGCCTAATAATTCCATCCGCGAACAACCTTATTTGAGGTGCATGGAATATACCACTTCCCTCCCCATGTCATCCTCTGCCTGGTCAGGGAGTGGGAGAATGACCTGGAATCACCCACCAAGTACTCACAGGCTGTGCCACCTATTGTCAAAGTGCTATCAGCCCTACACTTCATGGCCACAGGATCATTCCAGCATACCACAGCCACTGTATGGGGTATATCACAGCCCACACAATCAAGATGCCTACACCAGGTCTTGCACTCCATCCTAGCATGTGTGAATAGGCACATTGACACGCCACACACAATGCAGGAAAGGCAAAGAGTGTGCCAGGATTTCTATGCATTGGCACACTTTCCTCAGCTACTGTGAGCCATCAACTGCACCCACATAGCGCTGCAAAAACCCTGAGACACCAAGCACATTTACAGCAACAGGTAACATTGGCATTCCATTATCGTCAAGGTGATCTGTGATGCCAAGGGACAAATCATGCATGTCAATGTCAACTACCCAGGATGTACGCATGATAGCTCCATTTTACGGTATTCCCCCATATATCAGGCCCTTGCAACGGGAACCTTTGGAAACATCTGGCTCGTGGGTGAGTATCAACTATCACGCACACACAAGCAGTCAATCAAATGACACACAGAAACACAAGACATGACTATACATGCAATTAACAACCATTTACTCCTTTACAGGGTACAGTGCCTTCCCGCTCTTACCATTCCTGGTGACACCCATCAGGAATACAGCCACCCCAGATGAGGTGCACTACAATGCAGCACACATATCCACTAGGGGCATAGTGGAGCACACATTCAGATTGCTCAAGTCACGCTTCCGTTCCTTTGACCACTCAGTTGGCGTATTGCTATATGCACCTTTTGTAGTATGCAAAATCATTGTGGCATGTTGTGTCCTGCTTAATATTGCCACATGCCATGGCATAACAGTAGAGGTGCAGGAGAGCTTCCACCTTCATCCACAAGCACAACTTATTCCCTTATCAGTACAATGGCCACAAGGACAGGACACACACAACCAGGTAGTGCAAACCTACTTCACATGAATACCAACCCCTGTGAACTACACACAGAAAAGCCCCATCCCTGATGGCCTGATGCATCTTGGGATGTTCCAGTGTACCATGGACTATCCCCGAGAGAGCAAAATGGCCCTGACATAAGTAAAAATGATAAAATATGCAGTCCATCCTGGATGAAGACAAAATAAAAATATACAGTACACTCTGTAAGAGGACACAAATTAATGACACAATCCACCTTGGATGGGGTCAAAATGAAATACAGTCCACCTTGTATGTGGTCAAAATCAAACACAGTCCCCCTTGGAAGGGGGAAACATAAAATACATGCAATTAGTATGAAAAACCTGCCCACCTTGATGGGCCGGGGTAAACAAATAAAACATGTAAAAAACACATGCTGCTCAAGGTGTATGAAAAATGGTTGGTGGTGGCAAGAAGTTAGCTGTAACCGCCGGCAGGCGGATCACGCCGGCGGCCAGCGCAAAGGCCACTCTAAGGCCTGTTGAGGGCCTGTTTGGAGCATCAGGAGCCAGGGGCCACAAACTCTGCCCGTGCTGCTCCAGGTGGAGTGCATAGTCGAGCTTAGAGCCAGGACCCCTTGCCGTCCACCTACAGGGTAAGCATACTGCCCCCCTCCTCCACTATCCACTCCCGACCCTCGAGCTAGAGCCCTGACCTAGCACCTCCTAACATTGCTACGCCCAAGGTCCCACATGCACCGTTGTGCTTCTGAACTGCAACAAAATACTTAATGCACAATCCATAGCCAACCAACCATGCTCTTGCCTTGCTCTGCAATATGCTGCCATCTGACAATAGCACCGTTACCACGGTCGCCCAGCGACCACTGTAATACTGTGTAGTCTCTGTGTTGTGCCTTATGGTCATATCTAGACCACACTACTGTGTTGTGCCTTATGGTCGTATCTAGACCACACTACTGTGTTGTGCCTTATGGTCGCATAGTGACCACACTACTGTGTTGTGCCTTATGGTCGTATCTAGACCACACTACTGTGTTGTGCCTTATGGTCGTATCTAGACCACACTACTGTGTTGTGCCTTATGGTCGCATAGTGACCACACTACTGTGTTGTGCCTTATGGTCGCATAGTGACCACACTACTGTGTTGTGCCTTATGGTCGTATCTAGACCACACTATTGTGTTGTGCCTTATGGTCGTATCTAGACCACACTACTGTGTTGTGCCTTATGGTCGCATAGTGACCACACTACTGTGTTGTGCCTTATGGTCATATCTAGACCACACTACTGTGTTGTGCCTTATGGTCGCATAGTGACCACACTACTGTGTTGTGCCTTATGGTCGCATAGTGACCACACTACTGTGTTGTGCCTTATGGTCGTATCTAGACCACACTACTGTGTTGTGCCTTATGGTCGTATCTAGACCACACTATTGTGTTGTGCCTTATGGTCGCATAGTGACCACACTACTGTGTTGTGCCTTATGGTCGCATAGTGACCACACTACTGTGTTGTGCCTTATGGTCGTATCTAGACCACACTACTGTGTTGTGCCTTATGGTCGTATCTAGACCACACTACTGTGTTGTGCCTTATGGTCGCATAGTGACCACACTACTGTGTTGTGCCTTATGGTCATATCTAGACCACACTATTGTGTTGTGCCTTATGGTCGTATCTAGACCACACTATTGTGTTGTGCCTTATGGTCGCATACTGTGCCCTGATTTTGCTGCCCACATTGCATTCTGTTTCTAGTTGTGCCATGTTGAACGATACCCTCGCCATGCCTCAACAATCCACCAGCTCACCAGCTGCCCCACTGGCATTCCTCTCCAACATTCCTCCCACCTACTTCCTACCATCATTCTTCACTGAAAGCATCCCCACAGCACGTCATCCTCCACCCAGCATAACTTCCTACACCAGACCCATCCACACCAGGAACCAACTCCTAGGTCTCCGTTCTAGATACCCTAGACTCACCCACCAAGCACCTCCCACCACTCTTAACACGCCTAACACGCCATCCCTTACAGTCAAAACACCCTTACCTAAACCCACCATGCCGCACCCCATCCCGGCGACACCACTCAACACCACCCCTACCTCGGCCCAACACACACACAACCTACAGTGTGCCCTCATAAACGCCAGATCCATCCCTGCCCATGCCATTGAAATTCACGAACTCCTAATTAGCTTGGACCTCGACATCTTAGCCATCACCGAGACATGGCTGCACAGCGCTGCAGGGCCAGCCCTCAACCTTACTATCCCACAGGGGTACGCCATTATCCGGCAAGACCGCCTCTCCTCAGTAGGTGGTGGGGTAGCATTCATCCTGAAAGACCACCTCGAGGCCAGACAAATCACCTCCAATCTAGGTGACAACATAGACTCTCTAGCTATAAAAATTGCCCTCTCCCCTAACTCCACCATCACCTTCAACCTAGTCTACCGCCCGCCCGGCCCCCTAACAGAGTTCCATGAGAACCTTGTACACCGCCTAACAGAAAACCTAAAACTCACCTCCAAAAGCATCCTTCTAGGTGACCTTAACCTGGGGTATAACGATAAAAAGGACAAGCCTGCTAAATCTCTTGCACTAGCCTTAAAAGAACTAGGCTTCGACCAAAAAATAACCTCACCCACACACAACAAAGGCCGTATCCTGGACTGGATAGCTGACCACAACTGTCACGTCGACATTAGCTCCATCACCCCGACTCCTTGGTCAGATCACCACCTCATTCACTTCTTTATTCCCGCTGTATCTAACACAAACAAACCTAACCCCATCCCCCCAGCACTGGCAAGATGTGTAAAAAATCTCACTAAAGATAAAATTACACCCCACCTTCACATCCTCTCCACAGACCTCAAGTCATCTGACCCGTCAGAATTAGCAGATATCTACAAGAGCACCATAAGCACCGCCATTGACGCCATTGCCCCCTTGCAGACCAAAAAAGCCAAAACTATCAAACACTCAAATACCTGGTTCTCCACTGAACTTAAAGAACTCCGCTCACAGAAAAGAAAAGCTCTAAACTCCTGGCAGAAATCGCCTTCCCCAGCCACCCTATCCTCCTACAAAAAAATCACTGCCCAATACAAAAAAGCCATAATCACAGCTAAATCAGTCTCTTATAATGATAGAATTGCTAATGCAAGCTCCGAATCCAAAGAACTCTTCGCCATTTTCAACGAACTCACCACACCGGCCACCAAATCACAAGACATTGTTAAAGACCAAATCTGGTGCAACTCCATACAATCTGCCTTGTTAAATAAAATTGAACTCCTACAAACAAAAATTAAGGAGCACCACAAAAACCTATCACTGCACCTCAAATCTCCCACCACCACGAGCCACATGCCCACCCCTAGTTCGGGAACCACATCCACCAAAGCCCCCACTACCCCGTTCAAATTCAGGGAAGTCACAGAACACGAAGTTATTGAGATAATGAACAAGATCAAACCATCCAATTGTAAAGGAGACCCCTGCCCCGCCAGCCTGATCAAAGACTGCACTGAAACACTCGCCCCTTTCCTTAAATCATTCATTAATGCCTCTTTCAAAACCAACACTGTCCCTGACAGTCTAAAAGAAGCTTGGGTGCGCCCGCTTCTAAAAAAAACCACCCTCGACCCTGAAGTAGCTACCAACTACAGGCCCATCACCACTGTGCCTTTCCTGCTCAAGATACTGGATAAAATGGCCTACACACAAATCCAGGATTATCTCGAAACCAACCATATCCTAGGAAAAAGACAGTCAGGCTTCCGACCAGGTCACGGAACTGAGTCAGCCCTACTTGATCTGAAAATACAGCTTGCTGACACTATGGATAAAGGCAAACCGGCACTCCTTCTCCTACTGGATCTATCTGCCGCCTTTGACCTTGTCAACCACGATATCCTAGGCATGCACCTAAAAAATGAAGCACACTTCTCCCCGGAAGCCATTGCATGGGTGGCCTCATTCCTAAATGGCAGACTCATGAAAGTCTTCTCAGACACTGCCTCGGCAACCCCTACCACCATCCACTGCGGCGTCCCACAAGGCTCCTGCACCGCCCCCACTCTCTACAATATATTCACCCTTCCTCTCTTCAATGACCTCGACTGTCGTAACATAGCGTATACCAACTACGCAGACGATACGCAGGTACTACTCCCTCTAACTGGGACCTACGAAGAAGATGCGACAGCATTAACCAAAATCTACACAGCCATCCAAACCTGGATGGCGGCCAACGGCCTCTGCCTAAACGGGGACAAAACCGAAATCCTCATAGTAGGGACCAATGAAATTCTCAACAAACTCCCCCCCCAATACAAATCCTTCAACATCGACAACTCCACCATCTCAGTCTCCAAGACTGTTAAAACCTTAGGCGTTCACCTAGATGCCTCACTATCTATGTCTCGCCAGGTCAACGCCATAGCCTCTTCCTCGGCACTTACCACCAAGATGATAAATGCTGTCAAGCCTTTTCTCTCCGCCAAAAACTGCCTGTCCATCGCCAGAGCCACTATAGGTACAAAACTAGACTACTGTAATGCCCTGTTCCTAGGCACCTCCGCCCACAACCTAAAAAAACTCCAAATCACGCAAAACAATGCGCTCCGGGCAGCACTGTCCATTCCAAAAAGAGAACACATCTCGCAAGCAAGGAAAGATGCCCACTGGCTACCCGTGAAGGAACGCATACTTTTCAAAGCCATGACCATCACACATAGATGCCTATCCCTGGATGCCCCACCGTATCTCGCAGAAAGAATCACACCGAAAGCCTCCATCAGACCCACCAGAGCTCACCGCACCAACATGATTGATGTCCCCACGTTTCAAAGATCCAGGGCGGGAGGAACCAGCTTCCAACACCTCGCACCTAAAAACTGGAACTCCTTACCTACCTCACTAAGGAACGAAAAATCATACCATACCTTCCGTAAAAACCTCAAAACCCTCCTATTCCGCTAAAGTCTTCCACATGCACTCTCATGCTTGCATTGTAACCACAGCATAGCATAACCTCTAAGCTCAATGTTTATTACCAATGTGAAATGTACTCGGTAACTCGGTTTACATCTGTAAACACATTCCTATGCTTGTGTTCATGACTAAGTCTGCTGTAACAGCGCCACGATGCCCCAGGGCAGTTCTGTGCGCTTTATAAATGCAAATAAATAAAATAAATAAAAAAGTATGTGTGGGGAAATGACCATTGGCAGCACCTGCATGGTTCAACTAGAACCACCATCCTTTTGTAGATCCTGGGATGGTGCAGTTTGACCATGCAATGCCAAAGACTGGCCCTCATTGGCTATGGCCACTCGTGAAAAGGATGCGTGCATGAAGCCCCAATTGCTACAAGGTCCTGGTGATGGTGGTCGTGGGTGGCCAAATAGTCTGACCCTTGATGTCTCCAACTGCATGTTAAGAGATCATATCAAGGAATCCATATCTTGGCAGTCGATGACCCTTGTGGCAAATATTTAATCATGCAGAGATTGCTTCAAGGAATCTGTGGGGCTCATTCCAAGGTTGGCGGTAAGGGGTTAACAGTGCCGGTAATGGTGCTGGTGCCGTTAACCCTTTACCGCCGCACTACGAGGTCCTTTAGCAGGTCCCGCTTAGGACATCTGGTTTTTCCAGGTGACCTTAGTGGGAGCCGTTAAAGGACCAACATGCTAACAACGGGGCCTTTGTTAGCATGGTCCCCATTCCCATTGAGCCCTATGGGGGCTCGAATGGCAATGGGGATGGGTTCCCTGAATGGGGAAATACCGGGTCCTCCAAGGTTGGAATGGCCCGGTAATTCCCCATTCAATGAACCTGGACCCGTATGTGGTAAGGGGGTAGCCATGGCACTAATAGCGCCATTGCTACCTCAAACCTTGTAATAAGGCCCTGTGTCTTGATGGCAGGATTCCCTTAAAGCTAACATCTCTGACTGTAGGCATTTTCTCTGGGATTCTGTGTCTTGACTGTGGTATTCCCTTAAGGCCAACATTTCTGTCTGCAGCCATGTACTCTGGGATTCCGTGTCTTGACATTGGGATTCCCTCAAGGCCAACATCTCCACGTGCAGTGTTTACCTCAAGGTGTCCATCTCATGCTGCTGCTGGTCCCTTAAGGCCAGCAACTCATCATGTAGGGAGTGTTTCAAAGCCGAACCATCATTACAAATCACCTGCCTCAGTTGTTGCATGCCTCTCTCCTCTTCTACCACAACTGGTGGAGTTTGGCAGTGAGTGCAGCATTTGAAGAGATGACATTTTCTGCCAGGCGATGGATGTCCCTTGCAATCTCCTGCTGGAACTCGCCCCATTGGGCACTTACATGCAGCAACTCCTCTGCCCACTCTGAGGGTCAGGAAGGCACACATCCACCATGTGTGCAGCACATACCAATCCAGGATGCCGAAGCTTAGGCCTGTCGCAGAGAGAGTACTCTTATTGGCTGGCTTTCTACAACCCTCTGACTGACACTAGGCTCGGCTGCTGGCTCCATGATGGATGAAGGCAATTTTGCAGACACTGGGCCTCATTACACAGAAGGCGGTAATCCATGGTGCTATTAGCACCATGGTTGCCGCCGGTACCATACCGGTACCAACATGGAGGAAAGGCAAATTACCATCCCATTCTAAGGTTGGCGGGGCGGTAATTCCCCCTTTCTCCATGGCCCTTCCCCATTCCCATTTTTGCCCATAGGGCATAATGGGAATGGGGAAAGTGGTAATTACGGTACCGCAAATTGCTGTACCGTAATTAGCACCAGGGTCACTTTACGGGTCCCAACTTTAAAGGCTGGTCTACACCAGCCATTAAGGTCGGGTCCCTCAAAGGGACCTCGTAGTAAGGCGGTAAGGGTTAACGGACACCGGTACCCTTAACGGTGACCGTTAACCCTTACCGCCTTCCGTGTAATGAGGCCCACTAAATTCAACATTGATGCAGGGCTTCCCACTGCTGGGCTCATTGTTCCCTGACTCTACTCCTCCAACTCAGCACTCTCAAGGAGCTCCATGGCAACCAGATTACTCAGTGGTGTACCCTCCACCATGTCCCTCAGAAGGCCCTCCACATAACATTTGTTAGGATCATCAGAAGAGTCGGCAGGACTGTTGATGATGGCCTGCAACGTGAGGAGACTCTCAACAGGCACATCAGTCCGGGTTGCACTGTTGTATAGTTGTTCCTCCTCTTCCTTGCCCTCCTCCTCCGTATCCACGGCATCCCCACCTGCACAATGTCAGAATACAATATTCAGATTCTTATCTACCTGGCTGAACATGGATATCTGAATTCTAATGCATATAGACACAACAGTGCCAGCCATGCATACATCACATATTGATACTGGGCACTCTGAAATGTAAGAGAAACAGGTGACTAATGTTCAATGCTCTATGCAACCATGTCAGTGCATATTAGGCCCTGCATTAAGCCATGGATTGAAGGCGTATGTGACCTTAGATACATACAGCCTTTTTGAGAGTGGAAGGCTAAACAGTAGATGGATGGTGGTCCATGCTTCATTGCTGAGTCCCTTCTCTACTTCAACCATGCCTTCTTGCAACATGCAGAAGTATCAGGTTTACTTCCACTGACCAAACCTGCATTTGTTGTTTTACCAAAATCACCATCACCCCTTTGCCACATTGCCGAAGGCCCGATTTCTGCTTACATGTATCTCAACTATGTGTCAGGACATCACTATTGTTCACTTCCATGATCCGTCAACAAAGAACACTGTGTAAAGAACAAACATTAAACAACATTTGGCCAACCACTGCAACTCCTGCCTAAAAACACCCATAATAGTTTTTGCAATGACATTGTCCCTCATCCATGTCTATTGGCTTCCAGAACCAGTGAAAGGATAACGCTGACATCGTCCACTGCTTAATGTTATTCCAAGTCAGCCATGCACTTTCCACAAGCATGACATTGTGAGGGTGTCTAATGACATGTGTCTTGCAGGCCATTGCCACATTTGGTGTATTGTCAATGTTAAGGATTCTGCATACAGTAATGTGTGCTGTAACATCAATGTCAACCGCACATAGTTCAAGCAACCAACTTTTAGGATGCACAACATGTAACAGAAGTGACGGTGGAAGCATTACCGTAATACTTGTGGATGGGTGGGAAGTACCTCGGCCAACTGTACCACAACATTTGGGTTCCATGTGATAATATCCCCACAAAAATGTCGCCATACAAGAATGGGACCATTTTATTTGCTGCAATATTACCATATGGAACCTACAGGGGACACCCCTGCAATCCCTGCTCCCAATTACCACATATATTGTCCCCATAAATAATGCCACCTTTGCCATTTCCTGCCAACTATATGTATGGCAGCATTATTTATGGGGATAATATTACCTGATACCAACATTTGACAGCATAAAGTGTAGATGGAGGCATATATGACATGCACATGGCACTCACCTCATGAGGCTACATAGATGTCCATGTACACGCCAACAACTAGCTCACTGATGATAAGTCCACTGTCAACCTTTTCAAATGGAGTAAGCTCTTCCACATGTGACAATCCACTTCCAGTAGCCTGGGAAGAGGCCACACTACTGCCAAGCTTCTCCTTTGTCCGTAACATGAGGTCCCCCATCCTCTTGTGGACCTATTTGCAGTGTGCTTCTATACACCACAGACATTGAAGTGATCTGTGACATTCTACCACATCCTCCACCGCTGGGTCACAGGTAGGGTACGGCCATCCCAAGAGTACAGGTCAACCTGGTGTTCACCGACGTAATCAGTGAGTATTGCCAGCTCCTCGTCTATAAAGCACCTCTTCCTTGGTGGTCCCTTCTCCTTGACCTGTCCCTCTTCATGGGGTGATACCTGTTCCTGTGCTGTGGCCTCTCCTCCGTCTAGTGGGCCTTTGTGGTACAGAGGCACATATAGGCTGACCACCATGTTTAGCAGGTCAACCATTCTTCTGCCCTCTTCCCAGTCCTCATCCTATTCCACTCTGCAGAGCATACACACTCATGTTGCAAGCGGCATTCATGGCAAGGTACCCACAAATCTCAGAACAAATTCAATGTTGTACCTCCTAAAAATCACTGACTCTGCACACGCAAAGAAATCTACATTGCACCCCCTAAATATTTCTGCCTCTTAGCATGTCATATATAGTGTTATGCTGACTGTCTCCAGAGCTCTGGTCGTCTCTAGGCTGGACTGTTGCAACAGCCTCTTTTCTATATCGTCCTGCCTCTACTGACCTTTTCAACTTATCCAGAACAGGACTGCGAGAAATATCCTTGCTTCAAGCCCAAGGATCGTAACTCTCCAGCTCTGAAATCTCTTCACTGGCTCCCAGTGGCTGCAAGGATCAACTTCAAGGCCCTCTGCATTGTCCACAAGGCTTTCTGGGGCCTGGGAAGGCTCTACCTCAAACTTTCTCTTCCAAAACATCTTCCTTAACAAGCTCTCCACTCATCCACCTTCAACTCTCTCAGGTGCAGACGCTTCTCCGAGGAGAGAGTTGGTGGCAGATCTATCTCCTCGGTTGGGGTCTCCCCTTGGAAAAGACTCCCTGCCTCTCTCAGAGAGAGAGGCAGGGAGTCTTGCTTGTGGAAAGTCCAAGTCAGCCATGCACTTTCCACAAGCATGACATTGTGAGGGTGTCTAATGACATGTGTCTTGCAGGCCATTGCCACATTTGGTGTATTGTCAATGTTAAGGATTCTGCATACAGTAATGTGTGCTGTAACATCAATGTCAACCGCACATAGTTCAAGCAACCAACTTTTAGGATGCACAACATGTAACAGAAGTGACGGTGGAAGCATTACCGTAATACTTGTGGATGGGTGGGAAGTACCTCGGCCAACTGTACCACAACATTTGGGTTCCATGTGATAATATCCCCACAAAAATGTCGCCATACAAGAATGGGACCATTTTATTTGCTGCAATATTACCATATGGAACCTACAGGGGACACCCCTGCAATCCCTGCTCCCAATTACCACATATATTGTCCCCATAAATAATGCCACCTTTGCCATTTCCTGCCAACTATATGTATGGCAGCATTATTTATGGGGATAATATTACCTGATACCAACATTTGACAGCATAAAGTGTAGATGGAGGCATATATGACATGCACATGGCACTCACCTCATGAGGCTACATAGATGTCCATGTACACGCCAACAACTAGTTCACTGATGATAAGTCCACTGTCAACCTTTTCAAATGGAGTAAGCTCTTCCACATGTGACAATCCACTTCCAGTAGCCTGGGCAGAGGCCACACTACTGCCAAGCTTCTCCTTTGTCCGTAACATGAGGTCCCCCATCCTCTTGTGGACCTATTTGCAGTGTGCTTCTATACACCACAGACATTGAAGTGATCTGTGACATTCTACCACATCCTCCACCGCTGGGTCACAGGTAGGGTACGGCCATCCCAAGAGTACAGGTCAACCTGGTGTTCACCGACGTAATCAGTGAGTATTGCCAGCTCCTCGTCTATAAAGCACCTCTTCCTTGGTGGTCCCTTCTCCTTGACCTGTCCCTCTTCATGGGGTGATACCTGTTCCTATGCTGTGGCCTCTCCTCCGTCTAGTGGGCCTTTGTGGTACAGAGGCACATATAGGCTGACCACCATGTTTAGCAGGTCAACCATTCTTCTGCCCTCTTCCCAGTCCTCATCCTATTCCACTCTGCAGAGCATACACACTCATGTTGCAAGCGGCATTCATGGCAAGGTACCCACAAATCTCAGAACAAATTCAATGTTGTACCTCCTAAAAATCACTGACTCTGCACACGCAAAGAAATCTACATTGCACCCCCTAAATATTTCTGCCTCTGGGCATGTCATATATAGTGTTATGCTGACTGTCTCCAGAGCTCTGGTCGTCTCTAGGCTGGACTGTTGCAACAGCCTCTTTTCTATATCGTCCTGCCTCTACTGACCTTTTCAACTTATCCAGAACAGGACTGCGAGAAATATCCTTGCTTCAAGCCCAAGGACCGTAACTCTCCAGCTCTGAAATCTCTTCACTGGCTCCCAGTGGCTGCAAGGATCAACTTCAAGGCCCTCTGCATTGTCCACAAGGCTTTCTGGGGCCTGGGAAGGCTCTACCTCAAACTTTCTCTTCCAAAACATCTTCCTTAACAAGCTCTCCACTCATCCACCTTCAACTCTCTCAGGTGCAGACACTTCTCCGAGGAGAGAGTTGGTGGCAGATCTATCTCCTCGGTTGGGGTCTCCCCTTGGAAAAGACTCCCTGCCTCTCTCAGACTTTTGCAACTGAAGACATTTCTTTTTGCTTCTGATATCCCTCTTCCACTCCCCTGCTGATGCCCCTGTCTTCTCCCCGCACAGAACTGGTGCACGGAACTGGTCACCTGCTGAACTTGGTCCCTGGCTCCTGCACGTCCAGTTGCACTTGACACTGCCTCCGGCATCCCCAGCACCTAGGGGTCTGTATCTGCAACCCTACTGTCCCTTCTATCTGCACTTCTGAGCCACCCCTGGTTGCACTTGTGGGTTAACTGCACTTCCCCATTCCCTGCCCCCTAGCACTTCTCCCCTTCCCTCTTCCCTGCACTTGCATGATCTGAATGACACAAGGACTAGTATGATTGTTAGTTTGTCCCACCTTCTTTCCCCTTCCTTGTCTTGTCACACCTTGAAACACTTATGTACAGGCGCATTATAAATGCCACATCATATCGTATTATATCATATCATGCACGCATGCACACTGCATGCAGCATGGAAATTACATGCATCAGGCCCTTCCTCTGATTCTTCACTGCTGCCTAATGCATGGAGTTAATACAACTGTGACTTTCTGTTGCTCCTGCTTAGTACCATATCGTGCCTCCTCCAGCCAATATTTGCCTCCATATCTCAACATTTCCTGCTTTCTGGTAGTGTGTCACTGGGTGCTAGCACTGCCATGGAGTGCCTGGTTTTCCTCAACTGCCTGTTATGTGGTGTCTCTCCTGTCAGGCTCTGTTACTGCCTCATCTGCCATATTAGGACTTCCATTCTTGTACACGAACATCACTGCTCCACAGTACCCATCATCAGGGCTCAGCGTCACCCCACCAGCCTCAGGTGCACCATGCATGGAACATCAACAAGCACCCCCAATGCAAGACTGAGGGCTGTCAACTTCTCAGCTGCAGAAGTTGGCATCCAAGGTTAGCAGATCCCGGCCAATCATAATGCCTTCTTCATTCTGGAGAAGCAGCTTTGAACGTGTGGCTGTGAGAGAATTGGGTTGGACATCACATCTGCCATCAACGCAGAGGTGGTGGCAGTCTGTACAGTGGAACATGCAAAAAAGCTCTGGGACAACCTCAGGATCCAGAGCCAGGTGAAGGTGAAGACGGCCCTTGAGGCAGGTGCGTCTGTGGAGGTGCATCTTGCAAGCCACCATCGGGTGTCACCCCTTCACCGCCGGATCCTGTTGAGGATCAACCCAGTGTTCCATGCCACGGTCCTTGACCTGCAAGCATGCATCAAAGCTGCTTGTGGTGACTCACAGGCTAAACAATTCCACAGACATTATGCACAACTTCAGCTAGTTAATGCTTTCACAGCATTTGCACCATATTTCACTGGCATGCTGGCAATTGCAGACTATGGAAGCATATTATGGCACACATCCGTTTAGTAGTATTTTTTTATTATTATTATTTTTACATCTGTTTTGAGCTTGAATTTTGCTTGGAAAATTGTTTTGATTTTGTATTATATGTGGACTATCATAAATCAATGTGATATTAAAAAGGTGATATATTGGCCCTGAAGAAGACTTGTGTTCTGTAAGGTGGAAACATGTGTTGGCAGCAGCACACCAATCACTAATTGAAATTAAACATAGATCTGAAGGTGAAGAATCTATTGAGATCTCTCATTTGCGAGAAATGGAAACAATATCAATTACTACTGATAAGACTATATATTGAGGCAAGAATTGATCAATGGTCTAGGCACAGTGGTTGAACCAATTCCTTGTTTGTTATTAAAAAAGGTACTAGATGATGTGGTCATATTAAATAATGGCCGCACATGGAACAAAAGTAGAACAGCCATTAGGCCTACCATGAATGTTAATGCACACATTGTAACGTCCATGGATATGGGGGGGTGGTATTATATAGTGTAGAATACCTCAATATACCTGATGCTATATGTATTACTAATTTATTGCAAAGGCATATTTTGTATCATGACTGTTTTAACTGCAATAAACAAACATGTTGTCTCCAACCAACTGTACATGTAAGCATGTTATGATCAGGTGCCATCTTCAAAAATGTTATTTGTTTATCTTGTTGCCACACAGGTGGTCCTTGCCACTTTTAAAGTTGTTGTTTGCTCTGTTGCGATCTAGATTTCTGATGCATGTCGACATGGTATGGAGATACCTGTGACCTAGAACCCTTAAACATTCCATTGTATAGTTTATATAAGACTTGCTCCCTGGCCAAAAATGAGATGCATTTTGGACAAATAAAAATGTTATGAAACTCATCTTAATCTCCTGGGACACTTTCACCTCAATTACTATCTTGCCTTTCACCTTGATGATGTGAGGACCTCTTGACTAAATGTATCCTGTATTCATGCCTCTCCAATTGACAATGCTTCTTCTGACTTTCACTAAGCATTAATGACTCACGTTGAACAATACTATACTGCCACACATTGACACCTTCCTGTCCACATCCCCAGCTTTGGATCACATCTGAGATCCTGACCTTAAAAATATGCATGCATCATCACCTATCGCTTCCCTCACCTCTGCAATGGACTTTGTCAAATCTTCCTACTTCACTAACCTGGTCTCTTATCTTTGCAATCACCCTCACAAATGTTCATCAACTTTCCAAGCTTTGCTCATACCTCCCAAGCCAATATCCATTGCTTACTCCATTTTTGCGATTACTTTTCTCACTACTTTTTCTCTAAAATCTCAAAACTTCCTGACACTGGGAGAGCTCTCTTCTGTCCCTCCACAAAACTCCCTCTGTCATCCATTTGCCACACTCTTTCTCATCTTGAATACTTCTCCTCTACCTCTCCTGCTGAATTAGCGATTGTCCTTCACAGCACCAACATACTGGGCCTCATTACGAGGAGGGTGGTAAGGGATTAACGGCGCCGGTAAAGGTCCAGAGCCGTTAACCCCTTACCGCCCGATTATGAGGTCTGCTCACGGGACCCGCTAAGGCCCCTGGTTTTACCCAGTAAGAATTTTACCAGGCAGCCTTAGTGGGTCCCACGAGCAGCCCAGCATGAACGTGCCCGTTATTAACAGGCCTGTTGTTAGCATGCTCCCCATTCCCATTGAGCCCTTTGAGGCCTCGAATGGGAATGGGGATCTACCGGGTCCGGGTTCCTTGAATGAGGAATTACCGGGCCCTCCAAGGTTGTAATGGGGCGGTAATTCCTCATTTAAGGGACCCGGTACCCAGTAAAGGGGGTAGTCATGCCGCTAATATCGACATGGCTACCTCCTAACTTGTAATGACCCCACTGTGTTCCCCATTGACCCACCTGCTCCTCAAATGGTTGACAGCTTAGTCCCAATCCCCTGCCCTTGCATATCAGAGCTATTTAACCTCTCTCTCTCCACTGGACTCTTCCCTGCCACCTTAAAATCTGCAACTGTCCTACCCATTTTGACGAAACCCTCTGCAAACCAAGCATCCAGTGAACTATCACCCAGTTTCCCTCCATCTCCTTTATTCAAAGGTCCTTCTGCGAGTGGTCATCAATTGGATAACTAAGTAACTTCAGTGTATAAGATAATGGCCTTGGAGAGCCACTTCAATCTGGCTTCTGCAGTACATACTCCTTTGCCGCCACAGCCATCTAGGAACAAATTACTGTCTCACTGAAATACATGGGCTAAATAATTGGGTACTCCCTAATTTCTGTTGATCAGATCTGTTGAAAGCGAGAGTTTAGGAAGAGAAAAAGTACATAACAGACTGACTACCCCGCTCTAGAAGTCGTGTATGGACACAGGTTTAGGTACAGAGAAACTGATTACGTATTTAGCAGAATGAACACCTGATTGGCCTGAGTAGAAGTTAATAATGTGTTTTAAGATGCTTTTATGAATTATCATTAAAGAGATTTATGATTTTGCAAAATTGCATTCAGTTGAAATAATTTTCCCATAAGGTGTTCATTCTGCTAAATACGTAAGCAGTTTCTCTTTACCTAAACCGGTGTCCATACAGGACTTCTAGAGAGGGGTAGTCAGTCTGTTATGTACTTTTTCTCTCACTGAAATACATTACTGAATGGCCTATCGTTGACCCATCCTGAACTCTTCACAATCTTTCCCCTTGATTCCAATGCCATCCCTGACCTCCTTCCCTTCTGACTTTCTTGCTCCCTTTTCCAAGGTACACAATCCTCTTTGATAGCAACTGCCACTTACAACAATGCATTGCTTCTGCTGTGCTGCTCATGCATTGTGCTTTTTCTCCACTCCTTTCTCTCTTGACAAAGTCCTCAACTTTGCTACCAATCTACTCTCTACAACCTACTCAGCTCCTCCCACATTTCCACCACCCAACACCATGCTGGTTGGTGCTCAATGCACAACCGCTCCCTTTTCATGTTCTTTTTGATGGTCTACAAAGCTATCAAATGTCTTACTGCTGTGATTTTTTCTTTGTCTGTTCACCATCTGGTTCTCTCTGCTCCTCCTCTGAACCTGACTCACGGTGCAATGCTCAGTGCCTCCCCTCACTTTCCCTCTATCTCCCTATTCAGCCAACTCAATTGGAACCTGCTACCCATCACAATAAAATCCAGCCCCAATGTGTATCCCTTCACAGCTCAGCTTAAACTTCAATTACTTGCCAAACATGTTACTCCATTCCTGACACCACTGCTCAGTCCAGTGGTGCCTAACAATGTCTTTTTTTTTCTTTTGTTTTTAAGTACTCCTCTTTAGTTTGTAGCACTTGTCTGCCTAGGTTACTTTTGCCTTTCCAAGGCACCCATTTATTAATAATTATTGTTTTGTTCTGTCCCTGGTCTATATGCCACTGTGTTCACCCCTTTATAAACTGGCTCACCACCAGTTCTCATCTTTGTAAAGGCACCCTTTTGGGAAATAACTCTGCCATTTGCAAATGTATTATTGTAAGTCATTTCTTATCACAATTGGTAAACCCATTCTTCAAATAAATACATACAAACCACAAATGTTTTATCAACCAATACATTTCCCTCCCATTGCCCGGCACATGGTGTGAAAAACGTACTCTCATTTGGCCTTTCATATGACCAGATGATGATTTTATGTACCTTAAGATGCCAACTGTCACACCATACTGTTGTGAAGATAAAGATACCGGCAAGTGTTTGTCATTCATCACATGTTTATTGGTGAATATATTAAGTATATTCATTAATGGATATAGTAAGTATATCTGTGACGAGAAACACTTGTGTACAGGCGCATTCTAAATGCCATATCATATCAAGTATGAAGGATAAAGCCCCCCATTCATCCAGCTCTTCCTAGCGACTCCTTCCACTGCCTCCACAGATCCCTAACATATCCATGCATTCTTTACTCAAAGGTTCTTCCTCATCATTCCATTCCAATATATATATATATATATATTCAGTGAAAAACATTGTTTAAGGGACGTTACGGTTAATTTGGGCCAATAAAAATCTAAAGAATTCAGTGAAATACATTGTTAAAGGGATGTTATGATTAAGTTGCTCTAATAAAAACCTATTAAATTCAGTGAAACTTTGTTAAAGGGATGTTATGGTTCAGTTGCACTAGTAAAAACCTACCAAATTCAGTGCAGACACATTGTTAAAGGGATGTCATAATTAGTTTGCACTAAAAAAAACTATGCATATTATGGTTACAAGTAAAACCGAAAAACCTCAGAAATGTGTCAGTTATGGTAAGCTAAGCAACCATAACTCATGCCACCACAGTACACTGCTGAGACTAACACCCATGACATCAAAGATGACATCACAACCCCACAGCACTCGCTTCATTCTTACTCATTGCACCTTGGCAGGTCCACTCTTTGTATTGTCATCAGAACACCAATATGGTAACACCCACTAGTTTTATAAAAACATCGTAATGTCCTTACTTCTTCAAGCACACTACCATGTCATAAACACTGAAGCAAACCTTTCCCAAAGGGAACACACAAATACCAGTACAACCCTCCCAACCAAAAGTAACAGCCCTTTGCACAATCACACTCCTCTAAGTGTGAAACACTTGTGTATAGGCACGTTATAAATGCAATATCATATCATATGTATGCCTACCCTCATATTCAGACACTCATACATAGTTCACACAAATTCATTGCACAACTTCCAAACCCACACTTTCCTTTTTTCTCCAAAAGACACAAGAGAATGCCTACCAAAAAGCAACTCTGTAGAAAACAACACAGAAATAGAGCAGATAAAACTCAAACCATGCAGAATAGCCATCCACCACTAACACACTTTGTACGCAAAGCTCAAACAAAACAGCTAATAAAGTCACTGAGCAAAACAGAACCGGTAGCAGGAAAAAAAGTGTGACTTTTCTTCCAAAATGTAAAACTAAAAGTAAATGTATTAAGATGAATGCAACTACCAGTAATGCTAACACTCTGGGCCTCATTACGACTTTGGCGGGTCCGGGTTCCCTGAATGGGAAATTACCGGGCCATTCCGAGTTCAGAGGGCCCGGAAATTCCTCCCTCCAGGGACCTGGGCCCGGACCTTCCCCATTCTCATTTGAGCCCCCATATGGCTCAATGGGAATGGGAGCGGGAGCAAACAACGGGCCGATTACGAGCGGCCCATTGTTTGCTCCCTCTTCCCCTCGCGGGACCCAGTAAGGATGCCTGGTTTGACCAGGTGTTCCTTACCGGGTCCCGCGAGGGAAGCTTGTAATGAGGTGGAACGGGTTTTACGGGTCCGCCTCATTTAGGGGAGTCCGTACACCCATTCCGCCTCAGTTGTTATGAGGCCCAATATCTACCAATGTTAACATAGTCACAAGTAAGCATTCCAAAAAAATAATTTTACAAAAAAATGTTCCACCATAGAATCATACAGAACCTTATAAAAACAGCCGAGAAATCACGCTCAACCTTTAAAACTTACCGCAGGAAACTGATCCTGGAAACTCTTATAGACAGTGCAATTATCCTCAAAAGGAAATTGTTTCTATTCATTTTAAACAGAATGAACCACTAACAAAATTAATTAGTAAACTTCAAAAAGTACTTTGCAACATACGCAATATCAACATAGATGCTTTTGCAAACTTCTGTGCAGTTGAGTGGATTCACATAACCAGAACAGCGCCATATTTCAATGAAGAGGCATATAAACAAGAACAAACAAAGCCAACTGCCATACATAGCAGTGGATGAGGGTATGAAAATGTAGACAGTGCCATTATGGCAGAAGAAACGCTGATTGCAAGAATATCTCCAACAAACTTACAATCAACTCTGCATTCCAACAAACCAATCCATCCCGTCTACAAATGGCCGTGCACCTCAATCTGTAATGTATCAAAACAATCCTTTAAATCTTTGTAGCAGTTCCTCAATCAGTATGTGAAAGCCAAAGACAAATTACAAATTAAAATATTACAAATCATAGACTCATGTCCAGTGCGCAAATACACAGGACTACGAGGACATTCATAGCCTGCATTTCCGGGCCTGCTTGCAAAAGCACCTTCCACCAAAATATTAGCACACCATTCTACTATATAAAATCTCGTACTATGCAAAACGTCCTGCTTTAGAACTGGAGCATTTAAATCACATTCTCCTACATGGCACAGCCAAAGAACTCCTGAAAGAAATAGACCACATCCAAAGCAAATATTTTGGAAGTGAAGAGCACTTACAAAATCCAGTAACTTTAGAGGAGAGTAGCAACACCCTTGCAGATGCCAACCTTCTATTACACACGTACAAAAAAGAAATAGCAAAGTTTAAAAGCACATCTGCTGAAGTACCAAACCAAGTATGTGTGTGTTGTCGCAGAACTTTTTATACAAAGAGCACCAAAACTGTATATCTAACGTGCAAAATAGAAGACAATGAGGAATCCCAATGGTTCCAATTAGCTCTCTATCTTATAGCAGAAAACAAATTCAAAATTACTAACCGCTCAATACTTTGCACATACTGCTCTGGAAAACTTGATAATAACCAAATGTCTTCACAGGCTATCACTAATAACTTGGAAATATGTCCACTCCCAAAACCACTCCAACAGCTTAATTTGTAAGAGAGCATTGTAATCCAAACAGTACACCCATTTCAATCAATAATACGCCACCTTCAACCGAAAACAGCCAAGGCATTTGTGGCAAAGTAGTTTATTTGCCATTAGACCTTAAAGAAAATGTAGACACTCTGGGAGTGCAATGGCCAATAGATCTATCTTTGATTATCCTAGTGAATGGTGTACCCACAAAAGACAAAAACAAATTGGCAGCAACTAGTAGACTTAAACAAAGTTAGAGAAGCCCTGCAATATCTTAATGAACACAATTAATACTACAAAGAAATAAACATTGAAGAAACTTCTAGATCCTACTACAACCTCCAATATTTTAGACCAGCATACAATTCACCCACTGCCCTCCAAAGACACCATAGACGATGCACTAGAAACATATCAAATGTGGCAAGCCAAAGGATCTCCAATCAGCATATGGGAAAAAAGTGTAGAAGCATGAGCCTTTCCTACTGGACAAGGTGGAAGGTATGATAAAAGATGCACACAAATAGCAGCATCAAAATACCGCTATTTACGAATGTATTCTGAAGATCATAGATTCAGACAAAACGTTGAATACATTTTGCACCTCCTGTTTGAAAGTAAACTAGCAACTCTATGTTACAGAGTTGCACACACATTGAAAAGAGAATCCAATTTTTTAAACATGTCTGCTATGCAGCTACTTCAAAAGGTGAAAGAGAAAGATGAAGTTTTACAGTCAAGTATTACAAATCTCTTGGCAAACATGCATGGTACAAAGGAATATTGGTTTCATTATAATGCAGATGTACGGTGTATGCTTTGCAACCACGGCCCACCCACATGGTTTGTCACTTTAAATTGTGCAGAGTATGCATGGGGGGACTTGCATGATTTCCTCCACATAGCAAATGAAAACAAAGCAGGGATAGACATGAAAACACCAGGAGAAGTCTGCTCTCTTGACCCTGTAAATGTGTCAAGTTACTTCCATCACCGATTTATTAGCATGCTGCCCTTCATCTGTAATAAAACAATTCATCCCCTCAGAGAAGTGCAACATTTCTTTTGGAGTAAAGAATATCAATCCAGAGGAGCAACAGACATCCACATGCTTTTGTGGATTAAAGATGCTCCTGATTTTGGTCAAGACAGTGATGTCACTGTTTTTCAGTTCATTCACAAATATGTCATTTACGAAAACCCTTCAGAAAGTGCACATAGTGACCTACATGCAGACATTTTGTGGTTTCAAAGACATGAATGTGGCAAGCATTGTCGGCACAGATATAAAAACAAAGGCAAATACTACACCAAATGCCGCTTTGGTTTTACTGGACCAGTTTAAGCAAAAAGACAAGTAAAAAGCTTCATGTCTGCTGTTAGACAAAGTGTGAAAGGCAAATCATCTAAGCACACATACTGCATTAAAAGAACCGAAGCATCAAAGTACATCAATGATTACAATGCAATCATTGCCCTCCTGTGGAATGCAAACATAGATGTGCAGTACATTGCAGACAATTCCACTGCAGTTGCACAATATGTCACAGCTTACTTGACCGCATCTGAGAAAAAAGAGCTGACAGAACTCTGGGATGACATATCATCTGACAAAACACTGTCTCAAAAATGATACAGCTTTGGCATAAAAATGCTTTGCCGTAGAGAATGTGGTTGCTACGAAGCCGCAGACCATTTAACTGGCAAAGCCTTGTATGGCAAATCTGAAAACATAGTCTGGCTAAGCCTTGATCCTACTGCATCCAGAAAAAGAGTTCTCATATCGTACCAAGACATAGAAACAATAGCCAAAACTGTTCCCAACAGCCAGGACATTTTGAAAAACAATTTATTGGACACAAACTACCCAAACAGACGTACTGCTTTGGAAACCATGTGTCTATACCACATATCCCAAAACATCAAAAAATAATATTAAACCAGATGAGAAAAAAGGTAAATACACAGTCAAAGGTTGTGAGGGCAGCCTGGATAAACGTACTAAAAGGAGCCTGATTAATCATATGAAGCTATCATGTAAAACTCCTCAACATAGAAAACTTTACTACATGTCCCTACTGCAACTTTTTTAAACCATGGAGAAAAGAAGAAGATTTATTGGATACCCATGCCTCCCATGAAGATGCTTTCAATGCGAGTGAAAGCACAATAACAGATATAAACTTCATACAGTACAAAAACATGTTGGACAATAAACGCCAACAAGAGAAGAAAATTCAAGCACAACTAAATGTAGACACTCCTGAGAGCAGTCCGCCTTCTCTTACAGGAATCCAAGAACCTTTTGGAGAGGCACTCATAGTAAATGAGGCAGAATTAGCCATGATTGTAGTAGAAAACACCATGTGTCAGTATGAGGAATCTGATGAAAACTCTGCTCTACTGAAATCACAACTGAATGATGAACAGAGTAGCATTTTCCTAAAAGTAACTAAAGAAATTGAACATGGTGTGCAGCACGAAACTAAAACGTGTAATTGTCAAAACTATAAACATGTACTCCTGTATGTAAGTGGGGAAGCTGGTTCAGGCAAAACTTTCTTAATAAAAATCATCAGCAAGTTCCTCCAACAATTGAAAAACAACAAGCTTTCAGCTGTTGTAACTGCCCCCACAGGTTTGGCTGCCTACAACATAGGTTGTGTTACATTACACTGAGTGTTACTCCTTCCAGTAGTACACCAAAACAAATTAGACTACTACACATTTTCTGCAGAAGCTGCTATGGAGCTAGGCAGAATTTTGAAATACATGAAAATGCTCTTAATTGATGAGGTGAGCATGGTCTTCAACCTAATGTTGGCTTTTATTCACCTGAGATTGCAAGAGATCCTTAAAACGGACTACGAAGAATTCTTTGGAGGAAAACATGTTATTGTTTTCGGAGATCTTCTTCAATTAACAACAGTGAAAGCTGAACCTATTTTTAAAACCTTAGGACACAAACTGTGCCGTAACACACTTGGCAGCATAGGAAAAGTAAATCCCTGGCAACATTTTCAATGCAGAGAACTAACTGAATACATGCGTCAGACCTATGTTAACATTTTGAAAAGCATTTGGATTGGTATGCTTTCTAAGGAAGCACAGTCTATCTTAAATTGCAGACTCATCCATGAGCTATGCGGGCATAACACATCTGCTACTGATGTCATGGAACAATTAGCACACAAAAATATAAAATGTATGTCCTTAATGCCAACCATAGCAAGCTGTGCAGGATTGAATGAAACAATGTTGAAAAATCAAATGCAACCAATAGTGCAAATTTACTCAAACTGGACCCGCGTGGTATGACAGTGCCTATATGTCCTTAAACCACAGCACGTCTAAACAGCTTAGAAAACTCTACCTCGAACACTACTGGTATGGAGAAAAAGTTAACATTGGGCCTCATTACACGGACGGCGGTGGACCAAGGTGCTATTAGCACCTTGGTTCAATGCCGGTAAAATACTGGCACCACCTTGGTGGAAAGGGGAATTACCGCCCTATTCCAAGGTTGGTGGGGCGGTAATTCCCCCTTCCCCCATTGCCCTTCCCCATTTCCATTTTTGCCCCATAGGGCATAATGGGAATGGGGAAGGTGCTAATTACGGCACCGCAAATTGCTGTGCCGTAATTAGCTCCCTGGTCCCTTTGCGGGTTGGTTTTTAACGCCTGCAAAAAGCAGGCGTTAAATTCTCCAACCCGCAATGGGTCCTCGTAGTAAGGCGGTAAGGGTTTACCGGTACCGGTAAAATACTGGTACCGGTAAACCCTTAGCGCCTACCGTGTAATGAGGCCCATTGTGTTTAAACTGCAGAGTAATGCTAAAGAGTTAGCTTGATGTGGAGCAATGTTTAGTTAATGGAGCACTTGGTACAGTTGTTGGATTCCAGATATACCCACGTGACAACAGCATTCAGTTTGTAAAAATCCACTTTGACAATCTTTCTGAAGTTAAAAGGAAAGTATGCTCAACAGCCCGATTCTTTCTTTTCAAAGACATGTATGTACGCAGAGAACAGTTTTCTCTGTCTCTTGCATATGCAGTCACTATTCATAACTCGCAAGTTCTAATCCTAGATCAAGCATTGATTGACTTGGCAGCACAGTCTTTAAAGCAGGCATGAGTTACGTAGCACTGTCACACCTACGTACACTTGAAGGTCTATTTCTAGTCAATTTTGATGCAAGCAAAGTCAAGGCTGTCATTTGTTGCATCGTAGAGTACAACAGACTATGTGCACTCTACACACCCCATCTCAAAATGTACTCTGTTCCTCAAAAAAGGAAACTTGGTAAAAGAAAACTAGTGCAAACACAACTAATACGTGAACTCCGAACAGTACCACAAAAGAAATTGAAAACAGCAACTACTCCATCAATTACCACAACTACAGAAGGAAGTACTGGAAAGGCAAATGCATACTCAACTGCACAAACAAAGAGAAGCACCTCTTCAAAAAAAGCAAGTGGACTTCCATCAAATGACACAGACAAAGAACTGGACCATTCACATTTTCCAAAACAACTAGTGTAAATTTCTGTGCACATCTAGCAATCAATGTTCTATTCCAATTGCCACCAATTGTTGAAAATATTTACTTAAACTGTGCAAACCAGTTGTGTTTGCAAATGCTACTCCTTGATAGAAATGCAATAAACAATCCTGATAACACTTACAGTGTCTCAGGAATAAGGCAGGCATTGGACTACTGTGTGAGAATGATGAGATTCACTATAAACACACAAGAAGAGCCACAATAATTTCTAATGTACTTACTGCAAACACTGGAAAGCAAAAACATACCTATAAATGACATCCTCCATATTTCATATATGTAGAAAGATACATGCACTCTCTGTGGCCATGTGGCGTGGGAACAAGTCCCGAACAAGCACTTTGTGTATATATCTATACCTACCGGTGAATCCATTCCATTTCAGCAGCTGGAACAAAATGCAAATCATGCCATATTATTTACTACCTGCTATTCAGACTATCAGTCCACCTTACCCATAGCCAATGCGTAATATTAATGCTTTTACAATACAGTGCAGATGGTACCAAAAACAACTGCGAGTTTACTAGCTTCACACGCGGGCAAGTATCACATGGCAACAAAACCTTCACAAAAGTAGGCATAATCTACCACAAAGGTGCCACAATAACTGCAGGTCACTAAACTGCATACATTAAAAAGAAATAGGGGTGGTTTGAATGCAATGATACTTCCATTACTCTGAAACATAGATTACCAGCAAATCTTGCAAATTCCTACTTAATATTCTTGAAACCAAAATGTACTCATTGATGTGCAAAAGTAGCATAGACTACTGCCCGATACCCACCAACAGATATGTAACTCCAAACAAAAAATAACCCTTTGCCCTGTGAAACTGGAACAACGTAGCATACATCAACTGGCCCATGAGTACATCAGTTGCACTGCTATACAGCTTTTTCCCCAATGACCCAATGATTATAGTCACAGAAACAACAACTGTGGAAAAGACACACTAATATTGTTTCACCCATAGTACTTAAAAAGAAACGTACTGAGTATGAGGGTCTACAAACTGTCCTCAATGACCTGTGAAACAACCAACTGTTAGAATAAGGCAACATCTGTCTAACAATGTCCATCTGTATTGGTGGAAGAAATCGAATATCAAAAAAAGGCGGAGAATGAGAACTCTTCCTCTGAGGAAACTCTCACCTTTATGTCTCGTCGTGCTAAAAAGACGCACTTGCGTGCTGTTAAGAGATATGCTATGCAAAGGACGGAAGCTTTAACACATACGAAGGAAGTAGTAGTAAAAGATCCTAAATCAGCTCCTATTTTAGAAATAACAGATGAGGAGCATTTTGATTTAGAACAATTGTCCAATTGCACTTACACCTGCATCTAATACATCAGAGGAATTGAGACGAGGGGGCTCTATAAAGACTCCGCTGATGAAGGAAGATGCGCACTTTAAGACTGTAATTACCAAATCTAGTAATATAAACTTGGAGAAGACAGTATCTGAGAAAGTAATAAATTGCAAGCCTGTAATTAAATCAAATGTATGTACGATGTCCTTAAAGGTCCACGAAACGCACGAAAAGGGAAGTGAAATGACTGTAAACCAATCTGCCACTAACGCTGCTGTGAAATCCAATGTAATCAGCTATTTCCCGATTGTAGGGAGAAGTTGCACGACGAAAAGAGATATGAATTACTCTGATTCTTGTGGTAGTGCCGCCTTAAATATACCCATAAGGAAATCTTACAGTGAAGTATGTATGAATGTTGTGAATATAGAAACTACTGTAACCAATGAACGTATGCTGAGTAAAAACAAGTCTCTAGATGTGGTAAATGGTATGGGTAAAAAAATGAAGGCCGCAAGCACAGAAACAATTGTAACCAGTGAAGGTGTGTTGATTAAAAATATGTTTTCAGTTGTGGTAAACGGTATAGGCAAAAACATCGAATTGACTGAGGTACCCATTATGGTTTCCATTGGGAGCCCCAAATTTAATAAAACTAATAATGTTGACCCCATCGGAATTGCACATGACTTCAATCGCATATCAATTCATGGCCCCTCGCTAAGTAGGTCATTATCAGAAACTAAGATTAATAAGGGCCTACTGCACAGGGACCATGAATCATTTGAATCCTTGAGTAAAATCTCATATGAGGGCAGTCAAAATGCAGATAGTATTAGCAGAACTCCGCCAACTCAACTTCCTCACGCAGTAGTAGTGCTTCTTCGAAAGTAGTAACTTTTAGAGATCCAGTAATAAATTTAAACTCAACTAAGCCTTTACAAGTTGAGGCTAAAAGACAGTACATTATTGGATTTGATGGTGATGCGGCTGACTTGGTGGATAGACGCATTAATCGATCATTTATATTTTCTTTGTTCTCAAGAATACCACAACTGAGAATGATAAAATCCGATGATATCATTAGGGTCTCTATGGCAAGAGTAAACAATTTTAGGGCTGTTTGTTATCTTAGCTCTGAGGCCGTAATGAAATTCATCTGGTTCAGCTGTGAGGAAATAAAAAATGAAGGACTGGTGCTATTTACTTTTGAATCTGAGGTGGATGCTGCTGAATTCTTAGAACCCCCAAGTATGGTTGCTGAAAAGTTTCTTGAATCGGGTAAACCTGGTACGAAATCTGAAGCAAGTTCGGAATGTGAAATGTTGGAGTTATTGAAATTAGTAGCAAATGCAAAAGGTTTTCCTTGGCTGGAACCAAGGCTCTCTGCTATTCTTTGCTCTAAAACACCTCTTCCTGTCACATAGCCATCTAACAATACAGAGCTAAAAATCATCTCTTGGAATTCTTGTGGTCATGTGAATTTAATGAAATGGCAATCTGCACTAACTCTTAATGATCAACCTATGATAATTAAAGTGCAAGAATCTATGAAAACCGAACCATTCTTGATTGCTGATTGTTCGACTTTCTGCTCGCCTGCAAAGAGGCCCTCTCAAGGTCGTCCATCTGGGGGTTTAGCGATTGCAGTTAATAAATCACTTAAAGCTCAATTGAAATTGGTTTGGGAACTGCAAGTTTATTGGGGATCCATCTCAATATACCATCAATTACATATTCCTCATTAATTATTATTTCCTTATATTGTAATCCCACCAACATAACAATTGATGAGATGTTGGATGAACTGGATACGTGCTTAGAATTTATTTCTGGCAGGTATCAGGCATGTGAAATCATTGTTGGTGGAGACTTCAATTGTGATTGCAGAAATATGAATGAGATTGACATACCCAATTTTTCAACTTTATCACGCATTAGAGGAGCTAAGCTCAGGGACATTTTAACTGATTGGGATATGGATTTATTGGTGACTAATGATATGAAATCTAAAGTATCCTGGGAACCGGGTATGAAGAATTCGATGATAGATTTTATATATGTCTCTCGCAACCTCCTCATGCACATGGCTCCATTAGAAATAGGCCAGATATTGATTTTTGACCATGCGCACATTTCTACATTTCTGAAATTGAAATGTCAACTGCTTAGAGTAAACATAGCACTTGCAGTGGTGGAAATTAATCGCCCTCAGCACTACATTAGCTGGAATCAAGGGTTGTGTAATCATGTTGTAAAACACATATCGCTAGAAATGGAGAGGATCTGACAAGAAGGGGGTAACATTCAAAAAACATCTGCAACTCAGTATTCTGAAATAGTCAATGCAGCATTGGTGATGTTCTGTAAAAAACAAAGCATTGTGAAACATATCCATTTATATGATCACACATGCAAACTATTGAAAAGGGATAAAAACAGGGCACTGAGACACGTGAAGAGAAGCAATTTAGTCAGTGAGGGCTGTAGGGTAAGGCGGAATCAAATTGTGTCTGCTTATAAACAAAATCTAAGGCACGCCCGTATTTCAAGATACAATGAGGAGAACAGTGTGTTAATTCGTGCTAATAAGTTGCATGATACACGTGTAATTTGGCGTAGCTTGAAAGCGGATAATAAATGTGTTGCACTACCCATGCCAAATTGCATCCCCGATCAGATGTGGCAAACATATATAATGGCTAAATATCAACTGCCTCATAATTTTTCGGCTTGCTCCAAGTGTATCTCTGGGTCATAGCAATATCCCCCGGCTGAAGTGGAATCTTAGTGACATTATTTGGGCAATCTCTCGGTTGTCATATTCTAAGGTTGCAGGGTCAGTTGGGCTTCCCCCATGTCTCTACAAGGGGATCCTGCAATGTGGGCTGTCATTATAAAAACCAAATTTGAAATTATTATCAATTCTGTGGATATTCCACCATCATGGTTAACGGCGAACATACTCCCTATATTCAAAAGGGGTGATCCATCACTACCAGAGAACTATCGACCGATTTCTTTAATTGATACTGTGGCAAAAATCTTTGCGATCCGACTTTTACATGATCTCGAGAAATTCATTGAAATGAAGGGCTTATACTCAAAATTTCAAACTGGGTTCAGGAAGAGCATGAGCACAACTTTAAATGTGGTTATTCTGGCACATGTTATTGCAGGAGTAAACGATAAGAATTCCAACCCAGTTTACATTGCGATGATTGATATGAGCTCAGCTTTCTATAATGTTGTCTGTAACTTGTTGTGGATGAAAATGTTGAAGCTGGGAATTCCAACTCTCTTGTTGTGTTGGATTATCAAATTGCATACAAATAGATTGTATAAAATAAGAATATCATCGGAAGGCGGCACTACCGCTCCAATTGGAACAGCGATAGGTTTGAAACAGGGCTGTAACCTTGCGGCTACCCTATTTAACCTATATCTGTCTGACTTAGACAAGAATTGGGAAAATAGGAACTTGTTCTCTGTTAAAGTTGGGAGTATTCGCCTGAAATAGATCGCTTTTTCAGATGATATCATTCGGTTTGACCCTACTCCGGAAGGGCTCCAAACCAAACTATCACTCTTTGAAGAATTTGCAAAAGCCCATAATCTGACTCTGAATCCGGCAAAAACTGCCATCATGAAATTTGGAGTGAAACAAAAAAAAGGCAATTTCAGATGGCAAATTATGGACACACAAATATCTTGTATTATAAATGCAATTTATTTAGGGTACAATCTATCAGCCCAAAACTCTATCAATTCATGGACTGAAACCATCAAATGTAAGACTAGACAACTCTTGTCTCAAATGAAATAGATTTATACCCGGTATTGCAAATTTTCATTAACACCTTTAATAGAATTCATGACATTAAAAATCGAAAGTGTTATTCTTTATGCACTTGATATATGTTTGTGTGACATGACCATTATGCTTGATAGCTTACAGAGATCACTTTTGAAATCTGCAATGTTTCTACCAATGTCTGTCCCAAACGCCATTATCCGACATGAATTGGGGTTGGTGGCGCTTTCTACCCAATGGAAATGGAGGCAGTTGTCCAGCTACGCAAAGGTCCATTATCCACCTACAAATTCGTTGTATGTGGACATGAATAATATGCTGGGCACTCATACCTCAATTTCCTTTCTAAACTACCATCTGAAAATGCAACAAATACTGAGTGATGTGAATATCACTGTGGATGACGTATATCATCATCCCTGCTATGCCAAAAAAAGCTTTTTGAAATAGATTGTTGTTCAACGATCGATCGGATCATGACCTATAAACTATATAAAGATTATGGTGCATATGTCAAGCAGCGTATCCCATGATATGAGCACATTACGCTATTCCCTTGTGAACACACTAGAAAAGCATATATTCGATACATATTTAATCTTTACCATACAAGGGAAAGAATTAAGAACTGGAAAATGAATGAAAATGAATGAAACAAAATACTGTGAGGAGTGTAGTGAACCACATGAAACATTGAAGCACCTTATACTCTATTGCCCTCATTTTAAGAACATAAAGACAGCTAGATTGATGAAATTTGTTAATATTGAATATGAGGATTGTCTCTTGAATTTTTATGGTCTAGAATGATGTAGGGAGTGCCTTTAATTTATGAGTTGGTAAGTTTTTGTAAGCATATTGAAAAGGAATTAATACTATTTGGTAGTTGAGTTGTTTACATCACCAAAGGAAACATACAAAGGGTGGAACTCAGTTTTAAATTGAAATGAAGTTAAATGTAACCTTCTGTATAGCTTCTTCTACTTTTGGACATTATTGTACAGTGGATGAAAATTAAGAGTCATACAAATGGATTATAACTACAAATATGTGACTGTAATGAAACATGTAAATGATGGTCCTCATATTTCATATTTTTACATTCTATATCTTAATATTCAACTTTGTAAAGATTTTATAATAATGTGGATGTAATGAATATCTATATGTTGATCTTCATATTTTAGATTTTGTAAAGGTTCTACATGAATTTACTTTTTTGTAATTGAACCAAATGCAAATAAAAAACATAAAAAAATGCAATAAATACGCAACTGCATGTAACTACACCCATGATACTGAAAAGGTACTTTACAATAGTGGAAAATGGAAATCTGCCAACAAGAATGAAGGTGCATGAAGACATACCCTGCCAAACTGTGAAACTCTAAACAGTTAGAATACGCCAACTGGTATCTAACTGCAACCATAATACTGCAATATTACTTCCCATTACTACTTAATTTAAAATCTACTGCAAAAATGATAATTCCTCTGAGGAAACCCATCAAGACTTATTTAGTATAAACAACCAGAATACACCAATTGGTATCTTACTACACCCACAGTACTACAATGGTACTTCTAGCAGTCAAACTGCCAAAATCAACCTCAGCAATCAAAGTGCTACAAAACATACCCTCAACAACTTTCAAACTACCAACCGTTACAATACGCCAACAGGTATCTAACTTCCCTCACAATTCTGAAATATTAGTTTGCAATAGTACAGTACTTAGAAAATAACAACAGCAATTAAACAGCGCAAACGGATACTGTTAAAAAGAGAAGACAGATAAACAGTTTGAATATGCCAACTGGTAACTAACTGCAACCATAGTACCACCACTTCCAAAAAGCAAAACACATACACCATTTCAATTCCTCCAACTGCAACAGTGCTTATACCAGCAAGACCACATAGATGTGCACCTAAAAGAATTCCTGTAAGTACTGCACACGTCAATGAAACAAAGTGTGCCACATAGCATCAAATTAATGTAGACTTTTTTTTTTTCAATCCTGCATGGATTTTTTTTTCCCACAGACCAAGTGATTATACAAACAAACACAGGAACTGAGCACATTGCACAGTACACTTGTTTGAAGCATAGTACGTGTAATGTACTAATTATGAGGGTTCACAAAGTACACAAATGTCTGAAATTTAATACAATATGACATTATGAAGTACCTTTCCTAACATGTTATGTTTTTTTTTTTTATCACAGCCAATGAAAAAAAGATTTCTCCTGCATTTCCAAATGTAACAAAGACAATGGGCCTCATTACGAGTCCGGCGGTAACCGAGGCGGTAAAACTGCCTGGTTACCGCCGGGCTCGTATTACCATTCCGCCTCCGTGATTCCCGGAATTACCGGGGCATTACAACCCCGGTGACCCAGGAATTCCCGAGGCAGAACGGTGTAGATCCCCATTCCTATTGATGGAATGGGGATCATGGAAACACCGGCATCAACTCGTGATGGTGCCAGTGTTTACTCGTCCGCCTGCAGGCGGGCGGTGTTAAACCCGCCAGGTCAAACCTGGCGGGATTGACGCCTCCGCCTGCAGGAGGCGTGATCACCCGATATGGAAACAACGGTGGCGGCGAGTTTACTGCCACCGTTGTTTCCATACCAGGTGAGTTGGAATGAGGCCCAATATGTGCCCACAGTGCCACAATATTTAAATCTGCTATTGACACTTCAATAGTATTTTATGACTGAGTTGCAAAAAGGTATACAGTGCCTCAACATTATATACAGTGAGTATACGATTATTGGTGACATGCTTCTTTGTAATCAGAAAATTGCATTTCTATACACATGTTTGTGCAATCCATATGCCAGTGTCACATTCTTGGGTGCATGGCTGTATTACGACCTCTGGCCATGCACCCAAGAGACTAGGCCCTGGCAACAACCACTGCAGCATAATACGGCCATGCACCCAAAAATCTGCCCAGTGGCCACAACCCACACACATAAGGCAGCTGCCTGAGGCCCTGTCCACTTCAGTTCACATACTATTACACTACTTGCACCCACTGCATGGACTCTCATACACCCAATAATATTGGGGCAGTCCAATAAGCCAGCTGCCACATGCCCTGTACTTCTGTACACATACTATTACAGTACTTCCAGCCAGTGGACAGACTCTTGGGGGCATGGCCTGCGGCCATGCACCCAAGACTCTACTGACTGCCCACAACCAATACAGCATAATACAAATAAGCCCCCAATAATCTGCCCAGTGGCTACAACCAACACACATAAAGCATCCACCTGAGGCCTTGTCCACTTCAGTTCACATACTATTACATTACTCGCACCCACTACACAGACTATTATACACCCAAGAATCTCGGGGCAGTCCAATAAGCCACCTGCCACACACCCTATCCACTCAACAATCTCCACACTGGCCACAACCCACACACATAAACCAGCTGCCTGAGGCCCTGTCTACTTCTGTAAACATACTATTGCATTACTTGCAACCAGTCAACACACTATTGGGAGCAGTAAGCCAGCCGCCTGAGGCCCTGGGCACTTCTCTACACAAACTAATACAGTACTTCAACCAGTGGGCAGACTCTTGGGTTTCACGTCAGCACGAGCAGAGTAGAGAAGGTGAGAGTCCACCTTTCGCTCCCTCGATCTGCAGCATTATTGTGCTGTTCAGATCAAGGGAGGAGTCGTCGGAAAGGAGAGGCCCATTGCCTTTCCAACAATACCTTATTTGAAGCATTGCTGTGCACGGATCGGGTGCATATTGCTCAATCCGCGCTCAGCAATGCCACTAGACCACCATGGATCTGTTTGTGAAGTGGGGGTGTGAGGCCCCCAAAGCATGGGGCAGCCCGTTTTGCCCATCTGCCTCTAGGAAAGTGGGCAAAAAAATATAATGCATAATGTGTTTTTGGTGGGGGGTGGGGGACACCCTAAACCACCTGAGTTTGAGGGAATGAAAGGGGGGGGGTGGCCCTCTCCCCCCCACCCCAAGTGGATGGGGCACCTCATGTAGTCCTCCCTGGGGGCAGATGTCTGCCCCTTGGAAGGGGTACATGAGATCCCCTCATTGATTTGGGCTGAGGGGGAGAGGGCCACCAGAAATCGTGGCACAGGCCCCCCCAAGCATGGGCAGTATGCCCCCCCACCAATTAGGGCATATGGGCACAGTAATGTGCCCATCAACCTCAAGGGAAGGGGTGACACATAAAAACTTAATTGTAAAAAAGATGTTTTTTGTGGGGGTTGGAGGACACCCTAAACCACCAGAGATATCGATAATGTAAAAGGGGGTGGCCCTCTCCCCCCACCCCAAGTGGATGGGGGCACCTTATGTAGCCCTCCCTGGGGGCAGATTTCTGTCCCTATCTGACCCAATGGGAGGGCTACATGAGATGCCGCCATCCATTTGGGGTGGGGGGAGAGGGCCACCAGAACTCTTGGCACAGCCCCACTCCCAGCATGGGTCAATACATGTTGCCCACCTTGAGGGCAGATGGGCACAGTAATGTGGCCATCTGCCACTGGGGTATGGGCAAAAAAAACAACAACAAAATTACATTTTGTTGGTGTGGCTCGCGGGGGCACCCTAATCCACCAGGGACTTATGTAACGGAAACAGGAGTGGCCCTCTTTCCCTCTCCACCCAAAGTGGAGCGGGGCCTCTCATGTAGCCCTACCTGGGGGCAGATTGCTACTGCAATATGCCCCTAAGAAGGGTCAAATGTGTTTTACTGGGGGTTGAGGGTCAGTAGACCACCAGGGATGGCTTGAAAGAGGGTCAGTGATCGGAGAGTGGTAGTTATGATTTATTTTTTCTAGGCTGACCATAGGTAACACATGTTTTTTGTTTCGTTTGCAGCTTTTTCTACGCGAGCAGCTTCAACGTTATGGGAGTACTGTTTTGTATTATTCTACAGTTGGGGCCCATTGTCAGTGGGGTGGGTGGGACTGAGGCTGGATTGTTGGTGGTGTGGGCAGGAGTGGGCCGTCTGGGGAGGTATTTTGGTGGGCTGGGACACAATTGCAGGGTCAGGCCACAAATTGTCCCCATGCCAGCAGAACATTGGTGTTTCCCTGGGAGAGGCTGTCTCCTGTGTGGGTTGACTTTCCGCAAGCCCAGGCTGCACCTCTGACTGTGCTGCGTTACAGATGTCACCTCCAGGGAGGAATGGGAATTCTGCCAGGGATCCCCGGAAATGCAGCTGGACTTGGGAACGGTCTAACCACATGGGAGACAAGGTGTCCAAGGCCAGAGGCATCACCTCCGACCATCCTGGAGTTCTGGCTGGCCTGCGTTACAGCTTTTCCCACTGAGAAAGAACAGGGACCCTTCCGGGGCTTACTGGACCTGTCACTGCACTTGGGGATGGTCAACCCACATGGGAGAAAGCTGCCCAAGTCTGGGGACATAACCCGCCGACTATCTGAGAGATCTGGCGGGCCTGCGGTACAGCTTCTTCCTCTGGGAAAAGATAGGAACCCTGCCGGGGCTCCCTGGAACTACCGCTGTGATTGTAGATGGTAGACACACATGGGAGATGGATGCCCAAGGCCGGGGACATCACCTGAGCCATTCTAGAGTTCTGGCTGGGCTGTGTTACAGCTTTTCCCTTTAGGGAGGTATTGGCACACTGCCGGGACTCCCTGGTGGGGAAAACAGGCCAGCAAGACATCCATTTCCCGTGTGGGTGTACCATCCCCAAACACAGCGGATGTGCCAGGTAGCCCCTGGCAGGGTCCCATTCCCTCCCCAGGGGGTAATTCTTTAACGCAGCTGAGTTAGCGCTCCAGGGTGGGCAGAGTTAATGTCCCTCGCCTTGGGTGGCGGTCTCCTGTGTGGTTTGACCATCCCCAAGCCCAACAGCGGTTCCAGGGAGCCCCTGCAGGGTCCCCAACCTTTCCCGGAGTGAGAAACTGCAACACAGGCCAGCCAGAGCTTCAGAATAGTAGGGGTAATGTACCTGGCCTTGTTGGGCTGTCTCCCATGTGGGTCACCACCATGTGGCACACCAGGACTAGATGGCAGATAGGCAGTCAGGAATGATGGTGGAAGTACAGAGAGGATCAGAGGGAAGAATGAAGAAAAGCTGTTTGTATTCTACATAACACTGGAAGTGAGGAGAGAAAGTGGAAATAAGGTGTGCAAGGAGAGCAAAATAGATTTTAAAGAGCCAGGGAGAAAGGTTGGAGCCCTGGGGATTGCCAAGGTGGAGATAGAGATGGTAGAGGAGAAATATCACAGGATAACCTGAGCGGAATGGTCAGGCAGTCCAGTGCCCACTCCGAGATACCAAGAGTATCGTGCAGCGGTTTTATGAGGATAAAGTGGTTGACCATATCAAATGCAGAGGAGAGACCAAGTAGAATGAGAAGAGCAGGAGAGTTATGATCAAGAGATGTGAGCAGTTCTTCAGAGGTGTTCAGGAGAGCAGTTGTCCTGCCTATGGATGCTCAGAATCCAGATTGATGGTTGTGAAGGCAACTGACAAGCTCAGTCTGCTGGGTCAGTTGCGGGGAGACAAGCTTCTCTAAGAGTTAGGAAGGGAGTGATAGAGTTGGAGTGGTAGTTACCTGGACACAAGGGGTCATCAGAAGGTTTTTTCAGGAGGATGCACACAAGCAACTGCTTGAGGGAGGAGGCGAATGACGCAGTAGCAAAGGAGTGATTTCAGAAATAAGCAAGTGCAGGGGCAAGTGAGCCAATATTGTCCTTAATAGATCTGGAAGAACAGGGGGGAACATGTTTGGAGGTGACCTTCATAAAGCGGACAACTCTAGTGACCTCATCTGATATGATAGGAGAGAAGGAGGAGAGAAAGGCAGGGAGGATGGGAGGCCATAGGCGACACAGGATGGGGAGGGGAGGGGAAAGGGAAGAGAGGGTGCTCTGGATGTCCTGAGTTTTTGCAATGAGGTGTGATGCCAATGCATTGCAGAGGGCCTGAGAAGGAAGAGGTTAGGTGGAGACTGCGGAAGGGTTGGCTAGTTCCTTACAGATTTTAAAGATTTCCGCTGTCTTGTTGGATGCACCAGAGATGTGAGCCTGGATGTGGGCCCTTTTCTTGGAGTGAATAGGGAGTCGGTATTGCCTTTGGAGAAGGTGACATGCCAATTTGTCATAGGGTGAGCCTGAGGTTTGACACTTCCAGTTCACAGCTCTGCACTTGCTTTTCAGGGCTGCAAATTCAGAGTCATACCAGGTGTTACACTTGGAGGCATGTTTCAGGCAGATCCTCATGACTGGGGCAAGAATGTTGTTAGTATTAGTGATTTCAAGATGAAGGTTGCTGAGCTCGGAGCCAGAGATAGAGTCTGCAGTGGGAGTAGAAGGGGGAATAAAAGTGGATGAGAAGGCAGCAGCTGACACTTGTTTCATCAGATGTATGTCAGAGACAGAGGTTGGCAGAGCAAGGGGAGGTGTGGTCAAATGACAGAGAGGCCCCAAGTAAGAGGAGCGAAGGGAGTGATCTGACCAGGAGAGTGGGGTGCTGACCAAAAGATCAGTGTGGATCAAAGCATTGAGTATCCAGCCAAGTGGGTGGCAGCTGATGGGAGAATGGTGTGGGTGAGTGAGGTGCAGAGGTGATGCTGTGATTGAGGATTCAAGGTGGATGTTAAAGTCACCCAGGAAAAGGAGTTTAGAGGTAGATATGAGCAGAGAGGAGGAGAAATCAGCCCATACCTGAATAGAGACAGGTGGTCTGTAGATTGTGGCAATGGTCAGGGAGGAAGTAGGAGAGATGACAAACTTGCAGAACAGGCTCTCAAAGCAGGAGTATGGCTGGGTGGGTATGAGGGAAGAAGGGACCCACTTAGGGAAGATCAGGGCCCCCCACCGCCATCACGGTTAGGTCGGGGCTTGGAGATAATCTTATAGCCATCAGGGAGAAGAGAGTCAAAAGCAGTGACTGAGCTGGCATTGAACCACATCTCGGTAAGAGCAAGTATATCTTGGTCAATGTCTTCAAGGAGGAGGCAGATGTCAGCAGAGTGTTTGATAGCAGAGCGAGCATTTAGCGTGGTTAGATGCAACAGGCCACAACCTTTGAAGGATTTCTGAGGAGGGGTACAGGGGCATGGTACACCAGTCAGAGGAGGGAGAAAAGAGAGAGGAAGAAGGAGTCACAGGTGTGGGGAGGAAGTTGAGGGATGGCAAGCATGGGTTGAAGAGGAGGAGGTTGGGTTGAGAACCTTCAGCAACGATAGCGCCATTTCGATAGGCATTAAGAATGCACATGGATGATGAGAAGCCCGCCAAGAGTACTTTCCATTTTGTCCCACCATTATTGAGTGAAGATGTGAGAGGAGAGAGAGTTGAGATAAGACCAGGAGTCCAATGATCTGTAGAGGGGACAGAAAAGAGTATATCAGTGATGATCTCTCTGGGAGTTGCGCTGACATAGGTGTCTGCAATGGGCAGACTTGAGTTATTGGTCAGGATGTATTTTGTGAACTTTTTCCTTCCAGACTATGTGAGAGAGGAGGATAGGTGATAGTGTAGAAGTTAGATACATTAGAAACTGTTGAGTACCAGAATTGTGGTGTATATTTGTTACAGACACAGAAAGATTCAAATTACCAACCAGCACAGAAAATGCAATGCAAAATGGGGGTGAAGAGTTGTTACAAACACCCCAGGATTCGAATTAACAAAAAGCACAGAAATGCAATGCCATATCAGAGTGAAGAGTTGTTACAAACATGCCAGGATTTGAATTACCAAAAAGCACAGAAAATGCAGTGCAAAATTAGGGGTGAAGAGTGCTACAAACACACCAAGATTCGATTTACCCAAAAGCACAGAAAATGCAATGCAAAAATTGGGATGAGTTATTACAAACACAACAGGATTCAAATTACACAAGAGCATACAAAATGCAATGCAAAATGGTGGTTAGGAGTTGTTACAAACACACCAGTATTAGAATTAGCAGAAAACAGTGGATGAATTAAAAAGAAGAGTTAAAGAAAGCATAGGAAGGTAGAATGGCATAGCCACACATAGGTTAACTGCTGTGTGGGTTATTCAAAAAGGCTAACAATGTCCAGGACACGACTCATAGGTTTCTATAGTGGGAGAACTAAGTTCTAGAGGCACACATTAGGGCGGTTGCAGGCTGCATGCTGGCTGGCAAATCCATGATGCTTGGAGGTCATGGAGCGTGAGGTGCTGTGGGGGACATAATGGGGGGTTCTCAACTCCACCCCCCCTCGACAGGCAGGGGCCCTTGGTGTGGGCTCTGGGGGTGGGTCGGCTAACATGCCTGGTGGCTCTGCTATTGGCCCTTTGAAATTGAGGAACGCCAATCACTGCAGTTGCAGTGAGCCTGAAAGGAGAGGAACTCAGGTGCCTGGATAGAGAATGAAGGCGGCGGCCAGGATGAAAGCAGAGTGCCCGCTGTCGGTAACGCCCAACTGGGAAATGTAGGCCCTCTGTGGCAGCAGGTGATGAAGCATGCTAAGGCAAGTTAAATGAACAAACAGAAATTAAAACTACTTTCAAAATGCCCCCAAGTTCACTCCACTCGGAAGAGCCAGTAAATCAGGGAAAACTAATCAATAGCCCTGTAGGGCTTACCCTGCAGTGTGCGTAATATTGCTTGTGCGATCATATGCGCAATGTCAACAGAGATACCTTTTTAAATTTCTCTGATGGTGAATGGACTCATACTAGCAGCACAGAACCATATTTCAATGAAGATGCTTATAAGCAAGAACAAAGAAACCCAATTGCCATAGATAATATTGGCAGAGGCTATGAAATGGTTGGAGACACCATTATGGTAAAAGAAAACCTTATAGATAAAACTTTGCTAAAAGAAACTTTCAAACCAATATTCTTTTCGCCCAAACAAACCATCAAGGATACAAATGGCCATGCAGCTCAATATATGATGTAAAACAACAATCCTTCAAAGTTGTATGACAATTCCTAAATTACTATGTGAATCTAAAAGACAAAAGCAGAATAAAAACGTAACAAACCATGGACTCCTACCCAGTGTGCATCCCCACAGGACTATGAGGACATTCATTAACCTGCATTTCAGGTTAATTCATTAACCTGCATTTTCAAAAGCATGTTCCATCACCTCAAAATGTTAGCAACACACCATTCCACTTTACGAAATGTTGTGCATGGACTATACTATATACGCAAAAAGTCCTGCTCTAGAACTGCAAAATGTATATAGCATTCTCATACCAGGCACTGCCAAAGAACTTCTTCAAGAAATGGAACAGATCCAAAGTAAATATGTTGGACCTGAAGTTGACTGATGAAATTCAGTAACTTTTGAAAACATTAGCAAAAACCTAACAAACAGCACCCACCTTAAAAACACATACAAAAAAGAAATAGCTAAGTTTCAAAACACATCTGCTGAAATGCCAGACAAAGTATGTGTCTGTTGTTGCAGAACTTTTACTAAAAAGAACATCAACGTAGTAGATCTGGCATACGAAACAGAAGACAATAGGACTCCCAATGGTTCCAATTAGCTTTATATCTAGCAGCAGAAAATAAAGGCAAAATAACTGACCCCTCCTTAGTTTGCACATACTCAAAGCTGGACACATACCAAATGCCATCATGTGCTCTCACCAATAACTTAGAAATCGTCCAACTTCCAAATGCTCTCCAACAACATAACTTGTATGAGAGCATTATAATAATATGCCTTCAATCAAAAATGACCAAATTGCCTCCATCTGAATTACTAAAATTTGTTGCAAAGTAATATATTTGCCATTAGATCTTAAAGAACATGTAGAATCTCTAGGAGTGCAATGGGAAATAGATCAATCATTTATTGTACTAGTTAACAGTATATCAACAAAAGACAAAAAAATTTGGCAGCAACTATTCAACTTTAAAAAAAGTTAGACAAGCCCTATAATAGCTTAAAGAAAACCAATGAATACTACACAGATATAAACATAGAGGAAAACTTAAAAGAAACCACCCTGATAATTCAAGATTCAACACAAACTTGCCAATTTGGACATGTACATCCTGTTCCTTAAGCCAACATTTTAGACCAGTTTACAATTCACCCACTGCACTCCAAAGACATCATAGAAGATGCATTAAAAAAATATCAAATGCGTGAAAAGGCTCCCCAATGACCATATGGGAGAAAAGTGTAGAAGTACATTATTTTCCTCTACTCTTTCCTGCAGGAAAAAGAGGAAGATATGATGACAATCCACACAAATAAGTGCATCAGAATACTGCTCTTTACTAATGTATTCTGAAGACCCCAGCTTTAGACAAAATGTAGAATACATTTTTCACCTGCTCTTTGAAAGTGAACTAGCAACTCTATTTTAAAGAGTTGCACACACGTTAAAAACAGGCACACATTTTTCAAGCATATCTGCTACACAACTGCTTCCAAAGATAAAAGACAAAGATGAGGTTTTTCAGTCAAGTATCACAAATCTCTTGGAAAACATGCGTGTTACTAAACAATACTGGATCTGATGTCACACTGTTGTATGCTAAGCAAACTAAGACAACTCACATGATTCTCACTTTAAGTTATGAAGAATATGAATGGGATGACTTGCACAAGTTTTCACGCACTGCAGACCAAAATAAAGAGGGATTAGATATAAAAACACCAGAAGAACTCTGTTTGCTTGACCCTGTGAATGTAACAAGGAACTTTCACCATCGCTTCATTTCCATGCTGCACATCATCAGCAATAACAAAACCCCTCCACTCCTAGAAGTAGAATACTTATTTTTTAAGAAACAAATATCAATCCAGAGGATCATCACACATCCCCATACTATTGTGGATAAATGATGCTCCCAAATTTGGACATGACACTGATGTCACTGTTTTTTCAGAAAGCGCATATAGTGACCTACGTACACAAATCTTACGCTTGAAAAAACATAAGTGTGTGAATACTGCCAATGTTGATAAAAAAACAAAGGTAAAAACTATACCAAATGTTGCTTTGGTTTCCCTGGACCAGTTTGCACAACAGGACAAGTAAATAGCTTATTGTCTTCTGTTATAAACATTGTAAAAGGGAAATCCTCTAAAAAACACAACATAAAAAGGGACAAAGCATCCAAGTACATCAATGATTAAAATGCAATTATTGCCCTCTTGCGGAATGTAAATATAGACATCCCATACATTAGCATTTGCAAGATATGTCACAGCCTATCGCACCAAAGCTGAGAAAACAGAGCTAAAAGACCTCTTGGATGACATATAATTTGACAAAACACTGTCACAAAAATGTTACAGCTTCTGTAAAAAAATGCTCTGCAATGGAGAATGCGGGTGTTATGAAGCTGCAGACCATTTAAAAGGTACAGCCCTATATGGCAAATCTTAACACATTGTCTGACTAAACCTTGGTCCAGCTTAATCCCAAAAGAAAGTACTAGAAACATACCAAGAGATAGAAACATTAGCCACAAATGATCCCAAAAACCAGGACATTTTATAAAACAATGGGCCTCATTACGAGCATGGTGGTAGCCGTGCCTGTATGGCAGGCACGGCTACCGCCATGCTCACTACTGGCACTGTCTTCCACGATTGGTCAAGATGAGTGGGCTGGTAATTGCCCTTTCGCGGGTGGCGGTAATGCCGGGCTCCCGATCCCCATGCTGCCCCATTGGGCAGAATGGGGTTGGGGAGCATGGTTGCACCGCCACCGTTAATAATGGTGCTGGTGCAATCACGAGTTTGCCTCGCGTGTGCCGCGCAGCCTGCCAGGTAAAACCTGGTGGGCTGTCAGGAACCCGCGAGCAGAACTCGTAATGTGGCGGCCCTGTATGAACGGTGCCGGTGCCTTACCGCACCGTTCATACTGTGGCCGCCAGCCTTATAATGAGGCCCAATGTCATTGACACATACTTCCCAAACAGAAATACTGGTCTGGAAAACGTGTCTACACGACATAGCCCAACACTACTCTGACAAAAGCCATGTCACACATGATGAGACAACTGGCAAATAATCAGTCTCAACTGAAGGAAGCCTAGTAAAACTGACAAAACCCAGACTAATTAAGCATATAAAGCTATCATTTAAATATCCACAACATAGAGAACTTTATTATATGGCCCTACTACAACTTTTTCAACCTTGCAGAAAAGAAGAATTATTAGCTGAGTATGACTCATTTGAAGTTGCATTCAAATCAATTGAAAGCAGTATAACAAATGTCAAGTTCAAACAATACAACCAAATGTTGGACATCGAATGCCAACAAGAGGAAGACATTGAAGCTATACTACATAAAGACACTCTCCTTGGCAGTCAACCTTCCCTTACAGAAAGCAAAGAACTACCTGGAGAACCACTCATTCCAAATGAAGCAGACATAGCCATGAATGAGGTAGAAAATCACAGCTAAATGATAAACAACTCACCATTTATCTAGAAGTCACTGAAGAAATTGCAGCTGTAAAATGTATAAACCTATGCTCCTGTATGTAAGTGGTGAAGCTGGTTCAGGTAAAACATTCTAAATTAAAATAATAGGTTAATTTCTACAAGACTTAACAAACAACATTTCAGCTGTTGTAACTGCCCCCACAGGCTTAGCTGCCTACAACATAATAGTTGTAACTTTACACTGACTACTGCTCCTACCGGTAGAACACCAAAACAAATTAGAGTACTATAAATCATCAGCAGACACTGCTACTGAAGTAAGCGGTATTCTGAACCAAATGAAAGTGCTCCTGATAGATGAAGTAAGCATGGTTTCCAACCTCATGTTGGCTTTAATTCATCTCAGAATTCAAGAAGTCCTAAAAACCGACTATGAAGAACTGTTTGGAGGAAAACACATTATTGTTTTCAGAGACCTCCTACAGTTAACACCAGTAAAAGGTGACCCTATTTTTAAAATATTAGGACACAACAATACCGTAACACACTCAGCAGCATTGGAAATTCATTCATCAGCAGTTGTTTTTCCGCAGCACTTTTTGCTGAAAATGTTTTGCTGAAAAAAAGATTAAAAAACTATGGGGGGCATATAAAGGGTAGGGTGGAGTGGTATATAGGGAATACATAATAGGGTAGGAGGGAGTTGGGGGGACCCCCCAAATAAAATAATAATTTATGATTTTTTTGTCAGAACATGTTTGCCAAAATAAGCCTTGGAAAAACAACTAGGGATGAATGAAACAAAATAACCTATTTTTGCTACACAGAACTAACTCAAAACATGAATCTGTCTGCAGATATCACTTATGCTAACATTTTAAAAAACATTAAAACTAGTCTGCTTGCCAAAGATGCAAAATCCATCTTAAAATCTAGACTAATCCATGAAGTATGTGGGCAAAACATATCTGCCCATGAAGTCATGGAACAATTAACTAAATACAATATAAAATGCATATCCATAATTCCAATCCTTGCAAGCTGTAGTCAATTTAACGAAACAATGTTGAAAAAAGAAATGCAACCCATACTGCATATTAGTTCCACAGACAAACTTGAAGTGCACAGCATTACACTCCCTATGTGTCAACAAACAATAGCACAACTAAATATCTTACAAAAATCTATCTCCAACACAGGCGGATTAAAAAAAAGTATTAACTCTGTATCTAAACTGCAGAGTAATCCTAAAACATAACCTTAACGTAGAACAAGGTTTAGTCAATAGAGAAATTGGTACAGTTGTTGCCTTCCAAACATATCCACATGAGAACAGCATTCACTTTGTCAACATCCACTTTGGCCAATTTGCAAAAGTTAAGAAAAAAGGCAGCACCATAGTATGTTTCCTTGTACGTACACAACGAACAATTCTCTCTATCCCTTGCATATGCTGTCACTATTCACAAATTGCAAGGTCGACCCACAGATCACTCATTTATTGACATTGGCAGCACAGTCTTCAAAGAAGGTATGAGTTACGTAGCACTTTCATGTCTCTGTACACTTGATGGACGATTACTAGTTAATTTTGATGCAAACATAGTCAACGCTGAGATTCCTTGCATCCTAGAATACAACAGGTTAAGTGCATTGTACACCCCCACCTAGCTATGTACCCTGTAACTGAAAAAGAAAACCTTTAAAAAGAAAATGAATAAAACACAACCTATACAAGATCTCCCTTTCCATAGCACTGAGAAAAACAAAAAACTGCTTCTCCATCAAATAATACAACCACAAAACTCAATTCCAAAAACAACTGCACATCCATCAGAAGACAAAGAGACAAATGTCTCTTCTCAACAAACAACTGCAGGCCCATTAAAAGATACATTAGCAGAACTGTCCAGTCCATTTAATTTCAGAAGCACAAGTGGAGTAGCTTTCTATGCAAATGTCCCAATCAATCTTCTCTTAGATTGCCACCATTTGTACACAACATTTACTTAACCAGCTCTCACCATCTGTATTTACAAATGCTCCTCATTCATAGAAGTTCCACATATGATCCTGACAACAAATGCCTCAGGTATAAAGCAATATTTAGACTACTATGCAGGAATGGTGAAATTGACCTTAACACCCAGGAAGATCCAAAAGAATATCTAATTTACTTACTACAAGTGCTAAAGTGCTACAAGTGCTACAAGTGCTAAAAACCCAAAACATCCATATAAACGAAATCTTGCAAATTTCATAAAGGTGGAAACATACATGCACTCTGCAACCATGTTTCACAAGAGCACATCCCTAATGAACGATGAGTGTATGTATCAATACCAAATTGTGAATCCAATCAATTTCAGCAGCTTATCCAGACTGCAAATAATGGCATTTTATGCACTTTGTGGAATTCAGACAATTGTTCCAGTTTACAAATAAACTCATATGGTCAATATGTCATACTAATGCTTCTAAGATACAATGCAGATGGTAACAAAAATAACTGTAAGCTCACTAGCTTCACACATGGCCAAGTATTTCTTGGCAAGCAAACATTCGAAACAGTAGGCACAATCTATCACACTGGTGCCACAACCACTTCAAGCCACTATACTTCATATGTTAAAAAACAGGTAGTTACTTTAAATGTAACAACATAAATGTTACTCCAAAACATAGGTTACGAGCATAGCTAACAAATGCCTACCTAATATTCTTGCCACTGAAATGTACTCACTAAAACACACTACTATACACAGTTAGAATACGGCAACATGTATCTAACTTCTTTAAACAAACCCTTCATTACAACGCACTTCAAACACACCATCACACTTATACTTAGAGAATAAATCCATAGCACAACAATAGTACTTTTAAAATCCAATACAGTTGGAATACCCCAGCGGGTATCTAACTACTGTAAATATACCCTTCATTACAATACACTTCAAACATGCTATCACAAACCCATGTAAATGCCACAAACTCTATTTCTATACAGTACGGCTTTTCCAATCCATCATGGATTTTTTCACAATGATTACTACATGTTAATACAACAACAGTGTACCACACACAAATGTTGTAACACACATAGTACATGCAATGTAATATTTATGATGGTCAAAAAGTGAATCTATATGTACAACTGTATGTAATTTAATGTGTCATAGTATGTTTAATAAATGATACTTTTTTTTGTTTACAGCGAAACAACCATAGATTGCAGCCTTGCTATCATATTCAGGAAGTAATTATCCATACCCTGTATCAATTACTCTCAGTATATTAGTGTACCCATAATTAATAAGGACACATTAATATACGTTTCACCAATGCCTAGAATTCTACACTACAGACTTCTTAGAATTTCCAAGTAAGCATCCATCCCCACTATCAATTTCTATCAAGATACTACTGTAGCCAAAATCACTAAGGACATACTATTATAACCATGTGTAGTGTCCACAATGCTGGCCGGAATACAAATACCATATACACTTCAATAATTTCCTTCTACCATATTACAAATACAGTATACTCACCCTAGAGTAGCTATAATTGCTATACACATATTACTGTGGCCAGTGTCCAGATTCTTTGGGGCATGCACGCAGAATCTGGACACTGGGCCCAGCCAGAAGAATAGAATTCAACCATATCATAAATACACACAACACACCTTCAAATAATGACTCACTCCATTTGCTTTTACTACTGTCTGCCACAACTATGCAACCCAACCATGTCCCCAAAAATATACACATTAACCACTGCCATAACTATACTCTTCAAACATTTATAACCTTGCCACAGACACAACTATACACTTTAGCTATTGTAAAACCACTTCAGCAACAACTAAAAACTATATTTATATTCCAAACACAAACATATTACTCACAATCACTACTTTAATGAAATATGTGAACATGCACAAAAACACAGAGCTTCTCCCAATCCCAATAGTGTCTGCAGACACAGGTTTGTGTTTGCAACTCATAATCTGGCCATGTACAGTTTCCACTCCTCCTCCCCTCCCAGACACTCTTTCATGCAAATAATAATCCCAAATATATTTTTCCAAGTTTTTTGGCACTGCGCTGTCCGCGGACTAAGGCTGTGGTCTGCAAATCCAATATGGTGACCATTTCAAAACGTTTGACGCAGCTCAAGGTTTTCAACAACCATCATTGTGCCAATGTCATGTCTGCGAACACCACATCTCTCACTGATTGGTCTGCAGACACTGAACCAGGAAAGAGAGTCTGAGGACGGGATGCAGATATCTCTAATTTCATATTAACTACTTTTTGGCCATGTAGACAAAAAAAAACTATAAGCAGGATTTACAACAAATTTGAAAAAAGACACTTTCAGGACCAAGCCACCACTGCTCATGCAAGTGTTGGGCAAAGCCGTCAAGCAGTTTGGCATGTAGGCATGAGCAAATATTTTTTCCATTATGTCTATGAGGATTTCAAAGGTTTTGGGATCCCCTAAAACTCCCACCCCCCCTGATGAACCCGCACAAAACCTTGCAAAATCTTTTCGAGGTGGCCAATTACATCTTTTCATCTTTTGCAAAGTTTGTTGAGGATACATTGAACAGCGCCAAAGTTATAATTCACCCAAAAAACTGCTCTTCCTATGAGTTGAGAAACCTAACCAAAACTACACGGCAGCTACCATAGGTTATGTAATTTTCCAGGGATATATACAGGATTGCCCTTAGAAGAAGTACAAGAAATCCATATTAGCCTTATTCTCGATGTAGGGGTTGGGGGTCTTGGAGGGGCAGGGTTAAAAGAAGCAAAGATTCACTCTATTTAAGTTGCAAAGATCTTCACACCAGCTTTGGGTCAAGTACCATTTTAAAACATTCAATATAATGGTAATATCATTAAGACTATGAACCTGATTCATGCAATTATTTAAGTGTAAAACAGGGATTTGCGTGCCATTCTGCCCGCAAATCCCTGTTTGACCAATGAGGATTTGCGGGTAGAATGGCACGCAAATGCCTGTTTTGCATGCAAATCAGGGCCTATATGTACATCCTGGCAGAAAAAAAATCAAAGCACTCTCGTATTCCAAATTAAAAAGACGCATGAGGTCGATATGATAAATCAATCCTGAATCAGAGCTTAGTGCAGACGGGCTAAAAAATGGTGGCTTGGAAGGTTGCCCAAAACAGATTTATTCAAAAGCTTCCACCCATCACTTTTTTGGTTATAGTTTGTCTCCCTATGTGAGAAAGGGTATCCCCAGGCGTGGGTCCCTTGCACGCTGTGCCATGGGGTACCAAGATGAATCTCAATGATGAGGCCCAAAAGGCCAAAATATCTCTGCGGTTGCTTGTACTACCGTGCAGAGGGAACCTGCCCTGGCAGTTTGGGGTGGGGTGCTCCCAATGGTGGCACTACCTGACTGATTTGGATATGGCTGGACCCCTTTTTCAAAAGGTGGTGTCAAAGGTTGCCCACAGAAGTGCCAGTGGTTCAGATTAATTAAAAGCCTTCCACTCATAAGTTTTTTGGTTATAATGATAAATCTTGGGGATGCTATGCAAAAGCACAAAAATGTGAAGCCCCTGGACTGTTAATCTTTTGTCCCAACAAGTGACTCAAATTAAAGTCTTGGAGTATCGAGACACGTACTGGGAATGCATGATGATATTCTGGTTTTAGGTATGTAGGGACTATGCCAAAAACATGTATGAGTTAAAATGTCACTTAAATGAAATACAGACATGTGCCAGAAGCCATTGAAGTCAATGTAAATAGGCATTATCGGCCTGATTCATGGAATCGGGTGCAGAAAAGGCACAAAGGCGCACGCCGAGAAGAACCAAGTGGGAGCCATGGCGCAGATAAAAACTTGCACAGCACACATATTCATGGATTTCCAGATGCGTCAGTAGCCGTTGCGCAAGTAACAGCAAGCTGCACTAGGAATGCCCTGAACATGCCTCCGCGTACACCAAAAAGCAAGTGAAAGGGCTAACACTGCGCAAGCCTCCACATCATCCCTGGCCCAGCATCCAGCACCCTAACAAAATTGCATCCCAACAAAACGCAATCCCTGGCCACACCTCAGAGAGAATGCGTGCCCCCCCAAGCAAACCCAGGCCTTACCCCTGCGGAATCGCTCACCAACACCTTGCAATCCACAGGCGCAACCTAGAGAAAACACATGCCTTCCCATGCAAGCAAGGCCGTACACCAGCAAAATCGCACGTCAACACCTCGCAATCCCGGGCACACACACCAGTGTAATCGTGCATCAGCACCTCACAATCCCCAGCTGCAACCCAGAGAAAATGCGTGCCCTCCCACGCAAACCCAGGTCGTACCCCAGCGAATTCACGCATCAACACCTCGCAATCCCCGGCTGCACCTAAGCATAATTGTGCATCAGCACTTCGCAATCTCCTGCCACACCCCAGAGAAAACCGCGCTCTCCAACGCAAGCCCAGGTCGTACCCCAGCAAAATCCCGCGTCAACACCTCCCAATCCCTGGCCGCACCCAAGTGTAATCGTGCGCCTCCTCGTAAGTGTAGGCTGCACAAGTTTTGAAAACATGATTCCCTCCCACCATCAGCACCCAGCCTGCCCACATAACGATCCACTGCACATCAACCACTGTAGTGCACACACCACCTCCAGGCCCCTTCACCTGTGATACCCCCTGCAGGCAGCCCCCACTAGAAGTGACACCACCCCAAAGACCCCCTCACCTGTGAGAACCCCCTGAAGGCAGACCCACCAGAAGTGACACCGCCCTCCAAACCCCCTCATCTGTGACAATCCTCTGCAGGCAGACCCTTCCAGATGTGGCATGACCCCCAGCCCTCCTCACCTGTGACAAACCCCTGCAGGCATCCCCCACCAGAAGTGTATAAAAATGTTTTATTTGAATTCTTGACTGTAACATTGTAAAATAAGTGATAATATGCCTGTAATTTCGCCGTGATACCCGTGGGTCTGGGCGAGTAATACATGTAATAAATAAATAAATAAATAAATAAATAAATAAATAAATAAATAAATAAGTGACACCACCTCCCAGCACCCCTCACCTGTGACAATCCCCTGCTGGCAGCGACACCAGAAGTGAGACCACTTTCCAGCCCCCCTCATCAGTGACAACACCCTGCAGGCAGCCGACAGCAGAAGTGACACCACCCCAAGCCCTCCCTCACCTATGAAAACCCCCTGCAGGCAGCCCCCACCAGAAGTGACACCACCCCAGCCCCCCTCACCTGTGACAACCCCCTGCAGGCAGCCCCCACCAAAAATGACACCACCCCCCCAGCACCCCTCACCTGTGACAACTCCCTGCAGGCATACCCCTCCAGAAGTGACACCAGCCCCTTCACCTGTGACAACACCCTGCAGGCAGCCCCCACCAGAAGTGACACCACCCCAGCTCCCTTCACATGTGCTGTGACAAAGCCCTGCAGGCAGACCCCTCCAGAAGTGACATCACCTGCAGGCAGGCTCCTCCAGAAGTGACATCACCCCCTAGTCCCCCTCACCTGTGACAATCCCCTGCAGGCAGCCCCCTCCAGAAGTGAAGCCACCCACCATTCCCCTTCACCTGTGACAAACCCCTGCAGGCAGCCTCCACCAGAAGTGACACCATCCCTCAGCACCCCTCACCTGTGACAACCCCCTGCAGGGCAGCCCCCACTAGAAGTGACACCACCCCCAGCCCCCTCACCTGTGACATCCCCCTGCAGGCAGCACCCACCAGAGGTGACACCACCGTCTAGCCCCTCACCTGTGAAAACCCCCTGCAGACAGCCCCCTCCAAAAGTGACACTGCCCCCCAGCCCACTCCCCTGTGACGACCCCCTGCAGACAGCCCCCACCAGAAGTGACACCACTCCCCACCCCCTCACCTGTGACAACCCCCTGCAGGCATCCCCCTCCAGAAATGACACAGTTCCCCAGCCCCCGTCATCTCCAACTAAAATGTTATTGATGAGTTAGAAGAGACAGAAGAGTCTCAAGATGTAGGCCCTACTGTACCTCTACCTCCTCTTAGGCCTCAACCTTTTACCACAGGGGCCCTACCAGGTCCAATACTGAGTCCAGGGTTTGTCGCTTTTGAAAAGATGAGACTTGAGTTAGAATTTAAAAGGATCCAAGCCCAAACTAAAAGTAAACATCAAGAAATTAAACTAAGGGAAATGGAATCACAACATGCTCTTGAAATGAAGAAATTGGGCCTCATTACACGTTATGCGGCAAATTCCGGCCATTACCGGCATTGGCGCTATTAACGTGTCCAGCTTTGCATGATGCCGCTAATAGCGTGGCATTACGAGTACGCGGACATGAGTACAGGGCCATGCCGGTAATGACCCTACCGCCATGCCGCAAAAGACCCCAAAAAGTCCCTTACCGGCTCCGACAAAAGCGCTGATAGCACTTCCGACCTCCCGCTACATGCAAATAGCAGTCACCGCTAATAGCTATTAGCAGTGACCGTAAAATTGCAGAACCGGAAATAGCGTCATCGCACAGGAACCGGAAAGAGCACGGCGGCCATCTTTAAAAACACAATCCATTGACATCCTCAGCAGCCAGGACCTGTTTCCACACGACTCCAACACCAAATCATCCCGGATACCCTGAAGATGCCAAAGGCCATCAAGAAAGGCGCGGATCAGGAGAAAAATTCACCAGCAAGGAGCTGATCATCTTAACCGAGACCCTTGCCGCATATGCCAATATTGTTTTCACCAATGACATGCGGCGTGAGACCCTCGTGAAGAAGAAGGCCATCTGGGCTGAGGTTGCCCACAAATTCAGTGCGGTGGACAGCACAACCCGCACTGTCAAGGACTGCAGAAAGCAGTGGGATGATCTACGGCTCCGGGTCCGCAGCATTATGGTTGCAAATCGCAACCTGGCTATGGCCACAGGAGGTGGTGCTGATTCACCAATAAAACTCCGGGAGTGGGAGGAGACCTGCGCCAGCACTATTGGTGTGGAATCCATCAAGGGAGTCGGAGACATGGAGCGTGGTGCGCCCACTTCATCAGATGGAGGTGAGTGTACACATTAAACAATGCACTGTGAAGGTTGAGGGGCCCCCCAAATCTGAGTCCAGGACCAGCCCATGGATCCAGCCACAAACATACATGCACACCACCCTGCCAATGTGAGTGTCACACCCCAACACACACACAAATGCACGCATCACCACATACACGTGCAACACAGACCCATTCATGCATGACCCTCCCGACATCCCCATTACCGGATTCCCAACTAAAGAGGTCCCAATGCATAGAGCGGCATGACGTAATCATTCTGCATAAGGCACGTAGAACCATCACCAATGATATTCCCTATTTTTGTCCCCCACAGGATCACAGACAGACAGTGATGAACAGGGCACTGTAACACATGCTCCCCCAGCCAAGAAAAAGGCCAGGACACAGGAGACAGGGGACACTGCCACCACCTCAAGGTGCACAGGGAGGAGTGAGCACCAGCAGAGGGGTAAAGGCAGCAAGAGCACGAGTTCAACCTGGCCTGAAGCCACGGCTGCTAAAATTGCTGCACCCACGGCAGTGTTCCGCCCGTCATTGAAAACAAGCACGGATGGCCCGCTCTCTGCTGCCACCAGTTCCAATGGTGAAGCAGCAGCCACCGCGCCGCTGTCGGACATTGAGGAGACCATTGACCTTGAAACGCAAAGGCAGACCCCCAGCTCCCAGCAATCCATTGAGCCAAGCCCACGGCCACCATTGCAATCAAGTAGCCATGGACAATCTGGCAACGACACCATGGAAAGGTGCTGGACCCCTCAGGTGTCCTCACCTGATGGCCGAGGCCTGGACCAGGGCACAGCAGCCACCCCAAGAGCTGGACACAGTCGCCATGACCTGTCAGCCATCAGCCAGAAGCAGGTGGAAATAACAGCGCTGGTTGGCCAGCATGTGGAAGAGGCAGCCCGTCTGAGGGAGGAGGTTAGGTTGAATGCAAGCCAGATAAGAGAGGGCATGCACAAACAGGCTATGCAAGGAGATGGCCCAACTGAGGCAGGTCCTCACACACATAGCGGACGCTATGGAGCGACAATATCCCCTCCACCACAGGATCAACCGGGCACCTCCTCCTCTGCGAGTTCACGTCAGACAAGCCCTCGCCGCCGCTCCTTGTGCAGCAGGACACCTACGCACTACAAGCCACACATGGGGGTGTTGTGGGGGGAGGGGGAAAGGGTGTTTTTGGGAGTGTTGTGGGGGCAGGGGGGAAAGAGTGTATTTGGGAGTGTTGTGGGGGAGGGGGGAAAGGGTGTTTTTGGGAGTGTTGTGTGGGGAGGGGGGAAAGAGTGTTTTTGGGAGTGTTGTAGGGGTAGGGGGAAAGGGTGTTTTTGGGAGTGTTGTGGGGGAGGGGGGAAAGGGTGTTTGCACAGTTGGGGCCATGCACTTTTTGTTCACAAATTAATCATAATACACTGTTGACAAGTTCAGACACAGGCTTGGTCTTCATCATTGTGTATGTGTACTTTATTGGGGACAGGGTCCATTGTGCGCCTCACCACATACAGCAGGGCAACAATACCCATCTCCATCCAAAATAGTTGACCCTTGTCTCTCAAAATATTTGATAAATCAGATGCTGACGCACATTGTGTCCCTCCTGGCCATCGCCACTTGCATGTCCTGGTGGCCCATTTCCCCCATCCTCATACCCATCAACATCATCTTCATCAGGTGGTTTCATGTCAATGTCAGGGGGCATAGACAGATTCCGTCTGATACACATATTGTGCTGCATGACACATGCCATGGTTGTCTTCTGCACTTTGTCATGGCTGTACAGGAGAGCCTCACCCGGCCAGTATAGGCACTGGAGCCGTGTCTTCAGAAGGCTAAATGCCTGCTCAATCACGACGCGGGTAAGGTTCTGTGCAAGGTTCTATTCCTCTTCATGCCTGTCCTGTGGGTTCCGTATAGGGGTAAGGAGCCAACTCTTCAGGGGATAGCCAGCATCACCAGCATGGCTGGAACAATGGGGCCTTGTTACTGGTCACCTCAATTGCAACCTGGACATTTCACACTAATTCTGTTAGCATTCTGATTAGCATCCACGATTCCCAGCATGCATGGAGACGATCAGTGTAACTGAAATGTGAGAAGGTAAGCTAGTCCCTGCAAGTGGACGTGCACCATGCATGCCTCCTGCAGTATTTCCAATATCCTGGGTGTGGATAGGTCCTAGGTGTTCCTGGGCCCAGGCCACCTTTGTACGACACTGCTAGTGTACTGCCATTATGATTGTCCCCATGCTGTGAAGCGGCACATCAGTAGTGGTGTACGGATGTGGTTCTGTACAATGGCTACAGGTGATCCCTTTGCATGCACTCAAAGGCGCATATCTGTTGTGATGTTGTTCAAAGCACATTTACATTATGCATATTGGCTGCATGTTGCAGCTTTGTGTCATGTAGGCTATGGTATGATGTGCAATGTGCATGTGGATAGATGTGTCATGTATTGCGTTATGGATTGATGTCTTTGTTGTCCAGTTTACTACTTGTATGTGGTTTTGTGTACTCTCCATTGTGTGCTGCGTTAGTCGACATTTGCGTACATCTGTATGTCCCTTTATTGTACGGACGACAGTCCACAACCAGTTGGAGTATGCAACTCTCCCCCCCAAACACACCCACATCACACTGCCATGTGCCTGCCCTGCTACTCACCAAGTAGCCACAAACTTTGCCCAGCATGGCGCTCCATGTTGCGTTGTATCATTGAGTTCCGTAGGACCATTGATTCATGGGTTGATCAGGGGTATCGGTCACGACAATGTGTTGTTCTCTTTCTTGAGTCACATACCATTTGGACATTGATGGAGTGGTAATGCATTCTGTTTCGGTAGACAGCCTCATTGTGATGTGGGGGCACCATTTCCACATGGGTACAGTTGATTGCCCCGATGCTACTTGGGATGCATGCCAGTGAATAGATGCCAACTTTGTCATTGGAGATCTCCTGGGCTGTCTGTGGCAGCGATATGTGTTCACTGGTGTGCTTCAGGGGGGCATCGAGCACCTGGGTCAGCGTGCATGTGAATACTGGTTGTGAAATTCCATGCATCTGCCCTACCGCATGCTGGTAGGTGCCTGTGGCCAGGTAGTGAAGCACAGTTACCACCTTCAGTAGAGGGGGGATAGCAGTACGGATGTGTATGTGGCTCACTATGTCGTTGCGGTTCATGTCCACCATGGTGGTGATGGTATACCGGTCCAGGTGGCACAGGGTGTGTATCTGCTCAGGGGTTAGGTTGAATGGAATGGCTAGAATCCTGGGGATTGCGGGCTGCCTCTGTGGTATGACTGGGTGCACTGGTGTGGCTTGCTGGGCCAGTATCGCCATACTCCTCCCCTTGCATCTCCTCTGTGCTGCCTGTTGTTGTTGGTGCTGCAATGCAATCATGTCCTCCAGCCCATGTAATGCTGCAAGTATTGGAACCATCTTGGTGTGGGAAGGGGTGTGGGAAGGGGTGTGATGTGCTCCTTTTGTGCTGCCCCAGGCTCCATTGCCTTCACCTGTCCTGTTGTGGCCACCTGTGGCAGGTGGGGACACTACTCAGCTCTCTTAACGTGTGGTTCGCGATGCCGGTATTTCCTCCCTGCCGGTATGGGCTTCTTCGGCCAATACCATGCCGCTATTAGCATTTCTGCATGCCTTGTAATGGCGTGCTATTAGCGCCATGCCGCTATTTCCGACCTGAGGGGTCGCGCACCCACGAACTGGCCGCTATTATTGGCACCGTTCTTAGTGGTGCCGCTAATAGCGGCAGTCCGGGTCGTGATTAGCTAGTGAATTTAGTGATACTGGAAATTCCTTACCAGTACCGTTATTCCCTTACCATCTAACGTGTAATGAGGCCCATTGTCTCTTGAGAATGGTTCAGTCCCAGAGTCTTCTAGGTTTCCAGTCCTAAGAGGCCTTGCATGCCCAAAGATGAAGTAAGTATATGTAAGGTTAAGCTTGATATTTTGGATTGGTTGGCAACTTTTGAATATAACCATGGGATGCAGGAAAATACAGGGAATCAGCTGATTCCTTGGCTTTTGTATAGGCTACCCCTAGTTGCATCTGATGTTGTAATGGAAAGGGGAACAATAGACAGGTTGAAGTATGAAAGTGTGAAACTAGCTTTGATAGCTAGGTTTAGGAAAATTCCTTCCCAGTATCTTAAGAGGTTTAGAACCCTCAAAACGCATGATGGTACCCCTTGGGCCACCTAGGTGTGTGAATGTCTGAAAAACTTAGATGGTTAGGTTAAGGGTTACAGAGTTAACACTAATATAGGTATGAGAAATATGTTCATGTTAGAATCTATCTATGATGCCTGCTCTCCTGAGCTGAGACAGCATTTGGCTGACTCTATGGAAATTGGTGCAAAGAAATTAGCAAGGGCTGCTGACTTGTGGGTTGCCAACAAGACCACTCACAATGATTCTGAGGCTACTCAGAAGAAGGATGAGGGAAAGCAGCACAAGAAAGATAACAAAGAGAATTCCAATACCTCTACTCCAAAAGAGGGCCACAAACATACAACGGTAAACCACATGGGAAACTGAATCAGGCTAGTGTACCCTCTGGTGCTAAATCAGAAGGAGGTCAGACCAAACCCCCATTCATAAAGATATTTGGAAAATGTTCAACTGACCATGTAAAAGGAGATCCCAGATGTAAGGGTAGACCTTCAGGGATCCACACTGTCTCCTTAGCCTTCTCCCCAGAGGAAGAAGCACCAATGGCAAGTGGAAACGTTTACTTACTGGCTGAGGAACCCATGAAAGTCTTAGCCAGTGTTTCTTTAGTGTTCCTGGGTCTGTGGGAACAACAGAACTTAGATGTCTATAATTCCATCCCACACAATACTGAAGAGTATTACATAAACAATGTTCGTGTGAATGGGGCCAGCATAAGTGTAGTGGATGAATCTTTTTTCAAGGTAGAGGATGTTGCTAAGTCACCCAAAACCTCTCTAAGCTTGCTGGAGGCCCTGTCCAAATGCTTCCACAGTAGTTACCAGCTCTCATCCAGTGCAATTACATGACTGTCGAGATACCTGTTAGTGTGCAGAGTGAAGTACCTGGGAGAGTCCTGTTGGGGAATGACTTAAAAACTCTTGGAGTTGTATCAAGCACCCCCAGGCCGCCCAGCAAAAGGAAACAGAAGCAGACAAGGAAAGACAGAGAGAGTACCTTAAGTGGCTCTCAAAGGGAAATTAAAGAGGAAACTATAACCCACAGTCCACAGGACTTACTTACTGCCTTTTCTAAGAAAAATGAGGGAATGGGGAAACCTAAAACCTCAAGGAAGAAACCAGCCAGCACTCCTGTTCTACCTACAAGGACATCCCCGAGAGGAATGTCCCAAATCACACCTGTGACTCGTACACCAACTGAGGCTGAGTGCGAGGAACAACCTGGAATGGTTAAATCAGCTTCTGAGGAATCAAAGCTGGAAGAAGGCCTTGTCCCTGTTGGAGATCTTAATCCTGCAGACCATCCTGAGCTGCAGTCTTTACTGGCAGAAAGTGGACCCTGTAAGGCAGACTTCAGCAGAGGTCAAATAGGGTGTCCTACTCTTGAAGGTCTTCGCCAAAACGCAGCTTCCCAGATGGAAGGGCAAGAGCGAGGGAAGCATAGGTTATACTGGGAAGAAGGCCTCTTCTACAGTGAACCTAATGAGTATATTCCAGGAGACTACAGAAGACTTGTAGTGCCTCTGGAAAGCAGACACCAGTTCCTACAGTTGAGATTCCTTTGGCTGGTTACTTGAGTTTCAAGAAGACTAAGGAAAGAATTTCTCTTTATTTATACTGGCCTAAGTTGAGGTCTGATGTAGATACACTTTGTAGGATCTGCCACACTTGTCAGACAACTGGCAAGAGTGCAGCCAAGAATGTGGCACCCTTGGTGTCCCTCCCAGTGGTGGGACTCCCTTTTGAGAGGGTAGGAATCGACATTGTTGGTCCCTTACACCCTCCAACCTCTTCAGGCAACAGGTTCATCCTGGTTGTAGTAGACCATGCTACTAGGTATCCTGAAGCAATACCTATGAGGACTGTTACAGCTCAGGCTGTTGCTAAGGCCCTACTTGGTATATGTACCAAGGTAGGTTTTCCTAAGGAAGTCATCTCTGACAGGGGATCCAATTTTATGTCCCACTACATGCAGGCCATGTGGAATTACTGTGGAGTGACTTAAAAGTTCTCAACTGACTAACATCCACAGACAAATGGATTGGTAGAGAGGTTTAACCAAACAATGAAGAGCATTAAAGGTGCTTTAGAAGAACCCCTAAGAAGAAAGTGGGACCTTCTACTGCCATGCCTTCTATTTGCTTATAGAGAAGTTCATCAGGAGGGAGTTGGATTTAGTCCCTTTGTGCTTCTCTATGGCCATCGAGTTAGAGGTCCCTTGGCCCTAATTAAGGAGCGGTTTCATAGTGCTCCTTCCCCCAAGCCAGTGAGAGTCACTGACTAAGTGATAGGTCTCCGGAAGAGAATTTCACACATGATGACAGAAGCTACAGGTAACTTAAAAGCAGGTCAGGCTTTGGTGAAACATTGGCATGACCAGAATGCCAACATGGTTGAGTTTACTCAAGACAAGCAAGTTTTATTTATTTTACCTACGAGGGCCTTACAGGACAAATGGATAGGACCCTTCAAGGTTGTGGCCAAAATTGGAGAGATCGATTATTTGGTGGACTTAATCTATCCTAAGGAGGCCCCCAGAGTCTTTCACACCAACCGTCTAAAAGCTTATGTCTCAAGACCAGAAGTAGGAGCTTTGCTTCTAGCTTCAGCTCAAGACGAGGAGGGGAACGAACCTCTACCTTACCTTCTCAGAGGACTGCCTTTAGATGAGAAGATAGAAGGAGTCAATCGCTCTTCTAATCTGACACTGGAACAACAGGAGGAGTGCAAGTTTATGTTAAATCAGTTTGCCTCCCTGTTTCCACTATCACCAGGCTTGACCCCTTGGGGCCAGCATGATATTCTCACTGGTGACTGTTTACCTGTTAAAAGCAGATGTTACAGGATGTCAGATCATGTAAGAACCCACATAAAGGAGGAGGTCAACAAGAGGCTTGATCTCGGGGTAATAGAGCCCTCTACCAGTCCATGGTCTAGTCCAGTTGTACTAGTGCCAAAGGCAGGATCCAAGGAATTGAGATTATGTGTGGACTATAGAGCTCTTAATGCTATCACAAAGACTGATGCCTATCCTTTACCAAGGATAGATGAACTGGTGGACAAACTTGGTTCAGCCAAGTACCTCAGTAAATTTGAACTCATTTCAGGCTATTGGCAAATACCTCTGACAGACCATGCCAAGGAGAAAACTGCATTCTCAACCCCAGCAGGCCTCTACCTGTTTATGGTAATGCCTTTTGGACTAAATAATGCACCTGCAACATTCCAAATGATGGTTAATCAAGTTCTGAATGGGATGGAGGACTTCTGCGTGGCATACTTGGATTACATTGCAGTGTTAAGCCCACTTAGGATATGTTTTGCAGGCTCTTGAGCAGGCCCATCTGACCATAAATGCAAGTAAATGTCAAATTATTCAGAGTAAAGTGGTCTACCTTGGACATGAGGTAGGAAGGGGGTCAAATCAGGCCATTGCCTAGCAAGGTACAAGCTGTACAAAACTGGGCCACCCCTACTACTGAAGCCCAGGTGAGAGACTTCCTAGGCCTCACTGGTTACTATAGGAACTTCATAGAGAACTATGGGACCATAGCTTCTCCCTTGCATGTGATCTCCTCACCCAAACTTCCCAAAAGGGTCAGGTGGAATGAGGAGTGCACTCAAGCATTTGAAGGACTTAAGAAATCCCTTTGTCAAGCTCCAGTCTTAAGAGCTCTTGATTACAACCAAACCTTCATTGGGCAAACAGATGCTTCCACTACATGTATAGGTGCAGTTCTGAGTCAGCTGGACGAGAAAGGTAGGGAGCACCCCATTTACTTCATCAGCAGGAAGCTGAAGGAACCTGAAAAAAGGTGGGCAGACATTGAAAGAGAATGTTTTCCTTTTGTGTCGTCACTGAAGAAGTTTACACCATACGTGTATGGATCTACGTTTGTGATTCAGACTGACCACCAACCCTTGAGATGGTTGATGCAAATGAAAGGGCAAAACCCTAAACTGCTGAGATGGTCAATCAGCCTACAAGGGTTTGATTTTACCATTCAACACAGGTCTGGGTGTCAACATCAAAATGCTGATGGTCTCTCCAGGATGTTTGACCGACAGGAGTAAGGAGATTCATCCAGGAGTGGATTAAATCCTCCTGTCCCTTAGTCTGGGGGGGATGAGTGTTAGGAAGAATTCTCACACATTTGCTAATTTCCCTTAACTTCTGAGACCCCCAGCAACTTTGCTGGATTTCTAGGACTTTATTTTTTACCTGGAAAGAGTGTGAGCACTCTTTCATGTATTTTAATGTGTGTTTTACTTTTTGTGTTCTTTGGATGATGTTTCCCAACCGCGAACACCGGTAGCTAAAAATCGGGTCAGCCATGTTTTTCAATATGGTGCCCAAGACCCCTCTGTGAAAACAGACTCTGGTCATCTTTTTTTGCTGTTTCTTTTAGGAAAGGTCCTTCTAGTGTTTGTCTCTGCGCGCCAAACCAGGTTTGGTCCCTTTGTTCATTGGCCTTTGGCGGGAATCAGTGCTGAAGCCCTCCTCTGATGCCTGAGTGTCTGGGGTGGACAGGATTTGAGGGAGGTGCCCGAGACTCCCTGTGCTTAGTCTCCTAGGAGGCCTGAATGCACTCTGGCGTGATTGGCTGGCTGACTGTCCAGCAACAACAGCCACCCTGCTGGGTGAGTGGCAGCTAGGCTGGAATGAATGGGTGAAAACTGATTAAAAGCAGGTCTCTGGGACTTGGAAAGCAGAGTCGACCACTGGAATGAAAAAAACGAAGACAAGCTGAAGGAAGAAGACTGCTGCATCTCCTGGACCTGTTAAGGATTTCAATCAGGCGACGCACACCGTTGTCACGGCCCAGTATGCAGCGCGCAATTGAAATGCTTATGTATTTGTGTTAGATTCAATATTGAGATGGTAACCATTCATATCACACCCCCTTTTCAAATATCCTGGGTCACAATGGACCATGAACCAGGCTGGTTGATAAATTGTAATTTTATTTATTTAATTTAAAATTCAAAAGAAATCATACAATTCTTAATATGGGGCAGCAATCACCAATGGGGTGATAAGAACAATAGGAATATATGCAATAAACTTAGTTTAACCTTCTATTGACACAACTATAACACACCAGGAAATAGGAGCACTTTTGAGTTTAGTAAAGATAGCACTTGAGTTAGAATTTCTTCCTGCAATGTTCCCTCAATCCACAATTCTAAGTGGATGAACAGAAGCAGCAGGTAATCAGGAATAACAAATGGAAAACAGATTTGAAATCTGATCTTCCCTCGCCAAATAACAGATTTGAAAACCTGGCAAGGCTAAAATGACACTCGGAAATGGATGAATAAAACAATAAATGTGTATAAAATGCTTGAAACAAAAACAATTCTTTACTGGAGCAACACTGGAAACATACTAGCAATCACAAGCAATGGATTGAGCCAAAGCATACAATTCGAAATTGAATGGAAGATTTAAAACAGTTTATAATCAAAATGACACGTTGGAAATTTAGCTAACTTTTGCAATTCCCGTCTGAATTTAACAAAACAGGTTTTAAGAAAAACTGGTAAGATATAGTAAATTGTGATGCGGTTTTTGTGTTGTGGTGCAGCTATGGATCATAGGTACAATATGGAAATGAAATGAGGTCTCTAGATGGTAAATTGAGTGAGTTATGCAAGATCTAGTGAGGTGCGTTTTTGAGAAAATGAAGGTGTGAAAAAGGAAAAGAAATCAATTTTGACAAGAACAGTGTTACTCTACACTTGAGCATTCTGGCTAGACGACCAGATTGAGACACAGTAAACTCCAGGTTTGACTCTAGGACCTCCGTCCCCTCCCTTGCGGAACCAGTGCGATCACTCAGAAGAGGACTAAGGGCTTGGATTTCACCAGACAAAATAATTAAAGAAGTTGGCGCTAGCACAAGAAATCAAAGGCAGGGTTTCAAGAATGATTTTTGACAATATTACAAGTTATCAGGATAAGGATACAATGACTTAGAGAGTGGAACTAAGGACAAGGCAAGAGAAGGTATGCTATAGTTTTCCATGGTTCCTATTGATACTCACAGTCCACTTTTTTAGTTTGGATTTTGGACAGTCAATGGTTCTGGTCACCACATGGATCTGGTCTAAGAAAGGAGAACCAGAAAAAATCAGCGGGACTGGATCAGTTGAGCGGGGCCTGGATACCAAAGGATAGTTCTTCTGGACTGGCAATTCTGGTTAGAGGATAGGTCATCAGGGTAGCAGGATGGCAGGATTGCAGTGAGTGGCGGCAAGACAAGGTGGATTAGGATGCCAAAAGTACCACAATTTCTCTTTGTTACCGGGAGATTAGTGGGTTTCAATATTGTAGGATAGGCTTGCTGGAGCAGGATCAGTAATGCTTGGGTTTTGCAATGGGCCCTGGAATAGGATCAGCAATGCTTGGCCTTGTAATTGGATTCTGGAGTCTGAAAGATGAAACAGGAGCAGGAACGCCGACACAGGAAATCAGGAATAGTGTGTGTCTAGGGTCTTGTCAGCGACCCTTATTTATAATGCAAAATGACATCATCAAGGTAGAGGCTGGGCAGGGTTAACTATGCCCACCCGTAAACTACTTGGATTGGGCAGGGGAGCTAGTCTCTGCCTCGCTCTCAATTGGTTGGATTTCTAAGGGGACGATTTCAAAAATGTATGAGTTGAGGTTTACATTGTCCCAACACTCCCACATTTACTTTACTTAAAATCCGATTTGGCCAAAAACATGAATTTCTTCACTTGTAATCTCTTGGCAAATTATACACACAGGTTACATATTATGTGCAGCCTATATCAGTCCAATCCTCAGGTCTTTGCAACCTTGTTTTGCCTTTCTGAAACATTTTGGCAATTTTACACATTAAAGATTTGGATTAAAATTCTACAATTTTATACACAAATGCGAATTGTCCCCAGGGATGTATGTACCAAATTTTATGTTTGCCACATTAATACTTTCCTTGGAATCTGTCATATTTTGTAACTTCTGTTCCCCATGCAGCAATGAGTTCTAACAAGTTTTAAAAGACAGCCCCCAAAATTAGATTTAAAACTGTGAATTTTTAAATTTCTGCTAATTCTTGCAACAGAAATAAAAGTCTTTAAAGTTTTTTTTATAACATCGTCTCTGGCACCAAAAGGCAGTCCCTTTGTTACTAGATCCTGTTTTTTTTTTCTTCCTCCAACTGCAAGCAGTTGTCATTTCCTTCCAGGCAAGGCTGTTTCCAGTCTTAATTGAAGGTTGTATTGCCCCTTCACACCTGACAGGTGAGTGTCCCAGGACTGCTATTGTCCCAACCTGGAGCACAGACGAATGTCTGATGAACATGTGAACTTTCATTGTCCTGTCGATTTCAAAGTTTTTTCAAGCTGGCACTTTGCATGTACGTGTCCTGTATTTATGGTCTATCTCCCTTCCTTTGAAGATTTTCATGGCTGACAACTGGCATCACAGGTTTTTCTGAGAGTTTGCAAATCCATCCCATGTGTTCTAAACTGTTTAATTTCTTGCTTTGGGTCTTGAATTAAACAAACCTATGACAGAAGATATCCTATGTGTCTATTATCACTGCTAACACAATTCCTTTACATTGCTAAGTAAGCAGGCTTTCATTAACAATATAGAGGGTAATTCATAGAATTCAGTGCACAAGTGGCGTGCGTGTGCTAATTTCTGCGCCAGCCACGTGTGCTAAAATCCATTTCCGCGCACAGCGTATTCATGAATTTTAGTTTCCAAAACCAGCTGTGGCGCAGAGTGGCGCAGCGACCCGGCAGCAGCACCAGTTACTCCCCCAAACCCTCCCCATGTGCCATGCACAACACACAAATCTCGTACATAGCGCACAGGCCCTCAACCACGAAAACACCTGTAAAACTCCACGGGCACCCCTCCGAATACACATACCCCACTGCACGGGTAGTGTCACACGTGATTGGAGCGGGTACGTGTATAACAGGTGTTCGCGGGAAGTTTCACATCCAAAATGCCCTGTGCGAGTGGGGTACGTGTATTCCTGGGGTGCGCGGGAAGTATCACACGCGAAATGCCCTGTGCGAGTGTGGTATGTGTATTCCTGGGGTGCGCGGGATTTATCACATGCGAAATGACCTGTGCGAGTGGGGTACGTGTATTCCTGGGGTGCGCGGGAAGTATCACACGCTAAATGCCCTGTGCGAATGGGGTACGTGTATTTCGGGGGTGCGCTGGAAGTTTCACACGCAAAATGACCTGTGTGAATGGGGTACGTGTATTCCTGGGGTGCGTGGGAAGTATCACACGCGATTGGAGCGGGTACGTGTATAACAGGGGTTCGCAGGAAGTTTCACATGCGATTTTTCTGTCAGAGCGGGGTACGTGATTTTCGGGGGTGCGCGGGGAGTCTTACACGTGAATTGGCAGTGTGGGTCCTCCCAGGTGTTCCCTCTACACCCTCCATGGCCCCTGCAGGCAGCCCACACCACAGGGGACTACCCTGCACCCATGGTCATGTCCCGCAGGCAGCCCATCCACCATGGGCATGCCCCCAGCCAAGCCACATGTCACCTTGCACTACTGATCACCAACTCATGTCCCCCAGCACCCCCACCCCCAGCAGTCAGGGGCACCTGCCAGCAGTTCCCCACTCATGTCCCCCAGCACCCCCACCCCCCAGCAGTCAGGGGCACCTGCCAGAAGGCCCCCACTCATGTCCCACAGCACCCCCACCCCCCAGCAGTCAGGGGCACCTGCCAGCAGTCCCCCACTCATGTCCCCCAGCACCCCCACCCCCCAGCAGTCAGGGGCACCTGCCAGCAGGCCCCCACTCATGTCCCCCAGCACCCCCACCCCCCAGCAGTCAGGGGCACCTGCCAGCAGTCCCCCACTCATGTCCCCTAGCACCCCCACCCCCCAGCAGTCAGGTGCACCTTCCAGCAGCCCCCCACTCATGTTCCTCAGCACCCCCACCCCCCAGCAGTCAGGGGCACCTGCCAGCAGACCCCCACTCATGTCCCCCAGCACCCCCACCCCCCAGCAGTCAGGGGCACCTGCCAGCAGTTCCCCACTCATGTCCCCCAGCACCCCCACCCCCAGCAGTCAGGGGCACCTGCAAGAAGGCCCCCACTCATGTCCCCCAGCACCCCCACCCCCCAGCAGTCAGGGGCACCTGCCAGCAGTCCCCCACTCATGTCCCCCAGCACCCCCACCCCCCAGCAGTCAGGGGCACCTGCCAGCAGGCCCCCACTCATGTCCCCCAGCACCCCCACCCCCCAGCAGTCAGGGGCACCTGCCAGCAGTCCCCCACTCATGTCCCCTAGCACCCCCACCCCCCAGCAGTCAGGTGCACCTTCCAGCAGCCCCCCACTCATGTTCCTCAGCACCCCCACCCCCCAGCAGTCAGGGGCACCTGCCAGCAGACCCCCACTCATGTCCCCCAGCACCCCCACCCCGCAGCAGTCATTGGCACCTGCAAGCAGGCCCCCACTCATGTCCCCGAGCACCCCCACCCCCCAGCAGTCAGGGGCACCTGCCAGCAGGCCCCCACTCATGTCCCTCAGCATCCCCACCCTTCAGCAGTCAGGGGCACCTGCCAGCAGGCCCCCCCTCATGTCCCCCAGCACCCCCACTCCCAAGCAGTAGGGGGCACCTGCCAGCAGGCCCCCACTCATGTCTCACTCATGTCCCCTAGCATCCCCACCCCCCAGCAGTCAGGGGCACCTGCCAGCAGGCCCCCACTCATGTCCCACTCATGTCCACCAGCACCCCCAACCCCCAGCAGTCAGGGGCACCTGCCAGCAGGCCCCCGCTCATGTCCCCCAGCACCCCCAGCAGTCAGAGGCACCTGCCAGCAGGCCCCCACACATGTCCGCCTGCCCCCACGTCATGACGATCCTCAATCATGGGCCTAATTGCCAGCCACATCACACCCCACACCACCCCAGCCCAAAGACCCAACCAAGTATTGCATCCACCCACATAGAAATGCCCATTACATGATACAACCCGAATAGCAAGTATGTAAATTAACACATGTCCGTCACACACACACAGTGGGTGCAAGTGAATGTGAAAACCCACATCATGACATGCATGAAATCAATGAGAGAATACCACACATCGAAGTATGAAACAAAAATGTATTGACCCAAAATGAATGTAATGAAAGGAAAACACAAAATAATGTGAAGAAGAAATAAAACGCAGCATGTCCAGAAAATAATCAAAAATATGAAATCAGAATCCAAAGAAATCCAAATGAAAATGTGTGCAAAGTCTCAGTCCAACAAAGCGAATCCAAGGGAAAACAATAAGTGAAATCCATTGCTCCATGGTGAAATTAAAAAATAAAAAAAATAAATCCACTGTTCAACTATATACAAATCACCAATCCTGGGTCCATGAGCCCAACAAATGAAAGAAACCTACAAAAAAGACTACCTTATAAAGAACTATATACAAAAATGTGGTGCATTGTCCAATCGCCCCAAAATAAACAAAAACAGAAAGGAAACCTAACACTATCTAACTATTTACAATGGCAGCGGGCTAGTCTGACGGCTCACTTATTGATGTCCCGCCCAGGGCATCATCGAACTCCCTCTCAATGTCCTGGAGGCGGTCCTCTTCTATGGCCCCGAGGGTTCGCAGGGACGATGACATGTTCACCTCCAACTCCCTGCGAATTGCCTCGAGGCACTCGGCCCGCCTCATGGCCCTCAGCATGGAGTTCTCCACTCTGACCATTGTGAGCCGTGCCTCTTCCGCCCGCTGCCGCTCCGCATCTATGGCGTGGCCCAACCGCTGCCACACGGAAGACATATGAAATCTGGGGTCCTCCTGCCCTATGGCCGATGCCTGCCCCTCCGATGTTGAAGGCCCCGAGCCATCACTGCTCCCACCATGTAGCTGCTGCTGTTCCTGTGCCTGCGCTCTGGCTCTTGCTGCCTGCACGTCCTCCTCCGGCTGGGGTGCAGTTGTCGTGGTGACCACCCCTGCTGGACGTCCGACTCCCGACTGTGGCAGGGATGTGTCCTCCACCAGCCTGGCCGCTGGGTCAGGGGCAGCTCCACAGGGTAGCCTGGAGACACATGGGTGGGAAGATGGCATGGAGGACGACTGGCGTGTAGGGGGTTCAGGTGAGGAGGGGGTCACAAGAAGGTCCAGCACACGGAGGAATCCAGCACCGATGACCAGTCCCAGTAGGTCAACGTCGTCAAAGAGGCATGCAAGACGACGTGCAGTCTCTCCATGAAAAGACAACAGGTCACCTCACATTGACGCAACGCTATCCCACTCAGGATAGGCTCAACACGGTCCCAGATAGCCACATCCGCAGGGAGAGGAAGGCCAGTTGTTGTGTGCTCATCCCCTCCCTGAAAACGGGTCTGAATGTAGCCATCCCTGCTGGTGCCAGATGATGCAGTGACAGGATCAGGGACAGGATTATACAAATGCACCTCCGCGGTGTCCTGCGCTGCCTCCTGTCCCTGCTCCTGCACTGCACCACTAGCACCAGTGGAATCCCCACCTCCAGACCCCTTATGTGTCCCTTCCGCGGCTTCCTCCTCCACCAAACCCCCCACCAACCTGGATGACTCCGTGCCATCTTCCTCCGTTGGACCCTGTGGGGTCTCAGCTGCCCCTTCTGCTGCCGAGGAGTCCACCTCCGACCTCTGCCTCTTGGACCTACCCTCAGCATCTGCGGCCTGGGACGCGGCACCAGACGCCTCACTCCCCGACGAGATGACAATCTGGGAGGGGAGCCGGGCCTTGCGTCTCTGGCAGGTGGTGCGATCCCTGCCGCTGTGCTCCACAGCACCCTCTCCGCTCTCTTCATCAGTTGATGCTGCAGACAGGGAGAGATAAAACACAGACATCAGGGAACTGTACAATGGACTGATACACACATGACAGTTGCACATGAGTGGCATTGTCAAACTTCAGACATGGCATCACACTCCACGACACACATGTCATTTCAACTCATACACATGAGCATTTCCACAACAATATTGCACCAGGCAGCAACATCCATACACACACAACAGCATGAACAGCCGAAGGTGAGCCTGACATCACATGAAACACAGGGAGTGCACTGGACACACACACACGCCACCACACTTACATGCATGTCTACATCTCCTCCAACTGTCGCAGTGATGTGATCGCCATATATGTCACATCTGGCATTCAGCCTTCTACATATCAGTGTCACGTGCATCCATGTTGCATCACAGTTGCACACTTGTCAAATACACACACATGCACATGTACACAGTGCAGATACATGCAGCAGGAACCACCATCCATGTGTGACACCACAACCATGCCAATGTACATACACAGAAATTCAAACATGTGTGCTACCACACCTGCATTTGCACAGCACGCTTATCAAAACATACACCATCGATGTGTCTCACACCTAAGAGGACTCACATGTGGCAGCCTCACGCCCCTGTTCATACACATCCCTACATGACCCTACGAAAACACATGTGCAACCTGCACACTACTGGCACACCACCACACGCACAGCATCTAATCAGTATGCATGTTCACTTACCCCTCGACTCCAGACGGGTCTGCCTCTCAAGGACCTGGACGTGGAGCGCTGGGCATCTGTGTTCCAGGACCCTCATCTGGTGGTCGGACAGGTGGCCCCAGTGCCCCTTGGCATCCGCTGCCTTTAAGAGGCGCCGGGCTTTGTTGAGGGTCCTGGACCTGAAGTCCTCCCAGTGCTTCTTGACATGGTGCAAGTCGTGGACTGCCACCCCCTCCGTGTTGGTGGCAGTCACAATGTCCATCCAGATCCTGGTCCGTCCTTCATTGTCGGCGCGCAAACTTCCAAAGAGGGCATCATACTGCCCCAGGACTTGCTCCACCAAGACACCAATTTCCCTGGCACTGAAGCTGGTGGCCCTCTGCCTCTCTGGCTGGGGGTTGCCAGTGGTGCCAGATGGTGTTGTGCCTGACATGGCAACCCCAGAGGCAGGAGTGGGTGGGCAACTGGGTCCTCGGGCTGGGCTGAGGAGCGATGGTATCCCAGTCGGGAGTCTTCAGTTCCAGCAGGGGTGGTCACAGCATGTTCCCCCCCTTCTGACGTGCAGGCAGCAAATAACAGGGCACGTGGGCAGCAGACAGTCAGGCAGCAGCAGATGGCAGGTGGGAGCGTGGGGGGCAGTAATTAGGCCTTCTGGGCAGGAGCATGGTCTTCCGTGTTTTGTTGTGTGGCCAGCTTGATACGGAGTAATTTGGCACGTGAAAATCTTGCACATCAGCGTGTAATACCAGGAAAGGCCCTTCGCGTGTAAGCGCCTCAGCACACGTACGCGGTTTCATTGAACCAAAGGCCCATAGCGCGTTTCCCTCATGACGTGGGCATAGTGGTTCAGCGCGCGTGGAAAAACTGCACGTCCGTGTGTGGATGCGTGTAATCCGAGGAAAGGGCCTACGCGCTTAAGTGACGTGACGCGCTCGGCCGTTTCCATCAACACGGGTGCATGTTCATTGTACACGTCCAAAAACTGAACGTCCAAAGTGTCAGCTTGTGTAATTGGAGGAAAGGGCCTTAGCGCGTACACGCGTAAGTGACGCTGTACGTGTGGGCTGCTTTAAAAGGTATGTGTAGGACCCCATTCCCTTGTACGTGCTTTTCGTGGAGAGTGAGTGGGTGAATTCTGTACTTCTTGTCGGTTCACAAGCTATTACTTCACAGTGTTTCAAGTTCGTACTCCCTGTTACCTCTGACAGCGTTCTTTACTTTTTTTTGGGAGTGTTGTGGGGGCAGGGGGGAAAGGGTGTATTTGGGAGTGTTGTGGGGGAGGGGGGAAAGGGTGTTTTTGGGAGTGTTGTGTGGGGAGGGGGGAAAGAGTGTTTTTGGGAGTGTTGTAGGGGGAGGGGGAAAGGGTGTTTTTGGGAGTGTTGTGGGGGAGGGGGGAAAGGGTGTGTTAGGGAGTGTTGTGGGGGAGGGGGCAAAGGGTGTTTGCACAGTTGGGGCCATGCACTTTTTGTTCACGAATTAATCATAATACACTGTTGACAAGTTCAGACACAGGCTTGGTCTTCATCATTGTGTATGTGTACTTTATTGGGGACAGGGCCCATTGTGCGCCTCACCGCATACAGCAGGGCAACAATACCCATCTCCATCCAAAATAGTTGACCCTTGTCTCTCAAAATATTTGATAAATCAGATGCTGACGCACATTGTGTCCCTCCTGGCCATCGCCACTTGCATGTCCTGGTGGCCCATTTCCCCCATCCTCATCCCCATCAACATCATCTTCATCAGGTGGTTTCATGTCAATGTCAGGGGGCATAAACAGATTCCGTCTGATACACATATTGTGCTGCATGACACATGCCATGGTTGTCTTCGGCACTTTGTCATGGCTGTACAGGAGAGCCTCACCCGGCCAGTATAGGCACTGGAGCCGTGTCTTCAGAAGGCTAAATGCCTGCTCAATCACGACGCGGGTAAGGTTCTGTGCAAGGTTCTATTCCTCTTCATGCCTGTTCTGTGGGTTCCGTATAGGGGTAAGGAGCCAACTCTTCAGGGGATAGCCAGCATCACCAGCATGGCTGGAACAATGGGGCCTTGTTACTGGTCACCTCAATTGCAACTTGGACATTTCACACTAATTCTGTTAGCATTCTGATTAGCATCCACGATTCCCAGCATGCATGGAGTCGATCAGTGTAACTGCAATGTGAGAAGGTAAGCTAGTCCCTGCAAGTGGACGTGCACCATGCATGCCTCCTGCAGTATTTCCAATATCCTGGGTGTGGATAGGTCCTAGGTGTTCCTGGGCCCAGGCCACCTTTGTACGACACTGCTAGTGTACTGCCATTATGATTCCAATGTCCCCATGCTGTGAAGCGGCACATCAGTAGTGGTGTACGGGTGTGGTTCTGTACAATGGCTACAGCTGATCCCTTTGCATGCACTCAAAGGCGCATATCTGTTGTGATGTTGTTCAAAGCACATTTACATTATGCATATTGGCTGATGTAGCAGCTTTGTGTCATGTAGGCTATGGTATGATGTGCAATGTGCATGTGGATAGATGTGTCATGTATTGCGTTATGGATTGATGTCTTTGTTGTGCAGTTTACTACTTGCATGTGGTTTTGTGTACTCTCCATTGTGTGCTGCGTTAGTCGAGATTGGCGTACATCCGTATGTCCCTTTATTGTACGGACGACAGTCCACAACCAGTTGGAGTGTGCAACTCTCCCCCCCAAACACACCCACATCACACTGCCATGTGCCTGCCCTGCGACTCACCAAGTAGCCACAAACTTTGCCCAGCATGGCGCTCCATGTTGCGTTGTATCATTGAGTTCCGCAGGACCATTGATTCATGGGTTGATCAGGGGTATCGGTCACGACAATGTGTTGTTCTCTTTCTTGAGTCACATACCATTTGGACATTGATGGAGTGTTAATGCATTCTGTTTCGGTAGACAGCCTCATTGTGATGTGGGGGCACCATTTCCACATGGGTACAGTTGATTGCCCCATGCTACTTGGGATGCATGCCAGTGAATAGATGCCAACTTTGTCATTGGAGATCTCCTGGGCTGTCTGTGGCAGCGATATGTGTTCACTGGTATGCTTCAGGGGGGCATCGAGCACCTGGGTCAGCGTGCATGTGAATACTGGTTGTGAAATTCCATGCATCTGCCCTACCGCATGCTGGTAGGTGCCTGTGGCCAGGTAGTGGAGCACAGTTACCACCTTCAGTAGAGGGGGGATAGCAGTACGGATGTGTATGTGGCTCACTATGTCGTTGCGGTTCATGTCCACCATGGTGGTGATGGTATACCGGTCTAGGTGGCACAGGGTGTGTATCTGCTCAGGGGTTAGGTTGAATGGAATGGCTAGAATCCTGGGGATTGCGGGCTGCCTCTGTGGTATGACTGGGTGCACTGGTGTGGCTTGCTGGGCCAGTATCGCCATACTCCTCCCCCTGCATCTCCTCTGTGCTGCCTGTTGTTGTTGGTGCTGCAATGCAATCATGTCCTCCAGTCCATGTAATGCTGCAACTATTGGAACCATCTTGGTGTGGGAAGGGGTGTGGGAAGGGGTGTGATGTGCTCCTTTTGTGCTGCCTCAGGCTCCATTGCCTTCACCTGTGCTGTTGTGGCCACCTGTGGCAGGTGGGGACACTACTCAGCTCTCTTAACGTGTGGTTCGCGATGCCGGTATTTCCTCCCTGCCGGTATGGGCTTCTTCGGCCAATACCATGCCGCTATTAGCATTTCCGCATGCCTTGTAATGGCGTGCTATTAGCGCCATGCCGCTATTTCCGACCTGAGGGGGTCGCGCACCCACGGACTGGCCGCTATTATTGACACCGTTCTTAGTGGTGCCGCTAATATTGCAGTCCGGGTCGTGATTAGCTAGGGAATTTAGTGATACTGGTAATTCCTTACCAGTACCGTTATTCCCTTACCATCTAACGTGTAATGAGGCCAATTGTCTCCTGAGAATGGTTCAGTCCCAGAGTCTTCTAGGTTTCCAGTCCTAAGAGTCCTCGCATGCCCAAAGATGCAGTAAGTATATGTAAGGTTAAGCTTGATATTTTGGATTGGTTGGCAACTTTTGAATATAACCATGGAATGCAGGAAAATACAGGGAATCAGCTGATTCCTTGGCTTTTGTATAGGCTAACCCCAGTTGCATCTGATGTTGTAATGGAAATGGGAACAATAGACAGGTTGAAGTATGAAAGTGTGAAACTAGCTTTGATAGCTAGGTTTAGGAAAATTCCTTCCCAGTATCTTAAGAGGTTTAGAACCCTCAAAACGCATGATGGTACCCCTTGGGCCACCTAGGTGTGTGAATGTCTGAAAAACTTAGATGGTTAGGTTAAGGGTTACAGAGTTAACACTAATATAGGTATGAGAAATATGTTCATGTTAGAATCTATCTATGATGCCTGCTCTCCTGAGCTGAGACAGCATTTGGCTGACTCTATGGAAATTGGTGCAAAGAAATTAGCAAGGGCTGCTGACTTGTGGGTTGCCAACAAGACCACTCACAATGATTCTGAGGCTACTCAGAAGAAGGATGAGGGAAAGCAGCACAAGAAAGATAACAAAGAGAATTCCAATACCTCTACTCCAAAAGAGGGCCACAAACATAACAACGGTAAGCCACATGGGAAACTGAATCAGGCTAGTGTACCCTCTGGTGCTAAACCAGAAGGAGGTCAGACCAAACCCCCATTCATAAAGATATTTGGAAAATGTTCAACTGACCATGTAAAAGGAGATCCCAGATGTAAGGGAAAACCTTCAGGGATCCACACTGTCTCCTTAGCCTTCTCCCCAGAGGAAGAAGCACCAATGGCAAGTGGAAATGTTCACTTACTGGCTGAGGAACCCATGAAAGTCTCAGCCAGTGTTTCTTTAGTGTTCCTGGGTCTGTGGGAACAACAGAACTTAGATGTCTATAATTCCATCCCACACAATACTGAAGAGTATTATAAAAACAGTGTTCTCGTGAATGGGGCCAGCATAACTGTAGTGGATGAATCTTTTTTCAAGGTAGAGGATGTTGCAAAGTCACCCAAAACCTCTCTAAGCTTGCTGGAGGTCCTGTCCAAAGGCTTCCACAGTAGTTACCAGCTCTCATCCAGTGCAATTACATGACTGTCAAGATACCTGTTAGTGTGCAGAGTGAAGTACCTGGGAGAGTCCTGTTGGGGAATGACTTAAAAACTCTTGAAGTTGTATCAAGCACCCCCAGGCCAACCAGCAAAAGGAAACAGAAGCAGACAAGGAAGGACAGAGAGAGTACCTTAAGTGGCTCTCAAAGGGAAATTAAAGAGGAAACTATAACCCACAGTCCACAGGACTTACTTACTGCCTTTTCTAAGAAAAATGACGGAATGGGGAAACCTAAAACCTCAAGGAAGAAACCAGCCAGCACTCCTGTTCTACCTACAAGGACATCCCCGAGAGGAATGTCCCAAATCACACCTGTGACTCGTACACCAACTGAGGCTGAGTGCGAGGAACAACCTGGAATGGTTGAATCAGCTTCTGAGGAATAAAAGCTGGAAGAAGGCCTTGTCCCTGTTGGCGATCTTAATCCTGCAGACCATCCTGAGCTGCAGTCTTTACTGGCAGAAAGTGGACCCTGTAAGGCAGACTTCAGCAGAGGTCAAATAGGGTGTCCTACTCTTGAAGGTCTTCGCCAAAAGGCAGCTTCCCAGATGGAAGGGCAAGAGCGAGGGAAGCATAGGTTATACTGGGAAGAAGGCCTTTTCTACAGTGAACCTAATGAGTATATTCCAGGCGACTACAGAAGACTTGTAGTGCCTCTGGAAAGCAGACACCAGTTCCTACAGTTGAGATTCCTTTGGCTGGTCACTTGAGTTTCAAGAAGACTAAGGAAAGAATTTCTCTTTATTTATACTGGCCTAAGTTGGGGTCTGATGTAGATACACTTTGTAGGATCTGCCACACTTGTCAGACAACTGGCAAGAGTGCAGCCAAGAATGTGGCACCCTTGGTGTCCCTCCCAGTGGTGGGACTCCCTTTTGAGATTGTAGGAATCGACATTGTTGGTCCCTTACACCCTCCAACCTCTTCAGGCAACAGGTTCATCCTGGTTGTAGTAGACCATGCTACTAGGTATCCTGAAGCAATACCTATGAGGACTGTTACAGCTCAGGCTGTTGCTAAGGCCCTACTTGGTATATGTACCAAGGTAGGTTTTCTTAAGTAAGTCATCTCTGACAGGGGATCCAATTTTATGTCCCACTACATGCAGGCCATGTGGAATTACTGTGGAATGACTTAAACGTTCTCAACTGCCTAACATCCACAGACAAATGGATTGGTAGAGAGGTTTAACCAAACAATGAAGAGCATTAAAGGTGCTTTAGAATAACCCCTAAGAAGAAAGTGGGACCTTCTACTGCCATGCCTTCTATTTGCTTATAGAGAAGTTCATCAGGAGGGAGTTGGATTTAGTCCCTTTGAGCTTCTCTATGGCCATCGAGTTAGAGGTCCCTTGGCCCTAATTAAGGAGCGGTTTCATAGTGCTCCTTCCTCCAAGCCAGTGAGAGTCACTGACTAAGTGATAGGTCACCGGAAGAGTATTTCACACATGATGACAGAAGCATCAGATAACTTAAAAGCAGGTCAGGCTTTGGTGAAACATTGGCATGACCAGAATGCCAACATGGTTGAGTTTACTCAAGACAAGCAAGTTTTATTTATTTTACCTACGAGGGCCTTACAGGACAAATGGATAGGACCCTTCAAGGTTGTGGCCAAAATTGGAGAGATCGATTATTTGGTGGACTTAATCTATCCTAAGGAGGCCCCCAGAGTCTTTCACACCAACCATCTAAAAGCTTATGTCTCAAGACCAGAAGTAGGAGCTTTGCTTCTAGCTTCAGCTCAAGAAGAAGAGGGGAACGAACCTCTACCTTACCTTCTCAGAGGACTGCCTTTAGATGAGAAGATAGAAGGAGTCAATCGCTCTTCTAATCTGACACTGGAACAACAGGAGGAGTGCAAGTTTACGTTAAATCAGTTTGCCTCCCTGTTTCCACTATCACCAGGCTTGACCCCTTGGGGCCAGCATGATATTCTCACTGGTGACTGTTTACCTGTTAAAAGCAGATGTTACAGGATGTCAGATCATGTAAGAACCCACATAAAGGAGGAGGTCAACAAGAGGCTTGATCTCGGGGTAATAGACCCCTCTACCAGTCCATGGTCTAGTCCAGTTGTACTAGTGCCAAAGGCAGGATACAAGGAATTGAGATTCTGTGTGGACTATAGAGCTCTTAATGCTATCACAAAGACTGATGCCCATCCTTTACCAAGGATAGATGAACTGGTGGACAAACTTGGTTCAGCCAAGTACCTCAGTAAATTTGAACTCATTTCAGGCTATTGGCAAATACCTCTGACAGACCATGCCAAGGAGAAAACTGCATTCTCAACCCCAGCAGGCCTCTACCTGTTTATGGTAATGCCTTTTGGACTAAAGAATGCACCTGCAACATTCCAAATGATGGTTAATCAAGTTCTGAATAGGATGGAGGACTTCTGCGTGGCATACTTGGATTACATTGCAGTGTTAAGCCCACTTAGGATATGTTTTGCAGGCTCTTGATCAGGCCCATCTGACCATCAATGCAAGTAAATGTCAAATTATTCATAGTAAAGTGGTTTACCTTGGACATGAGGTAGGAAGGGGGTCAAATCAGGCCATTGCCTAGCAAGGTACAAGCTGTACAAAACTGGGCCACCCCTACTACTGAAGCCCAAGTGAGAGACTTCCTAGGCCTCACTGGTTACTATAGGAACTTCATAGAGAACTATGGGACCATAGCTATTCCCTTGAATGTGATCTCCTCACCCAATCCTCCCAAAAGGGTCAGGTGGAATGAGGAGTGCACTCAAGCATTTGAAGGACTTAAGAAATCCCGTTGTCAAGCTCCAGTCTTAAGATCTCCTGACTACAATTAAACCTTCATTGGGCAAACAGATGCTTCCACTACAGGTATAGGTGCAGTTCTGAGTCAGCTGTACGAGAAAGGTAGGGAGCACCCCATTTACTTCATCAGCAGGAAGCTGAAGGAACCTGAAAAAAGGTGGGCAGACATTGAAAGAGAATGTTTTCCTTTTGTGTCGTCACTGAAGAAGTTTACACCATACGTGTATGGATCTACGTTTGTGATTCAGACTGACCACCAACCCTTGAGATGGTTGATGCAAATGAAAGGGCAAAACCCTAAACTGCTGAGATGGTCAATCAGCATACAAGGGTTTGATTTTACCATTCAACACAGGTCTGGGTGTCAACACGAAAATGCTGATGGTCTCTCCAGGATGTTTGACCGACAGGAGTAAGGAGATTCATCCAGGAGTGGATTAAATCCTCCTGTCCCTTAGTCTGGGGGGATGAGTGTTAGGAAGAATTCTCACACATTTGCTAATTTCCCTTAACTTCTGAGACCCCCAGCAACTTTGCTGGATTTCTAGGACTTTAATTTTTACCTGGAAAGAGTGTGAGCATTTTTTCCCACTCTTTCATGTATTTTAATGTGTGTTTTACTTTTTGTGTTCTTTGGATGATGTTTCCCTACCGCGAACACCGGTAGCTAAAAATCGGGTCAGCCATGTTTTTCAATATGGTGCCCAAGACCCCTCTGTGAAAACAGACTCTGGTCATCTTTTTTTGCTGTTTCTTTTAGGAAAGGTCGTTCTAGTGTTTGTCTCTGCGCGCCAAACCAGGTTTGGTCCCTTTGTTCATTGGCCTTTGGCGGGAATCAGTGCTGAAGCCCTCCTCTGATGCCTGAGTGTCTGGGGTGGACAGGATTTGAGGAAGGTGCCCGAGACTCCCTGTGCTTAGTCTCCTAGGAGGCCTGAATGCACTCTGGCGTGATTGGCTGGCTGACTGTCCAGCAACAACAGCCACCCTGCTGGGTGAGTGGCAGCTAGGCTGGAATGAATGGGAGAAAACTGATTAAAAGCAGGTCTCTGGGACTTGGAAAGCAGAGTCGACCACTGGAATGAAAAAACCGGAGACAAGCTGAAGGAAGAAGACTGCTGCAACTCCTGTACCTGTTAAGGATTTCAATCAGGCAACGCACACCTTTGTCTCGGCCCAGTATGCAGCGCGCAATTGAAATGCTTATGTATTTGTGATAGATTCAATATTGAGATGGTAACCATTTATATCACACCCCCTTTTCAAATATCCTGGGTCACAGTGGACCATGAACCAGGCTGGTTGATAAATTGTAATTTTATTTATTTAATTTAAAATTCAAAAGAAATCATACAATTCTTAATATGGGGCAGCAATCACCAATGGGGTGATAAGAACAATAGGAATGTATGCAATAAACTTAGTTTAACCTTCTATTGACACAACTATAACACACCGGGAAATAGGAGCACTTTTGAGTTTAGGAAAGATAGCACTTGAGTTAGAATTTCTTCCTGCAATGTTCCCTCAATCCACAATTCTAAGTGGATGAACAGAAGCAGCAGGTAATCAGGAATAACAAATGGAAAACAGATTTGAAATCTGATCTTCCCTCGCCAAATAACAGATTTGAAACCCTGGCAAGGCTAAAATGACACTCGGAAATGGATGAATAAAACAATGAATGTGTATAAAATGCTTGAAACAAAAACAATTCTTTACTGGAGCAACACTGGAAACATACTAGCAATCACAAGCAATGGATTGAGCCAAAGCATACAATTCGAAATTGAATGGAAGATTTAAAACAGTTTATAATCAAAATGACACGTTGGAAATTTAGCTAACTTTTGCAATTCCCGCCTGAATTTACCAAAACAGGTTTTAAGAAAAACTGGTAAGATATTGTAAATCGTGATGCGGTTTTTGTGTTGTGGTGCAGCTATGGATCATAGGTACAATATGGAAATGAAATGAGGTCTCTAGATGGTAAATTGAGTGAGTTATGCAAGATCTAGTGAGGTGCGTTTTTGAGAAAATTAAGGTGTGAAAAAGAAAAAGAAATCAATTTTGACAAGAACAGTGTTACTCTACACTTGAGCATTCTGGCTAGACGACCAGATTGAGACACAGTAAACTGCAGGTTTGACTCACAAGTTCAACCCTAGGACCTCCGTCCCCTCCCTTGCGGAACCAGTTCGATCACTCAGAAGAGGACTAAGGGCTTGGATTTCACCAGACAAAATAATTAAAGAAGTTGGCGCTAGCACAAGAAATCAAAGGCAGGGTTTCAAGAATGATTTTTGACAATATTACAAGTTATCAGGATAAGGATACAATGACTTAGAGAGTGGAACTAAGGACAAGGCAAGAGAAGGTATGCTATAGTTTTTTATGGTTCCTATTGATACTCACAGTCCACTTTTTTAGTTTGGATTTTGGACAGTCAATGGTTCGGGTCACCAAATGGATCTGGTCTAAGAAAGGAGAACCAGACAAAATCAGCGGGACTGGATCAGTTGAGCGGGGCCTGGATACCAAAGGATAGTTCTTCTGGACTGGCAATTCTGGTTAGAGGATAGGTCATCAGGGTAGCAGGATGGCAGGATTGCAGTGAGTGGCGGCAAGACAAGGTGGATTAGGATGCCAAAAGTACCACAATTTCTCTTTGTTACCGGGAGATTAGTGGGTTTCAATATTGTAGGATAGGCTTGCTGGAGCAGGATCAGCAATGCTTGGGTTTTGCAAGGGGCCCTGGAATAGGATCAGCAATGCTTGGCCTTGTAATTGGATTCTGGAGTCTGAAAGATGAAACAGGAGCAGGAACGCCGACACAGGAAATCAGGAATATTGTGTGTCTAGGGTCGTGTCAGCGACCCTTATTTATAATGCAAAATGACATCATCAAGGTAGAGGCTGGGCAGGGTTAACTATGCCCACCCGTAAACTACTTGGATTGGGCAGGGGAGCTAGTCTCTGCCTCGCTCTCAATTGGTTGGATTTCTAAGGGGACGATTTCAAAAATGTATGAGTTGAGGTTTACATTGTCCCAACACTCCCACATTTACTTTACTTAAAATCCGATTTGGCCAAAAACATGAATTTCTTCACTTGTAATCTCTTGGCAAATTATACACACAGGTTACATATTATGTGCAGCCTAGATCAGTCCAATCCTCAGGTCTTTGCAACCTTGTTTTGCCTTTCTGAAAGATTTTGGCAATTTTACACATTAAAGATTTGGATTAAAATTCTACAATTTTATACACAAATGCGAATTGTCCCCAGGGATGTATGTACCAAATTTTATGTTTACCACATTAATACTTTCCTTGGAATCTGTCATATTTTGTAACTTCTGTTCCCCATGCGGCAATGAGTCCTAACAAGTTTTAAAAGACAGCCCCCAAAATTAGATTTAAAACTGTGAATTTTTAAATTTCTGCTAATTCTTGCAACAGAAATAAAAGTCTTTAAAGTTTTTTTTATAACATCGTCTCTGGCACCAAAAGGCAGTCCCTTTGTTACTAGATCCTGTTTTTTTTTTCTTCCTCCAATTGCAAGCAGTTGTCATTTCCTTCCAGGCAAGGCTGTTTCCAGTCTTAATTCAAGGTTGTATTGCCCCTTCACACCTGACAGGTGAGTGTCCCAGGACTGCTATTGTCCCAACCTGGAGCACAGACGAATGTCTGATGAACATGTGAACTTTCATTGTCCTGTCGCATTCTAAGTTTTTTCAAGCTGGCACTTTGCATGTACGTGTCCTGTATTTATGGTCTATCTCCCTTCCTTTGAAGATTTTCATGGCTGGCAACTGGCATCACAGGTTTTTCTGAGAGTTTGCAAATCCATCCTATGTGTTCTAAACTGTTTAATTTCTTGCTTTGGGTCTTGAATTAAACAAACCTATGACAGAAGATATCCTATGTGTCTATTATCACTGCTAACACAATTCCTTTACATTGCTAAGTAAGCAGGCTTTCATTAACAATATAGAGGGTAATTCATAGAATTCAGTGCACAAGTGGCGTGCGTGTGCGAATTTCTGCGCCAGCCACGTGCGCTAAAATCCATTTACGCGCGCAGCGTATTCATGGATTTTAGTTTCCAAAACCAGCTGTGGCGCAGAGTGGCGCAGCGACCCGGCAGCAGCGCCAGTTACGCCCCCAAACCCTCCCCATGCCATGCACAATGCACACATCCCGTACATGGCGCACAGGCCCCCAACCACGAAAACACCTGTAAAACTCCCCGGGCACCCCTCCGAATACACATACCCCGCTGCACGGGTAGTGTCACACGTGATTGGAGCGGGTACGTGTATAACAGGGGTTTGCGGGAAGTTTCACATCCAAAATGCCCTGTGCGAGTGGGGTACGTGTATTCCTGGGGTGCGCGGGAAGTATCACACGCGAAATGCCCTGTGCGAGTGTGGTACGTGTATTCCTGGGGTGCACGGGAAGTATCACACGCGAAATGACCTGTGCGAGTGGGGTACGTGTATTCCTGGGGTGCATGGGAAGTATCACACGCTAAATGCCCTGTGCGAATGGGGTATGTGTATTTCGGGGGTGCGCTGGAAGTTTCACACGCAAAATGCCCTGTGGGAATGGGGTATGTGTATTCCTGGGGTACGCGGGAAGTTTCACACGCGAAATGCCCTGTGCGAGTGGGGTACGTGTATTCCTGGGGTGTGCGGGAAGTATCACACGCGAAATGCCCTGTGCGAGTGGGGTATGTGTATTCCTGGGGTGCGTAGGAAGTTTCACACGCGATAGGCCCTGTGTGAGTGGGGTACGTTTATTCCTGGGGTGTGCGGGAAGTTTCACACGCGATAGGCCCTGTGCGAGTGGGGTACGTGTATTCCTGAGATGCACAGGAAGTTTCACACGCGATAGGCCCTGTGCGAGTGGGGTACGTGTATTTCTGGGGTATGCGGGAAGTTTCACACGCAATTGGAGAGGGGAACGTGTATTTTGTGGGTGTGCGGGGAGTTTCACATGCGATAGGCCCTGTGCGCGTGTATTCCTGTGGTGCACGGAAAGTTTCACATGTGATTGGAACAGGGTACGTGTATTTCGGGGGTGCGCAGGAAGTTTCACACGCGAAATGCGCTGTGCAAGTGGGCACGTGTATTCCTGGGGTGCGCAGGAATTATCACACGCGAAATGCCCTGTGCGAGTCGGGTACGTGTATTCTCTGGGTGCGCGGGAAGTTTCACATGCGATAGGCCCTGTGCGAGTGGGGTATGTGTATTCCTGGGGTGAACGGGGAGTATCACACGTGAAATGACCTGTGTGAGTGGGGTACGTATATTCCTGGGGTGCGCAGGAAGTATCACATGCGAAATGCCCTGTGCCAGTGGGGTACGTGTATTTTGGGGTGCGCGGGAAGTTTGACATGCGAAATGCCCTGTGCGAGTGGGGTACGTGTATTCCTGGGGTGCGCAGGAAGTATCGCACGCGAAATGCCCTGTGCGAGTGGGGTACGTGTATTTTGGGGTACGCGGGAAGTATCACACGCAAAATGCCCTGTGCGAGTGGGGTACGTGTATTCCTGTGTTGCATGGGAAGTTTCACACGCGATAGGCCCTGTGCGAGTGGGGTACGTGTATTCCTGGGGTGCGCGGGAAGTTTCACACACGATAGGCCCTGTGCGAGTGGGGTACTTGTATTCCTGGGATGCGCTGGAGGTTTCACACGCGATAGGCCCTGTGCGAGTGGGGTACGTGTATTCCTGGGGTGCGCGGGAAGTTTCACACGCGATTGGAGAGGGGAACGTGTATTTTGGGGGTGCGCGGGAAGTTTCACATGCGATAGGCCCTGTGCGCGTGTATTCCTGGGGTGCGCAGGAAGTTTCACGCGCGATTGGAATGGGGTATGTGTATTTCGGGGGTGCACAGGAAGTTTCACACGCGAAATGCCCTGTGTGAGTGGGGTACGTGTATTCCTGGGGTGCGCGGGAAGTATCACACGCGAAATGCCCTGTGCGAGTGGGGTACGTGTATTCCCTGGGTGCGCGGGAAGTTTCACACGCGATAGGCCCTGTGCAAGTGGGGTACGTGTATTCCTGGGGTGCACGGGGAGTGTCACACGCGATTGGAGCGGGTACGTGTATAATAGGGGTTCGCGGGAAGTTTCACACACAAAATGCCCTGTGCGAGTGGGGTACGTGTATTCCTGGGGTGCGTGGAAAGTATCACACGCGAAATGCCCTGTGCGAGTGGGGTACGTGCATTCCTGGGGTGCGCGGGAAGTATCACACACGAAATGACCTGTGCGAGTGGGGTACGTGTATTCCTGGGGTGCGCGGGAAGTATCACACCCGAAATGCCCTGTGCGAGTGGGGTACGTGTATTTCGGGGATGCGCAGAAAGTTTCACACGCGAAATGACCTGTGCGAGTGGGGTACGTGTATTCCTGGGGTGCGCGGGAAGTATCACACGCGATTGGAGCGGGTATGTGTATAACAGGGGTTCGCGGGAAGTTTCACATGCGATTTTGCTGTTAGAGCAGGGTACGTGATTTTCGGGGGTGCGCGGGGAGTCTTACACGTGAATTGGCAGTGTGGGTCCTCCCAGGTGTTCCCTCTACACCCTCCATGGCCCCGGCAGGCAGCCCACACCACAGGGAACTACCCTGCACCCATGGTCATGTCCCGCAGGCAGCCCATCCACCATGGGCATGCCCCCCAGCCAAGCCACATGTCACCTTGCACTACCCCCACCCCCCACACATTTCCCCCAGCACCCCCACCCCCCAGCAGTCAGGGGCACCTGCCAGCAGTTCCCCACTCATGTCCCCCAGCACCCCCACCCCCCAGCAGTCAGGGGCACCTGCCAGAAGTCCCCCACTCATGTCCCCCAGCACCCCCACCCCCCAGCAGTCTGGGGCACCTGCCAGCAGTCCCCCACTCATGTCCCCCAGCACCCCCACCCCCCAGCAGTCAGGGGCACCTGCCAGCAGTCCCCCACACATGTCCCCTAGCACCCCCACCCCCCAGCAGTCAGGGGCACCTTCCAGCAGCCCCCCACTCATGTTCCTCAGCACCCCCACCCCCCAGCAGTCAGGGGCACCTGCCAGCAGGCCCCCACTCATGTCCCCCACCACCCCCACACCCCAGCAGTCATTGGGACCTGCCAGCAGGCCCCCACTCATGTCCCCGAGCACCCCCACCCCCAGCAGTCAGGGGCACCTGCCAGCAGGCCCCCACTCATGTCCCTCAGCATCCCCACCCTTCAGCAGTCAGGGGCACCTGCCAGCAGGCCCCCACTCATGTCCCCCAGCACCCCCACTCCCAAGCAGTAGGGGCACCTGCCAGCAGGCCCCCACTCATGTCCCACTCATGTCCCCCAGCACCCCAACCCCCAGCAGTCAGGGGCACCTGCCAACAGGCCCCCACTCATGTCCTACTCATGTGCCCCAGCACCCCCACCCCCCAGCAGTCAGGGGCACCTGCCAGCTGGCCCCCACTCATGTCCCCCAGCCCCGCCACCCCCCAGCAGTCAGGGGCACCTGCCAGCAGGTCCCCACTCATGTTCCTCAGCACCCCCAGCCCCAGCAGGCAGGGGCACCTGCCAGCAGGCCCCCACTCATGTCCCCCAGCACTCCCACCCCCCAGCAGTCAGGGGCACCTGCCAGCAGGCCCCCACTCATGTCTCACTCATGTCCCCCAGCATCCCCACCCCTCAGCAGTCAGGGGCACCTGCCAGCAGGCCCCCACTCATGTCCAACTCATGTCCCCCAGCACCCCCACCCCCCAGCAGTCAGGGGCATCTGCCAGCAGGCCCCCGCTCATGTCCCCCAGCACCCCCAGCAGTCAGAGGCACCTGCCAGCAGGCCCCCACACATGTTCGCCTGCCCCCACGTCATGACGATCCTCAATCATGGGCCTAATTGCCAGCCACATCACACCCCACACCACCCCAGCCCAAAGACCCAACCAAGTATTGCATCCACCCACATAGAAATGCCCATTACATTATACAACCCGAATAGCAAGTATGTAAATTAACACATGTCCGTCACACACACACAGTGGGTGCAAGTAAATGTGAAAACCCACATCATGACATACATGAAATCAATGAGAGAATACCACACATCGAAGTATGAAACAAAAATGTATTGAACCCAAAATGAATGTAATGAAAAGAAAACACACAATAATGTGAAGAAGAAATAAAACGCAGCATGTCCAGAAAATAATCAAAAATATGAAATCAGAATCCAAAGAAATCCAAATGAAAATGTGTCCAAAGTCTCAGTCCAACAAAGTGAATCCAAGGGAAAAAAATAAGTGAAATCCATTGCTCCATGGTGAAATTAAAAAATAAAAAAAATAAATCCACTGTTCAACTATATACAAATCACCAATCCTGGGTCCATGAGCCCAACAAATGAAATCAAACCTACAAAAAAGACTACCTTATAAAGAACTATATACAAAAACGTGGTGCATTGTCCAATCGCCCCAAAATAAACAAAAACAGAAAGGAAACCTAACACTATCTAACTATTTACAATGGCAGCGGGCTAGTCTGACGGCTCACTTATTGATGTCCCGGCAAGGGCATCATCGAACTCCCGCTCAATGTCCTGGAGGCGGTCCTCTTCTATGGCCCCGAGGGTTCGAAGGGACGATGACATGTTCACCTCCAACTCCCTGCGAATTGCCTCGAGGCACTCGGCCCGCCTCAGGGCCCTCAACATGGAGTTCTCCACTCTGACCATTGTGAGCCGTGCCTCTTCCGCCCGCTGCCGCTCCGCATCTATGGCGTGGCCCAACCGCTGCCACACGGAAGACATATGAAATCTGGGGTCCTCCTGCCCTATGGCCGATGCCTGCCCCTCCGATGTTGAAGGCCCTGAGCCATCACTGCTCCCACCATGTAGCTGCTGCTGTGCCTGTGCCTGCGCTCTGGATCTTGCTGCCTGCACGTCCTCCTCCGGCTGGGGTGCAGTTGTCGTGGTGGCCACCCCTGCTGGACGTCCGACTCCCGACTGTGGCAGGGATGTGTCCTCCACCAGCCTGGCCGCTGGGTCAGGGGCAGCTCCACAGGGTACACTGGTGACACATGGGTGGGAAGATGGCATGGAGGACGACTGGCGTGTAGGGGGTTCAGGTGAGGAGGGGGTCACAAGAAGGTCCAGCACACGGAGGAATCCAGCACCGGTGACCCGTCCCAGTAGGTCAACGTGGTCAAAGAGGCATGCAAGACGACGTGCAGTCTCTCCATGAAAAGACAGCAGGTCACCTCACATTGACGCAACGCTATCCCACTCAAGATAGGCTCAACACGGTCCCAGATAGCCACGTCCGCAGGGAGAGGAAGGCCAGTTGTTGTGTGCTCATCCCCTCCCTGAAAACGGGTCTGAACGTAGGCATCCCTGCTGGTGCCAGATGATGCAGTGACAGGATCAGGGACAGGATTACACACATGCACCTGCCCGGTGCCCTGCGCTGCCTCCTGTCCCTGCTCCTGCACTGCACCACTAGCACCAGTGGAATCCCCACCTCCAGACCCCGTGTGTGTCCCTTCCGCGGCTTCCTCCTCCACCAAACCCCCCACCAACCTGGATGACTCTGTACCATCTTCCTCGGTTGGACCCTGTGGGGTCTCAGCTGCCCCTTCTGCTGCCGAGGAGTCCACCTCAGACCTCTGCCTCTTGGACCTACCCTCAGCATCTGCGGCCTGGGACGCGGCACCAGACTCCTCACTCCCCGACGAGATGACAATCTGGGAGGGGAGCCGGGCCTTGCGTCTCTGGCAGGTGGTGCGATCCCTGCCGCTGTGCTCCACAGCACCCTCTCCGCTCTCTTCATCAGTTGATGCTGCAGACAGGGAGAGATAAAACACAGACATCAGGGCACTGTACAATGGACTGATACACACATGACAGTTGCACATGAGTGGCATTGTCAAACTTCAGACATGGCATCACACTCCACGACACACATGTCATTTCAACTCATACACATGAGCATTTCCACAACAATATTGCACCAGGCAGCAACATCCATACACATAGAACAGCATGGACAGCCGAAGGTGAGCCTGACATCACATGAAACACAGGGAGTGCACTGGACACACGCCACCACACTTACATGCATGTCTACATCTCCTCCAACTGTCGCAGTGATGCGATCGCCATACATGTCACATCTGGCATTCAGCCTTCTACATATCAGTGTCACGTGCATCCATGTTGCATCACAGTTGCACACTTGTCAAATACACACACATGCACATGTACACAGTGCAGATACATGCAGCAGCAACCACCATCCATGTGTGACACCACAACCATGCCAACGTACATACACAGAAATTCAAACATGTGTGCTACCACACCTGCATTTGGACAGCACGCTTACCAACACATACACCATCGATGTGTCTCACACCTAAGAGGACTCACATGTGGCAGCCTCATGCCCCTGTTCATACACATCCCTACATGACCCTACGAAAACACATGTGCAACCTGCACACTACTGGCACACCACCACACGCACAGCATCTAATAAGTATGCATGTTCACTTACCCCTCGACTCCAGACGGGTCTGCCTCTCAAGGACCTGGACGTGGAGCGCTGGGCATCTGTGTTCCAGGACCCTCATCTGGTGGTCGGACAGGTGGCCCCAGTGCCCCTTGGCATCCGCTGCCTTTAAGAGGCGCCGGGCCTTGTTGAGGGTCCTGGACCTGAAGTCTTCCCAGTGCTTCTTGACATGGTGCAAGTCGCGGACTGCCACCCCCTCCGTGTTGGTGGCAGTCACAATGTCCATCCAGATCCTGGTCCGTCCTTCATTGTCGGCGCGCAAACTTCCAAAGAGGGCATCATACTGCCCCAGGACTTGCTCCACCAAGACACCAACTTCCCTGGCACTGAAGCTGGTGGCCCTCTGCCTCTCTGGCTGGGGGTTGCCAGTGGTGCCAGATGGTGTTGTGCCCGACATGGCAACCCCAGAGGCAGGAGTGGGTGGGCAACTGGGTCCTCGGGCTGGGCTGTGGAGCGATGGTATCCCAGTCGGGAGTCTTCAGTTCCAGCAGGGGTGGTCACAGCATTTTCCCCCCCTTCTGACGTGCAGGCAGCAAATAACAGGGCACGTGGGCAGCAGGCAGTCAGGCAGCAGCAGATGGCAGGTGGGAGCGTGCTCGGGGCTCTGGGGGGCAGTAATTCGGCCTTCTGGGCAGGAGCATGGTCTTCCATGTGTTGTTGTGTGGCCAGCTTCATACGGAGTAATTTGGCACGTGAAAATCTTGCACATCAGCGTGTAATACCAGGAAAGGCCCTTCGCGTGTAAGCGCGTCAGCACACGTAAGCGGTTTCATTGGACCAAAGGCCCTTAGCGCGTTTCCCTCATGACGTGGGCATAGTGGTTCAGCGCGCGTGGAAAAACTGCACGTCCGCATGTGGATGCGTGTAATCCGAGGAAAGGGCCTAAGCGCTTAAGTGACGTGACGCGCTCGGCCGTTTCCATCAACACGGGTGCATGTTCATTGTACACATCCAAAAACTGAACGTCCAAGTGTCAGCTTGTGTAATTGGAGGAAAGGGCCTTAGCGCGTACACGCGTAAGTGACGCTGTACATGTGGGCTGCTTTAAAAGGTACGTGTAGGACCCCATTCCCTTGTACGTGCTTTTCGTGGAGAGTGAGTGGGTGAATTCTGTACTTCTTGTCGGTTCACACGCTATTACTTCACAGCGTTTCAAGTTCGTACTCCCTGTTACCTCTGACAGCGTTCTTTACTTTTTTTGGGCCTGTTTCCTCAAACACCATTCACTTATTCTTTTGTCCTGTCTCCTCAGACAGCGTACAGTTCTTCTTTTGGCGGGGGTGTTGCCTACGCACACATGCGCGTTTTTGTCACGTTATTTTTCCAGGCAGACGGTGAGTCGCGCACGCATTTACCAACTGTGCTTGCCCCGTGTGCCGCGTACCCCTTCAGAGGTCATTGTAGGCTGCATGTAACACGCTTACGCTTGTTTTTGTGTTTCTGGGTGCCACAGCGTAGTCCGGGTTCATTTTTCCACGCACGTGTTGTACGAGGGGTTGCGTGCACGTTTCTTTTTGTTGTTGGGGTGCCTGTGCGTTGTGTGACCCATCATCTTCCCCCAGGGGTCACAGACAGCCTTGCTAGAGCACTAGGGTACGAATTCCATCTAGTACCCTACCCCTTTCACCCCCAATTGCCCAGGACAATTGTTTACTGCAACTCCCACACGCACAACAACATCAGTGCCATGGTTGGGAGGTGACCTAGCAGTAAGGGAGGCAAAGGTGGCCGACCTCCAAAAGGTTGGCGTGGTGGGCGCAGTAGGGGCCGTGGACAGGATTTGCAGGGTGCCCCTAGACCCCCATGTGTGGAGGACCAATCAGGGACACCCATGCCCCCCCTGGTTGGGGGAAACGTGGCTGACAACATCCCAGCTCAGCCCTTGTTGGGCCAGCCCATTGTGGCACCTGAGCCGGCACAGGATTACTCTCAGGCTGACTTCCAGGTCAGCAAGTCAAAGTCACGTGTGTCAGTGCAAGTTGGTGTCACCAGGCCACGTGGATCTGTGGCAGCGATGTCATCTGCTGCCCCAAGTAGGCAGGGTGGGGAGGCAGCAGGAGCAGCTGCAGCTCTATCCACCCCAGTTCTGAGTCTCCCAGCCGGGGCAGTGTCGGTCCTGGTCCATCAAACTGACGTTGCCCCTGCCAACATCACACATCAGCCAATGCCTGCACCAAGACCTATGGTCATTGTGCCTTCGCACACTCCCAGTACCCAGTCCACCTGCGCTTCTGCCCCTACTGACCAGAGCGGCGCAAGCCACTCAGGCTCAGCTCCACCTTTGAAGAAGAGGAGGAAGGGTGCTCTGGCACTACAGGCTGAGACCCCAGACACAGCTACACAGTCCGGCACGTCGAGGAAGCCTAACTTTAATGACCTTGAACTTGATGCACTTGTGACCTATGTGTCAGCACATAGCCGCGAAATGTTGGTGACTGCAGGATGCAAGACCACACCTGGTCAAAGTAGGGCACACTGGCAGACCATCGTGGACTGCATAATTGCCCTTGGATTTGTGAGGCGCACAGCTGATGATTGCTACAAGCAGTGGAATGATCTGAAACACAGAGCAAAGAACAAGCTGGCCTCAAATCATGCCGCTACTCTGGTGACTGGCGGTGGGTCTCCACAAGAGGACAACAAACTCACTGAACATGAGTCTGTTGCTGGGAACTTCGTCACAGAGGAACAGATCCATCTACCTGATTACGATGAATTGTCCAGTGAGTGCCCATGCGTGTGTGTGTAATCCATGTGTATGTTGTTTGGGTGACGGGTTCTGATTGAGTGCCAGGTGTAGGTGTGTACTCCTGAGTGTTATGGGTTACCCATTTGCTTCCTCCCATACATTCACTTGACTTGGATTTGGGTATGACTGTATCCCTTCTGCCAACAGTTGCCAATTAGGCCCACATTAGTGCACTTTACCTTGAACTGTCATCTTGCAACTACATTGTTCAGATTTTGTAAGTGTTCGTCCAAGCAGATTGTTTCCACTCACCCATTTTTGCTACGCATAATTCTGCCCTATTGCAACATATGTGATATGCTTCAGTCATTGTTTACAGCCAACACTGGGCCACTATTTTTACCTGGTTATGTTAATGATTACACCATTCAGGCCGATGGAGTACTGGGCTGCAGACATTTTTTATTAGGGCCTGTTTGCATGTGGAAGATGACAGATGTTTCCTGTAATGTTAAAGTGACCAACCATTGATCAGCCCACGATGACTCTGTTATTGGACACTGGATGTGTTTCAGTGTGTGGCACATGCATATTTTGCAACACTATTCAGCATCAATCTTCGCATCATGTCGATGTGACATGGATGTGTGACAGTACTCATTCACTGACATATTGCTGTAGATTTGTAATTTACCGTGGCTATGCTACTTGACATCTGTGTGGTGGCACATGTCATGTATGTGTATTGGACATGCCACTCACAGCCTGATGTGTGATGCCAGTGCTACCCAACATGCTGCAAATGTGTTGCATATCCATCTTGCTCTCCCCAGTGTCTGCCGTTTAGACTCCACTTCCAACTCTTTGACAGTGCATGCATGGCAGGGTTATAGTCATGTGGGACATGTGTAATTCATGTACTGGATCTCTGGCTTGTCACAGCCTATGTGTGTGCTATGGTGCTCATGCCTGTTTCCATGTGTTGCCTTTCATGTTTTTGCAGGTGATGACGCACTTGGTGCTGTTGAGGTTGAGGAGATGGTGCAGACCCAGGAGGAATCTCAGGCACAACCGGGCACCAGTGGGGGACATGGTGTGGTGGTGGGTGAAAACCCAATGTTACTGCAGACCATACTATCCAGGGGTGCCCCTGGGTGCACCTCCCAAGACCTCTATTCAGGCGCTGAGTCGGATGATGAGACTTATGTGCAGTCACAGGTGTTTCTGGAAGGGATTCTGTTCTGTCCAACTCACCTGGACCAGGGGTAGAACCCTCTATGGGGATGTCAGTGTTGGTAGGTACGCCTTTGGCGGTTACAGATGCAGGGTCACACTCCACAGCATCTGATCCTGTTCCTGGGCCAGCAGATCAGAGGGGGAATGCAGTCCTGCAGCCTCAGGCAGTGCCAGCACAGCAAGGTGCAGATCGCCTGGCCCCAAACAGGTGTGGTGCCAGTCGACGCGGTGGCCGTGCGCCACCAGGCAATACTGTATGGGAAAACTCCATGTACGGTATGGCAACCCAACAGGCAGCATCAGTAGAAATGATGGCTCAGGCAATGGAGAGGGTGGCCACTTCCATTATCCCCCCTTAAAGGCAGATAGAGCAACAACAGCAGGCAACAGACTCCATTTGCCAATCACACAGGGAAGACATGTTGGCGTCCAACAAGGACAGACGGGCGGCACTGGAGACTCTGCGCGAATCCATATCAATAGAGTCCCAGGGCCACAGGGAAGCCCTGAGGGTAGAACTACATATCCTCAGGCAGAGCCTGCTTGAACTTGAGGCTTCCCGAAATGTTAGGGCAGCACAGCAGCTGGAGCAGCTCACATGTTCGCTCTCAGCTGAGCAGCATGCAACACGTGAGGAGATCCGGGCATCACGCGAGGCAATGCGTGCAGAAATACAGGCAACCCGTGATGTGCTGCATGGGGATCTCCGCACTTTAATCCTCCAGAATCAGACCTTCCATACCTGCATGCTTGCTGCCATGGAGCACCATACCAGGGCTTTGTGTGGGCTGCCTCCCATAGTGCCACTGCCTCCTGATGCAGCAGCAGAGGATGAGCAGAGCGACAGCAGTTCTCCCACAATGGCATAGCCGTGCAGGCCATGAGCCCAAAGAGGTATTTTTTTTCCACAACATCCACGCAGGTGGGTGTTGGTGTGCACCCTGTCCTCGAACCTCCTGGGTGGCCTACCCCACCCCCCCTGGCCCACACATGGCCATTTTTGATTTTTGATTTGTTTTTTTTTCAGTGTGTTGCCTTGTGTGGCTCCCGTGGGCATCCAGTGTATTCTGGCTGGGCACATGCAGGCTTGTCCTGCGTTTGGGTAAGATGCTTGGGTTTGTGAGACACACACCCCTCCTGCTTCCCGTTTCCATGGGCTTGCAAAGGGTGTGACCAAGTGACAGGGAATTACACAGTGACGTTGGGCTCCCATGAGCTGTGTGGGCAGTCTGTAGTCAATACTGTGTAGATATCCCTAGTGGATATTGTTGTTGTATTGTACACTGCATGGTGTATTGATATGTGCTTGTGCATCCATGTCTTCCTCCTAATCTGCGGGTTCCTTCCTCATGTCTTCACAAGGCCGTCTACTTTGCAGATGCAGTTCATGTTGTATGCAGTACACTGAGACATTTGCGTGGCAGCAACACTCTACAGTTGTAAGGGGTCGATGTGCTGGCGTATTCAGGTTGTAAGACTACCACTACTTGAACTTAGTACTGTCATGTTTTCGTATTTTTCCATGGTGTGTTGCAGCATTGTGTTGGTGGTAAGTATTTGGTAATGTGTGCTGTTAGTTATACATTACTGAGAGCATATTGTGTGTGGGCAGTTTCCATTAGGGACAGTTAACTTTGTGACACTTGTGTCAGGTCTTGTGCATTGCTTTGTTTGCTTTCACATTGCATGACATGCCATGGTGTGTTTGGTGGTGGAGCTGGGGAGGGGTTGGGTGACATAGCATTGTTCTCATGTTGTATTTAGCAAGGGGGTAATGAATTTCGCAGCATAAATGTATGTCTTTTGATGACACAGCATTGGTGGTGTTTGGGTAGGTAGGGATGCACCCAATGTAACCCTTCCAGGTGACCAATCTCAGGATGGTATGGTTGTGACAGTTGAGTGTCCCTTGTGTCATCATCATTGATTGTCAGCTGGCATGTGCCAGGGCTGTGTGCACTCAACAGGGATGTGATTTTATGTGAAGTAATTAGCCACCAGCTGCGTACGGGCTGCCTCACCACGTGCCCTTTCCCCTACCATGCACAGCAGGCGTGCATGTGGTTGGGGATGTGGGGACACCACCATGTCCACTCGCAGGCCCCGGCATGTTGCAACATTGTGCAGGACACATGCTGCCACTATGATCCTGCACACTACTGGGGGCGCATATAACAGCTGCCCACCAGAGCGGTCAAGGGAGCGAAAGCGTGACTTGAGCACTCCAAATGTGCACTCCAATATGCCCCGGGTTGAAATATGGGCTGTGTTGTATCTTACCTCGGGTGGCGTGGTGGGGATCTGAATTGGCGTCATCATGTGGGTGCTCAGAGGGTAAGCACTATCCCCTGGGGAGGTGGTGATGGGTATCATTAGTGGGGTTGTGACATTACTCAGTATCTGACATGCATGCATGTGCAGTGGCATTTATACTCACCAAGCAGCCATGTATCGCCATGCCGAGTAGCTTCTAGGCCCCGTTTTAGGGGTGACATTCTGTAAATGAAACTGTCGTGGTTGGACCCTGGATAGTTGCCATATACTGAGGTGATGATTCCCTTGGCATCACATACTAGCTGCACGTTGATGAAATGCCAGTGCTTGCGGTTTCTATAGATGTGCTCAGATGCCCTGGGGAGACGTAGAGCCACATGGGTAATATCAATGGCACCTAGCACTTTGGGGAATTGTGCCACCCCATAGAAATCCTGGGCAGGGACTGGATATCAAAGGATAGCAGGATTGCAGTGAGTGGCGGCAAGCCAAGCTGGATTAGGATGCCAAAAGTACCACAGTTTCTCTTGGTTACTGGGAGATTAGTGGGTACTGTAGGATAGGCCTTGCTGGAGCAAGATCAGCAATGCTTGGGTTTTGCAATGGGCCCTGGAATAGGATCCACAATGCTTGCCCTTGTAGTTGGAGTCTGGAGTCTGAAAACTATAAAATGAACAGGAACGCTGACGCAGGAAATCAGGAACAGTGTGTGTCTAGGGTCTTATCAGGGACCCATATTTATAAAGCAACATGACATCATCAATGTAGAGGCCGGGCAGGGTTAACTACGCCCGCCCCTAAACTACTTGGATTGGGCAGGGGAGCTAGTCTCCACCTCACCCTCAGTTGGTTGGATTTTTAAGGGGATGTTGTCAGATTTATGAGGTGAGGTTTACAATGTCCCAACACTCCCACATTTACTTTACTTAAAATCGATTCACTTGTAATCTCTTGGCAAATTATACACACAGGTTACATATTATGTTCAGTCCAGATCAGTCCAATCCTCAGGTCTGTGCAACCTTGTTTTGCCTTTCTGATACATTTTGGTAATTTTACACTTTAAAGATGTGGCCTAAAATTCTACAATTTTATACACAAATGCGCATTATCCCAAGGGATGAATGTACCAAATTTTATGTTTGCCACATTAATACTTTCCTTGGAATCTGCCATATTTCGTAACTTCTGTTCCCCATGCGGCAATGAGTTCTACCAAGTTTTAAAAGACAGCCCCCCAAAATTAGATTTAAAACTGTGAATTTTTAAATTTCGGCTAATTCTTGCTACAGAAATAAAAGTCTTTAAAGTTTCTTTATACCATAGTCTCTGGAACCAAAAGGCAGTCCCTTTGTTACTAGATCCTGTTTTTTTATTTCCTCTGACTGCAAGCAGTTGTCATTTCCTTCCAGGCAATGGTGTTTCCAGTCTTAATTGAAGGTTTTATTGCCCCATGACACACTTGACAGGTGAGTGTCCCAGGACTGCTATTGTCCCAGCTTGGAGCACAGACAAATGTCTGATGAGCATGTGAACTTTCATTGTCCTGTCCCATTCAAAGTTTTTCAAGTTGGCACTTCGCACCTATGTGTCCTGGATTTATGGTGTATCTCCCTTCCTTGGAGGAGTTTCATGGCTGTCATCTGGAATAACAGGTATTTCTGAGAGTTTGCAAATCCATCCCATGTTTTTTAAACTGTTTAATTTCTTGCTTTGGGTCTTGAATTAAACAAACCTATGACAGAAGATATCCTATGTGTGTATTATCACCACTAACATAATTCATTCACATTGATAAGTAAGCAGGCTTTCATTAACAATATAGTTTTGAACAGGCCATTTTCAGTCATGGATACATTTTGGCAGGAAATAAACGCTTGTTCCCGTGCGAGTGAAAAAAAGTTGCTTGTTGATTTCTTTTAAATCTACTTTTACAGGACCTGTCATTCAGGAATGATGGCCATTTTTTCTGAGGCACAATGAATTATCCTGGGCCTGGCTGGCCGTTTCCATCACAGTGGTCTCAGAATGCACAGAGGGAAATAGGATAACACAGCATTTTGAAAGGGTGAAAAAGGGTTTCATGTTGAAGGGGAATTTTTGGCTTTTGCAGCAATGCAGTGCTGCCTGTTCACTTGATTCCATATATGTTTCAGAACGCACTGGAATACTTTTTCAGTGTGTCCCCTTGTTCCATTTTTCCTGAAGTGTTCTAGGCAGGCTGGTGCAGCCATTTTTTTTGTTGCTGCCAAAACACAGTTTTGAGGTCCTAGTGCGCACAGGAGCCAACGCTGCCAAGTTGCTGTTTCTTGCACAAATGCAGCTAGGTGATGTGGTGCAATGCTGTCGAGTGGGTCAATACAGCCCACAGACCGTTGGTTTGCCCGGTGAAGCCCTGCTGCAGGTTCAAATATCCTGAAACTCCCTCGATGGAGAAGCCCCTTCAAGGACGACTCCTTCCCTTGAGCTGGGGAGAACAACCAACTTGCATGCCACCTGGAAACCATCTCCATACTGGTCGAATTTTCTTGAGAGTGTTTTTGAAAACCGGATAGCCAGTGAGAAGGATACCAGATTGTGTACTTTAAGGCATTCAAACCTTAAAACCGATGTTTAGCCATGCTTTTGGCTTCTTCCCTGGGCAGTTGAGGAACCTCTGACGTCCTCCTTCTTGTCCCCATGACTGAAGCTCAGGAACAGCGAGATCTGCAGGAACTGCCAGGAACAACTACCTCAGCTACAGCTTTTCTTCATCCGTAAGGTACTCTGCAAACGCTGCGTGGAAATCCTTTCTGCCGCGGTGAAAGTTTGTGAAACTTTCCCAACTTTGGAGTCTTGTTCACTCCTAATCTGACATATAACTCTTTTTCTGGCAAACTACTTCTAAGAACATTGGCAAAGACCTATCCAAGACACTGAACCATTGACTTTGGCCCAGGCCTATTGAATTGAACTGCCTTGTAGTGACCTGATACTATTTGCCCTGCCTCTGAAAGTAATTGTGTTTTGATTCTTATAACTTTGTCTTTCTACCCCTTTCGAAAGTTATTGTAGTGCCATTTTGCTCCCACTTCAGGGGAGCCTAACTAGTACAGAAACATATTGTTTTAGTATCGTAGTGTATTGATGTGTGATAATGAGCTGCTTATTACTAGTGGAATGTTTTCTAACTAAATTTGTAAATAAATGTGTATTACTTTACTAAGAAACCTTGAGTAAGTGTCTGTTTGAACTACTGCGATTGCAAGTCCTTTGTTCAACATCTTGTACTGCTCACATCCCTCTTGAGATAAATCTGGCTGCTCAGCCACTGCTACCACATAACTGTGTAGTACAGACTTGCACCAAAGGTGAGATTGTGCTTACACCTGTAGTCTTGTGTTTACTGTTCCCAAAGGGTACTGCATGTAATTCTGCCTAACAAGCTGCATGGCACCAGACACCGGAGGACCTCTGGCCAAGGGAAACTGACATCTGGGCCAGCATCAGAGAAAAGGCTGTAGCAGTGGGCATTGTCCCAGAGGACACCCCCCCTCTAGAAGTAGGGCTAAATAATTGGGTACTCCCTAATTTTTCTTGACGAGGTGGTCAGATCTGTTGAAAGGGAGAGTCTAGGAAGAGAAAAAGTACATAACAGACTGACTACCCCTCTCTAGAAGTCCTGTATGGACACAGGTTTAGGTACAGAGAAATTGCTTACGTATTTAGCAGAATGAACACCTTATGGAAAATTATTTCAACTGAATGCAATTTCGCAAGGGTAGGGGTAGTCAGTCTGTTATGTACTTTTTCTCCCCCCCCCCCTCTAGAAGTAACACACACCCCAACTCCCTCACCTGTGATAACCCCCTGCAGGCAGCCCCTTCCAAAAGTGACACCATCCCTCAGACCCCTCACCTGTGACAACCCCCTGAAGGCAGCCCCAGCCATAAGTGACACCATCGTCCTGCCCCCCTCACCTGTGACAACCCCCTGCAGGCAGCACCAACCAGAATTGTCACCTCCCGCATCCCCCTCATCTGTGACAACCCCCTGCAGGCAGCACCACCAGAAGTGTCACCTCCTCATCCCCCTCACCTGTGACAACCCCCTGCAGGCAGCCCCCTCCAAAAGGGACACCACCTCCAGCCCCCATCACCTGTGAAAACCCCCTGCAGCAGCCTCCATCAGAAGTGACACCACCCCCCTTCCCCCTCACCTCAACAACCCCCTGCAGGCAGCACCCACCAGAAGTGTCACCTCCCCCATCCCCCTCACCTGTGACAACCCCCTGCAGGCAGCCCCCTCCAGAAGTGACACCACCTCCTAACCCCCTCACCTGTGACAACCCCCTGCAGACAGCCCCCACCAGATGTGAATCCACCTCCCAGCCCCCCTCACCTGTGACAACCCCCTGCAACCAGCCCCCTCCAGAAGTGACACCACTTCAAGCCCCCTCACCTGTGACAACCCCCTGCAACCAGCCCCCTCCAAAAGTGACACCACCTCCAGCCCCCCTCACCTGTGAAAACCCCTTCCAGGCAGCCCCCATCAGAAGGGACACCACCCTCCAGCCCCCCTCACCTGTGACAACCCCCTGCAGGCTGCCCGCTCCAGAAGTGAAACCACCCTGCAGTCCCCTCATTTGTGACAACCCCTAGCAGGCAGCCCCTTCCAGAAGTGACACCACCCACATGCCCCCTCACCTGTGACAACCCCCTGCATGCAGCCCCTTCCTTAAGTGAGAACACCTGCAGGCAACCCCCTCCAGAGGTGACAACACATGCAGGCCATACCCTGACATTATGACACATCATCACTGCAATGATTGAGTGTTGCACACCGAAACGACCATGTTGTGACATCAGCCTTAATATCATCTGCAACATGCATCCTGTAAATAAAAAAAAAATGCATTCACTGGAACTACATCCATTAGTGCTGCATCTGCTCACACGCACTTCCTGGCCTTAACCATCCCACAACATACACATTTGACAAGTGAATGTTAAAGTGAGGTCCTGCTGCCCATGCAACAATGGCATGTCATTAAGCCTGAGTAACCAAATGTTTGCCTATGACAGAAGCAAACGTAGCAACAATGTGTGCTGCATAAACAAACAATGGGCAGGTGTGTCAGAGCCTGAGCATCAATGAGCTGGTAGTTTTCAAAATATTCCCCAACAATCACATCACCGTTCCGGGCATGTGTGAAGGACTGGGCAGTCAGAGAGTGCACGACTCACAGTGACTAGTGAATTGGGCAGCCAGTGTGGAATATGAAAAAATGCCACTACTGTGTCCCAGTGCAAGAGGTTGACCAACACCTGAGCAAATGAATACTGTGGGAACTCATGCTAGTGAAGGTGAATGCACTACATGTGTGCTACACAGCATTAACTCATGGTGAACATGTAACACTTCCACAGTCTCCCCACCTACCCCACCCCAACCACAGTGAAGGCAAACACAGAGTGATGCAGCACATGTGAAAGTAAATACCATTTGACAGTGCACAACCATCCGTCCACTTGACACCCCACCACCGGTCAGCCACATGTGTATACTTTCCTCACCAACCATCTCAGCGATAATACACAGGCATGTACGCAACCAGACACATGAATATCAATTGAGAGAAGCACAGAATCTAAATAGACTAGCAAACAGGCACACACCAAAAAGAACAGAAGAAGCATTGAATTTGAGTATATACCTCCCTGCAAGTTGCCTCCAGGATGGCAGTCCGCCTCCTTGCCAGATGCAGTGCAACCTCCGCCCTGGCCATTGTCACTCTTGTCTCCGATACGCTGCCCGTAGCGCACACACATGGAAGACATTCTGCTTCACAGTTCCACATTTGCATCCTACCTGATGCTGTGTTCCTGCCCCCTTGCGATGGGATGCCCTGAGAAAAAGAGCCTCCTCCTTAGAGCCTGCTGCTGCCATAGCGACCGGTGCCTGTTTCGTATGTACACCCTCCGGCCTGATGACGTTACCCGGGGGTGTATGGCTCATGCCCTGCTCATGGGTGCCTGCTCTCCCTCCATTGCCAGGTGTCCTGTCAGTGCCTTGATCGGCAGAGTGACTACATCAGCTGATTCACTGTCGACTCCCAACTCAGGCAGGGATGTTGGCTCCACCATACGGGCCAATATGGGTGGAACTGGTGTGCAGGGGGCCCTGGTGTTATCTGGGCTGGAAGGAGCCCCATAGGATGACTGGCACAGAGAGGAGGAAGACGAGGAGGGGCCTGCATTACTGGACAGCCCAAACAGCACAATTTGGACCAGGAATTTTGCTAGCCAGTTGAGGAGATGCCATACGTCATTGTGATGATGTGCAAGCACTCGACAGCAAGCCTGCAATTCATCACGTATCACGCTGGTACAACAACCCAACACCGACCAGCAGGGTTAGCACTCTGTCCCGAATAGCAACAGCTGCCGGCATTGGGGTGCCGGTCTGGCTGGAAGCATCTGACACCTGGAGCTGGGTCCGGATTGAGGCATGCCAGCAGGTGGATACAGCTGTAGCTGCTGGCCCAGAGACAGGAATTTGCATAGGCTCCGCAAGCTGGGCCTGCACAGCCTCACGCCGCAGGGGCAGGGCTGCAGTAGTTACACCCTCCTTGCCACCCCACCTGACCCCATGGGCTGTGTTACTACCGCTGTCTACTCCATCTCCACCCCCGCCAACCTGGATGGCTCCAGAGAGTCTTCTGCACTGGATGGCCCCTGTTTTGTCTCATCTGTTCCACCCTGCTATTGAGGAGTCCATGTCCACCTTCACCCTCTTGGACTTACCCCCAGCAGCATTGGCTGACGGTCCCGAAGTGGCACCTGCCACCTCGCTCCCTGACGATGTGCTGTCCAGGGGGCATGGATGGGCCTTGCCCCTCTGCCTGGTGGCGGCATCCCAGCTGCCTTGCTCCACAGCACTGCCTCCACCCTCATCTTCCAATGCAAGTGTGGATAAGGAGACATAGAACACAAACATCAGGGTACTTCACCGATGTGTGCGTGGCAACACAAAATTGCATATGACGTTCACTAGCAAAGGGAACAACCATCATCCTCCACCACAACATACATGTGCATGCAATACACATAAAAGCACATACATGCCTGTCCATCCCAACATACAATCACATCTAGGGACATGGCACTGTCACAACTTATCAATTGTGCATGCTGCACACACATGCATCTTGTGCTCTTACACATGTCATGCACAAACATCAACTGACAGTCCTCAGCAGTGCGACGAGCAATCACACCAGAGTACCGTCAACAGCATATTCTGCCACATGACTATGTCACACATTGAAATGCACCTGTTTCATCCAGCCATGAGTGGTGGCCAGTCATACAATCACATCTTTGACACGTACACATGAACACCATGCATGCATATGAGGTTGCCAACACCACCATATCTGTCACACTTGTCACACAGACACGTCTCAGACACATGTAACAAAACACGTGTACGCTGTGAAAGGCAGCAGTACAACAACACACAATGCAAATGAAAGCACATTAAAATTACACACGTTTGACTACACACATGTAGAGCACTGTCTGGGTCATGCATGCAGAAATCTGTACAAGAGGCATACTTACTGGAGCCTAAGGTGCACACTGCCAACATACAGGAATATGCACATGCACTGTGGAGCCTGGCAACACATGGACACTCACCTGACGACCCCAGGTGATGCTGCAACTCACTGACCTGGGTGTGCAGTGCCGGTTAGACCTTTTCTAGGACCTGCCTGTTGGTGGTGCTGATCCGTCACCTGTGCCCCTCTCTGCTGGCACCAGCCTGGACGAAGCGCAGGGCCTTGTTGTGGGTCTGGATTTTAGGTCCTCCCAGCGCTTGTGCACATGTTTAAAGGTGTGGGATAACATCCCCTCCACATTGATGGCATCAACAATCCCGTCCCAGATCAGCTTACATCTTTCCTTGCCGCATTGCGTCAGTGCATTGAAGAGGGCATCATAATGCCCCATGAACTGCTCCACCAGGATGTCAACTTCCTTGGCAGTGAAGTTGACAGCCCTCTGCCTCACTGCCACAGGGTTGTCACTTACCTCATAAGATGTTGGTTGAGACATGGCAACTCCTGAGCCAGGTGTGGGTGGGCAAGGTCATCCTGGGGCTGGGCTGTGGAGTGGTGGTGATGGTATGGCAAGTTTGGAGTCTGGTGAATCAGCTGAGGTGGTCACAGGGTCAAGAACAGGAGCACTGTCAATGGCTGGGCAGCAGACGCTCCAAAATCCAGCGCAGGTGGGTAGCAGGTACACACAGTGGGCAGGCAGCAGCAGATGGCTCTGAAGGAGGCACCTCAGGGCAGTAGGAAGCAGGTAAAAAGGCTTGTAGGCAGGAGCGTGGGTCTTCTGTGTCTATTGCGTGGCCAGCCGAAAACAGAGTGACCGTTTCTTTGCATGTTCAAAATTAGTGTGGACACATGAAATCAGGGGACAGGCCCTCAGCGTGTAAATTACGTGACACACGATGTGCGCTGGCATTCAGAACACCAGAATTGGGATAAAGAAGTGCGTAGAAGCAAATCCGGCGATACGTGCGATTGGGAGTGGATGAACAAGTGCAATACTGAGAATTTTGGAGTGCAATACAATTTGTTCACCTCTGTGACCGTACGAACTTCTTATTTTGGTGGTGCATATGCGCGTCTACTTTTCTATTTTTCAGAGGCTAGCAGTGAGTCGCGTACACATTATTCATACCTTGGGTGCCCCTGTTTATCGCGTACTTCCATTATTACCATTACAGTAGCTTCCAGAGCTTAACTTACGCATTTTTTGTGTCACTGGGTGCCACAGTGTATCACGTAACTTTTTACGAGAGCTACCAAGGTGTCGCATACACACATTTTTTATTTCTGGTCGCATGTGCGTTATGCGTCCCATTTAAAAAAAATCAGAGTTAATATCTAGCCTTGCAGGACCACAGAAGTATGTTTTCCATCACGTACACTGTCCCCTGACTCCGATTCCCCAGGACAATTGGCTGGTGTGCCTTCCATTGTACAAGACCATCTGTACAGGGAGTGGGAAGGCCCCAAGAAGGAAAGGTGGCAGAGGTGGCCAGGGTCGGGGACATGCAGCAGAATCTGCTGCCCTCCTCCAGGGGTAGGGGATGTGCATAGCGAGCTGTGCTCCTCCCCAACTGGGTCAGGGACCTGTAGGTGCAGCTGTTGTTGTCGCACCCCTGGATCAGAGGGCTGCAGAGGAAGCTCCAGTCCCCACCACCCAGGGACAGGGACCTACAGAGGTAGCTGTTATCGTCGTCCCCAGGTACATAGACTTGCAGGGGCAGCTGTTGTCCGTATCTCAAAGGGTAAGGGATATAAAAGGAAAGCCCCTGTCACCACCCAACAGGGTTAGGGACCTGCAGGGGCAGCTGTTGTCCCAGCATCAGTGGGTGATACAATGGCCCAGGCCACTAGTGATCCAGCATCTGGTGCCCTGAGTGGTCCCAGCCTCAAAGAGTCTGCACCACATGCCAAGAAGGCAAACAGTGCACAACATGATGAGGCGCAACCCCAATGCATGGCACAGGACACCACCACGTCGAGGAAGAGGAGCTTCAATGATGAGGAACTCCAGATCCTCGTGGACTTCGTGGTCGCACACCACTGTGACATGTGCACGCACCCAGGGAGCACACAGACATCTGCTTAGCGCCTGGTGCATTGGCAGAGTGTCGCTCATGACATCAACGCCTTAGGTAATGAGAGGTGCACCACGGCTCAGGTCATGAATCGGTGGAATGACCTCCACCGCCCCCCTGCACAAGCTGGGTGCCAACTTCACCTCTGACAACTGGAGGGGGGTCACCAGAGGAGCAGGAGCTCACACCACATGAAGAGGCTATGTGCCAGTTCATTCATACGGTTCAGGTGCAAGGTGTGGGAGGCCTGGAATATTATGAGGCCACATCCGGTGAGTGACCAAGCTTGTGCATCCAGAGTATGTGGATGGAAAAAAGATACAAGAAGTATGATTGTGTTGCACTTGTGCCTGCATTAGAATGACTGCCCTGGGTGAACAATGTCATGGTGTACTGACTTCTGCACAGTGTACTCTAGAATGGATACATCCCATGTGTTGTACATCCATTGAACATGGCATGGTGACAGTAGTCATCACCCACCAGCATACACAAACAACATTTTCAACATGCAACCACAACGTGCTATCTGGTTAGTAGCATCATTGATGTCAGTGACTCAGCTCTGCTAGACAAGTCATCTGAATCACGTGTAACACATTATGCAGTGCATGATGTAGATAGTCCATCCACACATGGACGTAGGTGGTTCCTTGCTACACATAATTCCATGAAGACTACCGGCTGGCCTCACAGTGTGCCCAGAGTTACATTGCATTTATCAACACTGTGCACATCCCCAGTGCAGCTATGGCACTGACCCTGTAGTCAAATATTAGTCAGGATTCATCCATGTTAACCCCCCACAACCTCCATGGGTCCATGCCCCTGTCCCTCTTGTGTGTCACTGTCCCTTCTTCCTATTTCCCAGTGCATATAATTACCCTCTCCACATCACATACTTGGGACTCCACACTCAGGCCATGTCCATATTGTGTGCACTCCCTGTGCCAGTTTTACACCGGTGTGGCATGTAATTGATGTACACTTGGCTGTGAAAATGTGTGGATGTGTACACATATAATGTAATAGCATGTGACATAGCCACATGCCGATGTCCATTAAGCATGTATATGTCAATAGTTTGCTGTGCCATGGGCCAGAATTTGCTTTCAGAGAACCATATATGATGTCAATGTGTCCACTGGCTACACGGTCAAGAACATGGGATGTTTTTTTGAAGTCTGCATATGTCATGATCTGAAAGTTGTTTGTACATAGTGTGGGTTTGCTATTTCTGGCATGGTAACATGCACAGCAATGTGTTGCAGGGCAGCATTGTGATCCCAATGTATATTGTCAACTCAATTCACATGATTCTTAATGTCTTTATATGTCCTTGTGAAGGTGATGAGGCACTAGATTCAGGGGAGGGTAGAGGAGGAACGGGAGTCTGATTCGGAACAGACCACCAGTGGAGGATGTGGTGTGGCAGCCCATGAGATTCCTGGTGCTACAGTCCATCCGTAGAATGTCTCTTTTCGACACCGACTCCTATGAAACCAGTAGCTCTGGGTCTGAACCAGATGTCCAATCCTCTATGCTGTCGGAGGTCAGTGCACCAAGTGTTGGAGCTGTTGTTGCCCCGTGAGTCTGCAGGGGTTATGGTGCCCTCACAGGTCCAGTCAGTGGTGTTACCTCCATCTGTGGTGGTTACGGCTACAAGGCCACGCTCCACACTATTGGTTTCTGGTCCTGGGCCAGATGTCCAATGGAGGGATGCAATCCTGACGCCACAGACAGTGTCATCACAGCAATGCTGATGCTCCCTTGGGTAAGGCAGATGTGGGCCCCGCACACGTGATGGACATGTGCATGGTGGGGAGACAGTGTGGGAGCATTCGATGTTGCGTGTTGCGCAACAACAGGGTGCTGCCTATGAGATGTTGGCTGAGGACATGGATAGGGCACGAGCTGCAGGCATTACAGTCCACTTGCCGCTCACACAGGCTGCATGCACATTGAGGCCAACAGCAGGAGCCGACGGGCCGATCTGAGGTCTCTGCAGGCATCCCTGCATGCAGGGAAGCCCTGAGGTGAGAGTTGTTGGCCCTCAGAGCTTCAATCGAAGTGCAAGAGGCAGCCAGCAGGACACAGTACCAACAAGGGATGCAACTATTGAGGTAGACCATCTCGGAGGAAATCCATGCATCGCACAAGGTGTTGTACGAGGTCCTCCGAGGCTTCATGTTGCAGATGCATTCATCAGTGTCCTTCCTGGCCGCTGCCAGTGATGACCAGGCCAAGGCACTACATGGTCTACATTCCTTCCAACTACCACCTTCTGACTCTACCCAGGAAGGTGGTCACAGCAGAGATATGCCTACCAGTCCAATATAGCTGTGCGTTCCATGAGCCCATGGAGGGAATGTTTATTTTCACCATCCAACCATGTGGGAGTTGATGTGCACTGTGTACCTCCCCCCCTCCTTGGTGCCCCCCCGGTCCATGATGGAAATTTTTATTTTTATTTTTAATTTTCTTTTTTACACCCCCCCGGTCAGATGTTGACATAGCTTATTTTGTTTTGCCTTTTCCTGGTTATGTTCCCTTCTAAGAACAGCTGAATATCTAATATACAACAATACACAACCAATCAGTTTCTGAACAACTTCAGCTCCCCTGAAGTGGGAGAAAAATGGCACTTCAGTTCATTTAAAAAGGTGTAAAAAGGCAAGGTTATAAGAATCAACAGCACACATACTTTCATAGGCAGTGCAAAGGGTTTCAGTTCACTACAACCAGCAATTCAATTCAATAGGCCAGGGCCAAAGTCAATGGTTCAGACTTTTGTATAGGAAAGCACAGTTCCGGTCGTAAACGGTTAAGACTTTGCCACGGATCTTAGAAGAATTTGGTCAGACGAAAAAGTTTAATGTTGGTTTAGAGTTCTGCACCGCACTTACACAGTACCTTGTAAGTGAAGAAAAGCTGTAGCTGAGGCAGTTGTTCCTGGCAGTTCCTGCAGATCTCGCTGTTCATGAGGTTCAGTCATGGGGACAAGAAGGAGGACATTGGGGGGTTCCTGCACTGCCCAGGAAAGAGGCCACAAGCTTGGCAAAACGTCACTTTAAGTCAGTTTAAGGTGTGAGTGATTGAAAGTCCACGAGCTGATTTCCTTCCCATGGCTATCCGGTTTTCAACAGCACTCTTAAGGAAATTCAACCAGGTTGTGGACGGTGTCCAGGTGGCTTACATGTTGGTTGTTCCCACCAAACTCAAGGGAAGAAGTTAACCTTGAAGGGCTTCTCTGTCGATGGAGTTTCAGGCAATTCGGACCTGAAGCAGGGCTTCACCGGTGGACCAGGAGTTGCAGCAGTCGTCTTCATTCAGCTCGTCTTCGGTTCTTTCGTTCCAGTGGTTGGCTCTGCTTTCCCAGAGACCTGATTTTAAACAGTTTTACCCCATTCCTTCTAGCCTGGCTGGCACTCACACAGCAGGGTGGCTGTCCTTGCCAGACAGCCAGCTGACCAATCACGCCAGAGTGCATTCAGGTCTCCTAGGAGACTAAGCACAGGGAGTTTCGGGCACCTCCCACACATCCTGTCCACCCCAGACACTCAGGCACCAGAGGAGGGTTTCAGCACTGAAGCCCGCCAAAGGTCAATGAACAACGGCCCAAGTCTATTTTTACAGATAGGTCTTGGACGCCATATTGGAAAAAATGGCTAACCTGATTTTTCGCTACGGTTTTCGCGGTCGGGAAAAATCATGGTAGTTTGTTTAAAACCACTGCCACCAGCCATTTCAAGTAGGAAAGGGTAACATTTGACTGTTACATGGGTGTTTAGACTAGCGGAAAGCTAGGCAATCCCTCCAGCTCTATATAGGAAGATAGTGTGTGCTGGGTCTGTAAATTTAAAAAGGCTAGTAAAGTCAATTTAACTTTACATGGTCTGGGAGACAGTAGTCAGTCCCAGAGAAGGTACTTAAACCTTGGAGAGTCTGAAAGACACCCCTGTGCCACTGCATTGAGGGTCCTGTGTGACACACAGGAAAAGATGATGCCTATGGAGTTGTTTTAAAACTCCATATCCAAAGAACACAGAAGTAAAACACACATCAAAATACATGGAAGAGTGGGAAAAAAAGGCTCACATACTTCCCAGGTAAACAATAAAATCCTAGAAATCCAGCAAAGTTGATGGGGATCTCAAAAGGTAAGGGAAATTAGCACATTCTTGAGAATTCTCCCTAACAGGCGGTGAATGCTGTCCCGGGGGAGACCCCCTGCACCATTTGAATTCCATGCTCCCCTGCACCATTTGAAGTCCATGCACCCCATGCCCTCCACCAGACACTGTCCTTTTTGTACCAGATTAGGAAACACAGTTCCTGAAGAAGGTGATGTGAGAACAACGCCATGCAGGCACAGTCAACTGGTAAACATTTGCACTGTATTACATGTTGAGCATGTGTCGCTGGTGTGCATGTTTGATGTATGTGTTGGTTGTCTTATATGTGTCCTTTGCATGCTGACATGGCTTTATGGTAATTTGAGTGGGTGCTCAAGTCACTGTGTTACCTACTTATGTGTATACCTCTACGGTCAAACCTACTGTGCTATACAGCATGTCATTGTACTTCTGAAGACCAGTCCCTTTACTTCTTGATCTGCCATTTCCTTGGTATTCCCTCTCTGGGTCACTCTCTCTCCCTCTTTCTGTCGTGGTACACTGTACTCAATTACAAATCACTATCGATTTCCATTCACCCTGTGGTACGCTGTGTTGCTCCTGCACTGTGTGTTGTATGCACGTTTTCTTTCAATGAATTTGTCAGTTTATGTATGTGCATGTTGTCTGTGCTGTTACTCTGCATAGTATTCAATTTAGGTGAAGCATCTCCGCCAGGTGAGTTCCATGGACAGGTAAGTGCATGGCATTTGCTGACACTTCTGTGGTGTTTGCATGGCAGTCCGGTACTGTGTCTGTTCACTTTGGATTGACTTAAATTGTGCTGAAACACTATTCCTTGAGGGGGGCATTTTTCACACAGGGATGACTCAAATGATGGCTATGGTCATTTGCTTCAGATGGATTGCTGGGGCCACTGTTCACTGATTATGATAACTGTGCTTTTTAACTTGGGCTGGGCTTTCATGGTTGTTTGGGAGTTTGTAGCAGGGTCAACAGTTTGTGGACTGTGGTAAGTGCAGTTGTTTGAGCTGAGGTGTGCCTCATGGTGCTTTTATCATGTCTAATGAGTGACACATCAGATCCCTAGCAGGGTTTGTGGGATTAGGGCTGTTTGTCACATTTGGCATATCCAAATTATGGATCACCTGTTAGGGTTTGCTACATGTGGGATATTTTGTGTAACAGCACATCAGGTTTCATGTTGTTAGTGGGTTTTCTTTAATTTCTCATGCATACGGCAACATGGTGTATGCAGCTTCTAGTGCAACGCATCTGGGTGCTAGGTGGTGATGCATTGGAATAGATGCAGTATTATAACATTACTATGCAGTGACAATGAAGTCTGCATTGATCATGGTCTAGTGGTTAACAGTGTACTTTTAACATGAATTAATTGTTGATCAATGTATCACTTTGCTTTGTGCTGTCTGCTTATGTCTTACATTGCGGCTACATTGGTGTGCAGCAGTACTTTTTGCCATCAAGCATGGTTCTGTCGGAGGAGCAAGAGGTGAGTGGCTCAATGAATGGCACGACATCTACTGTATATTCTGCAAGAACTCCTTTACAGTACCTTTGGTATGTGCGCTGTATGGGAAGACAGGTCATTAGGACCCCCCCCCAACATTCACCACCTCGTGGCTCATCAGCGGCCCCCCATGCACCTGGCCCAGGAGGCAGGATGGCTGCTGATCGACACATAATGTGAAAACAAAATCAAAATATCGAGGCTGAGTACCCCAAAAGGAAATACACCGAACACGGGCTACAAAGAAACATACAAAGTACTTTATTTTATACTGAATCCAGTTACAAAAACAGAGCAAAATCAGATAGCTATCGGCCCTCAGTACAACACAACGAACTCCAGCGTGGTTCAATGTGTTCAGTGAGAGACGCTGTACATTAGAATACATCGGCTTTTTATACCTTTTGTGAGCATGATGTCCAGCCCCACTGTGCGTTAATATTCCACTAATAAATCACCGATCTAGGGTTCATGCCAAGTCTCGCACATCCGCATATAACTGGTTTGCTTTTAATACATATATCAACAAGTCTATACAGCAACTGTGTATTCTGGGATTTTCCATGTAAGTGTTCTTAAACATTAATACAATGTAGTTAAACAAGAGTTCTACGTCCAGTATTTGAATTCATTGTCTTTATTGTATACTCGTGGATTAGTTTCATTGCACGAGTAATCCCTTACACACAGGTCAACGAAGGACAAGGTCTCAGTTCACGACCTCAACAAGAGGCCTGCAGGCAAGTTACATATTAGCTAAGTACAGAGGTCAAGACGGCCATGTTGTATTTTGGAATGACATCGTCCACCATTTTAACTCACAGGGTGACTATACAAAGCGAACTTAAAATGGCGGATTGACCTAAGAATGGCGGCTTACATTGCTAGAGGTCAGGACCTTGCAACACGGATTCTTTCACAAGCGACTTTCGAGCAGCTTGCCATAGGCCAATATACATATATTTATTGCAATAGGAGGCACAATATAATTTCTCTTTTGACAAACCCTCCTTTTGGCCTATGCCAAGTGCTAAATCTACATTGGATCTCCTTGCAAATAACTCCATGCATCATCGTCCATGCACCCTGAATCACTGTCAGAAATATCTATTACCATTAGGTCATTTGCTAAAATTTCTTTCTACACATATTCTTTGGAAGTTTTATCTGGGGCATTAACTTTATGTCCTATTGAACCTATCGCTTGTGCACAACACCCCCCTAGCATCGAACACATACCAGGTAGACACTGAATACAGCAACAAAGAAACAACAGGATTCCCAAAATAATCAGCTAGACCGAAAATACCTTCCAACCCCAAGATCGCAAGAAGTCCCAGAACCAATCACTAAGATCCCAGTTTCCCTCGGGAACATGCACTTCTGAACTAAGGACATGCAGATTCTGTATTGCCTTGAAGATGGTTGGGGAGGAATCTGGAACGAAAACACAGCAAGCGGACCCCACTAATTTACACACTCCACTACGTTCAGCCAGAATGACATCTAATGCCATCCGGTTTTGAAGAGCAACTAGTCGTATCGCCTTCTGTTCTAGCGTCATATTATAGAGTATGTCCTTGGTCTGGTTGATGGTTCTCTCCAGTACTCTCGCTAGTCTTCTGATATCCTCTGAATTCGCTATCTGCCCCCAAAATGGCACAAATGATTTTGCTATATCTTCCAAGATTTGTGCTGGGGTGTCACCATTCTCGTCCTGCCGTGGACAAGCCTTTGAAACTTCTTTTGTACTAGCTATAAACACTCCAGGTAACAGGATCCCTAAATAACAGGTTCCCTGCCAATCCCTGGGCAACCATGGGAATGCTACATTACTGCAGACAAAGTATACAGGTTCGCCTACATACAAAGGTCTGTTTTCCCCAGTCAAATTTGCAACGTTGGCACAACCTAGAAAATCTCCCATTGACTGAGTTCCATTCCTCTGTATGCAAAAAGAAACTGAATCGGGGCTGTGATAAACTGTGATTAAGTGTAAGAAGGAGGCATGGCATCCTTATTGCCTATTGGAGCCATCTTAAAGGAAATCAAAGATTGGACACGACGAGACAGTTTATCAGAAGGCCTAATAGAAGCAACGTTAAGTTTACTCCTGTTTGCGAAAAGCAAGCATCCAGGGGAGTCAAAACACATTTCTCAAAACCATCAAAGTTCCCTGAGATGCTATCATTCCAATGGCCAAAGAACAGTGCTCTAAGAGAGGCATAACAAGCAGTTGTCAAAGGTAATGGATGAATATACCAACCTAACCCCTTATCCCCGTGTTCCGGTAAATGTGAGCAGACCCAACAGTTAGACTTGTTAAAAATGACATGCGTAGCATTCATGATAAGTAGCAGAGTATTATTGTGGTACCTTTGTCTATGCTGAGAGTACATAGGGGACAGGGTATGCCAATGTACAAAGGGAGTAGGAACAATAGGTGTACTTTCAGTAGGTAACAAAAGTTCTAAAGAATGAGTTTCCTCAAGGTACCACAACCCTAAGGCAGCGACTATTAAAAACCCAAATATCATTATAAAAATACAGCAATACATTTTCGGGGCCCAGGCGTTTTGTCCATCGTCCGGGTTGGTCACCCCCTTATTTCCAAGTCCCATACGAGCGGTAGCGGTAGCAGGCATTGTAGTCTTCAGACGAATACCCCAATGTTCGTTGCTGGCGACCTCCCGGTCGAGCGACTTCTTAGTCCTTCCACAACCCTAGCCAACAGAATCCCCTTTCTCAAATTTGGGCAAAAACAAGCCCTCGATGATCCTTTTCTTCTTCAAATGCACAGCCGAACCGTGCCGTAAGTCTATCAGATGCACAGCAAAACCGTGCCGTAAGTCTATTTTCTTGGACACAGATTGTACCTAACTTTTCCCAGTACTGATTGATCCGGAAACAATATGTTGTCACTTCCTGTTGGAAGCAAAGTGTCAGAGACAGGTGAAGATGGCGAATTTGAAATAGCAGTTTCCGGGGTCAAAGCTTTTGGAGAGTGTGGAGACAAAATGGCATCTTCCCCAAGCCTCACGGGCTCAGAGAGATTCTGAGACACACTCTCAGTGCTACTTACTGCTTTGGGATCGTTGGTTGCGGTATTAGCAAGGGGTTCTGTTTCTTCCGTAACGTGTGGCACAGAGTGAGGAAGTTTCTTGATGTGGGACGCGTTGATCCAGTTCTTTCTCCCAGAGACCCGCACCGCTGTTTGGGTGACCAACAGGATTTGGAACGGCCCACACCAGCGAGACGAAAGGCAGGAAGAGCGCTCAAATGCTTTGACGAGCACCCAGCTTCCAGGCCGTATACTGTGGCCCGGGCCCTCGTACCGCACAGGTAAAGCTTCTCGTATCTGGTGATAAATCAAATACAGGTTTTTAGTCAACTGGCTGCAATAATCTGAAAGTAATACATTTTCAACATTTCTCAATGAATTGCTTTTAGGAAGGTTCCAAATATTATCAGGTCTCCCCATTAACACCTCAAATGGAGACAGCCCATCTTAGTTTGAGGGGTTGTACGCATGGATAATAACACGATCGGTAAGGCGTCCGGCCATTTTAGTTTGGTGCCGGCACACGTCTTAGCAAGCTTGTTCTTAATGATACTGTTGTGTCTTTCTACTAGTCCGGCGCTCTGAGCATGACTGGCCGAATGGAACCGTTTGTCAATTTGTAATGCCGTTCATATCTGCAGAATTACAGCAGCGACAAAATGTGGACCATTGTCTGACCAGATAACTCTTGGTAGCCCGAACCGCGGGAAGTGTTCCCTTAACATGGTTTTTGCAATAGTCATAGCTGTAGCGTCTTTAACAGGGAAAGCCTCAACCCATTTACTAAAAGCACAGATAACCTCCAGCACATATTTCTTATTATCATATCGTTCCATTTCAATAACGTCAAAATAGATAACTTCAAAGGGGACAGAGGGTGGCCCAAAACTTCCCCTTGGAGTTACTGTCCCCGTCCCCACATTGTGTTGTAGGCAAATCATGCAATCCCGGACGTAGCGCTGGGCAATTTTCGAAATTTTGTCATTTACCCAAACTTTCTCTAACATTTTTGTCATCTTCTGGGCACATACATGCGTAGGACCATGGGCCATGATGACCATCATCATTATATATGCATCAGGGAGTAGCCATTTCCCTTCCACTATATCCACCCAACACCCGTCATCATCAAGTTTCCCCAAACCTTCAGCCCACCCTGAGGATTCTTCTAACGTGGCATCAGCTTGGATATCCCGTACAGACCCAACACCCTCATCCATTGTATAAGCATTTACAGTCTCCGTTGAAACATACATCTCTGTAAGGGGATCGGTAGCAGTTTGTCTAGCTATCAGATCAGCGAAAGCATTCCCTTTCCCTATGTCATCTGTAACCTTTCGATGTGCTGCACATTTCATAACTGCTAACTGAGTAGGGAGCGCAAGCGCTGAGAGTAGTTGTACTATTAGGGAGCCGTGTTGGATTTTAGTGCCATGTGAAGTTAGGAACCCTCTCTCTGACCAAAGTCTCCCAAAGTTGTGAACCACCCCAAAGGCATACTGACTGTCAGTATATATATTTACTGCAAGCCCTTCAGAAAGTTCACAAGCTTGGGTCAATGCTATAATCTCTGCGGCCTGCGCAGAATTATGCGTGATTCTCTTAGTTTCCACAACCATGCTAAATGTGGTGATTACATAAGCAGCTGTGGATGTACCATCCGGAAGTTTGAAGCAAGAGCCATCACAGAACAGCTCTCCTTGAGGATTATCCAAAGAAGTGTCTTTCAAATCAATTCTACCCTTCGTCTCTTGCTCGCTAGCATACAGACAATCATTTGACTCTTCATCGCCGCAAGTAGTATCTTGCGGGAAAGGTAGGAGTTCAGCCGGATTAAGAACAGAACACCTCTTAATTTGAATGTGAGGAGCAAACAAGATCAATTCATATCTTGTCAACCGTGCAGAGGTGAGGTGTTCCGTTTGGGTTTAGTTCAGTAGAACATCTACAGAGTGAGGCACATCAGGGTTAGATCATGGCCTAGGACCATTCCCTCACTCTGTTTTACAGACGCAGCAGCGACAGCTCGCAAACATCTTGGCAAAGTGCATGCTACAGGATCAAGGGCGGAAGAAAAGTAACCGCACAGCCTATTCTTCCCTCCATGTTCCTGTGTTAATACAGCCAAAGCACATCCATCACATTCATGCACAAACAACACAAAGGCCTTTTCATAGTTTCGTGTGCCCAAAACTGGTGCGGAGCATAATGCAGTCTTAAGCAAGTCAAATGATTGCTGGTGGTCCGCGTTCCATGTCAATGGCGAAGAAATGCCCTTCTTTGTCAAAGCCAACATCGGTTTGATCACTAGTGAAACATTTGGGATCCACAACCTACAATAAGAAACCATACCTATCAAGGCTCTAACTTCCTTCTGTGTATTTGGGACAGACATGCCAAAAATGTATTTTATTCTTTCAGGTGTCAATCTTCTTCCCTCTTTTGACAGGAGATAGCCTAAATAGGCGACCTCCTGACAACAATATTGACATTTTTTAAGCGAAGCTTTGTGACCATGCTTAGCTAGATGGATAAGCAAAAACACAGTGCCATCCTTACAGGCGCTCTCAGAGTCAGCAGCTAAGAGCAAGTCATCAACATACTGAAGCAATGTACAAGTAGAGGGCAATTCAAGAGTATCAAGTTTTTCCTTCAAAGCCCTACTAAAAATACTAGGACTCTCTGTGTACCCTTGAGGTGCACAAGTAAATGTGAATGAGCGTCCCCCTAAGGTGAACACGAACAAGTATCTACTATCCTTGTGTATAGGAATACTAAACAAAGCATTCTTTAGATCCACCACACTGAAGTAAGTAGCTGTAGCTGGAATCATAGTTAGGATTGATGTTACATCAGGCACAATTGGAAATTGTGGAGCCACGACTTTATTAATGGCACGTAAATCAATTATGAAACGGAATGGAATTGCATTATCGCCTTTCTTGTACACGGTTAAAATCGGACTATTACACAAACTTCCTGAAATTTCTTCGATCACCCCGCGATGCACAAAATCGGAAACAATGCATTTCAAAGCTCGCTCGCCCTCAACTCAAATCTTATACTGAGGAATGCGTGGCAGCTCAATTCCATGTTTCAAAACTATCTTAACAGGTTCAATCTGTAAAACACCGACATCATTGTCGTCAACAGCCCACAAGCTCTCTGGTACCTTAATGAATTCTGGCGGCAAAGGCCTAGTCAAGAATTGCGAGACAGGAAATTGCTGTGGTGAAATCGTCAAGCGCACTCCATCAGAAGAACAATAAATCACTGCATTTAATTCTTTTAACAGATTCAACCCCAGCAAGTTCTTTCCACAATTCGAAGTCAACAGAAATGGACAGTGGTCCGTAAAGGGACCCAAGGAAATAGGTACCGGCGAAGAAACCGGACAAACAACTGGTGGGCCAGAAAACCCTACAGAAACATTGGTTTGCCCTGACAGTGAAATGTTTGGAACCCATGAATGATCAATTGAACACTTCTGTGCTCCAGTGTCTATCAAAAACTGATGTTTCCTATTTCCCACCATCATTTCAACGTAGGGACCTTTCTGATTGACGGGAATAGGTGTAGGTTCCAAACCCTGCTTCGGGCAATTCTAACAAAACAAAATGTCATCAAAAGGAAGCTCTTCAGATAAATATGCAGCAGAAGGATGATCAAATATGTTCCTGGTGTCCACACTCGGAATCTGATTGTCCTGTGAGAAAGGTTATTGAGGATCCTGTGTGAACTGACCTCTACCAGGGCCCCTCACACCCGGGTGACCTCTGGATCATCTACCCATATTCCTGAATGTCTTATTTGACCTTTGCCGAAGGACAGGGCATTGTGCACGCCAATGACCCTCTTGAGGACAATAGGCACACTGGTTAATGCTCACAGGACCCAAGGGCAGATTCCCTTGCGGGACATACTGACCTCTCATCTGAGAACTACCCCCTCTGGGGCCTCTAACAATTTGCTGCAATAGAACTTTAGTTTTCAAACCACCTTTTCGTTTTTCAACTCTATCTTTTTCATTATTGAAACGGTTCTCTTAGTACTGAGCCATGTGTAGTACTTCTGATTGCGATTTCGCCTGCCAAGCGCTCCCCGAAGTCATCATGTGTGAGTGGATGTCAGGCAGCAATCCACGCACACATTTGTCCACAAATAACCTTTTCCCAGACTCTGTGCCTAGGTCTTGTCCAATGAAATCCGAGAATACCTGTTTGATCCGATTAAAGAACTCGGTAGCACCCTCAGACTTTCCTTGGACACAGGCCGTAAATTTGTCCCAAATAATTATTTTCTCTGGAATTATGGTTTTCAATTTAGCAATGATTCTGTCAGGCAAAGTTAATATCACCTGAGGCGGTCTTTCACCAGCTGGCCTATCTCCATCGAGTCTAGTTATATTCACCCATGTATCTCCCAACCCAGGCACGTCGTCTATAGTTCTAACTTGTTTCCACAAATCTACGGGCAGGAGTACAGGGGATAACAAATCAATATCACCTAAGGTGAACACTGAGGATTGCAAAATGGACTCTATTTCTTTATAGAATCCTGTCGGATTTTTCCTAATATCAGGAATAGATTTTCTAATTGTATTCACTTCCTGACTTGAGAACGGGACTTGTACGAACTGCGATACATAATGTGCAGGAATGTTCACAGCAACTATATTTCGTGCAGCATCGGCCGCAATCTCAACATTCGGGACAAATGTCGGAGGAACCTCTCTCATAGGCAACTGAGAAGTAGGTGACTCTGAACGCTTACTAAGCAACAGAGCTAAATCGAGCGCTAAAGCAGTCGAAGACTTGTCAAGTGCAAAAGCTCTTTTGTAAATACTCAATACTCTGTGGGACAACTAATCTTTCTTTTTACACAATCATCCTGTAGGTACTCTATCATTACCTGTATCACTTTCCTCTGCATTTCTGGCGTATACTGACTATATGTGTCATATACTTCAACTGGAGTTATCGATATATCGAAATCCATCTAAGTGCGTCCTTCATACAAATTCGTGCTTCCTCAGGTATCAATTTACGACAAGGAAGGAACCGTTTCTGTACATACATACTTTCCTCCTCGTCTTCCTCATTCTGCAATTTTTCTAACTCTTTTCTATACCCAAATAACCTCTCAAATGCTCATTTACTTTCTCCACAGTGTCTCTAGAAAATGCTAAAGTATTTAGATCCCTTAACCCTTGCGGGAGATCTGTGTTATTTAATTTTCCCCACATTACACATAAATGATTCCCTAAACCTTCAATAAAAACATTTTTCTCAGGAAAATTATCCATATTACAAAGTGTGGCAAAAACATTAGCTTGATCATCCTTCCCCATACAATGTTTAGCTCATGCAATCAATTCACATTTCTTCTCTTTTGGTACAGTATTGCGAGTGCCAACCTTTGACCCTGCACCTCGATCGACTACAAGCGGCTCAGGACGACTTGGAAGAGAGGGAGCAGGAAAATTCAATTGAGGTACTGTAACTGGTGTGATAAGAAGAGGAGGAGGAGCTGGAGGAAGGGGAACATTAGGAGTAGCAGGAACAACGGGAACAACTGCAGGTAGAGTAGGAATTACAAAAGGAAGAGGCAAAGCAGAAGGAAGGGGAACATACAGAGGTGGTGCAGAGGCACCAGGCCTTGGTTCATTTAACAATGTATCTATAAATTCATCGGAAGCATGGAGGTCTTTGGAAGGATATACTTTTTGAATTCCAAGGGAGAAAGCCCTATCCATATTCGTAGTTGATTCAGAATGTTTATCTTGGTCATACAATAATGCCTTTTCGGCGTTCATTTTATGACGGCGTGCATGTTTTTCTCTACTTTTAAGTTGTTGCGACGCTTCTTTTTTCCAATTCTGCAAAACATCAAATGGTGCAGGTCTAGCCTTTTTCTTTAATAGAATTGACTCTAAATACTCAATACGAGGGATTTCAAAACTACCATTGATTGGCCACTCAAGTTCGGAGGCATGTCTGGATTGTTTGTGCCAAATGTCATTAAATACTATACTTTCAATGCCATGCTTACAGTACATAGTACCTGCCGGCGACCCCTCCTGTGGTGCGGGACGGCTAAATTCCAAAGATTGTCTATCGCTGCGGAACAACGCCCTGAAGCAGGTAGACAGTTTCCCAGGCATATCAAATTATTGGTGTTACCTGTTCAATAATTGTGTCTGCAGATACAATGCGCCAAATTCAAATTATCAGGGTTGGATTAAGAGTCGGGTCACGACTCACCTGAACAAACCTAAGGAGGTCCGATCGGATTTCAAAGAATCTTACCTAACTAATCTTACCTCGTGTATGGTGATTTCGGCAAATCTGCCCGCCTCAATAAGTGGACCCTCGTCAAGATGCCGTCTCGGACCACAAGATAATCGTCCAGGGATCGGGTCGTGCAGCGCTGCTGAGGTGTCGCATCTCATTCAGTGGGGCCCCTTTTTGTCACACCGTCCGATCCCAGTCCGATAGCCTGAGTCAACCTTAAACAATCTGGCATCAATCTTGAGGGTCCCTATTCGGGCACCAACTGTGAAAACAAAATCATAATATCGTGGCTGAGTACCCCAAAAGGAAAAACACCGAACACGGGTTACAAAGAAACATACAAAGTACTTTATTTTATACTGAATCCAGTTACAAAAACAGAGCAGATAGCTATAGGCCCTCAGTACAACACAACAAACTCCAGTGTGGTTCAATGTGTTCAGTGAGAGATGCTGTACATTAGAATACATTGGCTTTTTATACCTTTTGTGAGCACGATGTCCAGCCTCACTTCGGGTTACTATTCCACTAATACATCACCGATCTAGGGTTCATGCCAAGTCTCGCACATCCGCATATAACTGGTTTGCTTTTAATACATATATCAACAAGTCTACACGGCAACTGTGTATTCTGGGATTTTCCATGCCAAGTCTCGCACATCCGCATATAACTGGTTTGCTTTTAATACATATATCAACAAGTCTATACAGCAACTGTGTATTCTGGGATTTTCCATGTAAGTGTTCTTAAACATTAATACAATGTAGTTAAACAAGAGTTCTACGTTCAGTATTTGAATTCATTGCCTTTATCGTATACTCATGGATTAGTTTCATTGCACGAGTAATCCCTTACACACAGGTCAACGAAAGACAAGGTCTCAGTTCACGACCTCAACAAGTGGCCTGCAGGCAAGTTACATATTAGCTACGTACAGAGGTCAAGACGGCCATGTTGTATTTTGGAATGACATTGTCCACCATTTTAACCCACAGGGTGACTTTACAAAGCAAACCTAAAATGGCGGATCGACCTAAAAATGGCGGCTTATATCGATCTATAGGTCAGGACCTTGCAACACGGATTCTTTCACAAGCGACTTTCGAGCAGCTTGGCGTAGGCCAATATACATATATTTATTGCAATAGGAGGCACGATATAATTTCTCTTTTGACAATAAGCCACACCACCCGTACTGTAACACACCATAGACACCATTTTGAAAAAGCCAAGACTCCATTTTAGATGTATAGGCCAAACCCCAAGTGAAATAGCCTGCATGCGAAAGCTATAGCTGTGCCTCCGCTCACCGCGCACAGGGATCCTTGCACTTCCTTGTGCCTCCACCCCATGGCAGATCCGCTGTAGGTTCGTTCTCACGAGCAACCAGACACAAACAAGTATCAGAACAAACACTGTATCATTTACCTTCCGCAGTACATCACTGTCCTAGAAGTGACCTGACTTGCAGCTTGAGTCTGGAAAATAACAAGAACCATCCCAATCAAACAAGGCTTGACCCTGCATCTAACCCCAAACATTTAAAATATATGGTGTCAATAACCTTCCTCCAGAACCCCAGCCACCGCAAAATACCATGTGCTTTGAAGGTCTAATGAAAGGGCGTGTTAAGATTCCGCCTTATGCTAACTAATGATTGTTGCTAACGTACAATGGATAAAATGAAAGCTATGCAGAGAATGCTTGTGTGTAATGTAATGAAACACGGTTTAAAAAGTGTAAACACCATCAAGGGCATTGATCCGGTCTTTGCTATGAACAAGAATATAAACGAACATATTACTTCTCTGATCCGGCGTATACAATCCAACTTTATGCTACTTCGCGTTGTTATTCGTTTGTATGTCCTAGGAATGATCAATATGTGTTCAACTAACGTTATGTAATACATGTGTCGCTGCCAGACCCCCATTGTTCCGTATGAAGCAGTAAACAAATTTGTAAACGATAGAAACATGTAATCACCCTAATGTTATTAACTGTAGTAGCTGTCTCCTCTTATGGTATATTGTATAGTTCAGGAACAGAAAAGCTACAAGGCCATCTCCTCCTCCTCCCGTCAAGGCCAGCCAGGGATTGCTGTTGTTCGAACGGCACAGCCTCACCTCCCCACATTCCTGCTGGACCCGCTTCAAGTATTTACCTCCCCCATGTCAGAGGCCGCAATAGTTTGGCCAAGTGAATTATGTACAACCTGGTCCTAAATCCCCCCGCCTCGAGAGGCCAGAAATGTGCCCTTACTGATCCAATAGTACTCCAGTTCACCCCAAGTTAATGGGCCATAGAGACAGTTATTCACCCCTGTACTAACATATCGTAAAGCAATCTCTCACCACATCTACCAGAATAAAATGACAAGGCAGCTCACCCCGTGCCCTCTGACAAGACATCTGGAGTTATGACACTCGGTCGATAGGGCAAAAGCAACTGTACACTGATGTATTGGTGAAGTTTCACATTGCATGTTGCTTCTCCTGTCTCTTATGTGATCATAGATTAACCTATTGTAGGATTTGAGGGACAACTGGAGTCATATAATGTGATGAGTGTTTGTGTGTGTCTGGCCACAAGGGCAAAGTGTTAGAGCAGCCACCAATCATCAACACAGACCACGTCTGGCCTGGCAGCTCCACCCCGACAAGCACAGCTGACCTGTCCACCCCACGTTGGCACCACGCAGATGTCCACCAATCCTGGAGCAGCTCATCGATGCACCACCTATAGCTTAGTCAACGCCACCCAATCCCCGAGACTTTTGTGGCCCTTATAGCTTACAGGATTTATGACGTAGTTTTGTAATAAATATGACTGTCTTTGCTAGTGTCAGACAGAGCGCTCTCGGAGCTTGCAGAGTCCTTTGCATGCCCTATATTGGTTAGATAAAAACCCTTTTTACATCACCCACACTTGGTCCTGGTCACATTCCCTCCTTGGGTGTGTCCTTTATTGCCTCTCATTGTGGGGAGGTTACTGCCTTATGGGAGATGCTTGCTTTCAGTGGTGACCCCGAAGGCGTGCTTTGTTTTGTATTGTCCCCTTTTGGCACGAGAAATTCTGGGCGGCAGTGGAGACGCACGGTGCACCCGCTCAAGAGAGCTGCACGCCTACGGCAACTGGTAAGCTTAGACGTGCGCACGCAGTAGGCCAAAGGGTACGGGTCCCATTCCAAAAAACCCTTCAGTACCACTCGCCGGAGCCGGGGGGCAGCCATTGAGTGTGAGGCAGCGCCGCCTGGATGAACCCAGTCCAGAGAATCTCAGATCAAGATGGGCACGTGAGTATTAAGTGCGAGTGATCATAAAAGGAGAAGGGGGGGAGCCAGATTATACGATGTCAGTCAATGGGTACTTTCGACTATTAACACTATTTTCTTTCTCTGCATATGGCCATTAGGATAATAAGGTTAACTAAAGGAAGATAAAGACGGGAACCTAGCTCTGCAAAGGGGTAGAAGGCGGCGTTGCATAGTGCCATCTTGACTAGTACTGGGAATAAGTTGAATAATGGAAAATAAAATAAGGGTGTCTGAATAATAGGGAGGCACAGTGTATACATTAGAAACTGCTTCTTCTTCTTTTTTCTTTATTCTGGGTATATCGATACTAGAAAAAGTGTTAACATTTCTAAATGTGGAGAGGGAGAAATTGAATAGGGGTAAGGAGGCCTTGTAAAAGAAAGAAGTGTAGGGCAAGAAGAGTGAGGGTCATTGTCATATGTTGTATTTTAAAAGTTTGTTAAATGTATGTTTCGTATTACATATGCTAAGCTATTCATGTTTCAGAGAATTGTATTGTAAAGAAACGATGTTGCATTAGTGATACTAGATAGTTTTGTGGTATGGTCATTGTAAGTGTGACCCGGTAAGATCTTAAAACAATTAATATTGTGAACAAGCAATTTTTAATAGCCAAGAACTGTTAGAGACAAGAGATACACACACGTGAGGGACAGTGACAGTCACAAATAACAAAAGAAGGTGAGCAACAAGTTTATAACATGGGGGCGGAAACACCCTTGGCACATATCTGCAAAAATCTGCCCGGTTGTGCAGAACGTATAAACAAGTACCATGACCAATGGGTAACGGAACTAACAGGAGAGGGGTTGCCCCAGGTATGGCCACAAGGAGGGCCCTTTGATAAAAGTGCTTTGGACATGGTAGCCACATGCATATTTATAAAATACAAGGGAAAACAGTTCCACAATAGGAGGGAAATATTGGATTTGTGGAGACTGTTCGAAGAAGTGCCGCCACTCAAAAAGAAAGATATAGTACTCGATCAGCCCGCCACTACTAGCACCCCTGTGATGACAGCTGAAAGTCAAGGCGAAGGGGGGGAAACAGAGGGAGCAGTAGAGGTAGCTTGGATATACCCCCTCTTAAAGAAACCAGTACCAGCAGAAGGGTATAGTGATACAACGTGCGTGCCCACCACTGACCCTGCGGCTGCCCCACAACCAACTGCACCACCACCATATGAGTGCCCCAGACAGAGTGGACAGGAAAGTACCCCCACAGGAGATATTGAAAAATTAACAGAGGATTTAGACTCCAGGCTCTTAATGGCCAGAGAGGAGCTGTCTAGGATAAGGAATATATGTGAGTAAAGTGGAACGAGCACTGCAAGGTCAGAACAAACACCTAGGGTGCAACCGCTTGACAGGTCTACTGAGGAAGGGTGGAAGAAAGGGGAAATACTATTTAGAATCCAGGAAGAACCTACTCAAATAAAAGAACTGGTACCACATGAACGCAAAGAAAACAAAGAAGAAGAGGGGATGGCCACTGGGGGAATAGAAGAGCTGTGGTGTGATATTGATGATGAAGAGCAGGAAAATGGAAGGCTGGGGGCAGCAGCAGGAGATAGGTCAGTAAGATTGGATGAGACACCCCTGGGACAGGGAGGTTAAGGAATAGAATGGGAAGAATGGCCAAATTTGGAAGGAAAGGATCAAAGGTGAGTACAGGTAAGGTAACCAAGAGCAAGCTACAGCTCCCATTGATACATAGAGGAGGTGGGAGGCCAAATTACATATCCTGGGCCCAGATTGACAAAGCAATTTACTAAAGACCCTGTCCCCGCTGTCAGGAGGGGCAAGTAAGTGGATATATGCATTTGAGAAGCATACCGCAGGAGTGCCATTAGCGGTAGGTGACGTTAAGAGCTTGCTGGCATCGGCAGTAGGTGACCAAGCTGATAGGGTATGGGCGAAGGCTGGTTTCCCGGGAGTAACATTGGATTCTGACCACCTTGATGGAGCTTTTTTTAACACAGTGCGTGCAAGAGTATGGGATGCACTGAGAGAAATATTCCCAGACACTCCAGATTTACAGTCAGTGATGCAATGCATCATGAATGATGGGGAGGATGCTATGGATTTCATTTTTCGGGTGCAGGAGATGTGGAGAGCCGAGAAGGGTACGGCCTGGGACCAGTCAACGTCCCTCTTCTACTTTATAATAACGAGGGGGCTCCCAAAAGAAGTGCAGAAAGCACTCGACAAAATAGCAGGGATTGAAGCGAGGGGGTGGCCAGAAATTCAAAGCACAATAGTTCACCACTGCAAGAGAATAAAGGAAAGAGAGAAGGAAATTGCACAAAAAAGGTTGGCAGACGAGGCAAAGTTAGTACAAATGAAACTGGTGAAGGTCACTGCAGCCGTAGCAGCACTCCCCCAAGATAGGGAGGCAGAGGAGGAGGAGGGGCTGGTAGCGATACAGGGGAGGATGGCAGCAAATTGGGCAGGCAACGGGCAGACACAGTGGAATGGACAGGAGCAGTATGGAGGATCGCAGTGGCAAGTGTGGGCCCCCCGCAGAGAACGAGGTGGGTACAGGGAGCGCAGAGGGGGTGGCCAAGGATATGGGGGAAATGGCAGGTATGGAGGGCAAGGACCTAGAGTAGGGCAGGGGACTTGTTGGAATTGTGAGAGATGGGGACACTTCTCACGAGAATGCAGAAGCAGGCCAAATAACATGTACCAAGACGAGCAACCTTATGGTCATCTGCACCCGGGAAGCCCATATGGATTACCTATGGGAGGGGCACAAGGGCAACAAGTGCAAGGGTACCTAGAACAGCAAAGGGAACACCCCATAATGTACAACAGCACCCGCAGAGCCGTGAGCATATGACATACACGCAGGGCAAAAAACAACGGTTTTATAGGAGAGAAGGTGTTCAAGGTGCATCAAATGTATGCAAAAACAAATAGGTGAGTTAAAGTGCTCACACTCAAATACATGAGAAGGAGGGCCACCTGGCTCTGCGTACCTTGCCCTAAGGAAGAACACCCTGACCCTGACGGGGTGCCTATCCCTGGGTTACGCGTGGTGTATTGCCTACTAAAAAGATATAGAGGAGAGTACTGTCCCTCAACCTTCTATACTGGTGGCGATGTCTGGAGACAGACACGAGTAGTCCAACAGGGACATCTAAAAAGTGGTAGACTTCAGCAGGTGAGGCAGCGTGCAACAAAACTGTATATTAGATCTTGAGGCTGCTAAAATGCATGGATACAACCTGCGAGACAGGTCAACTGCTTCTATTCCATCCAGAATGTATAACTTTAATGATTCCCGTAGGTCATTGTGGTTGGAGTATGAAACAGTGCTGCTGGAGACACCACTGGAGGGTATAAAATAACAAACCCAGCCAAAGGGCTGTAGGGCTAAAAAGTGGCTCTTGTAAAAAAGGTGTAGCTCGCTCTGTGAAGGTGAGTGTGCTACAGTTAGCAATTTTTAAAGAGTACAGTCTCTTTGGTTGGTGTAAAAGAGATCACGGGTAGGTCATGAGAGCCCTCATGACCGAAAGAGGTCAACCGGTTTCGATGGCATGGGGGATTCAAACCATCTTCTTCAGGACCGTGACTTGAAATGCAAACAAGTTTGCCAAATGTTCAGATAGATGCTGAACAAGGGGATGCTGGTGTCTCCTGTAGGGAGACAGAAAGGAGGGGGAGAGAAAGGGAGGGGCAATTACATTGATGAAAAGATGAATGAAAAACAGGCACCAATAGTGTGCAGACTTACAGGTGGTGATTGTCATGCGTAGAGTGGAGCATGTCGGAGCAAAAAACTGCAACGGTCAGAAGTTTGCAGGAATGGTGGAGGTGCCTGGACACCTGTGTAGGGTCTCAACGCCATAAGTGAGGGAAAACGGGGACAATGGGGTGAGGGGGAGGTAGGCCGTGAAGGAACGAGTCTCTACAGGTGACTGATAAGCTGCTGTCTAGGTAGTGAGGGGCAGCAAATGTGCTAGTGTTGGAATTTAGTGCACTACAGGGCAAGAAGGCAGGGAGCCTCTGTGTGGTCCACAACAAGGGGGAGCTATCCCAAAATAGTGCAAGTAAAAAATAATAAATGTAAATATAAAATGGGGGGCTCTGGGCCTACCTCTTCGCCAAAGCCTATAGGCACAAGGTCTGTCTGGGAGGCGAGGGATGACACTGGATTGCATACAGCAACGTGCTGGTGAGGAAGAAATGAATACCTGCACAATCTGGTGATGATGTGCCTGCATGAAACAAAAAGACCACAGAGTGTAGGTGGTAGTGGCTCCAAAACCACATGGCTTCATGAGTTGGAGTATAGTGCCAAATGGTCTAGGGGTGTGCCATACCTATAAAGCAGCAACTGCTGGGCTCCGTGGAATCCGTGAGCTGTATCGAGCTGATACAGCTCGAGACTGGCGGTTTTGAGAAATGAGGCCCACCGCCTATAAAAAGAAGCGAGCAACGCGCTCGCGCTGGTTAAGGCGACGTCGGCGTCTGTGTGACGCAGCTGGCTCCAGGGAAACGCCTCAGGCGTTCGGAGCCAGCAGAGGAAGCCCAAGCGCCTCTCGAAAGAGTAGAGCGTGCTTTGATTCCAAAGGATCGGGCACTGAAGCCCGATCTCATGTGGATGAGACTCGATGGGGGGGTGGAGGGGGGGGGGAGAAGGGGACGGAGGGGCGGGGGGGAGGGGAACTGGGATGGTACTAAGAAGGGGTGAGGAAAAAACGGGGGGAAAAGGGAAGGGTGACAGATGGCACCGTGGGGACTCGAAAAGGAGGGGGAGGGCCGGAGGCTAAGGGGAATAATGGAGGGGAGGGGGGGGAAGTGATTGGTTAGAGGAAAAGGGGAGGGAGACAAAAGACCATGACCAGGTGGGGTGGTCAAGATAGCTCATGAACCCTGGGCAGAATGAGGAGGGTTTACCTCATGGGACTCATGATATGTCTAGAGGAGTGAAGGTAGAAACAAAAGAGCACTATTGCTATGCGTGGGATAGGTGATTCAGGACAACACTGCTAGTTCGTGCCACTGGATTTGTTCATTGAGACCTTCTGAATAGGTATTGAGTCTATAAATCCACATCTGTTCTCTTTTGAAAAGTATATTGTGGTAGTTGCCGCCTCTGCGGGGCGGTGAGACTTTTTCAATGATGGTCCATTTAAATTGGTCCGCAGTATGTCCTTTAGATGTAAAATGAGTCACCAATGGTGCAGTGAGTTTGTTCGTTCTTATGCATGATTTGTGTTCGGTCATGCGGGTTCGGACTGGCCTAATGGTCATTCCAATGTACCTCAGGTTGCATGGGCAAGTGATCATATAAATGACGCCCTTGGTGTTGCAATTGGTAAATGTATTCTGTGTCCATGGTGTTTTCCAACCTATTTCTATCTGCGTGGTTCTCGAGGTCTGTGCGCACATGGAGCAATTGCCACAAGGTGCATGGCCTTTGATGGATGGGGTATTCCAAAGGGTCCCCTGCGTGAGGACGTCCCTGGGTGGACCCGGTGTGAGGGTTTTGACAACCTTGTCTCTCACGGTGCAACGTCTCTTGAGGGCAAACCGTGGGACAGGGATGGTAGATTCGCCTGTGTTCAGAATAGGCCAAAGTCCTTTAACTTCCCGCTTAATTTTATTCAGCAGGGGTGAGAAACTAAATACTGCTGTGAAAGTGTTGGACTCACGTGGTTTAGAATGTTGTTGTAAGGTAATAGAACGTGGAATGTTCCTAGCTCTTTTGCAGGTGTCCTTGATGATCCTCCTGGGGTAACCTCTCTCGGCCAGTTGTATTTGCAGTTGTTTAGATTGTCTGGTGTAGTTCGGAGTCTGTGTACACAGCCTCCGGTAACGTAAGAACTGTCCAAAGGGGAGATTGTCTCTGAGTGGCTTGGGTTTGCATACATTTGATGCACCTTGAACACCTTCTCTCCTATAAAACCGTTGTTTTTGTGTTACCATATGTGATTTTGTTAACGGTTAAAAGGACAAACACGGTTGTACCGTGCACTCTAGCTTTATAAGCTTTCCCTGTTGTTTTCTGGATTTACTTCGCGCAACTGACCCCAGTTGCTGGGATAGATTTATTCTACCCACGCAAGAGGTAGGATCTTCCTCCCTCTTGCCAGCTGCTCACAGCAATTTTGTGTTTGTTCTCTCCACGCCATCCCCTCTTTTCACTTTCCCCTGCCCCCCCTTCTTGTTTCCCCACCTTGACAAATGGCCGACGGCCACTATCTAGCCTTCGCAGAAGAACTGGTAGATGGCATTTTAGCCAACCCTTCTCTTCTGGGACTAGATCTCACAACGCAGAATATCACCAGGGGACCCTTTGGAATACCCCATCCATCAAAGGCCATGCACCTTGTGGCAATTGCTCCATGTGCGCACAGACCTCGAGAACCACGCAGATAGAAATAGGTTGGAAAACACCATGGACACAGAATACATTTACCAATTGCAACACCAAGGGCGTCATTTATATGATCACTTGCCCATGCAACCTGAGGTACATTGGAATGACCATTAGGCCAGTCCGAACCCGCATGACCGAACACAAATCATGCATAAGAACGAACAAACTCACTGCACCATTGGTGACTCATTTTACATCTAAAGGACATACTGCGGACCAATTTAAATGGACCATCATTGAAAAAGTCTCACCGCCCCGCAGAGGCGGCAACTACCACAATATACTTTTCAAAAGAGAACAGATGTGGATTTATAGACTCAATACCTATTCACAAGGTCTCAATGAACAAATCCAGTGGCACAAACTAGCAGTGTTGTCCTGAATCACCTATCCCACGCATAGCAATAGTGCTCTTTTGTTTCTCCCTTCACTCCTCTAGACATATCATGAGTCCCATGAGGTAAACCCTCCTCATTCTGCCCAGGGTTCATGAGCTATCTTGACCACCCCACCTGGTCATGGTCTTTTGTCTCCCTCCCCTTTTCCTCTAACCAATCACTTCCCCCCCCTCCCCTCCATTATTCCCCTTAGCCTCCGGCCCTCCCCCTCCTTTTCGAGTCCCCACGGTGCCATCTGTCACCCTTCCCTTTTCCCCCCGTTTTTTCCTCACCCCTTCTTAGTACCATCCCAGTTCCCCCCCCCCCGCCCCTCCGTCCCCTTCTCCCCCCCCCTCCACCCCCCCATCGAGTCTCATCCACATGAGATCGGGCTTCAGTGCCCGATCCTTTGGAATCAAAGCGCGCTCTACTCTTTCGAGAGGCGCTTGGGCTTCCTCCGCTGGCTCCGAACGCCTGAGGCGTTTCCCTGGAGCCAGCTGCGTCACACAGACGCCGACGTCGCCTTAACCAGCGCGAGCGCGTTGCTCGCTTCTTTTTATAGGCGGTGGGCGTCATTTCTCAAAACCGCCAGTCTCGAGCTGTATCAGCTCGATACAGCTCACGGATTGCACGGAGCCCAGCAGTTGCTGCTTTATAGGTATGGCACACCCCTAGACCATTTGGCACTATACTCCAACTCATGAAGCCATGTGGTTTTGGAGCCACTACCACCTACACTCTGTGGTCTTTTTGTTTCATGCAGGCACATCATCACCAGATTGTGCAGGTATTCATTTCTTCCTCACCAGCACGTTGCTGTATGCAATCCAGTGTCATCCCTCGCCTCCCAGACAGACTTTGTGCCTATAGGCTTTGGCGAAGAGGTAGGCCCAGAGCCCCCCATTTTATATTTACATTTATTATTTTTTACTTGCACTATTTTGGGATAGCTCCCCCTTGTTGTGGACCACACAGAGGCTCCCTGCCTTCTTGCCCTGTAGTGCACTAAATTCCAACACTAGCACATTTGCTGCCCCTCACTACCTAGACAGCAGCTTATCAGTCACCTGTAGAGACTCGTTCCTTCACGGCCTACCTCCCCCTCACCCCATTGTCCCCGTTTTCCCTCACTTATGGCGTTGAGACCCTACACAGGTGTCCAGGCACCTCCACCATTCCTGCAAACTTCTGACCGTTGCAGTTTTTTGCTCCGACATGCTCCACTCTACGCATGACAATCACCACCTGTAAGTCTGCACACTATTGGTGCCTGTTTTTCATTCATCTTTTCATCAATGTAATTGCCCCTCCCTTTCTCTCCCCCTCCTTTCTGTCTCCCTACAGGAGACACCAGCATCCCCTTGTTCAGCATCTATCTGAACATTTGGCAAACTTGTTTGCATTTCAAGTCACGGTCCTGAAGAAGATGGTTTGAATCCCCCATGCCATCGAAACCGGTCGACCTCTTTCGGTCATGAGGGCTCTCATGACCTACCCGTGATCTCTTTTACACCAACCAAAGAGACTGTACTCTTTAAAAATTGCTAACTGTAGCACACTCACCTTCACAGAGCGAGCTACACCTTTTTTACAAGAGCCACTTTTTAGCCCTACAGTCCTTTGGCTGGGTTTGTTATTTTATACCCTCCCAGCAGCACTGTTTCATACTCCAACCACAATGACCTACGGGAATCATTAAAGTTATACATTCTGGATGGAATAGAAGCAGTTGACCTGTCTCGCAGGTTGTATCCATGCATTTTAGCAGCCTCAAGATCTAATATACAGTTTTGTTGCACGCTGCCTCACCTGCTGAAGTCTACCACTTTTTAGATGTCCCTGTTGGACTACTCCTGTCTGTCTCCAGACATCGCCACCAGTATAGAAGGTTGAGGGACAGTACTCTCCTCTATATCTTTTTAGTAGGCAATACACCACGCGTAACCCAGGGATAGGCACCGCGTCAGGGTCAGGGTGTTCTTCCTTAGGGCAAGGTACGCCGAGCCAGGTGGCGCTCCTTCTCATGTATTTGAGTGTGAGCACTTTAACTCACCTATTTGTTTTTGCATACATTTGATGCACCTTGAACACCTTCTCTCCTATAAAACCGTTGTTTTTGTGTTACCATATGTGATTTTGTTAACGGTTAAAAGGACAAACACGGTTGTACCGTGCACTCTAGCTTTATAAGCTTTCCCTGTTGTTTTCTGGATACACGCAGGGCAACCTTTTCACCACAACAGCTAACGGTGCCCCTGCCCCGTACGGTGGAGTGGCAGTGGCATCAGGTAACGTCTTCAACCAAGGGGGAAACACAAGACACCCAGCATAGGACAGCCCACAGGGAGCACTTGCATGTCCTGTACTATCTACGACCTACAATGCAGCAGAGGAACCATTGATAGGGGCGCAGATAGGGAATAAACAGTTCATATTTATGGTGGATTCGGGAGCTGAGAAATCATGTTTGCGTGAAGGCTGGTTTCCGCTATCTAATCTTAAATTGGAGACACAGGGGTTCTCTGGGGCTGTTGTTGAAGTTCCTTATACAGAAGATTTGGATGTCACCGTAGGGGGAAAAACAGTAAGGGCGCCCCTATTATACTATGAACAGTTGCCAATCAATCTATTGGGAAGGGATCTTCTCAGTAAACTTAATATGACTATCTTCTTCACAGAACGAGGCATAGTGTGCTCAACTCCAGGGATTTGCCCTATGCGCATAATGCTGGTGGTGCATGCGCGAGAAACAGCATCTGAAGTGCGCGGCATACCGGTGGACCCTGATGTGTTGATTCAAGGGCTGAAAACATTAGCACGGGCGGTCCCGGAATTGAAAAATTTAGAATGAAGAGTACCTGCGGAGTTCATCTTCCGACCAATAGCACGCCCAGAGATTGTGCCCAGTACAGTGATGTCACTAGATTTGCATGCAGGCCAGATTTCAGCCAAAAGAATAGCCATCATTGCAATGGACATACACGGCTGTGAATGGCGCACAGTATTGTGCATTAATGCCGACATTGCATTGCACGATCTATCACATGCGGACCTATTCTCAGACTCAGAAAGTGATGGTGAGATAATAATGGAAATAGCGATACCTTGTGATATCATGATACAGGAGAGACAAGTGCCTGTACAGCTAATGGCAGTGGTAGGAGCCCCTCCTTCCTTCTTTGATGATGACATGAAAGCAGTGCCCAGTAACCTGTGGACCACAGGCCCTCACGATGTGGGAATACTGCATGGGGTCACACCAGTTAAAATAAAACTCAAGCCTGGAGCCATATTACCTCAGGTAAAACAGTACCCCCTGTCCCGGGAAGCAGAAGAAGGGATAAAAGAGACGATTGGTTCATTACTGGCTCAAGGCATAATAGTGCCCTCAAACTCGCCATGTAACACTTGTATTTACCTGATTAAAAAAGCAAAAGGTGGGGCATGGAGGATGATCCAAGACTTACGCTGCCTCAATGAGGTCATCCAAAAAGAATTCCCTTTGGTCCCTAACCCAGCATCCATCCTCTGCAGCATCCAAAAGAATGCGTCGCATTTCACAGTAGTAGATTTGAAAAATGCTTTTTTCTCAATACCACTGGCGGAAGAGTGCAGATACTTGACGGCGTTCACCTTAGGAGGAAAAAGGTACAAGCACTGCAGACTTCCCCAGGGGTACTGTGAAAGCCCCAGCATATTAAATCGAATTCTACATGAAGATCTAGGGAACATGACAGCAGGTAGTGCAATTATTCAATTTGTGGATGATCTGCTCATCTGTGCAAAAAATGAGGAAGAGTGCAGAAAAGATTTCATTGCTCTTTTGACATTGTTGGCCCACCAAAGGCTACAAGGTTGACAGAGGAAAACTGCAGTACTGCCAACGAGAAGTGTTGTATTTAGGACAACTAATCTCACAAGATGGCAAGAAAATAATAATACCAGACAGAGTAGCTGCCATTGCAGCGGTGGTAAGACCAAAATCGGTAAAAGAAATTCTAAAATTTCTCGGCATGTGCAATTACTGACGAGCATAGAAATTAGATTACGCAGCATATACAAGACTATTATTACAGGCACTCAAGGAGGCCCAACGAGAAAACAGGTGTCGGGACCTTGCGGGCATTTTCCCAGTCGCGGATGCACGTGGGGAAACACGTAAGTGTTAGGCTTTCTTGCAGTCTTTAATGGCACTTAAATAATGTCTTTTCTTGTTTTCAGGTGCCAGGCTGCTGCGGTTGAAGAGATCGTAATACGTGCACAAAAGCGGGTAAGAAAAGTAAATGCGGCCGCCTTCACCCGATTCCTACTTAACAATGTACTTTGTCTTTACAGGTGCCGTTAGGCTGCTGAAGAGAAGGCCGCGAAGAATCCGTGAAAGCACAGATGGATCAGGTAAGCGAGCGCGACTGCGAACGTGTTGCAACTTGCTAACCTTATGTTTCTTTTGCTTGCAGGTTCTGCCGGTGTCTGGATTCCTGGATGGTAAGTATAGTTCTCGTGTCTTTCTTCCACAGGTTGCTGAGCTGAAGCTGGAGATGTCACTGGAATGCTGGAGCTGACTCGGTGAGCGTCCTGCTGCAGATGCAGAATAACGCGAAGCACGTTTTCCCAATCGGGTGTGGTTTAAATAGTGTTGGAGTGATTGGGTGTCTTCTTCCTCAGCCTCGCCCAGGTAAAAGAGTTCCTGTGTTCCAGAGCTAAGGAGTGGCACCAGCCCCACCCAGGTAAGAAAGTAGTCCCAGTTCAGGGAATAGTTCCTCCCAGCAGAAGGCTGGGGACTTCATCCTGCAAGCATTTGCAAATGTGAGTATGCAGCATGGTCTGCTACAGGTAGGTCCACCCAAGCACCTTTGCAAGACTTATGAGCCCGGCACCCCTGGCGCCGGGACTGAGGTTCCTTATGAGCCTGGCGCCAGAGGCGCCAGGACATGGTCCAAAGGGCCCCAATAGGGGTTTGCTGGAGCCGGGGACGAGGGTCGTGAGCCTGCTTCCGAGGATGCTGGGCTTGACTTGGCTTCTCGGGAGCAGTGCTCATGACAGCACCCCCCCTCAAGGCCCCTCCCAAACTTGTCTTCCCCGGAGGTTTTGGCCTAAAGTTCAGTGGAATTTTCTGACTAGACGAGAAGCATGGACGTGGTCAGAGGGTTCCCATGATCGTTCTTGAGGTCCTTAACCCTTCCAGTCGATCAGATAGTATAATTTTGACTTGATGATCTTGGAGTCCAGGATGTTTTTAACCTCAAATTCAGGTTCTCCATTTACTTGAATAGGCTCTGGAGGTTTATTCAGTCTGGTTCCAGGTTGCATAGGTTTTAGTAGAGATACGTGAAACACCGGATGTATTTTCATGTGTGATGGCAAACCCAATTTGACAGCCATTGGGTTTATTATGGCTGTAATTGGATATGGTCCCAGATATTTTGGGTTGAAGGTGTGAGGTCCTTTAAGTGATAAATGTTTGGTGGATAACCAAACTTGATCTCCAACCTGGTATTGAGGGGCGTCTCTTGGGTGTTGGTCTGCTCCCCTTTTGTACCGTTCTTTAGCCTGTTGTAGGTGGATTGTCGCTTCTTTGAAAGCTTGAGTGATAGCATTGTGAAGTTGATCCACGGCAGGCGTTCCAAGATCTTGGGGCGGGTCGAGATTGGAGGTTCGAGGATGAATCCCATATAAAATGTAAAAGGGACTTTTTCCGGTTCCTGAATGGATCGAGTTGTTGTAAGCATATTCGGCTATCCAAAGGATATCTTTCCAATTACTTTCTGACTGCTGTAGCATACAACGTAAATATTGTTCCAGAGTTTGGTTTGTCCTCTCAGTTTGTCCGTCGGTCTGGGGATGATGGCTGGTTGAAAGTCTCACATCGATTTGAGCTAAACGACAGCAACTTCGCCAAAAGTGAGAGATAAACTGGCTCCCCCTATCTGAGATCAAAACCGAAGGGAAGCCGTGCAATCTTACAATATTTTCAAGGAATTCCCGTGCTAGAACTGAAGCTGAAGGTAAGCCCTTTAGTGGAACGAAGTGGGCCATTTTAGAAAACAAATCTACAATTACTAGAATAGTGTTGTATCCGGAACAGGAGGGTAAATCAGTGATGAAGTCCATGGAGAGGGTATGCCAGGGATGTGGCGGGATGTCTAGCGGATGCAGGAGACCCGCTGGTCTTTCCTTCTGACCTTTGTTTTGGGCACACACACCACAGGACATCACAAACTCCTTTATGTCTTTTCTCCATGACGGCCACCAGAAGTGTCTCTTGACTTTTTCCGAGGTTTTGGCAATGCCTGGGTGGCCCTCCATCAAGGAATCATGGTAGCAAGAGATTACCTGTTTTTGTAAATCGGCATGTGGCAGGAATAGTCGTCCCTGAAAATAAGGCAGGTCTTTTTTTATGATGAAGTCCTTTCCCTTCAGTTGCCAGTTTTGTAAGTCCGAAGTGGTCACAAGTTGTTTAACTTTTGCTTCGATATCTTCGATGGATTGTGAAGAAATCAGGCCCAGGATTCTCTGTTCTGGAATTATTGGCACAGGTTCAGGATTGACAATATTATCTCCCATTCCAATCCGGGAAAGGGCATCCGCTTTACCATTTTTGTTGCCGGGGCGATAAGTAATTACAAAGTCAAATTCGGCAAAGAAAAGTGCCCAGCGAAGCTGTCTGGAGGACTGAGCTTTGGCGGTTTTCAGGTATTGTAGGTTTCGATGATCGGTGATTACCGTGAAAGTGTGTTTGGCTCCAAGGAGATAGTGCCGCCAGGCCTTGAAAGCGGACTTAATTGCTAAAAGCTCTTTATCTGTGATGGTGTAGTTAATTTCAGGCGGCGAGAACTTGCGAGACCAGAATGCCACGGGGTGCAATTGGTTAGTTTCCGGATCTCTCTGTGATAGAACCGCCCCCATTGCTAAGCTGGAGGTGTCGGTCTCAACGATGTAAGGGAGGTCTGGGCGTGGGTGTTTCAGTATGGGTGCTGAGGTGAACTTGACTTTTAGCTCTTGAAAGGCCTGTTCTGCTTCTGTTGACCACTCGAAACGTTTGTTTTTTCTTAAGAGGGCGGTGATGGGCTGCACCACTCGTGAAAACTCTGGAATAAACCTGCGGTAAAAGTTGGCGAAACCTAACATGCTTTGGACACCTTTCACGGAAGTAGGTGATGGCCACTTGATGATAGCGTCCACCTTTCTCGAGTCCATGTGGACTCCTTTGGGTGTCAGAATAAAGCCTAGAAATTCGACCTCCGTGACGTGAAAAACACATTTTTCGAGCTTAGCAAAAAGCTTATGTTGGAGGAGTTTTGGACGGCTCTAACATGTTTCCGATGATCTGCTTCTGAAGATGAGTACACAAGGATGTCATCTATGTAGACGATTACACAAACATCTATGAGTTCTCTCAGGACATAATTCATAAAATACTGAAAAGCGGCTGGTGCATTGCATAGTCTGAAGGGCATCACCTGGTATTCAAATAGTCCATACTTGGTGCGAAATGCCGTCTTCTATTCGTCGCCTTCTTTAATCCGTACCAAGTGGTAGGCTCCCCGGAGATCTAGCTTTGTATAAATGCAGGCGTTCTTAACTTGGTCAAGGAGTTCCGGAATCAGAGGTAGGGGGTATCTGTTCTTTACCGTTATCTGGTTCAGGGCACGATAATCAATACAGGTTCTAAGGTCACCTTCTTTTTTAGGTACGAAGAACAGAGCCGAGGATGCAGGAGACTTTGATGGGCGGATAAATCCATTGGCCAGGTACTGGTCCAGATACTGTCGCAAATGAAGATTTTCAGGCTCGGTAAGGGCGTAAATTCTACTACAAGGGGGAGTGGCTCCGGGTATCAGGTCTATTTGACAGTCGTAAGATCTGTGGGGAGGCAGGGTATTAGCCTGTTCCTTCTGAAAGACATCTTGGAATTCTTGATACCCTAGAGGCAATTGCGGTCCTTCGGATGTTGCTACCGCTAGGCCAATACTGGGTCGAGGATAACAAGTAGGTGCACACTCTGGGAACTGTATCATCTTTGCTCACCAATCAATTTGAGGATTGTGTTTCTCCAACCAAGGGATCACCAGAATTATTTGGAACTGAGGGGCCTTGATCACATCGAACACGATTACCTCCCGATGTCCATCTGGGCCTAATAACGTCACTTCTGTGGTGGTATGGGTTACCGGTCCGGCGGCTATTTCCGTACCATCCACTGTGGTAATGACGTCTGTGATTACCTTAGGACAAAGGGGTAGGTTCATCCTCGAAGCCATCTCGCGGTCTACATAATTTCCAATCGCTCCGCTATCAATGTATGCTTTAATGGCATGCAAACGATCCGGTCATTCTGGATTTATGAGGACCATTGACATTATGAAGTGCAAGGTCAAAGAACTGGTTTTTACGCTCGGCAAGCAGGCCTCTACACTTGTCGGGTGAGGTTGTTTCCCGGCTCGGACTTTTCGGAATTCTTATCAGAAGCTCCCACTGTCTTCTTCGGAGGTTTCACCGGGCAATCTCGGAGTTAATGTCCTGAATTTCCACAATAGAGACATAGCTGCAATTGTCGTCTCCTGTCGCGTTCTTTCTGGGTTAGGGGACCCTTTACGACCCCTATTTGCATAGGTTCTATGGCTTCAACTCCTTTGGTGTGAGTTAGTGGCTTTGAGAATACTCGAGTTTCGAACCTGGAGTGGTCTGCCTTTCTGTTTTGTAGTCTGTGATCCAATTGGACCACTAAATCAATGTACTCTGAACAATCTTGAGGGGGATTCATGACCTGGGCTAGGACGTCTTTGAGTTCGCCACGCAAACCCCTGTGGAAAAGCGTGATCCTCTTTTCCTCGGGCCATCTGGTTTCTACGATTAGTCTGTTAAATGACGCAATATAAGCCAGAAGATCCCGATTGCCCTGCCGTAGGGAAAGGAGTTCGTTGTCCAGGGCCTGCCCCTGGGAATGTCTTGCGAAAAGTCTTTCCATATTGGCCTGGAAGGCCTGGAAATTGCGAAGAATCGGGTCATCCTGTGTAACCAGAGGGATCGACCAATCAGCGGCGCTGCCGCTAAGATACGAAAGCACAAAGGCTACTTTAGTCTGATCAATCGGAAAAGCAGTTGGTCTACAAAGAAAGTGCAATCGGCACTGATTTATGAACACCGCAAACCTCTTAGGGTCACCAGAGAAGCGTTCGGGCGGAGCCAAAGGCACATTTCCGGGCAGATTGATTTGAACAGGATTGGCTGAAGCCACCGGGGTATAGGTCCTTCCTGAATTAGGTAGAGGGGTTTGCCCCCCTTGTGTTTGTAATAACTGTCTGGCGAGGTCATCAGTTCGTTCTTTGGACATAATCAATTCCCTCCTCGGGGCATTCGTTTCCTGGCGGGCAGCATGTACTTCAGCTCTTAATTCCCCTAGTAACTGGGCCAGTTGATCAGTGTCGGAAGTTTCCATAGCGCCTGGGTAGGAGGTTATTGGAGGGCTTCGCATTCTGTAACACTCACCTGATTCCCACGGAGGCGCTGGTCCGGGCTGAACTGTTATAGTCTCTTCAATTGAGAAGCGTAGAGCTCGGATGACTCTCTGGACTGGGCTTCCTCTTATTGACCGTCTGGCTTGCAGAGTAAGGTTTATGCAGGCGGAAGAAAAAAGGGTTAATGACCGTTTGGCTGGACTTCCTCCTCACTAATCGCCAACTCTCCGAAAGTCCAATGTCCTGGTGAGCTCTCACCTTAGGCGTATAAATTCTGGGCTCTCCATCCTGCGACTTATGCAGGGGTGCGTGGGTTCCAGTTACGTCACTGGAGGTCCTCAAAGTCTTTTGTGGCCTTAGAAGTGGCACAGGTGCTGAGATGCCAAAAGGTGATGCCGCCGTTACTGCACAAGCGGATGCCAGTAGGTATAAAGAGTTTATAGTCTTGAAGAGATGGGCACCTTTAATGAAGTCTTTGCATTGTCTTTTTCAGGTACCTGGATGCTGAGGGCGTGGTCACTGAGAGCGCGACACCTGCGGTTGTACGTAGGTATGGGAATTTCAATGACACCTCAATAATGTCCCTTGTTTTCTGTTTTCAGGTCTTGAGATGTTGCGGGCATTGTTCGTCCGTTGACGTTGCACGTGCGAAGTACGTGAGTATAATGATCTGTGACCTTATTATAGCACCTCTAACAATGTTCTTTTCTTATTTGCAGGTGTCGGGACCTTGCAGGCGTTTTCCCAGTCGTGGATGCATGTGGGGAAACACGTAAGTGTTAGGCTTTCTTGCAGTCTTTAATGGCACTTAAATAATGTCTTTTCTTGTTTTCAGGTGCCGGGCTGCTGCGGTTGAAGAGATCGTAATACGCGCACAAAAGCAAGTAAGAAAAGTAAATTCGGCCGCCTTCACCCGATTCCTACTTAACAATGCCCTTTGTCTTTACAGGTGCCGTTAGGCTGCTGAAGAGAAGGCTGTGAAGAATCCGTGAAAGCACAGATGGATCAGGTAAGCGAGCGCGGCTGGGAACGTGTTGCAACTTGCTAACCTTATGTTTCTTTTGCTTGCAGGTTCTGCCGGTGTCTGGATTCCTGGATGGTAAGTATAGTTCTTGTGTCTTTCCTCCAAGGTTGCTGAGCTGAAGCTGGAGATGTCACTGGAATGCTAGAGCTGACTCGGTGAGCGTCCTGCTGCAGATACAGAATAACGCGAAGCACGTTTTCCCAATCGGGTGTGGTTTAAATAGTGTTGGAGTGATTGGGTGTCTTCTTCCTCAGCCTCGCCCAGGTAAAAGAGTTCCTGTGTTCCAGAGCTAAGGAGTGGCACCAGCCCCACCCAGGTAAGAAAGTAGTCCCAGTTCAGGGAATAGTTCCTCCCAGCAGAAGGCTGGGGACTTCATCCTGCCAGCATTTGCAAAGGTGAGTATGCAGCATGGTCTGCTACAGGTAGGTCCACCCAAGTTCCTTTGCAAGACTTATGAGTCAGGCGCCCCTGGCGCCGGGACTGAGGTTCCTTATGAGCCTGGCACCAGAGGCGCCAGGACATGGTCCAAAGGGCCCCAATAGGGGTTTGCTGGAGCCGGGGACGAGGGTCGTGAGCCTGCTTCCGGGGATGCTGGGCTTGACTTGGCTTCTCGGGAGCAGTGCTCATGACAGCCTAGGAGATAATCCTGTCTAGTGCAAACATACACATAGTGAGATGCAAAACAGTAAACCCCACAAGATTCATCACAGAACCATGCACAGTGGAAGATATGCAGGCACACGACTGCACAACATACAAGGTGGAGGAGGGAGAAAACAATGTGGTGAGTGAAAATGCACTAAATGAAGGAGGAGTATTCTTTATAGACGGGTCAGCATCAATAAACCCAGACACAAGTGAAAAGCACTTTGGAATAGCCGTTGTGAGGTTGGAAGAAGGTGAGTATGAAGTAATAATGCAGCAGCGCCTGCCTATCCATTACTCAGCTCAGGCAGCAGAATTTATCCCACTCATTGAAGCATTACATGCAGCAAAGGGGTGTGCAGTCACCATTTATACAGATTTAGCTTATAGGACCACTACAGTGCATGGCAGATTGGCAAGGTGGGGACGGAGGGGTTCCACATGGCAGATGGGTCGCCCGTACAACATGCAGAACTCCTCAAAGATCTTATTGAAGCACTGAAAGACCCCACCATGGTAGCCATAGTGAAGTGCCAGGCCCACACCACTAACACAGATGTTATCTCTTTGGGAAACGCTGCCGTGGACGCTGCAGCCAAGGAAGCCTCTTATTTAGTGAAAGAACTGCCAGGTGAGTACCTAGTACACAAACTGATAGAGGAAGTTCTCCTGGATGGCTATAACGCCATGCCCGTATCACAAATACTAGAGTTAAAGGAAGGAGCAAGTGAAGAAGAGAAACAGCTCTGGGAAAAGAGGGGATGTAGCCAGTCAGCAACTGATTTTTAATGGCGTCAAAATAACACAGGAAAAGTGGTAATGCCAATCAAACTCTTAGAAATAGCATTCCAAGAATTACACTTTCCCACACACAATGCAAAACAACATATCGCCACCGAGATACAAGAAGATTGGTTTATTCCAGGGTTACAGGAACATATATCCAAATTGGCAATGGAGTGTACAACGTGTCAGATATACAATTCAGGAATGACCCTAAGAACACTGCGAGGGACAATAACAGACTTATATTGACTATGCAGATATGGGAGAAAGATTTAATGGTGCACGATACATGATAGTGGTAGTTTGTCCATTCGGCTCTGATGTTAATCCCGGAGAGCCACATCGACGGAGGAAAAGCAGTGCCAACTGCCCACCGCGAACGAAATACACAACCAACAGAAGAACCGCCATTGTATGCCCCGTTCTGGGGCAACACGCAAGATCTGATATCAAGGCAGCGGAGATCATCCAACTACATATCCAAAGCCTCCTCAGACCGGTTGGCACAGATTCCAGACAAGTACCGGCTATTCAATTCTGTTGAAACGTTCTTCGCCTCCCTTCTCCTGAGCATCCTGGCGCGAGCCAATGCAAAATGGCTCCAGATCACACGCTGGGAGCTGATCCAGCTGGCCAATGACACTGAAGAAGGCTTCAACGTGATCAAGGTGGAGCTAAGGACCCTATGGTTAATGACCATGCAGAACAGGTATGTCCTAGACCTGTTAACGGCGATGGATGGAGGTGTTTGCCGAAAAATCAGGAGTGCATGTTGCACATTTGTACCTTCTGAAGATGCTCATAATGGAACGTTATCACATGTTATCGCAGCGGTGCATAACCTGAGGGAACGAATGAGGAACAAAGGTGGAACAGACGCCAGCACTTGGTTCGACAACATTTTTTCTTGGGTACCATCCTGGCTAGGGCTGACGATGAAAATGCTGATCACCATCTTGGTATTTTTACTTCTGATTTTTTGTGTGTGCCAGTTGGGTCTTCGATGCTGTGCAAATGCAGTGCCAAATGGCGCAATGATGATGGTGACGATGGGCAACACTAGAGGAGCAGCACAGATCATGCAAGAAGCACAAGTTCAAACAAGTGAGGACCCTGAGTCCAAGTATAGAATGGTGCCATTATATTATGATGGGGACATAGTGGACAGGTTGTATCATACCACAATAAAGGAACCCCGAGAACGGGAATGGTATACAGAGGTATGAGTGGACTGGGTGGACTTGGAAGGAGATGGGGGATGTATATGTAAAGACCGGTAGGGGGTGTCTGTACCTCTGCTCCCTATATGGTAGAAGAGAGGCACAGAAGACCCCAGCCAAGATTCTCTATTACGGTAGCAATGGACGAGCAATCAAGGCCTAGCTTCTCAGGAGGTGATGCAGGCTGGTTCTTAAGTACAGTGTATTCCCCAAGCCCCCACAAAGGAATGTCCACACACTGTATTACTGAAAACACAGTCTTTATATAATTAATTCAAAGGTTATGTACACTTATCACAATAACGCACCTTGTGCTCAGGAAAATCAATAATGGCAAATATCTACAATTCTAAAGTGGTACCACTAATATTAGACCTCATTAAAGTGCATCCACAAAAATGTCACACAGATCAATAAGTGAAGCCAGCAATAGAGAGAAGAGAGAAAATAAGGTGGTTGAACAATAGGCAAAATACTGGCCCCTAACACTAGACACCGTTCTGTGTGGAGATCCCCCAACCTGGGCAACCTGTAAAAGAAAGAGATCTAACACAAGCCCAGTCCATATGCTGTTCAATAGTCTTATTCTCTCCTACAATGTTTTTACCCCCCCAATGTACCTGGTGGAGTCGAGTCCTTCGAAGAGGCGTCGACGGATCCTTCTTGAGCGACCCCCTTTCAAGCGGGAGTCACGGATCGTCGAGAGGCGTCGAGAACCGTCGAAGACCTCGGGGTTCGGCGACGGGGAATCAACGGCCCTTCTTGAATGCCTTCCCTTTCAAGCGGGAGGCACAGGGCGTCGAACGTCCGTCGACAAACGAGGTAGAACGATGTCGAAGAGGCGGCAGCTTCGTCCGAGCGGTGCTCGTCGGCGTCGGGGCGTCGGCGTCCTGCAAGGCGGAGGTGTGCGGGGCACCTCGATGACAATAGTTCTGGACCGCAAAGATTGTAGAGACGGGAGCCCAGCAAGGGCGTCGGGTCGTCCGAGTCTTTGAGGTCGTTGGGTGGCGGGAAACCCACCGGCAGGTTTCTCCTCGGCGCGTTGGTCGTCCTCGACTTTCTCCGGCAGGATAAGCGGTTGACGATGCGGTCGAGGGAGTCCTTCGATTGAATGTTCTTAGGCAAAGGAGCGGACGGCTCCGGTCGTCGGCGGCACGGCGTCAAGTGGTTCCCACGGCTGGGCAACACAACTTCGACGGGCCTCCAGCGGTTACACAAACCTGCGAACCCTGGTCGACGGCAATGGACTTCGACGGCGTCGATGTCCGGGTGCTTCACTTCGATCTCCTAGGCGGTCCCGTCTCGGGTCGGCAGCCTTTCGAGGGTCTGACTTCCAGGGCGCTTCAGCGAAGATGTAGCGGTGCTCGATGATCCCTCGGAGCACGGGAAGAGGGCGCCTTACCAGGTCCTCTCTCGGGTCAGTCCTCGACGAATTCGGCAACCTTCAGATCTGTCGAAGCAAATGCAGCAGCAAGTCTTCTTCTTCCAGCTGGACGTCGAGGATCAGCAGTTCCAGTTACTCTTGAGTGGAGACTCAGCTTCTGAACGCTTCTGAACAATTTCCAATGGTGAGAGGTCCCCAGATATACTATTCTGTCTCTCATCCACACTGCTGGCCTACACTCAGCAGCCAATCATACAGAGGGGCATTCATGCAGTCAGTCAGCCAATCAGGCACACAGTGCATTCAGGCCACACTCCTCCCTTTCAGACACTCACAACAAGGAATGTGGATTGGGACAAGTACCCAGCCATTCAACACTACACCCTGCATTCAGGCCAGTTTCGGGCAGTGCTGTCTCAGTCTTTGTCTCTCATGCCAGAAACCAGACAACCACAACAAGGAGTGTATATAGGTCACACACTCCATTCACCCAGGTCCCACCCACAGGAGGTACCCACAACATACAGTCACTGGGAAGGCTCCAGTCAGTCTAGCTGGGCCTTCACAACAACACCATATATGGAACTTCCACCCAACAGCCAGTCAGGGGGAAGGGACACAGTCAGGGCTTCCCAGGACTTTGGGAAAAACAAGATAACAGGCAATAGAAAGCAAGAGGCCACAGGGGCCATCTTGTTTCCTATCAGGAATCAACTGATTCCAATGGCAGGGCCTGGGTATCCCAAAATGGAGGGCACCCAGAGCACCTGTCAAATTCAGCATGGAGCTGCCACCAGCCCATACCCTGCTCTGTGGGCCACCCACAGCTGCCCAAAAACATACACTAGGGGCACAGGGTTGTACCCCTACCCATGGGTGCCATAAGGGTATCCCATGGGTCTGTTCACCAAACCAAAAAGAGAGAGCTGCACTGCCAGGAGTCCCAAATGGACTCATGGGCAGAAAACATGACAGAACACACGATAAAGGCAGTAAAGGACAAGGATTCAGAGGCCCTGTCCCCCTGATGCATTTCCAGCATCACAGTCCCCCCCCCCAGACTGAGGTGGAGGGTGTCTAATCTCCCACGGGATAGACACCCTCATCCAGACGGTCAACATACCTTCTGGAAAGGCCATCTGCATTATCGTGACTCTTCCCTGGTCTGTGCTCTATGGTGAAGTCTAGCCCTTGCAGGCTAAAGGACCACCTGAGCAATTTCGGATTCTCACCCTTCATCTGCATAAGCCACTTCAGGGGCTTATGATCTGTTTGGACCTTGAAGGTAGACCCCGTAAGGTAGGGCCTAAAACGCCTAAGGCTCCAAACTATGCTAAAACACTCCTTTTCAACTGTAGCCCACCTAAGTTCTCTACCCTTGAGTTGTCTACTGATGAATATGATAGGATGTTCTCTCCCTTTGTCATCTAACTGGGACAAGACAGCTCCAATTCCGGTGTCGCAGGCATCCGTCTGGACGATAAAGGGTCGGCTGTAGTCAGGCGCACACAACACAGGTGCCCTACACAGACTTTCTTTCAAGCCATCAAAGGCCCTCTGACAGTCTTCGGTCCAATTAACCTTCCTAGGCTGTTTGGGTGAAGTTAGAGCTGTCAGGGGTGCAGCTATGGTTCCATAGTCTGCCATGAAATTGCGATAGTACCCAGTGAGGCCCAAAAAGGCTCTCACCTGGGTTTGAGTAGTGGGAGTCTCCCAGTTCTGTACATCCTGTACTTTACTGGAGAGAGGTTGGATTTGACCCCCTCCTACCTCATGACCAAGATAGGTAACTTTCCCCTGAGCTATCTGGCACTTGGTGGCCTTGATAATGAGGTTAGCCCTTTTCAAGGCCTGCAACACCTTATCCAGATGTGTCAAATGCTCTTCCCAGGTGGAACTGTAGACGGCAATGTCGTCTAAGTAAGCCACACAAAAGGCTTCCAGCCCACTGAGCGCATGGTTGACCAATCTCTGGAAGGTGGCAGGGGCATTCTTCAACCCAAAAGGCATGACCCTAAACTGGTAGAGTCCCTCAGGTGTTGAGAAAGCCGTCTTTTCCTTGGCATAGTCCGTCAGAGCTATTTGCCAATAGCCTGAGGTAAGGTCAAAGGTGCTCACAAACTTGGCAGCACCTATGGTGTCCACGAGCTCATCAGCCCTGGGCAATGGGTGCGCGTCAGTTTTGGTGACGGCATTGACTCCTCGGTAGTCCACACAGAACCTCCAATCTTTGGTACCCGCCTGGGAACTTGCCTTGGGGACAAGGACCACTGGGCTGGACCAGGGACTGGTTGAGGGTTCAATAACACCCAGATCCAACATCTTGGCGACCTCAGCCTGGATGTGGTTCTTGACGGTATCTGACATACGATAGCACCTGCTTTTGACAGGCACACTGTCACCAGTGTCAATTTCGTGCTTACACCACGGTGTAAGGCCCGGTGTCAGTGAAAACAGAGAGGCATACTGCTGGAGCAAAGCCCTGCAGGCCCTCTGCTGCTCTGTTGTCAAATCTGGAGAGAGATGTACTCCCTCCACTGAGCCATCCTGAGGGTTGCTATGCAGCAAATCAGGAAGGCGCTCACTCTCATCCTCTTCTTGCCCTGAAGCTAGCAAGAGACATGAGACCTCTGCTCGCCTGTGGAAAGGCTTGAGCCTGTTGACATGGAATACCTGGGGGGCTACCCCAGAGGCTCCCATGTCAACCAGATAATTGACTTCGCCCATCTTGGAGATGATCCTGAAGGGTCCAGTCCACTTGTCTGCCAAAGCTCTAGACTTGGTAGGCTCCATCACAAGGATTTCCTGTCCCGGAGTCCAATCCACTTGCGAAGCTTTAAGGTCATGCCAGTACTTATTCAATTCCTGGCTGGCCTTGAGATTTGCTGTTGCCTGACCCATCATTTGTGTCATCCTCCGCCTGAGGCTTAACACATAGTCCCCCACTTGCTTGGCGGGACCGGGAGGGGTGGCTTCCAAGCCTTCTCGGATCAAGGCGAGGGGCCCCCTCAAGGGATGTCCAAAGAGTAACTCAAAGGGGCTGAAACCAACACCCTCTTGAGGTACCTCTCTGTAAGCAAACAGCAGGCATGGCAGGAGGAGATCCCATTTCCTCCTTAGGGGTTCTTCCAAAGCCCCTAGCATGCCCTTGAGAGTTTTATTAAATCTCTCAACAAGACCATTGGTCTGGGGGTGGTAAGAGGTGGAGAACTTGTAGGTTACCCCGCACTCTTTCCACATGGTTTTCATGTAACTAGACATGAAGTTGGATCCTCGGTCAGAGACAACCTCCTTGGGGAATCCAACACGGGTGAAAATGCCCAGGAGAGCCCTGGCAACCACCTTGGCAGTAACAGTCCGAAGGGGTATTGCCTCAGGGTACCTGGTGGCATGATCTACCAAGACCAGGATGAACCGATGTCCACCTGAAGTGGGAGGGTCAAGGGGACCGACGATGTCGATGCCCACCCTCTCAAATGGTGTGCCAACCACTGGTAATGGCTGCAGTGGGGCAATGACCCTGCCTCCAGTCTTGCCAGACAACTGACAAGTGGGGCAGGTCCTGCAGTGGGACTCCACCTCTACTCCCATCCGTGGCCAGTAGAAATGGGCAGAGAGCCTCTGCTTAGTCTTCTTGGTCCCAAGATGACCAGCCAAGGGCACCTCATGCGCCAACTGCAGAAGGAAGGGCCTGTAAACCTGGGGTACCACCAACCTCTTGCGGGCACCAGGTTCAGGCTTAGTGGGCTCACTAACAAGGAGCTCACCCTCCCAAGAAATCCGGAAATTCCTAGGCACTTCTCCTTGTGCCTGGGACAGGGCCTGTTTCCTCAGACCCTCGAGAGAGTGGCACTCCCTCTGTCCCCTACAGAAGTCTGCCCGGGAGGGTCCCCCTTCAGCTAACAAGCATTGAAGGTCGGGATGATCCTCCGGGTTGAGAACCTCTCCCACTGGAGAGTCTTCTGCCTCTTCTCCCAAAGGAGTTGAGTTTGGGTTTTCCACTGGACCCAGCCCGTCCGGAACATGGATCCCAATGGGTGCAGCAGGAAGAGAAGGTGCTCCCTCCACAGAGGTGGCTTTCTTGGTCTTCCGCCTTCTTGCCTTAGGCCTCGCCTTTGGCTCGGGTATCTGACCCACAGCCAGACCCGGTGTCACCTGTGACCTAGTGACTGCATCAGCAGTCATGGGACGACCATCCGAGATCAACCCCAACTCTACTAGATCATTCCCTAACAAAATGTTAGCAGGGACATTGTCCTGAACCAGGACAGGAAGCTTCGCTGTCTTGTCTCCAATCATGAGTGTGACTAAGGCTACAGGCGATAATTTGGGAGGCCCACCAGCTAACCTGGTGGTTCTCAGAGGAGCACCTACATAGTCCTCTGGCTTGAGCAGGGTCCTGTCCACCACTGTCATGCTTGCCCCAGTGTCTCTCAAGCTAGTAGAAGGCTGGCCATTCAAGAGGACACTTCTCAAAAACCTACGGGTGTTCTGTGGGATAGTCGCCAGTACTTCCGCGTACTGGTCCCAGGCCCCAAGGGACACTAGGGAAATCTCTACTGGAGCACCAAATGTGATCCCGGTAGAGGAGGGGAGGACAGTGGCCTCCACCTCAGACACGGGGTAAGGGTAGGTCAGGCTGACAGCCTGTACTCCAAGTGCCTTACCTTTACACCTGGAGTCACCCCTTTTGTGGTCCATAGCCCCACAATCCCAACAAGTGCCAGGAGTGCGGGGTACGGTACTGGAACCACTGGGAGCCTGCTTTGCAGCAGGTGGACCACTACTCTTATTCCCACCCACAGAGGACTTATCCCCACTAAATTTTTGGGTCTTGGGAGAGGAAGGTTTAGGTTTGCCCGACTGTGACTGCTTGTGGGACTCCTCAGCTTTTGGAGAGGCCCCCTTTTCTTTGTCCTTGTCCTTCCCACTGGAGTCCTTAGGGGACACCCGGTGGGAGACCCACTTGTCAGCCAACCTAGCCAGCTTAAAGGGGTCCAAAATGTTCTGGTCAGCCACATACTGACGCAGCTCCGGTGAACAGGCTTCAGAAAAATGCTCAAAAAACAAGAGGTGGGACAACTCAACAAAAGTTTTCACCTTGTAACCATCAATCCACCCCATCATGTTCATGTGCGCAGTACTCACCCAGTCAATCCAAGACACATTCTCTCTTTTCTTAAAATCCCTGAACCTTTTAAGATATTGGGTAGGTGTCTTGCCAAACTTGGCAATCAAAGCAGCCTTCATACACTCATACTGACCCCTTTCTTCCACACCCAGCTTCAGAATACAGTCATATCCAGTTTGAGGCACTCTGCTTAACAAACACTTAGCCCAATCTCTTTTATCTACATCATGAATTGCACAAGCCATTTCAAACGCTTCAATCCATTGGAGGATATCTGAACCCTCCACAAACACACCAACCAAATCTTTCATAAACTTGGTGGCTGGGGACCTGCCATTCTCAATTGGTCTAGCTGACGTCTCCACTCTAGCTTTCTCTAGCTGGATCCTCTGACATTCAGTGTCCTTGTCCTTGAGCGCAAGATCCCTATTCTTGAGTTCCACTTGCTGTGCCAGCTCCTCTTTCTTAAGCTCAGCTTCTATTTCCAACTTGCGATATTCAAAGGCCAATTTCATCCTTAATAACTCAAGTTCCATGGAATTGCTGGGGTTTGGAACAGAGGCAGCAGGAAGGGTGGCACTCCCAGAAACAGATTCAGCGACAACCCCAGGGGCAGAGTCCTCATTGGTTGCATCCCCCCCTTCATCAAGAGCTTCACCATCCGTCTGGTAGTCCATCAGGGCAGCTATCAGCTCAGCCCTAGACTTATCCACAAAGTCTAGTTCCCTGGCTTCATAAGCACCCTGGAGAGCCTCTAAGCTCATCCGAGTCAATTTACCATTTGCAATGGGCTCCATTGCTTGAAATGCAGTTATTTGGTACACACCCAAACCTTAATCTAATAAAGTGCGGATATTTTGTAAGTGGCACGGTTATACACTGAGTCTTAAAACCATAAGCATCCCACCGCTGCCACCAGCTGTAAAGACCGGTAGGGGGTGTCTGTACCTCTGCTCCCTATATGGTAGAAGAGAGGCACAGAAGACCCCAGCCAAGATTCTCTATTACGGTAGCAATGGACGAGCAATCAAGGCCTAGCTTCTCAGGAGGTGATGCAGGCTGGTTCTTAAGTACAGTGTATTCCCCAAGCCCCCACAAAGGAATGTCCACACACTGTATTACTGAAAACACAGTCTTTATATAATTAATTCAAAGGTTATGTACACTTATCACAATAACGCACCTTGTGCTCAGGAAAATCAATAATGGTAAATATCTACAATTCTAAAGTGGTACCACTAATATTAGACCTCATTAAAGTGCATCCACAAAAATGTCACACAGATCAATAAGTGAAGCCAGCAATAGAGAGAAGAGAGAAAATAAGGTGGTTGAACAATAGGCAAAATACTGGCCCCTAACACTAGACACCGTTCTGTGTGGAGATCCCCCCACCTGGGCAACCTGTAAAAGAAAGAGATCTAACACAAGCCCAGTCCATATGCTGTTCAATAGTCTTATTCTCTCCTACAATGTTTTTACCCCCCCAATGTACCTGGTGGAGTCGAGTCCTTCGAAGAGGCGTCGACGGATCCTTCTTGAGCGACCCCCTTTCAAGCGGGAGTCACGGATCGTCGAGAGGCGTCGAGAACCGTCGAAGACCTCGGGGTTCGGCGACGAGGAATCGACGGCCCTTCTTGAATGCCTTCCCTTTCAAGCGGGAGGCACGGGGCGTCGAACGTCCGTCGACAAACGAGGTAGAACGATGTCGAAGAGGCGGCAGCTTCGTCCGAGCGGTGCTCGTCGGCGTCGGGGCGTCGGCGTCCTGCAAGGCGGAGGTGTGCGGGGCACCTCGATGACAATAGTTCTGGACCGCAAAGATTGTAGAGACGGGAGCCCAGCAAGGGCGTCGGGTCGTCCGAGTCTTTGAGGTCGTTGGGTGGCGGGAAACCCACTGGCAGGTTTCTCCTCGGCGCGTTGGTCGTCCTCGACTTTCTCCGGCAGGATAAGCGGTTGACGATGCGGTCGAGGGAGTCCTTCGATTGAATGTTCTTAGGCAAAGGAGCGGACGGCTCCGGTCGTCGGCGGCACGGCGTCAAGTGGTTCCCACGGCTGGGCAACACAACTTCGACGGGCCTCCAGCGGTTACACAAACCTGCGAACCCTGGTCGACGGCAATGGACTTCGACGGCGTCGATGTCCGGGTGCTTCACTTCGATCTCCTAGGCGGTCCCGTCTCGGGTCGGCAGCCTTTCGAGGGTCTGACTTCCAGGGCGCTTCAGCGAAGATGTAGCGGTGCTCGATGATCCCTCAGAGCACGGGAAGAGGGCGCCTTACCAGGTCCTCTCTCGGGTCAGTCCTCGACGAATTCGGCAACCTTCAGATCTGTCGAAGCAAATGCAGCAGCAAGTCTTCTTCTTCCAGCTGGACGTCGAGGATCAGCAGTTCCAGTTACTCTTGAGTGGAGACTCAGCTTCTGAACGCTTCTGAACAATTTCCAATGGTGAGAGGTCCCCAGATATACTATTCTGTCTCTCATCCACACTGCTGGCCTACACTCAGCAGCCAATCATACAGAGGGGCATTCATGCAGTCAGTCAGCCAATCAGGCACACAGTGCATTCAGGCCACACTCCTCCCTTTCAGACACTCACAACAAGGAATGTGGATTGGGACAAGTACCCAGCCATTCAACACTACACCCTGCATTCAGGCCAGTTTCGGGCAGGGCTGTCTCAGTCTTTGTCTCTCATGCCAGAAACCAGACAACCACAACAAGGAGTGTATATTGGTCACACACTCCATTCACCCAGGTCCCACCCACAGGAGGTACCCACAACATACAGTCACTGGGAAGGCTCCAGTCAGTCTAGCTGGGCCTTCACAACAACACCATATATGGAACTTCCACCCAACAGCCAGTCAGGGGGAAGGGACACAGTCAGGGCTTCCCAGGACTTTGGGAAAAACAAGATAACAGGCAATAGAAAGCAAGAGGCCACAGGGGCCATCTTGTTTCCTATCAGGAATCAACTGATTTCAATGGCAGGGCCTGGGTATCCCAAAATGGAGGGCACCCAGAGCACTTGTCAAATTCAGCATGGAGCTGCCACCAGCCCATACCCTGCTCTGTGGGCCACCCACAGGTGCCCAAAAACATACACTAGGGGCACAGGGTTGTACCCCTACCCATGGGTGCCATAAGGGTATCCCATGGGTCTGTTCACCAAACCAAAAAGAGAGAGCTGCACTGCCAGGAGTCCCAAATGGACTCATGGGCAGAAAACATGACAGAACACACGATAAAGGCAGTAAAGGACAAGGATTCAGAGGCCCTGTCCCCCTGATGCATTTCCAGCATCACAGTATATATATGACCTGCACACCAGACGAGTATGCTAAGAGGGGGGAGAGCTTCCGAGGGGTATGCAGAGCTTGGATGCCAATAAAGGGCACACCGGCGTGGGATGAGGCTGTTGCGAATGAGAAAGAACGCCAGAGACTGGGTGAGTTACAGTATTCGTTACTTAAGTAACACAAGGGCGGACATGTATGGGAAAACAGGTTGTTAGGACCCCTACCCCAACATTCCCCACCTCTGTGAGGCACACACAGCACATATGTCTTGCAAATACACATGACTGACTGAACCAACTAGTGACAGACTCTTCAAACACAACCCTCCGCACCTCTGCACCCCCTGACACTCACCATCATCATTCGTCATTCTCCTAATTCACTCATGTCTCCCCTGAAGCAGTCAACAGTTGACTATTCCATGAAGGTGTCATCCCTATTGGTGTGCCGCTGCTCCTACAGAACCATCATTGCCAACATCTCCTCTCTGTCAAATGCTCTTTGTGATCTATGGAAAAACAAATTTCCTGGTGTTTAGAATCCATCCTCCATCAAGCACTCACTTGTGTGCACCATCCTTACTATGACATATGCACAGCCTTCCTGACCACCAACATACTGGGGAATAGTTTTAAACACCTTCCAGGAAAAACTGCTTGCCAAGTTGACCAGCAGACAAATGGACGCCCATGAGGTCATACTTGGGGATGTACATGGACACTAGTGTGGATTGAAACTGTCCAGCGCAACAGACACTGCTCTACATGAGTCACATGATTTAATGGTAGCATCCCTCAATTCATAATGACCTGCAGTGGTCATCATCCTTGATGTCTCACATGCTTTTCACACATTGATGCATTCCATCCTCATTTTGATGCTCCATGAACGGACGGTGGAGTGCTTAGGTCATTCTGTAAAACCAATTCCATTTCCATAGATACACCATACTGTATCCTTTCTTCTACCCTACTTCAGCTGACACACAGGTGTCCATTCTTTTTCCATGCGTTTTGACATATACATCTGCCTGCTAAAATGCTTATTTGATCCATTGCACCACTGATTCATGTGCTATGATGAGGACAGACTACTCTTCAGCACTGTTCCTAGTGTCACACTTGCACCCTCTTTCACCATGTCTGCCTCACGGCCATCCTGCTCTGGTGCACTCCAAATGACCTTGGCTTGTGCACCATTTACAAAATTGCTTGTCCCAATTTGCTCCACTGCAGTCTACACCTGGCATTGACTATGGCCTTCCTAAATGGGCTCACTCCCTGCCCACTCATCCCAATGCAGGAATCTTGGATTCATCTTCGAGTACCCCCATCTCTTACTGCCGCATATTTGTGAGATTGTCAAGGAGTGCGACTTGCAGCTCTTGATGCACACAGTTAATGCACACTTCCACAACATCATGCAGAGATGCAATGTTACGCGTGTTGTGGTACTCTTTGTGGTACACTACTACAACATCCCACTCCTGAGTGTTCCTTGTTCTACACTACAACCCCTACAGCTTAGCCAGATTATGCATGCGTGACTCATCATTTAACTCAGGGCCAGGGCCAACGCCTCTCCTGCAATTTGAATTCTCAGAGGCTCACAGACTCTGCACGTATTACATTGTAATAATCTGTTTATCATCCACTGGGATGTCTGGGTCCCGGTACCGTCTTCATCGCTTCCTGATGATATTCTACCCTTCTGTACTCCTGCATTCCTCAGGCACCTAATCCCTGTGTGTTAAGCACTTACATATTGGAAGGGATGGTGGTGGGTCCATTTGCTATGTGTGATGCCTTCTGTGTAATAGACTGACTCTCCCCCTGCACATTGAGCAAGTACTCCTTAAGGTCACATTGATCATGTAGCCCTTTCTCTTACCCACTTCCTTCTCCCACTCTGTTCAGTGCTATTGATGCAGTAGCGTGCATCATGTCCATGTGCCTTATGTGTCCTTGGTGCCCTGACCCCAGACATGTATCCTGTGAAGTACTATGTATGTAGTGTACTTGCTCATGATTAGCATCAACACTTGACTAATCACTTCCATTAGTATATTATTTTCTTGCCTTTTCTGCACAGGATGTTCTCCATGCACTAATCCCAACCTTTTAGCTTAACGACATCACATGTACATTCTCACATTGTAAACACTCACAAGGTATTCTGGCTTTGTCCCTTCCAGTGATTGTCATGATTTCTTGGAAATATTGATTGATTGATCTGTGCTAGTAAATCATTGTCTTCGTTCTCCTGTCCCCCAACCTGTTGTCCTGTGTGGCCTTGCAAATGTTTTGGGATATTTGATTTATGACTGGTCAAGGAGTTCCGGAATCAGAGGTAGGGGGTATCTGTTCTTTACCGTTATCTGGTTCAGGGCACGATAATCAATACAGGTTCTAAGGTCACCTTCTTTTTTAGGTACGAAGAACAGAGCCGAGGATGCAGGAGACTTTGATGGGCGGATAAATCCATTGGCCAGGTACTGGTCCAGATACTGTCGCAAATGAAGATTTTCAGGCTCGGTAAGGGCGTAAATTCTACTACAAGGGGGAGTGGCTCCGGGTATCAGGTCTATTTGACAGTCGTAAGATCTGTGGGGAGGCAGGGTATTAGCCTGTTCCTTCTGAAAGACATCTTGGAATTCTTGATACCCTAGAGGCAATTGCGGTCCTTCGGATGTTGCTACCGCTAGGCCAATACTGGGTCGAGGATAACAAGTAGGTGCACACTCTGGGAACTGTATCATCTTTGCTCACCAATCAATTTGAGGATTGTGTTTCTCCAACCAAGGGATCACCAGAATTATTTGGAACTGAGGGGCCTTGATCACATCGAACACGATTACCTCCCGATGTCCATCTGGGCCTAATAACGTCACTTCTGTGGTGGTATGGGTTACCGGTCCGGCGGCTATTTCCGTACCATCCACTGTGGTAATGACGTCTGTGATTACCTTAGGACAAAGGGGTAGGTTCATCCTCGAAGCCATCTCGCGGTCTACATAATTTCCAATCGCTCCGCTATCAATGTATGCTTTAATGGCATGCAAACGATCCGGTCATTCTGGATTTATGAGGACCATTGACATTATGAAGTGCAAGGTCAAAGAACTGGTTTTTACACTCGGCAAGCAGGCCTCTACACTTGTCGGGTGAGGTTGTTTCCCGGCTCGGGCTTTTCGGAATTCTTATCAGAAGCTCCCACTGTCTTCTTCGGAGGTTTCACCGGGCAATCTCGGAGTTAATGTCCTGAATTTCCACAATAGAGACATAGCTGCAATTGTCGTCTCCTGTCGCGTTGTTTCTGGGTTAGGGGACCCTTTACGACCCCTATTTGCATAGGTTCTACGGCTTCAACTCCTTTGGTGTGAGTTAGTGGCTTAGAGAATACTCGAGTTTCAAACCTGGAGCGGTCTGCCTTTCTATTTTGTAGTCTGTGATCCAATTGGACCACTAAATCAATGTACTCTGAACAATCTTGAGGGGGATTCATGACCTGGGCTAGGACGTCTTTGAGTTCGCCACGCAAACCCCTGTGGAAAAGCGTGATCCTCTTGTCCTCGGGCCATCTGGTTTCTACGATTAGTCTGTTAAATGACGCAATATAAGCCAGAAGATCCCGATTGCCCTGCCGTAGGGAAAGGAGTTCGTTGTCCAGGGCCTGCCCCTGGGAATGTCTTGCGAAAAGTCTTTCCATATTGGCCTGGAAGGCCTGGAAATTGCGAAGAATTGGGTCATCCTGTGTAACCAGAAGGATCGACCAATCAGCGGCGCTGCCGCTAAGATACGAAAGCACAAAGGCTACTTTAGTCTGATCAATCGGAAAAGCAGCTGGTCTACAAAGAAAGTGCAATCGGCACTGATTTATGAACACCGCAAACCTCTTAGGGTCACCAGAGAAGCGTTCGGGCGGAGCCAAAGGCACATTTCCGGGCAGATTGATTTGAACAGGATTGGCTGAAGCCACCGGGGTATAGGTCCCTCCTGAATTAGGTAGAGGGGTTTGCCCCCCTTGTGTTTGTAATAACTGTCTGGCGAGGTCATCAGTTCGTTCTTTGGACATAATCAATTCCCTCCTCGGGGCATTCGTTTCCTGGCGGGCAGCATGTACTTCAGCTCTTAATTCCCCTAGTAACTGGGCCAGTTGATCAGTGTCGGAAGTTTCCATAGCGCCTGGGTAGGAGGTTATTGGAGGGCTTTGCGTTCTGTAACACTCACCTGATTCCCACGGAGGCGCTGGTCCGGGCTGAACTGTTATAGTCTCTTCAATTGAGAAGCGTAGAGCTCGGATGACTCTCTGGACTGGGCTTCCTCTTATTGACCGTCTGGCTTGCAGAGTAAGGTTTATGCAGGCGGAAGAAAAAAGGGTTAATGACCGTTTGGCTGGACTTCCTCCTCACTAATCGCCAACTCTCCGAAAGTCCAATGTCCTGGTGAGCTCTCACCTTAGGCGTATAAATTCTGGGCTCTCCATCCTGCGACTTATGCAGGGGTGCGTGGGTTCCAGTTACGTCACTGGAGGTCCTCAAAGTCTTTTGTGGCCTTAGAAGTGGCACAGGTGCTGAGATGCCAAAAGGTGATGCCGCCGTTACTGCACAAGCGGATGCCAGTAGGTATAAAGAGTTTATAGTCTTGAAGAGATGGGCACCTTTAATGAAGTCTTTGCATTGTCTTTTTCAGGTACCTGGATGCTGAGGGCGTGGTCACTGAGAGCGCGACACGTGCGGTTGTACGTAGGTATGGGAATTTCAATGACACCTCAATAATGTCCCTTGTTTTCTGTTTTCAGGTCTTGAGATGTTGCGGGCATTGTTCGTCCGTTGACGTTGCACGTGCGAAGTACGTGAGTATAATGATCTGTGACCTTATTATAGCACCTCTAACAATGTTCTTTTCTTATTTGCAGGTGTCGGGACCTTGCGGGCGTTTTCCCAGTCGTGGATGCATGTGGGGAAACACGTAAGTGTTAGGCTTTCTTGCAGTCTTTAATGGCACTTAAATAATGTCTTTTCTTGTTTTCAGGTGCCGGGCTGCTGCGGTTGAAGAGATCGTAATACGCGCACAAAAGCAAGTAAGAAAAGTAAATTCGGCCGCCTTCACCCGATTCCTACTTAACAATGTTCTTTGTCTTTACAGGTGCCGTTAGGCTGCTGAAGAGAAGGCTGTGAAGAATCCGTGAAAGCACAGATGGATCAGGTAAGCGAGCGCGGCTGGGAACGTGTTGCAACTTGCTAACCTTATGTTTCTTTTGCTTGCAGGTTCTGCCGGTGTCTGGATTCCTGGATGGTAAGTATAGTTCTTGTGTCTTTCCTCCAAGGTTGCTGAGCTGAAGCTGGAGATGTCACTGGAATGCTGGAGCTGACTCGGTGAGCGTCCTGCTGCAGATACAGAATAACGCGAAGCACGTTTTCCCAATCGGGTGTGGTTTAAATAGTGTTGGAGTGATTGGGTGTCTTCTTCCTCAGCCTCGCCCAGGTAAAAGAGTTCCTGTGTTCCAGAGCTAAGGAGTGGCACCAGCCCCACCCAGGTAAGAAAGTAGTCCCAGTTCAGGGAATAGTTCCTCCCAGCAGAAGGCTGGGGACTTCATCCTGCCAGCATTTGCAAAGGTGAGTATGCAGCATGGTCTGCTACAGGTAGGTCCACCCAAGTTCCTTTGCAAGACTTATGAGTCCGGCGCCCCTGGCGCCGGGACTGAGGTTCCTTATGAGCCTGGCACCAGAGGCGCCAGGACATGGTCCAAAGGGCCCCAATAGGGGTTTGCTGGAGCCGGGGACGAGGGTCGTGAGCCTGCTTCCGGGGATGCTGGGCTTGACTTGGCTTCTCGGGAGCAGTGCTCATGACAGCCTAGGAGATAATCCTGTCTAGTGCAAACATACACATAGTGAGATGCAAAACAGTAAACCCCACAAGATTCATCACAGAACCATGCACAGTGGAAGATATGCAGGCACACGACTGCACAACATACAAGGTGGAGGAGGGAGAAAACAATGTGGTGAGTGAAAATGCACTAAATGAAGGAGGAGTATTCTTTATAGACGGGTCAGCATCAATAAACCCAGACACAAGTGAAAAGCACTTTGGAATAGCCGTTGTGAGGTTGGAAGAAGGTGAGTATGAAGTAATAATGCAGCAGCGCCTGCCTATCCATTACTCAGCTCAGGCAGCAGAACTTATTCCACTCATTGAAGCATTACATGCAGCAAAGGGGTGTGCAGTCACCATTTATACAGATTTAGCTTATAGGACCACTACAGTGCATGGCAGATTGGCAAGGTGGGGACGGAGGGGTTCCACATGGCAGATGGGTCACCCGTACAACATGCAGAACTCCTCAAAGATCTTATTGAAGCACTCAAAGACCCCACCATGGTAGCCATAGTGAAGTGCCAGGCCCACACCACTAACACAGATGTTATCTCTTTGGGAAACGCTGCCGCGGACGCTGCAGCCAAGGAAGCCTCTTATTTAGTGAAAGAACTGCCAGGTGAGTACCTAGTACACAAACTGATAGAGGAAGTTCTCCTGGATGGCTATAACGCCATGCCCGTATCACAAATACTAGAGTTAAAGGAAGGAGCAAGTGAAGAAGAGAAACAGCTCTGGGAAAAGAGGGGATGTAGCCAGTCAGCAACTGATTTTTAATGGCGTCAAAATAACCCAGGAAAAGTGGTAATGCCAATCAAACTCTTAGAAATAGCATTCCAAGAATTACACTTTCCCACACACAATGCAAAACAACATATCGCCACCGAGATACAAGAAGATTGGTTTATTCCAGGGTTACAGGAACATATATCCAAATTGGCAATGGAGTGTACAACGTGTCAGATATACAATTCAGGAATGACCCTAAGAACACTGCGAGGGACAATAACAGACTTATATTGACTATGCAGATATGGGAGAAAGATTTAATGGTGCACGATACATGATAGTGGTAGTTTGTCCATTCGGCTCTGATGTTAATCCCGGAGAGCCACATCGACGGAGGAAAAGGAGTGCCAACTGCCCACCGCGAACGAAATACACAACCAACAGAAGAACCGCCATTGTATGCCCCGTTCTGGGGCAACACGCAAGATCTGATATCAAGGCAGCGGAGATCATCCAACTACATATCCAAAGCCTCCTCAGACCGGTTGGCACAGATTCCAGACAAGTACCGGCTATTCAATTCTGTTGAAACGTTCTTCGCCTCCCTTCTCCTGAGCATCCTGGCGCGAGCCAATGCAAAATGGCTCCAGATCACACGCTGGGAGCTGATCCAGCTGGCCAATGACACTGAAGAAGGCTTCAACGTGATCAAGGTGGAGCTAAGGACCCTATGGTTAATGACCATGCAGAACAGGTATGTCCTAGACCTGTTAACGGCGATGGATGGAGGTGTTTGCCGAAAAATCAGGAGTGCATGTTGCACATTTGTACCTTCTGAAGATGCTCATAATGGAACGTTATCACATGTTATCGCAGCGGTGCATAACCTGAGGGAACGAATGAGGAACAAAGGTGGAACAGACGCCAGCACTTGGTTCGACAACATTTTTTCTTGGGTTCTTGGGTACCATCCTGGCTAGGGCTGACGATGAAAATGCTGATGCCCATCTTGGTATTTTTACTTCTGATTTTTTGTGTGTGCCAGTTGGGTCTTCGATGCTGTGCAAATGCAGTGCCAAATGGCGCAATGATGATGGTGACGATGGGCAACACTAGAGGAGAAGCACAGATCATGCAAGAAGCACAAGTTCAAACAAGTGAGGACCCTGAGTCCAAGTATAGAATGGTGCCATTATATTATGATGGGGACATAGTGGACAGGTTGTATCATACCACAATAAAGGAACCCCGAGAACGGGAATGGTATACAGAGGTATGGGTGGACTGGGTGGACTTGGAAGGAGATGGGGGATGTATATATATGACCTGCACACCAGACGAGTATGCTAAGAGGGGGGAGAGCTTCCGAGGGGTATGCAGAGCTTGGATGCCAATAAAGGGCACACCGGCGTGGGATGAGGCTGTTGCGAATGAGAAAGAACGCCAGAGACTGGGTGAGTTACAGTATTCATTACTTAAGTAACACAAGGGCGGACATGTATGGGAAAACAGGTTGTTAGGACCCCTACCCCAACATTCCCCACCTCTGTGAGGCACACACAGCACATATGTCTTGCAAATACACATGACTGACTGAACCAACTAGTGACAGACTCTTCAAACACAACCCTCCGCACCTCTGCACCCCCTGACACTCACCATCATCATTCGTCATTCTCCTAATTCACTCATGTCTCCCCTGAAGCAGTCAACAGTTGACTATTCCATGAAGGTGTCATCCCTATTGGTGTGCCGCTGCTCCTACAGAACCATCATTGCCAACATCTCCTCTCTGTCAAATGCTCTTTGTGATCTATGGAAAAACAAATTTCCTGGTGTTTAGAATCCATCCTCCATCAAGCACTCACTTGTGTGCACCATCCTTACTATGACATATGCACAGCCTTCCTGACCACCAACATACTGGGGAATAGTTTTAAACACCTTCCAGGAAAAACTGCTTGCCAAGTTGACCAGCAGACAAATGGACGCCCATGAGGTCATACTTGGGGATGTACATGGACACTAGTGTGGATTGAAACTGTCCAGCGCAACAGACACTGCTCTACATGAGTCACATGATTTAATGGTAGCATCCCTCAATTCATAATGACCTGCAGTGGTCATCATCCTTGATGTCTCACATGCTTTTCACACATTGATGCATTCCATCCTCATTTTGATGCTCCATGAATGGACGGTGGAGTGCTTAGGTCATTCTGTAAAACCAATTCCATTTCCATAGATACACCATACTGTATCCTTTCTTCTACCCTACTTCAGCCGACACACAGGTGTCCATTCTTTTTCCATGCGTTTTGACATATACATCTGCCTGCTAAAATGCTTATTTGATCCATTGCACCACTGATTCATGTGCTATGATGAGGACAGACTACTCTTCAGCACTGTTCCTAGTGTCACACTTGCACCCTCTTTCACCATGTCTGCCTCACGGCCATCCTGCTCTGGTGCACTCCAAATGACCTTGGCTTGTGCACCATTTACAAAATTGCTTGTCCCAATTTGCTCCACTGCAGTCTACACCTGGCATTGACTATGTCCTTCCTAAATGGGCTCACTCCCTGCCCACTCATCCCAATGCAGGAATCTTGGATTCATCTTCGAGTACCCCCATCTCTTACTGCCGCATATTTGTGAGATTGTCAAGGAGTGCGACTTGCAGCTCTTGATGCACACAGTTAATGCACACTTCCACAACATCACGCAGAGATGCAATGTTACGCGTGTTGTGGTACTCTTTGTGGTACACTACTACAACATCCCACTCCTGAGTGTTCCTTGTTCTACACTACAACCCCTACAGCTTAGCCAGATTATGCATGCGTGACTCATCATTTAACTCAGGGCCAGAGCCAACGCCTCTCCTGCAATTTGAATTCTCAGAGGCTCACAGACTCTGCACGTATTACATTGTAATAATCTGTTTATCATCCACTGGGATGTCTGGGTCCCGGTACCGTCTTCATCGCTTCCTGATGATATTCTACCCTTCTGTACTCCTGCATTCCTCAGGCACCTAATCCCTGTGTGTTAAGCACTTACATATTGGAAGGGATGGTGGTGGGTCCATTTGCTATGTGTGATGCCTTCTGTGTAATAGACTGACTCTCCCCCTGCACATTGAGCAAGTACTCCTTAAGGTCACATTGATCATGTAGCCCTTTCTCTTACCCACTTCCTTCTCCCACTCTGTTCAGTGCTATTGATGCAGTAGCGTGCATCATGTCCATGTGCCTTATGTGTCCTTGGTGCCCTGACCCCAGACATGTATCCTGTGAAGTACTATGTATGTAGTGTACTTGCTCATGATTAGCATCAACACTTGACTAATCACTTCCATTAGTATATTATTTTCTTGCCTTTTCTGCACAGGATGTTCTCCATGCACTAATCCCAACCTTTTAGCTTAACGACATCACATGTACATTCTCACATTGTAAACACTCACAAGGTATTCTGGCTTTGTCCCTTCCAGTGATTGTCATGATTTCTTGGAAATATTGATTGATTGATCTGTGCTAGTAAATCATTGTCTACGTTCTCCTGTCCCCCAACCTGTTGTCCTGTGTGGCCTTGCAAATGTTTTGGGATATTTGATTTATGACTGAGCAATGTGCAACACATGTGTTAATTGGTAATGTGCTTCCATGACTGTGTGCAGTGCAATGGCCCCATAATACGCACGTGATGGACTGCATTATCCAGACATAGGTAGTGTCCCATGAGGGTGTCCCATGTTTTGTTTTGCTCACATTTTCAGCTATGTGCTGTCTTCAAAGTTTCATGCGGCATGTGGAGTGAAGTGTGCATTGTGTATGTGACAACATGTAATGATTATGGATGTGTTCCATGCACATTTTCTGCATGTCATTGATGAGGATAGGCAATGTGTGAGGAATTGTTGGTTGTGAGTGTGTGTACTGTGTGTTTGAGTTGCATGCAGTGTACAGGTGTTTCTGCATGTGTGCAGGGACACACATTTCTGGCTGAATTGGGACTTGTGGTTTGCATGTGTTTCATTTGACTGAGTATTGCCTGTGTGTATGCAAGTATTTTTATGCATTTATGTGGTACATGACAATGTTTCATGTTTTTCTTTGTCTGCAGATCCTTACGTCTGGTAATGCTGGGTATTTCATGTTAGGAAAATGAAGTGTCATGGCAAGGGTACAGGTAAGATGTTATTTTACATTCATCGTTATGTAAGGTTACAGTTTTAACTGGCATGTTAGTTGCTAACATCCACCAATGCAGCTTGTGTACACTACAGTGTGTATGGTGCACAGGGTTCAGGGATCAAGCTGTGATGTGGTTAACCTCATTATTTTCTGCCCACCCATCCCACATGGACCTCAAAAGCTTTCATTCTTCTATGACTCTTTCAAACTGTGGCGCTAAACAGGGATGTGAGCTATCCCCTGGTGATTCTACGTGTACATGGCTGACTTTGAACGTGTGATTAGCACTTTCACCCTGGATTCAAGTGTTATGTGGATGACAAAGTACTTTATTTCAGGCTACCCGCAGCCGCCTCATCTTCATCACTCATATCTGTCTGTATGTCCACGATGCAGTCATGGCGTGCTTCAAAGAACCTCTGCCTTGATGCCTGCAGGACTGGGTTCATTTTCATTGTGGACCCATGACCAGCTTTCCCACGTTCTCTGTGGCCAGACTCCCATGGCCCTACAGCCACAACCACCTGCACAGATATTAATGATTGTGGTCATGTTCGCTTCAACTCTCTCCTTATCATGTCACATTTCAGTCATCTCTTCAAAGTACAACTATCTGCTATGCCCCCTCTGAGGTACTGCACCTTTTCTCACTTTCCCCCAGCAGGTCACCGTCTCCACATCCCTGATTTTAGCCAGGATACACTACTGCAACTGCCTCTTGCTCAAACTCTGTGCTTCTAATCCACACCCTCTGTGACTCATTCTGAACAAGACCACAAGGATTATGCATGGCCTCAAGACCAGGGACCATATCTGTCTGCCACTGATTTTACTCCACTGGCTAGCCGTGGCTGAAAGGGCTGATTCACAGAAAGTATACATTGTACACAGTGCTTTGTTGGGCCTGTGTACTACCTATCTGCAAATATTCAGACCTCAATGATGTCCCTCCAGTGCCATATCATCATCTTACTCCAACCTTCTTCAGGTGAGCAAGTTCTGGGTGCAGATTTTTTGAGGGCGATCATTATCATCAGCAGGGGCCACCCTCTGGGATACACTTCCTGCCACCCTCTGTTTGGGCCATCATATCCTTAAGTTCTTGTAACTCCTCAGGAGTTTAATCTTCTACTCTTCCTTCTCTCACTCTCTTCCCTGTTAATTGATCCCTTTGCTCTCTCACTCTCTCCATACTTTTTTGCTTGCAGCTTGATGACTGGCTGCTTGATGTACCTCAGGGTCTCACAGGCCCCTGTCACCTCCGGCAATGTTTTGTGCACTTGCCTCTGGGACCTGAACTAGTACCATCATCACTGCACTTGGTGAATGACCCTAGAGAGTTGCATCTCTTTGCACTTATGCCCACCTCCAGTGGCTGGACGCACTTGGACCACCCCTGAAATTGTTCCCACCCTCCAAATACTACTCCCCCTGTAAACATCTGCACACTTGCTCCTTATGATTGCACCATGCCTGTACAACATCTGTCTGTTCCACCCTGTCCTCACTCCCTGCATGTTGGCACATTCATTCACTTGATGAAACTGTAGCTTCATCGTCAAACATAATCACTGTTGACACCACTGTTGGTTGTATGACAGGCACAGAGCCAGCCTGGAGTGACTATTATGGTTTCAGTGATTCCAGGGCTCTGTAAGAGTGTTCTTTTTCACCCCTTGTTCCATCCATCCTTGAGCGGTTTGAGACACTATCCTTGTGTATCAGGCATTTCAGAATATAGTTTTGCATGATGTGCCATACCATGACACAGTATAATGATCATTTTACATGACATATGGGATGAGTTGAGTGACAAAAAGGTGACTTAATCGAAGATTTGGCATGTTGATAGTGGTGTCATTGTGTTACTTGTCGTGGTAAAAGAGGAATGTCTTTTAAGTTGTAAGGGATGCACACAATTTTGCACATCAAGGGGTACATGCTCAGGGTGGTTTGGTGGGCACAGTTGATTGGCCCATTGTCATCATTGAATGGCACCTGGAATGTGGCATGGTTATGTGCACTCCACAGGGGATGGAGTTTAGGTGAAAAAACTATCCAAAAGCTGAGTACGGCAGCCTCTCCACGTGCCCTTTGCCCAGCCATACGCAATTGGTGTGCCTGTGGGTGTGGGGGCACCACCATGTCCACCGGCACGCCACGCCATGTTGCAACATTGTGCAGGACAAATGCTGCCACAATGATCCTGCACACTACTGGTTGTGCATGTAGCAACTCACCATTGGAGTGGTCAAGGGAGCGGACACGGGACTTGAGCATTCAGAATGTGCGCTCCACTATGGCCTGAGTTGCAAAATAGGCAGTGGTGTATCTTACCTGGGCTGGTGTGGTGGGGTTCTGTATTGGTGTCATAATATAGGTGCTCAGAGGGTAGGCACTGTCCCCTGGAGAGGTGAGATGGTTTGTCATTGGTGTTATTTGTCTGTGTCTAACATGCATGCATATGCAGGGCCATTTATACTCACCAATGAGCCATTTGTGGCCATGCCTCTCAGCTTCCAGGGTCCAGTGTAGGGGTGACATTCTGAATATATAACTATCATGGGTGGAGCCAGGATATTTTGCATAGACAGAAGTAATGCCCTTGGCATCACATACAACCTGAGCATGGATGGAGTGCCAGTGTTTACGGTTGCAATATATATGCTCTGGTGCCCTAGTTGGACGCAGCGCAATCAATGGCACTGAGCACTTTAGGGAAGAGTACCACCCCAAAAAAATCCTGGAACACTGCCTTCCTTTCAGCTGTTGTTTTGGGCATATAGATGTGCCGGCAGACTGAGGGGTGTACAGTCATTATTGCCAACACCTGGTGTAGGCAGTGTGACTGCATAGCCTGTGACATTCCCCTAACTATAGTAGTGGTCCGCTGAAATTACCCATTGGCCAAAGAATTCATGACAGTGAGTACCTTTTGCAAGGGGCTCAGTGCTTGAGAGGACAGGGTGGGTGATGTAAGGTCATCTTCCCACTCTGTGACCAGGTCTAAGATGATATGAGGGGGGAAAACCTTTACCTGGCATAGACCTGGTCGTCAAGCATCTCAAAAAGGGTGGTCCATGGGTGGAAAATCCAGGCCCTAGCCTTCCTCTTTCTCCTGCGGTGTCCCACGATGACTGCTGCATCAAACGGTACATTCATCATGGCAGTATTCTTGCGTTTGTTGATTGTGCATGCTTTTTGTGCATATTTTGTGTGCGCGTTGATGTTTACGCCTGCTATCACTTGGCGTAGTTGTTTCGGGATTTGCATGTGTTTTTTCACATGCCTGCAATTCCTGTTCAATTCCATGCATGCGGTTGTTTAGCGTGTGTCTGGGCTGTGCAATTGTTGACTGTGGAATGTCCCTCGTAATGCCCAAATTTTCGCTTGTTGTTCCCCATTCCACATGTTCTGCCCCCTTTTTTGGTGGCTGCGCAGACCCGGACGGCCCTTCGATTGGGGTCTCGCGTAAGGCATTCGTGCTGTCGCTTTTACGTGCCGGACCGGTGCAGATTCCTCGCAAGTCCAAGGTAAGCCCTGCGCATTGTGTTCTGCGAATCAACGAACGGGTGCTTGCGCACGATTTCGCAGGCAATTCCCCGATTTTCCAAGCAATATATTCCATAAATCAAGCCCTGTATTGGAAAAATGAGATGCAGTTGCTACGGTAAAGGAGATTTTGTTCTCTAGGATCTTAAGCCTAATAATTTGATGTTGGTTCATTCCATATACAAGAAGCTGACATCATCTTTTTTGCATCTGTAATGGCTTTGGCTATATCAACAAGATGGTCTTCCAAGAAAAATTGTAATTTCAAAAGAAATTGGATTTGTAATGTAACTCACATGTGAAGTCGTCATATTAAGAAGTCTGTCAGAAAGACTTCCAGAGGTTTTACCTGTCGGAGGGCAGGTAAATGTGCTGAGTCAATTAAAATGGATGGCGCTTGATGAGCATATTTCTTGGTGTTGGGTGCTCCACTAATTATTACACATTCAGTCTTCAAGCTTTTGAGAGTCAACCAATATTTGTCTATTCAAAATCTGATCTTTTTCAGGGTATAAGCTGTTTTATGTATTCTAATAGTTAGCATTGGGAAGTTAAAATTGGACCTATATGTCATCTGCGTAGAAGTGATAAGCAAAGTCTGTGTCTTGGAGAAGGTCATGTAACAGTTATACAAATATTTTGAAACGTATAGGTAAAATGTCAGGTCCCTGAGGGACTGCACATGCTGGTCATGCATCTATAGAGTTTTGAGCCCATTTATAACAATGAATCTATATGTGTAGGTAGGAAATGATGTAAACCATCTCAGGGGAGTATATGACACCTCTGCCCCAACTGTAGGTCTTTCTAAAATAGTCTCCCAGACTAGGATATTTAGAGTTGCTGATAAAACAAGCATTTTCAGAAGTGTGTCCTGTTGGTTATCAACATGCCAGAAGATGTCATCTATGATGTCTAAGGATCTGTCGTCTCCCAAATGAATATTGAAGCCATTGCTTACTTCTCAAATACCTACAACGTCAACTCTAATTATTTAATGAAATGGGACTTTCAAGGGATTATCTGTGAATATAAAGAAAACCAGGAGCATCGCTTGTCACTAACCTCGGTCTCCTACGGTTCACCTAATGATAATCGGAACAATTTGGGCAATTCCCTAACTTAAATTAGCTAGGGGTTTGTATTAACGGTCATGTGGCTGTGTAGAGCAGGTGACAGAAAAGGGCAACCAGCCTCACTCGCATGGTGGGAGTACTAATACATATTTTGAAATACTTTGGAGGTAAGGCAATTGGACCGGCCATCCAGATTCATTAAGTACAAAAAATAGCTGCTACAATTTTTCGGGCTGAGATATGAGTAGCACTGAACCTTAAAACATTGGAAATGAAAGAAAATCTATTTCTCAAAAATCTGTTGAGATCCCTCTCATACCAAATATTCTATTGCACCTGGAATTGGGGATCCAGAGTGCAACCTATGATATCACCCGTGGGGTTCTATTGTGTTAGTGGAATATCTGGTGGAAGATCTGGTCGTCCCAAATTATAGAATAGCGTTGAATGAAAGTAATGAACCGATCAAAGTAATGAGCTGATCTTGTGTCTACTTGTAGCTTTGGCTAAAAATGGATAGGAGCCTTTTGCTTGACATTAATATGAAATTCTTTTGGATCACTCCAACACAATCTGTGCAAGTTAATACAAATATTATCAAGTCAGCATTTGAGAAGTGATATTACAGAAATACCCTTATGTAAGGGGTATATGGTACTATGATCTTGCACTGTGCGTAGGTAAAATTAAATGCCACATTGAAAGGCAACTTGAATCAAATGTGTTCCCAATGTATTAAATTGCTCTATATCAAATGAAGACTGGGTACTCTACCCTTAGCGTTCTTTACCCTCCAGTTTAAGGTACATTACAATAACGTTTGTCTTATGCCCTATGTCAGCAATCCATCTAGAAGGTACCTTTTATTTTATGATTAATTACCCAGTCTATAATAACCTGAAGATGTATTTGTTGAAGCCTTTAATCATGATCGGGGACAGACGGGAACTCATTGGGTGTAAATTGACTGCATCATTATATATTATATATGGTCACACTAAATAATTGAGCATGGTTTTTCAGAATGAACATTTTATCAATGCAGGAAACGACAAACCTTTCGTAAGCCTTGATTGTGTTTTATTAATTGTTTATATGTGTAATGTTCATGGGTTTTTATGTACAGAGGATTTATGTTTTTATATATAAATTGTGTGCTATGTTAGCTGATCCATATTATAGATTATAGTGAGGCTTTGTTCATCTTTGTTTTGTGTTAAAATGCTTTTATAGAAAAGCGTCACAAATAAAGCCTAATAACGTGAGGTCTAAAGCCAGATTGTTAGTGTTCTAGACAATCAAGTTGTGCCATAAATTCTTGTGACTGTTTTCTGACGACTTGCCGCATTATACTAATCAAAAAAGGAGCACTATTGAACGGTCTATAGTTCAGTGAAATATCTGCATCTAGTGATAGCTTATTAGCAGCGGTTTTATCTATGATATCTTAAGGGGTCTTGTACGATGCTTTGACTAAGTAAATTCTTAACAAAATGCAGTACAAGGGCCAAATGTTCACTTAGACATTCTTTCACTGTATGTGTAAAGCAGAGATTAGCTATTCGGGAAGTGATGATTTATTTTCTCTGTTAAAAGGGTTTAGGATCGCAGTACAAATATGGCATTAAATCACTGGATTTACAGCTAAACTCATGTGCCATTACCACCACTGGGTCCTGTGGCATTACCATCGGATTAAGGTTCGTGGTAGGGCGTCTAAACCACCATTGTTGGAGTCTATAGGACCCCGTTGGGATTTTTGGCGGATTTCCCCCAAGTAGTAATACTGAAAAGTAAATCCACTGATCCTTGGAGATAAAGAGGAACATTTACCTCCAGCATTTCGCTGGAGTTGAGTCCTGTACTTTACCTCCAAACTCAGAATTCAGTGGTGCGGTAAAGGGGAGTAATTTTGTTATCGCCAGAAAAAGTGGCAGATATCACAATTACCACCACTTATTTACAACAGAGCCACACTCATAATGCTGTTGAACATTTCTTGGATACAATTGAACCTTTCCAATGTAATAACTTTGGAAGCATGAATCAAAGTTTCTTCTCCAAGTGTCTAAGAACAGAATACACTGGGCCTCATTACGAGCTTGCCGGTCCGGATACATCGATACTGGTAAGCATGCCGGTACCGTTGCATCTGGACTGGCAAACTCTGAGTCGTGCTCGTGGGTGCCTTTCATTCATTCCGCCAGATCTGGCCTGGTGGAATGAAAGGCACCCGTGAGCACAGCATGTCGGATGCACCGGCACCGTTATAAACGGTGCCGGTGCATCCGACCTCCCCATTCCCATCGAGCTCTATTTTTCAAGGGAGTACGGTTTGTGAGAAATTAAAATAGATCTTGTTCAGTCTTTCAGTGAAATATGAAAGCTGGGACTATAACAAGCTTGTTGGGGAGTTTTGGACATTTGTTTTGTATGTTTTCCTTGAGGTACTTTGTCTGCAGTTAGAGTCAGAGTTGCATTGTATGTTTCTATTTTTATATAATGTTATTTGTATGTGAGATGTAGAGGAAAACTCCTGTATGAGGGATTTGAAATGATGTGTTTTTTTTTTTTAATTTTAAACTTTTATTTTTTACGCTTGGCAACACAGATACAGGTGAGCATCAACAAAGCATATAAAAAACAAGCAGTTACAACATCGCATAATCAACACATCATGTGGAGGGGCTCGCCTATGGGCAACGGAAGTAATAGGACACTGTAAGGCCCGGTGGAGGGTCACTCAAGGGTCTGTAGGGGACTGAGGAGAAGAGGTTGCTGGGGAAGTAGGACCTGAGTTGGTGTCAGGGGAGGACATGTATAATCGGAACTTGAGCCAGATGTTCCTGGGTCTAGAGCAGGCGGGCTGTTGTACCGCCCATGATTCCTCCGTATCAGAGGCCCAAGTGACTGCTCTAAGCCACTGTGCGTGAGTCGGGGTGATAGGCCTAAGCCAGCAGAATAGTATTGCCCGCACAGCCAGAAGCATACAAAGGCCGGCCAGTCTCCTAGAATCACTGTGTAAGTCGGGAAAGTCATGGAACAAGCAATTCATCGGTGTAGGGGGAATAGGGTGGTCGAGAATGGACGAGATGGTGGAGCAAACAGTGTCCCAAAATTGGGTAAGGTTGGGACAGGACCAGATCATGTGCAAATAGTCAGCTCTATCATGGCCGCATCTAGGGCAACCGGGAGAGAGAGTATTAGAGATACGGTGTAGTCTAATAGGGGTGTAGTGGTATCTGTGGAGTAGTTTGAATTGAATTAGCTTGAATCGGGAATTGAAGGAGACCTTCTGGATACATGAGCACATTTGGGTCCAGCGGTCTTCGGTCATTTCCACTCCAAGATCAGACTCCCAAGCGAGCTTTAATTTAGAGAATGAAGGGGGCGATCTGGATTGTAACAGGGTGTATAGTCTGGAAGTTTTCCCCCTCATAGGGAATGGAGAAGTCAGTTCAGTGATCGCCAGCTCATCCGGCGGTAGTGTTGGGAAACACGGGTACTTATGTTTGAGGGCTTTACGGAGAGATGAGTATTGGAGCCACACTGAGGGACGCTGTCTGAGGGGCGGAGGGAGGTCAGGCCATTCTATAAAATTACCATCCACAAATATGTCTCGGAGCAATTCAAATCCCGCCGCAGCCCATGTGCGAACAACCGATGGGGGGATCTGTGGGACTCCCGGGAGAAAGTTCCAGATCGGGAAGTTACCGTGAAAGGGATGGGCAGTTGTTAGGCAGAAACCTGTGCAGTTCCCTTGGGGAACACTGCAAAAGATTTAAGACTACAGGTAGAGCAGTAAACCCCTTTGGTAGCAGTCTGTACCACCCAGATTTACCTGGTAGCTGTGGCTGAGCAGTCAGACTTCTCTCAAGAAGAGTTAGGCAGTATGTAAAGTATACACAATATGTACCAAAACACAATAGCACAAGCAAACACTGACCAGAGCTTGGTTTCAAAAGTATATAGTTATTTATTTAAAATACACATAAGTTAAAAACACTCTAGCAAAAATATAGTAAAAGCACTTCAACACAGTTATAATGAAAGTAGATTCAATCCTTTCTCCTATCTAGACAACTCTAAGTAAACACCACTTAATTAAAACAGAGGTGAGTGCTGAACGTTAGATGACACTCTAGTAGTTTCCAAGAAAGGGAGAGAAAAAGCAGAAATGGGTTAGACACACCACTCTAAGGTCCAGAGCACTTGCAATAGGCTTACAGAAGAATAAAGTCACAGGTGAGCAAAAGTCACTAGGCAGGGCCCACTCTTAGAGTAGCCGGAGCGAAAATGTGCCCAAGATCACACTGTTAGTTAGAGATTCAAAGTCTTGCAAAGAGTCAAAAAGAGGTTAGAGTGGCTCAGAAAGTTTAGCCAAAGTGTCCCAGGCACTCCCAGGTTCGAAAGCCGGGGACTAAATCTACCCCGTACAGTCGGTAGCAAGGGAAGCCAGGCAGAACACAGTACCTTAAGCGGAAAGGATCCTCCAGCGGTGGCAGTTGTTCCAGGCAGTGGCAGCAGGGCTCGACGTCGGTCAGGGGAGAAGAAGTTCTCGCTGAAGAGCAGAAGAAGAGGGTCGTTGCACTGCCCGGGAAGAAACCAGCCGCGGAGTCCTCCGGTTAAAGGGTTGGTGCCGACTTTCGCGGTATGGGGGTAAAGTGTGGTATTCCGGTTGCCGGGGTGCTTGGCACAGGCAAGGCGGCCACGAGATACCTCAAAGAACGGAAAGAAGGCGAAAACTGGTTGTCCCCACCAGTCAAGGGAAGGAGCCACTCCGTTAAGAGTTCTCCTCGGTCGTCGGGAAAAAGTGGTGAGACGGTTCAGCAGGGCTCCACCGGGTGGTGTCGTCGAAGCAGGTCGGCTCAGCTCTTCCCTCGTCGGATTCTTGGTCCTGTGGCGACTTCTGAAGTCCCAGTCCCCAAAGCCCTGCTTTTATGCAGCAAACCCCCATTCACCCAGCCTAGCTGTCACTCAACCATGCTAAGTGGTGAGCCGGGCGGCTCACCACTTGGGCCAATCAGGACGGAGTGCGACTTGAGTTACCAAGGTAACTCAGTCCAGGGTGCCTAAATCCCCCTCCACCCCTCCTAAGTACCCCAGACAGAGTGGCACCACTTTGGAGGGCTTCTGTGGAGAAGCCCGCCAAAAGTGGAACAAAGGGCTCCACTTTGGGTCAGAGTTACAGAGGCGAACACCAACGCCATTTTAGAATCAAGTTTTGGCAAAAAGTCCCAACCGGAGTTATAAAAATAAATATATAAACCGGTGGTATGTTTAAGGCTACCGTAAATAAATAATTAAATGTGTTAGCCTAAAACAATGGGAAATCCCATAGGGAAATATTCGCGGTCGAATATAAAAAGTAGTTTCCACTGCCACCAGCCAAAACTCGATCAGGGGGGGACGGAGACGTGCCCCCTCGACTAACAGACCCTGGGGCAATCGAATTGCCCCAGCCAGTACGTCCACAATGTGATGGTTTGTACTGGTTCTGTTCAGGATTCAAGACTAGCAAAGTCTTTGGTGACTTTACATGCCCTGGGAGACAGTAGTCAGTCCCAGGGTATGGAGTCTATGTTGGGGAGTCCCTAGGACACCCCTGGGTCACGGCACAGAGGGTGCTGTGTGACCCACATCACAAAAATACATGAGGCCCTATGGAGTAAGAGACCCCATAGCCCATTCAACACAAGGTTTAACCAAGAAAACACACTTCAACATGTCCAAGAGTGAGGGTAAAAGAGTCTCACTCTTGGCAGGAGAAAAAAATTAAACCCCAGAAATCCAGCAAAGCTGCTGGGGGACTCACTAGGTAGGGAAATTCAGCCTAAACAGAGAATTCTCCCTAACACTCGCCCCCCCCAGACTAAGGGACAGGAGGATTTAATCCACTCCTGGATGAACCTCATACCTCTAGTCGATGATATACATCCTAGAGAGTCCATCAGCATTTTGATGGTGACACCCTGACCTATGCTTAAGGGAGAACTCAAAGGTTTTCTTTTGCAAGCTAAAGGACCTACAAACCCTTTGAGGAACATCAGTCTTTTTGTTATAGGGGATCTGGTTGACCAGTCCCTCAGAAGTTGGGACAACTTCTGAACCTATGTTAGGCTTTTTGAAGGGGTCCTTATAAAGGATTCCCTTAGATCTAGAGGGGCCTCCAAGGTTCCTCACCACCTCTCTTGTGGGAGCAGGTTGGGTCTTAGGCCTCTTGGTTGGAGGGGTTGGGGTTAGGCAATGTACCTGCTTCCCCTTCCTCTTAGATCTACCCTTACCTATTTTAGGAGTTTCCCCCCTAATATTAGGATTTGAGTTGGGGTCTTCAGTAGAAGGTCCAACAGTCTGAAGGTTTTTGGCCTTAGACTTTTCTTTTCTGGTTTTCCACCAGCACTGAGAATTACCAGTTCTCTCAGGTCCAGATAGGGGCCTAGTTGGTCTATCCACCTCTTCCTCAGAAGCAGGGGGAGTCAGAGACTCTGAGACTAGGGGAACAATGTTGGAGCTTGGTTGGGGCGCCCATGTTCCTAGCATACTATCCGGAAATGTGCCTGGGTTAGAGGTCAACTTACTAACACCAGGGCTTGTAGTGGGGTTCTCAGTAGAGGGTCCCACAGGCTTAGAAGGGTCCTTCAAGGTAGCCTGTCTAGCCAATTTGGTTAAGTTCTGCTTCTCCATACTGGGAGGCCTGGGGGTATGTGACACTACTCCTAGAGTTCTTAGGTCATTCCCCAACAGGACCTTCCCAGGTACCTCAGTCTGAACACTGACAGGGATCCTCACTGTCATGTTGTTACACTGAATGAGGGCTGGTAGAATAGGAACCATTTGGACAGGGCCTCCAGACATCTTAGTGGGACCTTTGGGTGCTTTGGCCACATCCTCAGGTTGAAAGAAGCTTTCATCCACTACTGTTCTGCTGGCCCCAGTGTCTCTCCTAGCAGGAGTATCCTGGCCATTGACAAGAACACTGTCCACATAATACACCTTAGAGTTAACAGGTAGGGAGTTATACACAACCCTATTCTGGGGACTAACCAGACCCATAGGCTCTAAGTTTACAGTTGCTTGAAGACCCAAGGGTTCTTCAGCAAAGAGTTCAAAGTGGGCACTAGCCATCTGTACTTCATCCTCAGGAGTGAAGGCTAAGGAGACTGTGCTGATCCCTGCAGGTTTACCCTTGCACTTGGGATCTCCTTTGATATGGTCAGTACCCTGACAGACATAGCATTGTCCAAATGCTCTCTGGAAGGGTGGCTTGTTCTGACCTCCTTCTGGCTTGTGGCCAGAAGGTACAGTAGCCTGACTAGGTTTCCCATGTGGCTTACCCTGGTTATTTTGTGGTTTGGGGCCCTCTTTGGGATAGGAATTATTAGAATTCTCTTTGGAGTCTTTTTTTGGCTGTTTCTCCCCATCCTTCTTCTGAGTTACCCCAGAATCCTTGTGAGTGGCCCTGTTGGCAACCCACAAGTCAGCAGCCTTAGCTAGCTTCCGGGAATCCAATTCCTTGGAATCAGCCAAGTGTTGTCTGAGCTCAGGAGAGCAGGCATCATAAATAGTCTCCAACATAAACAAATTCTTCATACCTTCATAAGTGTTCACCTTGTAACCCTTAATCCATCCCTCTAAGTTTTTCAAACATTCACTCACCCAGGTAGCCCAAGGGGTACCATCATGCTTTTTGAGGCTCCTAAACCTCTTAAGATACTGGGAAGGGGTCTTCCCAAACCTAGCTATCAAAGCTAGTTTCACACATTCATAGTCCTTCCTATCCTCCTCCCCCATCTCCATTACTACATCAGTTGCAACAGGGGGAAGCCTAGAGAACAACCAGGTGAGTAAGTCATTTCCTGTGATGTTCTGGAGCCCATGATTATATTCAAACAGAGACAACCAATCCAACACATCCAACTTAGGCTCATACATACCAACCAATTCTTTAGGCATCCGGGGTCTTTTAGGACTGGAACTTCTAGAGGAGCCAGAGAGAGAAACATTCTCAACAGATAATTTCTTCATTTCTAAGTCATACTTGAGCTCCATTTCCCTTAGCCTTAGTTCTTTGTCAGTTTGAGCATTAAGTTTCTTATACTCCAATTCTAGCTTCATTTTCTCTAGTTCAAAGTACTGAGGACTAAATGTGGGACCTGGTAAAGGTCCAGTAGGCACAGCAGGTAGAGCAGGCAGAGGCCTAGGGGGGACAGTTACAACAGCCTCACCCTCCTCTTCTGACTCTTCCTCAGAAACATCAACATTTTGTTCCATGTTAACTTCAACACTGTCATCTACAGTTGCTGGAGTGGTAGGTTCCTCTGAACCATCACCCAGACTTTGGTTAGCTAACAATCTTTCAATCAGCTCCATTTTCTTGCCCTTAGTCAGGAGATCCTTATGTTTACAGAGCACTCTTAAACAATCAGCAGTTTTGGCTGCAAGGGACTCTTGACTATAGCTTTCTATAACTGACATGTTAGAGGTTTTACTTTTTCAGTGCTAAGCTTTGTGGTTAGTTGCACTAAGGTATCTAAAGCACAATAAAATGTATACTCAATACAAATCCCACCGCTGTACACCAGTGTTAGGCAGAAACCTGTGCAGTTCCCTTGGGGAACACTGCAAAAGATTTAAGACTACAGGTAGAGCAGTAAACCCCTTTGGTAGCAGTCTGTACCACCCAGATTTACCTGGTAGCTGTGGCTGAGCAGTCAGACTTCTCTCAAGAAGAGTTAGGCAGTATGTAAAGTATACACAATATGTACCAAAACACAATAGCACAAGCAAACACTGACCAGAGCTTGGTTTCAAAAGTATATAGTTATTTATTTAAAATACACATAAGTTAAAAACACTCTAGCAAAAATATAGTAAAAGCACTTCAACACAGTTATAATGAAAGTAGATTCAATCCTTTCTCCTATCTAGACAACTCTAAGTAAACACCACTTAATTAAAACAGAGGTGAGTGCTGAACGTTAGATGACACTCTAGTAGTTTCCAAGAAAGGGAGAGAAAAAGCAGAAATGGGTTAGACACACCACTCTAAGGTCCAGAGCACTTGCAATAGGCTTACAGAAGAATAAAGTCACAGGTGAGCAAAAGTCACTAGGCAGGGCCCACTCTTAGAGTAGCCGGAGCGAAAATGTGCCCAAGATCACACTGTTAGTTAGAGATTCAAAGTCTTGCAAAGAGTCAAAAAGAGGTTAGAGTGGCTCAGAAAGTTTAGCCAAAGTGTCCCAGGCACTCCCAGGTTCGAAAGCCGAGAACTTCTTCTCCCCTGACCGACGTCGAGCCCTGCTGCCACTGCCTGGAACAACTGCCACCGCTGGAGGATCCTTTCCGCTTAAGGTACTGTGTTCTGCCTGGCTTCCCTTGCTACCGACTGTACGGGGTAGATTTAGTCCCCGGCTTTCGAACCTGGGAGTGCCTGGGACACTTTGGCTAAACTTTCTGAGCCACTCTAACCTCTTTTTGACTCTTTGCAAGACTTTGAATCTCTAACTAACAGTGTGATCTTGGGCACATTTTCGCTCCGGCTACTCTAAGAGTGGGCCCTGCCTAGTGACTTTTGCTCACCTGTGACTTTATTCTTCTGTAAGCCTATTGCAAGTGCTCTGGACCTTAGAGTGGTGTGTCTAACCCATTTCTGCTTTTTCTCTCCCTTTCTTGGAAACTACTAGAGTGTCATCTAACGTTCAGCACTCACCTCTGTTTTAATTAAGTGGTGTTTACTTAGAGTTGTCTAGATAGGAGAAAGGATTGAATCTACTTTCATTATAACTGTGTTGAAGTGCTTTTACTATATTTTTGCTAGAGTGTTTTTAACTTATGTGTATTTTAAATAAATAACTATATACTTTTGAAACCAAGCTCTGGTCAGTGTTTGCTTGTGCTATTGTGTTTTGGTACATATTGTGTATACTTTACATACTGCCTAACTCTTCTTGAGAGAAGTCTGACTGCTCAGCCACAGCTACCAGGTAAATCTGGGTGGTACAGACTGCTACCAAAGGGGTTTACTGCTCTACCTGTAGTCTTAAATCTTTTGCAGTGTTCCCCAAGGGAACTGCACAGGTTTCTGCCTAACAGCAGTGCCCAGCAATTGCCACGTTTTGGATAGAGCCAGGGATGTGCATCGCAATGGGTCTAATGTGCCCGAATCTGTTGGTATGGGTGCGATCACCAGGGATCTGATGTCGCGATCACCAATCGATAACTTCTCCAGTCTGACATGGGGAGGGGGATCGGATATGTTGAACCAGTGGGCGATGTGTTGGAGCTGAGCTGCCAGCCAGTACTTGAGAAAGTGGGGAGCACCGAAGCCACCCATCTCCATAGGGGAAGCAAGGGTTTCAAACTTGAGGCGGACTGCGCCAGAGTGCCAGAGAAAGGTATTGAGGGTGCGTGTCAATGTCTGGAAGAACTCAGTGCCCGGCCATTGTGGGATATTAGCAAATCTATACAGCAGCTGGGGAAGCACCACCATCTTTAGTATTCCCACCCTGCCTGCCAGTGAGATCGGGAGTTTGTCCCAACCCTGAATTTTTTGCGTTAGGTTTGTAAGGTATGCTTGATAGTTCATCTCGAAAACTCGATCGGTATGACGCGATACCACTACCCCCAAGTAGGTGAACTCAGTTTGGGCCCAAGAGAACCCTAGGGTATCGGGAGGAGGGAACGTGATGGGGGTGAGCGGGAAGAGAGTCGATTTAGCACAGTTTACTATCAGGCCAGACATGCGGCCAAAGAGAGCAACGTCCTCCAGTATTGGGGCAAGGTTGATTTCCGGGGAGCGAATAAAGAGTAGAGCATCGTCAGCATATAGAGAAACTATATCGGTGGTGCCTGCTGTACGTAGACCTCTATGGGAATGAGATTGGCGAAGCATATCTGTGAATGGCTCCAGCGCTACCGCGAAGATTAACGGGGAGAAGGGACAGCCTTGTCTAGTGCCTCTAGCTATTTGGAAGAGGGAAGAACACCGGCCTTCGGTACGGACCCTTGCCACAGGGTTTGAGTATAGCAGCTTGACCCAGGAGAGAAATGTGGGGCCGAATTTACATTTATTAAGTACCCGCCAAAGGTACCTCCAGGAGACGGAATCAAAAGCTTTTTGCATATCAAGTGTGGCGGCCACAGCGTGAATGTCCGGTCGCACCCTGCTTATGATATTGAAGAGTCGTCTAAGATTCAGGGAGGTGGAACGTCCCGGAATAAACCCTGCCTGGTCTGGGTGAATGATATGTTGCATGAAGGGGGCCAGACGTAAAGCCAATAGTTTAGCATAAATCTTGACGTCGGAGTTGATTAATGAGAGTGGGCGGTAAGAGCCACATTGCGTGGGGGATTTACCCGGTTTTAACAGGACAGTTATGGTGGCTTCGCGGAGCGTGGGAGGGAGCTGGCCCGTCTCTAACGATTCTTCCCAAAGAGCGACCAGGTGAGGGAGTAGTAGAGATTTAAAGCGCTTGTAGAATTCAATCGGCAAACCGTCCGATCCCGGGGATTTACCTGATGAAAGAGAGTCTAAGGCCTCAGAGAGTTCCGAGGAAGAGAATGGACTCTCAAGGGCACCGATGGTATCGGGGGAGAGAACCGATAGGGGAAGGCTGTCGAGGAAAACATCTATTTCTGCTATAGTGGCATCATCTGCGTTGGCATAAAGAGATTGATAGAAGGAGAGGAATTCGGAATTGATATCGCCGGGGGAGGTGGCAAGGGATCCATCAGGTCTCTCAATACCGGGAATGGGGGGAGCGCCGAACTCCCGGCGGAGAAGCCTAGCCAGAAGACGAGATGGGCGTTCACCCTCACCGTATCTCCTCGCCAGTCCAGGGTTGTCAAGGAACCTCTGCTCTCGGTCCGCAAGAGCTCGGAAGGTGTCCAGCTCCGTGCCGATCAGTGCAAGGGTATCAGGGGTGTGATTTAAGGCATATTGGGCTTCCAGCTCAGATAGTGTGGCCTCGCTCTCAGCAATCTCTCTACGGATAGTTCTGAGGATGCCATTTTCTTTAGAGAGGGCGATGCCTCTGATGTAGGCTTTAAAAGTTTCCCAGAGGGTGGCCTGTGATGAAACAGAGCCAGTATTGGTCTCAAAAAATTCCTCAATCGCCGACTCCAGCTCAGAACCAAAAACCGGGTCGAGTAGGGAAAGTGGTTTCATTCTCCAGTGTCTAGGCTGGGCGTGATCCGGGCCCCAGGCTAGGGTAATAGTTATTGGTGAATGATCGGAGAGAGTCCTGGGGAGAATCGACATGCCTGAGATATTTTTTATAAGTATATCAGAGACAAGCCATCTGTCAATCCGGGAAAAGGAATCATGTACCGAGGAGTAGAAGGAGAAGGTGCGAGAGTCAGGGTAGAGAAGTCTCCATGCGTCGAACAGGGCCAGGCGAGGGAGTGAAGACAGTGTATAATATGCAGCCCTTGTGAGGTGACGGGGACGGGAGCCAGATCTGTCGAGATCAACATCGAATATTGTGTTAAAATCGCCTCCCCAGAGAATAGGTACCAGAGGGAAGCCATCGAGGAGGGCCGTGAGATGTGTGAAAAATTCGGGATCATCAATGTTGGGACCGTAGATATTCAGTAAGACCACTTCCCTATTCTGTAGGATGCCGTGAAGTAAGACGTATCTGCCTAGGGGGTCTATTGTCGTGGCGATGGGGGTAAATCTAACACTCTTATGAATAAGGGTCATAACTCCGCGGCTCTGTGTGGAATAGGAAGTATAGTATCTCTGAGGTCCCCATGTTTTAGCAAACTTCTCACAGTGATCAGTTATCGCATGTGTCTCCTGAAGGAACAGTATCCCAGTTCCATGCCGTTCAGCCTGGAGCTGTAGCAATCTCATTTTCTTGAAGTTCCCCAGTCCGCGCACATTCCAACTCAGGAACGTAAGGGTTTGCTCACCCGACACATTTATGGTAGACATGGAAATAGACCGGTGAATGGAACGGCGCCCCCCACAAGCGGGATCTACCGCCGTCAGATCTGTAATGGCATAGCGATCCTGGTTTCCCGAACTCTACCTTCCCTGCAGTTACCAAGCCTTTTTTAACATTAACTCCCCTACCCCCCACCCCCTCCCACATCCCTCCCCCAAACAGAGGGATGAACAACCCATATGCAACCAACAGGGTCAACAACATTGGCATCAACGCCTGGGGGGCCTGTACGTCGGCCTGGCGGCGATGCTCCGAACCTTGAGGCAATTTGAGGATAATCTTAATACCCGGCAATACAAGCAGAGTGTGTACGGGGGTGAACCCGCGGGGGGAGAAAAGGGGGGGGGGAACGGTCATCAAGTATGACCAATGTAGCGAGATACTTAGAGTGATCCACCGTGAGCTTGAGTGGAATGGTGTATGTGTACAGGATGGATAACAGGAACTGGAGATTACCACGGTGTTTCGGGGTAATTAAACGGGCGAATGGTGTATTATGGTGGGCAGCTGTGACGTGCAGACGGTAGGAAGTCAGTGCCGTCCTCAGATCAACAGCCAATTCCCATAGTGTCACAACACAACACCAACAATTGCATCACTTAGAGAAAAAACAAGGTCATAAACATGCACAACTGTAACACCAGCAGGCTGAACTGTACAACATCGGGCCAGCCCAGGGGTCCACGCAGTACCAGAGCAAAGGACGGCGGAGTGCCACTAGACCAATCGAGTTCTGGGTAGGGCTCAATGGTGGCGACCCCGCAAACAGGGTAAGTTGTGGTAGACCAAAAGTACAGCGAGTGGACAATGGAGAAGGGCCTAGGTAATGGGAGAGAACATTATAAGTACAGTTCAGCCGGGAAAGTGTTCATCTATGAACTTGGAGGCCTCCTCTGGAAGTGTGAAGAAGTATACTCGATTCGCGTGCTCAATCCGAAGTTTGGCGGGGTATAGCATAGCGTATTTAACCTGAAGCTCACGCAATCGTCTCTTCACCGCCAAGAAGGATTGTCGCTCTCGCTGAACCGCAATCGAGAAGTCCGGGTATAGGTGGATTCTGGCCGCGCCCAACAGCAGGTCTCCCTTGACTCTCGCCGCCCTGAGTAGGGCATCCCGGTCGCGGTAATTAAGGATCCTGGCTATAATCGGGCGAGGAGGAGCGCCAGGCCTAGTTTTCGCAGTCAGTGCGCGGTGTGCTCTCTCGATTGCAAACTGTGGGGAGAGCTTTGGGGAGTCGAGGAGTCGAAGTAGCAAGCTCTCAACGTAGTCCTCCATGGGTTCCTGTATGCCATCCTCGGGTACCCCGATTATGCGGAGGTTGTTGCGTCTTGAGCGAGACTCAAGATCCTCATTTTTCTTCTCCACCTCTGTTACGCGTGCGGATAATGTGGAGACCTCTGCCCGAAGGGAGCCCAGGCCGTCCTCAGCGGTGCTTACACGTGACTCGATCTCAGTTACACGACCATCAGTCCTCTCCATGTGTGCTTTAATGGAGGATATCGTACCGTTCATATCGTCAAGTTTGCTGTGGATCGCGGTGAACCCCTCACGGATGTACTCCATCATTTTTTGAGATTCGGATGGTTCCAGCTCCTGTGCAGTAGGTAGTTCCTGTGTAGGTGTCTCCGCGGCGGATCCTCCCGAAGGCTTCGCAAACATATTGATAGAGGATTGCTTCTTTCCCATCCTCGTTGACATGCTGTCAGTGAAAGGTAAGCCAAGACTTGTGGACCGGAGGGTAGGAGGACTAGAGGGACGCCGAGAGAGAGCACCAGGTATGCGTGTGACTGCAGCCGGCTGGCGGCAAGAGGTGTAGCGTTTCGAATTAGAAGGAGGAGACCAAGCTATGTTGGGTCAGCGGATATATGTGATAATAGTGAACCACAAGAGCTCCACCGGGAACCCGAGGAAGCAAGGTCCATGGAGGCAACAACCAACAGGAGAGCAAGAAGAACCTCAGGAGCTATTGCGGCAAGATGGAGTAGCAGGTGATTGGCACTTTAATGAGCAATAAAGCAATGGGCTCGAGGGACAGAGCATTCCCGGAGTTGAAACATGATCAGTGTTGGGTAGGCGGGGGAGAAGCCGCCGCCCCTCGCCGCTCCTATGGATCCAGGGAGCGGCACGGCCGATGATGGAGCAGTTAGGTAGCTAGGGTTCCAATAGAAGGCTGGGTGTGATGTGATCCGGTGGCGTCAATATGCAGCAGTTCCGTAGGGGTCAGGGCACACCCCGTTTCGGCGAAGTGTGAAATGAGTGGGGGGGGTCAATGTCTCGCGTGGCCCCCACGAGCACAATAAGCGCTTGAAGATGAGCCTCGCCGGGGGATGGGCTCCGGTGGAACCTGCCCACCCCCACTGAGTATCAGGATGCAGGTGGGGTGTTTAATTGTCCCAATGTTCAATGACGTGTGAGCGACTCCGACGAGCCGCGGACCGAGGCCGCAAGTCAATGCGGGGAACGGCGCAGAGGATCGGGGCCCCACTCACCGCCTGGATCCACGGACCGGGTCGAAACAGCACGCCGCCTCGGATGGGGCAGCGGAGCGGGCGCTCTCGGATCCAGCCAACAGCTCACCCCAAGTTGGCTATGAGCGGTCGCGCAGGGAGGGAGGGAAGCCCCTCCACCAACGGAAGGCCGCAAGCCGCGGATCACGACCGCGGTTCACTGGAGCCCTGAAGGGGATCGGAGGAGCGCGCGCTCCCGGTCTTCACAGAGGGGCCAGCAGCTCCGCAGCGAAGGGGGCTAGGAGGGCGGAAAAAGGCCAGCAAGATCACGGTCACATCAGCTTCCCCCTCAGACAGTTGTGAGCTGAAGCGCCGAGGCAAACGGGTGATTTTGGTTCAGGAAGCGCCTCTCGGTTCGGAGCTGTTCAGCAGGCAGCCATCTTCGTCAAGCGCAACAGCGCCCCCTGAAATGATGTGTTTTTGAACGTTTCGAGAGATAGTAGGCTTAGAAGTGTGTTGTTTTGAGTGATTGAGTTTATTCACTTGCATGACTAGTTCAAATGATAAGTCATTATGCCCAGTCCAGTCCACAATGTGTGAATGCATATTATTTATTATAGCTAACTGAATATGTGGCCTTTTAGTCGAGTAGATTACATGACCATGTATTGAAAGTCAAATGAGCTAGATTGCACTAATGTATAATAGATGTGCCGGCCCTGTTTTCTGGGCACAATAAGCAATCCTCTACAGCAATCTACTATCTCGCTGCAGAGTCATTTGTAAACATGATTTGGAAAGGTCACGGTCTGCAGATGAGAAAGAAGGCATAATACAAGTTGTGGGAAAGAGACATTTGAAGCTGTAGTGACTCTAATTATTCATCATGTGAAAAAATTCTATTTAAATAATAGAATTGAACCCACCTAACATCTTATTAAGACAATGCTGCCATATAATGTATTTCCCGTATGTGCTAATGTCATTTTTCCGGGCCTGGTACTTTGTTGAGCAGAATGCCATTTATAAAACAGAGCTCCACGTTGCTATCTTATAGAATATTATCTCTGATACTGGCATGAGCAGCCATATCATGTCTGGCATTCATGAGTGCACAGTTTAAAGTTCAATGTTATCAGAAAACACGCTGGTAGGGTTGTGACATGAAGAGTTTGCCTGAGTGTCTGGAGGAGCCGAAGGAGATTATTTGTGCTGATTGTGATAAATGTCTAATGTCCACAGCAAGACATGTGAGGAGAAGGAGGTGCTCATTTTCAATTGAGCCATAATGTCAATGGAAGACGTACAAGTCTTGTATAAGGCTTTTACGCATTCCATTGACGCCATGGCTCATTTAAATTCATTTGTATGGAGGGGCGAGCACACCTTGCGTTTCTGCCGCTCCCTTCTTCTCTACAGTAGAAATGCATGCATTTTCATGCTATTGCAAATGACTGAGAGCCTTATAGGAACCGCCAGGTTTATGTACAAGCATAAAGCAGACGGACCCCACAGGGATCCATTGGAAACGCCATTTACTATTACACATAAATGCTCTCCGTTCATTTGTGAACACTGATTGCCATGCGCACTTAGTAAGGATTGTTCACAAGTGTAAATTAGGCGAAACCGACATACGAGCACGTTGGGGAGCCTTTAACTGTAATTGTGAGCTCTGCTTGCCTGCAAACATGACAAGCATCACTCACAATCAAAAGGAAACGCCGCCTGGCATGCCAGCATGCTAAGCAGCGTTTCCTCACATTTCACTTCGGAGTGCAAATGTGAAGGGCAAATGGTGGTGTACACACTTGTAAACTGCCTTTTGCACTTGACATTTGCACTCCACAGTGCAAATCACGAACATTTGGTGGCAGGGACCCGCTTACATTAAATTGTAAACATAACGGGTCCCCGATTCCAAATTACTCCTTTCAGGAACATGGGCCCTAGAGTCTTCTCTCACCCTGCTGCCATAAAGTAGAGAGACTGGCACTTCTTTTGCCCACTCATACAAGTACACATTTCACATGAGCTTAAGACTAATTTGGTGCACTCCACCGCTTACAAAATCTATGTGCGTTTAAGACTGCTTTGACATGCTCCCCTGTCTACAAAATGTAAGTGTTTTTAGACACTTATTTTGCAATCTCCCACATCTACGAAATATGTGTATGCATAAAAAAGCTTCGATGCACTCCCCACTAATAAGTTCACATGTGTCTAAGAATGCTTTGTCCTACTGCCACACCTACACAATTCATGTGGGACTAGGACTGTGTTTGTATACTCACACGCCTGCAGAATTCACATGTGCTAAGCACTTCTTTCCCATGCTCCCATATTTAGAAATGTCTTGTGTGCTTAGGACGGATTTGCCTTACAGTAATACCTATACATTGAATATGTGCCTTAGATTGCTTAGTCATTCTCCTCCACCTACAACAATTCATATCTGCTATAGACTGTGTACCCGTTCTTCTCGGCCTACGGATTTCTCCTTTTGTGTACTCCCCAACTACAAAAAGCATGTGTGGTTCTCTGATTCCCCTTCCCCTTATTTGGTGTGCTGCCCCTCCTCTACCTTCAAATCATAAGCCCAAACTCAAGTTGAGCCTCTTTTAAAGAAACACAAGGTTCTGTTCCTATGCGAACCAAGAGAGATTCTTTGGGATCAACTGTTACATAAACTGCATGCCCACGCGCCGAGATGAAGTTAAAAAGAGGACCGCGAGGCTTCCTGAATACTGTTATAATGTCTTCAAAGATTTGAATTTCCAAATTGTAGTTTGTTTAAATGTTTTTAAAATTGTTAGGAATTTCCCCAAGAAAGTATATATAAAAAAGCTAATTTTAACATTGGATTGCTTATTGCATCGGATAATTTAATTTAAAACTCTAGGATCAAGGAGGACAGCTGTTTCCTTTGAGTGCCAACTTCTGTCCCTACCACTTTGTGGTTTCCAGTCATTGTTCAGGTAGCCAATATTCTGTTTGAGACATGTGATACTGGCTGCTTGCACAGGTCAAGTGATCAATATGGTTTACAAAGCAGAACGAAATGCTACAATCAATCTGTTGTGGGAAAATGCTCAATGTTATCAAGACACGCATCCAACCGATGTAAACAAAGGCACAGAGGCAATTTCTCTTTCATAATTTGAAATAGTTGAAGTTTCGAAACCCTACTCTGACACACAGCAGAGTTTGCAATGTATATTTTAAGTGTGCTGCATGCCTAGGCATTAATTAAATCACATTGACTCATACATTAGGTTTTCTGTGTTTCAGACACGTGCATTGTTGGTGACAGATTGATTTTCCATGCACAATGGAGCTTTATTTAGGCAGGCTTTTTCAATTTCATGCTTTCTGAGTTTGAGACAGAGGACAGAGCTCTGACCTGTACTGCGTGAAACGCGTGCTTTTCTTGAACAATGTTCCTCGTTCCTAATTGCATTAAATGCCAGAAGGTGACATTTCTTTAGAGAAAATGGACACCAAACACTACTTGTATTATTAGATGGAACTGAAATGCTTCATCTGCATAATTTCCAAGGATTACACATCAGAATGTTCACCGCTAATTGACTTTGCAAAATGATTTCTTTGCCAACTCTGATATTGGTAGATTACATAAAGAAAAGATACAGTCTTCAAAACATGCTATACGTGTTCACGTTTTCTAAATGTAAGCCGATGCTTTATAGCAGAGACTAACGTATACATTCTATTGATGCTACAATTATGCTATATGTTCTTTGTACAATCATTCGTCTCTATTGTAACATTCGTGCACTTTGGTGAGACAATGTGAGCAGGGGGATGATCCTCAAAAACTTACATTCCACCCACAAAAGCATTTTTTGCTACATTTTGCTACCTCTGGGGTTAGACCTGCTAATTTGTATCCTTTGTATGTAATTTTAACGCAAATGCAATGGGCCAGTTTATTGGGTGCGCACTGGCATACCATGCCATAACATGTGCAACTCCTCAACTGGACTTGACTGTCGACAACACTGCTGAGGGGTGCCTTGACCCGGATTTGCAGTGGAACTGTTCTACCTTTCAGTTAGGAAATTATAGTTTTGTAATCTGTGGGGTAAACTCACAGACTGCATCCCTCACATGCAAAGCGTGCAGTGTCCAATTGCCCATTCTGATCCTTCTTTGTATGTAATATTATTGTTATTAATTAAGACCACACATCCACACAATACATCATATTTTTTACAGTCATAATGACTACATTCAAATTTGCCATAAATAAATAGTAAACGAGCTATAATGAAATGACAATTTAACCACAGTGCGCTGAATAAACCAGAAAAGGCACTCACAACTAAGGGCCTGATTCACAGAGCGTTTCCCGATGGGATTGCACCTTTATAAACTGCGCCTGTGAATCAGGCCCTTAATGTTAAATAGTGCAGTCATGAGAGTACTAAAAAGAAAAGAAGGGGCAATAGAGGGGTTAGCCATCATACAAATCTATATATTCTCCCCAAATCTATTTCATTCAGTCCATATCATTTTAACCAAGGTATGTATGTTACTGAAGTGTAGCGTGGTCATTCCATTGGAGGCATTGGCCCTCATTCCTAGTTTGGAGGTAAGGGAAAAACGATGCCGGTAAAGGATTACCGGCATCGCTTACCGTTACAGGCTATTCTGACCAACCAGACCGCTATTAATGGCATCGTAAAGTATGATGCTGTAAATAGCGGTCTGGGCACGCACCCGCGACACACCATGCCGGCATTAGCGGCATGCTGTAAACCGGAGAAGATCACAAGTGGGGCGGACATGGAAATAACGGCCTCGTGAAGGCAGAAAAAGTGTATACCGGCATGGTGTAAATACTGGCATCGCCAACCAGGCGTAAAGAACCCTGAGCAGTGTTTCCAAGTGCCACAGGTGCACACAATCAGCACAGGTGGAGGCAATGGAGTCAGGGCCAGTACAAAAGGAGCACACCCACACACCACACCCCCTCCCACACCAAGATGATACCAATAGTAGTAGCATTACTGGAGCTGGAGGACCTACTTGCAATTCCTCAACATCAATAACAACAACAGCCACCACCACAGAGGAGACGCAGGAGGAGAAGGAGGGTGAGACAGGCCCAGCATGCCCCACCAGTGCAACCACCGTTACCACATAGGCAGCCCCCAATTCCTCGCATCAGAGCCAGTCCTTTCAACCTAACCCCTATGCAGATCCACACACTGTACCGTCTGGATTGGCACACCATCACCACTATAGTCGACCTGATACACGACGACATAGTGAGCCTCATCGAAATACGCGCCGCCATCCCCCCTGTACTGAAGGTAGTGTCTGTGCTCCACTTCCTTGCCACAGGCACCCACCAGCACACAGTGGGGCGCGTGCATGGCATATCACAACCCTTATTTTCCCGGATACTGAACCAAGTGCTGGATGCCCTCCTCAAGCACACAAGGGACTACATATCCCTACCACGGACTCCCAAGGGGATATTCAATACAAATATTGCCTTCCATGCACTGGCAGGCATGCCAAATTGTGTAGGTGCCCTTGACTGCACCCACTTGGAGTTGGTGGTCCCGCATGCCATGGAGGTGGTGTATTGCAACCGCAAGCAATACCACTCCATCAATGTGCAGATGGTATGCAACGCCAGCAAGATCATCACACATTGCTGTGCCCGATATCCCGGATCAACTTATGACTCTTTGGTCCTGCGGAACTCCACGCTACCGCGCTTCATGGAGCGACATGCTGGACGACGTGCCTAGCGGCTTGGTGATTTGCCTGACTGGGCCATGGCAGTGAATCGGGGTTGTGAGGTGGGTGGCTGCATACTCCACCTTGGTGGGAATGGGGGAGGGAATGCATACTCCACCTGGGTTGGAATAGGGGCGAATGCATACTATAGCCGGGTGGGAATGGGGGGGGGGATTGCATACTCCACCTAGGTGGGAATGGAGGGATGCATACTCCACCTGGGTGGGAATGGGGGGAATGCATACTCCACCTGGGTGGGAATGGGGGGGGTGCATACTCCACCTGGGTGGGAATGTTGATGTCAGTGCACGATGTGCACATCACCGCACACTGTGCCCCAAAGCATCTGAAACGGTACATGACACCCAAATCCCATAGTGATGAAGAAAGGCCGACACCTATCACTACATGACTAACAGGTAAGACAGGCCACATCCCACAACACATGCACCACTCATCAGCGGCCCTTACACACCGTAAGGCCATCCTGCACTATGCAGTGCATATGCACTATGTTGCTGTCTCCAGCATATCACCACACAGGACAATCATCCATGGGAGTGCATTGAACTGAGCCAACCAGGGATACCACAGTGTGTCACTGGTTCAGCACACCCATAGGAGTGCTGCATGTCACCATGGAAATGATCAGTGCAGAATGCCCAATATTGTACTGACTACAGCTAACGCTCCCTATTACCAAATCTCACAGAACACAACACATCACTGATTTTACTCCAACACTGCTGTATGCATATACGATGCACGTGCAACAAGATGTCAGTGCACACCATGAATCATCTTGAAGATGCAAGCCACACCATTAGTCCATTGCACAGGACACATAGCGGGACCTGAAGCGGGGTCAATGCATCCAGGGACATGTGCATGTGGGCACAAATTACCTGCAGCCATGTGAGACTAGTACATTTACCTTCATTCCCCTCTCATGCAGGTGATGGTGGCTATCCCTTGAAGCCGTGGCTCCTGATCCCTGTCCGAAACCCACAGAACAGGCACGAGGAGGACTACAATCATTCCCATACCCGTACACGTGTGGCAATTGAGCAGAACTTTGGCCTGTTGAAGGCACGATTTTGCTGCCTCAGCCGGTCAGGTGGGGCACTCCTCTACAGCCATGTGAAGGTGGCCAAGATCACCATGGCATGTGTAATGCTGCACAATATGTGCATCCGCTGGAACGTCCCCCTGCCCCCTGACATGGAACTGCTACCACCTGATGATGATGATGAAGGGGAGGAGGAAGATATGGCAGAACATCATCACGGTGCCGATGCACAGGAGGGACGTGCTGTGCGGCAGTCAGTTATCGCACAATATTTTTGACAAACAAGTCAGCAGAGGGTGACATAATGTTAGGACATAGAGCACTGGGTGTGGGGATACATGTACAATATGCACTGTGCAAGATTAAATGACACATGCGCAATGATGAATGTCCACTCTGGTTATTTTTTTGTAACACAACCGGTGTATTGAAAGTAAAAATATGAATGTGAATAACAAACCCTCCACCACCCTCACCCCTCCCCCTCCCCCCACAACTCCCCCACATACCCTCATGCCCTCCCCCTCCCCCCACAACTCCCCACACACCCTCACCCCCTCCCCCTCCCCCTCCCACCACAACAACCCCTCACTAGTCCCATAGGGTCCACGGAGCCCACATCAGGCTGCCAGTACAGTCATTCAGTGATCCCGGAGCTAGGGGGGGCATGTCCCGTCAGCGCTGTGCATGGCGTGACCTAAGGAGCGGGCTGGTCTGAGTGGAGTTGCTTGTGGACAGTGTGTCCTCATGCTGAGGCTGTTGGCCGGGAGGAGCAGCCTCCAAAGCATTGGCTATGTGGCCAAGCACCTCGCAGAGGCGGTTTGTGTTTTCAGTGATGGAGTGACCCAGTGCCCTCAAATCCGCATGCCACTCCTCCCTGGCCTGCCAATTGTCCTGCAGAAAATCTGATATTAGGGCATAGAGCTGGTCAGCCCGCTGTGCCCCTGTGGCTGCACCAGTGGCCCTGCTGGGGATCGGGCTGCCATGTCCTGCCGGCTCATCCTCCCGGGACTGTATATGGGACTGATATGTCTCTGTGTCTGTTCTTGCCCAGATTGCTCCGGTGTGTTGGCATCACCAGTGTCACACATGGATACCTGGGGGCTGGACAATTGTGCCGGGATGTGGACTACTTCCACATAGTCATCCTCAATGGTTCCCCAGATGTCATTGGAGCTGTCCTCAACTGCGAGGGGGGTCGTGGCTGCCACCTCCCCAGCCACACTGGACTCCTCCGAACGTAGCGTTGCACAGGTGTCTGCAGGCAGTGCGGTGAGGGGTGGGGGTGGGGGAGGTGTGCCCTCCACGGGCCTTGCTGTTGCTGGTGGAATATGTCCCAGTGGTGGCCTCCTTGCTGGGAAACGGCACCCCCTGGCTTGGCGCCTGGATATTGAGGGACGGTTGCTGTCCTGCTCCTAACTGTCATGCTCACTGCCTGTGCGGGTGAAAGAGAGGGACGGCATGAGTGATATTTGGATAGCCAGCATACATACATTGGTACTATAGCACATCCACACAATTGTGGGTAATAGGCATTTGTGTAGGAAACGGCATGTCATTCCATACATGGGTGGTACATGCACACATATGTCGGTGTCACTCATATTGGCCAGGTACTGTGGATTCTGACATGCACACTATTTAGATCATGGACGCTGTGTGCCTCATGGAATTTGCTACTTTGTGTGGTATGTGTCATGTACTTTACGGCCTTGCACCAAGCAACGGCTTGTGTCTCACTTGCTTCGGCATAATTTCAGGGAGTGTGTGTGTGGCTGACCATGGTGTCACTCTTTGGAAAGACATTTGCCATTGAATTTCATCACTTTTGGATTAGCAATTTTTGCTTTGGACACTCACCTCCATCAGCTGATCACGTGCCGCCACACGCCATCTCTCCGACCCCTTCTATGGATTCTGCCCCAATCATGCCCGCAACTGTTTCCTCCCACGGTGTGAGCTTTATTGGAGAACTTGGTCCTCCTCCGGTCTCCAATGCCTGGGCATGGTTTTCAGAAAGAATGTGCCGCACCCTCAGCCGCAGGTCATCCCACCTTTTGTGGCAATCCTTGACCGTGCGGGGAGTGTTGCCCACTGCGCTGACCTTCTGGCATACTAGTGCCCAGATTTCCTTTTTTCACAACACGGCCTCCCTCCTCATGTCGCTGCTGAAAACAGTCCCAGCATGCTTGTGTAGGGTGTCTACGAGCAACTGGAGTTCATCTGGGCTGAAGCGCTCCTTTCGGAGGCGGGCAGATCCCTTCTTGGGTGCTTTTGCCATTCTTGGATGGTTTGATTAACTTTCCAGACGATCACCAGTGTCCCAGGTGTCCTGGGTGGTGAGGATGGAAATGGATTGTGTTTTTAAAGATGGCCGCCATGCTCCTTCCCTCTCCTGTGCGATGATGCTATTTCTGGTTCCGCTATTTAACGGTGACCATAAATAGCGGTGACCGTAATTAGCGGTCACCGCTAATTCGGCCACCGCTAATGCCGCTTTGGACTTCGGGGGTAGTGTTATCTACGATGCGCTTCATGCCGGTAAGGGCTTTTGGGGCCCTTTTGCGGCATAGAGCTAGGAAACTTACCGGCATGCCGCAAAGCTCGTGCCTGCGAAGTCGTAATAGCCCGCTTTTAGCGAGCTTCTGCCAGCTCGGACACGCTATTTGCTCCATGCCGGAAAGGGATGGAACTTACCTCCAAACTCGGAATGAGGGCCATTGTATTCATTTTGGAAATAAATCCTCAGATATTCAGTTCCTTAAGATCAGTCCCTAGGTTAACATAAGCCCTCTGTAGGGGCAAAGCAGGCTAAAAAACGTCAGCTGGGGGTGACGTGCCAGTGGCCTGCATGAAAAACAGGCTTCACTATATACTAATGCTTGTCTCTATTTTGTTACATAATGGAGCATGCAAAGTGTAAAAGTCAGGTGGGAATTTCTTTTTTTAAACCCACCAACTAGGACAAATCAGCATCAACCCCATGTATGTTTCTCTAGGAAATTAGCTGCATGGACAGAGTACAATATGACATGACATTTACTGCAATATCATTGAAAGTTATTTGCGCTATACTGTATGCTGTGTCCATACAGGCACTTGCATGTACAGGTATTCTTAATTAATGTAGGCACCTAGATATGAAACTACTTTTGTGAGGGGAACATCTTAAAAACGCATACTTTACATACCAATACTTCTGTGGCAAGGCTATATATTTCTGTTGGTATCTTCGGTATCACAACTGATATGCCACAACTGTGTGAATTCAAGGATAAACACAAAAAAGTCTCACATTTTAGAGGAGAGGAATTTTTCCAATATAATGATATACACAGGGGTTGTAGTAATCTCAATTAAGACTGAAGTCACGCCCTCAACAACAACCAATGAAGAATGAGGCCACTGATGCACCGGATCGAAGAAGAGAGCTGTGTCCCATGTTTAATATTTTGTCCCTGAAACCTGAAAATTGGAAATTCTTGTTGCGAGACCAAGCATGTCCTTGTGGAGTACGGTAACTCGTGCAAGGCAAACCACCTGAAGCCCAATGGTGAACATTGTTGAGTACCGAAACAGGTTGGGTAGAGAAACAGGGTGCTGACTGTATTTAGATCATACGTATGTAGTGATAAATATTATACGCAAACTAATTTCATGGAAGAATAGTAGAAATATTGATTAACATTTGCATTTGTCCAGTAATTTTAGAGCAAAATGACATTCATTTGGTTGTAGCAAATGCAACTTTAAAAGCTCTTACCAAAAGGAAACAGGAGGTAAACCAACCAAAGCAACCATAGAAATCAAGATGTGTTGAATTGAGAACAACAAATCAAAAAATCCAATGGAAAATGAGGGAACCCAGAGCTGCAGAGTGTCCCCAAACTGCAGAGGATCCATTCCTTTTAATGGAGATCAAGGGAGGCAAGCTTCCAACTGAGGAAGGCAGTTCCTGACACAAGCTCTTGTGTCTTGTCTCCACTCATTCAACTGATTGGATGATAAGCAGAAGTTGAGCCCAGCTGCTTGTCTTTGAATCTCAGATGATACTGAAGATAAGTCAAGTTTGAAACCCTTTGAGATAACTTATTATATTTTCAGACTGAAGGTGAAGTTTGTGAAAGTAAATAAAATACAATACATCTGTGAACTATAGATACAATCTCAGCAGTTACTGTATCTTTTGTAGGTGTGGCAGTTGTTCAAATCACATGTATAGAATTCATTACTGTGTTGTTCTTGTCAGGTGTTGAAAGTCCATTATCACATAGTGCCCACCTCTTGTCAACTCAGTCAACATGCTTGCCTTGGCAACACAAAGATGCAGTACAGCATGGGTTCAATCCCTGGCCCAAAAACAGGAACTGGGTGAGTCCAGCATCATGCATGATATGAATAACCAATAAATAAATGCATTGAACACATCACTAGGGTAAAATGCTTTTCCACACATGGATTTGATATGTATCCCTGCCTTCCATTACAGCTCCTTCCTTTACAATTCCACTCTTCCCTTCGCCACTATCTTTCCATTCGACCCCCTCACCCGGGATAACACATTTGGGGTTCTCTTTGACTTCATCCCAATCACTGTTTCCGCAGCCAGACTCAACCTCCTCAACATTAGAAACAACCCTCAACATCTCCTGCACCACTCAACAAAAACCCAAACCTCTATTCATTTGTCAAGTAAAATGAAATACTGCCCAAGCATACTTCTCAGTTTACTCCCTCCTCTTTTTCTCCACTTAACAAAGCCCTCAACCTTATGACACACAGCCTATTCAACATATCCAGACCCTTTCCACATCTACCTAATATCACGATGCTCAATGGCCCCCTCAATGCAAAATCGCTCTCTCTTCGATCCCACGAAGAAAGTGAACTCGTCGTCTTCGGTCCCAACGGTGCTTGTCGTCAACGAAGCAAAGGCGTCCTGCAAGGAAGAGGCGTGCGGGGCACCTCGATGACGATAGTTCAGGACCGCAAAGAGTTTATGAGGAACTGTGGCCCAACAAGGGCGCAGAGTCATCTGGTGTCTCTACGGTCATTGGGTGGCAGGAAACCCACCAGCAGATGCTCCTCGGCGTGTCGACGGCCTGGCCTTCTCCGGTGGGATAAGGTGGGCGGCGGTGCAGACGAGCGCATCCGTGAATCAAAAGTCTTAGGCAAAGGAGCGTGCGACTCCGGTCATCGGTGGCTCAGCGTCAAGTGGTCCCCTCTTCTGGGCAACATGGCTTCAACGGGCCTCCAGCGATTACAGCAAACTTGCGAACCCTGGTCGACGACGGTGGACGGAATGTCTGGTGCTGATGTTCGTTCTCCTCGGCGGTCCCAGTCTCCTGTCGGCAGCCTTCGAGGGTCTGACTTCCAGGGCATTTTGCCGAAGGTTAGCGGTGCTCAATGGACCCTCGGAGCATAGGAAGAGGGCACCTACACAGTTCCTCTCTTGGATCAGTCTCGACGGCTTTCGGCTTTCAGATTTCAGCGAAGGGAGACAGCCGTCAACCTTCTTCTTCAGGCTCGGCTTCGAGATTCAGCTTCAGTTTCAATGTTAGTTTCAACTCCAGCTTCTGAACATGAATTCTAGCAGTGAGAGGCCCCCAGATATACTAGTTGATCTCCCATTCATTCTGCTGGGTCACACTCAGGCAACCAATCAGTCAGAAGGGCATTCATGCAGGCAGGCAGCCAATCAGGTGCATAGTGCATTCAGGCCATTCACTTCTCTCCAGACACTCACAACAAGTTATGTGTATTGGGACAAGTACCCAGCCATTCAACACTCCACACTGCATTCATACCAGTTTCGGGCAGGGCTGTCTCAGTCATTGTATCAAACACCAGAAACCAGACATCCACAACAAGAAGTGCATATTGGTCACACACTCCATTCACCCAGGTCCCACCCACAGGCGAACCCACAACAGTCACTGGGAAGGCTCCAGCCAGTGTGGCCTGGACTTCACAACAACACCATATATGGAACTTCCACCCAACATCCAGTCAGGGGGAAGGACAGAGTCGGGGCTTCCCAGGACTTTGGGAAAAAAAGGTAACAGGCAATAGAAAGCAAGAGGCCACTGGGGCCATCTTGTTTCCTATCAGGAATCAACTGATTCCAATGGCAGGGCCTGGGTATCCCAAAATGGAGGATACTGAGAGCACCTGTAAAATTCAGCATGGAGCTGCCACCAGCCCATACCCTGCTCTGTGGGCCACACACAGGTGCCCAAAAACATACACTGGGGGCACAGGGTTACATCCGCACCCATGAGTGCCATAAGGGTATCCCATGGGTCTGCACACCAAACCAAAAGAGAGAGCTGCACCGCCAGGAGTCCCATATGAACTCCTGCATGGAAAACACGACAGAACACACAATAAAAAGCAGTAAAGGACAAGGATGCGAAGGCCCTGTCCCTCCGATGCATTTCCAGCATCACAAAGAGGTAAACACCTAGTGTCAGTGGCAGAGGTTTAAGAGGTGTCCAGGTCTAAAGTTAAGAAAATAACAGGGTTTTCAGGTATTTCCTAAATACTAGCAAAGACCTTTGGCATCTTAGCGCTGCCGGAGGTTGATTCCAGAGCTTGGGGGCCACCAAAAAGAATGCTCCATTCTCATCTTTCTTTGTTCTACTACGAGGAGGAACCAATCGTTCTGTCCACAAGACCTCAGGGCCCTATCATTAACTTTATTAATGATATGCACCTGCAGGTAGGCCAGCATAAGGTCAAGCCTGCACTTAAAGGTTATGACTAATAACCTGAACTTTGCCTGTGCTCCTTTCTGGAGCCAATGAAGGGAGCGCCTAGCCTCAATAAACATGATTTTGGCTTGACAGACCGATCACAACTTCGATTTTTACCCCTTCACCACCATGTATATGTCTTTCAATCTAACAACACTATTATGTAAAAGCACCTCACAGCAGGGCTGCCTCTGCTCTCCGTCGTTGTCTACTTTGCAAGTCATCTCTGTTTCAAATTACACCCTGTTCTTAAAATAAAATACAACAATAAAAATACACCTGAGAAAGGCAAAAAATGCACTGTGGTGCAGAATGGTCCTGCAGTACAACATGCTGTATGTGTTTTGCTCTATAACAACACACACTCATAGATTAAGGCTGCTTAGAAGTTGAAGGCTTACCAGGCGGGATCATCTACTCGAGCTTTGGTTCAGTGATTTGTCTGTGGGACCAGCAGTAATCATCCAATTGGGTATTGAAGGCCTTAAACACACCCCTGCTAATCACAGTGCAGAAGACATTGTAACGCTGCTGGCACTATTAGGCTTGATTGCACGAGACTTCTCTATGAGTCACATGTTGATCAACTGGCATTCATTAACATGAAGGAGAACCACATCGTAGCAGACACATGGAATAAACATCTGTTCTGGATACTGGGGAAACTGTTAATTAATAGGGCGATAACCTGTCCCCCCAGTACTAATCAAGGGCAGTCAATTGAATGGGGGTGATTCGTGTTTGTAGTGAGTCTGGCACTGATCGGATCAGTGGTAATTTTCATGGGAAATCATGAAAGAAGAACAACTCTCTTAATGACAATGGGGGTCATTATGACCGTGGCGGTAGCTGAACCTGTAAATACCGGCAGTCACCCGCGAGCAGAACTCATAGTTTGCTGGTCCGGTAACAACGGTACCGGCAAGCTTACCGTTTCCGTTGTTACCGGACCAGCAAACTTATAATGAAACTCAATGTGTATTATTGTGAAGACGAACTTGTATACTTCTTCAATGTGACTAGAACGGCAAACATGCAGAGGACAGTTGCCCAATAAAATGTGTTTCCAGCTTTGCCACAGAGTGGAGTCACTACCTCAGTGTTTATGTTCTTCTATCGAACAGAGAAACTCCTCCAAATGTTTAATTGCTCCAACATATATTGGACTCTCACTAAATATGTTCCGTGATTGTGATTCTATTTCTGCTGCAGAGAAAAGCCACCCCCACAATCTTTCTGGTACACACATAGATTTTTGACTCCAGAAATATTTTCGTCTCCCACACAGAGCATACTTCACCCTACATTTTTCAGCTCCCACCACAGAGCAAAATGTAAAGTTCATCTTAGTGGTTATCTCCATACCATTCTTCAAAATATCTTCTGCAGATGGAGAAGGGGACTTTGATTTCAGCCTGCTCTGGAATCTTGATTGTGAATACTGCCTGAAAAGGTGGGGACGAGAAGCGAAGATGAGAGGACATTTCTTGGGGCCTATTGTAATATGATGAGCATCGAAGAACCTTATAAGATTAAACTACAAGTCTGAATATGAACATGCAGGTATAATGGTGATGAGAATGAGATTGGGTTGACACCAAGACTATTGGAAAAGGAGAAGCACATTGTGTAAACTACTATTTATTTATTTTTTTTTGCTTGTTAGGCGCTTATACAGCAAGTAAAATACTGTTTCAAAGTGCCCACAGGGCGAGGGAGGGAACAAGGGGTGAAATACAATACATAACAAAGTATTTAATAAGAACAGTGGGGGGAAAGGAAGAAAGAATGAATCTACTATGCCTTATGAGTATTCCAAACGGGCGAGTGCATTTGCATATATGGTACAGTGTTTTCACCTTCATAGCAACCTGTTTACAGGACTGAATAGAAATTGTTTTCATGTAGGATTTGCCACCAGAGAAGCTGCTTAGGAAGTTCTAAGCTGTTAGCTGTGAGCAAATCGAAGGTAGAACGTCAGTACATGAAGGGCAGTGGCTTTTCACTGTGCTGAAAAACCGAGGATGAACGCATGAAAAGAGCTGTGTGACACAGCTAGTCATCCCGGGAGCAATGGAGGAACAATGTGAAGGAGAAGCAAGCATGAAGACGCGCGCAAGTACAAACATGCTCACACAAAAATCCAAGGTTCCTTAAGCATAGTGGGCAGTGTCTTGGTGAGCATGAGAACCTCACCAGTCATACCTTAGGAAGAATATCATTTTGTCAGTCACTTCGAGTTCTGCATAGTGTGAACCTCATTACCTGCTGCCCAAGCAAGGTTTAGCAGTATTTTGAATTCCAGGTGGATATTGTCACTGGAGTTACATTTGTAGTGTTATTGAACCCAAGGGAAGTTTGGAGTGGACCAGCCCTCTTGTGGTCACACAGTACGCAAGTTGGGAATCTACCCTGTGAATATCTCTGAAATGTAAATAGCAATATTATAATGGACAATTATCATTTGCCTAATATAAACTAATGGTTAGGTTAGCTGGGGCAGGCAGAAGAATGATGCAACATTGGCCCTGATTCTGCTAATCTCCAGGTGCATCCTCACCCTTGAAACAGGTGACAGCTTTCATCACCTCAAAGGGAGTGTTTCATGGCTATAGAATTTCGTTTGGGCTAATACCTTCAGCAACAGATGTAATAGGGAGGATTTTTAATATGTGAGAAATGTGCTTTAATTTCATAATGATAGTTACGTTGCAGTGTGTTGTAAGCAGGACCATTCTGGGGTGTTGGATGTAGCAATCAACATTATAAGTGTACAGAATGTGACAATATGGAAGGATATTTGCTGATTTCATAGGGTGGTTTGGATTGCGTATGATATTGGTTGATTTCTCAAGATTGGTGGTCCAAATCTGGCATGGGGAAGACCGTTTATGATGTCACACAATGCTCGAAGAAAGAGGAGTACATATTCTTTTAGGGTTGATTATATAGTAACAAAAAGCCACCCACACGTATTCGGGCAGGTTTGCACATTGCAATATTGCTAATAAGAATGGAACAATTTTAGTCGAATTATAAGCACAATGAAGAATGTGTAAATATAAGGAGGACATGACACAATATTTGGCAATTGGACATGAAGGATCCATTCAATTAAACAACTGATGCCAGTAGGCACACATTGGGGGCAATGTTGTCTGTAGTTAAAGATGGTCCAAAAAGAGCATGAATATATAGAGAAAAGAATTAGAGTGCTGAGTTGAAACAATGTTTGAAATAGAAGGTAGCTTGGCATGCCTTTCAGAGGTTGAGAGTGTAAGGCTTTCTTGTGGGGCACACCTTTGCTTCTCAGCACAGATATTACACCTCTATAATCAATATTTGAGATTAAAGGATATAACAGTGTATCAAGCAGAAAAGCCATTTGGGGTTGATTGTTTCCAGTGGCATGATTTTGAAGTGAAATATCTTCGAGAAGGTTCAAACAAAGTTATATAGGCCCTGCATTGTCATGTGTGTAATGAAGACGGATCCAATGGATGTCTATGTCCGTTTTTGTTGCAAAATGAGGGTATGATTTTCAAAAACAAATGGGATTTCGAATACACCATTGCTGATGTGGTGCAAGATATTGTTTGGTTCATCACAATGGTTGTCCACAGTAACTATATGCAATGAAGTCACGAACGACGGGTTGATGGTAAGGTACCAATTTATTTGAGCTAATTCTCTTATGTCTGCAGGAAATGACAGCACCCCTTTGCTTCTCATCCAGATTCTCCTCCTCACATTCCCAACAGCCAACCTCAGAATCCATCCCCAACCTTCCAACACTACCTTCCACATTCCAACCACATCCACACCAACCCAGAAAATCATAACGCAGCATCAACAGCAAAGATGCATCCCAGCTTTCACAATTCTGCCCACGTTCCACACTTGCCACACTTCGATCTCAACCGTACCCCTCATTACCCTTTTCACCCTCATGGGCTCTGTAAAGACTATGCCACCTTTCCTTTTTTTGCTCACCTTACACACCTAATCTCCTTCTTTCACATACAGTTCTTCCACTCCCAATATATCATACCTCCTCTTTTTCTCTTCCTTCTTTACCCTATCGTTCCTTTCCTGTAACATTTTCAGACTCACACTGTGTCATGCTGCCCAACCCACTCACAGTTGATGAACCTTGGTATGGGCTTTTCACCTCCTCATCAACTCAAAGGGAGTAACTGCATGCATAGACCACCTCAATGCTACAACATGTTACAATAAGGCTTCTCTCCTCTTAACTCCACAGACGCCAGCTCACTGTACTGCATCTATCAAAATCTGATTCTAGTGTTCCATGAACCCCATTATCCTCTAGATGATACAGTGCAGTCTTCTTCTCTCTGATTCCACATCTCTCCTAAAACTCTGACATCTCTCTACTCACAAATTGGGGCCCATTATCCATCAATACACTCTTTGGATAGCCCTTGTGACTAAACATACTCGCCAAAAATCTGATCACACTTCCTGGGGTCGTCTCCTGCACCACCCGTCCCTCAATCCACCTTGATAACAAATCCACCAACACAAGTGCATATCTCTTAATATGGAGTGGCAAACCTGCAGTTGAAGCGAGGGAAAGTGAAGGGCCCATTTTACACATCAAAGAGACGTGCTTCACTGCTAGGACGGAGGGAGCAGAACAAACTGCATTTCAGACTTAGCTCCAATACAGAGGAACAAGTTCTACAAGTGGGACAAGAGATTGAGGCAAGAGAGAAGAAGCTGTTTCCAGAGGCGTTTGGGCAGGGTATTGGAAGGTTGAAGGAATTTGTGAATCAGGTACATTTCAGATAGGGACAGTGTCTCTGGCAGCTAAATTAGGGAATATACCTTGGGTTCGGAGAGAGGGAGGGAGTGCGTTGTGAATTGTGCAAAATGGCATTATAGAGGAACCGGCTGCCATGGATTGGATATCACCGTTGGTAGTAGTGCGCAAACCTAATGGTGAGATAGGTTATGCATGGATTTCAGTGAGGTTTGAGGGAGTTGAATAAGCGCATAATTGTAGAAAGCCATACATTGCCAAACATGAATGGAATGTTGTGTTCCACAGGAAGGTGTAAGGTGTTTACAGCGCTGGACCTCATGTTGGTACACAATCAGGTGGTGTTCCATCCTGAATCCTGTCCATTGACGGCTTTTGTCTTGCATTAGGGGCTATTCCAATCTCATAGAATCTCATAGAATAGAATTTGATTTTATATATGCATCTTCTGTGTTTCAGAAAACAATGTTTAAACTGTCTGGTGGAATGAAACATGTAAAGTGTTTCCAGGATTCTATACTGGTATGCAGAGAAAACATGGAAGAACCTGATAATGTTCTAGTGCAGGGGATGCATATAGTGGCAGAGAGGATTTTGGGGAGAAGTTGGACCCCCACCAGGGCTTCTGTGGGTCCCAGCTATGGGAGGCCCCAACACCTCCCATTTTGCCCAAAGAAATGCAGCAGAGTCCCAAGCAAACAGCAACATGTTCCAAACTGCGTTTATTTCTGGGCAGCAAAAAAAAAACACACAGAGAGCTTTGTGCACAGCAAAAATCCAGGCACCGTCTCCCCCGGGGCTCGCTTGCAAGCCAGCTTTGTACCACACTGCAGGCTGACATCACAGTATTAGACCAGCTCCCAGAAACCTATCTCATCTTGCGATTGGCTGCTAAGTGATAGGTTACCTATGGAGCCCTTATAGGAAGCCTGTTCATTGGACATTAGGACTTTTGCGTCAGTGGGCTGGTTTAACTGCACCACCCCCATTACCTAATTCTAAAATTGTTGCATTATGAATTTGTTCCCGTTAGTTTTAGCTGAAACAGGCTTTTCACCCCTTGGCCCTCATCGTTCATTGGCCAGAGCTGAGCCATTCTTGTTACAATTATGTTTCAAATGATGTGTGGGTCTTTGCTAAAATGTCTTTCATTCCCAGGCAAAAAAACACTGGGCCCTGGATGTTCTGCTCTGAATCAATCGTATTTGTGAACAATTAAAAATACTTGTCTGTCAGATTCACTGTCGTTCAAGGAAAGGAATCTTATCTTACTGTAAGACCTTGGCTGCTCCTGGGTTTGCGAGGCGCATTGCTGAAGTCAGCACGAATCCCCACTGCGGCTGGTGTTCAGTGAGACAAGTGTACTTTGGCTGTAATTTTCCTGAAACATGGCTTAACCATGTGTCTTTAGATCAGGTTAATGCATATATGCATCTGCAAGCCTTTAAACAGGGATTCTTGTGTTTTGGAGATTCTGGTATTGCTGCATTGAGGCTAATGTAGCATGTAGGTTGCAATGTTCCCATCTGTGAAAGGCACAGTGAGTAAAAGCAGTGGCTGCAAACTCTCAAGTGGTTAATAACCACTGAACAGGTTATCAAGTCTGTTCTTTCGAGAGAGGGGCGCCCGCTACCTTTGCAAAACTATTTTTCAAGGAACCTGGGATTGGTAGCCCTAGGTCTCCTGGGGGCAACCAGACGAGGTCTCCCTCTCACTGTGCTTAGAGAGGCATCAGCTTCACCTCACTGATGATCCCCAACAAGGGTGAAACACGTGTATGGGGTTGCTGGTGGTACTCTCGTTCAGGTTGGAATTGCCATTGCATTTCGGTGCTGGACTGCCCCTGGGCAGGACAAAGACTGATATGCAAATGGATATTTCCCATTTGTGAAAGGCACAGTGAGTAAAAGCAGTGGCTGCGAACTCTCAAGTGGTTAATAACCACTGAACAGGTTATCAAGTCTGTTCTTTCGAGAGAGGGGCGCCCGCTACCTTTGCAAAACTATTTTTCAAGGAACCTGGGATTGGTAACCCTAGGTCTCCTGGGGGCAACCAGACGTGGTCTCCCTCTCACTGTGCTTAGAGAGGCATCAGCTTCACCTCACTGATGATCCCCAACAAGGGTGAAACACGTGTATGGGGTTGCTGGTGGTACTCTCGTTCAGGTTGGAATTGCCATTGCATTTCGGTGCTGGACTGCCCCTGGGCAGGACAAAGACTGATATGCAAATGGATATTTCCCATCTGTGAAAGGCACAGTGGGTAAAAGCAGTGGCTGCAAACTCTCAAGTGGTTAATAACCACTGAACAGGTTATCAAGTCTGTTCTTTCGAGAGAGGAGCGCCCGCTACCTTTGCAAAACTAAATTGCATAAGCCCTTCAATTTTGGTAGCAGTACATTAATATTTCACCATTGAAAACCCCAAATTGCCAGTGTAATTCAGTCATCTCCCCATGGAAGAATCACTTGTTTGGCTGTGTGTGTTAGCATATCCCCATTAAGAAAACCCTGCATTGTATGTGTAAATCCGTAGTATTTTTGTGAGTAAATCAATGAATTCCCCCATTGAATTTCACGGATCGGGATTGTTGAAATTTGAAACCAACCATCCTTGTCTAGTGTTTATTTAATACTTATAGTCTTTAAAGTGTTGCCTCAAAATAATTATTTCCATTGTGAGCTGAAAACCAAATTGTCCCTGTGTCTAAATTATGCCCTGGTAAGCAAATGTTCATTTGCTAGTGCCTATGTGCATCTGTCCTATTAAACCCAAATCGTTGTTCTCATTGTGAGTAATTCCTTTGCCCAAACCCTACCTGTTAGCTGCCCCTGTCATTTCCACTAAAAAACGATTTTCTTGTGTGCTTTCTCATTGTTGAAAGTGTGGCATTTCCAGCCCAAGTAATATTAACCCCTCAAGTGCCAAAGGCAATGTATGTCATCTTTGTGATTACCTCCCTGTTGCCAAGGACGAGATACCTCGTCCTTGGCACTTAAGGGGTTAATGAAACATAAACCGTTAGAAGGCATTGAATGGCGAAATACCAAAATCATCAAAAAAGGCCTTGGCACTGGAGGGGGGACCCGGGGCAGTTAAAAGGTTAAGGTGATTTCCATTTTTGTTTTTCTAAAAATTCTTTTCATCCTTAAAAAGCGTTTTTCCTAGAGTACTCTTCTTCCTCTATCATATTCTGAGCACAGATTTCGAATTGCATTTCCTTCTTTTTTAATTGCTCAGCGCTTGCCTGTCACTTCACAGCCCCAGTGAATTTGTGTGATTTGCCTTTTTAACCTTTTAAAACTTTGAAAACGGGTTGCTCCTAGTTTATATCTCTTCCCCTACTGTAACCTGATCACTGATTTTGAATTGCATTCTTTTTATTTATTTTCTCTTGGGTTGCCTTTATTAAAAATAAAATTTTCTATGTGTGCTAGCTAGTCTGTTTTGAAGCCCTATTTGCCCTCTAGTGTAAGCAGCCCGAAGTACCCTTGTGTGTTGGTCCATAGCAGTAGTATTGAATCATTGAAACCCCATTTTTCTATTGTTGCAGGGGGGAGAGCTTAACTGTTGGTGCCATCACTTTGTGGTTAATTGTTCTTTTTCTGTTCTGCCATTGAAAAAATGGAATTAACTGTAATAGTATATCTTGACCTGTTGGTTTTGTAGAGATTATTGTATTTTGTGTTCCCACAACATTGGTGGCTGTGCAGTTAATTGATTTTCCTTTTCCATTAAATAACAAATTAATAAATATCTTATTGATACACACCGGCCTGGTTCCTAGTCCATTGTGACACGGGTGTTTGTGGAGGTTGGGTGTGAGACGGGTTAGGGGCCTACTCAAAAGAATCTGTAGTGTATTAAAAACAAAAAGCGTTTTATTGTGCACCACATCCAAAATAGTGGAAGGAGTTCCCTGGCTGGCGTGTGCCGTGTAATAAACCGTGACAATCCTGGAATTCAACATCCACCTTTGGTGCATGCCCGGAACTGGAACTTAAACAGCATGTTCAACAGCATCACTCTTTGCCCTGGAGCCACTACCTTTATCATCATGTGGCACAGCACATGGAGTGCGGTGCACATCATGTGGCGGTGTGCCTGTCGAAGTTCAGCAGCATTATGAGTGACATACGGCACCGGAAAGAAAATAAAAGTTATTAGGCCTTAACCTTGCAGTGATCAAAACATTCCTGCATGTTCTTCCTGACAACAAAACACTCGCATACAGAGCGAGGCTCTGTAAGTGGGGAGAGGGATGGTGGACCTTTTTTCTGATTTCTACCTCCCTATTGTGTGCATTGCCCTCTCTTTATTTGAGTCTTCGATATCTGTGTATTTGTGCTTTTTCTGCATTATCTGCAGAGCGTCACTACACACACTGCATACTATCTGGATATTATCACCCATTGCCAATTCAAAAAACAGCAACATAGCTTTATGTCGGGCAAAACATCCCAAAAAAGCATAAACATCTATAAATAAATACAAATACGAACTATTGAAACATTCAAAAATCTAAAACTGATTTTTCCACTCACAGTTGTAGTCATAATAAAACATACATATTACAAGTGACTAATGCATTTAATAAGGCGAGGTTGTTGAACAGCAACAGATATGATAAAGGTTAAATCAGTAATGGCCTCGAGGTTTGGTAATCTAATCCTACTAGTTCTGTGAACAGGCTAAGTTGCAAGATAAGCAAAATAAAGTTTCCCTAGTAAACTTGTAACATGCTTGAACCATTTTAGTGTTTACCCTCTGGGATGGCGAATCATATCCCAAACAGCCTCTTTATAGAGATGAAGCTCCTTGTTTTTATGCAATCTGCGCCCGTACAACACAGGCCTGGTGGTCACTTGTACATCTTTATTCATGAGGCCTATTTGTAAAAATAGTGCATTCTTCAGTGTGCTAAATGGGAGCCCAAACATTCTTTTTATGAGTTTTCCCTCTGTTGATTTTAGCAAATGTATCTGACCATAGCCCACATCCGTACCCACCTGTGGTAAGTACTTGAGCTCTGTAAACATCTTCAACAATTAGTGGCACTCTTTTACCAAAACGGTTAAACAAAGATGAAAGAGCACCTGAGCGTACTAACCACCAAATTAAAATTCTCTACCTGAGGGGCCTGGCTCTCAGATCAAGTAAAACTGATTCCCAGATAATCAAATAAATTAACTTGATTCAAGAACTAAGCATTTATTTACTTTCTTTATTTATTTATTAGTCACCGTTTAGGCACTTCTACAGATAGAAAACACGGTTTCAAAGCACCCACAGGGCAACAGGGAAGGGACAGAGGATGTACAGACAATCAATTACAACAATGAAAAATAATTAAATTAATTAAATATGACAAAATAAGTGGAAACAAAGCTACTATGCCTTGTGAGTGTTCAGAATGTGCAAGGGCAGAAGGGAGAGAGATGATGGATAGGTGATGCAGGTGAAGTGGGCAGGGTGAGCCTTAGCAGGTGCAGAGGATAGATAGCGGCTGGGATGATAACATGTTGGAGGTCAGGGCCCTGAGGATACATAAGGGCCCACACGTAAGGGGTTGGTGCCAGAGGAATGCAGGTATCTAGAGGAGAAAATTTGGTCAGAAAGAGTTGCAGATAGAGTGGTCCCCGGCCGCAGACAGCCTTGTCTATGATGCAGAGTTGCTTCCCTATTCTGGGTTAGCTGGAGGGTCGCAGAGTGGACAAAGGAAGATTAAGGAGGAGGCTATTGCAATAGTCAAGCCTGGAGAGAACCAAAGCACGGGTAACATTGAGTCTCTGGGGTAAAGTGAGGAAAGGTAGAATTCCTTTCAGAAGGAAGAGCTGAAAGTGGAACTTCTTAACAATGTCCTGAATATGAGGGAGGAAGGAAGGAGAGAGAGGAGTCAAAGATGACTCAGAGATTCCTGGCATCTGAGGAGGGAGCAAGGGGAGAGCCCATGGAAGAAAGTCAGAGTCAAGGGAAGAAGTAGGATGCCGGGGTCCCGATAGAGAGGATCTCCATTTTGTTGGCATTGAGGCAAAGGTCATTAGCAGTACATCAGGCCTGGATGTCTGAGAGGCATCTGAGGATGATGTATGGTGTAAGGGCATCTGTAGGAAGTTTGAAGAAGCGTTGTGTGTCATCAGCATAGCACTGGAAGTTGGGGGAGAAGGAGGAAATTAGGTGTGCCAGCAGAGTAAGGTAGATGTTAAAGAGCCAAGGCAAAAGAATGGAGCCCTAGGGGATGCCATAGGTGGAGGTGGAAGTAGGGGAGGAGGAAGAGACTAGTATGACTTTGGAGGAGACGCCAGTTAGCAAGGAGGTAAGCCAGTCCAGTGGCTGCTCCGAGTTACCAAGGGTGTCATGGAGCCTTTTTATGAGGATGGAGTGGTTCTCTGTGTCAAATGCAGAAGAGAGAACATGGAGGATGCGGATCCCACAACCCCCTTCCCTCTTTATCTCTCTGATTTTCACTTCCTCTTCTAGCTCTGAGATGGCACCCTCCATCTGCATTGCAGAGTAAAGCCACTTCATTGAAGAGTAATTTTAATTTGAGGCAGTATATCTCAGGCCATTACTACAAATGTGTCTGAGTTTATACAACCTTCCATTTCTTGCAGAAATCGGATCCCAATAAGAGCTTTTTTTAAGCAAAAAGGTGTTTTCGAGATCAAGACTGCATCATCTGCTCACAACAGAATACAAATGTTCCTTTGCCAATGGAAGTTGTGTCAAAATTTTAATTCAAGACTCGTATAGGCAATAGGATGTATGTTTGTCTGATGCAGTAGCTTTGCTTGTAGTAACCGCTAGAGGGAGTTGTTGCTTTAGGATACATAGAGACAATGCCAATTTGCAGAGGTTTGCCTGTTGTCACCTATAGAGGGAGATGTAGGCTTAGGATCCATAGTGGTCCTACTGTGTCAATGAAAACCTGCACTTTGACCCGTGTACATGGGCCTGCACGCTAGTTTATTTATAAAATGAGGCTAAGACTTATTTGTGCTTAATGCCAACATTGATTGGAAATTATACAGTCAACCCCCCTTTTTGTCCATATCTCACAGCATCCATGATTCAACTATATAGGAGCTCATGTTCCAATGAGCTGTAACATAGATGGAAGGCGTAAAGGCCTTGTGTAAGACACCATAGCTCATTTTCAATCTTTTGTATGGCAAAGAGGAGCGGTGGAATGCAACTTGCGTTTATGCCATCTTTCTTCTTCTATGTCATACAAATGCTGTAGCAGTTGCGCCAGCATGGATTTTCATGCTGGGGCAGATGCTGGATATCCCAATGGATCTGCCAGCTTTATGCAGGAGGTTCACAGATGGATCCACTATAAACAGCATGTCAGGCAGCATGTTCAATTACAAATAATCGCTGGGGCAGTGTTTATTTGTAACTTTGAATGCTGCTCACCATGTGAGCATGGTAAGCAACATTCACAATTAAAATGAAATGCTGCCTGTCATGCTTGGATGACAGGCAGTGTGTACAGTTACAATTAAACACTGCTCAACATGCGCGCATGTCGGGCAGTGTTAAATTGTAGCTGCAAACACTGCTTACCAAGCGAGCATGGGAAGCGGTGGTCTCAATAAAAATTAAATGCTGCCTTGCATACGAGTATGGTGAGCAGCGTTTACTCACATTGGCCCTCATTACAAGTCAGGCGTTAAGGGTTTAACGGCGCCGTCAGCGCTGCTAACCCTTAACGCCTGATTCACACTTTAACGCCTGCTTTTTGCAGGCATTAAAGTCCAAGGCGCTAAGCGACTTTGGTGCTAATTACGGCACCGTAATTTACGGTGCCGTAATTAGCGCCTTCCCCATCCCCATTATGCCCTATGGGGCAAAAATGGGAATGGGGAAGGGCAAATAGTGAATGGGGAATTACCGCCCCACTCACCTTGGAATGGGGCGGTAATTCCGCCATCCACCATGGCGTAATCCGGCATGGACCATGGTGCTAATAGCACCATGGTCCAGCGGCAGACTTGTAATGAGGGCCATTGGGCTTCATTACGAGGTGGGTGGTAAGGGATAACGGGCACCGGTAAGGGGACCGGTACTGGTAATCCCTTACCGCCCAATTCCGAGGTCCCTTAGCAGGAACCGCAAGGAACATGTGGTCGGACCACACGTCCCTTACGGGTCCCATTAGGGGACCAGGGCGCTAATTACGGGCCTGCCATTAGCAGGCTCGTAATTAGCGACTTCTCCATTCCCATTGAGACCTATGGGGGCCAAATGGTTATGGGGAATGGCATATGGAATGGGGACTCACCGGGTCTGCCAAGGGCGGAATGTCCTGGTAAGTCCCCACTCCACCAGGTCGGACCCGGACACGATTTTGGAGGCAGCCATGTGGCAAATTGCACCTTGGCTACCTCCAAAGTCGTAATGAGGCCCATTGTTAGGTAAGAATTGATGCAGTCACACTGTGTAAGACTACACACTTATCTGCTTGGTATTAGGTAACCCACCTTTTGGTATATATCTGTACTACACAAATTGGTAGTGTGACTGAGCAGCAAGGCCTATCTCAAGAGGGGTAATTTTGTGAGCTGTAGAGCTGTAGCAATGTGAAAGTCAATGAGGTAGAAGAGTCTGCAGGGAGCCAGGACAGCCAAAGTCAATGGCGCTTAGGCACTTCTTAGATAAAAGTCTTGCACAAAGCTAGAGAGTTTGTAAAAATCACTTGTAGGCTCACAAGCTGGGAGCCTGTGGAAATAGAGTTGGGATCAACTCTAAAGGTAAGCCAGTGCAATGGGGAGGGGAAAGTGCATGAGGGAAGGGGGATGGGAAAGTGCAGTACGTGAGATACTAGAATAAATACAATAAATAAGAGAGCGGCCAGATGGTGGCAAGTGCAAGGTAAGTGCAGACATGAGTGCGTGTAGGGGGACTGTAAGAGATGCAGAAAACAGTCCCCTGGTGCAGGGGTTGCCAGGGAGACAGTGCAGGTGTGCAGCTGGTGGGGCTTGGACCTGAGATCAGAAGGGTGGCCAGGTAACCAGTGCAGCTTCAGCCAGGAAATCAGCAGGGCAGAGGGGGAGTAAAAGCAGAAGCAAAGAGGAAGGTTTTAAGGTGCTTCCGGAACCGGAGATGGTTCTTGTCAAGTTTCATGAAGGCAGGGAGGCTGTTCCAGAGGGAGAACCCAGCCGAAGAGAGAGATGTACCACCAATTCAGTGCTTGTAGAAGCGACTGACCCTGAGGGAGTTTGAGGTGGATGAGCGAAGAGCTTGAGAAGGAAGATATTTAGGAAAGGAGAGTTGGAGGTATTGTGGCCACAGGCCCCAGAAGGCATTGTGGACAATGCAGAGGGATTTAAACTTAATCCTTGCAACCACTGGGAGCCAGTGCAGAGATTTCAGTCCTGGAGAGGTGTAAAGACTGGTAGGGGGTGTCTGTACTTCTGCTCTCTATATGGTAGAGGAGAGGCACAGAAGACCCCAGCCAAGATTCTGTATAAAGTAGCAATGGACGAGCAATCAAGGCCTAGCTTCTCAGGAGGTGATGCGGGCTGGTTCTTAAGTACAGTGTAGTCCCTGAACCCCCATAAAGGAATGTCCACACACTGTATTACTGAAAACACAGTCTTTATATAATTAATATTCAAAGGTATGTACACAATCACAATAACACACTTTGTACTCGGAAGTCAATAATGATAAATATATACAATTCTAAAGTGGTACCAATAATGTTATCGAATCTCATTAAAGTGCATCAACTGTACGGTTAAAATGTCACACAGATTAATAACGAGGAAACCAGAAATAGAGATAGGCAGAAGCTGAAGATGGTTGAAACAATAGGCAGAATGCTGGCCCCGTTACCTAGACACAGTTCTGTGTGGAGATCCCCCCACCTGGGCAACCTGTAAAATAAGATATATCGCACAAGCTCAGTCCATTGGTTCAACAGTCTCACTTCTTCCTATTAAGGTTTTACCCCCCCAATGTACCTGGTGGAGTAGAGTTTTCCGACGCTGCGTCGACCGATCCTTCTTGAGTGACTCCCTTTCAGGCAGGAGCCACGGATCGTCGAGAGGTGTCGAGGAACTCGGCGTTCGGTGTCGAGGAATCGACGGCCCTTCTTGAGTGCCCTACCTTTAAGGCGGGAGTCACGGGTCGTCGAACGTCTGACAGTGAACAGGTTGAACTACGGCAGGGAAGTGACAGCTTTGTTCCTAGCGGTGCTCGTCGACGACAGAGCTTTGGCGTCCTGCAAGGAAGAGGTGTGCAGGGCACCTCGGTGACGATAGTTCTGGACCGCAAAGAGATGATGAAGAACTGTGGCCCAGCAAGGGCGTCGAGTCGTCGGCGTCTCTGTGGTCCTTAGGTGGCGGGAAACCCACCGGTGGATGCTCCTCGGCACGTCGACGGTCGGGCCTTCTCCAGCGGGAGACAAGCAGATGACGATGCAGGCGAGAGCGTCCGATGATCAATTGAAGTTCTTAGGCAAACGGGAGCACGGCGGCTCTGGTCAGCGACGGCAGTCGTCGACAGTGGCGGACAACAGTCCGAGTGCTTCTCCTTGGAGTTCCGCAGCAGCCCCCTTATCGGGTCGGCAGCCTGTCGAAGGTCTGTCTACCAGAGAGCGTTGGCAAAGATCAGCTGTGCACGATGGTCCCTCGTAGCTCGGGAAGAGGGCTCCTTACCAGGTCCTCTCTGGGTCAGTCCTTGGAGGCACAGCAGGTTTCAGATTGTGAAGGAGAGCAACAGCAATTCTTCTCATCCAGCAGGGCTTCAAGGTCAAGCGTCAGTTAATCCAGTTACTTGTCGTAGTGGACTTCAGCTTCTGAACACCATTCCTAGCAGTGAGAGGTCCCCAGATATACTGTTGATCTCCCATTCATTCCGCTGGGTCACACTCAAGCATCCAATCACAAATACGGGCATTCATGCAGGCAGGCAGCCAATCAGGCACATGAGGTATTCAGGCCATTCACTTCTCTCCAGACACTCACAACAAGTTATGTGTATTGGGACAAGTACCGAGCCATTCAACATTCCAAGCTGCATTCATACCGGTTTCGGGCAGGGTTGTCTCAGTCATTGTGTCAACCACCAGATACTAGACACCCGCAACACAGAATGCATATTCGTCACACACTCTATTCACCCAGGTCCCACCCACAGGAGGTACCCACAACATACATCACCGGGAAGGCTCCAGCTAGTCTGGCTGGGCCTTCACAACAACACCACATATGGAATTTCCACACAAAAACCAGTCAGGGGGAAGGGACAGAGTCAGGGCTTCCCTGGACTTTGGGAAAACAAGGTAATGGGTAATAGAAAGCAAGAGGCCACAGGGGCCATCTTGTTTTTCATCAGGAATCAACTGATCCCAATGGCAGGGACGGGGTATCCCAAAATGGAGGATACACAGCGCACCTGTCAAATTCAGCATGGAGCTGCCACCAGCCCATACCCTGCTCTGCGGGCCACCCACAGGTGCCCAAAAACATACACTAGGGGCACAGGGTTGTACCCCCACCCATGGGTGCCGTAAGTGTATCCCACGGGTCCGTTCACCAAACCAAAAGAAAGAGAGCTGCACCACCAGGAGTCCCACATGTACTCCTGCGCAGAAAAAACGACAGAACACACGATAAAAAGCAGTAAAGGACAAGGAAACGGAGGCCCTGTCCCTCTGATGCATTTCCAGCATCACAAGAGGTACGATCCCTGGGCTTGAGGCCAAGGACAAGTGTTGCAGTCCTGTTCTGGATGAGTTGCAGAGGGTGGGGAGTAGAAGCAGACAGATTTAGAAAGAGGCTGTTGCAGTAGTCCAGCCTAAAGAGAACCAGAGCTCTGGAGACAGTGAGCTTCTGGGGGAAGGAGAAGAAAGGAATAATACCTCTGAGGAGGTGAAGCTGGTAGTGTGACTTCTTGGACACGTCAGAGATATGAGGAGAGAAGGAGAGTGTGGAGTCGAAGATGACCCCCAGTTTTTTGGCCTTGCAGGTGGGAGCAGGTCGAGGGCCAAGAGAAGCCGGCCAGAGAGTGGAAGGAAAGGAGGGGGCGGGTGTGCCGATGAGCAGAATCTCAGTCGTACTGGCATTAAGGCAGACATCATTGGCGGCGCACCACTCTTGAATGGCAGACTGACAGTCAGAAATGAGTGAGGTGGCTGAAGGTAGCCTGAAAACGAGCTGAGTGTCATCCGCATAGCACTGGAAGTTGGGGCACAGAGCGGCAATGCAGTGGGCATGAAGTGCCAGGTATTGGTTGAACAGCCAGAGAGAGGTTAGACCTCTGGGGAACACCACAGGTAGAGGTAGAGATAGATGAGAGGAAGGACCCAAGTTGCACCTGGGAGGGTCGATCAGAGAGGAAAGAAGCCTGCCAAGCCAGGGACTGACTGGTGATATCCAGATTATCCCAGAGACAGTTGAGCAAGATGGCATGGTTGACTGTGTCAAAGGCAGAGGAGAGATCAAGCAAGTTGAGGACACAGAGGTTGGAGAGCAGGTTGGAGAGCAGGTCTTCACGGATGTTCAGGAGAGCAGTTTCCGTGCTTCTGGCAGCTCTGAAGCCAGGCTAATGATCATGAAGACAACCAACAGATTCAGTTTGGAGATTGAGCTGGGAGAGGTCAGCTTTTCCAGGAGTTTGCCCAGGAAAGGAGTGATGGAGATTGGGCAGTAGTTAGCCGGGCAGGACGGGTTGGCAGAGGGTTTCTTAAGAAGTCGGTGCACAAGGAGTGCTTCAGAGGGGATGGAAAGACTCCAGTGGCAAAGGAGTGGTTGCAGAAGTCGTCCAGAGCAGGAGCCAGGGAGTCGATATGTTCCTTTGTAGCTTTGGAGGAACAGGGATGGACTTGTTTTGATGAGAATTTCCTAGATGGGACTTGTCTAGAAACCTTGTCTAGGGAGAACAGGAGAAAGGCAGAAAAGGTGGGAGGAGAGGTGGCCAAAGAAGGGCCAGAGGAAGAGCACGGAGTCCAGGGAGGAGGGGGAAAGGAAGAGAGAGAGGCAGGATGTCCTGAGTTTTAGAGATGAAATGAGAAGCCAGAGCTGTGCAGAGGGCTTGGGAATGGACAGGAGAGGTAGAGACTGCAGCAGGATTGGCCAGTTCCTTGCAGATTTTAAAGCGTTCAGCCGAAATTGTTAGATGCTGCAGAGACGCTGGCTTGGATGTGAGCTCTCTTCTTGGTGCGGACAGAGAGCTGGTATTGCCTTTGGAGCAAGCGGCAGGCTAGTTTGTCAGAGAATAAGCCAGAAGCACGCCATTTCCTCTCAACCACCCTGCACTTCCGTTTGATAGTGATGAGGGCTGAGTCTTACCAGGAGTTGCACTTGGCTTTGGACTTCAAGCGGATCCTCATGACAGGGGCAAGAACATCGAGAGTATCAGATATAGCAGAGTGGAGCATAGAAAGGGCTGTGTCAGGGTGTGAGTCAGCCAGAAGGGGAGAGGGGGAGGATAAAGTGGTGGCAAACGCCTCAACTGACACACATTTCATGGGTGGATGACCGAGAAGGTGGACGGCAATGCTGGAGTTGGGTTGGCCTGAGGGATAGCGAGGGTGAGCTGGGAGGAGAAGAGAAGGTGGTCACTCCAGGAGAGAGAAGTGGTGAGGGGGAAAGAAAGGGGAAGGTCTGAAGAGATCAGAACATCCAGAGTGTGCCTTGCAGAGTGAGTCAGGCCAGAGGGGAGAATAGAGAATGAGAGAGAGTCTCAGAGGTTGCAAAAGAGTCCAGAGGATGGACAAGAAGTATCCAGGTGGATGTTAAAGTCTCCAAAGAGGAGGAGTTCAGTGGTCGAGACCAGGAGGGAAGAGGAGAGGTCTGCCCATTCAGGCAGGGAGGGCTCCTGCAGCAGTAGTTTGGAGGTTGTCAGCAGATACAGGCTCTTTTCGGTTTAGCAGCACTTCAAGGTTTCGGCACTTAGCAAACAGCACTGTTGGGGATCTGGGATACTTGTTGGGCTTCCTTCACTCCTTGGGTCCTGCACTCTGGTGAGGGGACTTGAGCTCTGGTCGTCCTGCTTCTGGAGGGTCCATAGGAGACTCCTAGAGCTTCTGGCTTAATTTCAGACGTTGCACTCGGCTACAGATGTCTCGACTCCTGGCACTCGGTTCTTGCAGCAGCGAAGAAGTACAGCCAGTCAGGGAAGATGGTCCAGTGGACATCGTCTCAGGGTTAGTTTGTCCCACTAACGCAAGGGAAGAAGTTGTCCCTTCCAGTGCTTCTCTGTTGAATTGAAAAAGGAGTGTCAGTACAGTCGCGGGGCTTCACCGGTCAATTCAAACGTCCCGCAGGATGCAGCGAGCTTCGTTCATGGTTTCTTCATTGGATGTTTCTCCAAGTGGTCTGCCTCTAGTCCCAAAACCCTCGCCTTTTAAGCAGGTTTCTTCCATTCATGCACAATTTAGGCTGTCAATCACACAGCAGGGTGGCTGTCCTAAAAGGACAACCAGTCAGCCAATCAGGACTGGTTGCATTCATGCATTCCTAGACACAAAGGACAGTGGAGTTTCAGGAAACTCCCTGACATTCTGCCTTTCCAGACACACTGATGTTACTCACCACACTGAAGACAGCCCAGGGTGTTGGTTAAACACCCTTGAGTGTTGGGTGTGGTATAAGGAGTCGAACAGAAATCAGTATCCAAGATTCCAAAACCCCCTGAATTCTAGATTCAGGCTTCCTCGAAGAGAGGGGCTCTTCTTTACGATATACCTATCTGCTGTTCAGGTAAGATACACAGAGGTGTTGATCGCACAAAAGAGCGAGGAACACGCGCACCGCCAAAAACCAACGCTGCAAAGTAAACCACAGAAATAATTAAAGGCGCCACAATAAGTAGTCAGTAGGTGAGAAATACCCCACAAAAGGAAAACCTGATGGGATGCTGGTTTAAAGCGTTTTTAGGAACTGTGGGAATCCTGACCCTATAAATGAAAAGCCCCACAATGTAAGTATGCAAAACAAGGCCCGTCTGTTATTCCCTCCACCCCACTTTCTCCTTTTGGTGTTTAGTTGTTCTCACTGACATCGAAGCGTACTGAAATGTAACTAGTTCCAGATGAACAAAACGTAAAAGGGAAAATAATAGACAGGGTGGTTAGTATGGGAAAGAAAACACGAGCGGCACGAGGGACGCACTAGGTACGGGTTGGTGCATGCAGCAAAGCGTTCATATGCACTGATATTGTGAATTTCACAGGAGCCCAAACTGGAGTTAGGATATGGTGTGGAAGATTCAAGAGAGATTATTTAAATGCGCTGTTGATGTGGCACTGAGATATAGGGGGTCATTACGATGTAGGAGGTAACCATGCTGCTATTAGTGGCACGGCTACCCCTTTACCGGGTACCAGGTCCGGGTTCCTTGAATGAGGAATTACCGGGCCACTCTGACCTTGGAGGGCCTGTAATTCCTCATTCAAGGAACCCATCGCAATTCCTATTCAAGCCCCCATAGGGCTCAATGGGAATGGAGAGGTTCCTAACAATGGGCCCGCAAATCCAGAGGCATAGGCTTCCACAAAGAAAGGAAGGTCCGTGTCCGGATGCTGAAGAACAGGGGCCGAAGTTAAAGCAGATTTCATCTGTTCAAAAGCAGTTTGTGCTTCAGTATTCCATACGTACGGTCCTTTAGTGCTTGTCAAGGAAGTAAGAGGCGTGGAAATCGCTAAGAAACCATGAATGAATCACCTATAAAAATTGGCGAATCCCAAAAATGATTGGAGAGCCTTGACTGATTTAGGCACTGGCCAGTCCATAACAGCTTTCACTTTGGAGGTGCTCATACGAATGCTGTGATTTGCGAGGTCATACCCCAGAAACTCCACCTCAGTGATGTAAAAAGTGCATTCCCCTGCCTTTACAAACAGTTTGTTTTCACATAACCGTTGCAAAACGGTTCTAACATGTTGGACATGTTCTGGTAGAGTACGTGACTAGATCAAGAGGTCGTCCAAGTAAACCACAACATATTGGTCCAGGATGTCATGAAACAGATCATTAATAAAGGCCTGAAATGTGGCCAGGGCATTACAGAGCCCAAAAGGCATTACCAAATATTCATACAGGCTATAACGTGACTAAGAGTTAAAAGAAACACATTTACCTTGGTGAGTTACAGAATTACTATCTTGCATTATTAGGTGATAACTATGGTGAGCCAGCACACACAATTGGAGGTGACAACTTTGATTTGTATTTTTTCGAAGTGATCTAACCCGAGACTCGAAGACAGACTACTATTTGCTTTAACCCATAAGGGGCAGTAGATGAAAATAAGGTAAAAGAGACAACTTGAATCCAACTTTCCTTGATTTTCGATGTGACACTACATGTAGCATTGACTAACAAAAATCTGGTTTTGTCTACATCTTGACCCCCGACATTCCTCCCTATTCCCCACTCCATTTTTTGTCTGGCATTTTGGTTTACTTTGATTTAATAACTGTTATTATTTATTATGGTTTGCTTTAACCCATCAAATACTGTAATAATTGGTTAAACATGTGAATGAACACTTCTATTATTTTTTATTTTTTTATTTGGCTTTCATATTATTTTGTAAATATCTGTATAATTTTGTGACCTTCTCTTTTGATTGATATATAAAATTAGCCCTGATTTGAGAAAGGTCCAAGAGGGACCGAAACATGTGTCATCACAAAGGGCATATATAATAAAACACTTGTTGAAAAAATTGGGCGCAGTCTCAACTTGGGATCTTTTCTCTTTACTTAACCATTTATATGTGGTTTTCACTTGGCTAAACCACCACCCAAGGGGATGCGACCGCAGGGAATCTGTTGCAGAGAAAAGAGCATTTTTACTCATTAAAGATGTCGCCATGTTAGACCTGACCAACATAGCCAAGCTCTTCTAAAACTATAAATGAAAAGCCCCACACTGTAAGTATGCAAAACATAGCCCATCTGTTATTCCCCCCCCCCTTTCTCCTTTTGGTGTTTAGTTGTTCTCACAGACCTGGAAGGATACTGAAATGTAACTAGTTCCGGATGAACACAACGTAAAGAGAAAATAATAAACAGGGTGGTTAGTATGGGAAAGATAACCCGAGCGGCACGAGGGACACACTAGGTACGGGTTGGTGCATGCAGCAAAGCTTTCATATGCACTGATATCGTGAATTGCACAGGAGCCCAAACTGGAGTCCGGATGTGGAGTGGAAGATTCAAGAGAGATTATTTAAATGTGCGGTTGATGTGGCACTGAGATATAGTCTGCTTTGGAAACCTAAGAAGGAACGCAGCATTATGTCCCGAACAGAAACAATGTAAATAGTGTACTCAAGTTTGTATGGAAGTCCAAGTCAGCACATGTGAAGAGCAGTGAAGAAAACAGCCGTATAACAGGTCTTCATCAGCGGAATAAGAAATGCCAAGCCAAGGCGATCTGCGTTTAGGCAACGGCTGTTCTGGACGAAGCAAAAGTAGCAGGTAGGCAGTCCGGATGAGTTCTGCGCTCGGCAACGGTTAATCAAGACGGGACAATAGGAGCAGGCAGGCAGTCCGGGTGAGTTCCGTTTTCGGCAACTGCTAATCAGGACGGAACACAAGGATGTAGACAGGGAGTCCGGACAAGTTCTTAGGGTTCGGAAACCGGGTAGTCAATAGAAACCGTTCACGGGGAGGGGAACTGCAAAAAATGCAACACAGGGCTTGTAGGTAACACTACAATTAGCAGCACCGGACAAAGTGCTCTCTCTGCGTTTAAGCTGCAGGGGGGCGGGCTTACCATTTACGTGTGACTGTAGTACACACGTAGCTTGCCAGCTGACACAGGCTTCTCCTTTGTTTGTACAGCTTCCATGGAAACTTGTATTCGTGCCACAAAGATGACCTGGCACGCCAATCTCGTTGTACGGAAGGAGAATACCACAGGGCAGGAGAGGAGCCCTGAGAGGGGCTCTGCTGCCGATGTGTAACAACTGGAGCCAGAGGGGGCCTTAAGCACTGAAGCACGCCAAAGGTAAAACAAACAAAAGTCTCAAACCTGTCTCAACGCACAGAGTAAAACCAAATAAAGACCCCACAAAGAGAAAATGGCAAAAAAAGAAGACCAGTGCCATTTTGACAAAATGGTCACCCATCAGTGCTGTACTGGAGCTGAGGATTCATCCTGCGGTAGAAAAGCACAGTGGTGTAAAATGAAACCACTGTCACCAGCCATTTAAAGTAGTGAAGTTAACATACAGAATGTTACATGAGAATGTAGGATAAGGGGCTACTAGGTAACCCCCAGCACTCCACATAAAATCAGTTGTGCTGAACGTACAAAAAGAAAAGGTAAGTAAAGTCAATTTCACTTTACTATTCCTGGTAACAGTAGTTCACACAAGAAAAGGTGTTTAAACCTTATGAAAAATCTAAAGGATTTCTCTGTGACACTGCACTGAAGGTGCTGTGTGTCACCATACAAAAAAGTAGATACCTAGGGAGTTTGTCAGACTCCAAAAACAGTGATAACAGACAAGCCAAATCAGGACAAAACCCATGAGAGAGTGAGAAAAAGTTCTCACTCTAAGGTTAAAATTAAAAAGTCCTAAAGTCTAGCCAAAGAACTGGTGTTCTCTAAGGTGGGAGGAATTCAGCACTAAAATGAACATTCCCCCTAACGAACATGAACTCTATAATCTTTAAATTCGGGCCACAAACTCTGAAGATGCACTCATATGTAACATAAACCAAAGGATAATCAGGCCCACACTATCAAAAGCTAGCCAAATTTCTGCACGGTTCCAATTTGTCGGGATGAACCCAGAGTTAATAATCATATATAAAAACACAGTTATAAAAGCTAATTCCACTTTTCCACAGACCTTGCTATATTTCATATTACATAATTTCCTTCAAGACCACCCATCTGCTGCTGCATTTGTGCTGTGACAGGAAGATGCAAGGGCAGTTAGAAGCAGTAACCCTCCATGGTGTATTCCAATACTGTTTTTAAGCTCTGCATTTTTCAACGGTCCTATTCTGCTGACTTTTATACACCAGGTGCTTCTTTTTTCTTACTTTGCTCAAACGTCGAGCTGGGCTGCAGTGTCGAACATGCAGCAGACATGCAAGTCCTACGGCTGTAATATGTCCAACGTCTGCCACTTTGTACCCCTGTAAAAGCTAAAGAGGTGGGGACATACTTGAAGGCACGATAGCGCAAGAGAAGCAGAGGCCACCCATTGGAATGTAGTTAAACCTGGTCTGGTGAACAATCCCTGAGTCCGCTGTTCCTGCGTACATACTTACTACAACGTGCCAAGCCTTGCCCCAAAGATGAGCTTCCCTGTCTTCCCCGCATAATCCAGCCTTAGATGGCATGGAAAACCATGGAATGAGCCGGCCCATTCAGAGCCCCTCTCCGCCTTTGAAACGTATGCTCCTTTGAAGCTGTGGCAACCTTTTAAAAGGCTGATATCTACCTGGATTACTTATCCATCTGAATAACCTGTGGAATTGCCATGCCTCTCAGGAACTGCTGTGAAATTATGCGCAGCCACGGATCCTTAAGCCTGTGTGCTGTTGTTTCCTCCTGATCTTGAATGCCTTCCCCTGCGTCTGCCATCCCCGCACCTTTGCCCTGTTCTCTCCAGAGCCTGCGTGCAGGCCCAAACATGTCCATGGTGAAACATTAAGCATGTTGTCTTATGTTCTCCAACAGGTTTAGCTTGTTTACGTATTGTGGTATACAGAAAATATGCAGAGAAAATACCAGACTGGTGTCTCTCTTTTGTCAACCCAGAGAGTAGAGCACAATGATTGCGTTTCCATGGATATTATGCATACTTTTCTACCATGTTTACACGTCTGTGTTTGCTGCTGAGTTCTTGTAACTTTGACTTGGCAACCCATGCCTGTGTATTCAATGGTGGCTTTGAGAATTTGCTAAGCATCCAATGAATGTGAAATGTCCCTTCATCTAATGACTTGAAACGAGGCTCGAAACAATGATAATGTGTATACTCTGATGAAGCGATGAAAAAAGCCTTTATGTTTCTATGGAAACCGTTTCTATATTAAAAGCAGAAAGAAATGCATTGCCTACTGATCATTTTTCTGGAAAAAAGTTTGTTTAATAATGTCTTAAATATGAAAGCATACACAGTGATGCTTTATTCGTTTTTTGACATTAATGAACGTGATGCCCTAATGAATGGTTATGCAAGAAATAATACAGGATAAGACTTCAAAGTTTTATACATTGCAAGGCAAAATTGTCTCGAAATTCCCCAAAGTAATTGCATCTCTTTTATCGAGGCGGTGGGTGGGGGGGTCGGGGGGGGGGGGGGGGTTGGGGGGATATGGTTCAAAATTTTTCATTTCTAACATAAAACCATAATGTTGCTAAATAAGAACATTTGCAGAGCTACATCACAACAAATAAGTCTTGAGAAGTCCTTCAACAAAGAGATATGTATGTTGAGGTGTGAGGCACTGCTATGTTCAGAAAGAGATCTTTAAGGTCTAAGCTCTCAGTTCATAATAAAAAGAGCATTGTTCATCCCTGTATATAAATATGAATTATAGGGCGGCAGTCAACGCCCTATAGTTAAGGTGAGTCGGAGACACATAGGAACCCCTCAAAATTCTATTGTTAATAACTTTTGATTCAATAAACGGATTTGACAGAAATTTCAAAAGTGATTAAGGGGGTAATTCATAGCATTTAGCGCACAAGTGGCGCATGCGGCTTGCGCACAGTGTGCGCGTGCGAATCTCTGCGCCAGCCGCGTTCGCTAAAATCCATTTCCGCGCACAACGTATTCATGGATTTCAGCTACCAAAACCAGCCGTGGCGCACAGTGGCGCAGCGACCCTGCAGCAGCGCCAGTTACGCCCCCAAGAACGCCCCTCGCGCAGGTAAAAGCCATCAAAATCCCCAATCCAGCGCAAACGGCTGCGCTAACCCTGTACCAGCACGGCAAGCGGGGTACGTGTATTACTGGGGTTCGCGGGAAGTTTCACACGCGATTGGCCCTGTGCGAGCGTGGTACGTGTATTTCAGGGGTGCGCAGGAAGTTTCACACGTGATTTCAGCAGGGTACGTGTATTTCAGGGGTGCGCAGGAACTTTCACATGCAATTTCAGCAGGGTACATGTATTTCAGGGGTGTGCGGGAAGTTTCACACGCGAGTCCAGCAGGGTACTTGTATTTCAGGGGTGCGCGGGAAGTTTTACACGCAATTGGCCTGGGTATGTGTATTTCAGGGGTGCGCGTGAAGTGTTACATGCGATTTCAGCAGGGTACGTGTATTTCAGGGGTGCGCGGGAAGTTTAACACGCGATTGGCCTGGGTACGTGTATGTCAGGGGTGCGCGTGAAATGTTACACGCGATTTCAGCAGGGTACGTGTATTTCAGGGGTGCGCGGGAAGTTTCACATGCGATAGGCCCTGTGCGAGTGGGGTACATGTATAACTGGGGTTCGCGGGAAGTTTCACACACAATTTCATAAGGGTGCATGTATTTCGGGGGTGCCGGGGAGTCCTACACGTGATTTGGCAGTGTGGGTCCTCCCAGGTGTTCCCTGTACATCCTCCACGGCCCCTGCAGGCAGCCCACACCACAGGGGACTAACCTGCACCCCAGGTCATGGCCCGCAGGCAGCCCACCCAACATGGGCATGCCCCCCCAGCAAAGCCACATGTCTCCTTGCACTACTGATCCCCAACTCATGTCCCTTGCACCCCCACCCCCCAGCAGTGCAGGGCACCTGCCAGCAGGACCCCACTCATGTCCCACTCATGTCCCCCTGCACCCCCACCCCCACCCCCCAGCAGTGCAGGGCAACTGCCAGCAGGCCCCTACTCATGTCCCCTTGCACCCCCACTCCCCAACAGTGCAGGGCACCTGCCAGCATGCCCCCACTATGTCCCACTCATGTCCCCCTGCACCCCCACCCCTCAGCAGTGCAGGGCACCTGCCAGCAGGCCCCACTCATGTCTCCTTGCACCCCCACCCCCCAGCAGTGTGGGGCACCTGCCAGCAGGCCCCCACTCATGTCCCCTTGCACCCCCAGCAGTGTGGGGCACCTGCCAGCAGGCCCCCACTCATGTCCCACTCATGTCCCCTTGCACCCCCACCCCACAGCAGTGCGTGGCACCTGCCAGCAGGCCCCCACTAATGTCCCACTCATGTCCCCCTGTACCCCCACCCACCAGCAGTGCGGGGCACCTGCCAGCAGGCCCCCACTCATGTCCCACTCATGTCCCCCTGCACCTCCACCCGCCAGCAGTGCAGGGCACCTGCCAGCAGGCCCACACTCATGTCCCCCACAACATGTCATCACGATCCACAACCATGGGCCTAATGTCCACCCAAATCCCACCCCACGCCACCCCAGTCGAAACACACAACCAAGTATTACATACACCCCACATTGAAATCCCCATCACATGAAACATCCCAAATGGCAAGTATGCACATCAATACATGTCCATCACACACACAATGGGTGCAAGTGAATGAGAAAACATGCATCGTGACATGCAGGAAACCAAGGAAAGCATACCACACAATGAAGTATCAAATAAAAATGTATTAGACACAAAAGCAAGGGAATGAAATGAAATCACACAATAATGTAAATAATAAATAAAAAGCTACATGTCCAAAATATGAAAAAGAAGATGTGTAAAACCAGAATAAAAATCAATCCAAAAGCAAATGGGTCCAAAGAGTCTGTCCGTCAAATCAAATCCAAAGTGAAAAAAAAGAAAAATCCATTGATCCATGGTTAAAAAAATGGCAAATGAAGTGAAATCCATTGTGGAACTATATACAAAGTACAAAACGAGGGTCCATGAGCCCAACCATTGAAAGGAAACCTACAAAAACCCTACATAATGAACAACTATATACAAAAAGGTGGGGCATTGTCCAAGCGCCCCAAATGAAAAGAAAAACAAAAGGAAACCTAACACTATATAACTATTTACAATGGCAGTGGGCTAGTCCAATGGCTCACTTTCTGATTTCCCGGGCCAGGGCATCATCGAACTCCTGCTTGATGTCCTGGAGGCGTTCCTCTTCCATGGCCCAGAGGGTTCGCAGGGACGATGACATCTGGACCTCCAGGTCCCTGCGAATGGCCTCGAGGCACTTGGCCTGCCTCAGGGCCCTATGCATGGAGTTCTCTGCCCTGACCATCGTGAGCCGTGCCTCTTCCGCCCGCTGCCACTCCACATCTATAGCATGGCCTAACCGCTGCCACACGGAAGACACTTCCCGTCCTGGGTCCTCCTGCCCTCTGGCCGATGCCTGCCCCTCCAATGTTGAAGGCCCGAGCCATCATGGCTCCCACCTTGTTGCTGCTGCTGCTGTGCCTCTGCCAGTGCCCTGGCTCCTGCTGCCTGCATAGCCTCCTCCGGCTGGGGTGCAGTTGTTGATGTGGCCACCCCTGCTGGACTTCCGACTCCCGACTGTGGCAGGGATGTGCCCTCCACCAGCCTGGCCGCAGGGTCAGAGGCAGCTCAACAGAGCACCCAGGTGAAACATGGGTGGGAAGATGGCACGGAGGACGACTGGCGCATAGGGGGTTCAGTTGAGGAGGGGGTCGGAACAAGGTCCAGAAAACGGAGGAATCCAGCCCTGGTGAGCTGTCCCAGTGGGTCAACGCGGTCAATGAGCCATGCGAGAAGACGTGCAGTCTCCTCATGAAAAGACTGAAGGTCAGCTCGCATGGCACGTTGACACAACGCCACACCACCCAGGACAGGCTCAACCCGGTGCCGGATAGCCACATCTGCAGGGAGAGGAAGGCCAGTTGGTGTAAGCCGATCCCCTCCCTGAGAACGGGCCTGGATGTAGGCATCCCTGCTGGTGCGGGATGATGCAGTGACAGGATCGGGGACAGGATTACACAGAGGCACCTCTGCGGCGGCCTGTGCTGCCTCCTGTCCCTGCCCCTGCACTGCACCACTAGCACCAGTGGAATCCCCACCTCCAGACCCCGTCTCTGTCCCTTGCATGGCCTCCTCCTCCACCAAACCCCCCACCAACCTGGATGACTCCATGCCATCTTCCTCCATCGGGCCCTGTGGGGTCTCAGCTGCCCCTTCTGCTGCCGAGCAGTCCAAGTCCGACCTCCGCCTCTTGTACCTACCCTCGGCAGCTGCGGCCTGGGACGCGGCACCGGACTCCTCACTCCCCAACGAGATCACAACCTGGGAGGGGAGCCGGGCCTTGCGTCTCCGGCTGGTGGTGCGATCCCTGCCGCTGGGCTCCACAGCACCCTCTCCGCCCTCTTCATCAGTTGATGCTGCAGACAGGGAGAGATAGGAGACAGGCATCAGGGCACTGTACAATGGACTGATACACACATGACAGTTCCACATGAGTGGCAGTGTCAAACTTCAGACATGGCATCACAATACCCAACACACATGTCATTTGAAATCACACACATGAGCTATTCCACAGCCATATCCCAATGGCCAGCACCATCCATACACATACAACAGCATGAGCAGCCAAAGATGAGCCAGACTTCACATGAAACACAGGGAGTGCACTAGACATGCACACACGCCGCCACACTTACATGCATGTGTACACCTCCACCAACTGTCACAGTGATGAGATCGGCATCCATGTCACATCTGGCAATCAGCCTTCTACATATCAGTGTCACATGCATCCATGTTGCATCACTGTTGCACCCTTGTCAAATACACACACATGCACATGTACACAGTGCAGATACATGCAGCTGGAACCAACATCCATGTATGATACCATTACCATGCCAACTTACATGCACAGTCATTCAAACATGTATGCTCACACATATGCATTTGGCCTGCATGCTTACCCACACATACACCATCCATGTGTCTCACACATGAGAGGACTCACATGTGTTAGCCTCACGGCCCTATACATACACATCCATGCATGGCCCTACAAAACCACATGTGCAACCTGCACACTACTGGCACACCACCACACGCACAGCTTCCAATCAGTATGCATGTACACTTACCGCTCGACTCCAGACGGGTCTGCCTCTCACGGACCTGGACGTGGAGCACTGGGCATATGCGTTCCAGGACCCTCATCTGGTGTTCCGACAGGTGGCCCCGGCGCCCCTTAGCATCCGCTGTCTTCAAGAGGCGCTGGGCCTTGTTGAGGGTCCTGGACCTGAAGTCTTCCCAGCGCTTCTTGACATGTTGGAATTTGCGGACTGCCACCCCCTCCGTGTTCATGGCAGTCACGATGTCCGTCCAGATCCTGGTCCGTCCTTCCTTGTCGGCGCGCGAACTTCCGAAGAGGACATCATACTGCCCCAGGACTTGCTCCACCAGGACACCAACTTCGGTGGCAGTGAAGCTGGTGGCCCTCTGCCTCTCTGGCTGGGGGTTGCCAGTGGTCTCAGATGGTGGTGTGCCCGACATGGCAACCCCAGAGGCAGGTGTGGGTGGGCAACTGAGTCCTGGGGCTGGGCTGTGGAGCGATGGTATCCCAGTCAGGAGTCTTCAGTTCCAGCAGGGGTGGTCACAGCAACTGCACCCCTGGCTGATGTGCAGGCAGCAAATAGCAGGGCACGTGGGCAGCAGGCAGGCAGCAGCAGATGGCAGGTGGGAGCGTGCTCGGGGGTCTGGTGGGGAAGGAAAATGGCCTTCAGGGCAGGAGCGTGGTCTTCCGTGTGTTTTCCTGTGGCCAGCTTGATACAGAGTGATTTGGCACGTGAAAATCTTTCATGTCAGCGTGTAATTCGAGGAAAGACCCTTAGCGTGTGAGCACGTCAGCGATTTCATTGGACCAAAGGCCCTTCGCTTGTAAGCGCTTCTGTGACGTGAGGCGCAGGGGCGTGCGCGGGCATTTCCCCCATGACGTGGGCATAGTGGATTAGCGCGCGCGCATAAAAAATGCACGTCCCCGTGTGAATGCGTGTCATCCGAGGAAAGGGCCTACGCGCGTAAGTGACGTGACACGCACGGGCGTTTCCCTCAGCATGGGTTAAAGCAGAGCGGGGCCAGCAGTTCGCTGTACGTGCCTTTCGTGGAGACCGACCTGTGTTGCTGCTTTGTGTTGTTTCGCGCGCCATAACAACTTCACAGCTATCAAGGACGTATCTCTTCTTTTGGCGGGGTATTGGCTACGCGTGTTTTTCTGCATCACGCTAGTCAGACGGTGAGTCGCGCATGCTATTTTTCCCACTGCGGGTGCCCCTGTGTATCACACCGTTTTTGATGTCATAGTAGCCTGTGTGTCCCATGCGTACACGATTTTCGTGTTACTGGGTGCCACCGCGTACTGCGGGAGGTTGATTCCACGCACGTAGGCTGCAGGGTTGCGTGAACGGTTTTCCAGCAGTTTTGGGGTGCCTGAGCATTGCGTGACCCGTCACTACATTACCGGGGTCACATACAACCCTGCAGGTGCAGGGGGGCTGTTAACATCTTGCTTCCCACCCCCATCACCCCAAATGCCCAGGTCAATTGTGGTGTACACCTCTCATTGGCACTACTCCATCTGTGCCGGCACTACTACATCTGTGCCATGGTTGGGAGGACACCAAAGGTGAGCGGCGCCTCAGCTGGGCGTACTCCTCGTGGCGGGCGTGGTCAGGGACGTGGCCGGGGTGACCAGGGAGTAGGGGGACTCCAGGGTGTCCAGGGCAGCCGCAGAGGGGGAAGAGGCAGGGGTGCGCCACTTGAGCACAATGTCGTGCCATGTGTCGGTGCAGTCATGCCATCACCCCCTGTGGTTCCGGGACTGTCGGCATCAACACTATTGCACTCTACTCACATGCTGGTTACCAGTATGCCCCTCTGGTCCATGTCCCAGGTCACTGGCAATTCTGCATGTAGCGTGGTGTGACCTTCCTCTTAGCCCAGGCACGATGTCATAGCATGACTGATGTGCATGTGTCCTCTGCCTGTATGCGGGTACTCCATGTAGGCATGCTCCCTTGCCCCTCCACCCCCCGCTCTGCACCCCAATTCCACCTTTGCACTGGTCTGCTTCAATATTGCCGTTGGGTACTTCCCTGTTAATGCGTCCTGTGTACATGCTAACTTCCCGCAACCAATCTGCCAGACATATGCTGTGTGGTACAGCCTTAGTTCTTGATGCAGGGTATCTCACTTGTACTGTGCAGAGGTCCGATGCCCCGCAGGGACATGAGTGCCCATTCATGCTCCATGTGCATTGCACGCATGCCCCTATGTGTCCTTGAATGGATGATCACTGTAATACAAGTCCTGGGTGACATACATTGCATGGCATTTCATCAGCCTTCCCATGTCTACTGTGGCTCAGTATTGCGTTGCAGACATGTTTAGGGTCTGACAATCTGGGTGGGTCACAGGCCTCAGCCTGTTTAATGGCCAATGACTCTGTCCAACTGGTGTAGTGTCCTCTTCACACGTGGGTGGCCTCCGAACGTTTCATCATGTGTCCCGCTTACTGTCCCATAATCATCTGCAGTGTTGTCACTTGACTCACATGAAGCTGTTGATGCTAGTCAACACTGTCTGTCAATACACAGGTCTATGGTCAGCCTTTTCATACCATGCTAGGCATCCCTGCTTTTGCCCTTGGGTGGAGGGGTGCTTTGCTTGTAGATATGCTACCCATTGAATGCACATTGCAGGTGATGCCTGAAGTTGACCTTGCACTGCCTTCACATTTTCTGACACACACCATGGAGTAATTGTACATGTAGGTAGTGAGTAACATACATATTTGCTGCACTGCATGGACCCACTTCAATGCAGACTGCCACCTTTCAACAGGTCTGATCACAGAAGCAATTCCAAGTTGACCCAGCATGCATGCCAGGTTCTATTTTGTGTGTCACATGTCTGCCTGATGTTGTCGGTGTGTCTGTGTGTGTTGTGTGCTTCTGACATGTTTAGGGACCTTTTTTCTCTCTATTTTTCAGATGATGACGCAATGGAGCTGGAGGATGGTGTTGTCATGCCAGGCACAGGGTTGGTATCACTACATCAACCCGGCACAAGTGGGGGTCGTGGGGTGGCAGGCCTCGAAAACCCCCAAGTGCTACAGGCCATCTTGTCTCTGGCTGCCTATGAGTCCAGCCCTGATGACGACTCTGACGTCCATGTCGAGTTGGATGAGCATCAGGTCCATGTCTCAGGGATGAGTGATTCTGATGTGGACACTCCTCTGTCCGTGACACCTGCACTGAGGGGTCAGACAGTCTTGGAACCTCTGCCCGTGGTGGATCGGGACGCAGGGTCACCCTCCACACCAGTCACTGATGTGCCTGGGACATCACGTCGACGGGGGCATGTAGTAGTGCAGCCACGGGCAGTGCCAACACGACGAGGACACCCGGTCCTTGGGTCCCGCAGGGGTCAAGCCCAGCAACGCGGTCGCCGCGCGCAACCGATGTATACTGAGTGGGAGCAAGACATGACTGCCAATTCAGAACGGCAGGGGGCAGCAATGGAGAACATCGCTGAGAGCATGGAGCGTGTGGCCCGATCTGTGCTCCCCCCTGCTAGGCAGGTGCTTCTCCAGCAGCAGGCAGCACGGTCCATGGCCCGCTCGCTCAGGCTGGGCATGGCAGCCTCAGACAGGGCACCCCACGCTGAAATGTCGTCTCTGCGTCAAGTAATTGCTGCTCATGCAGAGGCACACATGGAGGCCCTGAGGGAGGAGTATGCTTCCCTCAGATCCACTCTGGGTGTCCTTCTGATGTCCCAGAGGGAGCGGTCAGAGGAGAGGTTTGCACAGCTTGAGCGTACCATCTCGGCTGAGCTACAGGCTTGCCGGGAGATGCAGCGGTTGTCCAGCCAGGCCTTGCAGGAGGAACTCTGTGTTACACGTGTTACCTTGCATCGCCACACAGAACCAGGCTCACCCATCCGGCAGACTTGCTTCCGACGAGGGGCAAGCTGCGGCTAGGCGTGGCCAGGCTACTGTGCCACGTCCTCCTTTCCAGGATGAGCCAGACTAGAACGACCATCTATCTCCCACATAGGTCGGGCTGTGCAGGCGTTGATCCCATGGAGGTTTTTTTTTGGCTCAGCATCATCGCATGTGGGTGTTGAGCAGCACCCTGTACCTCCCCCCTCCTGGGTGCCCCCCCCGGGTCGTATGTGGCCATTTTTGATTTTTCTATTAGTTTAGTTAGTTAAGTTTCTGTTTGATAGTTAGTTTAATTAGGTAAAGTAGGTTTTTCGTAGTTAGTGCAATTAGTTAATATAGTTTAAAATTGCTTGTCTATTGTGCTTTCATATGACAGTGTGGTGCTTTGTGGCTTTTGAAAGCATCCGCTGTTTGTTCCAACTGGGCCCTTCAGGCTTTTCTTGTGTATGTGTTTGCTGCTTGGGGTCCTTGACTCACATATGCCACTCCTGCTTCCCTTATCCATGGGCTCGCAAGGATGGTTCGGTGTAACAGCCTATTACACAAGGGCTTTGGACTGTCATATTTGTGGCATGTCTGCTGCTGTGGAACTTGTGTTAACACCCCTAGTGGGGATGATTGGGGTGTTATTGACCACTGTTCTGCTTTTGCTAGATGGGGTGTTTCATGATTCATGTGTACATTAATTGCTATGCATTGTGTAGTATGTTTCTTATCTTTACTGTACATGTGCGTGTTGCAATTCATGCCGTAGATAGTGTGTTCCACACTTTGGCTGTGAAAGACGGACTGTGGTGTGATTTCTGATGTACGTCTCTGACATGGTCCAGTGATGTGATGCCTGAAGAGACACACACAGATGAATCTAATGCATTAATCATGTGTTTCATGCCCTTTCTGCAGGGGGATGAGCCTCCAGACCACCTTTGCGAGCAAACATGAGCCATTGGATGTCTGGAATCTGGACACGTTTGGTGGTGCCCACATGCACATGTGTGCACAAGCAGAGGCACAGGGATTCTAATCATACATCCGAAAACTGCTGACGTGTTTCAAGGGACCCCAGGCAAGGTGAGCAGCACAGGGGGGCCACAACACAGTAAACCTTCCACCAGGCCAGTTGCACATGCATACTTAGTAGCAGCACTGAGGGTGAGCTTGGATGAATATTGGTGTTGAAAAGCACAATACAGCTCAGATGTGTTGGTAGACTCAAGGCTAGTTGATTGTAAGGTTGTCTGGGGCACCACATTCCCTCCGGTACACCATGGTCCATTGAGGCACTTGTATCACCCAAGTAGCGTTCCGAGACATGGAAAGAAGCAGCTGACAGGGACAGATGGCAAGGGATAGACTCGGGTGCAGTGCATTTCATTTCCATGTAGAATTTGAAACATGCACTGCCTACTTTATTTGGGTCAAGGTGGAACACGACTTGTTTGGAAGTCATACCTTGCTATATGCGTCTGTATGCTTACCCAGGGAACATTGCATGTTGTGTGATTCGTGACACATTGGTGTTCCATTTGCCACGCACCCACCGGCGCCTGACTTACTGCATTGACTGTGTATGAACCATCACAGGGGTAATGTTACGTATGGGTACGAAGCATCCACACCAGATTGTCTGTTTGTAGAGTAGTTTGTTACTTTGGGGCATATTTGGTGGTGTGTTTGTGTGTTATGGGCACGCACAGATTTTTAACTGTGGCTCTCTTTGCAGCATTGCGGTGCTCCTGTTACCGGACCTGAGAGTGCGCAGGCAGGAGGCCAGCACTCACCCCAGAGATAAGTTTCTCTTTGACTTCCATTTCAGTGAATTGCTGCTATGTTTATGATGAACAAGTTTGGTATGATTGTGTATGTGTTAATGTGAGTACTACATTCTTGGCCATTCCCTACTTTCCTGTGTCAATCCTACTCCCCTCTCCTGCCCCTCATTCCAGTTATCCAGTATGCCAATGCCTGTCCTGACTCCATATACCTGACCCTCCTTCCCCACCAGGGTCTCAGAGGCCTGTGTGAGTTTGACCTTGCAGCCACCCAGACCACGGTGGGGGTGGTTGGTTCGTGCCACTCCTGCACCTGTACACAGGAGCAGTGACAGTACACATCCGTTTGTGGTGCTTCATTCTATGTTATGTACCACACATGGTACACATCCTGTTGTGAAATTGTTTTACTGTGCTACCTAGGGTTGTTACGTCATTGTGGTAGTACTCGGCCTTTGTGAGGTACTGCTACTTCAAGTCATCTACTGGAGGCTGTTCTGGTTAGTTTTTCTGCCTGCAGGCTGTTTGCTTGGCTTCTGTGTTGGCCTGATTTGAGTTCTCTTGGATGTAGTGTTTTTGCAAATCAAGGTGGACTCTGAGGGTGCAGGCAACTTTTTACACAGAAGGTGGGAGATGGTGACAAAGGGGAAGGGTGATCCTGTGGCCAGGTGAAATTCAAGGATGTACGCTCCATAAGCCCGGTGCAGTTGTTCAGTGGGTCATGGTGATTTGTGAGGGAGGGGTGGTGCTTGGTTGGTGATAGTTGTCTTGCCCTGCAGTGTGATGGGCACCCTGACATTGTAATTGTGGTATCCTATGTACATGATGTGTTCTGCTGATCAATGCCTGTTCATGTGTTGTGTTTACCTTTCAGGTGTGAGGGGATAGTTGTGGTTTGACATGCTGGGGTGTACACATGGTGAATGTTCACATGTGATGTGTAGAGGACACGGATGGTCACTTGATTGTTGAGTGCATGTCCCTACTGACCCACACACTCGCACTATAATGCACTACATGTACAACCACCCTTCCATGTCCACGTGTACACTCTGTTTTCCTTCTGGTGCCCACTGTGTCCCTGCAGCACATGTCCTATGACCAATTGGGGATCCTGTACATGCCGAATTTGCTTTTTGATGTGGTTTGTAGCTTAGATGTGATGCTCAGGGTGTGCATCACACACAATGGCTGTTAACTGTGCTGTGCACTGAGCAGTGTGTTGCAGGAGGTGGACACGGCACAGAGAAGCTGCAGTGTTCATTTTTCAATGTACACAACAATGTCAACAATGTGCATGTAGACAGGCATTCATTGTTATGTTACAACTTTGACTTTTGGAATGCATTTGGGTATGACTTCTTTTTGGGTGGGAGGTTGTTGGTCAGTCATTTCATCTGATTCCATGTCAGGCATCATTGTCTGATGCCAATTTACATTTTTCACATGGCAATGTGTACCTTATTGTTACCGTGTTGGTGTATGGCTATTGCTTGCCATGTAATGTTGTGCTTTTGGAGCGTTTGAGTGAGATAACAGTGAGAGTCATGGCCTGTTTTGCAGGTGTGTGTGATTCACACCTTGCATGTGTGCCTTTTGGTCACACAGGATTGCTTGTGTTTAAGTAGCTAGGGATGCACACAATGTGGCACTTCCATGGCAACAATCTCAGGGTGGTAAGGTTGTGACAGTTGACTGTCTCTTTGTCATCATCGATTGTCACCTGGTATGTGCCAGGCCTGTGTGCACTCTGCAGGGGTGGGAGTTTAGGTGAAAAATGTGTCCACAAGCTGGGTCCGGGCATCCTCGCCACGTGTCCTATCCCCACCCATGGGCAGCACCTGTGCCTGTGGTTGGGGATGTGGGGGCACCACCATGTCCACCGATACACCCTGCCGTGTTGCAACATTGTGCAGGATACATGCTGCCACAATGATCCTGCACACTACTGGGGATGCATAGAGTCGCTTCCCACCAGAGCGGTCAAGGGCGCGGAAGTGTGACTTGAGCACTCCAACTGTGCGCTCCACTATGGGCCTGGTTGCAATATGTGCCGCGTTGTATCTTACCTGGGGTGGTGTGGTGGGATTCCGGATTTGTGTCATCATGTGGTTGCTCAGAGGGTAGGCACTGTCCCCTGGAGAGGTGATAATGGTTGTGATTATTGCGGTTTGTGTATTTGTGTGTGTGTGTGCGACATGCATGCATGTGCAAGGGCATTTGGACTCACCTAGGAGCCATGTGTCGCCATGCTGCCCAGCTTCCAGGGCCCAGCTCAGGGCAGACATTCTGTATATGAAACTGTCATGGGTAGAGCCAGGGTAGTTTGCATAGACAGAGGTGATGATTCCCTTTGCATCGCATACCACCTGTATATTGATGGAATGCCAGTGCTTGCGGTTTCGGTAGCTGTGCTCAGTGGCCCTACGTAGACGTAGGGCCACATGGGTGCAATCTATGACACCAAGCACTTTGGGGAAGTGTGCCACCCTCTAAAAGTCCAGGACAACAGCCTGCCTTTCTGCGGGTGTTCTGGGAATGTATATGTCCCTGCGGACTGAGGGGCGCGCTGTCATGATTGCCAATACCTGGTGTAGGCAGCGTGACTGTGTGGCCTGTGAGACCCCCCCCCACTATGGCAGTAGTCCGCTGAAATGACCCAGTGGCCAACAAATGCAGGACATTGAGCACCTTCTCCAAGGGGCTCAATACTTGGGAGCAAAGGGTGGGGGATGTAAGGTCATCTTCCCACTACCTGGCCAGGTCTAGGATGATATGGGGTGGAAACCTATACCTGCCGTAGACCTGGTCGTCAGGCATCCCAAAAAGGCTTGTCCATGGTGAAAAAATGCGTGCCCTGGCAATTCTCCTCCTCCTGCAGTGTCCCACGATCAGTGCTGCGACAAATGGGGCATTCATCGTAGCTGTATATACGTGTTTGTTGTTTGCGCGCGCTTTTATGCTGTGCGCGGGGACGCTTCCGCCTGCCTTCGTGTGGCGGATGCATTCACGCAAGTGTGTGTCTTTTGCCGTGCGCGGGTTTCCCATATTCGTATCCATGAATGCGGGTTGTTGGCGTGCGTGTGGGCGTTCTGTGTAGTTCCCTGCAGTACTTCCCCAGTTACGCCTTCTTTTTCACGCGTTATTCCCCATTCTGCGTGTTACGCCCACTGTTCCGCCTACTTTTGTTGTATGCGCTCTGCTATGTGCGCTTTTGCTGTGCCCGTAGCGCACGCCGTTTGATGACGTGTGTGCCCACGTGCGACATGCACCGATTTGGCGCACAACCAGTGGGAAACAAGCTCAGCGCCTTCCTTGAATCGCACGCATGCACGTGCACTTGCTTTCTCACGCTTGCTCCACCTTGCGCCTGCTTGCACTGGGATTTTCGGCGCACGTTTGTTCCATGAATCGGCCCCTTAGGGTCAAAGTAAATAAGACAAAAGTCTTTTGCTCAAGATCATACAGTTCAAGGTAGTTTGACTCTGCCTTTCCAGACCCAGAGACCTGCTTCTTATGCTGTTTCCCCCTGACTGTTAATCACACAGCAGGGTAGCTGTCCTGGCGGGACAGTGACCTACTAAATCAAACAGGAGTGCGACTTGGGTTACCAAGGGTGCCCATGGCAGGGGTCCTAAAATCCCTCCCTCACATCCTGCCTACCCAGACTTTCAGGCGCCTAAGGAGGTCTTCTGCGGAAAAGCCAGCGAAAAGACGGTGAACAAAGGAACCAAACCTGGTTTGGCATGCAGAGTAAAACACGAGAAAGACATTTTCAAAAAGAAATGTCGAAAAAACCCAGCTGAACTGTATAAAAACATATATGGTCTAGCAGGTTTAAGTTCGAGGCTACCAAGATAGCCTAAAACAATACCAAGTTAATTTAAGATAACTGCGGTATGAAAAATAGGGTAGTTACCACTGCCACCAGTCAAGTCTTGATGAAAAGGGAGCAAAACAAGAGAAACAGACAAAAACGGATAAGTATTAACCCTTTACAGTACTCTATGTAAGATTCTTTGTACTGGGTCTGTGGATTTAAAGAGACTAATAAAGCCAATGGCAACTTTACATGTTCTGGGAGTCAGTAGTCAGTCCCAGAAAATGGAGTCTGAAGTGGGAAGTCTAAAAGACAACCCTGTGTCACTGCACTGAAGGTGCTGTCTAACACATAGTAAAAAGATGACGGCTATGGAGTAGGTGAGGCTCCACAGTGTATAAACACCACAAATGGTAAACACACACAGCAAAACACATGCAAGAGTGGGAAAAAAAGGCTCACACTCTTACCATGTGGAAAAAATAAATCCTAGAAATCCAGCAAAGCTGCTGAGGGACTCAGTAGGTAGGGGAAATTAGCCATTCTGGAGAATTCTCTCTAACAATAAGCAGTGTTTTTCTGTACTGATCATTTAAGATGGATTATAGAATAAAACTTGAAGTCACTCCCCCTTTTAAGTGACTTTCTGGTACCGTGGTTATTGTAAAAGTCAATGAACTGTAGCCACCGGTATAAGAAAACATGTTTTTGTATTATTTATTGTATATGTTATTTATGTATGATGAGTAGTCCTTAAAAGGACTGTTTTGGGGTAATCTGAGTGTAGAACTTTAGCACATCAGGAATACTGTTTTGATGTTATGAAAGAACACTGCATTTCCTTCATCAGTCAGGTGTACTCCGTCATATCGATAGAAATTGGGCAAGTTGAACTGCATGTTGTTGTTCGAAATCCATAATTGGTTGTGGTCTATCATGAAAGTTAAAACTGCTTTATTGACATTTCTCCAGCATTTCTCAATTTGACCATTAATCTGCTAGTCCATCCCCAATTTTGCCTTTCAGTGAGATTGGAAAAGATTAAGATGGTGTGAGGAAATAGTTCCATTAGTTTTCCCATGTCTTGTTTTATCATTAATGTAAGGGACTCCCCTTGAACATTCCTCAAATCATTGCCCCCACAATGAATTAGATTGACAACTGGGTGCCCTGTACTTCTCAGACGTAACAATTTTGGAAAAACATGGAACCATCGCATTCCCAGCAATCTAAAACCACTTAATTGTAAACTCTCTCAAACCTAGGCCCATGTTAATATTTAGTTGTTCACAAAAAGCCATCAACCAAGGCAGCCAACTGACTCCAATCAGCCACACAGTTTTCAAACCAGCCATGGTAACTTTAGTATTTCTCTGTTTCCGGGAAAATGATTCCTAGTTTGAATTCCCAGTAGTTTGTATGAGCAGGGTATGTATGTTGTGTGTGTGTGTTCTAGTTTCTAATTAATTTATGGTGCTGTTGATATTATTTGTGGCTATAGGATAGCCTCCCAGCCCGCAGCATTGCTGTTCGGGGTTAGATACCCACACACCTCCCACCATCTCTGCAGCCGTTGATAAATTTGGGCAAATGACAGGTTGTGTCTTTACGAAATTTTGGGTGGCGTGGCATCTTATGTGAATTGAGCGGGTGATTGAAAGAGACTAGGCAACCTCAACAGATGGTATCAAAATCCCCTGGATAAAGAGGCCATTAGCCTCGAAAAGCCTTTAAAAAATATTGATTTCTCAGTCCAAAATAACGACCCTACTACCATGAAGGCCAATCAGTTAGATTGGGTTGTAACACATAATCTTTCTACTCAGAATATATCAACCCAGCCGTGTATTTGGTCGGATCACTTTAAAGTTCTTTTTGAGATCTGTGTACCAGATGCTCCTAGCCGCAAACATAGCCCTCACATTAAAACTATGAGCAGAAACTTTAAAGGTAAAGGCCCAGAACAACTAGAACCATGCCTCCGCTTAATAGGTGAATGCTTCCAAACTGGCGACACATGCGAGCAATTGCTACAAATCTACACTAACCATATATCAGAGATGGTAAATCAATATGCCCCCCTTAAATCTAAAATGGTTAGAAAAACCAGTAACCATCAATGCTGGTTTAACAGTACACTCCGGGACCTCAAGATAGAGAAACGATGATTAGAAAGAATCTGGCAAAAAGATCTTTCACTCGAATCCATGTAGCAATGGAATCAGGCAAACTTTAAGTATAGAAACTGCATCACAACTGCTAAAGCAGAATACCACAATAAGCAGATTGAGGCCGCACCTAAGCTTTTTGATATTCTCAAATTGTATGAGAAACCTAAATCCATGTCTCCCCCATACACTCCCACAGAGGAGGACTGTGAAATTGTAAAAAAGGACTTTGAAAATAAAACTCAAAAAGCCAGAGAAGCCATCATCCTGGCCAGAGAAAGCACTAAGGAATTCCATCTTCCTAACGCGGCTCACTTAGAGCCCTATGAATTGGACAATTTAATTTTTCGACCAATCTCAGAGGCTGAGATGGTGAAGGTGCTGGCTAAGATGAAACCATCTTCCTGTGCGGAAAATGTAATCCCCCCAAAATTATCGTGGAAAACAAAGAACTGTTCGCTCTGTGCTATCCAAGATAACTAATGCATCTTTCCATGACGGTAAGATTCCTAAAGCCATAAAAAAGGTGACCATCACACCACTGTTAAAAAAACCAGGCCTGGACCCTAAAGATCCTAATATTATGCGCCGTATCACTAATACCAATTTTGTACTAAAAATCATGGACAAAATTGCTACAGGACAATTGCAGGCACATGTGGAAGCCAACAATATTCTGCATGAGCAACAGTCGGGCTTTCGTGCTGCTCATAGCACAGCAACCGCAATGTTGGATCTTCAAACACGCATGCTTTCCATAATAGATAAGGGCAAAACAGGGATCCTAATGCTTTTGGACCTAAGTGCTACCTTTGACCTCATCGACCATACACTTCTACAACAAGTTTTGGAGAAAACAACGGGGTGCTCCAAGGCAGCCCTGGCATGGTTAGCATCCTTTCTCACAGACCGTGTAGCCAGAATACACTGGGAAGAGAAGGTCTCAACATCTACTCCTATAAGCGCAGGTGTACCGCAGGGCGCCAGTATCTCTCCTCTTCTCTTCAACCTATTCATGAAATACCTATGTGTACTCCTAGAATCCATCAGCGTTCATTTTACTAACTACGCCGATGATACACAGGTGGTGTTTGAATTGGAGGGAAACTATCAAATAGAAAAGGAAAAGATGGATGGAAGACAATTGGATGTGCTTGAATAGCAACAAAAAAAAACGAACTCATGATTTTCGGTTCCAGTCAAGCGAGGGGTAAGCTTGGTAAAGATTTCGAAGAATTTACTATCAAAGACTCATGCATTAAGGTGGTCCCCCATGTGAAAACACTCGGGATGATGCTGGAGGCATCCCTGGGATCAGAAACCCAAACCAACTACCTTCATAAACATAACGCATACTATATCAGGCTACTGAGAGCCATACGCCCTTTACTAACAGAAAACAATGCAGCCACAATAGCCAGGGCCATTATACTGGCACGCCTCGACTACGTCAACTCACTGCTGCTGGGAGCATCCAAAAAATGCATCAATAAATGCCAGATAATGGAGAATAATGCAGTTCGGATCTTAAAAGGGATCGATAGAAGAAGCCATGTTACAGAGGCCAGAAGATCCCTCCACTGGCTCAGAGTAGAGGATAGAATACTCTTCAAATCAATGACTCTGATTCACAGATGTTTATATGGAGTGGCTCCATCTTATCTTAGAGCCAAGTTTAAACAATATATCCCTAGTAGGGCACTAAGATCCCAAACACTAGGCAAGCTACAGATACCCCAGGCATCTCGAACCACCGGTGCTGGGAAATCATTTCCGGTCCGCGCTGCTCAGCAGTGGAACCATCTAACAGTTACTCTGAGAGCAGAGCCAAATTTGCAAATTTTCAGGAAAAATTTGAAGACATATCTCTTCAAATAACGTGCCACCTCCTAGCTGCCCATCCATTTCTGGCCTAACATCAATCTGTCTCTCTGCACCCTGATGCCTGCGGGCTACCGACGCATTACAAACAAACAAATCAAATCAATCAAATTAGGGGAGTGGAGGAGGACTATGAGGTGTAGAGGAAGGCTGCTAGGCATTTTGGGGACAGTTATTTGAGCTTGGTGAGTGGAAATGCAATATTGACATCACCCGAGGCAGCACCCTTCAGACTGGAAACCACCCACCAGCCCCCCTCACCTCTGAAATCACCCAAGGCAGCCCCCCGACATAACACTCCCCTCCTGACATCGCCCCCTCCTGTGACACTACCCCAGGCAGCCTCCTCCAGTCTGGACACCACCCACCAGCCCCTCCAGTCTGGACACCGCCCACCAGCCCCCCTCTTGACCGAAATCACCCAGGCAGCCCCCCTCACCTCTGACATCACACCAGACAGCCCCCTCCAGCCTGGACACCAACCACCAGCCTCCCTGACCTCCAACATCACCCAAGACAGCCCCCTGACAGTACACTCCCCTCTCCACACGTCTTTCACCTTTGATACCACCCTCAGGAAGTCCCCTCCAGTCTGGACATCATCCACCAGCCCCCCTTCAGTCTGGACACCACTCACCAGCCCCGTCACCTCAGACATCACCCCAGGCAGCCTCATGACAGTACACTCCCCTCTCCACAGCTCCCTCAGATGTGAAATCACCTAAAGTCAGCCTCCTTCAGTCTGGACACCACCCAGCGGCCCCCTCCAGTATGGACACCTCCGACCATACCCTCATCTTCGACATCACCTCTGGCAGCCCCCTGACAGTACACTCCCCTCCCCACACCTCCCTCAGATGTGAAATCACCTACAGTCAGCCTCCTTCAGTCTGGACACCACCCAGCGGCCCCCTCCGGTATGGACACCTCCGACCACACCCTCATCTTCAACACCACCCCCAGTCAGCCCCCTCCAGTCTGGCCACCACCCACCAGCCCCCTCCAGTCTGGATACCACACACGAGCCCCCCTCACCTCCAACATCACTGCATGCAGCCCCCTGACAGTACACTCCCCTCTCCACACCTCCCTCACCTGTGACACCACCTACAGGCAGCCCCCTCCAGTCTGGACACCACCCACCAGCCCCCTCCAGTCTGGAAACGACCCAGCAGCCCCCTAAACTCTGACATCACCCCAGGCAGCCCCCCTCAGCTCGGACATCACCCCAGGCAGATCCCTCTAGTCTGGACACCATCCACCAGCCCTCTCACATCTAACATCACCCCAGGCAGCCCCCTGACAGTACACTCCCCTCCCCACACCTCCCTAACTTGTGACACCACCTCAGGCAGCCCCCTCCAGTCTGGACACCACCCACCAGCACCCCTCACCTCCGATATCACCCCAGGCAGCCTCCTCCAGTCTGGACACCAGCCACCAGCCCCTCTCACCAGCAACATCATCCCAGGTAGCCCCCTGACAGTACACCCCCCTGCCCAGACCTCCCCCACCTGTGATGCCCACCCAGGCAGCCCCCTCCAGTCTGGACACCACCCACCAGCCCCCTCCAGTCTGGACACCAACCACCAGCCCCCCTTGCCTCTGACATCACACCAGGCACCCTCCCTCACTGCCAACATCACACAAGGCAGCCCCCTGACAGTACTCTCCCCTCCCCACACCTCCCTCACCTGTGACACCACCCAGTCAGCCCCCTCCAGTCTTGACACCACCCACCAGCCCCCTCCATTCTGGACAACACCCACAAGCCCCCCTCACCTCCGACATCATCCCAGGCAGCCCCCGACAGTACAGTCCCCACACCTCCCTCACCTGTGACACCACCCACCACCCCCCCTCTCGACCAAAATTACCCCAGGCAGCCCCCCTCACCTCCGCCATCACCCCAGGCAGCCCCCTCAAGTCTGGAAACCTCCCACCAGCCCCCCTCTCAACCAAAATCACCCCAGGCAGCCCCCCTCACCTCTGAAATCACCCCAAGCAGCCCCCCTCACCTCCGACATCACCCCAGGCAGCCCCCTCTAGTCTGTACACCAACAACCTGCCCCTCTCACCTCTAGCATCACCCCAGACATCCCTGTGACAGTACACTCCCCTCCCCACATCTCATTCACCTTTAATACCACCCTCAGGCAGCCCCCTCCAATCTGGGTACCACCCACCAGCCCTCTCCAGTCTGGACACCACCCACCAGGCCCCATCTCCTCCGACATAACCCCAGGTAGCCCCCTGATAGTACACTCCTCTGCCCACACCTCCCTTACCTGTGACACCCCCCCAGTCAGCCCTCTTCAGTCTGGACACCACCCACCAGCCCCCTCACCTCCGAATTCACTTCATGCAGCACCCTAACAGTACACTCCCCTCTCTACACCTCCTTCACCTGTGACACCACCTACAGGCAGCCCCCTCCAGTCTGGACACCACCCACCACCCGCCTCCAGTCTGGAAACCACCCAGCAGCCCCCTCAACTCTGACATCACCCCAGGCAGACCCCCTCACCCCAGACATGACCCCAGGCAGACCCCTCTAGTCTGGACACCACCCACCACCCACCAGCCCCTCTCACATCGAACACCACCCCAGGCCGCCCCCTGACAGTACACTCCCATGCCCACACCTCCCTCACCTGTGACACTACCTCAGGCAGCCCCCTCCAGTCTGGACAACACCCACCAATCTCCCTCACCTCCAACATCACCCAAGGCAGCCCCCAACAGTCTGGACACCACCCACCAGCACCCTCACCTCTGACATCATACCAGGCAGCCCCCTGACAGTACAGTCGCCACACCTCCCTAACATGTGACACCACCCACAGGCAGCCCCCTCCAGTCTGGACACCAGCCCCCCTCATTTTTAACATTACCCCAGGCAGCCCCCTCCATCCTGGACATAACCCACCAGCCCCCTCACCTCCAGCATCACCCCAGGAAGCCCCCTGACAATCTCCCACAATACCATTGCAATGCATGTCTGCAGCTCACCTGAACCTATGTGGTCTGCTAGCACCATGAAGTGGACCAGCAACATCTCCACTGCAAACACGTTCAACAGGAAGCACTGGAGATCCATCCAGGGCTGGGAGCATCTGCTGACATACCCTACCAATCCTTAATCTGCCCACCCCATTCAAATGTGACAAGTGAATGCAATGCCAAATGCATGTGCATGTGCATGTTGTCCATGTCACATTGCCAAGGCATCAAAACACACCAACTGAATGTGTGCCCATGACAGAAGTAAACCTATTAAAACATATGCCAGATCCACAAAACATGGCCAGGCGGGTCACAGCCTGAGCATCAGTGACCTGGGTGCAAAATCCCTGTCAGGGAACGATAACATGACAGGCCAATGCATGGGTGATGGGAGGACAGTCAGAGAGTGCATGAGTCAATGAGACAGGAAAGGTGTGCTGCCAATCTGAAAGAGCAAACACGGCTCACTACTGCATTCCAGTGGAGGAGGTGGACCAACAGATGAGAGAAGGCAGAGCGTGACTGCACATGCTGGTTCTGTGTGTGCATGAAATCGGAGTGACAAAGCAATGACAAACTAATGTGCAAGTGACTAGACCAGGCCACCCATTTACACTGACCCCACCACCCAGTGCAGCAACCACAATGCCAAATAAACTGTAAAGTGAATAGAGTGTGTGCACATACACATTCCCAATAATTTGCGAAGGGTACACATGAACTACAGTGGACCTTTAATGAAAATAATGTTAAACTCTAGAAGCACACAGGAATCTCTGGCATGGCATCCATAATCATATCCAAACAAAATCATTAAACACATCTGCAACCATACATGGATGTAGATCATCTTACACACACGCAAACCCTACACCACAACGATGCCAAACACACATTGATTAAGTACATGTAAATGCAATTTCAAACATCCTGTGCAATCCCCAGTTGAAAGATGTACCCATCCCCACATATTTTGCACTAGTCAATCCATCCACCTGCAACCATCACAGCAAGAGCCACACACACACAGGCACGCCACAACATACATGATCTGCAATGTAGAAAAGCACTGGCTGAAATGTCAACAATGAATGTTTCAGAAACACAAATGAACTGCAAGAATCGTGGAATGCAACCATAATACATTTGTATTTACAAAAACAAAGTTGATTAAAGTAAAGAAAATTAAGGTCCAAGTCGTCTATGTGCATATAAAATAAATATAAATATATAAATAACCTTGCTCCGAAAGAACAATATACAGGAAAAACAGGGAAGGAAAATCATAGTAGTCTGGGGGAATAAAAAGGAAAACAAAAGAAGAAACATACACCTAAACAACTATTTACAAAGGCAGTGGGCTAGTCCTCATCTCCAATATCAGCCAAGCTGTTCAGCAGGGCTGAGTTGCACGTCACGTCCTCCTCCATCAGGTGGGAATCCCTAGACTCCCGGAGGGCTTCACACCACCCGCAAGTGGCCTCCAGGATGGCAGCCTGCCTCCTTGCGGGACACAGCACAACCATAGCCCTGGACACCATCACCCTTGCTTCCTGTTCCTGCTGCCTCTCTGCCATCAGCCACCTCTCATAGCCTCTGAAGACAGAAGACATAGCCTGCATCGCAGCCATGTGTTCCTCCTCCAAAGGTGCAGCCTGCCTCCCTGGTGTTGCATGCCTTGTGACTGAATGCCTCCTCCTTGTTGCCAGCTACTGCCACTGTGCACGGTACATGCTGCATTGGCTCACCAGGGAACAGTCCTGCTGCAAGCAAGGCTACAAGGCAGTATAGCTCATTACGATGATGATCAAGCAGACTACAAGTAGCCTGCCCATCAACACGAATGACACATGTCTGCCTTGTCAACTCAGCCAAAAGAGGCAGTACATGATCCCCCATGGACACATCAGCTGATAAGGGGATGTTGGTCTGGGTGGACATACTAGCTGACAAGGGGGTGTCGGTCTGGGTGGAGGCATCCTGGCAGGTGCACACTGCTGCATTTGCTGGCACAGGGACAGGATTTTGCACAGGCACATCCACAGTGGCCTCAACAGCCTCATGCCCCTGGGACAGGACTGCATCAAGCATGCCCACCTGAACACTACCAGCTGACCCCATGGGCTGGGCTGCAAGGGCTACCTCCTCAACCCCCCCCCTCCGTCAACCTGGATGACTCCACGGTGTCTTCTGACATGGATGGCACCTGTGTCACATCACCTGGCCCCCCAGCTGCTGAGGATTCCCCTCCTACCTTCACCTTCTCTGACTCACCCCCAACAGCCATGTCCGATGTCACTGGCGCTGCGACAGCCACATCGCTCCCCGAAGATGAGCTGTCATGGGGGCGTGGCTGGGGCTTGCGTCTATGTCTGGTGGATTCATCCTTGCTTCCAAGCTCCACAGCACTGCTTCAGCCCTCTTCAACAGATGCAACTGTGGAAAAGGAGACACAGAACAGCAACATCAGTGTACTGCACCAAACCAGTGTGGCATCACCAACATTCACAGGAACATGACTTGTCAAAGGAACAACCATCAACCTCCACACCCACACACATGGACATGCAATCCACATCCATGCACATCCCCATGTAAATTCAGCACAATGTGGCTATTGCACAGACACATGCCAAGATGAATCACTTGACCATAGGGGAAGCTTGACCTGACCCAACTGCAACTGGATGCACATCCATGGGAGGCATAGCACATGGGTGGGCAGGGAGCTACCTGGAAGGATGAACAAACACATACAGCCTTTGAACACAGAAGTGTCACAACCAAACAATTGTGTATGCTGTACACACAAGCATCAAGTGCACATGCACATGTGAGCATACCATAGTACCAAGCACATACACATGTCATGCACACACATCAACTCAGAGTGCCCAAGCAGTACAATGACCTATCATATCAGAGTCCCTGGAACTGTAATGCCTCAACATGACTAAGCCGGACATCTGAATGCACGTGTTGCATCCAGGTGTGAGTGATGCCCAGTCACACATTCCAATTGTGGACACATACACATAAGCATCATGCATGCAGTCGACTCCAGGTGTTGTAATTCGCAGACCTGGGAATGCAGCACTAGGTAGAACCTCTCCAGGATTTGCATGTTGTCGCTCAACAGCCTGCACATCTGTGCATGGTGCCCCACCATGGTAGCACCAGCCCTGATGTAGTGCAGGGCCTTGCCGTGGGTCCTGGATTTCAGATCCTCCAAGTGCTTATGGACAGTCTTGAATGTGCACAATGCCACCCCCGCCACATTGATGGCATCTGTGATCTCGTCCCAGATCTGCTGACGTCCTTCCTTGCTACGTTGCATCATTGGGTTGAAGAAGGCGTCATGATGCTCCAGGACCTTCATCATCATGATGTCAACTTCACTGGCACTGAAGTTGACAGCCCTCTTGCTCGCTGCCATGGTTTTGGCACACTGGTCAGATGATGGGATGCTGACATATGAACTGCTGAGGCAGGTATGGGTGGACAAGGTGATTCTGGAAATGGGCTGTTGATTGGTTGTGGTGGAATGGCACAGTGTGAGACCAGCAAAGCAGCTGAGGTGGTCACAGGGCCAGAGACAGGAGCATAGGCAATGGCTGGATAACAGGCAATACAAATTCAGTGCAGCTGGGCAGCGGGCACTGTACAGGCAGCTAGCACATGGTAATGTTGGAGGTAGCACAGGGCAGGAGGAGGCAGGTAAAATGGCATAGAGGCAGAAGCATGGGTCTTCTGTATCTCGCAACAAAGGTAGCCGGAAACAGAGTAAAGGGACTTTACGCATGAAAATGTAAAAATTGAGAAAACCGTGGACATGTGAAAATAGATGAAAGGCTCACAGTGCGTAACTCACGTGACACGCGCTGCGTGCAGGTGTTGACCACACTATAGTCAGGAATACATAAGGACATGGAAAAGCAACTCCGAACGTGCGTGCGAAGGAGAGGAGATGGACAAGTGTAGTACATGCGTATTTTGGGATGCCACGCATTCCGTTCACTTCAGGGACTGTACGTAGTTGTTATTTTGGGTGGGCTTTGCCTCCACATATAGGCACATTAATTTTTGTTTATTGCTAGGCTGACAATGAGTCATGTACGCATTTGTTTGATCTCTGGGTGCCTCTGTGTATTGCGTACCACTATTTTTACATTTCTTGTAGCTTTCTGGGTTTCGTGTGTTCATTTTTTATGTTGTTGGGAGCCACTGCATATTGCAACCCTTTTTCTTATTTCAGAAGCAATCCTGGTATTGCATACACATTTTTGTTTTGTTTTCTGGGTTCCTGTGCATTACGCCTACGGTACTATCCACATATCACCCGTCACACCAAGCACCAGCTGAGTGTCAACCTCACCTCTGCTATAACAAATGAAGAGGGATCACCAGGGGAGGAGGAGGAGCTGACACAACATGAAGAGGCTTTGAGCCAATTCATACTACTGGAGCAGGTGCAAGGTGTGGGAGTCCAGGACAATTACAAGGACACATCCGGTGAGTGACCAACCTTGTGCATCCTGAGTATGTGAAGTAATGCATCACCAAGATGTATAATTGTGTTGCACATCTGGCTGCATTGGAATAACTGCCCGGGGTGATCCATGTCATGTGGTGGACTGACACCTGTCCAGTGGACACAATAGTGGATACAAACTATGTGGTGTACATCAGGGGCACATGTCCCTGTGACACTACTCATCCCCCACAATCATCTGCCAACATCTTCAACATGATACCACAACGTGCAGAGTTGTTTGCTGAATCCTTGAAGTGAGTCACTCTGCTCTACTAAACATGTGCATGTGTCCTAAATCCTAGTTACACGTCATGCCATGCAGGGTATTGAACCTCTTTTCACAAATGTTCATATATGCTGCCATTTCACATAGACAAACCAAGCTGACACACAACATGCCTTATGGCGTGCCCTGAGTGAGTGTGCATATGTTCAGACTACACACATCCACGCTGCCCCAAAGGCAATTACTCCAGGGGCAAATCGTTCTGAGACCTGCTTCCTGTTACTCTCCCACACTGAGCCCACACTCAATGGGTCCACACCCCTCTCCCACTTGTGGGTCACTGTATCTTGTTCCTATCTATAACTCCATTAACTTACTCTCTTCACTTCACAGACCTTGCCTATGAGGTCCTCTTACAGCCATACATCAGCTGGGACTATTTCCTGTTTCCCAAACATATGGCAAGTTCTCATTGTCTCCAGTCCCTGTACCAAGGCAACACTTGTGTGGCATGTGATGGCTGTGGCCTTGTATGTGGATATGTGTGGCTTCCTCTTGCCATGTAATGTAATTGCACGTCACAGATACACATATCCATCCCCATTTCACTGGTATTAGTCAACAGTGGCGGGTACCATGGCCCATTATTTGTTTCTTAACAACTCTGTTGGTTGGCAATGTGTCCACTGCCAGCATGGCCCTGAGCAGCGGATTTGGTGGCCAGTTTGCATATGCCATGCTCTCAATGCTTACTGGCCATATTGTGTGGATGCTGTATTTCTTATGTCTACATGCCATGCATTTTGTTGCCTGACAGCAATGTGATATACATGTTTACTGTAGACACATTGCACATGACTCCACATGCACGTCTCTGTCCATGTGCAGGTGTGGATGCACCGTATGCAGAGGAGGAGGATGAAGAAGAGCTTGTGGTGCATCAGACCACCAGTGGAGGATGTGGTATGCCAGGCTGTGAGAACCCACTGGTGCTCCAGACAATCCTCACCCATGCTGCACACTCTTCTGACTCTTTGGACTCAGCTGGCCCTGATGCTGAACTGGACGTGCAGTCCTCAATGCTGTTGGAAATAAGTGCACCAATGGGTGGAGCAGTTGTAGCCCGTGAGTCTGCAGGGTTCAGGTGCCTTCACAAGGCCAGTCAGTGGTGGCCCCCCTTGTCATGGTTATGACTTCAAGGCCAACCTCTCATGTATTGGTTTCTGGTCCTGGGACATATGTCAAAGGAAGGGTTGCAGACCTGCAGCCAAATACAGGGACAGCACAGCAAGGGACATGCTCCCTTGCATCATAAAGACATGGGAACCCCACACATGGGGCACATGTGCAGGCTGGGCAGACAGAGTGGGAGCAGCATATGTTGCGATCCGCACACCAACAGGGTGACGCCTTTCAGAGGTTAGCTGAGGGCATGGATAGGTTGGCCACTTCCATGACCCCCCCAGTAACACAGATGGCACAACAGATGAAGCTCATGCAGTCCACATGCTGCTCCCACAGATTGTGCATGGAGGCCAACCTCAGAGGCTGATCGGCATATCTGCAGTGTCTGCAGGCATCCCTGCTTGCAGAGGGTCGGGCACACAGGGATGCACTGAGGCGTGAGATTCTGGTCCACGGGATTGCAGTCCATGAGGAACATGCAGCCACCAGAAGACTGTTCAACCAGGAGGTGTTTGCATTGAGGCAGGCAATCTCTAAGCAACTCTGTGCCACCGTGAAGTTGTGCATAGAGACCTCACATCCCGCAGTCTGCTGGTGCATTCATCATTGTCACGCCGGCAGCTGCCACTGAGGACCAGGCCAGGGCACTGCATGGACAGCCTCCAGCACCACTTCCACCTGCAGATTTAATGCAGGATGGGGGTGTCAGCACAGACACACCTCCAGACATTGCTCCTGGCCTGGCCCACTGTTGCCTTGAGGTCCATGAGCCCATGGAGGGGATTTTATTTGTTTTCATTTTTTGTTTTATATTGGACGTCCACATGCACCCTACCCCTCCCCCCTCCAGGGTGGATTCCTCCCCCACCCCAGTCCACCCCAGTCCCCCTGTGTCCATGAAGGTCATTCTTTTCTCCCTTTTGTATACCCCAGGCCCAGATGTTGCCACGTTATGTTTGAGTTGCACTTTCCAGGTTTATTTTTTTCTTCTTTTTTTCTTTTATCTGTTTAACTTTTTAACTTGAGTTGTGCAGTAGCCCTCTTAAGGCCATGATGTATGCAGTGGTGGGCATGCAGTCATGCAGTCATGCAGAGTGAGGTCAACTTGCATGTTTGCATGGTGGTGCTCAGATTTGCATGTTCAGGTAACTATGGGTTCAGTGTATCCTGACACATGGGTGCTGTGTGAATGGTACTGTACTATGCCTGTTGTAATGTCTTGTCCCATGTTGTTTTAGTAATCCATAATGAGGCGGGGACTGCAATCCAGGGGGAGACACCCTGGACCCTTTGACATCCATGCTACCCATGCCCTCTTACCAGGCACTGGGCCCCCTCACACTCATTTGGAGGCACAGTTCCCGATGGAGGTGATGTGGGATTCACATCATGGCGGCTCAGTCAGTATGTTGAGCATGTGATATTGTTCCCACTGTTTGCTGCATGTGACAGTTTCCTTATATGTGTTGTGCATGCTACCATGACAGGATGGTTGTTCAAGTGGTATTCATGTCACTGACGTTCTCCCTCGGTCAACTCAGCTGTCATGTAGTGCATGTCCATGGCCATCTCCACTCCAGACAGTACATTCCTTGATGTGTTTTTCAATTGGCCTTCCCTCTCACTATCACTCGCTCTCTGTTGTGCTATGCTGCATTCATGGGCCAATCATAATCTATGTCCTGTCACCCTCTGGCACCCTGTGGTCCTTCTGCAGTGAGTAGTCTCTGCATATTTTCATCATCCATTCAAGTGTTGTCCTGGAGGTGCAGTTTCTTTCTGTTGTTACTAAGCATGGCTTAACATTTAGGGGATGTGTCTCCCGGTGGCTTGCATTGTATGCAAGGCAGGTGGGTACCATGTGCAGGTAAGTGAAGGGCATTTGAAGACACTTGTGTGGTGTTTGGCTGGGAGTCTTGCACTGTGTGTGATCACTTTAGATTGACTTGTCTTGTGGGGCATGGGTACTACAGGTACATGAGTCACATGGTGTGGTTCTAGTCATATGTCTGGGCATGGCGTGGTTTGTATGGATTTATAGTGCCACCGGTTGCTAATTCAAAATTGTGGGTGTTCCAGCTGTGTGGGCCTGTCTTGGGGGGTTGTGAGTGGGTGGGAGGGCCAGATGTTTGTGGCCTGTGACAGGTGTTGATTATTGTGCTGGGGTGTGTTTCATTGCATTTTGCACATGTGTACTGAGGGACACTTCACATCTTACGCAATGTTTGTGGGATAATGGTTTGACAGCACATTTGGACTCTCTTGCTCAGGGTTCCCCATTGATGTTGTGACGCTCCAGTTACGATACATAAACATGGCACCATTGATGCACATTTTTGGGAAGCTATGTTGTGAATAGGAACACTACCTTGTGCAGTGTTGGTGTTTTCACATGCATGTCCCATGAATGCTGCACAATGGTCTTTTCAGTTTTAAGTTGAACACAGCTGGGTGCATGGTGCTGATGCATTCAATTGAATGCACGACTGAACCAATTGTATGCTGTCACAATGAAGTCTGAATTGACCTTGAACTTTTCCCTTGCATCCTACCTTTTGTCTGCATTTATCCTTGTTTGCAGTTTCACATGCTTTGTCATGTCTGCTTATGTCTTCCTTGTCAGTTGTCTTGGTGACCAGCCTACCAGTCTGACATCGGCTTCTGTGAAATGCGGCCCCCAGCATGATCCTGCCTACAGTGCAAGAGGTGAGTATTTGTGTTCTGGCCTTCGTGTGCTTTGCCTCATGGGCTCGCATACCTGTGTTCACTGCACACTACTAGGCTGGTGATGGCATGCCTTGACATGTCATTGCTTCTCTTCCAGGGGGATCCCTGATTTTTTTGGGGTCTCAATTATCTGCATTTCTGATATATTCTCCAGAGTCACACAGGCATCAGCTAGGTTGACTCTCTCTTCCACCATCTGCCTGAAGCCTGGAAAGACTTCTGGTTTGGCTATCTCCGCGGCCTCCTCCAGCTGGGTGGAGAAGTCCCTGGTCAGAGTGCTGATTTGGACCGGAGGCTTCAGGTGGGAAAGGCAGCCCTCATGGACCTGGAAAATCACCTCATCAAGTCACATCTTCCTTACCATAGGGGCAGGAAGTTTACACCAGGAAGTTCCCCCCATGCCGGGTAAAAATCCTGTCTGGTGTTGTATTGTCCTCACTGTCACTGTCAACGCAGTCCTTGGGGATTGGCCCTAACAGTTCATTACCTAAATCAATGGAAAAATGTCGGTCATCAACCGCCATTCCAATAATGGTGCCTGCGGCTAGAGTAATACTCTTTAAGTCGCTGTTATCCACCTCTATTAGAATGGTGTCATGTTCTATATTGACTACTGGTGTTGGGTTTACCCCTAACCCTTGCTGTTGGAGAGAAGCATTTAGATGTATGTAAGCATCAGGGTTTTTCAAATGTTGTCCTCTTTTAGCTTTCACTTCCAGGGAGAATTGTCGGGTCCTTTCTAGGATGGTGACTTCCTCTTTGATCTGAATTTCAACTGCATAAGATAGCAATTGAGCTGACCTAAATGCTTTTTCTGGATCATCAAAGCCCATGGGATTATCCGCTAATCGGGACCAAGCTTTGAAGTTTATTAGGTCCAAACTAATGGCAAAGCGATTGAGAATGTCACTGCCTAAGTAAAAAGCGGCAGTGACGTCTCGCACGACCCAACAATTGTGGACTATGCTCTTGTTGCCAATGGAGATTTTGAGCAGACACCTGCTTGGCAGGAGATGTTTGGAATTGGGTGCTTCCAGGTCCATTTCCCATTTTCTATCAGTTTGAATGTGGGAATGGCTGGATCTTTTGGGAGTTGGCGGAGCATGGCTTCGCTGATGAAGCTCTTACCGTTGTTCACACACACTCGAGCGAGAACAGAGTCCTTCCCATCATTTAACTGAACAGGGATGAACAACTGCTCTCCAATTTGCTGAATATCAGCCAGGCTCTGAGCTGATTTCACATCTTTCTGGACTGTAGGAGTGGGAGTTTCTGATTGTGGATTAGTAAAGAATTTTAAAGTGTTTCCTTCCAGCGTGGAGTACCACTTTAGACTGGAAGGAAGGTTGATTTTCAGAAATAGAGAGGACCCCCCATCACCAGTCTGTTGTCCTACTGCTATTACTGTCACGTCTGGAATTTGGTTGTTCTGGAAGTGAAATTCTACTTGGTCAGATTTTTGTTCAACCATGTGGCAGGTGCCCTTTAAACTAACATGGTTGACACTCTATTTTAATTTTATTGGTCGGCTAGTCTGGGTCCAGAGGACTTTGTTTACGCAATCTATTAGGGGTGACAACCTTCTCAGGAGGTCATTCCCTAGTAAACAAGGGGTGCCCTCTGGAGTCACAACTATGACCGGGTGTTTCAACTTGTGTCGCCCAATTTTAATGTCCAAATCTGCCGTCCCCTCGACGGGAATTTCCTTCCCGTCAAAGTTCTGGAGTTGTCCAGGAAGTGAGGTGAGAGGAATTTGGTAATTCCCTCCCCTTCCTGCATTCAGTTCATCAAAGGCCCTTCTGGACAGAAGGGTAGCTTGAGATCCCGTGTCCACCAGCGCTGAAATCGTACCCTGCCCCTGTACTTGTACCGGGGCATAATATCTTCCCCCCTTCTCCTCAAGGGGGCACAGATAATGCACATTTTTGGACAACTGGTGGGCTAACTTTCTGGTTTTGGACATTGCAAGAGAAGAAATTTGGGCAGAATTCTGTGGAGAGCCTTGGGAATCTGAAAGAAAAAGTTGGCAACTGGAGATCAGAGCCATTGTGGGTTCCCCTGGTTCCGGTTCTGGGCCGCCCCCCCCTTTTTGGAGGCAGTCATCAGGATGGGTTTGAACCAGGGGATTTTGGTATTATGGGTTCTGGGATGAGATGATGGGCGGCGGTAGCTCAGTCTCCATATCTCCTCAGTCTGAATTGGCATCCCTTGGGACCCATTTTTCCTTGGGAGGAGTTCCCCCATCTCTGAAGGAGAAGGTCCTTTCCCCAGGATCCTCTGAGGATCCCTCTCCCTCAAATTGGAAGACCTGTACCTCCTCCACAAAGTGGGTCTGTTTGGGTCCTTTGTTTCTCCTACCCCCCCTCTGCTCCTTGGGAGGCAGGCTTTCAGGGGGAAGAGATTTTGTTTCCGGTTCCTGGGTTTCCAGGGGCTGTTCACAAGTGAGGAAGGAAGCTTCCTCCAAGGCTTTACACCCCCCTTCCCTTTGTGCCTCCTCCCTGGGAACCAGTGAGTTATCGGGGTGCTGACCCCGTCATTGTTCTGGAGCACCAGGTCCAGAGTTGGGTGCGTTCTGCGCCGGCATGCCGATCTGAGGGTTCTGCTGAGCCCTCAGTATGTGACCCAGATCCCGCGCCATGTTTTGAACCTGGCGCTCTAACTGGGAAACCCGCTCAGGCTGATACGGGGCTCTGTTTTCTCCCCTGGGCTGATCCCGGGAAGGGTAGCTATCCCTTCTTTGGTAGTACCCCTGGTTGGGAAGATTTGGATACCCCTCCAGCCTTGGCCTCCCCTCTCCCGGATTCGGTTGTCTGGGCTCAGGGAATTGGGGAAAGAAGGGTGGAGGATTTTGGGGCTGGAAGTTGGGTGGATACCTGGGGAAGAAGTTCTGCCCAGGGTTTGGTGAGTTTCTGCCCTCCTGTGAGAAGTTGGGAGGGAAGTTCTCTGGGTTAGGTGCTTGGCTGGATCCCCCCTTGGGCTGGAGGAGTCCACACATAACCCAGGATGGGTCTGTTTCCCTTGTAACTGGGGCTTACATAATCAGGAGAGCGAGGGACCCCATTTGTGGGGCTGCCTCCCTGGCTCCCTGTCAGTGACTGGCCCGAGGACCTTCTGGGCCTAGCATTATTAGGTGCAGGTAGGTTTTTAGGCCCCCCCATCTCCAATTCTAAAACGGGGGTGACCTTTACCTCTGCCACCTTGGCAGCAGCAGGGGTGTTGTTGCCTTTGGGGTTTTTGGGCGCATTATTTTTATTTTCTATTGGCTTCTGCACCTCATAGATCCGGGTCGCCTGTTCAATGACCCAGTCTAAAGATCTTTTCTCGTGAAAATCCCTCACGAGCTGGGTCATTATGTATTTGGGCAAGGCATGGAAAAACGTATTAATAAATTCTCTGCTATCCGTGCGTACCCTTCTTGTGGTCTGTGCAAAAGCACGCTTTAACTCCTGCACAAATTCTTGTGGGGCCTGATCCTCCCCACATTGTAAATTGTAGGCTGCCTTGCGAGCCTCTTGAGGATTTCTATGAGTAGAAAAATGTTTCAAGATGGCCGCCTTATAGGTGGACCATCTTAAATGATTTTGATCCTCCAGCTCCGCAAAGAAACTGGAGTATTCCGGGGAGAAGGTCCACTTTACATATTGAATACAGCTTTGGCTGTCCTTCAAATGGAAAGTCTCCATCATTTGCTCAAACAACTCTAAGTGCTCCCAAACAGAATACTTGGCGTTCTTATGATAAGGCGTGATGACGCTCCTGATTGCCTTAATCTGCTTTAAGCGGTCCTTAAGCAAGGCCCTTTTTGTCTTATTGGCCCTTTTGGTCTGGGTAACCCTGGTCCATTCATCTTCTGACTCAGAGGCACGGCTCCCAGAGGTTCCCGTCTGTTCTTCCAGGTTTTCCCGGATTCTGCGAGCCTGGGAATGGCTGGCAGAATGTGGGGACCTGGTCTCCTGTGTCCTGTACCGCTCAGAGGAGTCTTCAGATCCCTCCTTGCTGCCAGGATTTGATGGGTACCCCCCCCCACTGACCTAACTGGGCAGAGGTTTTCAGGATGCCCTTAATGGGCCTACTCTCCTGGGGTTCCCCATCAAATTGCACTGTGCTTGGGTGCCCTACCCGGATGCCCGCCCCTCCATTCCTGGGTGGTACTGGCCTATGAGCCCCATGCTTCTGGCTGGATAGTAATCTGCCATCCATGTGGCCCTGTGCTCATGTGCGCCAGGGGACATGGGGGTGGCAGAGTCCAGGGACTGAGAGAGATAAAGGCCTCTGGTACTAGGGCTCCTGGGGTTATGCTCAGGAGTTTCTCTTTCCCAGCGAACCTCATCTCTATCCGCCCCTGCTCCCTGTTGCAATGCAAGAGCCTGCGCCTTCAGTTCCTCAGTTAAGGCCTTACTAGACTCTATCAGTCTCTCCTGCATCGCTACCTGTTGTTGGAGTCTATCATTGTGCTGGCAGAGAGCCTCATTCTCTCTCTGTGCCTCCTGATTGGTCCTGGAGCACTGGGCCAGTTTTTGCTGCAGGAGTGTTACCTCCTGAGCTGTGTCCCTATTGGCCTGCTCCTTTCTTGCCAGAACATCCTCTACCCTCCTGGTGTGTTCTAACAAGTTCTGGTGTTCTTTTTGGGGGTCACCCATCCCCTGGAGGGCCAAGTGATTTTCTTCTGTTTTTCTTTTTAAATGGCAGACTTCCTGGCCTAAGGCGTCTCTTTCCTGACTAAGAGCCTGCATTTGTGCCGCCAGGTCGTCCCTCTGCCTTTGAAAAGCACCAGCTTTCTGGCGTTCTTCATCAAACTCTGCCTGGGTATCCAGGTCTTTCAAAATCAGCTTGTTGCTCTCTGCCTTCACTCTATCTAGATGACTTTGCAGGGTGGCTACCTGCTCCGTGCATGCCCTGTTAAAGTATAATTGTTGCTCCAGCTTTTTCTGGCTCTGCAGTAAGGAGTCCAAACTGTCTTGGTGCTCCTTCTGCAGGGCCAGAAATCTAGTATCCTGGTCAGCCTTTTCCTGTTGCAGTATATCCATGTCCTCTTTTATTTTAATGATATACTGCCTACTATCATTTTCTGACTCCTGGCTCCTCTGCAGCCTCTGCTCAGAAGAGTCCAGATCAGATTGGGCCTTCTGTAATGCCAGCAGTTGCCTACTCGCCAGATCTTGGCCTTCAGCACATTTGTCCTGCATGGCTCCCATATGTAAATATAAATATGCCGCTACCCTGGCAATCTTGTTGTGCTCATCCTTGGCCTTAGAGGACATATATAGTTCACTCAGGGCCACATGTAAGGGACCCTGGTCTCTCCATATATCTGACCCTGTTTCCGTGATCTACCTGATGCGTGTGTTGTGTATGTGCCATCGGCTTGGAAATGGGGATATGTGACATGCACATTTACTGCATGGCATTCAGGGGGTCAGGCAGTGTGGAGGTAGTGGATGTTTGTCAGTGTGTGTGTTTGGTGTGTTTCAATTGCATGCAGTGTGCAGGTCTTGCTGTATATGTGCTGGGACACATGTTGATTGGCTGGATTGTGTGCACTTCACAGGGGAAGGATTTTAGGTGAAAAATGATTGCACAAGCGGGGTACGTGCAGCCTCTCCATGTGTCCTTTCACAGCCATAAGAAAAGCGGGGACCTGTAGGTATGGATGGTGGGCCACCAGCTTGACCACCTGGATTCCATGCCGTGTTGCGACATTGTGTAGGACACATGCTGCCACAATGATCCTGCAGACTACTGGTGGTGCATATAGCACCATACCACCAGAGTGGTCAAGGGAGTGGACACGTGACTTGAGCACTCCGAATGTGCTCTCCACTATGCCCCGAGTCGCAATAAGCACAGTGTTGTTCCTTACCCCAGCAGATGTGGTGTGGTTGCGTATGGGTGTCATCATGTATGTGCTGAGAGGGTAGGCACTGTCCCCTGTAGAGATGAGAACAGTTGTCATTGCCATTTGTTGGCAGTGTCTATTGGTCTGTGTGCAATGTGCATGCATGTGCATGACATTTCATATTCACCAATGTGCCATGTGTTGCCATGCTTCCAAGCTTCCACGGCCCAGTGTAGCGGGGGCATCCCGAACATTTAACTATCATTCCTGGTGTTCTTCCCCCTTTTTAGGTGGCTGCGTAGGCCCGGCCTACACTCTTCTTGGAGTATGGCATAAGGCATTCCTCGACTTGCAGTGATGTGGTGAACCAGCGTGCATTCCTCGTAAGTCCCATGTAAGCACTGTGCATTGCTTTCCACGAATCGATGAACTGGTATTTCCGCACGATTTTGCATGCAAGTCCCTTTTTTCCTCTGCCGAATATTCCATGAATCATCCTCTAAATCATTGCTGTTTTAGGGAAATGTAAACCTACTAAGCTGGGATATGATCCAATCCCAGCTTACCTTTACAAGCAGCATGCCATTACTATTCGTACAAATATAAAAACTGTGGTGAATGCTTCACTATCACAGGGCTGCATCCCCCAGGACCTAAAGATATCATATCTTACACCTCTGTTAAAAAACTGACATTGGATCATAACATTTTATCCAATTACCATCCAATAGCTGGTCTTCTTGGCATGCTAACATTTTAGAGAAAACTGTGATGAGTCAATTACATATTTATGTGGATGAATACGGGATTCTTGATCCCTTTCGGTCGTATTTAGACAGGGCCATGGCACTGAGACAGCTCTTGTGACAGTCTGGGACGATTTGTTGGGGGCCACCGATGAAAGGGACGTAAGCATGCTTGTTTGGCTGGTCCTGTCGGCGGCCTTTGACAAAGTTGTCTTTGAAACTCTTATTGCCAGGCTGTCTTCAGAGGCACAGGTTTCAGATGGAACTTTGAAATGGTTTGTGTCTTTTCTGACCAATTGCACTCAGCAGCTGAAAATGGGGGCCTATCTCTCCAATGCTTTCCCTGTGGAATGCAGGGTGCCACAAGGGTCTTCATTGTCACCAGTGCTTTTCAACATTTATATTTGTGCACTGTTGAACATCTTTTCTGAATGTGGTTTGTCCTACCACTCATATGCTGATGACACCCAAATGTATGTATGACTTAAGCAACCATGGGATGCAAAAGATTGAGTACTGTCCTGTGCTAATAAAATCAAAACGTGGATGCTCAAAAACAAACTTCAGCTAAACCCATCAAAGGCAGAGGTTATTGTTCTTGGCCCTAAGAGAAGGGTAGGAAATACTGTCCACTACACTCCATGTCTTTCACTGTTTGGTGTCCCTTCTCAATTTTCAGAGGCAGTAAAGAACCTGGGCTGTATTTGGCAGTCGAGCATTGGCTGTAATTCTCAGGTTTGCCAGATGGTCAAATCTATATACTATCAACTGATACTCATAAAGCCTGTTGTATCACTCATTGCTGTAAAGGACTGTTCAACGGAAATAGGCATACTTACCAATGCCAAGTTAGACTACTGCAATGCCCTTCTTATGGGGGCACAACAATTTCAAATAAAGTGATTACAGGTTGTCCAGAACTCCACCATCAGGCTTTCTTTTCATTACCTAAAAAGACAACCATCTCACTACATCGGAGGAACCTTCATTGGCTTCCAGTACAGCAAAGAATCCTGTTTAAAGTTCTATGTCTGGTTTTCAAATCTAATCATGGTTTGGCACCAGCTTACTTGACCACAAAAATACAAATCTATTGCCCGCACCGACAACTTCGATCAAAGGATCAACACCTTTAATAATCCCAATTTTGAGAACAACTACCTGGGGTGACAGGCGGTTCTCCTCCTTTGGTCCCCGGTCCCGGAATTCCCTTCCGTTGGAACGTCAAGGGATTAAATCACTGACTGTCTTTAGGAAACAGTTAAAAAACCTTTTCATGTAAAGGTTTCCAATACCTCTCTAAGCTCATGAGATAGACCTGTGAAGTTCATTCGAATTAGTATTTTGTTTACATGGGTGCCTAGATGCAGTCTGTGCTTGGTTCCTTCGGGGTACGCGCGTTACAAATGTTCAAATCAAACCAAATCAAATCATAGGTGATGAGTTCTCAAAGCATTGGCTTACAAGGTTTTTTTGGTTTTAAACGGTGTGTTTGAAATTGGAGGTATATGCTGTGATTGTGTAGAAATATTTTTGACTGGGAGCACAAGTGATTTTCTCTTTGAGAAACGAAAATGAATTAATCATCTAAGGAAAATCCCAGACAAGTTATTCAAACATTTTTGAATCATCATAGAGGTGAAGAGAATTTCTCTGATTGAAAATATTTTTTTTTTGGTGATGTTGGTAAACGAACCCAAAGGCTCTTTTAAGAGCCACCCAGAGAACTTTTTAAGTATATTGGAAAAAGAAAAAAAAAACTTTGATGCCTTTTTTTAAAAAAATGCAGTTACGATTGCAGCCAATAAATCAGTGTGTCCAGTCAGATGTATTATAGCCGACAGGACCAACCTTAAGATGGGTTATAGCCGTGGCTATGAGCAATCAAATGGCATGTCGTGTATGTTTGGTAGGTGTAGCCGCATTTCTAACTATCACCTTAGCTGCAGATATAACGATTCAATTTCTAAGCATTGATCATGTTGCTCCATTGATTTAAAACTACACAATTTCACATGTGTGTCTGATTCCATGCCCTCATGTGTACCTTCGTGTTGTTGGAATTGTTACAGCTTATCAATATGTCTTTTTGAATCTATAAAAATGTTACGGGTAGCCGCAACTACTGGCGGTTGACTCGATCTGCGGGTATGAACACTCCACTCGCACGTAATACTTTGTGGCAGTGTTTGATAGCTGCGCTATGAATCCGTTTGATGTACCCACGGTTATATCTAGTATTTTGGATGTTTTAGCTCAGATTTGTACACGTGTTAAGGCTAATGTGAATTGATTTAGAAATCTTTGTAACATGTGCTTTGTGTGCATTTGAAAAATGTATGTTTAACCGCGTCTATAGGTGGGTTTTCGTTGCGTAACCGGAGTTATAGCCGCGGTTATGTTATGTGGAAAAATTAAGAAGAAAATTAAAGTTTTTTTTATATAGTGTGCAAATACTATATACAGTCTTTGAAGGATTGTGTTGGGGTTTATTGATTGATACAGGTTGTAATAAAAATGTGTTCAGTGTTTTATTTGTTTGCTTTCTACAGTCTTCTTTTTGTGCTATGGATTTGTGAAAGCTATGAAAGTGACGTTTTTGTAGAACTTTTAACCATCTGATCCCAGAACTAAGAGTGTGCACATGTTCTGTGTTTGGCTATGGTGAAGATCTGTTCATTATTTGGAGCAGCTGAACGTGAATGATAGTGTGTTTTTATATATTTATGTACATTTTGAATTGTTACGTTTGTAAGATAAATGAAATATGTTTGAGGTGTCTCATTTTGTCAAGTTAATAAGTATTGTTTGCAAAGCAGGGTTTTCCATATTTAACTTCACAGTTTTTTTAGTAGAGTGATGAAGCAGTATGACATGGTACGCTATGCTTATGTTTGACAGAAAATATATTTCCAAATAAAGGTGGTATCTCAGTGACATTGGAAGATGTGATGTGAATGAGGGTGCATAAGAAATCCTAGTGTGAACCAAGCAGCATAACTCTACCCTTGACAAATATTGTGGCTGTGTATGTGTTTTTTAGTTGGATATTAAGCTGTTTTTTATGACCTTATATTGGTGATTTTCTACCGTGTTAGAATTGTGGAAGTGTGAAGTAAAGAAGGTGAATGTATAATGACGAAGTAAGAGCAGCACTCAACACTCCAAAAAAAGATCATATCTCATCAGCTAGACGAAATAGCCACTGACTCCCAGTCCGGGAACGCATCACATTCAAAACACTATCTCTAACTCACAAATGTCTATGAAACAATGTCACAGTCTATCTAACTAGACAAATCTCCAAAGTCCAGTCCAATAGACCCACCCGATCTGCATATTCCTTCCACCTTGCTATCCCTTGATACAGATGCCAAAAAGCGGGACAATGTAGCTTCCCGTGATTGCAGCCAAAAAATGGAATTCCCTGCCCTTAGCTCTGAAATCAGACCCCTCTCTCTGGTCCTTCCTCAAAGACCTCAAAACATGGGTCTTCTGCCAAGACAACTAGAAGTACAATAACCTTATACAGAATGATGTACTGGCAATCTTCCTGTACCAAATCAATGTGTAACGACTGTAACCAAATGTAATATGCAACTGTAAGCACCACTCCTACGTAACGAGCGCCTAGATGCCCCCTTGTTAGGTGCTCTCAACAACTGTCAAAATAAATACATATTTGGGTAGGGTTTGATAGAATGCAAGACATGTTTTATACTGTTGGATTTCCACTGGCATGTAAATGTTAGTAATTTAGAAATAATAATGAACAATCATATTTGGCATTTTTCCAATTTGCCTGCAAACGGTGTGTGCTTTGGAAGGGCAGGCATCTATTTGGGTTCCATGCTATATAATGTAATATGTTGTTATGCAATGCACTGACATAGGGAGATTTAAAATTAATGGGGTTGCACAGTGCGTTGGGGAAACAGTATTATTGACGAGGGATGCTAAGAATATTTTCTGGGGCTGCTTAGGGTGGCCATTGAAGATTTAGCGAAGTGGGGATGAGTAGTGAAAGGGGAACATATATGCTGATATCTTTTGTTGAGTAGCAGCAGTAGATATTGGTTTGTAGTGGATCAGGCTATTGTCTTATTATGCTGAAATAGGTGGAAACAGGTGAGGTAGTTAATTGTGCATGTTTTTTTGTTGAGAATATCTAAGGAGGAGTAATTTAACGTGTGCTGGGAGAAGCAAGGGTTTGGTAGGGCCTAGTTATGTGACTACTAGTATACTCAATGGTGTGTGCCAGGAGTTGACGTTCAGTTGTTAAGTAGAGGCTTGTGAGGTCTGAAAACTGGAGCAGGGTGGACCAACTAAGTGGTAGTACATTATGTTGGTGCTATATTCTCTTATCACGTTACTTTTGATTTGAGAAAATAACATAGATGAATGAATAACTGGTTGATATATGAAATCAAAGATCTGTTACATATTATTTTGGAACAACTTTATGAATGTGAATGAAGAAATGTCATGTTGTTTCTAGTGAATATTTCTTTCTTTTAGAAGTTGTTTGGGAATTGTACTCTGAGGTTATGTGTGGCGTATGTGACATATTATTGAAGAAGTGTATAGTGGTATGGGTATAGCTGTATTATTGATAAGGTTTGGTAGTGTAGTTTATGGCTCTGCCAGGGGGACTTAGTCATTCAAACTGTAGTGATACTGAGGATGGGTAGTGGAGGGAGGATACACATGCAATATGTTTTTTTGAGTAGTAGTAGTAATATTATTTTAAAGGTTGCTGTTTTAAACTTGGTGGCCAATTTGGAATACTTTTTTATGTTTGTTGTCATCCAAAAAGGGAACAAGCCTCTATTTGATTTAAATCATGGTGTCCCATTTTGTTTCTGATGGGAGTGGTATTCCATTTGAGCATATCCCTTGTCAGGAATAAAAACAAGTATTTGCACCCCAGGCATATCCAAGGGTGTGAATAACTATTATGCATGGGCTGATGGGCAACACAGGCTTTTACGTCCTGCAGCTTTGACTGAATTTCTTGTTTCGCTTGGCCGTACAAATTCTGGGTTGGCGGGCTGTTAAATTTCATCTGCACCTATCAGCATGGGCTTGAAAGTTTTATCATATTTTGAAACTATAGAGAAACACAATGCATGAACTTAATCATTCCAAGTTTTTAATACAGCTTTTTTTCTAAGATGCCATCAAGAAAGGAACTACAACGAGCCATAAGAAAGTGTTGTCGGGACGGAAGTAGAGTTCTAGAGTTTCATATTTCAAACAGTAGTGATTGTAAATCTGTATATGCAAATTCTGTAGATACTACTACATGTTGATGATAGTTTTCAAAATGTGCAATTTCAAATAAGAGATATGCAAACATAAATAATTGCTGGAAATGAGAATGTTTTTCTTGAAAGCAAAAAAAGAAAAAACATAGCAAATGTTTTACTAGCTAGTTATAAAAGAACGGTTTTTAGAAAAATATAGCAAATGTGCTATCAATTTGAAACAGAGGAAAGCTATGTATAGGAAAATGTATCACTCCCAAGTTGTTACAAATCTTTGGAGAAGTGTGAAACCAAAAATCTAGATATATGGTAAAATGTTTTTTCAAAAGAAAAAAGTAGAAGTAATAATTAAGACAGCTTTTGGTATGAAAAGAAAATTGTTCATTTTCATATTGAGTAAACTTAAGACATTACTTAAGTTGACTACACCATTCTATACAAATCTAGAACAGTTCATGTACTTACACGTGACAGTTTTTGTGATGTCTTTGGTAGAAAGTGGAAACACACTTCTCATACTGAAAGATTTTTTAATGAGGATTTTTACATTCAAGGAATGAATGTTCCACTAGCTATTGATGAGAGTGGACATAGCTATGAAGTCCGAAATGGTGTGATTCCTAAACAAGAACAAATTATACAGTGTAATAATACAGAAATGGAACGTGTAGGTGAGTAAAAATGAAATGAAAGAAGGATTGTGAGGTGTGGACTTGTAATTTTTTGTGCAGTATCGATACATTTTCTTGTTAAGTTTTAAAGAGATTTTTGCAGGTTGTGTACAAAAATGATGATGTTCTAAGACAGATGAAGATGCTACAAAGAATAGATCAATGTGAAGTTTGTGAAAAATAGGACTTTTGCGTCACTCTCTAGCTTGTCTTGATAAAAGTAGATGTAAGAGTCAGTTTCATCATATACGGATGCTGGATGCACATCATACTGAAAGGATACCTTCTAATCAAACTGTATGAGTGCAAAACACCAAGTATGTCTCTTGCAGTTTTAAATCAAATACGTTTAACTGGAACTGTAAAAAGTTTAGTTTCTACAATGTAAATGATAACTATGATGCATTTAAAAGAGTATGTGTACGTAGATGAGACACCTCCATGAAGTGGAAATGATCCTATGTTCAGGATCAGATTTTTCAACAGTATAAAAGAAGTATATGCAATGCCTGAGTTATCTTCTACTGAAAGACCTGACATTGTTTGTGTATCTTGTCGATGCAGTTATCATAAGTCTCAAGTGCAACTAATGTATGTTCAGAACAAAGTTAAACATACTGTAAAAGATGTTTGGAAATAACTTTATCTGTATTTGTTTGTAGAACAATTTGATGCAAGTGAGGCTTTTTATGTTTGTAGACACTGGGGGTCATTCCGACCGTGACGGTAGGGTTTAACGGGGCCGGTAGAGGAGCCGGCCCCGTTAACCCCCTACTGCCTCATTATGACGTCCTCTCACGGGACCGCTAAGGACCTGGTTTTACCCTGCATCCTTAGTGGGTCCTGCGACGAGTTCAGCATGCTAACAATGGGCTTGTCATTAACGGGCCCGTTGTTAGCATGCTCCCCATTCCCATTGAGCCCTATGGGGACTCGAATGGGAATGGGGATGGGTTCCTGGAATGGGGAAATACCGGGCCCTCCAAGGTGAGAATGGCCCGGCATTTCCCCATTCCAGGAACCCGGACCCGATACCCAGAATGGCGGTAGCCATGCCGCAAATAGCTGCATGGCTTCCTCCAAGGTCGTAATGACCTCCACTGCGTTGGATTTTATAACCAAACCTGTTTCCTCCAAGAAGTGTCTTTAACAACACGGTAGTGCCTGATATACCTGTTGTGCTTCAAAATTTGAACATGTTTTAAGTGATTGCATTGCAAACTGTTCATCCTGTCCAAGTTATTGTTAGATTGTAAACAAAGTTGTCAAATCTGCCTAAAAAGTCATTTGTGCAAGGTGTGAGAGGCAAAGTTGTGTATTTACTTCTGAATTTGGAATAAAATTTCAATACTCTAGGAGTGAAGTGTGACATTGCAGATTCTTTGTTTATTTTAGTAAATGGTGTTGCTGCTAAAGATAAGAGCATTTGGCAACAGCTCATTGATGTTGGAAAAGTGAAAAATGCATTGACGTTTTTATTGGAAGACAATGATTCATAAAGAGGCAGTGTGACTGTACCATATGTCCATGATTATTGTTGAGTCCACAAACAAAAGCAGTAAAGGTCATTGTCAGCGTCTTTCTGTTGCAGAAGGGAATAGTTTGAATGAACATTACACTATTCATCCTCTACACTCACGTGAAGTTTGGGTGACTGTTTAGAATTGTATCAAATGAAAGCAATGAAAGATGCACAAATTAATATCTAGGAAAATACATTAGAAGCCCGTTGTTTCCCTCTGCTTTTTCCAACTGGTACTGGAGGGAGATTGGATGATCGATAAGGTACGAATCTCTGCTTCAGAATATTGTTGTACAAGAATGTATTAAGAAGATTCATGATTCCATACCAATGTTGAATATATTTTTCACTTATTGTATGAAAGTTAATTTTCAACATTATGTTATGCTGCTGATCGTACACTTTAGACCAGAACTAGATTTCAAAATATTTCTCCATGTGAGATGCTGCAACAGGTGAAAGTAAAAAATTAAGTTTTAGAGGGCAAACACGAATATTTTTGCTAAAATGGGAGGAACTAAACAATATTGCTACAGGAGATACTCAGAGGTAAGATGCATGACCTAGCCTTTAGAAGAGCGCAGAAAAATGCGCTCGTCTAGGTTTATCCCTGTGGCTTTTCACCTGGCTAATATGATCTCCCTCTTCAGTGCCATGATGCCTTCGGGCGACCGTGCACTTTAGAAGTTAATATAACATAACATAACATAACATGATCCGAAACTTGGGATCTTCAACCTGGTTTGTGACTTTAATTTGCGCTAAGTATTGTTGGAATGATCTTGCAGAGTGGATTTGGGAAACTAATGCAGAGAACGAAAACATAGAACACAAGACACCAGGAGAATTTTGTTCTATTGACCCTGTACGTGGGTCGTGTTTTTTTTATCACAGATTTTAAGCCATGTTACACTTTATATGTAATGAAGAAAATACTCCACTAGGCCCTGTGTAACATTTCTTTTGGAGGAAAGAGTACCAGGCACGCAGGACTGCACATATATATGTGCTGTTGTGAATTAAATATACCCCCCAGTTTTGTAAGGTAAGTCTTGGCTGTGTGATGAAGTTCATTGAAAAACATGTTACTTGCTCCATTCCAATTCAGCACATGAATGCTGATCTTTCAGAACAAGGTCGAAAGGTTTCAAAAGCATTCACTTGGAAAGTACTGTCATTGAAAATACAAAAGTATAGACAAGTACTTCACTCAGTGCAGATTTGGCTTTCCCAGGCCTGTGACACCAGTTGGTTGAGTCAATAGTTAAATGTCATCTGTTCGACACCATGTGACTAGTAAATCACAGAGAAATACATATAATTTAAAAAGATATAAGGAATGCCAATTCATTAAGGATTACAATCCTGTCATTGCTCAGCTATGGAATGCAAATACTGATGTACAGTTCATTGCTGATTATTCAGAGCTGTTGCTCATTATGTTACATCATACATGACAAAAGCAGAAAAGAGCAATGCAGATGAAGGATGGACAAATTTATCACCAGATACAAGTCTCAGTCAGAAATTTCCAAGCTTTGATTTGAAGATGCTTTCACATAGAGAAGAGAGTGTGTTAGCTATGAAACTAACTTCAAATTGGCTAACAAGGTTGCCTCTGTATGGATGTAGCATTAATATAGTTTGGTTAAGTCTTGTACCAGCTAGTACTCGACATTGGGTACTGAAGCCTTTGACTGAAATTGAGCAGTTAGCTGAAGCAGCACCTGACAGTACCTACATTTGAAAACCAACTTGATTGATACAAATCCAAATCGAGCTGAAATGCTGGAGGATCTTTGTTTTCATGAAGTAGCACAATGCTACTCATATCGAAATATTGAAGCAAACAGTGACAGAGGATGTTTTAAAGGACATGGATGTAGTGGTTGTCTAGTGAGATATGAGAAGGCAAGTTTCATTAACCACATGAAAATGGCATTGCCAAACTGCAGAGTAAAAGGAATTATTTTATGTTTGTATTTTGCAGTTGTTCTTCACATGGCGTGCAGTGCAAGATTTAATTGGAAGGTTTGAAACATTTGAAAAATAATGATTTGTTTAAAAAATGCTTAATTACATATCCACAATTTGAGAAGAACGTAGAGTTACTGGAGAAATAACTGTCAAGAAGAACTTTTGGCAGCTGAATTGGCAAAAGAGACTCCTGAGGGCAGTCAGGATTCTTCAGCAGGAAGTCAAATGTTCTTATTGAGCCAATTATTCATACAGATGTTGAGCTTGCTATGGAGGAAGAAGACATTGCAATGCAACAAAGTAAAGTTGCAGATGTGAATTGTGATAAAATTGTTAATAAACTTAGGGGGTAATTCATAGAATTCAGCGCACAAGTGGCGCACGCGGCTGGCGCACAGTGTGCGCGTGCGAATCCCTGCGCCAGCCGCGTGCACCAAAATCCATTTCCGCGCACAGCGTATTCATGGATTCCAGCCACCAAAACCAGCCGTGGCGCACAGTGGCGCAGCGACCCTGCAGCCGCGCCAGTTACGCGCCCCAAGAACGCCTCTCGCGCAGGGAAAAGCCATCAACATACCCAATCCAGCGCAAAGGGCTGCGCTAACCCTGTACCAGCACAGCAAGCGGGCTACGTGTATCACTGGGGTGCGCGGGAAGTACCTCACGCGATTGAACCCGTGCGAGCAGGGTACGCGTATTTCAGGGGTGCGCGGGAAGTTGCACACGCAATTTCATCATGGTACGTGTATTTCAGGAGTGCGCGGGAAGTTCCACACGCGATTGGGCCCGTGCGAGCAGGGTACGCGTATCTCAGGGGTGCGCGGGAAGTTCCACACGCGATATCAGCAGGGTACGTGTATTTCAGGGTGCAGGGGAAGTTACACACGCGATTTCCGCAGGGTACGTGTATTTCAGGGGTGCGCGTGAAGTTCCACATGCGATATCAGCAGGGTACGTGTATTTCAGGGTGCAGGGGAAGTTACACACGCGATTCCAGCAGGGTACGTGTATTTCAGGGGTGCGCAGGAATTTCCACACGCGATTGGGCCCGTGCGAGCAGGGTACGCGTATCTCAGGGGTGCGCGGGAAGTTCCACATGCGATTCCATCAGGGTACGTGTATTTCGGGGTGCGGGGGAAGTTTCACATGCAAAATCAGCAGGGCACATGTATTCCAGGGGTGCGCGGGAAGTTCCACACGCGATTCCATCAGGGTACGTGTATTTCAGGGTGCAGGGGAAGTTACACACGCGAAATCAGCAGGGTACGTGTATTTCGGGGTGCGCGTGAAGTTCCACACGCGATATCAGCAGGGTACTTGTATTTCAGGGTGCAGGGGAAGTTACACACGTGACTTCCGCAGGGTACGTGTTTGTCAGGGGTGCGCGTGAAGTTCCATACGCGATATCAGCAGGGTACGTGTATTTCAGGGTGCAGGGGAAGTTACACACGCAAAATCAGCAGGGTACGTGTATTCCAGGGGTGCGCGGGAAGTTCCACACGCGATTCCATCAGGGTACGTGTATTTCGGGGTGCGGGGGAAGTTCGACATGTGATTCCATCAGGGTACGTGTATTACAGGGGTGCGCGGGGAGCACCACACGTGAATTGCACGAGTGGGCCCTCCCAGGTGTTCCCTCTACACCCTCCACGGCCCCTGCAGGTGGCTCACACCACAGGGGCCTACCCTGCACATGTCCTGCAGGCACCCCATCCACCATGGCCATGCCCCCCAGCCAACCCAAATGTCAACTTGCACTACTGCCCACCAACGCATGTCCCCCTGCACCCCCAGCCACCAGGGGCACCCTCCACAGGCCCCCACCCATGTCTCCCACCACCCCCCAGCAGTGCAGGGGCACCCTCCACCAGGCCCCCACCCATGTCTCCCACCACCCCCACCCCCCAGCCACCAGGGGCAGCCTCCACCAGGCCCCCACCCATGTCTCCCACCACCCCCACCCCCCAGCCACCAGGGGCAGCCTCCACCAGGCCCACACCCATGTCTCCCACCCCCCCACCCCCCAGCAGTGCAGGGGCACCCACCACCAGACCCCCACCCATGTCTCCCACCACCCCCACCCCCCAGCCACCAGGGGCAGCCTCCTCCAGGCCCCCACCCATGTCTCCCACCACCAGGGGCAGGCTCCACCAGGCCCCCACCCATGTCTCCCACTACCCCCACCCCCCAGCCACCAGGGGCAGCCTCCACCAGGCCCCCACCCATGTCTCCCACCACCCCCACCCCCCAGCACTGTGGGGCACCTGCCAGCAGGCCCCCACCCATGTGCAACTCATGTACCCCTGCACCCCCACCCCCCAGCACTGTGGGGCACCTGCCAGCAGGCCCCCACCCATGTCCAACTCATGTTCCCCACCACCCCCATCCCCCAGCACTGTGGGGCACCTGCCAGCAGGCCCCCACCCATGTCCAACTCATGTTCCCCACCACCCCCACCCCCCAGCACTGTGGGGCACCTGCCAGCAGGCCCCCACCCATGTCCAACTCATGTTCCCCACCACCCCCATCCCCCAGCCACCAGGGGCAGCCTCCACCAGACCCCCACTCATGTCCAACTCATGTTCCCCACCACCCCCATTCCCCAGCCACCAGGGGCGGCCTCCACCAGGCCCCCACCCATGTCTCACACCACCCCCACACCCCAGCCACCAGGGGCAGCCTCCACCAGGCCCCCACCCATGTCTCCCACCACCCCCACCCCCCAGCTGTGCAGGGGCACCCTCCACCAGGCCCTCGCCCATGTCCCATCCATGCCCCCCTGCACCTGGGTCCCACCAATCCCCAATCATGTCCGTAATGGCCATTCCCCCCTGCCAAAAGGCCCAACCAACTATCACATCCACCCACATATCAAAGGCAATTACATGTTACACACCCAATGTAAATAATGCAAATGAACACATGTCTGTCACACACAATGGCTGCAAGTGAATGTTAAAACACCCAACATGACATGCATGAAAGCAATGAGACTATACGACACATTGAAGGATGAAAATATAAATGTATTTAAAATCAACTTGAATGGAAATGAAATGAGAAAAACCACAAAGCAAAACAACCAAAAGAAGATGAATGTCCATGAAAAAAATCAAAAACACACAGCACAATCAAAATAAATGGTGTCCAAAGTCACAGTCAGAAAAGAAATCCAAGGGTAAATGATAAACAAAAACCATTGCTCCATGGCGATGGAAAAACTCCATAAAAAAGAAAAATCCATTGAAGAACTATTTACAAGATAATCCCGGGTCCATGAGCCCAACCAAATGAAACCTAACTATGACAACTAACTAAAAACTGAACTACATACAAAAACGTGGCGCATTGTCCAATCGCAACCAAATAAAAAAAATAAAGGAAACCTAACACTAACTATATAACTATATACAAAGGCGGCGGGCAAGTCCAGCGGCTCACTCCATGGTGTTCTGGGCCAGGGCATCATCGAACTCCTGTTCGATGTACCGGAGGCGGTCCTGTTCCATGGCCCCGAGCGTCCGCAGGGACGACGCTGTCTCCTCCTCCAAACCCCTGCGGATTGCCTCGAGGCACTCGGCCCGCCTCAGGGCCCTCCGCATGGAGTTCTCCACCCTGACCATTGTGAGCCGCGCCTCTTCCGCCCGCCGCCGCTCCGCACCTATCTGCTGGCCCAACCGCTGCCACACAGAAGACACACTCCGTCCTGGGTCCACCTGCCCTCCGGCCGATGCCTGCCCCTCCGATGTTGAAGGCCCCGAGCCTTCATCGCTCCCACCACGTTGCTGCTGCTGCTGTGCCTCTGCCCGTGCACTGCCTCCTGCTGCCTGCACATCCTCCGCCGGCTGGGGTGCAGTTGTTGATGTGGCCACCCCTGCTGGACGTCCGACTCCCGACTGTGGCAGGGATGCCTCCTCCACCAGCCTGGCCGCACCGTCAGAGGCAGCTCCACAGGGCACCCAGGTGACTGATGGGTGGGAAGATGGCACAGAGGACGACTGGCGCGTAGGGGGTCCAGTTGAGGAGGGGGTCGGAGCAAGCCCCATCAGACGGAGGAATCCGGCCTGGGTGACCTGTCCCAGCAGGCTGACGTGGTCAACGAGCCATTTGAGATGACTCGCAGTCTCTTCATGAAAAGACTGCAGGTCACCTCGCATGGCCCGTTGACGCAACGCCACACCAGCCAGGACAGGCTCAACCCGGACCTGGATAGCCACGTCCGCAGGCAGAGGAAGGCCAGTTGGCGTGAGCTCATCCCCTGCCTGAAAACGGGTCTGGACGTAGGCATCCCTGCTGGTGCAAGATGATGCAGGGACAGGATCGGGGACAGGATTGCACACAGCACCTCCGCGGCGGCCTGTGCTGCCTCCTGTCCCTGGTCCTGCACTGCACCACTAGCACCAGTGGGATCCCCACCTCCAGACCCCGTCTCTGGTGCTTGCACGGCCTCCTCCTCCACCAAACCCCCCACCAACCTGGATGACTCCGTGCCATCTTCCCCTGTTGGGCCCTAAGGGGTCACAGCTGCCCCTTCTGCTGCCGAGGAGTCCAACTCCAACCTCCGCCTCTTGGACCTCCCCCCGGCAGCTGCGGCCTGGGACGCGGCACCAGACTCCTCACTCCCCGACGAGATGACAACCTGTGAGGGGAGCCCGGCCTTGCGTCTCCGGCTGGCGGTCGGATCCCCGCCGCTGTGCTCCACAGCACCTTCTCCGCCCTCTTCATCAGTTGACACTGCAGACAGGGAGAAACAAAACACAGGCATCAGGGCACTGTACAATGGACACATACAAACATGACAGTTGTACATGAGTGGCATTGGCAAACCTCAGACATGTCATCACAATCCCCAACACACATGTCATTACAACTCGCACTCATGAGCCATACCACAGCCATATCGCAACTGCCACCACCACCCATACACATACAACAGCATGAGCAGCCAAAGGTGAGCCAGACATCACATGCAACACAGGAAGTGCACCACACATGTACACACACCACCACACTTGCATGCATGTGTACACCTCTGCCAAGTGTCGCACTGTTCAGACGGGCATCCATGTCACATCTGCCAATCAGGCTTCCACATACCGCTGTCACATGCATCCATGTTGCATCACTGTTGCACCCTTGTCAAATACACACACATGCACATGTACACAGTGCTGATACATGAAGCCGAAAACAACATACATGCGTGACATCACGGACATGTCTACTTACATACACATTCATCGAAACATGTGTGCCCACACAACTGCATTTGGCATGCAAGCCTACACACACAAGCACCATCCATGTCTCACACATTACAGCCCTCGCATGTACACTCACCGCTCGACTCCAGGCGGGCCTGCTTCTCAAGGACCTGGACATGGAGCGCTGGGGATATGCGTTCCCGGACCCTCATCTGTTCTTCCGACAAGTGGCCCCGGCGCCCCTTGGCATCCGCTGCCTTCAAGAGGCGCCGGGCCTTGTTCAGGGTCCTGGACCTGAAGTCCTCCCAGCGCTTCCTGACATGTTGTAAGTCGCGGACTGCCACCCCCTCCGCGTTGATGGCAGTCACGATGTCAGTCCAGATCCGAGTCCGTCCTTCCTTGTCGGCGCGGGAACTTCCGAAGAGCGCATCATACTGCCCCAGGACTTGCTCCACCAGGACACCAACTTCGGTGGCACTGAAGCTGGTGCCCCTCTGCCTCTCTGGCCGGGGGTTGTCAGTGGTCCCAGATGGTGTTTGCCCCGACATGACAACCCCAGAGGCAGGAGTGGGTGGGCAACTGGGTCCTGGGGCTGGGCTGTGGAGCGATGGAATCCCAGTCGGGAGTCTTTGGTTCCAGCAGGGGTGGTCACAGCAACAGCACCCCTGGCTGATGTGCAGGCAGCAAATGGCAGTGCACGTGGGCAGCAGGCAGTCAGGCAGCAGCAGATGGCAGGTGGGAGCGTGCTCGGGGCGTTGGGGGGCAGTAGTTCGGCCTTCTGGGCAGGAGCGTGGTCTTCCGTGTGTGAACGCGTGGCCAGCTTGATACGGAGTGATTTGGCACGTGAAAAATCTGCACGTCAGCGTGTAATTCGAGGAAAGGCCCTTAGCGCATAAGCGCGTCTGCACGCATACGCATTTTCATTGGACAGAAGGCCCCTCAAGCGCAAACGCCCCTGTGACGTGACGCGTACAGACGTGCCTGGGCATTTCAGCGCGCGTGAAAAACTGCACGTCCGCGTGTAATACGAGGAAAGGGCCATGCGCGTAAGCGCGCGTGGAAACTGCACGTCCGCGTGTAATACGAGGAAAGGGCCATGCGCGTAAGCGCGCGTGGAAACTGCACGTCCGCGTGTAATACGAGGAAAGGGCCCATGCGCGTAAGTGAGTTGACGCACGCGTGCGTTTCCCTCAGCACAGGTTAAAGGTGAGCGTGCCCAGCAGTTCGCTGTACGTGCCTTTCGTGGAGACCGACGTGTGTTGCTGCTCCCTGTTGTTTCGCGCGCCATCACAACTTCACAGCTATCAAGGACGTATCTCTTCTTTTGGCGGGGGTATTGGCTACGCGTGTTTTTCTGCATCGCGCTAGTCAGACGGTGAGTCACACACGCTCTTTTTCCCACTGCGGGTGCCCCTGTGTATCGCACCCATTTTCAATGTCATAGTAGCCTGCGTGTCCCACGTGTACGCGTTATTCGTGTTACTGGGTGCCACCGCGTACTGCGGGAGGTTGAATCCACGCACGTAGGCTGCAGGGTTGCGTGCACGGTTTTACTGCAGTTTTGGGGTGCCTGAGCGTTGCGTGACCCGTCACCACATCACCGGGGTCACATACAGCCTTGCAGGTGCAGGGGGGCTGTTAACATCTTGCTTCCCACCCCCTTCACCCCAATTGCCCAGGTCAATTGTGGTGTACACCTCCCATTGGCACCACTCCATCTGTGCCAGCACTACTACATCTGTGCCATGGTTGGGAGGACACCAAAGTTAAGGGGCGCCTCAGCTGGGCGTACTCCTCGTGGCGGGCGTGGTCGGGGACGTGGCCGTGGTGACCAGGGAGTAGGGGGACTCCAGGGTGTCCAGGGCAGCCACAGAGGGGGAAGAGGCAGGGGTGCGCCACTTGAGCACAATGTTGTGCCATGTGTCGGTGCAGCCATGCCACCACCCCCTGTGGTTCCGGGGGATGCAGCTCCTGCATCTGGCACTGGCGCCCATATGACCCGGCAGTCCGTTCCATCGACTGCCACGGGCCCAAGGGTAGTGGTAGCTGCAGGTGTGGACACCGCCACCCAGGCTCAGGGTCTGCCAGCGCAGGCTGCGTTGGCACTTGAAGAGCCCTTGGTAGATCTCCAACAGGCCAGGGGGAAACCATAGGGGCAGGCCGGGCTGCTCAGAACAAGACACGTGTCCCTGGGGCAGTCATGTCATCTGCTGCCCCGAACAGCCGGGTGTTGGCAAGTGCAGGGGCAGATGCACCCAACAGCACCCCGGTTGTGAGTCTGCCAACCAGGAACGTTGCGGCCAACGACCCTGCCACAGCTGATGTTGCTGCGCAGGGTCCATTAGTGGGCACCCAGCTGCCACTGACACAAGTCAGGCCTTTTGTCATCCCTCCACCTGCCACTCCCTTGGCTCAATCCACCAAACCCACTGGCCATACTGGTCAGGGCGGCATTAGCCAGCCAGGGTCTGCGCCACAGTCCAAGAGGAGGAAGGTTGCACCTGCAGCACAGGCTGGGACCCCACACACAGCCACGACCTCCTGCACGTCGAGGAAGAAGCCTTTCTGTAAGCAGGAACTGGACTTCCTCGTGGACTACGTGCGGGGCCACAGCCGTGACATGCTAGTGGGTGCCAATAGTCAGACCACGGCTGCCCAACGTGACACCCACTGGAAGCATGTTGCGGAACATGTCAGTTCATTCGGCCATGAGGTGCGCACGGCGCAGGAGTGCAAAAAGCGTTGGAATGACATCAAGCTCAGCACTAAGGCCAAGCGTGCCTCAAATTACAACTTGACTCTGGTGACTGGCGGTGGGCCTGCACCAGAGGAGGAAGAACTCACTCCGCATGAGGCTCTCGTTGCGAAGTTCATACCACCTGAATTGGTCGAAGGAGTGGGAGAGAAGCTGGACTTTGATGCCCAGTCCAGTGAGTGTTGATGCGTGTTTGTTGAGGACGTGTGTGTTTCACTTGTGGGATGTGTTGTGCATGATTGCTGCTACATGTGACGTGTACATGGTTCTGATGTGTAAGTAATGCAATGCTACCGTCATGCATCTCCTCTGCCTGCATGCGGGACTCCATGTAGGCATGCTCCCTTGCCCCTCCTCCGCCACTCTGCACCCCAGTTCCACCTTTGCACTGGTCTGCTTCAATCTTGCCAATGTGTACTTTCTTGTTCATGTGTCCTGTGTAGATGCTAACTTCCAGCGTAGAATCTGCCAGACATATGCCGTGTGGTACAGCCTTAGTACTCGATGCAGGGTATCTCACTTGTACTGTGCATGGGTCAGATGTCCCGCAGGGACATGAGTGCCCATTCATGCTCCATGTGCATTGCACGCATGCCCCTATGTGTCCTTGACTGGATGATCACTGTAATATAAGTCCTTGGTTACATACATTGCCTGCCATCTCATCAGCCTTCCCATGTCAACTGTGGCTCAGTCCTGCGTTGCACACATGTTTAGGCTCTGACAATCTGTGTGGCTCACAGGCCTCAGCCTGTTCAATGGCCAATGACTCTGTCCAACTCTTGTTGTGTCTTCTTCACACGTGGGCGGCACCCGGAGTTTCCATCATGTGTCCTGCCCACTGTCCCAGCATCATTTGCAGTGTTGTAATTTGAATCACATTAAGCTGTTGATGCCAGTCAACACTGCCTGTCAATACACAGGTGTATGGTCAGCCTTTTGATACCATGCTAGGCATCCCTGCTTTGGTACTGGGGTGGAGGGGTGCTTGGCTTCTAGACATGGTACACATTGAATGCACAATGCACGTGATGTCTGAATTTGACATTGCACTGCTTTCACATTTCCTGGCACACACCATGTAGTGCTTGTACATGTAGGTTGTGAGTGGCGTACACATTTTCTGCACTGCATAGACCCACTTCCATGGAAACTGCCACCTTTCAACAGGTCTGATCACAGAAGCTATTCAAAGTATACCCAGCATGCATGCCAGGTCATATGTTGTGTGTCACATGTCTGCCGGATGCCTTTACTGTCGGTGTGTGTGTGTGTCGTGTGCTTCTGACATGTGTATTGACCTTTTTCTCTATATTTTTCAGGTGATGACGCAATGGAGGCAGAGGATGGTGTTGTCATGCCAGACACAGGGTTGGTAACGCCTCATCAACCCAGCACTAGTGGGGGTCGTGGGGTGGTAGGCCACGAAAACCCCCAAGTGCTGCAGTCCATCTTGTCTCTGGCTGCCTATGAGTCCAGCCTTGATGACGACTCTGACGTCCATGTTGAGTTGGATGAGCATCAAGTCCATGTGTCAGGGGTGAGTGATTCTGATGTGGACACTCCTCTGTCTGCGACACCTGCACTGAGGGATCAGACAGTCTTGGTTCCTCCCCCCGTGGTGGATCGGGACGCAGGGTCATCCTCCACACCAGTCACTGATGTGCCTGGGACATCACGTCGATGGGGGCATGTAGTCGTGCAGCCGCAGGCGGTGCCAACACAGCGAGGACCCTCGGTCCTTGGGTCCCGCAGGGGTCAAGCCCGGCAACGCGGTCGCCGCGCGCAACCGCTGTATACTGAGTGGGAGCAAGACATGACTGCCAATTCCGAACGGCAGGGGGCAGCAATGGAGAACATCGCTGAGAGCATGGAGCGTGTGGCCCGATCTGTGCTCCCCACTGCTAGGCAGGTGCTTCTCCAGCAGCAGGCGGCACGGTCCACGGCCCGCTCGCTCAGGCTGGGCATGGCGGCCTCAGACAGGGCACGCCAGGCTGAAATGTTGTCTCTGCGTCAAGCAATTGCTGCTCACGCAGAGGCGCACATGGATGCCCTGAGGGAGGAGTATGCTTCCCTCAGATCCGCTCTGGGTGTCCTTATGATGTCCCAGAGGCAGCAGGCAGAGGAGAGGTTTGCACAGCTTGAGCGTACCATCTCGGCTGAGCTACAGGCTTGCCGGGAGGTGCAGCGGTTGTCCAGCCAGGCCTTGCAGGAGGAACTCCGTGTTACACGTGCTACCTTGCAAGAGGAAGCACGTGTATCACGGGAGGTTCTGCATGCAGACCTACGTCACATCGCCACACAGAACCAGGCTCACCTGTCCGGCAGACTTACTGCCGACGAGGGGCAAGCTGCGGCTAGGCGTGGCCAGGCTACTGTGCCACGTCCTCCTTTCCAGGATGAGCCAGAATCGGACGACCATCTATCTCCCACATAGGTCGTGCTGTGCAGGCGTTGAGCCCATGGAGGATTTTTTTTTGGCTCAGCATCATCGCATGTGGATGTTGAGCAGCACCCTGTACCTCCCCCCTCCTGGGTGCCTCCCCTCCCCCCCGGGTCGTATGTGACCATTTTTGATTTTTCTTTTAGTTTAGTTAGTTAAGTTTCTGTTTGATAGTTAGTTTAAATAGGTAATGTAGGTTTTCCATAGTTAGTGTAATTAGTTAATAGTTGATTTAGTTTAAAATTGCTAGTCTATTGTGCTTTCATGTGACGGTGCGGTGCTTTGTGGCTTTTGAAGGCATCCACTGTCTGTTCCAGCTGGGCCCTTCATGGTTGTCTTGTGTATGTGTTTGTTGCTTGGGTTCCTTGACTCACATATGCCACTCCTGCCTCCCTTATCCATGGGCTCGCAAGGATGGTTCGGTGTTACAGCATTTTACACAAGGGCTTTGGACTGTCATATCTGTGGCATGTCTGGTGCTGTGTGACTTGTGTTGACACCCCTAGTGGGGATGATTTAGGTGTCATTGTCCACAGTTCAGCTTTTGCTAGATCGGGTGTGTCATGATTAATGTGGACATTGATTGCTATGCATTGTGTAGTATGTTTCATATCTTTCCTGTACATGTGCTTGTTGCAATTCATGCTGTAGATAGTGTTCCACACTTTGGAGGTGAAAGACGGACTGATGGTGTGATTTGTGATGTGACTCTCTCACATGGTCAAGTAATGAGATGCCTGATGAGACACACATAGATGACTTTGAAGCATTAATCATGTGTTTCATGCCCTTTCTGCAGGGGGATGAGCCTCCAGAGCACCTTTGCCAGCAGACATGGCCCATTGGACGACGGAATTCTGGACCCGTTTGTTGGTGCCCACATTCACATGTGTGCAGAAGCAGAGGCACAGTGATTGCAGACCCACATCCTAGAACTGCTGACATGCTCCAAGGAACTCCAGGCAAGGTGAGCATCACAGGGGCGCCACGACACAGCAAAGCTTGCACCAGGCGAGTTGCACATGCAGGCTTAGTCACAGCACTGAGGGTGAGCTTAGACGAATATTGGTGTTGAAGCACACAATGCAGCTCAGATGTGTTTGTGGACTGATGGCTGCTGATAGTAGGGTTGTCTGGGACACATGCAGGGGCAGTGGCACATACCCTCCGGTACCCCAAGGTCCATTGAGCCACTTGTATCAACCATGTAGCCTTCCGAGACATTGAAAGGGGCAGCTCACAGGGACATACAGCAAGGGACATACTCGGGTGCAGTGCATGTCTTTTCCACGTACTTCATGATAAATGCACTGCCAACTTTGTTTTGGTCATGGTGGTACGCAATTTGCTCTGTAGTCATGGCTTGCTATATGGGTCTGTCTGCTTACCCAGGGAACATTGCATGTTGTGTGAATTGTGACACATTGGTGTTCCATTTGCCACGCACCCAGCAGCGGCTGCCTTACTGCATTGACTGTGTATGACCCGGCACAGGGGTGATGTTATATATGGGTACGAAGCATCAACCACAGATTGTCTGTTTGTAGAGTAGTCTGTTGCTATGGGGCATGTTTGGTGTTGTGTTTTTGTGCAATTGGCACGGACAGGTTGTTGACTGTGTCTCTCTTTGCAGCATTGCAGTGCTCCTGTAACCGGACCTGAGAGGGCGCAGGCAGGAGGCCAGCACTCAAAACCAGAGCTAAGTGTCTTGTTGTTTTTCTTACGAACTGCTCTGCATAGGCTTGCTGGGGAGTGTACTGATGCATGGATGTATGTGTGGTTCAATTTGGTATGTTTTTTTCTCCCTAATCACCCGTGATCCTATGCAATTTTGAAACCTGTACCCTCTACCCGGTGTTCCTGCTTCCCGTGCCTTTCCAAGCAACGTTCCCTGACCCTCTTTCCCCACTGGGGTTGCGGATGCCTGTGTAAGCCCCGAACTTGCAGGCGCCAAAACCCTAGAGGGGGTGGTTGGTTCGTACCACTCCTGAGCCTGGACTACAGAAGGCCATGACAATGATGTCCAAGTTTGTTTGGATAGTGTATGTGTTCATGCAGGTTGTACATTTTCGTGCATTCCCTAGTTTCATGTGTCATTCCTCCTCCCCTCTCCTGCCGCTCATTCCAGTCATCCAGTGTGTTAACACCTGTCCCGACTGCATATCCCTGAACCTCATTCCCCACCAGGTTCTCAGGGGCCTGTTTGAGTTTGACCTTGCAGGCACCCGGGCATGGTGGGGGTGGTTGTTTCGTGACACTCCCTCGCCTGTGCAGGGGACCTGTGACAGTACACATCCATTCATGGTGCATCATCCTATGTCATGTACCACACATGTCTCACATCCTGTCGTGACATTGTTTTGCTGTGCTACCTTGGTTGTTGCATCATTGTGGTAGTACTTGGCCTTTGTGAGGTACTGCTACGTCAAGTCATCTACTGGAGGGTGTTCGGGTTAGTTTTTATGCCTTGGATTTTGTGATTTTGGAAATGAGTGTGGATTCTGAGGGTTCAGGCATCTTTTTACACACAAGGTGGGAGATGGTGACGAAGGGTAAAGGTGATCCTGTGGCCAGGTGGAATTGAGGTTTGGAGGCTCCATGACACAGGTGCAGTTGTTCAGTGGGTCATGGTCATTTGTGAGGGAAGGGGGGTTGTTGTTGATGGTTGCCTTGCCCTGCAGTGTGATGGGAACTCTGACATAGTAATGGTGGTATCCTATGTACATGTTGTGTTCTGCTGATCAATGCCTGTTCATGTGTTGTGTTTTCCTTTCAGGTGCGAGGGGATAGTTGTGGTTTGACATGCTGGGGTGTACACATGGTGGATGTTCACATGTGATGTGTAGGGAACACTGATGGTCACTTGAGTGCACATGCATATGTGGAGTGCATGTCCTTGCAGAACCACACACTTGCACTCTCATGCACTACATGTACTCCCACCCTTGCATATCCACGTGTACACTGTTTGCCTTCTGGTGCCCACTGTGTCCCGGCAGCACATGTTCTGTGACCAATCATGGATCCAGTACATGCCTAATTTGATGTTTGACGTGGTCTGTCACTTAGATGTGATGCTCAGGGTGTGCATCACACACAATGGCTGTTCACTGTGCTGTGCGCTGAGCAGTGTGATGCAGGAGTAGGACACTGCACACATGAGCTGCAGTGTTGATTTTGCAATGCATAATGTGCATGTAGACAGGCATTTATTGTGATGTTACGTCTACGACTGTTGTAATGCATTTGGAAATGACTTATTTTGGGCGGGAGGTTGTTGGTCTGTCATTTCATCTGATTCCGGGTCAGGCAGCAGTGTCCGATGCCACTGTGCATTTAGGACATGGCAATGTGTACCTTATTGTTACTGCGTTGGTGTATGGGTATTGCGTGCCATGTCATGTTGATGTTTGGGAGGGTTTGAGTGACATGACAGTGATGGCCATGGCCTGGTTTGCAGGTGTGTGTGATGCACACCTTGCATGTCCGTGTCATCCGCTTCTCAGAGCAACTAGCTGGGGGTAGATTTCTCTCCGCAGCAGGGCCCTCCCCTGGAACAGACTTCCGGCCTGACTTGAACTTGAGGGGAATCATCTCCAGTTCTGGAAGCACCTCAAGACCTTCCTCTTTGCTTCTGCTTACTGTCTGCCTCTCCCTTGCAGAATTCTCCACTGGAACTGCACAGGAGCTGCAACTGGGCCACTCTCACCGACCTCGGTCCCTGGCCCAGCCACTCTCCACTTGCACTGCCTCCCTGGCAACCCCTGCACTGCAGTACTGTCTCTCTATCCCTACAGCCCTCCCTTCCCAGCACTTGTCTGCACTTACCTTTGTAGTTGCCACCAGGCGACCTATGTATTATTTTTTTGGGCTACTTCCCCTGTACTGGACTCCCCCCACCCTTCCCCTTGCACTTTTCCCATTCCCCCTACCCCTGCACTTGCACGATCCCAATGACACCTGGCCTAGTAGTACCTTTCTCTTTGTTCCCTTGTTCCCCTCTCCCTGCCTCATTGCGCCTTGGAATACTTGTGTATGGCCCATATCATGTCATATGTCATATGTGTGCCTTTTGGTCACACTGGATAGCTTGTGTTGAAGTAGCTAGGGATGCAGACTATGTAGCACTTCCATGGCAACTTTCTCAGGGTGGTAGGGTTGTGACAGTTAACTGTCTCTTTGTCATCATCGATTGTCACCTGGTATGTGCCAGGCCTGTGTGCACTCCGCAGGGGTGGGAGTTTAGGTGAAAAATGTGGCCACAAGCTGGGTCCGGGCTTCCTCGCCACGTGCCCTGTCCCCTCCCATGGGCAGCGCCTGTGCCTGTGGTTGGGGATGTGGAGGCACCACCATATCCACCGGGACGCCCTGCCGTGTTGCAACATTGTGCAGGACACATGCTGCCACAATGATCCTGCACACTACTGGTGGTGCATAGAGTAGTTGCCCACCAGAGCGGTCAAGGGAGCGGAAACGTGACTTGAGCACTCCGAATGTGCGCTCCACTATGCCCCTGGTTGCAATATGGGCGGCGTTGTATCTTACCTGGGCTGGTGTGGTGGGGTTCCGGATTGGCGTCATCATGTGGTTGCTCAGAGGGTAGGCACTGCCCCTGGGGAGGTGATAATAGTTGAGATTATTAGGGTTTGGATATTTGTCTGTGTGTGACTTGCATGCATGTGCAAGGGCATTTGTACTGACCTAGGAGCCATGTGTCGCAATGCTGCTCAGCTTCCAGGGCCCGGCTCAGGGCGGACATTCTGTATATGAAACTGTCATGGGTGGAGCCAGGGTAGTTTGCATAGACAGAGGTGATGATTCCCTTTGCATCACATACCACCTGTACATTGATGGAATGCCAGTGCTTGCGGTTTCGGTAGATGTGCTCAATGGCCCTAGGTGGACGTAGGGCCACATGGGTGCAATCTATGGCACCGAGCACTTTGGGGAAGTGTGCCACCCTGAAAAAATCCAGGACAACGGCCTGCCTTTCTGCGGGTGTTCTGGGCATGTATATGTGCCTGCGGACTGAGGGGCGCGCTGTCATGATTGCCAGTACCTGGTGTAGGCAGCGTGACTGCGTGGCCTGTGAGACCCCCCCCACTATGGCAGTGGTCCGCTGAAATGACCCAGTGGCCAAAAAATGCAGGACATTGAGCAGCTTCTCCAAGGGGATCAATGCTTGGGAGCAAAGGGTGGGGGATGTGAGGTCATCTTCCCACTCCCTGACCAGGTCTAGGATGATATGGGGTGGAAACCTATACCTGCCATAGACCTGGTCATCAGGCATCCCAAAAAGGCTTGTCCGTGCTGCGAAAATGCATGCCCTGGCTATTCTCCTCCTCCTGCGGTGTCCCAGGATCAGTGTAGCGACAAATGGGGCATTCATCGTAGCTGTATATACGCGTTTGTTGTTTGCGCGCACTTTTATGCTGTGCGCGGGGATGCTTCCGCCTGCCTTCGTGTGGCAGACGCGTTGACGCCTGTGCACGTCTTTTGCCGTGCGCGGGTTTCCTGTATTCGGATACGGTCCGAGTGTCATCGCGTGTGATCGGAGGGGAGTGAGCGTACACGCAACTGGCCTGGGTACGTGTGTTTCGGGGTGCGCGGGAAGTTCCACACGCGATTAGCCTGGGTACGTGTGTTCCGGGGTGCCGGGAACTTTCACACGCGATTGGTGGAAATCCACGTGTGTTCTGTCATCACGTGCAATGAGGGAAACACCTGCGCGCGTCACGTCACAGACGCGCTCACGCGCTAAGGGCCTTTGGTCCAATGAAATCGCATATGCATGCTGCCGTGCATACGCGCTTTCCTCGTATTACACGCGGACGTGCAGTTTTCCACGAGCACTTACGCGCATGGGCCCTTTCCTCGTATTACACGCGGACGTGCAGTTTTTCCCGTGCGCTGAAATGCCCATGCACGTCTGTACGCGTCACGTCACAGGGGCGCTTGCGCTTGAGGGGCCTTCTGTCCAGTGAAAATGCGTATGCGTGCAGACGGGCTTACGCGCTAAGGGCCTTTCCTCGAATTACACGCTGACGTGCAGATTTTTCACGTGCCAAATCACTCCGTATCAAACTGGCCATGCGTAAGCACACGGAAGACCACGCTCCTGCCCAGAAGGCCGAACTACTGCCCCCCAGAGCCCCGAGCACGCTCCCACCTGCCATCTGCTGCTGCCTGACTGCCTGCTGCCCACGTGCCCTGCCATTTGCTGCCTGCACATCAGCCAGGGGTGCTGTTGCTGTGACCACCCCTGCTGGAACCGGAGACTCCCGACTGGGATTCCATCGCTCCACAGCCCAGCCCCAGGATCCAGTTGCCCACCCACTCCTGCCTCTGGGGTTGTCATGTCGGAGCAAACACCATCTGTGACCACTGACAACCCCCGGCCAGACAGGCAGAGGAGGACCAGCTTTAGTGCCACCGAAGTTGGTGTCCTGGTGGAGCAAGTCCTGGGGCAGTATGATGCCCTCTTCGGAAGTTCCCACGCCAACAAGGAAGGACAGACTCGGATCTGGACTGACATTGTGACTGCCATCAAGGCGGAGGGGGTGGCAGTCCGCGACTTACAACATGTCAGGAAGCGCTGGGAGGACTTCAGGTCCAGGACCCTGAACAAGGCCCGGCGCCTCTTGAAGGCAGCGGATGCCAAGGGGCGCCGGGGCCACTTGTCGGAAGAACAGATGAGGGTCCTGGAACGCATATCCCCAGCGCTCCACGTCCAGGTCCTTGAGAAGCAGACCCGTCTGGAGTCGAGCGGTGAGTGTACATGCATCCTGATTGTGAGCAGTGCGTGTGGTGATTATTCAGTAGTGTGCAGGTTGCACATCTGTTTGTATGGGGTCGAGTATGGGTGGGGTGTACAGGGCCGTGGGGCTGACACATGCGAGGGCTGTAATGTGTGAGACATGGATGGTGCTTGTGTGTGTAGGCTGGCATGCCAAATGCAGTTGTGTGGGCACACATGTTTGGATGAATGTGTATGTAAGTTGACATGTCCGTGATGTCACGCATGTATGTTGTTTTCGGCTGCATGTATCAGCACTGTGTACATGTGCATGTGTGTGTATTTGACAAGGGTGCAACAGTGATGCAACATGGATGCATGTGACAGCGGTATGTGGAAGCCTGATTGGCAGATGTGACATGGATGCCCGTCTGAACAGTGCGACACTTGGCAGAGGTGTACACATGCATGCAAGTGTGGTGGTGTGTGTACATGTGTGGTGCACTTCCTGTGTTGCATGTGATGTCTGACTCACCTTTGGCTGCTCATGCTGTTGTATGTGTATGGATGGTGCTGGCAGTTGCGATATGGCTGTGGTATGGCTCATGTGTGCGAGTTGTAATGACATGTGTGTTGGGGATTGTGATGACATGTCTGAGGTTTGCCAATGCCACTCATGTACAACTGTCATGTGTGTATGTGTCCATTGTACAGTGCCCTGATGCCTGTGTTTTTTTTCTCCCTGTCTGCAGCGTCAACTGATGAAGAGGGCGGAGAAGGTGCTGTGGAGCACAGCGGCGGGGATCCGACTGCCAGCCGGAGACACAAGGCCCGGCTCCCCTCCCCGGTTGTCATCTCGTCGGGGAGTGAGGAGTCCGGTGCTGCGTCCCAGGCCGCAGCTGCCGGGGGGAGGTCCAAGAGGCGGAGGTAGGAGTTGGACTCTTCGGCAGCAGAAGGGGCAGCTGGGACCCCACAGGGCCCAACAGGGGAAGATGGCACGGAGTCATCCAGGTTGGTGGGGGGTTTTGTGGAGGAGGAGGCCGTGCAAGCACCAGAGACGGGGTCTGGAGGTGGGGATCCCACTGGTGCTAGTGGTGCAGTGCAATACCAGGGACAGGAGGCAGCACAGGCCGCCGCGGAGGTGCCTGTGTGCAATCCTGTCCCCGATCCTGTCCCTGCATCATCTTGCACCAGCAGGGATGCCTACGTCCAGACCCGTTTTCAGGCAGGGGATGAGCTCACGTCAACTGGCCTTCCTCTGCCTGCGGACGTGGCTATCCAGGTCTGGGTTGAGCCTGTCCTGGCTGGTGTGGCGTTGCGTCAACGGGTCATGCGAGGTGACCTGCAGTCTTTTCATGAAGAGACTGCGAGTCATCTCGAATGGCTCGTTGACCACGTCAGCCTGCTGGGACAGGTCACCCAGGCCGGATTCCTCCGTCTGATGGGGCTTGCTCCGACCCCCTCCTCCACTGGACCCCCTACGCGCTAGTTGTCCTTTGTGCCATCCTCCCACCCATCAGACACCTGGGTGCCCTGTGGAGCTGCCTCTGACGGTGCGGCCAGGCTGGTGGAGGAGGCATCCCTGCCACAGTCGGGAGTCGGACGTCCAGCAGGGGTGGCCACATCAACGACTGCACCCCAGCCGGTGGAGGATGTGCAGGCAGCAGGAGGCAGTGCACGGGCAGAGGCACAGCAGCAGCAGCAACGTGGTGGGAGCCATGAAGGCTCGGGGCCTTCGACATCGGAGGGGCAGGCATCGGCCGGAGGGCAGGAGGACCCAGGACAGAGAGTGTCTTCCGTGAGGCAGCGGTTGGGCCACGCCATAGATGCAGAACGGCAGCGGGCGGAAGAGGCACGGCTCACAATGGTCAGGGCGGAGAAGTCCATGCGGAGGGCCCTGAGGCGGGCCCATTGCCTCGAGGCAATCCGCAGGGGTTTGGAGGTGGAGACGTCGGCGGCCCTGCGGACCCTCGGGGCCATGGAGGAGGACCGCCTCCGGGACATTGAGGAGGAGTTTGATGATGCCCTGGCCCGGAACATCCACAAGTGAGCCGTGAAACTAGCCCGCTGCCCTTGTACATAGTTTCTAGGTAGTGTTAGGTTTCATTTTTGTTTTTATTTTATTTGGACCTTTCGGACATTGGCCACATTTTTGTATATAGTTTATTTTATTAGTTAGTGTAGTTAGATAGGTTTTCTTTATTTTGTTGGGATTATGGACCCTGGATTGTTCCCATGTACATAGTTGACAGTTGGATTGTATATTTTTTTTCTATTTTTGACCATGGAGCAATGGCTTTCTTTTTTATTTCCCATTGGATTGTGTTTTGTGGACATTGACTTTGGACATTACTTTGGATTTTTATTTTTGGTTTTGCTTTTTTTGACGGACATGCTTCTTTTCATTTTTGTACATTCACATTTCTGTTTCTTCATTTTTTATTCTATTGATGTTTCCTTTAATACATATTATTTTTGGTGAACTTCAATGTGTGGTATCTCATTGGTTTCATGCATTTCATGATATGTGTTTTGAGATTCACTGACACCCATTGGGTGTATGTGAGGGTAATGTGTTTGTTTCGGAACTTGCAATTGGTGTTCCGTGATGTAATTGCAAATTATGAGTGGGTGGATGCAATACTCGGGTGGGTGTTTTGCATTTGGAGGCTGACCATAGGGACCAGGGATCTAGATTGTGATGACATGTTGGCTGGGGAACATGAGTTGCACATGGATGGGGGCCTGCTGGCAGGTGCCCCACAGTGCTGGGGGGTGGGGGTGATGGGAGACATGAGTGGGGGCCTGGTGGAGGCTGCCCCTAGTGGCTGGGGGGTGGGGGTGGTGGGAGACATGGGTGGGGCCTGCTGGCAGGTGCCCCACAGTGCTGGGGGGTGGGGGTGATGGGAGACATGAGTGGGGGCCTGGTGGAGACTGTCCCTGGTGGCTGGGGAGTGGGGGTGGTGGGAGACATGGGTGGGGGCCTGGTGGAGGCTGCCCCTGCACTGCTGGGAGTTGGGGTGGTGGGAGACATGGGTGGGGGCCTGGTGGAGGCTGCCCCTGGTGGCTGGGGGGTGGGGGTGGTGGGAGACATGGGTGGGGGCCTGGTGGAGGCTGCCCCTGCAATGCTGGGGGTGGGGGTGATGGGAGACATGAGTTGGACATGAGTGGGGGCCTGGTGGAGGCTGCCCCTGGTGGCTGGGGGTGGGGGTGGGGGTGGTGGGAGACATGGGTGGGGGCCTGGTGGAGGCTGCCCCTGCACTGCTGGGGGTGGGGGTGATGGGAGACATGAGTTGGACATGAGTGGGGGCCTGGTGGAGGCTGCCCCTGCACTGCTGGGGGGGTGGGGGTGGTGTGAGACATGGGTGGGGGCCTGGTGGAGGCTGCCCCTGGTGGCTGGGGGGTGGGGGTGGTGGGAGACATGGGTGGGGGCCTGGTGGAGGCTGCCCCTGCACTGCTGGGGGGTGGGGGTGGTGGGAGACATGGGTGGGGGCCTGGTGGAGGCTGCCCCTGGTGGCTGGGGGGTGGGGGTGGTGGGAGATATGGGTGGGGCCTGGTGGCAGGTGCCCCACAGTGCTGGGGGGTGGGGGTGATGGGAGACATGAGTGGGGGCCTGGTGGAGGCTGCCCCTGGTGGCTGGGGGGTGGGGGTGGTGGGAGACATGGGTGGGGGCCTGGTGGAGGCTGCCCCTGCACTGCTGGGGGGTGGGGGTGGTGGGAGACATGGGTGGGGGCCTGGTGGAGGCTGCCCCTGCACTGCTGGGGGGTGGGGGTGGTGTGAGACATGGGTGGGGGCCTGGTGGAGGCTGCCCCTGGTGGCTGGGGGGTGGGGGTGGTGGGAGACATGGGTGGGGGCCTGGTGGAGGCTGCCCCTGCACTGCTGGGGGGTGGGGTGGTGGGAGACATGGGTGGGGGCCTGGTGGAGGCTGCCCCTGGTGGCTGGGGGTGGGGGTGGTGGGAGACATGGGTGGGGCCTGCTGGCAGGTGCCCCACAGTGCTGGGGGGTGGGAGACATGAGTGGGGGCCTGGTGGAGGCTGCCCCTGGTGGCTGGGGGTGGGGGTGGTGGGAGACATGGGTGGGGGCCTGGTGGAGGCTGCCCCTGCACTGCTGGGGGTGGGGGTGATGGGAGACATGATTTGGACATGAGTGGGGGCCTGGTGGAGGCTGCCCCTGGTGGCTGGGGGGTGGGGGTGGTGGGAGACATGGGTGGGGGCCTGGTGGAGGCTGCCCCTGCACTGCTGGGGGTGGGGGTGATGGGAGACATGAGTTGGACATGAGTGGGGGCCTGGTGGAGGCTGCCCCTGCACTGCTGGGGGGTGGGGGTGCAGGGAGACATGAGTGGGGGCCTGGTGGAGGCTGCCCCTGGTGGCTGGGGGGTGGGGGTGGTGGGAGACATGGGTGGGGGCCTGGTGGATGCTGCCCCTGCACTGCTGGGGGGTGGGGGTGGTGGGAGACATGGGTGGGGGCCTGGTGGAGGCTGCACCTGGTGGCTGGGGGGTGGGGGTGGTGGGAGACATGGGTGGGGCCTGCTGGCAGGTGCCCCTCAGTGCAGGGGGGTGGGGGTGATGGGAGACATTAGTGGGGGCCTGGTGGAAGCTGCCCCTGGTGGCTGGGGGGTGGGAGTGGTGGGAGACATGGGTGGGGGCCTGGTGGAGGCTGCCCCTGCACTGCTGGGGGGTGGGGGTGGTGGGAGACATGGGTGGGGGCCTGGTGGAGGCTGCCCCTGCACTTCTGGGGGGTGGGGGTGGTGTGAGACATGGGTGGGGGCCTGGTGGAGGCTGCCCCTGGTGGCTGGGGGGTGGGGGTGGTGGGAGACATGGGTGGGGGCCTGGTGGAGGCTGCCCCTGCACTGCTGGGGGGTGGGGGTGGTGGGAGACATGGGTGGGGGCCTGGTGGAGGCTGCCCCTGGTGGCTGGGGTGTGGGGGTGGTGGGAGACATGGGTAGGGCCTGCTGGCAGGTGCCCCACATTGCTGGGGCGTGGGGATGATGGGAGACATGAGTGGGGGCCTGGTGGAGGCTGCCCCTGGTGGCTGGGGGGTGGGGTGGTGGGAGACATGGGTGGGGGCCTGGTGGAGGCTGCCCCTGCACTGCTGGGGGTGGGGGTGATGGGAGACATGAGTTGGACATGAGTGGGGGCCTGGTGGAGGCTGCCCCTGGTGGCTGGGGGGTGGGGGTGGTGGGAGACATGGGTGGGGGCCTGGTGGAGGCTGCCCCTGCACTGCTGGGGGTGGGGTGATGGGAGACATGAGTTGGACATGAGTGGGGGGCTGATGGAGGCTGCCCCTGCACTGCTGGGGGGTGGGGGTGCAGGGAGACATGAGTGGGGGCCTGGTGGAGGCTGTCCCTGGTGGCTGGGGGTGGTGGGAGACATGCCCCTGCCCCTGGTGGCTGGGGGGTGGGGGTGGTGGGAGACATGGGTGGGGGCCTGGTGGAGGCTGCCCCTGCACTGCTGGGGGGTGGGGGTGGTGTGAGACATGGGTGGGGGCCTGGTGGAGGCTGCCCCTGGTGGCTGGGGGGTGGGGGTGGTGGGAGACATGGGTGGGGGCCTGGTGGAGGCTGCCCCTGCACTGCTGGGGGGTGGGGGTGGTGGGAGACATGGGTGGGGGCCTGGTGGAGGCTGCCCCTGTTGGCTGGGGGGTGGGGGTGATGGGAGACATGGGTGGGGCCTGCTGGCACGTGCCCCACAGTGCTGGGGGGTGGGAGACATGAGTGGGGGCCTGGTGGAGGCTGCCCCTGGTGGCTGGGGGTGGGGGTGGTGGGAGACATGGGTGGGGGCCTGGTGGAGGCTGCCCCTGCACTGCTGGGGGGTGGGGGTGGTGGGAGACATGGGTGGGGGCCTGGTGGAGGCTGCCCCTGTTGGCTGGGGGGTGGGGGTGGTGGGAGACATGGGTGGGGCCTGCTGGCAGGTGCCCCACAGTGCTGGGGGGTGGGGGAGATGGGAGACATGAGTGGGGGCCTGGTGGAGGCTGCCCCTGGTGGCTGGGGGGTGGGGGTGGTGGGAGACATGGGTGGGGGCCTGGTGGAGGCTGCCCCAGCACTGCTGGGGGGTAGGGGTGGTGGGAGACATGGGTGGCGGCCTGGTGGAGGCTGCCCCTGCACTGCTGGGGGGTGGGGGTGGTGTGAGACATGGGTGGGGGCATGGTGGAGGCTGCCCCTGGTGGCTGGGGGGTGGGGGTGGTGGGAGACATGGGTGGGGGCCTGGTGGAGGCTGCCCCTGCACTGCTGGGGGGTGGGGGTGGTGGGAGACATGGGTGGGGGCCTGGTGGAGGCTGCCCCTGTTGGCTGGGGGGTGGGGGTGGTGGGAGACATGGGTGGGGCCTGCTGGCACGTGCCCCACAGTGCTGGGGGGTGGGAGACATGAGTGGGGGCCTGGTGGAGGCTGCCCCTGGTGGCTGGGGGTGGGGGTGGTGGGAGACATGGGTGGGGGCCTGGTGGAGGCTGCCCCTGCACTGCTGGGGGTGGGGGTGATGGGAGACATGATTTGGACATGAGTGGGGGCCTGGTGGAGGCTGCCCCTGGTGGCTGGGGGGTGGGGGTGGTGGGAGACATGGGTGGGGGCCTGGTGGAGGCTGCCCCTGCACTGCTGGGGGTGGGGGTGATGGGAGACATGAGTTGGACATGAGTGGGGGACTGGTGGAGGCTGCCCCTGCACTACTGGGGGGTGGGGGTGCAGGGAGACATGAGTGGGGGCCTGGTGGATGCTGCCCCTGGTGGCTGGGGGTGGGGGTGGTGGGAGACATGGGTGGGGGCCTGGTGGAGGCTGCCCCTGGTGGCTGGGGGGTGGGGGTGGTGGGAGACATGGGTGGGGCCTGCTGGCAGGTGCCCCTCAGTGCAGGGGGGTGGGGGTGATGGGAGACATTAGTGGGGGCCTGGTGGAAGCTGCCCCTGGTGGCTGGGGGGTGGGAGTGGTGGGAGACATGGGTGGGGGCCTGGTGGAGGCTGCACCTGCACTGCTGGGGGGTGGGGGTGGTGGGAGACATGGGTGGGGGCCTGGTGGAGGCTGCCCCTGCACTTCTGGGGGGTGGGGGTGGTGTGAGACATGGGTGGGGGCCTGGTGGAGGCTGCCCCTGGTGGCTGGGGGGTGGGGGTGGTGGGAGACATGGGTGGGGGCCTGGTGGAGGCTGCCCCTGCACTGCTGGGGGGTGGGGGTGGTGGGAGACATGGGTGGGGGCCTGGTGGAGGCTGCCCCTGGTGGCTGGGGTGTGGGGGTGGTGGGAGACATGGGTAGGGCCTGCTGGCAGGTGCCCCACAGTGCTGGGGCGTGGGGATGATGGGAGACATGAGTGGGGGCCTGGTGGAGGCTGCCCCTGGTGGCTGGGGGGTGGGGTGGTGGGAGACATGGGTGGGGGCCTGGTGGAGGCTGCCCCTGCACTGCTGGGGGTGGGGGTGATGGGAGACATGAGTTGGACATGAGTGGGGGCCTGGTGGAGGCTGCCCCTGGTGGCTGGGGGGTGGGGGTGGTGGGAGACATGGGTGGGGGCCTGGTGGAGGCTGCCCCTGCACTGCTGGGGGTGGGGGTGGTGGGAGACATGGGTGGGGGCCTGGTGGAGGCTGCCCCTGCACTGCTGGGGGTGGGGTGATGGGAGACATGAGTTGGACATGAGTGGGGGGCTGGTGGAGGCTGCCCCTGCACTGCTGGGGGGTGGGGGTGCAGGGAGACATGAGTGGGGGCCTGGTGGAGGCTGTCCCTGTTGGCTGGGGGTGGTGGGAGACATGCCCCTGCCCCTGGTGGCTGGGGGGTGGGGGTGGTGGGAGACATGGGTGGGGGCCTGGTGGAGGCTGCCCCTGCACTGCTGGGGGGTGGGGGTGGTGTGAGACATGGGTGGGGGCCTGGTGGAGGCTGCCCCTGGTGGCTGGGGGGTGGGGGTGGTGGGAGACATGGGTGGGGGCCTGGTGGAGGCTGCCCCTGCACTGCTGGGGGGTGGGGGTGGTGGGAGACATGGGTGGGGGCCTGGTGGAGGCTGCCCCTGTTGGCTGGGGGGTGGGGGTGATGGGAGACATGGGTGGGGCCTGCTGGCACGTGCCCCACAGTGCTGGGGGGTGGGAGACATGAGTGGGGGCCTGGTGGAGGCTGCCCCTGGTGGCTTGGGGTGGGGGTGGTGGGAGACATGGGTGGGGGCCTGGTGGAGGCTGCCCCTGCACTGCTGGGGGGTGGGGGTGGTGGGAGACGTGGGTGGGGACCTGGTGGAGGCTGCCCCTGTTGGCTGGGGGGTGGGGGTGGTGGGAGACATGGGTGGGGCCTGCTGGCAGGTGCCCCACAGTGCTGGGGGGTGGGGGAGATGGGAGACATGAGTGGGGGCCCGGTGGAGGCTGCCCCTGGTGGCTGGGGGGTGGGGGTGGTGGGAGACATGGGTGGGGGCCTGGTGGAGGCTGCCCCTGCACTGCTGGGGGGTGGGGGTGGTGGGAGACATGGGTGGCGGCCTGGTGGAGGCTGCCCCTGCACTGCTGGGGGGTGGGGGTGGTGTGAGACATGGGTGGGGGCCTGGTGGAGGCTGCCCCTGGTGGCTGGGGGGTGGGGGTGGTGGGAGACATGGGTGGGGGCCTGGTGGAGGCTGCCCCTGCACTGCTGGGGGGTGGGGGTGGTGGGAGACATGGGTGGGGGCCTGGTGGAGGCTGCCCCTGTTGGCTGGGGGGTGGGGGTGGTGGGAGACATGGGTGGGGCCTGCTGGCACGTGCCCCACAGTGCTGGGGGTGGGCGACATGAGTGGGGGCCTGGTGGAGGCTGCCCCTGGTGGCTGGGGGTGGGGGTGGTGGGAGACATGGGTGGGGGCCTGGTGGAGGCTGCCCATGCACTGCTGGGGGTGGGGGTGATGGGAGACATGATTTGGACATGAGTGGGGGCCTGGTGGAGGCTGCCCCTGGTGGCTGGGGGGTGGGGGTGGTGGGAGACATGGGTGGGGGCCTGGTGGAGGCTGCCCCTGCACTGCTGGGTGTGGGGGTGATGGGAGACATGAGTTGGACATGAGTGGGGGACTGGTGGAGGCTGCCCCTGCACTGCTGGGGGGTGGGGGTGCAGGGAGACATGAGTGGGGGCCTGGTGGATGCTGCCCCTGGTGGCTGGGGGGTGGGGGTGGTGGGAGACATGGGTGGGGGCCTGGTGGAGGCTGCCCCTGGTGGCTGGGGGGTGGGGGTGGTGGGAGACATGGGTGGGGCCTGCTGGCAGGTGCCCCTCAGTGCAGGGGGGTGGGGGTGATGGGAGACATTAGTGGGGGCCTGGTGGAGGCTGCCCCTGGTGGCTGGGGGGTGGGAGTGGTGGGAGACATGGGTGGGGGCCTGGTGGAGGCTGCCCCTGCACTGCTGAGGGGTGGGGGTGGTGGGAGACATGGGTGGGGGCCTGGTGGAGGCTGCCCCTGCACTTCTGGGGGGTGGGGGTGGTGTGAGACATGGGTGGGGGCCTGGTGGAGGCTGCCCCCGGTGGCTGGGGGGTGGGGGTGGTGGGAGACATGGGTGGGGGCCTGGTGGAGGCTGCCCCTGCACTGCTGGGGGGTGGGGGTGGTGGGAGACATGGGTGGGGGCCTGGTGGAGGCTGCCCCTGGTGGCTGGGGTGTGGGGGTGGTGGGAGACATGGGTAGGGCCTGCTGGCTGGTGCCCCACAGTGCTGGGGCGTGGGGATGATGGGAGACATGAGTGGGGGCCTGGTGGAGGCTGCCCCTGGTGGCTGGAGGGTGGGGTGGCGGGAGACATGGGTGGGGGCCTGGTGGAGGCTGCCCCTGCACTGCTGGGGGTGGGGGTGATGGGAGACATGAGTTGGACATGAGTGGGGGCCTGGTGGAGGCTGCCCCTGGTGGCTGGGGGGTGGGGGTGGTGGGAGACATGGGTGGGGGCCTGGTGGAGGCTGCCCCTGCACTGCTGGGGGTGGGGGTGCAGGGAGACATGAGTGGGGGCCTGGTGGAGGCTGTCCCTGGTGGCTGGGGGTGGTGGGAGACATGGGTGGGGGCCTGGTGGAGGCTGCCCCTGCACTGCTGGGGGGTGGGGGTGGTGGGAGACATGGGTGGGGGCTTGGTGGAGGCTGCCCCTGGTGGCTGGGGGGTGGGGGTGGTGGGAGACATGGGTGGGGCCTGCTGGCAGGTGCCCCACAGTGCTGGGGGTGGGGGTGATGGGAGACATGAGTGGGGGCCTGGTGGAGGCTGCCCCTGGTGGATGGGGGGTGGGGGTGGTGGGAGACATGGGTGGGGGCCTGGTGGAGGCTGCCCCTGCACTGCTGGGGGGTGGGGGTGGTGGGAGACATGGGTGGGGGCCTGGTGCAGGCTGCCCCTGCACTGCTGGGGGGTGGGGGTGGTGTGAGACATGGGTGGGGGCCTGGTGGAGGCTGCTCCTGGTGGCTGGGGAGTGGGGGTGGTGGGAGACATGGGTGGGGGCCTGGTGGAGGCTGCCCCTGCACTGCTGGGGGGTGGGGGTGGTGGGAGACATGGGTGGGGGCCTGGTGGAGGCTGCCCCTGCACTGCTGGGGGTGGGGGGGTGGGAGACATGGGTGGGGGACTGGTGGAGGCTGCCCCTGCACTGCTGGGGGGTGGAGGTGGTGTGAGACATGGGTGGGGGCCTGGTGGAGGCTGCCCCTGGTGGCTGGGAGGTGGGGGTGGTGGGAGACATGGGTGGGGGCCTGGTGGAGGCTGCCCCTGCACTGCTGGGGGGTGGTTGTGGTGGGAGACACGGGTGGGGGTCTGGTGGAGGCTGCCCCTGGTGGCTGGGGGGTAGGGGTGGTGGGAGACATGGGTGGGGCCTGCTGGCAGGTGCCCCACAGTGCTGGGGGGTGGGGGTGATGGGAGACATGAGTGGGGGCCTGGTGGAGGCTGCCCCTGGTGGCTGGGGGGTGGGGGTGGTGGGAGACATGGGTGGGGGCCTGGTGGAGGCTGCCCCTGCACTGCTGGGGGTGGGGGTGATGGGAGACATGAGTTGGACATGAGTGGGGGCCTGGTGGAGGCTGCCCCTGCACTGCTGGGGGTGGGGTGATGGGAGACATGAGTTGGACATGAGTGGGGGGCTGGTGGAGGCTGCCCCTGCACTGCTGGGGGGTGGGGGTGCAGGGAGACATGAGTGGGGGCCTGGTGGAGGCTGTCCCTGGTGGCTGGGGGTGGTGGGAGACATGGGTGGGGGCCTGGTGGAGGCTGCCCCTGCACTGCTGGGGGGTGGGGGTGGTGGGAGACATGGGTGGGGGCCTGGTGGAGGCTGCCCCTGGTGGCTGGGGGGTGGGGGTGGTGGGAGACATGGGTGGGGCCTGCTGGCAGGTGCCCCACAGTGCTGGGGGGTGGGGGTGATGGGAGACATGAGTGGGGGCCTGGTGGAGGCTGCCCCTGGTGGATGGGGGGTGGGGGTGGTGGGAGACATGGGTGGGGGCCTGGTGGAGGCTGCCCCTGCACGGCTGGGGGGTGGGGGTGGTGGGAGACATGGGTGGGGGCCTGGTGCAGGCTGCCCCTGCACTGCTGGGGGGTGGGGGTGGTGTGAGACATGGGTGGGGGCCTGGTGGAGGCTGCTCCTGGTGGCTGGGGAGTGGGGGTGGTGGGAGACATGGGTGGGGGCCTGGTGGAGGCTGCCCCTGCACTGCTGGGGGGTGGGGGTGGTGGGAGACATGGGTGGGGGCCTGGTGGAGGCTGCCCCTGCACTGCTGGGGGGTGGGGGGGGTGGGAGACATGGGTGGGGGACTGGTGGAGGCTGCCCCTGCACTGCTGGGGGGTGGGGGTGGTGTGAGACATGGGTGGGGGCCTGGTGGAGGCTGCCCCTGGTGGCTGGGAGGTGGGGGTGGTGGGAGACATGGGTGGGGGCCTGGTGGAGGCTGCCCCTGCACTGCTGGGGGGTGGTTGTGGTGGGAGACACGGGTGGGGGTCTGGTGGAGGCTGCCCCTGGTGGCTGGGGGGTAGGGGTGGTGGGAGACATGGGTGGGGCCTGCTGGCAGGTGCCCCACAGTGCTGGGGGGTGGGGGTGATGGGAGACATGAGTGGGGGCCTGGTGGAGGCTGCCCCTGGTGGCTGGGGGGTGGGGGTGGTGGGAGACATGGGTGGGGGCCTGGTGGAGGCTGCCCCTGCACTGCTGGGGGTGGGGGTGATGGGAGACATGAGTTGGACATGAGTGGGGGCCTGGTGGAGGCTGCCCCTGGTGGCTGGGGGGTGGGGGTGGTGGGAGACATGGGTGGGGGCCTGGTGGAGGCTGCCCCTGCGCTGTTGGGGGTGGGGGTGATGGGAGACATGAGTTGGACATGAGTGTGGGCCTGGTGGAGGATGCCCCTGCACTGCTGGGGGGTGGGGGTGGTGTGAGACATGGGTGGGGGCCTGGTGGAGGCTGTCCCTGGTGGCTGGGGGGTGGGGGTGGTGGGAGACATGGGTGGGGGCCTGGTGTAGGCTGCCCCTGCACTGCTGGGGGGTGGGGGTGGGGGTGGTGGGAGACATGGGTGGGGGCCTGGTGGAGGCTGCCCCTGGTGGCTGGGGGGTGGGGGTGGTGGGAGACATGGGTGGGGCCTGCTGGCAGGTGCCCAACAGTGCTGGGGGGTGGGGTGATGGGAGACATGAGTGGGGGCCTGGTGGAGGCTGCCCCTGGTGGCTGGGGGGTGTGGGTGGTGGGAGACATGGGTGGGGGCCTGGTGGAGGCTGCCCCTGCACTGCTGGGGGGTGGGGGTGGTGGGGGACATGGGTGGGGGCCTGGTGGAGGCTGCCCCTGCACTGCTGGGGGTGGGGGTGGTGTGAGACATGGGTGGGGGCCTGCTGGAGGCTGCCCCTGGTGGCTGGGGGGTGGGGGTGGTGGGAGACATGGGTGGGGGCCTGGTGGAGGCTGCCCCTGCACTGCTGGGGGGTGGGGGTGGTGGGAGACATGGGTGGGGGCCTGGTGGAGGCAGCCCCTGGTGGCTGGGGGGTGGGGGTGGTGGGAGACATGGGTGGGGCCTGCTGGCAGGTGCCCCACAGTGCTGGGGGGTGGGGGTGATGGGAGACATGAGTGGGGGCCCGGTGGAGGCTGCCCCTGGTGGCTGGGGTGTGGGGGTTGTGGGAGACATGGGTGGGGGCCTGGTGGAGGCTGCCCCTGTGGGAGCCTGGTGGAGGCTGCCCCTGCACTGCTGGGGGGTGGGGGTGGTGGGAGACATGGGTGGGGGCCTGGTGGAGGCTGCCCCTGCACTGCTGGGGGGTGGGGGTGGTGTGTGACATGGGTGGGGGCCTGGTGGAGGCTGCCCCTGGTGGCTGGGGGGTGGGGGTGGTGGGAGACATGGGTGGGGGCCTGGTGGAGGCTGCCCCTGCACTGCTAGGGGGTGGGGGTGGTGGGAGACATGGGTGGGGGCCTGGTGGAGACTGCCCCTGGTGGCTGGGGGGTGGGGTGGTGGGAGACATGGGTGGGGCCTGCTGGCAGGTGCCCCACAGTGCTGGGGGGTGGGGGTGATGGGAGACATTAGTGGGGGCCTGGTGGAGGCTGCCCCTCGTGGCTGGGGGTGGGAGTGGTGGGAGACATGGGTGGGGGCCTCGTTGAGGCTGCCCCTGCACTGCTGGGGGATGGGGGTGGTGGGAGACATGGGTGGGGGCCTGGTGGAGGCTGCCCCTGCACTGCTGGGGGGTGGGGGTGGTGTGAGACAAGGGTGCGGGCCTGGTGGAGGCTGCCCCTGGTGGCTGGGGGGTGGGGGTGGTGGGAGACATGGGTGGGGGCCTGGTGGAGGCTGCCCCTGCACTGCTGGGGGGTGGGGGTGGTGGGAGACATGGGTGGGGGCCTGGTGGAGGCTGCCCCTGGTGGCTGGGGTGTGGGGGTGGTGGGAGACATGGGTAGGGCCTGCTGGCAGGTGCCCCACAGTGCTGGGGGGTGGGAGTGATGGGAGACATGAGTGTGGGCCTGGTGGAGGCTGCCCCTGGTGGCTGGGGGTGGGGTGGTGGGAGACATGGGTGGGGGCCTGGTGGAGGCTGCCCCTGCACTGCTGGGGGTGGGGGTGATGGGAGACATGAGTTGGACATGAGTGGGGGCCTGGTGGGGCTGCCCCTGGTGGCTGGGGGGTGGGTGTGGTGGGAGACATGGGTGGGGGCCTGGTGGAGGCTGCCCCTGCACTGCTGGGGGGTGGGGGTGGTGGGAGACATGGGTGGGGGCCTGGTGGAGGCTCCCCCTGGTGGCTGGGGTGTGGGGGTGGTGGGAGACATGGGTAGGGCCTGCTGGCAGGTGCCCCACAGTGCTGGGGGGTGGGGGTGATGGGAGACATGAGTGTGGGCCTGGTGGAGGCTGCCCCTGGTGGCTGGGGGGTGGGGTGGTGGGAGACATGGGTGGGGGCCTGGTGGAGGCTGCCCCTGCACTGCTGGGGGTGGGGGTGATGGGAGACATGAGTTGGACATGAGTGGGGGCCTGGTGGAGGCTGCCCCTGGTGGCTGGGGGGTGGGGGTGGTGGGAGACATGGGTGGGGCCTGCTGGCAGGTGCCCCACAGTGCTGGGGGGTGGGGGTGATGGGAGACATGAGTGGGGGACTGGTGGAGGCTGCCCCTGGTGGCTGGGGGGTGGGGGTGGTGGGAGACATGGGTGGGGGCATGGTGGAGGCTGCCCCTGGTGGCTGGGGGGTGGGGTGGTGGGAGACATGGGTGGGGGCCTCGTGGAGGCTGCCCCTGCACTGCTGGGGGGTGGGGGTGGTGTGAGACATGGGTGGGGGCCTGGTGGAGGCTGCCCCTGGTGGCTGGGGAGTGGGGGTGGTGTGAGACATGGGTGGGGGCCTGGTGGAGGCTGCCCCTGCACTACTGGGGGGTGGGGGTGGTGGGAGACATGGGTGGGGGCCTGGTGGAGTCTGCCCCTGGTGGCTGGGGGGTGGGGGTGGTGGGAGACATGGGTGGGGCCTGCTGGCAGGTGCCCCGCAGTGCTGGGGGGTGGGGGTGATGAGAGACATGAGTGGGGGCCTGGTGGAGGCTGCCCCTGGTGGCTGGGGGGTGAGGGTGGTGGGAGACATGGGTGGGGGCCTGGTGGAGGCTGCCCTTGCACTGCTGGGGGGTGGGGGTGGTGGGAGACATGGGTGGGGGACTGGTGGAGGCTGCCCCTGCACTGCTGGGGGGTAGGGGTGGTGTGAGACATGGGTGAGGGCCTGGTGGAGGCTGCCCCTGGTGGCTGGGGGATGGGGGTGGTGGGTGACATGGGTGGGGGCCTGGTGGAGGCTGCCCCTGCACTGCTGGGGGGTGGGGGTGGTGGGAGACATGGGTGGGGGTCTGGTGGAGGCTGCCCCTGGTGGCTGGGGGGTAGGGGTGGTGGGAGACATGGGTGGGGCCTGCTTGCAGGTGCCCCACAGTGCTGGGGCGTGGGGGTGATGGGAGACATGAGTGGGGGCCTGGTGGAGGCTGCCCCTGGTGGCTGGGGGGTGGGGGTGGTGGGAGACATGGGTGGGGGCCTGGTGGAGGCTGCCCCTGCACTGCTGGGGGTGGGGGTGATGGGAGACATGAGTTGGACATGAGTGGGGGCCTGGTGGAGGCTGCCCCTGGTGGCTGGGGGGTGGGGGTGGTGGGAGACATGGGTGGGGGCCTGGTGGAGGCTGCCCCTGCACTGCTGGGGGTGGGGGTGATGGGAGACATGAGTTTGACATGAGTGGGGGCCTGGTGGAGGCTGCCCCTGCACTGCTGGGGGGTGGGGGTGCAGGGAGACATGAGTGGGGGCCTGGTGGAGGCTGCCCCTGCACTGCTGGGGGGTGGGGGTGGTGGGAGACATGGGTGGGGGCCTGGTGGAGGCTGCCCCTGCACTTCTGGGGGGTGGGGGTGGTGTGAGACATGGGTGGGGGCCTGGTGGAGGCTGCCCCTGGTGGCTGGGGGGTGGGGGTGGTGGGAGACATGGGTGGGGGCCTGGTGGAGGCTGCCCCTGCACTGCTGGGGGGTGGGGGTGGTGGGAGACATGGGTGGGGGCCTGGTGGAGGCTGCCCCTGGTGGCTGGGGTGTGGGGGTGGTGGGAGACATGGGTAGGGCCTGCTGGCAGGTGCCCCACAGTGCTGGGGGGTGGGGATGATGGGAGACATGAGTGGGGGCCTGGTGGAGGCTGCCCCTGGTGGCTGGGGGGTGGGGTGGTGGGAGACATGGGTGGGGGCCTGGTGGAGGCTGCCCCTGCACTGCTGGGGGTGGGGGTGAAGGGAGACATGAGTTGGACATGAGTGGGGGCCTGGTGGAGGCTGCCCCTGGTGGCTGGGGGGTGGGGGTGGTGGGAGACATGGGTGGGGGCCTGGTGGAGGCTGCCCCTGCACTGCTGGGGGTGGGGTGATGGGAGACATGAGTGGGGGCCTGGTGGAGGCTGTCCCTGGTGGCTGGGGGTGGGGGTGGTGGGAGACATGGGTGGGGGCCTGGTGGAGGCTGCCCCTGCACTGCTGGGGGGTGGGGGTGGTGGGAGACATGGGTGGGGGCCTGGTGGAGGCTGCCCCTGGTGGCTGGGGGGTGGGGGTGGTGGGAGACATGGGTGGGGGCCTGGTGGAGGCTGCCCCTGCACTGCTGGGGGTGGGGTGATGGGAGACATGAGTGGGGGCCTGGTGGAGGCTCTCCCTGGTGGCTGGGGGTGGGGGTGGTGGGAGACATGGGTGGGGGCCTGGTGGAGGCTGCCCCTGCACTGCTGGGGGGTGGGGGTGGTGGGAGACATGGGTGGGGGCCTGGTGGAGGCTGCCCCTGGTGGCTGGGGGGTGGGGGTGGTGGGAGACATGGGTGGGGCCTGCTGGCAGGTGCCCCACAGTGCTGGGGGGTGGGGTGATGGGAGACATGAGTGGGTTCTGGTGGAGGCTGCCCCTGGTGGCTGGGGGGTGGGGGTGGTGGGAGACATGGGTGGGGGCCTGGTGGAGGCTGCCCCTGCACTGCTGGGGGGTGGGGGTGGTGGGAGACATGGGTGAGGGCCTGGTGGAGGCTGCCCCTGCACTGCTGGGGGTGGGGGTGGTGTGAGACATGGGTGGGGGCCTGGTGGAGGCTGCCCCTGGTGGCTGGGGGGTGGGGCTGGTGGGAGACATGGGTGGGGGCCTGGTGGAGGCTGCCCCTGCACTGCTGGTGGTGGGGGTGGTGGGAGACATGGGTGGGGGCCTGGTGAAGGCTGCCCCTGGTGGCTGGGGGGTGGGGGTGGTGGGAGACATGGGTGGGGCCTGCTGGCAGGAGCCCCACAGTGCTGGGGGGTGGGGGTGATGGGAGACATGAGTGGGGGCCTGGTGGAGGCTGCCCCTGGCTGGTGGCTGGGGTGTGGGGGTGGTGGGAGACATGGGTGGGGGCCTGGTGGAGGCTGCCCCTGTGGGAGCCTGGTGGAGGCTGCCCCTGCACTGCTGGGGGGTGGGGGTGGTGGGAGACATGGGTGGGGGCCTGGTGGAGGCTGCCCCTGCACTGCTGGGGGGTGGGGGTGGTGTGAGACATGGGTGGGGGCCTGGTGGAGGCTGCCCCTGGTGGCTGGGGGGTGGGGGTGGTGGGAGACATGGGTGGGGGCCTGGTGGAGGCTGCCCCTGCACTGCTACCGGGTGGGGGTGGTGGGAGACATGGGTGGGGGCCTGGTGGAGGCTGCCCCTGGTGGCTGGGGGGTGGGGGTGGTGGGAGACATGGGTGGGGCCTGCTGGCAGGTGCCCCACAGTGCTGGGGGGTGGGGGTGATGGGAGACATGAGTGGGGGCCTGGTGGAGGCTGCCCCTGGTGGCTGGGGGGTGGGGGTGGTGGGAGACATGGGTGGGGGCCTGGTGGAGGCTGCCCCTGCACTGCTGGGGGTGGGGGTGATGGGAGACATGAGTTGGACATGAGTGGGGGCCTGGTGGAGGCTGCCCCTGGTGGCTGGGGGTGGGGGTGGTGGGAGACATGGGTGGGGGCCTGGTGGAGGCTGCCCCTGCACTGCTGGGGGTGGGGGTGATGGGAGACATGAGTTGGACATGAGTGGGGGCCTGGTGGAGGCTGCCCTGGTGGCTGGGGGGTGGGGGTGGGGGTGGTGGGAGACATGGGTGGGGGCCTGGTGGAGGCTGCCCCTGCACTGCTGGGGGTGGGGGTGATGGGAGACATGAGTTGGACATGAGTGGGCGCCTGGTGGAGGCTGCCCATGGTGGCTGGGGGGTGGGGGTGGTGGGAGACATGGGTGGGGGCCTGGTGGAGGCTGCCCCTGCACTGCTGGGGGTGGGGGTGATGGGAGACATGAGTTGGACATGAGTGGGGGCCTGGTGGAGGCTGCCCCTGCACTGCTGGGGGTGGGGGTGATGGGAGACATGAGTTGGACATGAGTGGGGGCCTGGTGGAGGCTGTCCCTGCACTGCTGGGGGGTGGGGGTGCAGGGAGACATGAGTGGGGGCCTGGTGGAGGCTGCCCCTGGTGGCTGGGGGGTGGGGGTGATAGGGGAAATGAATGGGGGCCTGGTGGAGGATGCCCCTGGTGGCTGGGGGGTGGGGGTGATGGGAGACATGAGTGGGGGCCTGGTGCAGGCTGCCCCTGCACTGCTGGGGGGTGGGGGTGGTGGGAGACATGGGTGGGGGCCTGGTGGAGGCTGCCCCTGCACTCCTCGGGGGTGGGGGTGCAGGGAGACATGAGTGGGGGCCTGGTGGAGGCTGCCCCTGCACTGCTGGGGGGTGGGGGTGGTGGGAGACATGGGTGCGGGCATGGTGGAGGCTGCCCCTGCACTGCTGGGGGGTGGGGGGTGGAAGACATGGGTGGGGGCCTGGTGGAGGGTGCCCCTGCACTGCTGGGAGGTGGTGGGAGACATGGGTGGGGGCCTGGTGGAGGGTGCCCCTGGTGGCTGGGGGTGCAGGGAGACATGCGTTGGTGGGCAGTAATGCAAGTTGACATGTGTGTTGGCTGGTGGGCATGGCCATGGTGGATGGGGTGCCTGCATGACATGTGCTGGGTAGGCCCCTGTGGTGTGAGCCACCTGCAGGGGCCGTGGAGGGTGTAGAGGGAACACCTGGGAGGACCCACACGTGCAATTCACGTGTGCTGCTCCCCGCGCACCCCTGTAATACACGTACCCTGATGATATTGCGTGTGGAACTTGCCGCGCACCCCTGTAATACACGTACCCTGATGGAATTGCGTGTGGAACTTCCCGCGCACCCCTGGAATACACTTACCCTGCTGATGTTGCGTGGGATACTTCCCCCGCACCCCGAAATACATGTACCCTGATGAGATCGCGTGTGTGACTTCCCGCGCACCCCAGAAATACACGTACCCCGCTCAATCGCGTGTGTAACTTCCCGCGCACCCCCGAAATACACGTACCCCGCTCAATCGCGTGTGTAACTACCCGCGCACCCCCGATATACACGTACCCCGCTCAATCGCGTGTGTAACTTCCCGCGCACCCCCGAAATACACGTACCCTGCTCAATCGCGTGTGTAACTTCCCGCGCACCCCCGAAATACACGTACCCCGCTCAATCGCGTGTGTAACTACCGGCGCACCCCCGATATGCACGTACCCCGCTCAATCGCGTGTGTCACTTCCCGCGCGCCCCCGAAATACACGTACCCCGCTCGATCGCGTGTGTTGCTTCCCGCGCACCACCGCAATACACGTGCCCCGCTCGCACAGGCCCAATTGCTGTATGTTGCCACTTTTGTGATGCGCTGGGACTCTACCGTCTGCCTTCGTGTGGCGGACGTGTTTCAGCTTGTGCGTGTCTTTGGCTGTGCCTGGCTTTGCCCTATTCGATTCCATGAATACGTGTGGTTCGAGTGCGTGTGGGCGTTCCGTCTGCTTCCCTGCAGTACATCCCCAGTTACGCCCTTATTTTCGCGCGTTGTTCCCCATTCCGCGCGTTACGCCCCGTGTCCCGCCCACTTTCTGGTGTATGCGCCGAGGTTGTGCGCTTTCACTGTGCGCGTCGCGCACGCCTTTCGGGATGTTGCAGTGACTTGTGCGCCATGCACGGGTTTGGCGCACATCCCGAGGTGAACACGCGCATGGACTTCCATGAATCGCACGCCTGTTTTTTTCCTCTTGCACCTGCTTGCGCCTGCTTGCGCGAAGATTTTCGGGGCACGTTTGTTCCATGAATCGGCCCCTTAATGTAGTGCAAAAAGAAGTTTATTATACAATTAAATATAGGTTCTTAAATGCTTTGTTGCATGACAAGTGTGGAGGCTCTTGTGTGCAATACAAACCTGTATTATTGCATGTTAGTGGACAAGCAGGAACAGGTACACCTTGTTTAATTCATGCAATAAGATCTATGATCCAAAATCTGACATATTCCTCTTTGTCATGCATTGTAACTGCTCCAACAGGTTAAGCAACATTTAATAAATGAGGTGTTACTTTACATCTCATGTTTATGTTACCAGTGGAGCCTGACAAAAAACTAGAATATTGAAATCTTATACCAAGTGCAGCACATGAAGTAGGAAAAGTTGTTAGAAAATGAAATACCTTGGTTGTAGATGAAGTAAGTATGGTGTCAAACTTGATGTTAGCTTTCATTCACTTGCAAATGCAAGAGGTTTTGAAGGCTGATTACAACATTTTGTTTGGAGGCAAACATGTATTTTTTTTGGGGGGACTTGTTATAAATAACTCCTGTGAAAGGTCAACCAGTTTTCAGAATGCAGCAATTTAAGGATAGTCCAAAAAGTACAGGAAATATTGATCATGTTATCCTTTGGAATTGTTTTGAATTCCAGGAACATACCATTAATATGAGGCAATCTGCAGACTTGAGTATGCAGAAATTCTTAATAAGATTTGTATAGGTGTTCTTGAGGAAAATGTGAAAGCAGTCTTAAAGGGAAGATAGATTTCTAACATGTTTCATGGAGATTGCAGTCCGTCTGATGTCATGTTGACTCTTAAGGAAATAAAAGTTTCTTGTGTTGCTTTGATGTGCACCCTTGCAGAGTGTAATGAGTTTAACTTTACAATGTTGTCAGATGAGCAAAATATTGTAAAGATAAAATTGTGTGATGTTTTAGATGGTGATGTTATGCCTTTAGAGTAAGATTAGAGAGCCAAAGCTTGATTAGATCAACTAGAGAATTAAAATTCTAGAACAGCAGGTCTGGAAGGATTTGTAAAACTATGCATCAATTCATGAATAATGTTAAAGAGGAACTTGAATGTATAAATTGGTCTAGACAATGGAGCGATGGAAAGAGTGATTGCTTTTCACACTTTTCCTCACAGTATAAATATTGATCATGTTGAAGTTAAGTTTGATCGTATAGCAGGAACTCACTCAGTTATCAGACCTCTGCACGTTTCATGCTTTTAAGGATATCTTTGTGAAAAGAGCACCGTTTTCGTTGTGCTCTGCTTATGCAATCACTATTCTCAAATCACAGAGGTTTACTTTAGAAGCAGCACTTATTGACATTGGTCATACAGTGTTTAAAGAAGGAATGTCATATGCAGCTGTGTCACGTGTGAAAAATATAGGTTTATTTTTAAAAAACCTTGATGAAAGAAAAGTGACAACTGACATTTCTTGCATTGAAGAATATAAGAGGTTATGTGTACTGTATGCTCATCACCTGAATCTTATACCTGTACCTGTGAAGCACTCATCCAGGAAATGTAAGGGGTCAGTGAAAGCACATTCAAACGAAATCAATCCTTGTAAGACAAAAAAGAGTTGGAGAGTCGTTCACCTATAAAATACTTTCATTGCAGATTTTGTAATGAACCAGGAGTTGAATGCTATTGTAATGCAGCTTTGTGAATGTTGTTTCAAATGACACCATTGATGCAAGAAATAGCTTTTACAGTAGAGAAGCAGCTGTGTGTGGAATTTACATTTCTTAAAATAGCTGTAGATAAAAATCCACACAGTTTATTTTCGGCAATGTCAATCCGACATGCAGTAATTGTTGCAAGTGGAAATCAACAATTTTCTCAAAATACACAGGAAGATACTCATGCATTTTTAATGACTGTCTTTGCTTTATTAGTGAAGGAAACTGTTAATGTAGACAGATATATAGGAATTAGTTATGAGTGGAATCATATGTGTTCAAAATGTAAGAAAGGTTATTCTACTCCAGATCTCTGTGAAAGATGTGTGTAATTGCATGTGCCTGATCAGAAAAATGTACACTTTTTAGATATTGTAATTAAAGCATTCCATGATATTCAATGCAGTGACTGTGGTTGTAATTTACAATCAACATTGCAAAATCTAGTTTTTAATAAGTATGTATTGATTATGTTTCAAAGATACAATGTAGATGGTAGGAAAATTAACACTTCAATAGAGAATTATACATTTGGTCAAGTTTCTGTTATTAAGAAAATGTTTAAAATGTGTGCAATTATTTTTCTTGAGGGGGCTTCCATTGAATCTGTACATTTCACGACATGGGTGTGTACAGAGGTAGATTGTTTTGTTTGTAATGACTCTATAGTGACACACCAAGCTAGATTGCCAAAGGGCTTAGAGAATTCTTTCTCAATGTTGTTAGAAGAAATGTTTTAAAATATATGTGTAATATTTTTTGTGAATATAAAAATGCAAAATAAAAGTTTGAAATGGGAAAATAGTGTAATAAGTTTTTTATGTAAAGGAGGAGATGGATTGTTACTAGGATGTACTTTAAAAACAGTACTATATAAATGTATAGGTAATATTCTGAAGATATATAATTTTGAAGAGAAAACAGCGTTCTGTAATTTTTTACATCTGCTGTATTGTGTAAAACACTGTATATTTTAATAGCTCCCTATAAGTGCTAGGTTACATTAATGGTTCCATGTACATTATTTTGAGTGCAAAAGAGTGTAGAAGGTCATGACTGTTTACATATGAAACATGTAAACAGTAGGTTTTAGATTCAAAAAACACATATTTGAAAAATAAACGCGATGTAACTATCAATATGAGATTTAGGGAAACATTTAGATACACAGTGTTTACTTATTATATGTATAGGTGGTGAAAATATGTATGCACACAACATTTTAAAAACATTTTCTAGTTAAAATAAAACATTAAAATACCGTACTCAAAAGGTTAGTTTGTTAAATGTATAAATATGTTCTACATGCAGTGTGAAGTTTTCAGAAAAGTCAGATAATCTAGTCAATCATTAAACCATGCATGTTTTTATTTATTTTGTAAGGTAGATTTAAGAAAATTGAAGTTAGCTTCTTAGGCATGTAGTTGACCAGAAAAAAGACTCATACCAAATTATGAAAGAAATTATGACATGGCAATGTACAAATACTTTTTATAATTTAGAATTAATTTTGATATAGTAAAAAAAAGATATTCCACACTGCGTAGAAGTATCATTGCTAACAGGAGTTTATATCATAATTTGTAGTTTTACATATTTTTTAAATATAATGTCTACAATATGAAATGTCATTATGAACTTCTTATGTGTGCAGGTGACTGGACAAAGGACGCACATATATTTTATAAGAAGTACAGCAATTTCATTTGTTAGGTTATTAGTGTAGTTTTTGCTAAAGTGGGAAACGACTGGAATACCTTATTTTCACGGCTTAACGGTTTCCCCTGTGCACCGTGGCTACAGACAACAATTGGGAATTCTGAGTACTGAAACTGAATAAAATAAAATGCAATAGATATGATAATGTATTTTTGCAGTTTATGTTCAAATGTATCTGTTCTTTTAATTTAAAAGGTGGCCATTAAAAGGGGCATTTTGGGGGATGGAAAGAGGGAGGTGGAATAGGGGAGGAAAACACATAAGGATGAAAAATATAACAAAGGAAACTAAAATAAACACAAGCAAATTTTTAAGAATTTTATTTGGATGTTTGTTTTAGAGAAAATGGGGGAAAAATTGCCACCTAAAATAAAATGAATGATGGCAGGTGATCTGGTGTTGTGCGATTAACTTCTGCCATTCGATATATGTGGCACCTTCCTTGACTACCCATTCCCAGCATTTTTTACACATGCTTTTCATCATGGTTAGATTGGGTGTCGATAAGAGAGGAGCTTGTGTAGTGGATACCATTGCTGATGTAGAGGCCTCATTTCCAGTTGGAGTTGTTGATGCACTGGTTGATAGAAGTTCTGTGGGTGGTGTTGATCGCCTTCAATGCAAGGAATGGCACACATGCATTTTTCTTTTATGATGTTCATATGCTTTTCGATATTCATCATCCTCCTCATCCCAATAGTCTATCACTAGATGGTTGATCATTATTGATGTTCCTAGGCTTTGAGATGGAAAATCAGAAGGCCCACGGCATAGAGTCTTATTACAGAAAGCGCAGCGTACCTCCTCTGCCTTTTTTCTGGAGCAGTGTTCCTTGGTTCCTGTCAGCTGTTTTTTTTTCATTCCTGTGTGCTTCTTCCTTGGTGGTGATGGAATTTCAACCCAAATGATGACGTTTTCACTACTTTTGCTCTCATGTTCAGACATGTTGGAATGTCTTAGTAAGAAGGAAAAAGTAAATCTTTCAGAAAGTCAAGACAAAAAAGACAATGCTGCAAATAATAATAAATGTTTTAAAAAAAACAAAACAAAAACAAAACAAAAAAATACACAAACTGAACAAATCACAGTACAAAGGGAAAAGGGATTAGGTGAAAGGTGGGTAAAAAGGATGAGGAATTTAAGGGGTAAAGTGCCAAAAGTGCGTGCAGTAAATGAGAAACGGAAATACAGAAAAAAATGATAAACGTAAACTTCTTTTGTGCGGGTGTGGTGATTATTCGTGGCTACAGACTACTGCACCATCTGATTGGACAGTTTTGTATATGCAGATGTCGTCAAACGGTGTGGGCATAGCTGCGTCAATGATTGGCTTGTTCATTCACGTGCGTAAAACTCACGTGTAGACGCAGACCTTCAGCGCGTGATTTCATTGGTTGGTGGATCATGCTTGAGGATTGGTAGACACGTCAAGGGTGTTCAATGTCATGTTGGCTCATTTTGCATGCGCCGGTCACGTCAGACGGCATTGGCGCATTCGCGTGAATACATCCCAACGTTTGATTGGATCGTTCGTTGGCGTGCATAAGTCATGTGTAGGCGCAGAGCCGCAGTGTGTGATTTCATTGGTTGGTGGATCATGCGTGAAGATTGGAAGAAACGTTAAAGGAGTTCAATGTCGTATTTGCTAATTTTGCATGTGCCTATTACATCGGACGACATGGGCGTATTCGCCTGACTACATCTCAACGTTTGTTGATGCACATAAAAGTCACGTGTAGGCGCAGAGCTGCAGCATGTGATATGATTGGCTAGCGTATTAGGTGCAAAGATGCATAGCCGCGTTGAAGGATGTCGACGTCTGTTGGCTCATTTCGCACACGAGGGTAACCGCCAAAGTCTTTGCTGCTTGTAGCCGCGCATGCATCCTTAGTAGACACGGCAATAAAACCTTTAAAAAAAATTACATTTATATATATATATCTACATATATATGGGCAGTGGTCTTGTACATATTTACAGTTATTGTAAGAGTTTATTAACTATTCATGAACAGTACATATACATGTAAATACTTTAAAAATGTACGTACAAATGCAAACACATTTTTTGTAACAACAGGTTTATTTGGGGGGAATGTGGTTGCACAATTGCGTTTTATTTTACTTTTTAGACATAATACATTGTTTTTGTTAGCCAAATTGTCTGTATTAATAATGTTAATTATGTATGGAATAAAAAAAAACTTGAAAGGCAAGGAAAGAACTTTAGTTGCCGGGAAGTTAAGGTGAGCACTTAATGCAGCAAAACCTTGGAAATTCAGCTGAAGCCACCTTAACTTTGTGCCCCCTGTTGCGCAGACTATGACCACAAAGATGACATCACTAATTACATGTTGTATGAGAAAAATGATGACATTACAAATAACATCACTGATGCCATCACTGGTGACAACACGAATTTCATTGCATATAACCGATTACATCAATAATGGAATTTGACATAACATAATTTATAGGAATCGTACAAAAATGTCGCCATCCTTTGTGTGCCCCCACAGTTACTGCAACTTTCGGGGCGCACAAAATGAGGGCGACATTTACTGCGCCCAAGCAGAGCAGGGTTTGCAGGGGTGTCCCCCGCTCTGCCTGGGTGCCGTAACGGGGGTCGGGGATTGCAGGGGTGTTCCTGATTACCATTTTGGTAAGCGGGGGACACTAAAGAAAAAAAAAGAAATGCACCCTGCGGCGTCAGCTCTAACCCACGTTAGTGGGAGGAGCTGCCTCTGCAGGGATAGCAGGGTGCAGGTGGCACACACAGAAGTGTGAACGTCGTGAACGGTAAATTGGGGGGGTGGGGTGGGGGCTAGGAAGGGAAAAATCTGGCCTGGGAGCAGGCACAGTGATCTATATGATCACTGCGCCGAGCCGTAACTGGCGTCGGCATTTCAGCCGTCACAGATATGGGTGGCGCAGTGATCACATAGATCCAAGTTATAAGTTAGCTCATGAAAACTTGGATTACCGTAATTGAATTGAATTGATATTTTATTTCTATCGTGCTCGTACGAAAGTGTTTCAGAGTGTGACAAGGCAAGGGAGGGGAACAGGGGAGAATAAAACAACGATGTTACTAGGCCCAGTGACATTGAGAACGTGCAAGTGCATGGAAGGGGGAGAAGTGGGGAAAGTGCGCAGCAAAGGAGAAACAGATACATAATAATAAATAAATAATAAAGGCAACAAACAGTGGTAGTGCACCCATCAAGTGGCAACTGTTGGGTTTAAGACAGCATACAGGGTAGGTATGATAAGAGCAGGAAGAAAAATGGGAGTGTACCGTACGGGTACAGATACAGACCCCAGTGCAAGGGGTGGCCCGGAGGCTGTGCGGGATGGTGGCAGGGTGAGCAGGTACCTGGGTCCGGAGGACAGAGTGTGGCCAGGTGCACAGTGCCAAGAGAGGACAGATCAGCAGGGCAGAGTGGGGCAAAGAGGATGGTCTTGAGGTGCTTCCGGAACCGGAGATGGTTCTCATCAAGTTTTAAAGTGGCAGGGAGGCTATTCCAGAGGGAGGTCCCAGCCAAAGACAGAGATCTACCCTCAGCTTGTTTCTTTGAAAAACGACTGACCCTGAGGGTGTTAGAGGTAGAGGAGCAAAGAGCTTGAGAGGATAGGGCAAGGGATAGCTGAAGGTATTTTGGACCCAGGCCCCAGAAAGCCTTGTGGATAATTCAGAGGGTTTTGAGTTTAATCATTGTATCCACTGGGAGCCAACAGAGATATTTCCGAGCTGGAGTGATACAATCCCAGGGCTTGAGGCCAAGGACAAGTCTTGCAGTCCTGTTCTGGATTAGTTGCAGAGGGTGGAGAGTAGAGGCAGGCCGATTTAGAAAGAGGCTGTTACAATAGTCCAACCTAGACTATAACAATTTAGGCCATGGACTTGACAAAGACTGGGGTCACTGTCCAACACCAAGTGCTATAGCTAGTGGTCGGTTAGTGTTAAAACCAATGTGCATGGTTAAAAGCCATGCCTAGTAGCCTATCACTGTTTATAATATACAGTGGGCAACATTGAAAGCTGTAGTCAATGGCCATGGCTAAAGGCCACAGCTAGTACCCATTAATATGTCAGAATATACAGTCGGTACAGCCAGGCTAGTATTGTGTTGAAGACCATGCCTAGAGGCTGGTTAGTGTATTTAATATACAGTGAAAACGGTCAAAAGCCATAGATAGGGGCTGGGTAGTGTTGTGTAATACAAAGTGGGCACGGTCAAAGGTCAGTGCATATTGCATTTTATTATTTTAAAATATCCAGTGGACATGTTCAAACTGCTCAAGGTCAAAGACCATGGCTAGTGACTATTTATATGTTAGAATATATAGTGGGCACAGCCAAAGATTGAAAGCTGGATCCGCTGGTAAAGGTCAAAACCTATGGTTGGTAGCCTTTTAGTGCACATGGATAAAGGTTGTGACCACTGTCCATAGCTGAAGGCCATGACTAGTATCCATTCATATTTTTTAATATATTTGGCCATGCACACTGAGCATGGCTGAACGCCATGCTTAATGCCAGTTACTGTTGTAGTGTAATTAGTGATGTCATCAGTGATGTGATCTGTGATGTCATCATTGTGGTCGTAGTCTGCACAACAGTGGGCACAAAGTTAAGGTGGCTTTAGCTGAATTTCCACGGTTTTGTTGCATTAAGTTCTCACCTTAAAGTCCTTGCAACTAAAGTTTTTTCCATGAATAAATATATGTATAAGCTGCCATAGCAACCATCAAACCTGCTTTAGAGTGCCAGTATGAAGTTCAGCCAGCATTGTCCCATTTATTTACCCACACAGATTCCCAAATAACACTAAAGTCCTGTCTCTCACACAAGCACTGCATTGCAGTCTATAATAATCTCGCACAATGCAGTTTTGTGGTTTTTGTATTCTGTTTGCGATGACATAGTCAATAAAAAAAGGAACCTATAATTGGCCACTTCTCAAGTCAATAAGTCAATATCAGCCTTTCAGGTGCTGTTAGTCAATCATTTGTCATTATTTTGTCAAAAATAGAAGGTCATGCTTCTGGACATCACATGATCTACTTGCAGTTCCACATGGGTTGCCTGCCCCTTGCTTATTAGACAGCTAAATGGTTAAAACAAAACGTCTTCAAAGAAGCCTATCTCTGGGAGGACAACACAAAAAAACATTGACTCCTTTTGTTCTCTATCTGCTATGTATGTAGACTGAGGCTATATTTTAGTCACCCCTTTTGACGACTATAGCAGTGGGTCTTATGCTATGCCATTTGTTTCTCCTACACAAAGTAAGATAGTATAAGTGATGGTTCTGTTCTTCATGTGGTTGGACAGGAAGAGAGGTGGTGGACGACAAATGTAAGCGCATGCACAGTAAACCTAAACTGGCGCTTCAGAGAAGTGGGCAGAGAGAGGGATATTATGGGTATTTCCTCAAAATTATTACCAACATTTTTACTGTTAACGCCAAATAATAAGGGGTTAATTTCCATTTTTGGACTACATAGGACTCTACAGTGACTGTTGTATGTTTATATATAGGGAGGAACGATGCTCTTTTGATCATAAAAGAACATACAATAGATAAAAGAACAGATTTGTTGGGAAGCAGTGAGCGCCTTACAATGGGGTGAGTTTGAGTGACAGGTGGTGGAGGGAAGTAAATGGAAATCACCAAGGACAGTAAACATATTGACATACAAAGATTAAGGGCAAACAAGATTAGACATTTTTAAGTGCAGGCAGGCAGTATGGTCAGCTGTGTTATGGATGTGAACATATTGGATAACGTGCTAGAGTGGAGCCCGAGAAGGTGAGGAACAGAGGCAGGTTAGGGCAAGAGAAACATTTAAGCTGAGGTCGTTTAAAAGGGTGCCTCAGAGTCGATGAGGTAGGCTTTCGGAGAAGCAGTAATTTTTGTCTCTTTTCTTTTTTAAATTAGCCACTTCTACTACCAACAGGGATATCATTTGACCAAAATACCAGGGGTAGCGGAAGTGACATTGCACGACCCTTGACCCCTGATGACATCACTTGAAGTGATGTAATTTGACCTCACCCGCAAGTGACATCACAAGAAGTGATGGCAAACGACCTTCAGATGTTTTAGATGCATCTAGCACCCTTGTTTCCAGGTGCTCTCATTTCAGCCAGATCTAAGCACTGAAGCAAAGTCCCTGATTACACATTTGGGGAATACCATTTTCCAGATTCGATGTGGGGTGTATATGTAAAACATACATAATGCAGTATTTCCAACAGAGTAACCGAAATCTGTAATGCAGGCTACAGCTAGTGTATGAAACATCTATAGATCAATGGACACAAAAGTACCTGTTTTCTGTGGTGTGGTGTTGCTGTGTTAAACAAGCCAAAAAAGCACTGACCTGGGGAGGTGTTTGCTGCTGTTTAACAAAGAGAAAATTGCTGCACGAGCAAGGTCTGAAAATTAAATAATTGACCTGGATTTAGTATCAACAATATTCCTGGTTATAAATGTATATATTATTCAGCTACCACTACGATAGAAAAAAACCTATTTGACTGGTTTGCGTGCACAGCGGGAAGTGCACCTGATAATGTTATCTTTGCTGCAGTAAAATACCTGGAAAGTTTCTTTAAATATACCCAAGTCCTCCAATAGTTTTTATTATCTAAGCGTAATACAGGGTGCCAGAGGACTTAAAACAAAAAAACACCATTTCATGTAATTTCATTGCTGCACACTTACATTGATAGCGTTACACAGTTATTTAAAATTGAAATACCCACAAGTTGCTTCTCACCAGGGTTCTCACTGGCAGACATCAAGGCACGCACTGCACAGTACCCCTTTGTCAGACCCACTGGAGCCCAATGGCATAGCACAAAATTTGGCAGCTCCCTTGCGAGCTATGATTTGCCTACACCCAACCAAGCACCTTAGCAAAGCACAGGGCACACCACACCACAGGCCGGTCGGGACCACCATGTGTGTGGAATGTCCATGATAATAATAATAATAATAATAATAATAATTAGGCTTTTATATAGCGCTACAAACCCTCAGGTATCTGAGCGCTGCTTATTATTACCCACGGTGTGTGGTGCTCATTTATCGACCTCGGAAGGATGAAAGGGTGAGTTTGGCCCCGCCGGGATTCGAACCTGCGTTAACAGGCTCTGCACGGGTGTCAAAGCGGGCGCTCTACTCTACTGATGATTATGCCACTGCAGGGACATGCACTACTGCAATTGAAAGCAGTAAATATGTTTTTAATCAAAGCTTAAATCTTTAAAATAACATAGAGAAAAGGGGGCGGTGCCTGCTCCACAAATATACCAGCTACCAGTGGTGGCTGTTGAGTTGTTTTTTTGGAGGGTGTATATATTTGCCACAAGTAGGTGATTGCGACTGAGCATAGCGAGGGAGCACGAATTAACGAAAATCGGTTGGGGATGCAGGAGAGTTCTTCTCCCTTTCCAGAGTAAACGTTTAGAATAATGGGTTAAAATGGTGCATTAATAAGCACACTTTTTGGGAACATTTGGGTAAAAGGCCAACAATGTGGGTAAAAGGCCAACAATCGGTTTTGTAGGGGGTAGGGTAAATCATGAAAAAAGTACAATAGATGCAAGTCACTAAAAGTGCACAGGGCATTTCCCAATCCATTATTATGATAGTCCCTGCATAATATGCCAGTATAAAAAACATTTGTATGCTGGCTATGCCCATACATTTCCATGCTGGCTCCACTAAAATGTGGTCGTTTTCCCATATAAGACCAAACTTATGTTCGCTATATGATGTTTTCTTTGGTATTATTACTGGCACTGGCCACAAAACTGGCTCTGTCAATATATGCCAGTACTCCTATGTAAGTATATACTCCTGTTGATTTGGCCATTAAAAGTGACTTGTCACAACAGGAAACCCTGTCCAAACTGGTTCCAATGTAAGTCAATCTAGACCCATAAGAACACTTACCTTGCTTGATTCATCATAGATGCTCAGTTAATAAAAAGTCATGCTACAGTGAAGAATATACAGGCTACGCCAAACATCAGTCTAGTGAGCAACACTACATATCATACTTGCTTTTTTAAAGATGCTGAGTAATAAATGTCATGCCACAGTAAGCAGTGGCTAGACTGACTGCACCAAAATGCCAGTCTATCCAGGGAATGGCAAACATGAACTTGCCTTTGCCCAAAAATACCAGTAAAACACGCAAAGTCAATAAAGGATGTGGCAAAAATGCTCCAGTGATCCCCATTCTCCCAGGGCATTAAATTTACATGCCTCCCCTTTCACCCACCGGTCACCCACCCATACATCTCCTCTTCCACTCGCTCACACTGGATTCACCACACAGGCACACACCAAACCCCACCTAGAACCTTCAAACACACACTACCACATGTATGCTGATTCACCCACCAGTCACTCATTCTCACCTTCTCTTACCTGCACTCATTGCATTCTCTACACAGGCACACAAACACTCACCCAGAACATTCAAATCACATGCATACTCATTCACCCACCAGTCACTCAACCTTACACCTTTTCTTACCTCAACCATTGCATTTCCTACACAGGCCTCACACACAGGAACCAGACACCCACCCACCAAGAACATTCAAAAACACACCATCACATTCATATGCATTCACCCACCAGTCACTCACATACACATTCTCTTACATTCACTCATTGCATTCTCTACCCAGGCACACACCCATCCACGTATTGCATTATCTGCACAGGCACACACCCACCCACCCAGAACATTCAAAATGCCACATCACAGCACTTATCATCCACCCACCAGTCACACACACCTTCTCTTACATCCACTCATTGCATTCTCCACAAAGGGACAAACCCGCCCACCCAGACCATTCAACAACACACATCACATCACTTCTCATTCATCCACCAGTCACTCACACTTTCTCTTAGATCCACTCATTACATTCTCTGCACACAGGCACACACCCACCCAGCCACCCACCCACCCAGAACATTGAAAAACACACATCACATCACTTATCATTCACCCACCATTCATTCACACCTTCTCTTACATCCTCTCATTGCATTCTCTGCACAGGCACACACCCGCCCACCCAGAACATGCGAAAACACACACCACATCACTTCTCATTCCCCCACCATTCACATACATACATCTGACCACATCCATACATCTGACATGCACTTCACGCATACAAAACGCACATCATATTACAAAATAAAAAGCCTTCTTACCTTTTTCTTGCAGCTTAGGTCCATCCTTCCAGGACCCTGTGGCTCCTTTGCGCTGCTCACAAACAGGAACCAAGAAGCTGCAAGAGCTTTCTGGTTCCATATGGGAGCTGCAAGGAAGCAGAGGGAGAATGGGTTGGAGCTGAACTTGGCATGTGATATGTGCCACATGTCACAGTCAGCTCCAACCCCCACTGAGTGCCTCCCCGGCCCATCCTTCACCCTGATGGGTGAGGACTGGGCCGGGGACCATCCTAGTGTGAAGGGTCCCCCCATGAAACGGACGGGCCCGCTATACCAGGAGCAGCCATTTATTGGGGGGAAAAATAAGATTTTCAAAATATTTTTTTTCTTTTAAAATTTGGGGTTGCAAGGGAGTCCCAGGGGCTGCAACTGTGGCGCCCCCACCGGTCGCAGATGTGACACCTGGTGACCCCCAAACAACATCCCTGACTACCAAGCAGCAAACTAATAAAACACCATGGAGCTCATTTTGGTTTTGTGTAACGTAACAGAATGTGTGAAAGTCTTGTGTGAAGCTTTTACAAATTCTGTTTAGGTCGCAGACATTTTCACTGATTTCTATGGTGGAGATAAATGGAGGTACGTAACTTACGTTTGCAACGCTCCCTTCCTCTCCACCATACAAATACTCCAGTATTTATGTTGTGATGGATTGTAAATGCTGATGCAAATACTGGAGATTTCTATGGAGTCTGCTGTTTTTTTGCACGAGCAAAACACTGGCCGATTCAATGAATCCATTGTAAACGCTGCCTGCCATGCACTGCCGAGTGCAAAAGGTTGGTGTACACGTGTACAGTAACAGGTCCCCACCATCAAATAATGGGGATCTTGAAAAGGAGCCCCTATTTATGTACAATGCAACAGTTCTGAATAAACACATTTAATATTGAATGGTTATTGTGTGCATATTCCAGTATTAGATTGGTAGCCTAGGGGAACTGGCTTAGGGGGTTTAGTCCCCACAAGGGCTCCCATACTCATTTCCTTTCAACTTTGTAGTTCTTACCGAATGTCTTAAGATACATGACAATATGGGACATTTAATTCCATATCAACTGTTTGGCAAGTATTTATGCACTGATTTTGAAATGGCAAATAACTATTGCATGTAGCATCCAGGCTCGGACTGGCCCATAGGGTAATAGGGAAATGTCGGCACCAAAAACACGAATTGCTAGTGTGGGCCAGCTTTTTTGGCCAAAGTGTGCCACTTTTTTGTTCCAAGTTGGCCAGTTTGATATGTTACTTCACCATTCAGCTAGTAGTTATGACCAGTGTTACTGACTAAATATTCTTTAAAATGTGCAATTTGCACAGCATTTCATCAAAAACCTCCCCCTTGCGTACTACTCACACAATCTGTCACAAAGGGAATGGGTGGCCATTTGTAACAGTGGGCCACTTATTTATTGATGCCCGACACAATTGCATGCCCTAGCCCGATCCCGGTAGCTTCAACATTAAGCTGTGCATGCTTACTATCGGTGTTCATTTGTATTTGAATGTATCTGTTCACGTTTTGAAACGTATTTAATGACTGGCCGCACTAAAACATAACTAATGGTCTTTGAATGTGTGTTCTAGTGTACTGAATAGCATGCAATGTAATTGTTTCTCTGGCAATGTATGATTCTTACCATTGTACACCAGTAGCAAAGGAAGGCACTGCTGCTCTGCCCACTTCCCCACAATTCTCAGCCCTACAGTACTGTTGTCAGCCACTGATCTCTTTCTCCAAACAGAGATCAACGTCTGCCACCAACGCGATAGCCATGTATAATTGCATCTACTTGGCAGGTGCACTTTTCTTTGGCCCTAATGCTGCCACCCGTGAATGTCATTTCTTTATTAACCCACAACCTCCACATCGTGCACTAAATGGCACATCACTCTGATATGACCCTGGCATTCTGGTATTCTGCGAATAACATCAAGGTGTTCGGGAGGCTTGAGTATTGCGGGCACTTAACCCGCGTTTTTTCATTTCAAGTGTTTCCAATTTGCTACACAAACTGATTTGCCCAATTTTAACTTATCTCATCTAAACCAATACAAACCTAGGTAGGGTATGGTTCAGTGGTCGAAGTGTACACAAAGAAGTAGTGGAACTATGCTACCTACAAGCCTCATCACCACGCCCCCTCCGATGTGCAATTCAAACCCTCAAACAACCACACCCGCTGTTTAAGGGAATGTTCAGTGCAGTGCAAGTTGCAACTTCTTCCTACACTTTTATTTTAAAAATAAACCATTCCGGATCTTGTTGTCTTTAAACAAAAAAAAGTATAGGAACAGTAAAACCTTTATTTTTAAAGTAAAGGATCAATGCTCCCAACTGCTCCCACCCACTTCGACCACTGGTATTTTTTTTGGTTGCTTTTTAAATGTCACTCCAGAACCCAACTGCAAGATACTGTACGCAAGTTTATATTTCTATTCATAATATGGCTGCAAGTGTGGCTCATGATCCTCATTTTAAGTTACTGCAAATCTTATGGTGCTGTATCCTTCCTTTTTTAGCACAGTTATAAGGTGTCACCTGTGGCATAAAGAACACTCTGACACCCATAGCTGGGTCAAGGGATTTTATTGTCATTTATTTTTGTGTGTTAATGGCCATCATTCATTCCCTTGTCTAGCCGGATCAGTTCCTACCCTATCCCAGGTGTCCCTACCCGTAAGTTAGTAGATACTGCTTGTTAACCCCTATTGTCCAATATCTAGATTTGTACTGGTGAGGGCTTAAAGGCAAATTGGCCTTATATGCATTAGGCTCCATCAGGAAATGTCTAAGTGTGTTGGAATCTAGACCCAGACTAGTACTGTGGGATAAGGATGTGCCTTCCAAATACTCGGGTCTCTCTTGGTTACTCTCCATAACTACTTATACTCTCCTCCCTACTATTCCACCACATTCCCTCCCCTCTATTTCTCTCTCTCTCTCACACACACACTAAGTGGTCCTCCTCTGTCCCTCTGATGTCCCCCGCCTCACCTCCCAGTCACTCACTCAATCACCTTTCAATCTCTGCCTACAATCCTAAACTCTCACTAACCTTGCATTCACACTCACTACACAGTACCATTTGCTTGTACCAAGCAATACCTCACGTTATTGGAAAACTAGCTTCCACACGTGAATGTGCCATCCTTCCTCCTGCTGGTCTCTTGGTCTGCCACTACATTCTGCATGGCTTGGTTGCTCTCTCTGGTGATGCGTATATGTCCTGTGGGTTGTTTTCCCCCACTACTCCAGGCCCTGCAACATTCCTGTGCGCTGCTTGCATCAGGAACATCAGAATGGCCGCCGGAAAGCATGGTGTTCTCAACAAATCACCCATAAGTGCGCAGGAAAAATCTGAAAAAATAGGCAGCCATCCACTTTTGCTTACGTAAGTGGTAACACAGGAGTCGACTGCCAAAACCCATCATTTGGCTGCCCAAAAGGCAAGGCTGATTGCAAAAGAAACACAGAGCTGTGTGAAAATCCGTTTTTCTTGGTTGTCAAATTGGCAAAAATCAAGGCTCACAAACCACCCAAAAAGATCCAATCTCCTTGTGGGGTACTGAACATCATTCTACTTCAAGAATCCACATAAATCTAATGTCAGCAGAAGTATATTTTATCAGAACAAAATCCACTTTAAAGATACTTGCTGGAAAGAAATATGTCAAAAATGGGTGCAATACCATAACTCGCCTCCGTCAGAAGCTGGCGATCTCTAAATCAAGTGAAACTCGTGTCTCAAAGTCAAAATATGCCAAAGAAGGGACTTCCATCAAATGCAATATAGGGTGCCACACATTGATTTTCATGTTGAAAAAGACTGGAATTGAAGATATGTTTGCTTATTTTAAATGTGCAACTGTAATTTTTCACAAGGAACAATGTCACAATTGACTATAAGGTAACCTGATTCAGCTAAAACTTCAAAGAGATTTCCCACCACTGAGAACACACCACCCTGTTCATTCCCACCAAAAAGAGAGAATATCTCATGGGGTTGCTAATGAGAAGGGGAAGAGACTTCCTCTGCTGCTCTGGAAAAGAGACAATAGGTTCCTTGAACTGAACGAAAATGCTAATTTGGGTGTGACTGACACCAACTGCCCAGGAAGACAAGCCCATGTGACTCTCTGGCTCAGCCAAGCCTTGGAGGTCGGCCAGACTGAAAATGTGGATTTGAAACTGAAGTAACTGTATGTTTGAAAAAGGACTTATAGCAAATTTTACTGAACTGGTAAAAATATGGGATTTATAGGTTATTAAAATGAAAATATTGCTCACAAGTAGAAACTACTCTGGAAATGTTGCGACATTCAGAGACTGAACCACAAAAAAGTTCGTATTCTAGCAATTGTGATTATGTTAGGAACATGAACATTTCCAGGAATATGCCCAGATGGGATGTGTATGTATGTGTAAAAATTGGTACAGATTTAACATTGAGAAACCAACCAAAAGTGTGAAAAATTGTCATTTGCGAACCAAAACTCGTAGGAAGATAAGATAATCTGTCATGTAATTATGTATTATTAACAAGTTGTGCATATTGGAAATATGTTTTTTGGGAAAAATAGAATTTCTGGGTAAGAACAAAGGGGAGGGATTTTTTTCTAGACCCTAAACACAGTGTCACTCTGACATATGATAACACATCATGACACACTGTTCCCTTCTCAAATAAGGGAATTCTCTGACCTATCAAATTCTTAGAGGGTTGGGCATAGTACAATCAGCCTCCCCACCCCTTTGGAAGAAGGATAAATAGGGACTGTTGAGGACCCAGACGGACACACATTCACCCATCACTGATCGACTGGCGAAGCACTCTGAAGGAATATACAGACTCCAGAACCCATCTCTAGACTCCAGAACCAGACTCCAGAACCCTGAAGCAGAGGCCTAGCCCAAAAAGCTGAACCCTTGTCAGCAGGCCTTGAAAATCTAGCAACCTGATTTTAACCACTAAACTTCCACGGGGCCTAAACCATTCAACTGCCTGGCTGAGCTGTTTTGCTGCTTCTGGCCAAGAACCCTTGTTAGAACCCAAGATCCAGATCAGTCCAGCAGAGCTGTAACCCAGAACCCATCAGATCCAGTCCAAGAGGCCATGCAGACCAGAGTGCCTTGCTGAGAGCGGTCCAGGTGTCCTGAATCCTGTCCAGTGGTGAGCGAATTCCAGCCAAACCTTTGACCAGATCTTTGACGGGCCCATTCCATTCCAAAGCCATAGTAGTGAGTATTTAGCATAGAACTGTCCATAACCAATCTATTAGTATTAAGTATCCCAATCCAACCCATTCCAACATATCCAGTCTGTATTATTGAATCTCTTTTGTCTATCCTAAATCCTTCTCATCCACATAATCCTGTGATAATATTTAGTGATAAGCATCTTGGCAAATATATATTTTCTGGAGAAAGGCAATCGTCTCAGGCAGATAGAAACCATCTGGAGGCGCCTCTGGATAGGTGGATGTGCTGTCTGTGTAGTTTGTGGCTCCATACACTCCATAGTGTTAAGAAATCTTTGTTCCAAATCTTCAACAGCGCATCTTTCATTTTTTAAATATTTTGAGAAAAATCTACCTTTCCTAAAACCTCTGTAACTTCTGAACCGTACGTGCTAGGAACTCAATCCTAAGCAACGCTCACTAGTTCTGAACCCTAGTTAGCATTTTCCCCATTCAATTCAAACCACATTTAAAAGCAATTGACCTGTTTTAAAATCATTACTGTTCTCTCTAAGCTTTCTGGGGGGGGGGATCGGGAATTAAACTGCAATTGTTGATTGTATTCCTGAAACCTGGGTGCCCTCATTCCATCTTTTCATATTGCCTATTGGGGGGAGTGAGTAATAACAGGGGGGAAGAGTGATCACATTGTCTTTGAGTGAATTCATATCAAGTTTTATTTCTGTGTTGCATTCTTTCCTATCATTGCATTTCGTTGAACCCACACAAAGTTATTCTCTGCTACATTATTCTTCCTATTCCTACTCCTAATTGATTAAATAGATTGTTGATATTATAATATTAGCCAGTGCTGATCATTGCATAAATATTCATAAGTGTGTTATTCAGATATTATTCATATTCAAAAGAGTGTAAGATATATATTGTTCAATTCTTCAAATAAATCTTTTAATTTGCAAAACAAACCTCCTTCTTGATTCAGTGAGACCGGGGGGATTCAAAGAGAGGGGTGTTCAATGAGGGTACATCATCCAGAAATAAATGAACTTTTGACATAAAAATATATAAATATGGGTTTCCATTGGGCATCCCATACTAGGCATTAACTTAGTTGGAGTGATGGGTTGAAACCAATTACAGTCCACTGTCTGGAGTACTCCCTTGGGAAGCTCTGATGGGTTATCTTCATACAGTTGTATCTGCTTGTTCTCTGCCATTTGAGTGTGTCTGAAATAAAGCACAGAAAAATGTTGGTCTAGGTAAAGTGGATGCAATGTTATAAGACACATACATAGCCAAGCACTTGTGGTGGGGACAATAATTGGGGCCCTTTCAAATGACAATGTCCTCTTCTGGGGTACGACTGGCTTCGGCTTTCACCCTAGCAGGCATCCTACTCCAGGCTCTGAGGGGTTCCTATTCCTTTATTACAAGGCCAGTTTTGCCGGGATGCAGATGTTACTTATGGGGGACTATGTGCAGTTTCTCAGGGGTGCTGCCGTTACTTATGAGGTACCGTGCATGCTTTTGAAGGGGTGCAGTCGTGACTTACAGGGGTTTGCATGCAGTTTCACAGGGGTGCAGATGTTACTCATAGGGTGCTATGTGTACTTTCTCAGGGGTGCAGCCATTACATATGGGGGACCTCGCCAGTTTCGCAGGTGTGCAGCCATTATTTAAGGGAGGCTTCTCGCAGTTGTGAAGGGGTGCAGCCTTGACTTACGGGGTGCTGTGCATCCTTTTGCAGGGCTGCAGTTGGTTGCTTATGGAGGACACCGCACAATTTTTCTGAGACGTTATTTACAGGGGTTTGCTCGCAGTTTACCTGGGGTGCAGCCCTGACTTACAGGTGACCGCGTGACGTTTCGCAGGGGTGCTGGAATGCAGGCCAGAAGTGGACGCGAAGGTGTTTGCATAGGTTGGTCTTTGGCAAGGTGTTAGGGTGACTTCTCCAGAATGGCTAATTTCCCTTACATACTCAGTCCCTCAGCAGCTTTGCTGGATTTCTAGTTTTTTTTTTTTCACCTGGTAAGAGTGTGAGCCTTTTTTTCCCACTCTTACATGTGTTTTGCTGTGTGTGTGTTTAACATGTTTGTGTTAATGGACTGTGGAGCCTCACCTACTCCATAAGCATCACATTTTTACTGTGTTACACAGCCCCTTCAGTGCAGTGACACAGGGTTGTCTTTTTCAGACTTCCCACTTGAAACTCAATTTTCTGGGACTGACTACTGTCTCCCAGAACATGTAAAGTTGCCTTCGACTTTATTAGTCTTTTTAAATCCACAGACCCAGTACAAACTATCTTACATAGAGTTCTGGAAAGGGTTAATAGTTATCCCTTTTTGTCTGTTTCTCATGGAACATTATTTTGTTCCCTTTTCATTAAGATTTGTCAGGTTGCAGTGGTATCTACCCTATTTTTCCGCACAGAAGCCCTCCTTGGGCGCGTGAATGTCTGAGGGGGACAGGATGTGAGGAAGGAGTTTGAGACTCCCTGCACAGGGTCCCCTTGGAGACCCATTTCACCCTCAGTGTGATTGGCTGTGGTGACTGTCCCACCGGGACAGCCACCCTGCTGTGTGATTGACAGCCAGGCTGTGTGAATGGGGGAAAACTGCATAGAAAGCAGGTCTCTGAGACTGAGAAGGCAGAGCCGCCACTGGATCGAGAGATACGAAGAGAAGCTGAGAGAAGAGAACTTCGACCATGACTGAATCTCACGTTGAAGCCCTGCTGCGAGCCCGAATCTCCGAACTTCGATGACAGGAAAGATCTGCAAGGAATCTTCTCCCCTTGAGCTGGTGGGACCAACCAGTTTGCAAAACTGCAAGCCAGGCCTCCCTAATCTGGTCGAATTTGCTGTGCACAGCTACAGTGAACCGGATATCCAGGAGGATTGGACCCGGCTTGGGTTTTAAGGAGCACACCTTTTATTTGTTGATTCGCTCTGCTGCTGGTTTCTTCCCTGGACAGTGCAGGACCCTCCAGTCTTCCTACTTCATGTCAGTCCAACAGTCGCTTCAGAAACCGTGAGCCTGCAGGACCTGCCAGGAACGTCTGCCTCAGCTACATCCCTCTTCTCCATTTAAGTTACTGTTCGTATCCTATTGCTCGTTCCGTCCGACTGTGGTAAAAGTGCTTGAAATCTTTTGCCAATCCGAGGGCTTGTCCTTCTCTATTCTTTAAAGTAACTTTTCATCCAACTAACTTCGTTCTGACCTCTTGACAAAGACTTAACCACAAACTACCCTTAACTGTGTGATCCTCTGCAAAGACTTATGTCCATTGACTTTGGCCCTGGCCTCTTGATTTGATTTAATCACCGTAGTTGCCTTTTCTAGATTGCCCTGCTTACTTACTTGTTGGTGCTGCTCATCTTTTGTATAATTTTGTCTTTTAACTTTGTCTTTTAAATTGCTGGAGTGCCATTTTGCTCACACTTCATTTTGAGCTTAACTTGTCCAGAATTCATTGGGTGGTGTGTAGTGTATTAAGATTGTAATTTTTAAACTGCTTGATAATAGTGAAATGTTTTATAACTGATGTGGATCATGATCAGAAACCTTGAGTCAGTGTTTGTTTGAACCATATTAATTGCTGTCCTTTGTGTATCTATTGATACTGTTCACTTTACTCTTGAGATAAGTCTGGTTGCTCAGCCATCGCTACCACTCTACTGTGTAGTATGGGCTTGTACCAAAGGTGAATTTGTACTGTCACTTGTAGTCTTGATTGTGTGTGGTGTTCCCAAACGGTACTGAATATGGTTCTGCCTAACACTGGTGTACAGCGGTGAGGATCAAGTATAGTGATTACACTTAGAGTGCTGCTATTACCTTGGATCAACTAGCTACAAGGCTAAACATCACTAAAAAACAATATTAATCATGTCTGATATGGAAAGCTACAATCAGGAGACCCTCCTTAGTTACACTGTGGATTATCTCAAAAATCTGTGTAGAAATAGGAATATCTCTGTTAAAGGCAAAACGTCTGAATTGATTGAAAGGTTGTTAGAGAAACAAAGTCTGGAGGGTGGGTCTGAAATACCTAACCCTCCAGCAAATGTGGAAAATTATGAGGATGATAATGTGTCTGTTATTGATGAGTTAGATGAGGCAGGTGTGTCCCACAATGTAGGCCTCACTGCTCCTCTGCCTGCTCAGCAACCTCAACCTTTCTCCATTGGGACCCCCACAGGTCCTACATTCAGTCCTGAATGTATTGCTCTAGAAAAGGTGAGGCTTGAATTGGAATTTAAACATTTAAATGCTCAAACTGAACAAAAGCATCAAGAACTTAAGCTCAGAGAAATGGAGATTAACCATGCCTTTGAAATGAAAAAGTTGTCTTTTGAAAATGCTTCTCTCCCAGAGTCTTCTAGGTTTTCCAGTCCTAAGAGACCCTGTATGCCTAAAGAAATTGTTGGTATGTATAGGCTAAGCTTGATATTTTGGATTGGTTGGCAATGTTTGAATATAACCATGGGATTCAAGACATTACAGGGAATCAGTTGCTTCCTTGCCTCTTCTCTAGGCTACCCACTGTTGCATCTGATGTTGTGATGGAGTTGGGGGAGGTGGATAGGATAGATTATGAGTGTGCGAAGCTAGCTGTAATTGCTAGATATGGGAAAACACCTTCCCAGTATCATAAGAGGTTTAGGACCCTAAAAAAGCATGATGATACCCCTTGGGCTACCCGGGTATGTGAATGTTTGAAAAACTTAGATGATTGGGTTAAGGGTTACAGAGTAAACACTTATGAAGGTATGAGAAATATTGTTATGTTGGAGTCAATTTATGATGCCTGCTCTCCTGAGCTCAGACAGCACTTGGCTGATTCTAAGGAGATAGATCCCAAGAGGTTAGCTAAGGCTGCTGACTTGTGGGTTGCCAACAGGGCTACTCACAAGGATTCTGGGGCAACTCAGACAAAGGATGAAGGAACGCAGCCAAAGAAAGATAACAAGGAGAATTCATATACCTTCAATCCAAAAGAGGGCCCCAAACAGCAACATAAGGGTACACCACATGGGAAACCGAAACAGGCTAGTGTACCAATTGGACCCAAACCAGATGGATTTCAAAACAAGCCCATTCATCAAAACATTTGGGAAATGTTATGTTTGTGGGTCAACTGACCATGTGAAAGGGGTTCCCAGATGTAAGGGCAAACCTTCAGGGGTCCACACTGTCTCCTTAGCCTTCACCCCAGAGGAAGAAGTACCTATGGCAAGTGGAAACTTTCACCTACTTGCTGATGAACCCATGAGAGTCTCAGCTAGTGCTTCTTTAGTGTCCCTGGGATTGTGGGAACAACAGAATTTAGATGTCTATAATTCCATCCCAGATAATACTAAAGAGTATTATAAAGATAGTGTTCTTGTGAATGGCCAGGAGACTCCTGCCATCATAGACACTGGAGCCAGCATAACTGTGGTTGATGAAACATTTTTCAAGGTGGAGGATGTTGCTAAGGCACCCAAACACCTAACCAAGTTAGCTGGAGGCCCTGTGCAAATGCTTCCCCAGTTACCAGCTCTCATCCAGTGTAATGATATGATTGTCAAGATACCTTTTAGTGTGCAGAGTGAAGTGCCTGGTAGAGTCCTGTTGGGTAATGACCTGAAAACTCTTGGAGTTGTGTCTAGTACCCCCAGGCCTCACAGTAAAAGGAAACAGGAGCTCAGTATGCCTGCAAGGGAGAGGACCTTGAGAGGCTCTCCAGGGGAGGAGATAGAGGAAGCTATCACCCCCTCTCCACACGAGTTACTCACAGCTATTTCTGGAAAGAAAGAAGCACATGGGAAACCCATGTCTTTTTCTTGTAGGTCTTCTCCCCTTGAGCTGGTGGGACCAACCAGTTTTCAAACTGCAAGCCAGGCCTCCCTCCTCTTTTCGGATTTGCTGTGCACAGCTACAGTGAACCGGATAGCCAGGAGGACGGACCTTGCTTAGGTTTTAAGGAGCGCACCTTTTATTTGTTGCTTTGCTCTGCTGCTGATTTCTTCCCTGGGCCATGCAGAACCCTCCATTCAGCCTACATCGTGTCAGTCCGACAGTCGCTTCGGGAACCGTGAACCTGCACGACATGCCAGGTACGTCTGCCTCAGCTAGAGCCTTCTTCTCCATTTAAGGTACTGTTCAAATCCGGTCGCTCGTTCTGTCCGACGTGGTAAAAGTGCATGACATCTTTTGCCAATCCGAGGGCTTGTCCTTATCTATTCTTTAAAGTAACTTTTCGTCCAACCAACTTTGTTCTGACCTCTTGGCAAAGACTACACCACAAACTACCCTGAACTGTGTGATCCTTTGCAAAGACTTATGTCCATTGACTTTGGCCCTAGCATCTTGATTTGATTTCCTCACTGTAGTTGCCTTTTCTAGATTTCCCTGCTTACTTACTTGTTGGTGCTGCTCAACTTTTGTCTAACTTTGTCTTTCCCTCCTTTTTAAATTGCTGGAGTGCCATTTTGCTCACACTTCATTTTGAGCTTAACTTGTCCAGAATTCATTGGGTGGTGTGTAATGTATTACAATTCTGATTTTTAAACTGCTTGATAATAGTGAAATGTTTTATAACTGATGTGTAAATAAATGTATATTCTTTTACTTAGAAACCTTGAGTCAGTGTTTATTTGAACCATAGTAATTGCTGTCCGTTGTGTAACTATTGATACTGCTCACTTTACTCTTGAGATAAATCTGTCTGCTCAGCCATCGCTACCACTTTACTGTGTAGTACGGGCTTGTACCAAAGGTGAATTTGTACTGTCACTTGTAATCTTAATTGTGTGTGGTGTCCCCAAAGGGTACAGCATATGATTCTGCCTAACACAAGGGTTTTGGTTTGCCTATGGGTGTGTTATGGGCATTCCTAGCACAGCTCGGTTTGCTTTGTGGGTCAAATTACTCTGCGCTTTTGATGGTTCGCACAAAGAGACATTTGCGTGCAGTTCCACACAAAGGTATTGTATGTCCTGAGCATATTGCGGGCTCTATGTGCTTATTCTACAAATCAGGCCCACAGCCTCTTAATCTGAGGATCACTATGTTGTCCGTCTCAGCAGCAATGCATGAACAAGATAAATGAATGTTTAAGCATGTAATAGGATAATGCATCTCACCTTCACTGCAGGACCTCACTGCCAGCACTTCTCTCCCCAAGTTTAAAAAATCTTTGCCTTACCAATCACAAAAAAGTAAACTCCGTTTAGCACGCAAACAACTCACATTTCTGCCGCTGATTCCCCCTACAAACTTTAAATGAATGTGTAACACTGTGACCGTAATGTATTGCAAAATGCATGCCATGTTTCTAAACAATGGACAATGGACAGTGGTGTACATGCAACTCTGAATAATCAAAGTTTCACAATCATGCACTGTTAGGCAGAAACCTGTGCAGTTCCCTTAGGGACCACTGCAAAAGATTTAAGACTACAGGTGTTGGCAGTAAACCCACTTGGTAGCAGTCTGTACCACCCAGATTTACCTGGTAGCTGTGGCTGAGCAGTCAGACTTCCCTCAAGAAGAGTTAGGCAGTATGCAAAGTATACACAATAGGCACTCAGATACAACAATACAAGCAAACAGTGACCAGAGCATTGGTATCAAAGTATATAATTATTTATTTAAAAACACACAGTTTGAAACACTCCAGCACTCTTATTGTAAAATATTCTAAACACAGTTACTATTGTAATATACACACCCCTTTGTTTCCTATCAGATAAATCCCAGTAAGACACCACTTATTTTCATACAGAGGTGAGCGCTTAACTAGATTGCACTCTGATAAGTTTGTGAGAAAGGGGGGGGGAGACAGAATATGGAAAGGTACACCACTGTAAGATTCAGGAACACTGTAAGCAAGGCAGAAGAGCAAAAGTCACTGGTGAGCCAAAGTCCAAAGGCTGGGCCCACTCTTAGAGAGAGCAGAGCACAAATGCGCCCAAGATCACACAGTTACACTAGGCTTAGAAAGTCTTGCAGAGGGTTCAAAAAGAGTTTAGAGAGGCTTTAAGAAAGTTTAGCCAGGGTGTCCCAGACTAACCCAGGTTCAAAAGCCGGGGGCTAAATCTACCCCGTACAGTCGGTAGCAAGGTAAGCCAGGCGGGACACGGTACCTTAAGTGGGAAGGATCCTCCAGCGGTGGCAGTTGTTCCTGGTAGTGGGTGCAAGTTGCGTCGTCATCCAGGGGAAGAGAAGATCTCAACTTGGAGGAAAGATGTAGGTCGTTGCAATACCAGGGAAGAAACCAGCCGTGGAGTTTTCCGGTTAAAGGTGGTACCTTGGTTTCGCGGTCGTAGTAAAACGTCGTATCCCGGTTGCCGGGGTGCTTGGCACAGGCAAGGCGGCCACGAGGTACGCCGGGAAGGCAAAAAGACGGTGAAACTGGTTATCCCCACCAGTCAAAGGAAGAAGACTCTCCGGCGGGAGATCTCCTCTTTCGTTGGGAAAAGTGGTGAGGCAGTCCAGCAGGGCTCCACCGGTGGTGGTTTTGTGGCAGGTCGGCTCAGCTTCTCCCTCGTCGGATTCTTAGGTCCTGTGGTGACTTCTGAAGTTCCAGTCCCCAAAGCCCTGCTTTTATGCAGCAAACCCCCATTCACTCAGCCTAGCTGCCACTCAAACATGCTAAGTGGTGAGCCTGCCGGCTCACCACTTGGGCCAATCAGGATGGAGTGCGACTTGAGTTGCCTAGGCAACTCAGTCCAGGGTGCCTAAATTTCCCTCCACCCCTCCTAAGTACCCCAGACAGAGTGGCACCACTTTGGAGGGCTTCTGTGGAGAAGCCCGCCAAAAAGTGGAACAAAGGGCTCAACTTGGGTTGGAGTCACAGAAGAGAACACAAACGCCATTTTAGAATCAAGTTTTGGCAAAAAATACCAATCGGAGAATTAATATTAATTAAATAAACCGGCGGTATGTTCGAGGCTACCGTAAATAATTAAATAAAGATAGTAGCCTAAAACAATGGGAAATCCCATAGGAAAATATTCGCGGTTGAATATAAAAAGTAGTATCCACTGCCACCAGCCAAAACTCGATCAGGGGGGACGGAGACGTGCCCCCTCGACTAACAGACCCCGGGGCAATTGAATTGCCCCAGCCACTACGTCCACAATATGATGGTTTGTACTGGTTCTGTTCAGAATTTAAGACTAGTAAAGTCAATGGTGACTTTACATGCCCTGGGAGACAGCAGTCAGTCCCAGGGTATGGAGTCTATACTGTGGGGTCACTATGACATCCCTGTGTCACTGCACTGAGGGTGCTGTGTAACACACATCACAAAACACATGAAGCCCTATGGAGTAAAAGACCCCATAGCCCATTAAACACATCTAGATTCAAAGAAACACACTCAATTTATGCCCAAGAGTGAGGGTAAAAGAGTCTCACTCTTGGCAGGAGAAAAAAAAATAAACCCCAAAAATCCAGCAAAGCCGCTGGGGGACTCACTAGGTTAGGAAATTCAGCCTAAACAGAGAATTCTCCCTAACATGCACTCTGTGCTGTCTTCTTAAATGAGGGTCTGACTTGTGAAACATATCTTTAACAACAATTCCATAACAATAACCATACAGCAGATCCGACCAGAGCTCCAACCTCTGATGAGGTCTTGAAAAATTAATTGGACGGGGTAAAACAGATCACTGATTCTGTGAGAGCGGAAAACGTGAGCATAAGGACAACGCATATTTTAGGGTGAAGCATATAATAAAAACACGTGTACACCTCTGTTTTACCTTAATAGCATAAATTAGTGCATGCCTGCGGTATCCTCTTTTTAACAGAATGTCAATTTTGTTCACTCTGTTTCCCCCTCAGACTCATGCTCTCCTCTGTCCCCTGTACCACTCGATATGGTGCGCGTTCTGCAGCGATTGAAGTTCACAACAGCGTCATACAAGCATTGGAAACGCCAATAGGTTTGGAAGTTACTACTGTTCTTTGTATTTCGCATTTGTAGGCACCAGGGTGCAGGAAGGGGCATGCAAAGTTTCAAAGGAGGATGTGATAAGGGGTGCAGGTGTGCGAGAGAGTGCAAAGGGGGATAGAGTAAGGGAGGAAGCCATTGGCAGAAGCTGCCATCGATGGTGACCAAGAGGAAATATCAGGGAGAAAGAGTGAGAGGGTAAGAAATAAAGCAAGACTGTGAATGGAAGGATGCGAGGTAGTAGATCGAATGAGTAGGGTGACTGGGTGAAGGAATAGAGGGGGTGAGCTGGGGAAGCGTAGGTGGGGTTTGGAATAGAAGGGGTAGGGTGGGAGAATAGAAAGGGTACGGTGGGTGTAGCTAGAGAGAAAGAGGGTAGGTTATGTGGGTGGGGATAATGAAAGTGGGGGTAGGGTGGGGGATGTAGAGAGGGGGTATATTGGGAGGGCTTGAGGGGGGTCTGGTGGGTGAATAGGGATAGAGCGATGGGTTAGGGTGACTGGGGATAGAGAGAGCGAGAGTAGGGTGGGTCAGTGTGGAAGAGACAGTGGGGGTAGGGTGGGTGAGGGTTAAGAGTGCAGGGTAGGATGGGTAGGTGGGGGTAGGGTGGGTACGTGGGTAGAGAGAGTAGGGATAAGGTGGGTAGGTGGTGAGAGAGAGAGTGGTGGTAGGATGGATGGGGTGAAAGAACGTGGGTTTTTTGGAGAGAGTGGGGTATGGTGGGTGGATAAGGGAAGAGAGAATAGGAGTTTGATGTGTGGATGGAGGTAGATAGAGTGCAGATAGGGTGGTGAGGGTAGAGAGAGTGGGGGTAGAGTGGGTGGGTCACAGTAGACAGAGTGTGGGTATGTAGAGAGAGCGGGGGGTGGATGAGGGTAGGGTTGGAGGGCAGGGGTAGAGATAATGGGTGTAGGTTAGGTGGGTCATGGTAGAGATGTTGGGTATGAAGAGAGAGTGTATGGTCTGTGGGGGAAGGGATGGGGGCAGGGATAGAGATAATCGGTGTGTGATTGGTGGGTGGGGTACAGAGGGAGAGAGCTGGGTGACGGGGGGTGGAGAGAGTCGGGGGTTGGTGAGAATAGAGAGACTGGGGTGGGGTAGATTAGAGGGTGGGTGTGGATAAAGTGGGGGTGCGGTGGGTGAGTGGCAGTAGATGGTTGGGAGCAGAAAACATGAGGAACATGGCAGTCTAGGGAGGCTCGGAATTAGCCCAAAATAGCCCAAACCAATCCAAATCAGCACACTTAATGGGGTTGAGGTGGGTGGGTGGAGGAAAGAGAGTGTGGTAGGTGGGGTAGAGAGAGTTGGGGTGTGAGAAGAGAGAGTGGGCATGGGTTTGGTGGGTAGGGATAGAAAGGCAGATCTGCTGTCAAAGGTAACCCAGACATGGCCGAATTGTCCACAAAATAGACCGAACTTGCCCAATACGGCAACCTTACAAATCACGGTATTTATTTATTTATTTAGCATTTGTAGCACACAACAAACCCGTAGGTATCTGGGTGCTGGAGAGCAGGTGATGCACATTATAGGGTTACCAAAGGCAATCACAGAAACCAATGGCATAAATCATATTACACATATTTACTGACATAAGATATTTACATATGCATTTTTCCCATCAGTACATAATCAGTTATATTTACAATTGCAACCTTCTTAACAGAGGTAATGTACAAATGAAGTAGAGCAGATATATTCACAGGAGCATATTGTGCGGGATGAGACTGTAAGAATTAAGGCACAGAGGCTACACATTGGAGGTGAGGAACCAGGCTTTAAGTCTTCTGCGGAATGAGGTGGCAGATGGGGCAGATCTAATGTCTAGAGGTAGGGTGTTACAGCCTTTGGCTACCACAACTGGGAAGCTACGTCCCCCTGCCTTTGTTCTTTTGAATTTTGGAACAGAGAGAAGGAAGGCTGAAGCAGAGCGTGTGGTCTGGATGCTTTGGGTTGGAGTTAGCAGGTTGGTAAGATATTTAGGAGCTGTTAATGAGGCTTTTGTGAATGGTTGCCATTGTTTTGAATTTGATCCAATCCTGAACTGGTAGCCAACGAACTTTGCGTCTGATTTCAGAGATATGTTCTCTTCTTTGTATGTTTAGCGCTGCTCGGAGGGCGTGGTTTTGAGTGACCTGTAGTTCTTTGATGCTGGTAGTCGCAGTGCCAGCCAGGAGGATATTGCAGTAGTCGAGTTTCGACAGAATGCGGGCTCTTGCTAAGGTTAGGCAGCTGTAAGTAAGTACAGGTAAGTAGCGTCTGCAGGCATTAATGACTTTGGTTGTGAATGCTGCTGATAAGATTATGGGATTAACTTCGCATACTTGCATGCACAGAGGTCATGAAGATAAATATGTCTAAGAGTATCAACATTTTTTTAATACAAAGAACAGTAACTGGTACTATGTTTTCGGAAAGTGAAAATGTTTGAAATAACATGAATGTTTGAAAAATTCAAAGAAAAAGCAAATAAAATTGGAAACAGAAAGACACAGAAACCAATTAAAACAATCATTTGTACTACTATAAAGTAGGCTTAATACTGCACTGAAGGAGATCCAGAATATCTATTAGTATGCTCCTGGAGTGTTGTTTTGTTTTTCTGTGTTTTGTTGGCACAATCAATTAATGATCATGTCATTTGTCTGCCTACGTGGGTGTGACAAATCTAAACAATGTGGGTAGTACTCATGTGTATATTAAATCAACAAGCACTATTACACGTTTTGGCGTGCCGGTAGTTGCAGCATCCATGTTGAGCCTTCCTCAGGACGGGCAAGCCTAATGACCCTATGGGGGGCAGAAAAGGATACATGAATGTATCAGTGTTTCATACTCATACTCATAAAAGACACAAATACTCATTTCTGCTAACCAATTTTAGAAAATATTCCCACATAGTACTTACCCAGTACTTCAGACAGGGGTATGCAGAATGTGTGACATTTTCTCCAGACACAGAGGTTGCTCTATAGGATGGACAGACTCCTTTCTTGAACAATTGGTGTATCCGATAGTATACACAGTCACCGTAGAGAATAATCAAGAAAAACCCCGGGCTGGGTCAAACTCTTGTAGATGCATGTGAGTGGCTGTAGCAATTATATAGAGAAAGAGGTATATATGAAAAAATGTCGGCAGAAGGACGACCTCATAAATACCTGGCAACTGGTTCTCTTAGCCCCAGTGATGTAGATTAAGGATCCCCTGTTCAAATGTATAGTGGAGTCTGGATATCCGCCAGGGGACAATTATTTTCTGGTCCTCTGTGGCGAAGGAGACAAAATAGCGGAGGACTTGGCTAAGTAAAAAAACGTTTTTTTTTTTAAACAGTTACTCTAAGCTTTGGATAGACACATGGCAGGATTTATGGGACCTACCTGCTTCGTGGATCACTTGATTTCCTGGCCCGAATCAGGGTGTTGCTGCAAAACGATGCTGCACGCAAAGAATCGAGTGGGATTTTTAATCCATATGCGATTAGGGTTCACACCACTGTACAATGAGCTGAAAAATAGAAAGGCTACGTTGTAATGGGCAGTCAATCTCCTCAAGGCAGTGCACCCTCAAAAAGCCACCTACCTGAAAAAAGGTTCTGCATGCTATGCCGTGGCTGAAACCTCTGGCTTCTTCGGGGTTTCTACGTTTACTGCATTGCCATGGCAGTAATAATAGCAGTTCGCTACCTCAATGTTGGGCGCCAGGCACGTACAGGGTTTGGGGATGGCAACTAGAAATGGCACGCCCAGCTAACGGCAGCCACCAGGGAATATCGGTTGCAGAGATCTACTTGTGTCATGCGTATGTGTAAAAAATAGACACTAGTATTCTGTGTCAAGGTAAAAATATCATTGGGTAAATGAATTTTAGTGTTTATGAAAAAATGGGACTGCGTCCCTTGTCATCTATGATATATTTAGCATTTTATTTAGTATACGCCGCTTCCTCATGCTCATTTAAGGGTAGACATCACAGCCTCAGAAGCGGCCAACAAGTAGGTGTACAGCATGTTTGTTAATTGTTGTCCTAGCAACTAGAGACAGCACGCCCAGCTGAGGGCAGCCATCAGGTAATACCAGCAAGAAAGCCTGCTGCTATGGCTTAGACACATTGGCAACAGTGATTGTTCCTGACTACAGAGGGAATGTCAAAATATTGGTGCATTATAATGGCAAAAAAGCATACCAAAGTAGAACTGGATCAAGAATCGCTCAAGGGATATTGCAAAAGGCGCTGTATTCAAAACCAAATGAATTCAAGAATAGTGATCAAACTGATAAAGGAACTGAGGGTTTTGGTGAAGCGGATAAAGAGCCTTTTGTAAAAACTAACGTTGAGGAAGAAGAAGCAATTATTTGCGACTTGGCTTTTGCACTAAGAAATGATCCCTTGTTAGCTGAACCCGTTATTCAGGTGATATCTGCGGAGGAAGAAAGGGAAAAGGCTGGAGAATTTTTTTTCTCAAATCCGGACTACTGTGTAGAGGAGATGTAGAACCTGCAGTTACACTCAGGTCACAAATTGTAATCCCTAAAAGCCATAAACGTATTGTGTTGTAGATGGATCATTTCCATCTAACAGGAGGGCATTTAGGAACTGCAAAAAGTCAAGCCCAAATTGTGAATAGAATCTATTGGCCAGGAATGTATGCTGAAATAAAGATTTTGTCAGCACATGTACCCTATGCCAGAAAACCAGTACACAAATTCTTGCTCCAGTCCCCTTCCAATCCTTACCTATTAGAGACGGTCCCTTTTTAAGGATTGGGATGTATATAGTATGACCTTTAGAAACCTCAAAGTTAGTTAACAAATATATATTAGTTATTTTAGACAAGCAGCCGGTTACCCTGAGGCCTTTCCATATGGAATAATACCTCACAAAAGATTTAGAAACATGTACTGCAGTTCTTTTCAAGAATAGAGTTTCCAAAAGAAATGTTGACAGACCAAGGCTAAGCTTATGGCCGAAGTTAAGGAAATTCTTCAAGTTAAAAGTTTATGCATCTCCATTTACCATACCCAAATTGACAAACTAGGTGAAAGATTGAATCAAACTTCAAAACACATCTTAAAGAAATGAATGGAATCAGATGGATAAAATTGGGACATTATTATATTGTGGGCCCTATATGCCATCAGAAAAACTCCTCAGTAATCCACAGGATGTTCTCCTTTTGAATTATTTTATGAGAGAGAACCCAGAGATGTATAAGATATGTTACGTGAAACTTGGGAAGAAAGAGAGAGGACTACTATACCATTATCTGAAACTGCACAAAGACTGAAAGAACATATGACAGCATTTCGAAATATAGTCCAAACTATTATGGCATTAACCCAAGAACATAAAAAAAATACTACATCACGAAAGTTGTGATGAGATTATTATGATTGTTCTTTTATAATACACTTAATACCAGCGAGTGGTTTCTAATCATGGTATTGTGATTCAAACCTGTGTTGTGCTGTATTATCTTGCTTCCAAGACAAACACATTGCCCCTGAGCTATCCTTCCTCCCCTTTTCTTTAGATCAGAAGGTATTGGCTCTACTTCCACAGAAAATAAAATGATTTCAAGATGGCATAAGAATTTTGACATTTTAGAACAGATGGGACCCTACAATTGCAAGGTCTCTCAACCACACAGGAAAATAAAAACTCATATTTACCATATTGATTTACTTAAAGAATGGAAAGAAGACTCTATGAAAAATAAAATACTTCAGTAATATTAACAAGCCTATTGTCTGAAGAAAGTGATACCAATTTTAATTGCAATTGGTTATCTATAAAGTCCCTAATACCCAGAGGTTTCTAAGCCCGAAACAGGGATCAAACCTGTGTTGCTTTCTATCGTCTTCTTTCCAATATGTTAATTGCTTCTGATTTACCACAGAATCACAAACAAGATCTGATAGACCTCCACAATAGTTCCCTGATATGTTTAGAGCTGAACCAGGGAGAGTGATAGGGGTAAGCCATTATATTTGCACTCCTCCAGGGAAGGTTGTTCATCAGAAATCATATAGAATCCCTTAGAGTAGGGAAGATATTATTGAAGACAAAATAGAGGCTGTGATAAAAGCAGATATTATTGAACCCTCACAAAGTTCATGGTCCTCTCCCATTGTACTGGTCGCTAAGCCTGATAATTCCTAGAGGTTCTGCACCAACTTTAGGAAAGTCAGTGAGATATCACAGTTAGACAGCTACCAAATACCTATGATAGATGACTTGATTGACAGGTTGGGGGATGCAGTATATCTTTCTACCATTGACCTAATGAAAGGTTATTGGCTCGTGCCAGTTAACCCTGCAGACAAGTCCAAGAAAGCCTTTTCCACTTCAATATGGTTATTTCAATGTAAAGTTTTACCTTTCAGGTTGCACAGGACCCCTGCTGCCTATCAAAGACTAATGAACCATGTTCATAAACAATATTCTTCATTATGTGACGCCTACACTGATGACATTATCATATATAGTACCTTGCGCGAACATATGTCCCATCTGTATAAGCTTACATGGACCTTATGGAAATTTGGACTAACTGCTAACCCAAAGAAGTGTTATCTTGCTAGATCTGCAGTAAAATATATGTGTTCCTTTGTGGGAAAGGGACTAGTTCAGCCTCAGACTGAAAAGGTTAGAACCGGTAAAGAGACCCAAGCTCCCACAACCAAGAAGGAATTATGATTCTTCCTGAGTCTAGTTGGTTACCACTGGAGGTTCATCCCAAATTTCTCTTCCATCACTGCCATTCTTACAGATAAACTTAGAAACGTAGAACCCCAAATACTTAAAATGCATCTGGAGGCCCAAGTATGTTTCAACAGATTAAAACATATCTTATGTAGTGAACCTGTCTTGAAGATGGCAGACTTCAATAGACCCTTTGTCCTTCAAACCAATGCATCACATACTGGTCTTGGGGCTGTATTATCAGAAAATCATGATGGTATAGAACATCCTGTTCTCTACATTAGTACAAAAATACTTCCCAGAGATAAGAATTATGCTACTCTGGACCTTGAAGCCCTAGCAATGAAATGGGCTATAACCTACCTGAAATACTATGTAACGGGTCGAACATAGTCATTGACCATGCTCCACTTAAATGGTTGAGTCTGAAGAAGGATACCAATGCTAAAGTTATGCGCTGGATTTTAGATGTACAGCCCTATTTTTTCTCAGTTGAACATCCTAAAGGAAAATAACAAGGTAATGTTGATTGTCTTTAATGATTTCCAATAGACGTTGTGAAAACCAGTGACATTAGGGGAAGGGTATGCGATGAATCAGAGATCATTCTCCCAGAAAACCTGGCCTGGGCCCCTTCTCATGTGGCCAGGAAGGAAAAGGTAGACACTTCCTGATCCGGACCCTGGGGGTGGTGATCTGCAGGAGAATCACATGGGGGTGGGGGAGGTTCAGGTCAGGAGGAATGGCAAAACCCCTTTTCTAACTTTCCCAGACACCCTACGATCTTAATGGCCTACATAAAATCAAAACTGTGAAAGAAAAGGGTAATTTGAACATTGGGGACTGTTACGCTCAGCTGGTCTCTGCGGGGACGTTGGGGCACGGTTGCAGCCCTCCCTGGAAATGGCTTACCCTTGTCAGGCTTCTTCTCCTGCTCGTGTTCTGTGGACTGCGCTGGTTGTTGGCACTGCCCCTGTGAGGATATGAGAGGTTGTGAGAATGATGCGTTATGACTACTGTCTCCCTCGAACCCTTCTTCCCAGAATGTGGTGAGCATGCTCTGACCCATATAGTCTCACCTGTTTATTGATGATGGCGAGCTCTCCGTCCTGCTTCTCACTGCAGGGGCGCTTTTGAAGGACCAAGTTCCTTCACTGGTCCATGTGCATGGCAGCCCAGACCGGCTGTGGCTGAACTACTCCTGGAGGTAAGTATCCATTTAATAATGTCTTTCCTTGATTATTGTCCGTATCATTTTAATAAAGTTTTTCCTTGATTATTGTTTGTACCCTTTTATAATGTCTTTCTCCGAATAGGAGATATGCGACCCAGCGGTAGTTGCGGTGCAAGCAGCGAGGCCAAATGGGAAGAGAATGGAGGCCACAATGTTCCAACAGATGGTCAGTATTGGTTTAAGGTCAAGCGCAAGGATTTGTCTATGCGTGATCTTAAGCGTAATGTCATAGAGGTTTTTAACCTTGTTTTTGTCTTTTTCTCTTGCAGGCACCGTCTTTCGCAATGTCGGACTGGAGCGCTGCTATCCCGAGGTCTGTAGGCAGATGAAGAATTCCTGGATGTACGATGATGCTGGCCGTAAGCGGATTCCCTGGTAATTGCTGTGGCCGGTAGCTGGAAACAGGTAAGGATGCACTCAGACTGCGGTTGCTGGAAACAGGTAAGGATGCGCTCTGGCTTCAGTTGCTGAAACAGGTAAGGATGCACTCTGGCTACGGTTGCTGAAAAAGGTAAGGATGCGCTCGGGCGGCAGTGAGCGTTATGCTCCCTTAAGCAGATTAATGCGAAGTGCTTGCTTGTGGGTGGGGCAGGCTTAAATAGCCTGAGTCCGGCCGCGCCCATTGTTTCTGACTCATGGCCCACACCTAAATGATGCTGCACGTGCATCTCAACTCTCGCCCATACTGGATGCACGTGGAGGCCCCTGCAGTGGAGACAGGCACCTTGCACCAAAATAAAAGTGTGTAATGCACAATTATTCATAAGCCTGGCACCAAAGGCGCCAAGACTGGATCCAACTGGAGCCTCTATGTTGTGGGGTCTGTGGTTCCTGGCCAGTGGCCATGGCAGGGACTTCAAGTCCAACAATGCTCAACGTACTGGGATGAGGAAGAGGGATCCAGTGGCACTAGACTGAAAGGTGCAGTTTAGTGGTTCTAATGACCCAAACCTGAGAGGGACTATAAAGTATATAAGGCTCCTCGTTTGCAGGCCATTAGGAGAAGTAGAAGGTGGAGTACATGCAGAGACTCCACGGTGTAGTGACAGCAGAGGAAGACGAAAAGACCAGATGCCGTAGCCGCCACTATATCCAACTGGCTCACAAAGGACGCAGTAACCCAGCTGGACTTAACTTCTGAGATTTGTGTTGCGCGCAGACACCACAGGTCGCAATGAATTGGGCAATGTCTTTTCTCCAGGTTGGCCACCAATAGCCCTTTTGTATTTTAGCTTGAGTCTTGGCAATCCCTGGATGTCCTTCTACTATTGAAACATGATAGTTTCCACGTCCAATAATTCATGAAGTACATCGTTCATAAAGAATTGAAACGCTGACGAGGAATTACATAACCCAAAAGGCATGACCTTGTACTCGAAAAGCCCATATTTGGTGCGGAATGCCGTCTTCCATTTGTCCCCCTTTTTAACTCTTACAAAGGCTCCTCGTAGGTCCAGTTTTGTGTAAATTTGAGCATTCTTTACCTGATCTAGAAGCTCCGGGATAAGTGGCAGGGGGTATCTGTTTTTTACTGTGATTTGGTTAAGCACTCTATAGTCAATACAAGTTCTTAAATTGCCCTATTTCTTTGGTATGAAAAAGAGAGCCGAGGAGGCAGGGGACTTAGACGGGCTGATAAAGCCGTTAGCTAGATACTGATCCAGGTAAGATTTTAGATGCTGGTTTTCCTGCTCTGTTAGAGCGTAAATTCGACTGCAGGGAATTTGGGCTCCAGACACCAGATCGATTTGGCAATCGTAAGGCCTGTGTGGAGGCAGGTTGTTTGCTTGCTCCTTCTGGAAAACATCCTGGTAATCCAGATATTCAGGGGGTAGGGAACCAGAGAGTCCCAGAATAGTTTTTGGCTTGGGTTTTAGGTTACTCACATTTTTGTTTTAGCAGATGTTAGCACACTCATGAGGGAAGGTCAGAACTTGTTTTTGCCACTCGATCCTAGGGTTGTGGGTTTCCAGCCAAGGCATTCCTAATATCAACTGGAAATGAGGAGCACCAATGAGATTGAAGGAGATGTCTTCTTGATGACCATCCTGACACATCAGCATGACTTTTTCGGTATGTTGCGTCACTGGGCCGGATGACAACTGAGAACCATCCACTGCTGTGATGTTTTCCGATTTTAGCTTTTGGCGGAGAGGAAGGCCCATTCTTGCAGACAGATCTTGATCAATATAGTTTCCCACTGCTCCGCTATCAATATATGCCTCCAAGGCATGTAACTTTGACGATTGTTGGTGGTTGACCAAAAGTACCAGGATGACCAGATGTGAGGTCTGTACAGATTCCTTCTTTTCGCTTGACAAGTGGACCCCTATGCTTATCATGCATTGGAGTTTTCCAGATTTTGTTCCTTTTCATCATTGCCATTGTCTGTTGCACCAACTAATTTTTTGGGGGGGGTTTTACTGGGCATTCTCGGAGAAAATGTCCTGCTCTCCCCCTGTATAAACAGAGCTGTTGTTGCCTTCTTTTCTCTTTTTCTGCCTTGGTGATAGACTCTGTAATCCACCGATCTGCATTGGTTCAGTTTGTCCGTGGGTTTTGGTTTGGTTGTCCTGGGGTTGCATATAGACCGACCTCCCTTCAGTTCTTGTGCAATACATTTTTTGATTCTGCAATCTATGGTCAAACTGCACTGTCAGGTTGATGTATTCCGCACAAACCTCGGGCGATTGACCACTTGGGCTAGAATGTCCTTAAGTTCCCCACACAACCCTCGATAAAGGAGTGTGGTCCTCTTTTCTTCTGGCCAGTTTGTCTGTGCTAAGAGACTATTAAAAGTTGCGATGTAGGTCAGCAGATCTTGCTTTCCCTGCCTGAGTGACAATAGTTCATTGTCCAGAGCTGTCCTTGAGTATGCATAGCAAACAATTTTTCCATCTCCCGCTGAAATTCCCGAAAGTCTCGGAGCAGTGGATCATGCTGGTTTACTAATGGTATCGACCAGTCTGCTGCGCTAGATGCTAAATATGACAGTACAAAGGCGACTTTGACATGATCGTAAGTAAAAGCCCCAGGCCGGCACAAAAAATGGAGGCAACATTGGTTCCTGAATATAGCGTACTTATTGGGGTCGCCGGTAAAGAGTTTGGGCGGGGCCAGTGGCACTGCACATGGAAGAACCACTTGAACTGGTGGTGATGGCTGCGGCATGGGCGGTTGGGCAAGCATAGGTAATGGAACCTGACCCACGTGGGTCTGAAGCATTTGTCTTGCCAATTCATCAGTTTGTTCTCGAGCTACAATAAGGTCCCTTCTCAAAGCATTGGTTTCTTGTTTGGAGGCATGGACTTCAGCCCGTAATTCTCATAGTAGCTGGGCCAACTGGTCTGTTTCCGAGGTTTCCATAACACCCAGGCTGAAATTCGGAGAGGCTTCGCATTCTGTTACGCTCCCCTGGTCTCTGCGGGGACGTTGGGGCACGGTTGCAGCCCTCTCTGGAAATGGCTTCCCCTTGTCAGGCTTCTTCCCCTCCTCATGCGCTGTGGACTGCGCTGGTTGTTGGCACTGCCCCTGCGAGGATATGAAAGATCATGAGAATGCTGTGATATGACTATGGTCTCCCTCAAACCCTTCTTCCCAGAATGCGGTGAGCATGCTCTGACCCATATAGTCTCACCTGTTTATTGATGATGACGAGCTCTGCCTCCTGCTTCTCACTGCAGGGGCGCTTTTGATGGACCGAGTTCCTTCACTGGTCCATGTGTGTGGCAACCCAGACCGGCTGTGGCTGCACTCCTGGAGGTAAGTATCCTTTTAATAATGACTTTCCTTGATTATTGTCTGTATCCTTTTAGTAATGTCTTTACTTGATTATTGTCTGTATCCTTTTAATAATGTCTTTCCTTGATTATTGTCCGTACCCTTTTATATAATGTCTTCCCTCTGCTTTCTTCCAATAGGTGATATGCGACCCAGCGGTAATTGCGGTGCAAGAAGCGAGGCCAAATGTGAAGAGAATGGAGGCCACGATGTTCCAACAGATGTCGAGTATTGGTTTAAGGTCAAGCGCAAGGATTTGTCTAAGCGCAACCTTACGCATAATGTCTTAGCAATTTCTAACCTTGTTTTTGTCTTTTTCTCTTGCAGGCACCGTCTGTCGCAACGTTGGACTGGAGCGGTGCTATCCGGAGGTCTGCAGGCAGATGAAGAATGCCTGGATCTACGATGATGCTGCCCGTAAGCTGATTCCCTGGTAAGTGCTGTGGCCGGTAGCTGGAAACAGGTAAGGATGCACTCCGACTGCGGTTGCTGAAACAGGTAAGGATGCCCTCCAGCTGCTGTTGCTGAAACAGGTAAGGATGCTCTCCGGCTGCGGTTGCTGAAACAGGTAAGGATGCTCTCCGGCTAAGGTTGCACAAACAGGTAAGGATGCACTCAGGCGGCGGTGAGGATTACGCTGCCTTAAGAAGATTAACGCAAAGCACTTCCATGCGGGTGGGGCTGGATTAAATAGCCTGACTCCGGGCACACCCATTGGTTCTGACTCATGGCCTACCTAGCCACTCCTAATTGATGCTTCATGTGCAGCTCAACTCTCTCGCAAGGTCACACCCGTCCTGGATTCACGTGGAGGCCCCTAAGTGTGCAATGCACACTTATTCATGAGCCTGGTGACAAAGGCACCAGGACTGGATCCAACTGGAGCCTCTATGTTGTGGGGTATGTGGTTTCTGGCCAGTGGCCATGACAGGGACTTCAAGTCCAACAATGCTCAACGTACTGGGATGAGGAAGAGCGATGCAGTGACACTAGACTGAAAGGTGCAGTGTAGTGGTTCTAATGACCCACACCTGAGAGGGACTATTAAGTATATAAGGCTCCTCGTTTGCAGGCCATTAGGAGAAGTAGAAGGTGGAGTACATGCAGAGACTCCACAGTGTAGTGACAGCAGAGGAAGACGAAAAGACCAGATGCCATAGCCACCACTATATCCAGAGTGGATGATGGTCCGGAGTCTCCAACTTTGATGACTTTGCATGCAGAGGTTGCGTGGGTGGAATTGTTGTTGTGAAAAAATACCCCCCACCCCTTTGATGGCCATTAGTGCAGAGGTTCTGTGGCGGGAGGAATTATTTTGAAAAACGTTCTACATTATAACTTGTGCTCTTTTGGAGTAATGAATACTCCTCTCCCAACTGTTGTGGGCTTCAGGAACTGGAATGAAGCAGAGTGCCATGCCAAACAGAGCAGAAAAAGAAAAAAAGCACTGTGGCAGCGAAGCATGCAGACGCGTATGCAGCAACCAGTGAGTTCACTAGTATTGTGTAACGCCGGAACGCTCTGTAATCGCCCGCTGCCCATTAATGATGACTTACACTACTAAAATGATACAAAGAAGCTAAAGTGGCAGAACAAGAACTTTGGAATTAGAAAAATAGGTTATAATTGTGCTTATGGTCAAAGTAATTGCCAAAAACAAAAAAGGTCAATTTTTAAAGAAGTTAACCACAACCCACATTGCAAAAGCCAAGAGAGAGCAATACTAAAAGAAGTTAACAAGAACCGTTATTACGAAAGCCAAGAGAGGGCAATACCAAAGCACTTTGACAAGAACCACATTGCCAGAGTCAAGCTAGTGCCATTCAGAAGCAAGCTAAGTGTAATCCATATTGCCAAAAAGAGAAAGAGGCAATAGTTGGAAAAGACCCAACCAAGAATTGTCTATGCCAAAGCAAAGCAAATGCGATAGAAAACATTATCAGCATTTGGTTGATGTAAGAGTGGATGAGAAGAGTGGCAGGAGAGCAACCCTCCCGATAGAAAGTATTCAGGAGGAGAGGAGCAGAACGTGGATTGTATGTGGCGATCACAGGTGTGGAACAAACAGCACCAATGTGTCTCATGTCTTCCCAGAAGTAGTCAATACTCATGTCGTTGAAAGTTAAAAGACTTTACTAAGTTATTTGAAGTAAACTTTACCACAAGTACTTGTATTAGTGTTAGGAGCTTTTAGTCCTGGCAGGTGAGTATACCAGGACAGGGACTTTGTTGTGGTTGTCCTGGCAGGTTAGTGGACCAGGAAGAAGTTGTTCAAGTACTTTTTTGTGGTTGAAGACTCTGAAGAAGAAGATGTGGCAAGACCACTAAAATATTTTGTGAACTATTTTGGAATCAGCCTGACAAAATATTGTTGTTGATACAGATGAAAAGTGTTTTGTTGCCAAAGGAGAAGTTGTGTTGAACTCTTTGCTTCAAGTGGAGAGATAAAGGTTTGTCGTCTATTTTGAACTGTTGTGCAAAGTTCAATTGAGAGACTTTTTGAGTAAGAAGAACTTCTCATTAGACTTTATTGCAAGACAGAACTTTCCCATTTTTAACTGTTATCTGAAAACCCTGCTTTGAATCTGGGAAGGAAATGTTACCCATATTACAAGGAGAAACTCTTATTAGGTTTATGTTCGACATAACTGTCATTTCTGTTATATTTGAATATATTCCCTTTTTCCCTTTATACGTTTGTTGGATGTATAAGTGTGAGGAGCAGATTTCTTTAATTAGAATGTTTCCTTCAGTATATTTTGGTAGGCACTTAAATCCTCTTCAAGGTAGGCATAGTGAGACGTTTTGCAAAGTTGTCCGCCTCACATTTCTGAGCCCTCACAAGAGGTACTGTCCATGATTCATACCAACAGCCAGAGCGGTATCAATAGCAGAACTGCTCTACCCCCTGCGCTGCAGATGGTTTATGTGCTACATTTTCATGCCAGGTGCACCTTCCAGCACACTGTGGGCATGCTTCATGGCATGTCCCAGGACACATGTTCAGTTGTGCTTGGGCATGGGCTGGAGGCATTGCTGTGCCAAGCTTCTTGTCCCATCTCCCTGGAACAGATAAATGCCACAAAGGCATGTTTCCAAGCAGTAGTCCACATACTCAATGTAATTGCCATGCTTGATTACATCCATGTGGTGTTGGTTGCCCCCCAGGCATCCGAAGAGGCCTTCTGAAACAGGAAGCAGTTCCACTTAATGTATGTGCAGGTTACGTGCAATGCTGACCTGAAAATAACACACTGCTGCAGTCACCTTCCTGGATCTACCCACGGTGTCATGGTCCTACATAATAGCACCCTGCCTGTGTACATGGAGAGCCACATGAGGGCAACAGACATGGATTGAGTACAAGTGGCATTAAACAATACAATCTTGCAGCACAAGTTGAATGCTATATGAAGGGGGTGTGGAACATAACTACTGATCATTGCATGCCCTGTCAAGGCCCCATACATGCATGACCTGCCCTCTTACCTTGCACATGACATTCACCAACCTAAAGGACTAGGCCAAGCAGGACTATGCAGACGACTACAGGAACCACAATGTATATGGCACACATACCTTCACAGCCAATGCAACAGGTCAACAATGCACAATGACAATGCAACACTGCCAGACAGAGATGGCATGAACACTGCAAACCATGTATGTGAATCCATTGCAGCAGAAACACAGAAACCACAAACACCAACACAGACAACAAGCACATTTGAAATCCTGTCACAGGCCATGTCTGGCACAACTGGTGTTTGTGAGCTGTGTGCACAGTGGATCTCTAAATGACACTTCACATGTACCCTCATTAGTATTTAACACTTCATTTAATTACTGAAAATGAAAACCATGTTGTACAAATGTGCCATAACTGCACCAAGAGAGTATCCATCAACAAGACCTGTAACATGTCACACATCCTCAATGCACTGTAACTGATATCTATGGCCTATGCTCTTTCTGATGACTCTGGTGACCCCCAGCTCCCATGGCTGAGGACACCTGTGAGCAATTCACAAAGGCCACAGGAGGTGGCCTAGAATGAGTTACACGTCAGGACTAGACTCTGCATTGAGCGAACCTTTGGCCGGCTGATGGGACGTTTCTGATGCCTTGACAGTACCAGAGGGGCCCTGATGTATAGGCCAGAGAAGGTTGGGCACACATTTGTTGCTTGTGCCTTGCTGCACAACATCTGCCTCAGGCAAAATGCCCTGCTGTCCCCTGATCTGAACATACCTCTCCCAGCAATGATGCACTGTCTTCAGATGATTTGCTGCCTCACAGTGAGCTTTAGGAAGCCAGGGATGGACACCTGGTGCAAGATCTTGTGCAACAAAAACATATTCAACATGTTTTCTAGAAACATACATTTTCACATGCATCACACTTTTGTATATAGGCACGTTTTGAATATATCATTTTCACACAAAAACATTGTTCTTGAATTTCTTCAAGTGAACTCCTGCCACCATCAACCCTTCCCATCCACCTCCCCTTCCCCCAAAACCACTTCCAATCCCCTTCTCCATCCACAAAACCCTTTTCTACCCACCACCCCATGTAAAACAGCCTTGCCCACTCACCTCCCTTTTTTCCAGTGAAATAGTATCATGTAAATTCAAGTCATTTTGTTGGCCTCTCGTCCTTACCAGTCTGCTCGGGCAGTGTGTATGGGCAACATTGCGCAGGAGGTGTCGCTGCTGGCTTCCAGGCAACGGAAGCGGAAGGCTCAGTATCCTGGACCTGGACGTATTGCAGGGTGAGATGCATACTGGCATAGATCCGGCAAACACTGAAATGCCCAATCTGAGCTCCCTCATCTTCTGGCCCACAGCTGTTATTGCAGTAGTAGCCATGGACAACTGGCAGCACTGGCTGTCCAATGAGCTAGCTATTCCCCATGAGGACCAGTGCACACAGACCTGTATTACCTGCAGATGCTGCTCCTGCATCTCCGCTAGGTTGTTAATGGTGACCTGGTAGTGCTCCATGGCGTTCAGCCTCCCCCAGATTACATCTAGGGAATGCTGATGCACAGCCTGTGGACAATGGAGAGGGCCGGGGATGAAGCAGGAGGATCTGATGCCAGTGTCATCTCAATGAGTTGTATGACTGCCATCACTCCATGTATCCAGCTCACGGTGATGATGAGAATAGCTGTTGGCCTCAGGTGATGAGGGAAGTCGGGGGAAGATGGGTGGGTGCAGGTGTTGTACCACGTAGTATACTGGCGGGTTTTGGCACCTCAAGGATTGCCAAAGGGGCCAGCTGTGTTGTGGCGGTCACAACTGCTTGTGGTGCAACTCTGGCAGCCGCATGTGAAGTGCCTCCATCATGTGCTGTGCCATCTGTGCCATGCGCATTGCTGGTGGAGGGGCCACTGGGCACACTGGTGGGGATTGTGGCTGTCTCACCACTTGGCATGCCTGACATGATGCTGCCATGCTCTGGCCCTCGTGCGTTGCTCATGCTTTTCCACCTGCCATTACCATGACTGGCGTGTGCAGGGGTGGAGGTTGGTGCACTGCAACCAGTGGAGGTCTCATGGGGAATGGAGGAGCCCCCTCATCTGCCTGAGTCAACTGTGGACCTTTTGGATGTATAATGAAATACAATCTAGTACATTGGCTAGCGAGACACTCATGACACATGATGAACGGTCATCCTACTCACATTTTTATCTGATGGACAGGATTGGTTGCAGGCCAATGTCTATTGCTCATGAAGGTGTGAATAGTGTCTGCGGATGGTTTACATGGAACGTAGATGGGCTCATTGTCTGTTGGACTGCCAATTTGGCTTTTTGATGTGGTGGTGCAGGGGTTTTACTTTGCAACTTGGACTTTGACAGCACACATGGGTTATTTCATGGTTCCATGGCTTCACATGCACAATTCCCCTATGGTGCATCTGTATTTGCACAGTATCTCACCTGTCCTTGCGCATAAATCTATTCATGGTGCCTTTGTAAAGATTTCCATGTGGTTGCCCATTACCCTGTCCATTGGGCCCATTAATGTTGGGGTACACATGCTTTTGCTCTGTGGATTCAAACGGGAGAGAGAACTCATCCACATCTCCTTGGCTGCTTGCTCCAACTTTGGCACTGCCAATACCCTGTATCCCTTCCGTGTAGTTGGCTGGCTTTTTCCTACCTTGGGGACAGGATGAGCGGTTCAACGGTGTCGCCTCCTGTGCCAGAAGTCTCACGCCTGTGTTTAGCAATGAGGCTGCAGACCCTGGCCTTGAGTTTGTTTTGTTGTTGGCATCAGTCCTCGCTGTCCTATGGGACAAAGTCCACTGCCGCAGCCTTTTCCCTGACGCTGGCCCAGATGTCAATCTTCCCTTGGCCAGAGGTCCTCTGGGGTCTGGTGCCATGCAGCTCATCTGAAATTTGCAATCATCTCATCCGTCAGCATCTTCAGTACCCCCAACTGAATTTCTGGTTTTGCCGCCTCATATCTGGGACCTTGCCTTTCTCCTTTTCCTGAGACATACTTCACATGACTGTTGTCTTCGGGTGTCATCATGAAACGCGTGATTCAGAGTGGTTTGGATTTTTTTTTTTTTTTAGAGTTAAAATTGTTAGTATCACAACAAGTATAGAAGCGGAAACAAGGCTAATGGTGAACAATTAATCATACAAAAAGTCAATTAAAGGCAAAACATATTAAACAACTCATCAGTAATTAGCAGGATACATCATACAGAAAAGAGAAAGCTGAGTGGTAATTCAGTCAGCGGAAATAACGCAGAGTTGGCTTGCGGTAATGGTAATTCCATTGATGTCGGGGCAGAATTATCTTTCAAAGTTGCTTTATGGTGGTAATTCTGCCAGACAGTGTCATTGTTACAGCCGATGGTGCGTGCACGCTCCTGTCAATGCAGCAGTAAATCTGCCAGTCACCACGGCAGTAACAGTAATTGCATAATTACCACAGTCATCAACGCCTAACTCGTAATGAGGCCCTTTGTCTGCATGTAATAGTACTTCCACTGGCTTGCTTGGTATGAGAAATGTATGATACAGTGTAGGGGTAGAAGGCAGTTATGCAGATATCTAAGTTCACACATTTTAGGCGTTAGATGTTGGGTGTTACATGGTCTCGTTCAAAGGCGTTGGATGTCGAAAAATTCGGCCACAAGGTTGTCGGCAGTTCACATCTATGTGAACCCTAGAATAATCCAATTATAGAAAAATACTTCAGAAATTCACAAACGAAGTGGAATAGATAAATAATTGGAAGGATGATGGCGCCAGACTATTTCACATCTGATAGTCCGTTTTCTATGTCTAGCTAGTCGTCCTGACTGGACCATAATGCCTGAGCCTTCCGGCAACACACATACACGGCAACTAACCGGTGCATATGTGCGCTCCGCATCCCGGAAAGCAACAGCTCCGAGGGACCCTTTACGTTAGCACGAGGTAGTATGTTCGGTTTACTCTCTTTGTCCCGTAGTTCCTGATGCCCTCCCGTGATTTAGGAAACATTCCGTCAGACTCACATCACACAATCTTGACTTTGACCATCTTCCATTGTGCGGTCCGGGCACATTTTGCCCTGATACATATGAATTTCAGACTGGCAACCACCACCATCCAGCCTTAGACTTAAGTCATGAAGTATTTGTCTTTTGTCTCTCTTTTACAAAGTCTCCTTTGACATGATACGCCGTGGGTCCGTTCTGATTTGAATAGACCCTTTTTATGTTAGCACTTTCTACTTTAAAATGTAACAAATTGCCCATGCATGTGTTGCCCTTAACCAGTGAGAGCCTAATTTTATGTATTTCTCACTTTAGGTTCCCGGGCATACAAATAGCTCCATGCCCTCCTAGGAAGTCACGTATATACGCTTCCTCCCCACACGGATTGATACAATTGGGGATTTCCACTACTGGGTAAGACATTATTATAGGAGCATGTCCTCCTGCTTTACCTGAATTCATAGATCACACTTACAAGATTTACTCACAATTGTTTACATGTCTCTTACCCTCTCCCCTTATCCCACTCTCTCCATCTGCAGGTGGGGTCTCCTGCTTCAATCCAAACAAAATCAATAAACTTTGCAATAGACACATCATGAAAAGAATGTCTGTTTAGCCCTGATGAAAGTGGGTACATTCTGGTAACACCACTGAAACCGGGAGGCTTTTTTCTTTCCCAAACCTACCAGACGAGTGTCTAAATTCTGGAAACTCAGTGGAAGCTTTGGAGTATGATCCTCCTGAACAGGAGGACAACCTCATTCTGAACAAAGTCTCCAGAAAAATACAAGGAAGACTGGTTCTGAGAATACAGGAGAGCCAAATTGAACAGTGTGGCTTTACCCAACACTGCGTCCTGAGAAACAAAAACACAGGACACAGTTTTGATTCCAAAGAAGCATAATTTAAAAGGGACCTTTTGTTGGCCAAAAACACAAAAGAAATATATTTTTAAATCCTGTGGATAGAGAAATGGAATAAAAATATATGTTTTTTCATCCATGAAGTACTTTGTTTTAAAACATAGAACACCCCAAATGGAGGGCAAACTTGAAATGGTAAAATAAATAAAAAAACATAAAAAAGACAGCAGATCAACAGACCGGCCTGAGTTTTTAAATGTGTGAGCATAATTGATAAGGGTATACTCAGGTATGAGTCCCCCTTCTCGGTTCCTCTTAGTGTATTATGCAAATATCTAATACATTACATTAGAACTGTCTATTCTCATTTTTGGACACAACCTTTTCTCATTTTAAGACATATTGTTCAGAAAGGATCTCACAAGCTTTTATTGACAGAGGTGGATGCACTCGATCGTCAGCCAAGAATGTGGTAATATCTGTCATGAGCGCTACTCCCGAGGAGCCAAGACTGGCCCAGCGTCCCCGGAAGCAGGCTCATCATCCACACCCCCGGTTCCAGCAGACCCCTACAGGGGCCCTTTGGACCATGTCCTGGCGCCTCTGGCGCCAGGCTCATAAGGAACCACAGTCCCGGCGCCATGGGCGCCGGGCTCACATTCTTAAAGTGTGCAGTAGTGATTGGGTGGACTTACCTGTGGCAGACCATGCTGCATACTCACCTAGAACAATCCAAGCTGGGTGAAGTCCCAGCCACTGGCTGGGAGGGACCAATCCTCTGTTACGGGAAACTTTTCTTACCTGGGTGAGGCTGGAGGAAGAATACGCACCAAAGCACTTCTCCACTATTTAAACCACGCCCGATAGAATTCACATGCTTCGCGTTATTCTGCAACAGCAGCAGGACGCTCACCGAGTCGGCTCCTGCATTCCAGGTCCAGACACACCCTCAGCTTCTCGAGCAGCAACCTGTGGATGAAGAAAAGGCACAGGAACATCTACTCACAAGAGTCCAGTCTCCGACAACCTGCAAATAAAGACATAAGGTTAGAAAACGGGCAACACGCTCGCAGCTGCGCTCGCTTACCTTATCCATCCGTGATCACACCGGAGTTCACCGCGGCCTTCGCTTCGGCAGCATCCCAGCACCTGGAAGACAAAAGACATTGTTAGTGGTGTTCGAGCCGAAGGGTTCGCAACTCAGTTATACTTACGCGCTTCTTCACGCGCAGCAGCGGCAGCATCGCCTTCAGCATTTCGGCACCTGAAAGGAAGGAAAAGACATTATCAGAGGCGCCCATTTGGAAACGGCCACAATTCAGTTATACTTACGTGCCACCGCACGTGCAACAGCGGCGGCATCGCCCACAGCATCTCGGCACCTGAAAGACAGAAAAGGACATTATAAAAGGGTGCTCCTTCAGAAGCGGCCTCAGATCTTCTATACTCACGAGCCTCTTCTTGCACAGCAGTGGTGGTGTCGCCAACAGCTCCTCGGCACCTGAAGGACTATTACAAGCCACAAAAGGACACTGAGCCTAAACACTGAAATCATCCAGTGACGTAACTGGATTCCACGCGCCCCTGCACCAGAAGCAGGATGGAGAGCTCGGCTTTACTAAACCAAAGGTGAGAGTTCGTGGAGACCAGTCGAGAACCAAGAAGTGGGAAAAGCAGAAGATTGGTGGGAGAACTTATCCAACCAGCTTGTAATTACCCCTTTTTCTTCCACCTGCAGAAAACTCACCTTACAAGCCAGACAGTCAATATTCGGAGGTCCTGCCCAGAGCGTCTTCCGAGTTCTACGCCTCATCATAGTCATAGAAGCAACTGTAGCAGTCCAGTTTGGGTCAGCGCCTCCATGGGAATCAGGTGAGCGTTACAATATCCTCTTGCTAATCAATAACGACCATTGTTTCCACATCAGATTTTTTAGAGGCAGGCAACAGTTTTCAATAATTCTGAGTAGCCAATTGGTGTATCTTCTTTCTGGTGCCAGTGGAACAATGTCCCTATCCTTGCCTTTTCATCAGCATTAGTGTACCTCCCGTGTCATGATAAATTAAGAGACTTTTCTCTTGGGCTATTAGAAGGGATAGAGACATCTCTCTATGTGACCGTCCCAAAATTGCTGATAACAGGGAGTCCTGACCATTGCACGATAAAAGAGCCTTCTTGCTTCTGACATTATTTATATCTTTGAAACACTGCGTGAGGGGCATCAGTATCCGGTGCTCTCCCTAGTAGGTGCAAACCTTTGATAGAAATGCAGCATTCTGTCAAGGTTTATGAAGTAGAAGCTAATTGATCATCCTATGTGTACTGCAACACAAAGGTGGGAGGTGCCCACAAGATTCAGCAATCGTGCTGATTACTCAGTGTCCACATGCTGTTCCATTTCAAATACAAGGTGAGCACACCACCAACGTTTCACCACTCAATGTAGATTGACTTTGAAACAATGTAAAGACTCCTGTGATCTTCTCACCTGCACCCACTAGAATGCAACACTAACTCTCTGATTAGTGCACTTCCCATCCATGATCAGACCTTTTTTCAATGACGAGAGATACTGCTCCTTCACTTTCTTCAATATCTTTTCTCTCATGGAACACTGCAACCTTTTGTAACAAGCAGGCTAATCAAGAGAAGAGAGAGATACTTAATCAATTTGACTTGTTTTTACTACAGGATACTTGGATAGATCATCTTTCATTACTAGACAGCTCTGTCTCATACCATAGACCAGATGTAAAAAACAGCCATTATGGAAGAATCGCAGGAGGAATTGCAGCTTTTATAAAAACAACAATTGGGTTTGAAATAAACTTCATATCATTTGCCTCACACAATATATGAATACTTCAACCCCAGAAAAATTCTAATGATATTTTATATCTAATTAATTTCTATAAAAATCCATCTGGTGGTAGATGGAAATCTCTCTTATTTGACCCTAAGGAAGCTAGTGCTTATTTATCAAGTAATAGTTCATCAAAAACATATAGGTTTGTTATTAAAGGAGATTCTAATTTAAAAATTCTCCAGGGTTCAATGAATACCTTTTCGATGTTACTGAAGAATCAACTCTTAATATTTGCCTCCCCCCATTATGATTGACCCTATAACAAAATTCAGAAGGTCTATGTGTGAGCTTGTCACTAATCGATTTAGGTGCTTGCTGATCCAGCGCCGATTCCCATCCAACCAACCTGGGTTTTACCTTTTGAGGTCACCACAGGTCTTCAACCATAGAACATTTTTGTTTGTCTATAGACAGATGGTCATCCATTGCAGCTTTTCATGGAGAACCAGAAATATTCTGTGATCATCATGCAATTGTTTTAATAGTCCATTGAACCCTTACCATATTTTTCAAAATAAACATCTCCCATCTGGACTAGACAGAAATATTTAACCCACATAAAAACGTCAGCTGGCATGCTAACAATGAAAACACCCTTAATTACAAGACAAGAAAGGTTTGGCAAACCCAGACTATAGATGCTGCACATAGACCAACTGACCTAAGAAAGTTTAGTTACCCTATTGTGACCTGCTGCATAGATATGTGTATTATAGGTTATGCCTAGAACATATTGCATTCCCATATTAAAAAGAAAACTACACCTGGTCAACATGTGCAAGTCAAAATGTATTGCTGTAGTCTTTAAATGGTGTACAACTCTGTGCCTTCTTTACACATCATCCTTCTTTACAGTAACCATGTCGTAAATGTAATTTTCTAAACACTAATCGTGCTATAGCCAACATGTGTTTCGACTCTTCTAGGTCCTCATCAGAGCTTAAAATGGCATCAATTGATCAATATTCAAACATGAAACAGACGTAATCCTTTTGGATTTAGGAGTCAACACATTAAAATCGGCCATCCTTGTATTCCATCCACCCCATAAGCGAGCAAAACCACCTACGTTTCACAACGGTAGTGACATAATGAGTGTAGGTGACTACTTGGACATAATGTTCACCCTCACTCTGCATGGGAAAAAAATCATTGAAAATTAGAAACTGCAAATGTCCCAGACCTTGTGAGGCATTTCTCGATTTACAAAGGCCTTCAAAATGTGACTCCTGTCAATGATTATCAAAATGCACACGATAAAAACCAAGTGGTAGCTACTCACTGCTTGGGCCTATGGGTGTAGAAAATTACTTGTCCTCCCATTTTTGGCCCCATCTTTTGCAACCCATAAAGAAATAGGAATGGGGTATCTATATGATGAATTAGTGAAAGAACCATTCAAATTATGGCTTAAGAGATGGGTAGACAAAAAGGCGATGATTACCCGCTGTATCTTAAATTACATCCTTGATGTGCATGGTCATTTCTTATTAATTCCACTGTGTTCTATATGGAGCGGGAATATAAAGAATTTATCAAACCAGCTAATCACATGCATATCGTTTTCACCAAACATAGAATTTTCAGAATATTTAATTTGATCTAATTTCAAGCATGATTGTTCCCTCATCACTAGAGAATGTTTTAACCTGCTACCAATGAGAGGGTTAACATGCAAAAGATATTCAGCTAAATCCACCACAGAGACCTCACATGTCTTTTATGGAATTCACCCAATGTCCTGTAACCCTATTGTCCTTCTGTGTATTTGTGCGCCCAGATGCCCTTGGGTTACGGAAGTTAAAAATCAACAAATAAATAAATAGAATAATTAAATGAAGACCTGGTAATTCTTTTTCTTTTTTTGCCCAGTTTACCGTAAAATTAGGAAAACTAGCCTACATTTTTTTTTATGCAATATGCACTTTATTCAGTGCAGGCCAGCCATGCACTTTATTCTTTTAGACAAATTCCAAGGAGGTGGTTGTACTCTACTAATCTTTTTCCTTAGGGCACTAATGCGTAGAGATCTTTTAATGACATTGTTTTCATTTATTCATTTAATGTGGTAAAGTAGGATCCATGATTTAATCATTCCTCCCACCATGTCACTATTAAGGGGGGACTTCTATTGAACGCTGAAGGATTATATAATGTGTCTCTATGTCAGAATGAACCCTGTGTTCACCAATAACTGTGAGCATTTTGGTGCTTTGATTTCAGCCCACCTCTGTGGGAGGACAATTTGGGGTCAAGTGCCAATCTCCTTCCAATCACTTCTGGAAGTCCCCTCGAAACTTAATTCAAATACCATTTGAATACCGGAAACGACCATGTTTGTATGTGTATGTATTTATATTTGGGTTTTAAAATGTGAAGCTAGCCGATAGGCAATCGAGCGCCGCACCAGTTACTTGGAGTTCACAGAGGTCAAAGGAAGGGTGTGGTAACAGGTTATAAATGCATGTCATATTATTGGCGGCGGAGGCTAAATACCTAGGAGTAGCAGGTCCTAAGTAACCCCAGAGTGCTCCTTGAAAAGCAGGGTCTTCAATTACTTCCTGAACTGAAGGAAAGTAGAAAAGGTCCTGATTTCACCTGGGATGCTGATTCAGTAGGCTGGGGTGTAGCAAGAGAAGACAGGTTTCTGTGTTTTCCCTTTGCTTGGCAGTTTTGTCTCACGGCTTTTGATGGACTGGCTCCAGGAGGAGCGAATCCCACCTAAGCCTGTGCTATTGAGGCAGTAGTTGCGTTATATGCACTGCATGCAGTTTTGAACAGTAGCCTGACTGGGATGGATAGCCAATGGAATTCTCCTAGGGTGGCAGAGATGTGGTCCAATGTCGTTGTTTCACTTATTAGGCATGCAGAGCCATGTTGAGCTGTACTAAGGGGAGTGACGGGGGGCAGGCCGCTGGTGAGAAGGACATTCCAACAATGAGGTGTGATATTACCAAGTTTCTCAAAACCTCATGTTGTGTAAAGGAAAGAGATTCATCCATACCTTCGGTAGAGGCTGGCTCACATTTTATCCCATTTTTTGTGTCCAGTACCTTGAGGAATGCAGCATATGTACGTATTGGAAATTTACCAAGTGCAGTCTAGACCTAGAAGACATGGCCTGTGGGAATTGATGTTTTTCTCTCCAGTCATTGTTTATGAGTTCTATTATACAGCAAAAAACAAAGATTAGGTAATAACCCAATCATGCAGCCGCTCTCTTAAATCCCATGTTGGGTTCTTTGTTAGTTGTAATTTCGCTATGTATAGTTCCTTTGATCCAATTTTTGGAAAAAATACAAAAGTCAAATATCTAGTGATTTTTCTATGTTGGTTTATCTATCAAGTAGAAGTTTATTATATAGAAAAAAGTGACAAGTAGCCACCAATAATGTTCTTCGTGAGGAAGAGATTGCCATAAATCACTCTATCCGTAGACTTATATTGTGCCAATGCATTTCGGAATACAACAAATTCCTTCATCAGGGCAAGTCTAAAACAATAAAAACATAACATTCAAATATAATTGTTCCAACTATTCCAAGGTAAATATCCATATAGAATAATCCCCATATTTAGAACAACGTAAGTTTACAAATATCAATATGAACAGTCATTATTCAGATAGTTGAAAAAATAAAGGTAAACACATACCCGACAATGTAATGAGCCGGATCAGAAGGTAGGTCAAAAAAATATAAAATAAGAAACAAATCAGTACAAAGGTAAGTAAAGATCTCCTATAACAAAATGGAGGGAATTGGGTCCATTACCTGATGTAGGTGAGTAATGGCGAAATCTATGTTTCAGAGACCAGGCTGCTCCACCGTGTACGGCGAGCAGGTGCTGTGAATAGTAAAGTGAATATATATGAAGGACCTATCCAAAGTGTGGCTAACCACTAATAGAAATGAACAAACGTGGATTGTAGCTCACCATATGTAGAGAGCGAAGCAGAGAAGTTCTCTCTACGTCTGCTCAAAGCAAACTGTCTTCGTTGCATCGGCGCGTTGCCGAGCAACCTAGTTTTATAAGACACGTGATTGAAAGCAGAATGTCTTCATTGCATCGGTGCGTAGCCGAGCAACTCAGTTGTGTGAGACACGTGATCACGGCTCCATGAACACGAGCCGCGACCTGTGTCCAAGAACAGGTCAATAGACTTAAATATGATCCAAATATCTAATTACTGAACCTCCTGGGGCAGTAATGATAAAAGTTATTGCCTAAAAATCAAAAAAAGGAAATAAGTAGTCTGTCAGCCATAGACATAGAAAAAATACTAGGATTGACTAAACCCATGTGGATAAAAGTAATGGCTGTTATATGAACACCTCAAAAGAGGCTATACTCTTCTGAACGTACCTAAGTAGGATGAAGAAAGCCTAGGGAGCAACCTTAGCAATGTACCTTATGTAAATAGTATGTGCTTTAATGCCGCTAGTGGTATCGTCCAGAGAGACGGCACCTCGGGTCCTGGGAGAACCCCAGGATGCGCAGCATGCAGGGCATTTTTCTAAAAAACATAGGAAACATTTCTTGTTCATATACATTCGAGTGACCCTCAACATTCAGGTCATATGTGTACTGGTGTCAATCTATACCAAACAATGTTAAATGCAATATAAGGAAACAATTAGAGAAAACAATTAAAGAAAACAGTGAAAGTTAATCTCCTCATTTAACCCATTGGGTGCCAGACTGCCAAGTTTGTCTATCCAATATGTCTCTCTGTGACTCAAACGTTGGCATAAATCTTCATGAGGGCTGTTTCTGGTTAAAGCTTCCAAAATCACAAATTTAATTTGTGACACGTTATGTCCATTGGCCATCCAATGTCGTGCCACGGCTGAATTCATGTTTGCATTACGAATACAAGATCGATGTTCACCCCACCTTAACTTTGCTGTTCGGGTTGACTGTCCCACATAAAATTTCCCACATGGGCATTTAATGCCGTAGATGATATTACTGCTGTCACATGTGGCAAAAGTCTTAAGCATAATTTTCTGTCCCGTCCTTGGATGGTTAATGGAGTTTCCTTTCATAACAAAATTACAGTTGACACACTGTAAACAAGGAAATGTCCCAGTTCGCTGTGTCATAGGTTCCCTGGCTGTAGGTTTCGTCTGCACCAGTTCATCCCTTAGGTTCCTACTGCGTTGGTATGCAAAGATTGGTTTTTCACTAAAAATATCTTGAACTCGAATGTCATTCTTGAAAATCTCCCAATGTTTCATAATAGTTTTCTTGATTTTGTTGCTTTGCATAGAGAACTTGGATACAAATACTGGTGACTTCAATTCCCTTTTACTTTTGGGATTCTGTTCCAATAATAAAGTCTCTCGTGATATGGCATCGACTCTGTCAGATGCCAGATCGAGTTCACCCTGTTTATATCCTCGAGCCAGAAATTTTTCTTTCATTTCAATCTGTTGTATTTTATAGTCTTCAGGATCACTCACTATTTTCTTGACCCTAAGTAACTGACTGTATGGTAGATTCCTCAGTAGGCTCGGCTGATGGAAGCTGAGTCGGTGCAGGAGATTATTCCGATCCGTCACTTTCCGAAACAATGAAGAGCTGTAGCTAGTGAGTTGCTTTCTGACCTGTACATCAAGGAATGTTATGATTTCATACGAGATCTCTCTAGTAAACTGTATCCTCTGGTCGATGCTGTTAAGATACACAAAAAATGTTTCAAAAGACTCTCTAGTTCCTTTCCAAATTCCAAAGATATCGTCTATGTATCTCGTCCAGATCCGGATATCCTTGTTCCATTCCTGTTTATTCAATACATGGTCTGTTTCAAATTTATACATGAAACTGTTGGCGTATGAGGGTGCCATGGTGGCTCCCATTGAAGTCCCTGCAGTTTGTAGAAAGAATTGGTTGCCATATTGAAAATAGGAGTTCTCAGCAATTAATTGTAGCAATGCCAGTATGAATTCCTTCTGAGCACGTATCTCAGGTGCTTTCAGTAACAGCCATTCAACAGCCTCTATCCCCAGGGTATGGGGTATAGAGGTGTATAAACTTTTCACGTCTATAGTAAACATCAGATCTTCAGGCAAAGGTGTCAATAAGCTAAGTTTTTGTAGGAGGTGGGTGGTATCCCTTGTGTAGGTGTTGGTCCCTTGTATTAATGGCTGTAGGAAGAAATCTATGTAGATCCCTAAAGGTTGGTTGATGCTATCTATCCCTGCAACAATCGGTCTACCTGGTGGTTTGATGGCATCTTTATGGATGTTTGGTAGCGTATAAAAATTAGGTATTCTAGGATGTTCTTTCAAAAGAAATGTTTGTGTATGCTCTTTGATCCAATCCAATTCAAATGCTTTTTCTAGAAGACTTTTCAAATTCTGTTGGATCGAAAGGGTGGGATCATGGTCCAAACTGGCATATGTAGTCTGGTCTTGGAGCTGTCTTCTACATTCAGCATCATAGTCACATGTATTCTGAATAACCAAGGGTCCTCCCTTATCTGCAGGACGAATGGTGATACTCTTGTCACTAAACAGGTCTCTAATCAATCTCATCTCGTGTGGTTTTAAGTTCCTGTATGGAGGATTCAAACCACCAGGTAGACCGATTGTTGCAGGGATAGATAGCATCAACCAACCTTTAGGGATCTACATAGATTTCTTCCTACAGCCATTAATACAAGGGACCAACACCTACACAAGGGATACCACCCACTTCCTACAAAAACTTAGCTTATTGACACCTTTGCCTGAAGATCTGATGTTTACTATAGACGTGAAAAGTTTATACACCTCTATACCCCATACCCTGGGGATAGAGGCTGTTGAATGGCTGTTACTGAAAGCACCTGAGATACGTGCTCAGAAGGAATTCATACTGGCATTGCTACAATTCATTGCTGAGAACTCCTATTTTCAATATGGCAACCAATTCTTTCTACAAACTGCAGGGACTTCAATGGGAGCCACCATGGCACCCTCATACGCCAACAGTTTCATGTATAAATTTGAAACAGACCATGTATTGAATAAACAGGAATGGAACAAGGATATCCGGATCTGGACGAGATACATAGACGATATCTTTGGAATTTGGAAAGGAACTAGAGAGTCTTTTGAAACATTTTTTGTGTATCTTAACAGCATCGACCAGAGGATACAGTTTACTAGAGAGATCTCGTATGAAATCATAACATTCCTTGATGTACAGGTCAGAAAGCAACTCACTAGCTACAGCACTTCATTGTTTCGGAAAGTGACTGGTCGGAATAATCTCCTGCACCGACTCAGCTTCCATCAGCCGAGCCTACTGAGGAATCTACCATACAGTCAGTTACTTAGGGTCAAGAAAATAGTGAGTGATCCTGAAGACTATAAAATACAACAGATTGAAATGAAAGAAAAATTTCTGGCTCGAGGATATAAACAGGGTGAACTCGATCTGGCATCTGACAGAGTCGATGCCATATCACGAGAGACTTTATTATTGGAACAGAATCCCAAAAGTAAAAGGGAATTGAAGTCACCAGTATTTGTATCCAAGTTCTCTACGCAAAGCAACAAAATCAAGAAAACTATTATGAAACATTGGGAGATTTTCAAGAATGACATTCGAGTTCAAGATATTTTTAGTGAAAAACCAATCTTTGCATACCAACGCAGTAGGAACCTAAGGGATGAACTGGTGCAGACGAAACCTACAGCCAGGGAACCTATGACACAGCGAACTGGGACATTTCCTTGTTTACAGTGTGTCAACTGTAATTTTGTTATGAAAGGAAACTCCATTAACCATCCAAGGACGGGACAGAAAATTATGCTTAAGACTTTTGCCACATGTGACAGCAGTAATATCATCTACGGCATTAAATGCCCATGTGGGAAATTTTATGTGGGACAGTCAACCCGAACAGCAAAGTTAAGGTGGGGTGAACATCGATCTTGTATTCGTAATGCAAACATGAATTCAGCCGTGGCACGACATTGGATGGCCAATGGACATAACGTGTCACAAATTAAATTTGTGATTTTGGAAGCTTTAACCAGAAACAGCCCTCATGAAGATTTATGCCAACGTTTGAGTCGCAGAGAGACATATTGGATAGACAAACTTGGCAGTCTGGCACCCAATGGGTTAAATGAGGAGATTAACTTTCACTGTTTTCTTTAATTGTTTTCTCTAATTGTTTCCTTATATTGCATTTAACATTGTTTGGTATAGATTGACACCAGTACACATATGACCTGAATGTTGAGGGTCACTCGAATGTATATGAACAAGAGATGTTTCCTATGTTTTTTAGAAAAATGCCCTGCATGCTGCGCATCCTGGGGTTCTCCCAGGACCCGAGGTGCCGTCTCTCTGGACGACACCACTAGCGGCATTAAAGCACATACTATTTACATAAGGTACATTGCTAAGGTTGCTCACTAGGCTTTCTTCATCCTACTTAGGTACGTTCAGAAGAGTATAGCCTCTTTTGAGGTGTTCATATAACAGCCATTACTTTTATCCAAATGGGTTTAGTCAATCCTAGTATTTTTTCTATGTCTATGGCTGACAGACTACTTATTTCCTTTTTTTGATTTTTAGGCAATAACTTTTATCATTACTGCCCCAGGAGGTTCACTAATTAGATATTTGGATCATATTTAAGTCTATTAACCTGTTCTTGGACACAGGTCGCGGCTCGTGTTCATGGAGCCGTGATCACGTGTCTCACACAACTGAGTTGCTCGGCTACGCACCAATGCAATGAAGACATTCTGCTTTCAATCACGTGTCTTATAAAACTAGGTTGCTCGGCAACGCGCCGATGCAACGAAGACAGTTTGCTTTGAGCAGACGTAGAGAGAACTTCTCCGCTTCGTTCTCTACATATGGTGAGCTACAATCCACGTTTGTTCATTTCTATTAGTGATTAGCCACACTTTGGATAGGTCCTTCATATATATTCACTTTACTATTCACAGCACCTGCTCGCCGTACACGGTGGAGCAGCCTGGTCTCTGAAACATAGATTTCGCCATTACTCACCTACATCAGGTAATGGACCCAATTCCCTCCATTTTGTTATAGGAGATCTTTACTTACCTTTGTACTGATTTGTTTCTTATTTTATATTTTTTTGACCTACCTTCTGATCCGGCTCATTACATTGTCGGGTATGTGTTTACCTTTATTTTTTCAACTATCTGAATAATGACTGTTCATATTGATATTTGTAAACTTACGTTGTTCTAAATATGGGGATTATTCTATATGGATATTTACCTTGGAATGGTTGGAACAATTATATTTGAATGTTATGTTTTTATTGTTTTAGACTTGCCCTGATGAAGGAATTTGTTGTATTCCGAAATGCATTGGCACAATATAAGTCTACGGATAGAGTGATTTATGGCAATCTCTTCCTCACGAAGAACATTAATGGTGGCTAATTGTCACTTTTTTCTATATAATAAACTTCTACTTGATAGATAAACCAACATAGAAAAATCACTAGATATTTGACTTTTGTATTTTTTCCAAAAATTGGATCAAAGGAACTATACATAGCGAAATTACAACTAACAAAGAACCCAACATGGGATTTAAGAGAGCGGCTGCATGATTGGCTTATTACCTAATCTTTGTTTTTTGCTGTATTTTTGGGTTTGGGTGTCTCCAGGCCTTTTTCAGTCAGCTCCTATACAGAGGATTTAACTAACGAAGACTCATCTTACTAGAGACCTCTAATAACGCCAGCTAGACTCGATACCCCTGTGGTGCCCACTCAAATTTGCTTCCTGCTTCTTTTCTTCCCTTCATTGGTGAGACACACAGCAGTGGTGGCACACAATTTCAAGAAAGATTACCCAACACACTGAACATGTCATTTGAAGATATTGAAGGTTTATCCAACATATGTGCAGAAACTTTAGGTCTCTCAACTGAGGAAGCATCTGCCATTCTTGAACTCATTAGCGAAACGTCTATTGGTGCTCATGGTACTACACCAAAGGATCCGGCCAAACGAATCAAACAATTAGAGTATCTTATACGAAAGGAAATAAATAGGAAATTACACGCAATTACCCTTGGGCGATACTTCAAAAACCAACGCATCCCAAGGGGGCTTCGCATACAGCTTCGACCGACCTTGTGCAAAGAGAGCAGAGAGTTTGTTCGAAGGTGGGAATCTATACTGAATAAATGTTCACTGGACCTCATCTTGCTAACTATCCAAGAGTTATCAAAGAATATAACAACCCTGAGTACAGAAATTCAGGAGATAGAGAAAGAACTAGTTGATACACTTGGAAGAGAAGAATATGACACCATACTACTAGAGATTAACACTAAACTTGAGAACTACAAGTCTGAATTGGAACAAAAGAAGATCAAAAAATTCAAGAGGGATACCTATGATTATATCAATGACGAGGTATACACTTGGATGGACAAATATGGCCAAGTAGCACCAAGGAAACCTCATGAATACACATCTGACAATACCTCCAGTTCCGACTCTGAAGCTCGGAGAGAGTCTGATATTCCAGCAGAACAAACCACAGAGAACCTTGCACAGACAACAAGCCCTTTGGCACGAGCTCCGTCTGCTGTATCTTTTTTAGGCGCCCGCCGAAAAGAACCCGCAGGGGGAGGAGGCAACACAAGAAACAAACCCCTAACGAGATTACAGCAGAAGAAAAGTTAGTCGTTAATATCTCGGGGAGGCGACTCAACAAGGCAGAGGAAGAGACTCTACAGAAAGGTCTCAGTTTCGTACCGATTTACGGTACCACGTTGTTTGATACGAAGATAGAACTATACAAGTTTGTTCGTAAACTTAAACTCAAAGTTTTCTTTAATGAATTGGAGACACAAGAGAGTCTGACCGAGATTCCAGACTTTCAAGAATTTAGAGTCAAAAGTGGGTTTGTTCCACCCATTACAGTACCATCCATAGAAATATTCCAGAGATTAGTCACTTGGGACCTTGAACGGATCAGCTATAGGAATCCTCCATACAGGAACTTAAAACCACACGAGATGAGATTGATTAGAGACCTGTTTAGTGACAAGAGTATCACCATTCGTCCTGCAGATAAGGGAGGAGCCTTGGTTATTCAGAATACATGTGACTATGATGCTGAATGTAGAAGACAGCTCCAAGACCAGACTACATATGCCAGTTTGGACCATGATCCCACCCTTTCGATCCAACAGAATTTGAAAAGTCTTCTAGAAAAAGCATTTGAATTGGATTGGATCAACGAGCATACACAAAAATTTCTTTTGAAAGAACATCCTAGAATACCTAATTTTTATACGCTACCAAAGATCCATAAAGATGCCATCAAACCACCAGGTAGACCGATTGTTGCAGGGATAGATAGCATCAACCAACCTTTAGGGATCTACATAGATTTATTCCTACAGCCATTAATACAAGGGACCAACACCTACACAAGGGATACCACCCACTTCCTACAAAAACTTAGCTTATTGACACCTTTGCCTGAAGATCTGATGTTTACTATAGACGTGAAAAGTTTATACACCTCTATACCCCATACCCTGGGGATAGAGGCTGTTGAATGGCTGTTACTGAAAGCACCTGAGATACGTGCTCAGAAGGAATTCATACTGGCATTGCTACAATTCATTGCTGAGAACTCCTATTTTCAATATGGCAACCAATTCTTTCTAAAAACTGCAGGGACTTCAATGGGAGCCACCATGGCACCCTCATACGCCAACAGTTTCATGTATAAATTTGAAACAGACCATGTATTGAATAAACAGGAATGGAACAAGGATATCCGGATCTGGACGAGATACATAGACGATATCTTTGGAATTTGGAAAGGAACTAGAGAGTCTTTTGAAACATTTTTTGTGTATCTTAACAGCATCGACCAGAGGATACAGTTTACTAGAGAGATCTCGTATGAAATCATAACATTCCTTGATGTACAAGTCAGAAAGCAACTCACTAGCTACAGCACTTCATTGTTTCGGAAAGTGACGGATCGGAATAATCTCCTGCACCGACTCAGCTTCCATCAGCCGAGCCTACTGAGGAATCTACCATACAGTCAGTTACTTAGGGTCAAGAAAATAGTGAGTGATCCTGAAGACTATAAAATACAACAGATTGAAATGAAAGAAAAATTTCTGGCTCGAGGATATAAACAGGGTGAACTCGATCTGGCATCTGACAGAGTCGATGCCATATCACGAGAGACTTTATTATTGGAACAGAATCCCAAAAGTAAAAGGGAATTGAAGTCACCAGTATTTGTATCCAAGTTCTCTACGCAAAGCAACAAAATCAAGAAAACTATTATGAAACATTGGGAGATTTTCAAGAATGACATTCGAGTTCAAGATATTTTTAGTGAAAAACCAATCTTTGCATACCAACGCAGTAGGAACCTAAGGGATGAACTGGTGCAGACGAAACCTACAGCCAGGGAACCTATGACACAGCGAACTGCGACATTTCCTTGTTTACAGTGTGTCAACTGTAATTTTGTTATGAAAGGAAACTCCATTAACCATCCAAGGACGGGACAGAAAATTATGCTTAAGACTTTTGCCACATGTGACAGCAGTAATATCATCTACGGCATTAAATGCCCATGTGGGAAATTTTATGTGGGACAGTCAACCCGAACAGCAAAGTTAAGGTGGGGTGAACATCGATCTTGTATTCGTAATGCAAACATGAATTCAGCCGTGGCACGACATTGGATGGCCAATGGACATAACGTGTCACAAATTAAATTTGTGATTTTGGAAGCTTTAACCAGAAACAGCCCTCATGAAGATTTATGCCAACGTTTGAGTCGCAGAGAGACATATTGGATAGACAAACTTGGCAGTCTGGCACCCAATGGATTAAATGAGGAGATTAACTTTCACTGTTTTCTTTAATTGTTTTCTCTAATTGTTTCCTTATATTGCATTTAACATCGTTTGGTATAGATTGACACCAGTACACATATGACCTGAATGTTGAGGGTCACTCGAATGTATATGAACAAGAGATGTTTCCTATGTTTTTTAGAAAAATGCCATGCATGCTGCGCATCCTGGGGTTCTCCCAGGACCCGAGGTGCCGTCTCTCTGGACGACACCACTAGCGGCATTAAAGCACATACTATTTACATAAGGTACATTGCTAAGGTTGCTCCCTAGGCTTTCTTCATCCTACTTAGGTACGTTCAGAAGAGTATAGCCTCTTTTGAGGTGTTCATATAACAGCCATTACTTTTATCCAAATGGGTTTAGTCAATCCTAGTATTATTTCTATGTCTATGGCTGACAGACTACTTATTTCCTTTTTTTGATTTTTAGGCAATAACTTTTATCATTACTGCCCCAGGAGGTTCAGTAATTAGATATTTGGATCATATTTAAGTCTATTGACCTGTTCTTGGACACAGGTCGCGGCTCGTGTTCATGGAGCCGTGATCACGTGTCTCACACAACTGAGTTGCTCGGCTACGCACCGATGCAATGAAGACATTCTGCTTTCAATCACGTGTCTTATAAAACTAGGTTGCTCGGCAACGCGCCGATGCAACGAAGACAGTTTGCTTTGAGCAGACGTAGAGAGAACTTCTCCGCTTCGTTCTCTACATATGGTGAGCTACAATCCACGTTTGTTCATTTCTATTAGTGATTAGCCACACTTTGGATAGGTCCTTCATATATATTCACTTTACTATTCACAGCACCTGCTCGCCGTACACGGTGGAGCAGCCTGGTCTCTGAAACATAGATTTCGCCATTACTCACCTACATCAGGTAATGGACCCAATTCCCTCCATTTTGTTATATGAGATCTTTACTTACCTTTGTACTGATTTGTTTCTTATTTTATATTTTTTTGACCTACCTTCTGATCCGGCTCATTACATTGTCGGGTATGTGTTTACCTTTATTTTTTCAACTATCTGAATAATGACTGTTCATATTGATATTTGTAAACTTACGTTGTTCTAAATATGGGGATTATTCTATATGGATATTTACCTTGGAATGGTTGGAACAATTATATTTGAATGTTATGTTTTTATTGTTTTAGACTTGCCCTGATGAAGGAATTTGTTGTATTCCGAAATGCATTGGCACAATATAAGTCTACGGATAGAGTGATTTATGGCAATCTCTTCCTCACGAAGAACATTATTGGTGGCTACTTGTCACTTTTTTCTATATAATAAACTTCTACTTGATAGATAAACCAACATAGAAAAATCACTAGATATTTGACTTTTGTATTTTTTCCAAAAATTGGATCAAAGGAACTATACATAGCGAAATTACAACTAACAAAGAACCCAACATGGGATTTAAGAGAGCGGCTGCATGATTGGGTTATTACCTAATCTTTGTTTTTTGCTGTATTTTTGGGTTTGGGTGTCTCCAGGCCTTTTTCAGTCAGCTCCTATTCAGAGGATTTAACTAACGAAGACTCATCTTACTAGAGACCTCTAATAACGGCAGCTAGACTCGATACCCCTGTGGTGCCCACTCAAATTTGCTTCCTATGAGTTCTATTATGCCATTTTTCCATTTAATTTTGAGTGTCTCAAGTGGTACTTCCCTGACTGACGATGCTGCCCCACTATGGGTAGAGATGGAACTACAAAATTGGGGCTGATTTTGATATCAGCAAAGTAGGAAGTGGTTCATAATTTACTGTCACAGAAAACGGATCACCAGTAAATTATGTAGCATACAATTCTGTGTGCACATTCTGCGTAACGGCCGTAGGTAGTGCATACATCATGCATCCACTTGCTACATAGTCTCCATGCAGAAAATGTGCCATTCACATACACATTTCATGCAGGCAGGGTGACTCGAATCTGCATTTAGTTCTGCCTGTCTTTACCACCAGCAATAACATGGCGGAAATCAGCAAGATTCACGGAAATGCACAGAGTTTGCAGGCTTCAATTACGGTTGCTTTATTAAATGTGTTTAAAATGTACATGGACGCCCAAGGGTGCTCCTGATTTTTATGCAAAACTAACACTCAGTCACAAAACAATCAAACTATTAGAGAGAGGACTGCTTACACACCAGAATAGACAATGGCCTCCACCTTACTTGGGAACCTTTCAAAAATGGCCGCCCATTTGTTGTGACACATGCAAGGAATCAAGTATTACTAGGGTGCACCAGTGAGAATCTATGCCCTCGTCATTTCATAGTGGAAGAATTGTTCATTAGACTGCTGCTTTCTCCATTCTAACTGTGTAAATGTTGTCAAGGGGTAAAGTTACATTAAAAAATTACAGGCAAGTTTGGGCAACTGCCTTCTCAAAAACTTACTCTTTCCAACTCGGTCATCCTCACTGTAAGTTAAAAGGTCGACAAACCTATATTTCTTTGCAAACAAACGAGAGGTTTCATGCAAAGTCAGCAACATTATTACTAACCTAAGGTAATAAGATATTTGGAGAGCAATTACACCACAACTATTTTAGATGTCACTTACTGCGTCTCATGTCTTATATATTCTAGCAGTGGAGAAACCTTTATTGTACAAAAGAACGAAATATGTCTGGCATAATATGGATAACATGAATAAGCAAATACAAAGTGGCAGGCATAATTTATCAAAACATTTGAAAAATGTTGTACCAGTCCAAAAATAATTCCTTAATGTACTTACATTTCCAGCATGCAAGTGGAATGCATTGCTTGTTTCATCAATTGGGACTAGCCACTGGAAAATCAAATAATAAACAAAAAGCTAAAAACACGGTTTGTGTCTGTAGCCAAAAACAGTTTTCCAAACCATCAGCACACAATTGTTGAAGTTTAGGGAAGCAATGCATGCGAGTAAACTTTGAAGAATGCCAACTCTGCAGAGCTGATCGACCAAGTCGCCAGATTACTTTACGTATTTTCCAAATCATTAGATTCTTAAAATGTATATCAAGTGAAACACCTGGCATTGGGGTCAATAGCCCGAGTCTACTTGACCGCTAGAAATCTGTAATTCAAACACATCCATCAGTAAACAGAAAAAAAACACAAGCTGTGGGCCATTGGCTTTTAAATCCAATATGCTATCGTAATATTGTGTATGGCCCTGAACACATCAATTATCAAAAATATGTTTTCCCGATGCTGTACCCTGTTGAACACAGTCATAGATACTCCCCCATTCTTTTCATTGTCATAATTACCAATGCCCTCCACCATGAGTTTACCCAGCCCCATCAGACATACACATGCCAGCACAGAAAGATCACCTGACCCATAAAGATACACACTCACACACACACACACACACACTAAACATCTCCTTATCTGTGGCGTGCATCTGTCTCTTGTCCCTCACACTGGTTCCCAAAATGACACAAACAGATGTGTAAAGCATTGAGTGCGACTTCTCTCCTGCACATGGTTAGAAGAACAGCCCTGCTCGGGAGAGGAGCCCAAACCACTCACCCTGCCTGTCCATCCCTGTTGGATTAGACTGGGGGTAGCTACACCATATAAAGCTTGTATCAAGCAAACAACAGGTAGAGCAAACAAGATGTTATTCTCTTCCATCTGCACCATAGTAGTCAACCAAGTGAAGAATGGGCTTCTGACATTGCACCCCAACAGAAATAACCTCTCTGGCATGTTATGTTGAGCTGCACATACTGTCAATCAGTGTTGGAGCTGTTCTTCAGTCCACCCAAGCCACTGATGCATGCACAGCACGGTGTAGATTTCAGAGGGCATGTGCCTTGTTTTAATGCAAAGAATCTACTTTTTTGTAGACAGTTTTCTAAATACAAATGCAGCCTCTTGACTCCTCAGTTAAGGTCATCAGCGGGTGAACAGTAGGACTTAAAGGGGGAGTAAGAAGAGTGTTTTGAATGATGTGAGCCCTACAACTACTTTTTACCTGTGCTTGGTGATGGACGGACTTTATGCAGGGTCCTAGTATTCCTCAGGAGAGGCATGGATTAATCACATGGGTAGTGCTGACACCATTGGACCTTGTCACCACAATGGCTAAATTATTCTGGTCTTATGATGACTCTCTATTATGAGGCCCATGTCAATTCCTGCTCAGGTGAATGGGGGATGTCACCTAATCATTGTTGACGGTTGAGAGAACAAAAGAAAAAGAAGAAAGTCAAGACCAGAGGCTTGAGTAATGTTGAAACAAATCCTAAAGCAAATAAAGCCTGCATTACAGACTGTTTTCGAAAGAGTTGACCGAACTGTAGTCTTCGAGACATGAGGGACAGCCCAGAGGATTCTACATTGGCAGAAGTGAACAATGAGTGATAGATGAAGGAGAGATGGCCTTAGAAACTGCTCCTATTATCTCAAATGACACTTTAGAAGTCACTAAACAGTTGGCAAACTGTGAAAAAGAGGATAAGACAAATACTCCCCTGTCTAGCTTCCTGAATCCTCAGGGGCCACCTTTTGGGGTTGGATTGGAAGCAATCCTCTCTCATCAGCCCATACAGGACTAAATGGCTGTAATATGCTGCCACTCTTTTTACCAGTTTCCTATGTTAAGAACTATTATCTCAAGTGACATTGCTTTGGTAGAGATTGTAGGCAATAATAAGCCAGAATGTGTACATATATATTTTAAAACAGAAGTGGTAGTTTTGCTATGGTTAGCGGAAGCACAAATTCTTGTAACCCTGTGATACGATGTATATTGGGTTTTTTTAACAAAAACTGCAGTGATAATCAAGTAAAAAAATTATTGAACCAGTCGTTTTATTAAGGCGCAGGTCACTTTAGCAGAACCTCGGTTTGCTCGCCAATTAAGTGGCAGTCTTCTAACAAGGAGAGGAAAGACAATTCTCAGCTTTTACAAAATTATTTGTGATACACCCCTTCCTATATGTATATGAATAAACACACGGATTCTGTGATAAATGAACCTTGCCCATATTGGCTCTATGATATTGATATTGGCTCTATGATATTGGCTCTATGATATTCCTCGCCTTAATAGATATAATATTGTGTTAAACAAGTCTTCTCGTCCCAGCAAACGGAGACCCATGTGAGGCTTATTGATAGCAGTGGATGTGGTTTTCTTCTCCAATACCACAATTTGGTCAAACAATCACTTGTGACTTCTTGCACTGAATCCAAGTGGAATCTACTGCTCCAAGAGGTACTAAAAGTAAATATTTATTGGAACCCTCTGTAAAGTTTCGTTGTCTGATTAAGTATAGGAGGCAGACTGTAAGTTCTCGAGTTACTTTATTGATCGAGAACAGGTGTAATTAATAAAATCAAGAGCAAGGTATTAAGCATCCACCAGCCCTGGTGGCAAGCTGGCCCCAACTGTCACCTTTCAAATAACAAGCCTCAGTCTGCCCGTCAACATTCCACAGGTGACATCACATGCGGGCTGAAACATGCACACACTCAGATAGGCCAGATCCTTACATATCTTCCCTCCTATAACTGTGACAACACAAATAACCAACCAGCTAAAAGAAGAGAATAACTAAAAGAAATAAACTCTCAATCAAAACCACCTAAAGTGAAATTACCTTTCCAATACCACAAATAAGTGCCCAATAACGCACACCACTACCCAAGCCATAACTCCAAATTTTGGCCAAACAGTAAACTCTGTCAAAAGGGAACCAGACCCTACCTACTACCCATCATGCAAAACCTTCACAACAAACTAGAACTCTATCACTTATATTCAACCAAAAAAAAACTCTGTCTTAGACCAGACAGCATACAGCACAAAGCTCATCTCCCGAATACTAAAATAACCACATGGCGCCCTGCCACACCCTCAGCGCCTTGCTGAACTCAAAACCACAATAAAACTAAAGTGACCTCAATGCAGAGATACCCATGGCTCAACCTAACAACCCACCCATCAGATAACTCTCTGGTATGAGTCCCCATCCCATAGCATAACTCTCTGAGATAGGCATAGTACCTAACGACACCCTGTCACACCCTCAGTGCCAGGCTGAACTCAGAACCTCAGTAAAACTAAACTGATCACCATACAAGGAACCCATGGCTCACATTAGCAACCCACCCATCACATAACTCTCTGAAAAAGGTTCCCTATACCATCGCATAACTCTCTGAGATGGGCATAGGCCCCTAATGGCACCTTGCCACCTCCTCAGCACCCTGTTGAACACAGAACCACAAAAAACAAGTCACATAACGCCCTGCTATGTACGTAACCAACAAAGCTGTTCTCCAAATTACTATAATAAAACTGCTGACACAAATCAGGGAAGCGCGATGAGTGATGCTCACGTATGTAAATTTCACCCCCTTGGCAACTTACATCAATAACCTCACACGCTATAGCAAACTCAAATAACTCCATGGATGAGCCCTTAACTCATCGCAAGGACTTACCAGAACAACACTAGTCTCTAAATGTAAATGTCATCACACGCTTAAGTCACATCCATCTACTGCTCACAAGAACATCTCCCATTTCTCCCTCCAGCACCCCACACCCATCGCATAACTCTCTGAGTTACGGTACATTTAAATGCAAGGAAACAAACTTAGAACAGTTATATATGAACATTTGATCTCCTTTGCACGTGTGCAAATACATGCTACCATTTACCATTACTCTGGATAAACACAAAATTCCACATTCAATGTTCTCAAAATTGCTAACTAACTAACGAAGGCCACGACAGATCCATCAACCCTAGACCTACCCACTCTCACAGCCTCACATGACCAGCTGCTAAAACTCCCTGTCATAACACTGCAGTTCTTGAAAAAAATGCAATAAATCCGGATCCAGTTCTCGTAACACCATTAAACTTCTATCCACTCTGCCATCATTCGGACGTTCCTCCTGCTCCTTCTCCTTGGCAAGAGTACGATGCATATCGTGATAAAAATCTCCTTCAGTTTGAACGTACCTGTTATGTCCGGTCTATGTCCCTGCATCCAAAATAGAGTCTGCTGCTAGTTTGTACTCCTCCTCATAAGACCCCCATTTGTACTTTTTCCAGTGGTGCTTACCTTCCTCTGTTGCTACCGATAAAGGGTCACACCTAATCACACTGCATTTACCCAGTAGGGTACAAACTTTTTTCTTCCCCTCCTCTGTCTCGACACTGCCGTGGCCTGTGCCCCGTGGCCTCTCCAGCTGCGTAAGAACTCGCCGCTCCATAGCTCTTTGTTCCCTGAGGAGATGCGCAGCCCCACGTGACCCATCCATCACTAAATTTGCGGCCATTACAGATCGATTGGACGTCATCATTTCACAGCGACACTGCTTGTATAAGGATCCTCCAGTGACTACACACACTACCCACTGCCTGTTTATTTTATGGGCAACAACCAAGCTTCACAGCCCCAGACACAGGCACTGACCAGTTCTCTTAAGCAGCACTAGCAGCACACCAAAGATAACACTGGATTCATCTTGCAGTGTCACCTTGCCGCTTCCCTTTTCTACCGCACACCCTTTCTCCTCTCGCCTGCAGCAGCTGCTGCTGTTATGCCACTTTGCCGGTTTTCACCTTTGCCACGCACCCTTTCTCCACATGGCACATGCCTGCAGCAGCTGTTACTGTTATGCCCCCTTATCTAAGGCACCTGCAAAGTGTACTGGTAAGCTTCTTTCTACACGCTTACTGTGCCGCTATTGTGAATAATTAGTGCCCCCATTAAAGGCCTCTCATGTGGGGCTGACCTTATGGCCAGGGGCTACGGGACCCGGGACTGGTGGATGTCACAGGCTCTGGCCGCTCTCCTGCTGCTGGGAAACCAAACTCCTCCGCTAAGACTGACTTGACAGCTCACTGCCATTACACCTTGTTGCCGCTCCTATCCCCTGTGCTGTCAGCACCAAGAACAGCTCTCAAACTTCAACGTTGCACGCAGCTCGTCAGCCTTCTTCTTTCCCGGTACCAAGATGCATTTAATATCCTCGTCGCCAATGTAAACTTACGTTGTCTGATTAAGTATAGGAGGCAGACTGTATGTTCTCGAGTTACTTTATTGATCAAAAACAGGTGTAATTAATACAATAAAGAGCAAGGTATTAAGCATCCACCAGCCCCAGTGGCAAGCTGGCCCCAACTGTCACCTTTCAAATAACAAGCCTAAGTAACATGCACACACTCAGATAGGCCAGATCCTTACACCCTCTTATGTCAAATCGGGATAGTTTCATTGAGGCTCTCACCAAAATTTGATCTTCCTGGTTGGAGGAAGGATATCCCTGCACCTTTATAGTAGCTGGTTATTTCCATTGCACTTGCCTACGGTCTGAACAGATTCCAGCTAGATACTTGGTGCCTTTTTAAACCAAATGGAAACCTATGATGATATTCCAGCACTGAGCACGTAGCACAGGCGAAGCAGCTTCTCTCATATTGATTAGGTCTATGTATCATCTTCAATGTCCCAATGTTGTTTCAGATCCCCGGTCAAGCACACAGATCTAAGTGATCACAACTGGTTAGAAGCAGAATTCCTTAGTGACCAACCATGGCACAAACTAATTCCTACACTGAGCCCTTTAATTGCAACTGAGAGATGGAATTGGATATTCTGAAACTCTAGGAAGATCCAAGATGTCAATACTAAACTTGCTGGAAATCCTTCTCTGGCTGAAGATTGGAAAGTAATTCCAGATTTAGCTCCCAATAATTGTAATGGTTTCATTCAAGAATTGTTAAACACATAATTTGTTAAGACTTCCAAAGCAGCAATTGAGATATGTATGTAGAACACATTGCTATGATCTTCTTGTTGCAACAAAAAAAGAGAATTAAGAGATCAAATACACGCTTTGGGAGGAGTGATATCCCATGGAATCAACTAACTCTTTTTGGTTGCCAAAATCCAACAACGATTTGAGAATAGAGAATTGGCTCAAATTGCATACACAGAATGTTATGATTAATGATAGCCAATCAATGTTAAAAATAATACACAAAAGAGGCGTGTCAGACTTTTGGCAAATTCTAAATGGGGGTGCTTGCAATGCAATGCAATCTGATAGGTGAGGATATCTGGTGTTTAAACTTCTCACAAATATATTGTAAACCCCCTGAACCACCATTACTAGATCTTGGAAGGACCACGGCACCTAAATATTTTAGAATATGATGTGAAAGACTATATTGATATAGCTAAAAATGTCTGTGCTCCTGGTCCAGACAGCATATCGAATCTTGTCCTAAAAAGTGACTCTGCTTTATGGGCAGTGGGTCTTTCAATTTTATTCAAACACATTTTATTTAAACAATGGGTGTCTTGACAGGAGGCGATATGAGTACCAGTAAATAAACAAGGGTACTGCTTGTCTTCCCTAAATTATCACCCTATTTCCCTATGGGATTTTTCAAGTAAGGTATTTTCTTCAATAATCCCGAAGGAACTACAAAGGCGGGCCATGACATCAGGTAGACTGGACCCCATCAAATGGGTTTTATAAAGTTGATAGGATGCCAACTGATAGGTATTTGGTTGCATGTATGCCCAAGCAAGATACACATAGAGAATGCTTGGATGTTTACATTGCATGCGTGGACGTATCCGCTGTCTTTGATCTTTTAAATACGGCTTGTCTCTGGCATGAATTGGATTATTGGGGTATCGATCATGGCCTTCTCTGGATAATTATTGCTCTCAATACAGATACAAGAGTCCTCATCAAGTTGTCAATGAATGGGAAAGTATAAGCCCTGATTGGAACACATAGAGGTGTGAGACAGGGATCTGTTTTGGCTAACTGTCTCTTCAACCTCTATATATCAGATTTAGGACTGAGCCTCATACAAAAGAGTTGTTTCCCCCGCACATTGGATATTTAGATGTCCAGTATTTGAATGACGCAGACAGCATTCTTGTGTTTGGTTCTACTCCTATTGGGGGTACAGAGAGCACTGAATGTGCTTCACAATTACTGAAAAACAGATGAATTGGAAGTGAACATAATTATATAATTTTCTTTTCAGGGGGCAAGAAAAGAGTCCACAGCTTTAGTTGGGCTTTTCATGAAAACAAATTGGAGGTTACAAAACATCTTTGTTACCTTCAATTTCAGATTTTGAACAAATCAAAAGTATTTTTCTCTTTGTTAAGAAACAAAATGATATTGTTTTTTGCTCAGATAAGAAGAATCTAAGTCCCTAATAAGTCCTTAATGCAAAAGTTGTTCCTCCCATTCTTTATTTTTATTTGTTTTATTTTGTTGAGCATTTGTGAAGCGTGTATACAACTGAATAGTATTTCAAAGCATCACAAGGATAAATGGGAAGGTGACAGGAGAAAATAACAATGGGTGACTTCAGTCTGCATCTTTCTTCTAGTCATGCTTCTTCTCCATTTCCTGTCATTATCAACTCCTATTGTCTCTCACTGCTTCCTACTCCTCCTTCTCATACTACGGGATCCTCCTTGGATCTTATCTTCTCCTTGTAAATGTCTACCTTGGAGGTTTCATTCTGCCCTATTTACTCCTCTGATCATCACTTGCTTCTATTTTCTAGGTATCCCCCAGATTGTGACACTTATTTAACCTCCATTTGTCTTACCCCTTCTTTTTACGTGATTTTCATACCTTCAGTGCCCCTCTCTTTGTATCTTCTTGTATCTCTCCTCTCTCATCTCACTTGACTTTTGCAGATCTCTTGATGGATGACACTGCTTCTGTTTTTTCTGCTTCTATTTCTACTTCTCTTGACACTCTCTCTCCTCTTTCAAAATGTTCTCCTTCTCGTAAGCCTTCACGGCCTTGGCTCTCTCCATATCTTTGCTCCATGCGTATAGTACTCCGTCGCTTTAAGCGTCGCTAGCATACATCTCGATCTGTGTCTGATGGTGTGTCCTTCTCTTCCTACCATACTTTATATGATAAGGCAATTCTTTTTTCTAAATGTCTTTATTACTCTGATCTCTTGCACTCTCAATCCCCTCACCCTTGTCGTCTTTTCCAATCCCTCTCTTGTGTATTGTCTCCCCCTTTCCTGATCACTCCCTTCTTTCCACACTTACTGCATCTGGCTTTGCTAATTGTTTCACGTCTAAAGTGAATTATCTCCCTTCTTCTATTCCCCTTGCTCTCCAGTCTTCTTCCTGGTCTGTTTCTCACCCCCGTCTGCAGTTCTTTCCTCTTTCTCACTTATCTCTAATTCTTGTGGGATGTACTGACCCACTAGCTCTGCCCTGCGACATCACTATGTGCCGATGGCACCAGAACCAGCAAAATGGCCGCAAGAAGCCCTATGCGCGCTAAACCTATGAAAATTGCGCTGTGAAACCAGAAAGATGGCTGCCAATCTACATTGCCTGTGTCAGTGGTGGAACAAGAGACCACACTGCTGAAGCCTGTCATTGGGCTGCCCACAAAGTGCAAATGGAAACTTCATTAAAGGCAGGGCTTTATTGCAATCAAACCCAAAGGTGCTCTGAAATCCTTTTTTTTCCATCAGAAAATGTCCAACATCCTTGCTGGGTGTTACCCATCACCTTATTTAAGGAATCCACATAAGCATACAATGTCAGGAAAAGCAGAATCCATCATAAGAATATCCACATTAAAAAGTGTGCTTGTCTGTGAAAATCCTTAAAATATGGGTGCAGTACCATCGGCCGCCTTTGTGACAGCTGTCATTTAATTACACTGGAGCTTAAACTTGCGGTTAAAATCAAATTGTTGGAATTAAGTGACTTGCCATCAAAAGCAATACAGGTTGCAACTATTTAATCTCTATGTTTAAAAAGACTGGGATTAGAGATGTGTTTGCCTGTTTTGAAAAATATAAGTTTATTTTTCAACTAAGAAAATGTAACAATTGACTTTAAAGTAAATCTGATGCAAGCCAAAGAACCTCAAAGCAAATTCCACAGTTGCCCCAACAAAAAACATCTCTCCTGCTTCTCATCAAAGCCCAGGAACTCCCAGCCAGGTGTTAATGAAGAGGGGAGGGGGTTTTGCTCTGCTGCTCCTGGGAGAGACAAAGGACTCCCTTGGCTAAAAAGAATATGCAGATGCAATTGTCAACAGAAACCCCTGCTAGAGGAAAGAGGCGGGGATTGCTCTTGACCCACCAAAACTTTGGGGGTGGGACAAACAGTGTTGTATATTCTGAAAACACAGAAAAGTATATTTTTGAAAAGGACTGACACAGAACTGTGCGAAATTGTAAAAAGTGTAAAATGACAGTATTGTTAATATGAAAATTCTGGTCACGTTTTAAAAGTACTCAGAACTCGGTGCTATGTTCAGGGACATGACTACAGAATTTGTGGTCTTGTAGCAATTGTGATGATGCCAGAAACATGAAACTTCACATGATTATGCCCAGATATCATGTGCACATATGTGTAAAATTGGGGATAAATCCGACATTGGTTACGGGACCAAAAGGCGAAAAATTGCCAAATCTAGACCCATGATGACACCCTGTTTTCTTCTCAAATCAGGGGAGAGTAAAGACCCTAACCAATAGAATACCTAGGGGTGTGCCTAGCATAATTCAGCATACCCATCCCTTACATAAATAGAGATAGTTTAGGACCTAGAGAGACACACACCTTCAACTATCAACCGATTGCTGGCAGAGCACTTTGCAAGAGAAATCCATATTCCAGACTCCAGAACTCTGAAAGCAGCAAGGCCCATTTCCAAAGCTGACCCATTCTCAGCTTGGCCTTTAAAAATCCTGAAACCAGATTTTACCCCAGATCTCTAAGGGGAACCCAAGAACAACCTGGCTGTGCCGTTGCTGCTTTCTTGCTAAGAATTATTTCCAGAATCCAGAGATCCAACCCAGTAGAGCCGAGCTGTGACCAGATAGCTGCGAACCAGAACCCATCAGATCCAGTCCAGTCCCACCGTGTGGTGTCCAGAGTGCCTTGCTGATAGCAGAACCATAGCACCTTGAGTCCAGTCCGGTGTGCTAGCAGAATTCCAGTCCAGAAAGTATCCCTGACCAGATCTCTGACAGGTCCATTCCAAACATTGGTAGTGAGTATCCATAGCATAGGATTGTCCCTAGCATATGTATTATCCATAAGTCATCCTATCTAAGCCCATTCTCTTATTTCCCCAACTGCATTGTTAGAATCTTTTGTCTTGGCTGAACTCTTTCTCTTACCCTATAGTCCTTTATAATAGTAGTGTTAAAATCATCTTTGCGCTAATATATTTTCTAAAGAAAGGCGAGCATCTCAGCAGACCAAATCAACCAGTGATATCCTGGGCTGGTGGCTGCGCTGTCGTGTAGTTTGCGGCTTCATAGTCTATTCCTAGTGTAAAGAAATCTTGTTTGTCATTTTAAAAAGCGCTTCTTTCTTTTGCAATTTCTGACTTGTTCTGAATAAACAACCTCCACAAAAACCTTCAAAACTTCGTCACCGTGTATGCTAGAAACGAAATTTAAGTGTCTACTTGAAGCTAACATCCTCAGCTTTCCAATCAATACTTTGTCTGCAATCACGCTTACCAAGCACGGAAAAGTTTGCCGCATATTTTGCATTTGGCTCAAATCCATCACGTGTGAAATAGCTGTTCATTGCATCTGACCTCAGAATTAAGTTTTCAACCTGCTAGTTATTCAATAATCATTACTAGTGTTTGTCTTAAACCATACAAAGCGGCTCCCACTAGTATTGAAACCATTTTAGTGCATTAAATTCATTTTCAGTGTGTTTACCATTCATGCAAAGCCAACTTTAAACGATGTTTGACAAGTTTGTAATCATTCCTGTTTTTCTCTGTGTTTGCTGGGGGGAAATTGGGATTGATACTCTTGTGTTGAATTCTGTATTCCTGAAACCTGTTTTCTCTCATTCCATCTCTTTATATTGTATATTGGGGGGATTGAGTAGTGTGCAGGGGAAAGAGTATGGCATCTTGATTGAACCCACAAAAAAGTATTCTTCTATGTTGCATTATTTTTACTATCATTACTCCGTGTGATTAAAGAGATTTATTGTGACATCACCCCATTGGTGATCATTGTATAACCATTCAAGTAGTGTGATATATATATATATATATATATATATTATGAAATACATAAAATAAATATTTTTAACTTTGCAAAACAGCCTACTTCCTGGTTCAGTGTGATCAGGGGAGATTCAGAGAGAGGGGCATAATATAAGGGTACATCATTCAGAAATAAAAGAACTTATAGACATAAATAAATAATTAAGAGTTTCAATTGTGCATCACATGCTAGGCATTGACTTATGTGGATTGCCGGGTTAAAATCACTTACATTCTGACACTTCTTTAATCATCTGTCAGGCACATCCCACTGCTTCTCCTAAAGATCCTGTTCCATCTGCCCTCATTTCTAAACTCTATATTTCTATCAATTCTTACCATACTATTCTTCCTAACATTTCTCTCACTACTTCTACTTTTCATCTTCTATTTAAACATGCTATCATTCTTCCTGTTCTGAAAAAACCTTCTTTGGATCTTGCTATTCCTCAAATTTCCATCCTGTTTCTCTTCTGCCCTATCTTTCTAAATTATTGGAATGTCTTATCTACTCTCAGGTTTCTTCCTTTGTCACTCCGAATTCTATTCTACCTTGCTTTCAATCTGGTTTGCAAGCTCTTCACTCTTTTAGCTGGTTACGATGCTCTCCTTTCTGCCCACTATGCAAAACACTTGTCTATTCTTATACTTTTGGACACAGTGGATAACTCAATACTCCTTTCTCTCTCTTCCTTTGGTTTTTCTGGCTCTGTACTTTCATGGTTTCAATTCTATCTTTCTAATCGTTCCTACTCAGTTTCTTGTGCTGGTGTTAATTCTGATTCCGTTCCTCTTCTACACGTTGTTCCACAAGGGTCTGTCCTTGGTCCATTTCTCTTCTATTTGTATACTTCTTCTTTATCTAAGATTATCTCTTCTTTTTCATTGTCTCATCACTTTTATGCCGATGACACTCACAGTTTTCTATCCTTTTCTTCTTTCACGTCAGATACACTCGGACCATTTTCTCATCCTTAATCCATCTCAGACTGAAGTTCTCTTTTTTCCCGCCAATACTATCCCCCCTCCTGTTTCACCTCCATTTGTTCTTTTTTCCCCTATGCATCTTCCCTTTTCCCTGACTGCCTGCAACCTTGGCTTTCATCTTCATACTAATCTTTCCTTTGCTCATCAGATCTCAATTACATCTCGTTCCTGCCGCATTCATCTTTGTAACATCCAGAAAGTTAGACCTCTCCTTACCTTCAGTGCTGCAAAGCTTCTAATTTCTTCCTTAATTTTCTTTTGATTATTCTACTGTTCTGTTCTTCTTTTTGGTCTTCCCGCCACCCATCTAGCTCCCCTTAAATATATTTTCAATTCCTATATCTGTCTCTGGTATTCCCTACCTATTTGTGACTCCATTTCCCCTTCCTTAGCCTCTCTCTGCTGGCTACCTTTTCATTCTCAGCTTAAATTCAATTTTCTTTGTATCATATTTAAATCTCTTTATGGACTTGGTCCTATTTACTTTGCCTATCTTGTTTCCTTCTATGTCCCTTCTCGTACTCTTCGTTCCCAAACCCGCTATCTTTTAACTGTTCCTCATCCGCCTTGTGCTTCCTCTCTTTTTTCGACTTTTTCTCTTCTTGCTCCTCTTTACTGGAATGCTCTCCCTCGGGTCTATTCATTCTTACTCCACCTTTCATTCTTCCCTAAACACCTTCTTACTTCAGCCTTAATTGTATTGTGCATTTGACTGTAATCTGTATTATTTTATTGTTATCACCTGCTCATTTTTATTGTACTATAAAATTGGTTTGGTACAGCGCCTAGCTTAAGGACTCATATAAATAACAAATAAAGACATATAAATACAAAACAGTAAAATACAGCCATGGTCCTACAAGGCCTTGTGGCATATGTGCGTGCAAGTGCGGTGAGGAGAAGAAGAGTGGGATGCAGAGCTGCCAGGCAGGGGCCACAAGGGCAGTGCAGTGGGGGGTGCTGGTGTCAACTGGGAAGAAAGGCCTGGCGTCCTGTGAGATTCATGAGGATCAGGCCACCAGTCACAGTGGCACTGGGAAGATTAGCAGGGAAGGGAAAGAGGGTAGAAGGTACAAAACAGCAGAGTTTTGAGCAGTTTCCGGAGGTTGAGGAGGTTCAGCTCAAGTGTATGGCTTGGAATGTTGGCATTTCAATAATTGTGCAAGTCTGGCTCACATGGAAGGAATTTTATGGAAGAAAGCTTTGGCCCTTCCACAGGGCATACCAGTAAGGTAAGGTAAGGTCATGTTTATTTATAAAGCACCTATATACCAGCAAGTAGCCAGAATAAGACATGAATTACTTCTTTACTGTGTAAAATGGAATATATTGTCCTTGTATTTTAAAATTGGTAATGTCCCCCTAATTCCATTCCTTTCTTCAAATGCGTGCGCTCATTCAAATAAATTGTTAAGCAGGTGTGGGAACATTCATTTTGTGTGATCTATGGAGTTCTTGTGAAGCTTTTCAAGAAGATCGATTCAGGGTCAAGGTGCAGTTACTCGAGATGAACTGGATTAACTCACGCAACTCTCTCTTGTCATGCAAGTTATATAAGTTGCATCCCACACACGAAAGGACATTGAGGAGTCTACCACCCTATTTGCAATAATTTCCTTGACAGAGGTTGAATACTCTTAATGGTGAAATTCATGGAAGAGCTCCAGAGGAGCGCAGAATCTGTTGTTTTTTTGTGACACATTAGGTCAGGCTGAATCCTGGTACCACCTTTTAGTTGAGTGCATGGGAAAATTCCAGCTGAGAGTTTTTCACTTAAGTAAACTTGTCCCTGGTGTTGGATTACAATACTCAATGGTTCTTTTACTCCTCTGATCATTGTCGCTTGTAGGGTGATAAAAGAAATAATGAATTGTACAATAAGCAACTGATTGCTTGATGCGATAGATACATTTTAAGAAGTGTTTTATTTATTTTACCGATTGTTTAACTGTATTATTAAAAGTGTTGATTTTTCTGATTATGATGTGAAAGATTTGTGCAAACCAATACACAATATAAACTTGTTTTTAATAAGAAAAGTAATTTGGGTCACTAGTAGCATGTTTCAGGCACATTTTGTTGCTAGTAGTTTGTTTAAGTGCACTCTGTTTGAGACATCTGACCACCCTTCTGATACCTGAAACAACCCACCACCAACATACTCCAGACCAGACCCTTCACATCCTCCTCCTGTTAACTCCATGTCCACCGTGCATCAGGGGACACCACTCGACTCACCTGCATGGTTCCTATACCTCTGCTCTGCCTCTGGAATTTCACCCAATCCCCTGACTCATCTATCAGGCACGGGTAGTCTTGGTCAGTGGCAATGCACTCGTCTTGGAAGCAAGACAACGCAGAGCAACACAGGTTTGAATCCTGGGTCCATGCTTAGAAACCTCTTTGGTATTAAGCCTGTTATAAAATAAAATATTATAATAATTACCCTCCTAACCGTGCTTGAATTGCATTGCTCATAGCTACGTGGGTTCATCTACCCCACTTGTACCTGTCACACAAAAATCCTCTTGTCGTATACCGGACAGCTTGGTTTTCTATCTGAATCAAGTACAAGTGTAACATTTGTCTGTGTAATGAGTGACTCAAAGCATGCATACACCAAAACCTTGAACAACAATGAAGTCCCACTCCTAATCACTTGAGTAAATGTGAAGCAGGGTCAGGCTGGGGCATACAATTGTCTCTGCACCATTGAAAAATTGTGACCCACAGAATATGTACTCAGTAACACTGGTCAACAACACTAGCCACATGGTGAGGTAACTTATCAAACTGCCTGCCCCACGTGGGCCAAAAAAGTGGCTCACGTCACAAAAAATTGGCACACACTGGCATTTTGTGCTTTTGGTTCGGCGTTGCAAAATTGCCCTATAGTCCAGTTTGAGACTGATGTGAAGCAGTGATTCTACTGTTTTGTCTCTTAAACGGTTTTACAACATGATTGTATGAGCACCAATGTTTGAGACTGTGATAACAAATTAGTTATTTAGTTACACGTCATACACAACTTTAGGCTAACGCTAATTGCTCCCTTTAAGAATGACTACTCCACTCACTACTTCACTCTGCTGTAAACATTTCCTAAATCCTGGATCTATACTATCATTCAACAGATGGACATGAACGTAAACTTACACTTTCATTGTTTGTGTAAGCCCTTTCTTGCTTCTTGCATCATAACAGGAATCCCTGAAGACGGTCTTCTCTGAGATCAACTCTACAAATCCAAGCTACTGAGCCAACCTCTTCTCTTAGATCTCATGCTAGCAACATATGCAGCCCCCTCAAAGTCATATTCTGTCATGCATGATCAGTCTTTATTATTTTCTCTTTATTTTTCAATGCCTTTTCAAGCGACTTTTTTTAACTAAAATCTCTAAAATGGGTGAAGCACCTTCACTAACCTCTTCTCCTTCCTGACTGCCCTCAATATGTCTTAAGCATCACGCACGTTCATCGCCTATATTACTTGAGTTTGTTCCTGAATACTCCCATTTGCCCACATTCTCCATTGTGTCAACCCCTTGTGAGCTCTGGTGGGTTTGCCTTTGCACCTAAGACCATTCATGAACTGGTGCCCTTTACTTTCACATACCCTCACCCATTCTTCAACTTCAGTGTAACCCCTGGGTCTGTGATCTTCCTATCCTTCTTTAAAAGTGGCCATACTTTAACACTCTTAATTAAGCTACAACTGACCCTAAGAAACCTGTGAACTGCTGACGTGTTTCCTTTCTTCTTCTTTATGCTAAATTGCAAGATCCTACCTCGACACACATGGGCGAAAGGACTCCAGCTTATCTGGGTGTGGCAAACCTTACTTCATGGAAATATAGCTCACACATATCTCCATCTTGCTCGCCAGTGCCTATCACTCCCAGCTAATACCTAACCTCATTCTCCTTGACTGCACTGTTGCCCACAACAGTATCAATCACTCATCCCTCCATCGTTATCCTGTGGTTTCAATGCAAGTGATTACTTTGAAGCAAATAACTGCAATGTAATTACTTTGAAAAATGATTTCCAAAAAATATAAGGGGTTTTGGGTTAAGGGGTAAAAAGAGGGGGGTGAAGGAGTTTCGGGTAGGGGAAGTAACAAAGGAGAAGCGGGGACCACCCCAAATGTAAAAAAATAAAATCAAAGTGAAAGTTTGAAGTAAATCACTTCCAAGTAATTACAGGTGTTGAAATGACATGGAACCCTCACCATTTGCCTCATCCCCTCTCAGCTTCCAGGATAATGCCTCTGTCTCTATTACCTCCTACTTAGCTGGTCACCTTTTTTCTGTTTCCAAGAATTCTAAAACATCCTTCACCACACATATACTTGTCAAGGCACCTCAAGGGTCTGTCCTCTGTCCTCTCCTACTCACTTTTGCCACATAAACCTTTGGTAACTCGTATCCTCCTTTGGGCTCTAGTATCATCTATTTGCAAATGGCACAGCATCTATTACTGCACCCACACCTTCACCCTCGAGCTACCTTCCTACTTCACTGACTATCTGCTATATGCCACTAGGTGGTGTTCTGCTACTTGTTGCTTAACTTCTTTAAAGCCAAGCTGATCTACCTATTTGTATGTAATGACTCCCCACACCATTCCTAATGCCCACAAATCCATGGGTTATTTTTGACAAATTGTCTGAAACTCCAACAGATCATAGGCTTCACTGACTCTCCTTTCAGGTTTAACATCCAGATCAACCACAAAAGTCACCCCTATATCACCTTTCACTACTCTAAAGCTCTAATTTCCACTCATGTCCCCAGCAGGCTAGATTATTCCTCCACCCCACTCATTGGGCTCCCACCCTGACCCCTTAATTGACTTGACAAGGTGCTTCACTACCTGCACCCATTTCCAACTCCCTTGATCCTCACTCACCTCTGCACATGGCCTCCACATGGGCTAGTTTATCTGGTTCAATCACTCCCTCTCGATATTCCTTTTTTGTGCCTACAAATCTGTTAACTTTATTTCGTATTACTCAGTTAATTGTATTTTGTGATCTCAAGTGCTTCACCACCTCTCTCTTGCCATCCTCTGTGTGTTACCACTAGCTTTCTTTCCTTCAACAGACAGCAACCAGCAGAGTTATGGTGAGTTTATAAAGGCTCGAAAGAAAATCTCCCACCTGAAATGTGAAAGCTGACAAAGCAACTTCGGCTAAGTTATACATGTTACAGATCCACCCAGTAGTCATCAACAGAAGCTCAAGTCTACATCATAGGTTTATGAGCAATGCATTTTGGGACTGCAACTTAGCTGAAGCACAAGCCCTTTCCTCCAGAACATTGTCTCAGCCTTAAAGAGCAGTGTTGTTTTATATATGTGGAAGTGCTAATGGAAGTGTAAGTTCAGTGCGCTGATCCTTAAAAAAATTCTTATTGCAAGTCCATAAAACAAATGTATTTGGCTTCAGATCCAAGTTTATTGGTTACTAAACAGCCGACACGTGTTTGGACCTTTCAGGTCGTTTTGAAGGCTGTGCATTAAACAAACCATAAAGTGATCCAGTATTAAAATGTGACATCATGATCAGAATTTATGTAACATCCCAATCAAAGTTGAGAACAAAGAGAAATAGAAAAAATGAAGAAAATAACATACCAATGTTCAGTACAAGGTTGGAGCCAATATAGAGAAAAAAGGAAAAACAACAATAAACAGAACATAAAATTAAGGATTTTCTGCATTAGGTTTGAGCTGCTTAGACATCATTAGTTAACCAATGTTGTAAATAATGAGCTGTGGGAAGTTGCTACGTACCGTGATTCCAGGTAAGTATTGTACAGATTAAGAAAGGATGTTTTCCTGAAATCATAATGGAATAGTCCTTACTAGTGTGAATAATAGCAATAGAATAGAATAACTGGTAAGATTATTTGGAAAAAAGTACATGCTAATAGTGTAAAGGAATTTAGTAAGATGTGTCCACAATGGCAATGTATAGAATATATTCAAATTGACTTACCCTCCAATGGGTGTAAGACTTTAGGATAAAGTTGGTAATCTAGAAAGTAGAATAATTCATATCACAAATTAAATACTGCTCCATAGCGGTATTTCAAGAAGCATAATATTCAAAACTTATGCAAAAGAACTGTACCTGTAGCTAGATAGCTTGTGTAAATTCAGTGGTCAAATCCCCATGCATTATTCAACAGCAAACAAATTAACACTGGTGCCGTGATGCACACAGTGTGTATAACGCGGGAAAGAGCGCAATGCGCCTACGCGTGTGACGTCACGCGCACGTTTTGCGGGTGACGTCATACGCGCGCGGGACGTAAGTGACGTCAGTGTGCGTCATCAATTACGGCCCATTGTTGTGTGAAAAAAAGTAATTCGTAACATTTGTGTTGAAGAAGACAGTGATGCCCTCTCAAAATCGCTGCAGACGTAGCCCTAAGGTTAAATATGGCGTGCTCTGATAGAAGACATGTTCCATATCACGTAGGTGTTACCCTAATGATAAAACGGTGTATGAAGGATATGTTGCAGATGTGCCAATGAGCACTTATTAAGTAAGCTAATTTACTGTGACAATCGCTGCAGACGTAGCCCTAAGGTTAAATATAGCGTGCTCTGATAGAAGGCATGTTCCATATCACGTAGGTTTTGCCCTAATGATAAAACGGTATATGAAGGATATGCTGCAGGTGTGCCAATGAGCACTTATTAAGTAAGCTAATTTACTATGACAATATAGATTGCATGTGCAGATTCCCACAGCACATTAAGGTTTAACGTGATGATTCTCTAGACCCTAAATGTTAGTGAAACATAATGTAGTAAATCATACAGAGGCTGTTGGGGCATGTCTTTAACATCAGTAAGAAACACCATAGTCCTTGTGCTCTAATATCAAGCAATATCATGATATACATATAGTTCAGAGACAAAGCTAAGGTTAACAACTGGCAAGGCAAAACAAATGATAAGCAGTAACTTCTAATACTTCATCATAGAAAGACATGCATTTCATGGTCCGAATTCAATCCAACTGTAGTACATCTAAAATGGCAAATAAGCTTACAGTCCAATCTCCTGAGTTTCATACATAGATTGCCTCCACGTTTGTTGGTTGATACCCTGGCCAATCCCAAAAACCGTATGTCTGATTTGTTGGCTAATTTGTGTTCTGCTTGCCAGTGTAAGGCTAATGGTAAATTGACACGGTTTTATTGAGACTTGACAAGTTTTCCCTTATACGAATCCTCAACTGTCTGATCGTACTTCCTATATATAGTTTCTTACAAACACATATGATTGCGTAGACCACAAATTTTGTTTTGCAATTGATAAGATCTCTAATCACAGTTTGTATCCCATTCTGATCAACATAGGTCTGACAGTTGGGATGAGCATATTGGCACTGGTTACAATTACCACATTTGAAAAAAACCTTTCGTATTTGTCAACCATGTTGCTTGTCTTTCTGTGTCAGGAAGATCAAGAAAAGAGGGACTGAGTCTATTACGAAGAGTGTTAGCCTTAGTAAAAATCAAGTTGGGTCTATCAGAAACATATGGTGCAAGGTCTGAATCCAACTTTAACAAATGCCAATGTTTAGAAGCTAGTTTGTACAAAGTTGAAGAATCACAGGTGCACTGCGTAATTAGAGAGACAGGTCTCTGTTTGATATTCATTCTAGACTTAGTACCCAGCAAATCCACCTGTTTGGTATGTTGATATTTGTGAGATGCCTTATGCAATGTGGAAGAAGGATAACCTCGTTGCTTAAAACTGGTAGTAAGCTGTGCACATTCTGTATGAAAATCCGTATCTTTTGAACAGTTTCTCCTGGCTCTGTAGAACTCACCACAAGGAATATTAAGTATAGTGGATCTTTGATGACAACTTTTCGTGTGTAAGATGGAATTAACAGCTGTAGGTTTGCGAAAAGTTCTAGTGTGTAGAGTATTGTCCTCAATGTAGATATCTAAATCTAGAAAAGTAATCATGGTTGGGCTTGAGTGACCAGACAGTGTAATTCCAAAGTTGTTATAATTAATGTGTTTAACAAAATCTTCAAATGTGCTGTTAGTGCCTTGCCAGATAATTAGACCATTGTCTATGTATCTTTTCCAACATACCAGCTTGTTCCTAAATTCCAGTTTGCCAAAAACATGGGTTTCCTCAAAGTGAGACATAAACAAATTTGCCAAGGACGGTGCAAATTTAGCACCCATAGCAATACCTTTTGACTGAAAATAATACACATTATTGAAAAGACAGACATTATTTGAAAGTGCGAATTTGAGAAAGGAATTTGAGAAATGAAGAAAATAACATACCAATGCTCAGTACAAGGTTGGAGCCAATATAGAGAAAAAAGGAAAAACAACAATAAACAGAACATAAAATTAAGGATTTTCTGCATTAGGTTTGAGCTGCTTAGACATCATTAGTTAACCAATGTTGTAAATAATGAGCTGTGGGAAGTTGCTACGTACCGTGATTCCAGGTAAGTATTGTACATATTAAGAAAGGATGTTTTCCTGAAATCATAATGGAATAGTCCTTACTAGTGTGATTAATAGCAATAGAATAGAATAACTCATTATTTACATCATTGGTTAACTAATGATGTCTAAGCAGCTCAAACCTAATGCAGAAAATCCTTAATTTTATGTTCTGTTTATTGTTGTTTTTCCTTTTTTCTCTATATTGGCTCCAACCTTGTACTGAACATAGGTATGTTATTTTCTTCATTTTTTCTATTTCTCTTTGTTCTCAACTTTGATTGGGATGTTACATCAATTCTGATCATGATGTCATATTTTAATACTGGATCACTTTATGGTTTGTTTAATGCACAGCCTTGAAAACGACCTGAAAGGTCGAAACACGTGTCGGCTGTTTAGTAACCAATAAACTTGGATCTGAAGCCAAATACATTTGTTTTATGGACTTGCAATAAGAATTTTTTAAGGATCTGCGCACTGAACTTACACTTCCATTACCACTTCCATATTTACCTGTACTGGTGTGTACTAGGGGACGCCAGTGGAAGTGTTTCATTGCTGCAGACCAATGTCACTCTCTTATATCTGTGGTACCAACACGCGCATGATCTAAAACACGACCCCCAGTCTTTATAATTTTGTTTTATATATAGCTTGAACCATAGACAGCCATATCTTAAGGATGCCGGCTAATCCCTTGCCTGTTTATATAGGCCTTGATGACAATGTTGTCTGTTTGAAGCAGAACCACCTGAACCTGAAGAGAGATCACTATTGAGACGATCGCTGTGAGCCTAGCAGACTGTCATTTGCAGCCCCGCCGGGCATTGAAGCTAACCAGCTACACCAATATATAAGCCATCTAGCTACACCTATACAGGACCCTCTAAGCCCATTCCTTCACGCCTTGAGAAAGACTCATGGTCGAAACACATGTCAACACTATGGAAATCTAAATAGCATATGGTGTATATGCAACTGTACCCAGAGATGTCTGCAAAACCATGGCAAAGATTGAACTAAATGTACAGAATATTAAACTTGACCAATCTCAAGCACATATAATACAGGCACGGCTGCCACTGGAGTCGTTATTTTTCGAGTGCCCTGGAATGGGCAATAACCGAGGTAATACAAACCCAGCGGATCTGGCAATTGCCCATTCCAGGGCACCAGAAAATATTCTTCCCCATTCCCATTTGAGCCCCATAGGGCCCAATGGGAATGGGGAAGGCGGATGCACCGGCACCATTTGTGAAGGGTGCCGGTGCATCTAAACTGCTCTGCTCAAGGGTGCCTTTGCAGCTGCCAGGTCAAACCTGGCAGCTGTGAAGGCACCCGCGACCTGAACTCGTAGTTTGCCTGTCCGGGAACCATGGTGCCAGCATGCTTATTGGTACCGTAGTTCCCGGACCGACAAACTTGCAATGAGGCCCAATGTATCAAGTGAATTAGAATGTACCATGCTAACTGCACCGAAACAGTGGGGGCTGCCAAGAAACACTGGACATTCAGCCTCAGGCTTCCTGATGATTGATGTTAAGGTAGGAGGTATGGCAGGTGCTTGTGCAGCATGATCGCGCTTGTCTCATGAAGGAACATCCTCTCCTGAGCTGTGTTGATCCCATCGCTGATGAATGTTAGCCTCTGATTCTGGGTTAGGTGGGACTTTCATGGTTAATGAGGAAGACCAATTCCTCTATAGGCTGACAAAGACTCTGGGTTTGCTGTTCTGCCATTTCTCTCTTCTGAACCACAATATGCCTATAGAGGTGTACCTAGACACATTCTGTGTGGCAATAGCCCATCACCAATGATGCAGGGTTTGAGACTGAGATGGGGAGGTGTGATGGCAAAAATAACACCCTTTGTTTATTGTTCTATTCCTTCAGCATCTAACCTTCCACTTTGGTGCTCATTTGACAGTGTAAAGGTAAGTAGAAAATGCATGCATAAAATACATGTGTACACACCATGTGCATGTATTTTTGCTCTATCTCATTTTATTCATTATTTATTTAAAAAAATGTTTAGTCCATCTCACCACAAGGCTGCAGGCATCAGGGCGCGCAAACAACACAGATAAAGACAGACAAACAGTCCTAACCAGTAAACTGCAGACAGAGTTCTTAAGGAAAAATCGGGACCAAGCTCAGGGGTCAGAGGGGCATACCGGAGGAAACAAGACAGGAGGCACTAAAAAGAATATCCACTTACGCTTCTCCCACCTCTGCACCATCAAATGTTACAGCATTTTCACCAACATGACATTTTTACATTGCCATAAATGCTGTGCATTCCCATGAAATCCATTGTCAACACTGCCTGCCGTGGCAGGCAGTATGTACTCTATTTCGTATTTCATATTTCTTTATTTAGTATAGCGTGCCAGGCCCAAAAGCCATCTGGGTGCTTTTTTTATTGGTTACAAGCATGTGATACAGTTTAAGGTACAGGATATAATACATAATGAAAATAATAATGACAAAATATACAGTGAGGTAAATGACAGGCATGTGATACGATTTACGGTCCCAGAATATAATACATGAGGGTGATAATAATAAAAATTACAAAATATACAGTGAAATAACTGAAAATGAGAGATAAGCTTTGGTGATTGTACATGAGGGTTCAGAATATATACAAGAACAAGTTGTCACATGTCTAGATAACAACGTAGGCATAGACTAAGCAGTCGGGGGATTGACAGTGGCTGTTAACCACTGTTTGGTTTTCAGTTTAAAGGAGTGGAATGAGGATTCATATCTCAGCAGGTTGTGCATGGTGTTACATAGTTTGGAGGCTAGTGTAGGGAATCTAGACCCACCCGTTTTCTGTAGTTTGAATTTAGGCAAGGTAAAGCAATTTGTTTGAGCCGATGTAAGTGGTCGGAGTGAAGTGTGAGGAGTGAAGCGGCTTGCCAGGTAGAAAGGTGCCTGGTTATTTAGGCATTTATGTGTGTGGGCCAATGCTTTCAGGGAAATTCTTTGACAAACTGAGAGCCAGCCCAAGTTACGTCTGGTATCTGAAATGTGCTGACCCCTGGGGAAGATTAAGGCCGCCCTGATGGCATTATTCTGTATGACCTGAAGTTTCTTTAGGTTTTGTTGACTTGTCCCTAAGTAGAGTGCATTACAATAGTCGATCTTGGACATGATGAGCGTTCTCACTAGGATGATGCAATTTGCTGTAGTGAGGAAGGGGCGGCAGGCAGTGATGAGTTTACATATAAGGGCAGAAGCGGAACTAACCACATCGGTTTGCCTCTTGAGTAATAGAGTGGAATCGAGATAGATACCGAGTGTTTTAGTGTCATTGGAAACCTTAATGATGTTGCCGTCGATAGTGAAAGTTTTGAAAGCGGGGTCGGGTTTCTTAAGTCAATAATGAGAGCCCAGGATAAGGATCTCGGTCTTATCATTATTAAGACACAACTCGTGTTGAGCCATCCACGCCTGAATGACCAAATAGACCTTGCTTTAGTGTCAGCCAGTTAGTCTCCTGTGATGGGGATGAGCATCTGGGTGTCATCCGCATAATTTTTGTAGGTGACACCCAGATAGTCCAGAATAATGGTTTGGTAAACACATTATAAAATGTAGGTGATACACAAGATCCTTGGGGGATGCCACATAGTACTGGTGATGGTTCAACAGCTGCTGTAGGAGAGAAGACCCTCATTGATCTGTTGTTAAGAAAGGACTTGATCCACAAAGTGGCAGAGTCTGAGAAATAGGCGGCTGATTTGAGATGCTGGCAGAGAATTTGGTGATTCACCAGATCGGAGGCCGCATATAAATCTAATAGTAGTAAGAGTGCTAGTTTCCCTTGATCTTTCAAATCTTCAATTTGTGTTTTCAGATCAATAAGGGTGGTTTCAGTACTGTGTTTGGGGCGGAAGCCAGATTGCAGAGGAGTTCGTTGGTTTCTAAATAGTCCTAGATTTGAAGGTATGCAGCTCGGTCAAATATTTTAAGCAAAAATGGGACAGTGGTAATAGGTCTGTAGTTGGTAGGTATGCTTTGGTCGAGGGTGGATTTTTTAAGGAGGGGGATGACCCACGCGTCCTTGGGATTGTCTGGTACCATACATGTTTGGAATGATGAATTAATGAACACAGTGATAAAAGGGGCTCATTCGTGGGTAGCCTCCTTTATAATGGGGGCTGGACAGGAGTCACCTTGACAGTTAGATGGTTTAAGTTTGTTAATGATATTTTCAACCTCTGTGATAGTTAAAGGACAGAAGGTGAATGGAGTGTGTGAGGGGGGAGTGGACGTGGTGGTGTGGGTGGGCAGTTTGGGCAAGAAGTCGAGTTGGAGGCAACTTCTTTTAGCACTGATTTTGGTTTGTAGTGTGGTGAATTTTACCAAAGAGCGCCATTTGAATGTTAGACCACCAGGTGCTGTCTTTAATGCAGACATCAGGGAGAGTGACTGGGGTCTCGAGTTCCTTTAGAATCTTAAAGAGTTCTTTAGTGTTTGACTAACCTTGTATAATGGGCTTATTATAAGTGTCTTTTTCTGCTTGGAAGATGGCTTCCTTAAAGTTGAAGGATGCTAAGGTGAGGCTGGCCTTATTGGAATCATTCGGGAGACTTTTCCAGTGGGTTTCGGCAGAGCGCTTCTCTTTTCGCAACGCTCTCAATTGTGGTGTGAACCACGAGTTAAGGTGAGCATGTGCTTTGGGTTTCCTTAGCTTGAGAGGAGCATTGGTATTCAGAGCTTGGAGCATAGCCTAGTTATAGGTGTCGACTAGTGTTGTAGGATCGGAGCAGGCTGATGAAACATTATTCAGAATCGGTAGGATGAGAGGTAGGAGTCTGTCTATTGTAATGTCCCTTTTATTTCTAGTGTGAATGGTGGGAGCAGGGTCTTGTTTGGGGGGAGGTGCATTAGCTTTAATTTTGAATGCAATCAGGTGGTGGTCTGACCACAAGCATGATGAGTTTGATTGTACGTGGATGTTGCAGCTTAAGTCAGTGAGCCAGTCAAGTGTTCTCCCCTTAATGTGGGTGGGTTCCTGAATGTGGTGAGAGAAGCCCAAATCTGACAGGCTGTTAGCAATGTCAAAGGATATGGTGTCATTCGGGCATATGTTAGCCAAGCCAATTTTATCTATTACTCTATCTGCAAGGCGAACAAAGGTGCATAGATGATTACGCCTCCATTTACATTTTTTATTGAATTTTGTAGTGCAAATGACACAAATTGCAGAGCGGGGAACAATTGGCACATAAGTGCAAACAAAGGTTGTCCCCTCCATGCAATCTGAAGGGATTTGGAACATGAGACTGTGGGCCATTTGTGTTCTCCTGCACACATCCTCTTCCATTGTATCTCTGATGCATGATTCCCTCCATCAGCTAGTTCTCCAATGCTCACATGCACTACTTCCTCGCACAGCTCGTCTCCACTTTACATATCGCGTTACCATTCCCATCTCTTCTACATTGCCCTCTTGTCCAGCTTTCATCTCCTTGACCCCTTTCACTTATACATTACACAACTTCCCTCCCCAACTCTGCCTTACTACTCCTTTGCCACTGCCTTCTTCTACATGCTGCTTCTTCTCTGCATTTCCCACAACTCTGCTGTGTCTCTCACTGCTCCTCTGAATCTTTCTTCCCTCTCTTGTACATCACCTCTACCATTTCGCTATACTCTGTACTCTTTACCTTTATTTTTATTCCCACTCTTTTTCAAGTTGACTTGGTGAATTCCCATGCACCCCTTACATCTCTCCTGTAAGTTTCGTATCTGATCTTATCCTCATTCTTCTTCTGTGTCTCTCGTTTACCCTTCTCCACTGTTCCAATCACCTCTGCCTCTCATCCTTGCACCTTTCACCTTTCAGCTAAAAAGGCAAGCTCTGGCTCTACTATATCCCCCACCTCTTCCCTGCACCCATTTCTTTCCTTCATCTCTCAGTTGATTCAATGAGTTGCTCTGCCACCGCCCACCACTCTCTTTCCTACACCATGCCGCCTCTGTTCACCAACCCTTACACCATTGCCCAATCGGATGTTATCTCTGCTGCTTCCAGGTTGCCATCGCATTTCCCCACTAGCTTTCCCATATTTCCAGCTCTGCGCAGCATGAGTAATGCTGTCCTGCAGGTGCTGTCGTTGTCATGGAACTTGCCCTACTTGATGGCATTTTTTTTATGAATTGAAGAAGGCACAGTGCTTTCTCCAAACAGAGGTGATCTACACATGTTTTCATCCATGTGATAGCCACTTGCAGTTTATGCACAGGAGACTGGTGCATACACAGCAAAGCAAGCCAGTGGTTCGTCATATAAGCATAAGACTCACTCCAATAGTCCCTGCTATCACATCATACAAATAGATCAGGGCAAAGCATCCACCCAGATCTAAATTTTTAACGTGGATAATGCAGGATCTATGGGGTCAAATTCACCCTCTTAAAAATGTATTACCACTAATAAGCAATCATCTGCTGTCCTGAGGGAGGTAGATACACTTTCTAATTCAGATTAAGAGATCAGCCAATCCTCTCCCACACAATTTATTCCGGAGCACTTACAGACATCATTCATTTGTCCTCTCAATGTCCTTATGGCTCCCATTATAACCAGCAGGCAGCCGCGCCATAATCACATTCTTAATGCACGCGTGTTGTTATATCTTCTCTCCGTTGTGGAGTGAAAGGACCACATCATTTCCTTGAAACTCTTTCTAAAGCACTCTCCTGAATGCAATGCACTTGGTGATGGCCCTTTTTTATGGGTTGACTTAAACAAAAAATGGCCAGAGGAGGCAGGTTCAAGTAAGTCTCTGCCCAGAAAGTGATACAGCAATTGCATCAGCCTTCAAGAACCTTTCTGCCCCATCCCTTTCGAAATCAATGCTGCCCACACAAATCAATCACAACTTACCCTCACATGGCTTCGAAGAGTGAACATTCAACTAACAACACCAGTGCTGTGGAAGTCCATTCTCTGGATGTTCATTACATCAGGGGCCATGTTCCAGAAACATTGCACCATTGCAAGTTCAATTATCAGTAGGGCAAAAATTGCTCTAGTGGAAGAAATCAGATACTTTCAATACATATTTGCACTACATACTTTTAGGACTTCAGCAAACATTGTCCTGGTGTAAAATGCATTAAAAATATATGTTTTAGCACTGGGGCCTTTTTTTGCCGCAGTGCAAACGTTGTGTAATTCTTCTGATGTTCAACAAATACTGTAACTTTCCAAAAGAAACACAGCTTTCCTTTTCTCATCACATTAACATTTACCCCTTAAGTCAACAGAGATTCTCATAATCTGTAGCCCCCATTCTCCCAAAACGTTTATAAGTAGATTTAATTTCCTCACAGGAAGCCTAGATTCTGTTGTGTTACCAAGTCACAAGCTCTCATTGAGCCAATCAGTTGGAGAGACTTAACCCAATGCATTTGGGAGGACAATAAGACATAACATACATCGGGCCTCATTACAATGTTGCCGGTCCGGAAACAAGAGTGCCGGTAAACCCACCATCACCCTTGTTTCCGGACCGGCAAACTACAAGTCTGTCTGCCAGAGCCGCTGTGCCCGACATGTCGGACCCTGCCAGATGCAGCGGCCACTGAAGGCAGAATTGTGGTGGAAGCTACGGCACCATTGATAACGGTGCTGGTGCTCCCTTGTCCCCACTCCCATAGAGTCCCAGATGACTCTCTGGGAATAAGGATTGACAAATGTACCGGCGCCTGACTTCCCGGATGCCGGACTTGTAATCGCCAAGTGGCACCCGGGAAGTCAGGCACCAGTAAACTATTACGGGTCCGGCGGCAACCCCGCCGGTAGCACCGGCAGAGTTACCGCCAGACCCGTAATGAGGCCCATTATATTTAAAAGTTCCTGCTCAAGTAGATGTTGAAAATGGGGCACTGTGCATAGTCCACTTTCCATCAGGCATTATCTCAGCTTTTGAACATACTGAAGTAAGTCCGCTAATCAGCTGTTCTGATAATGTTGCCTATGTATGCAAATGTTGATTTACATATATATTTCATCAAATATCAACTAACATCTGGTAGTGTTTCATTTACCTTTATTTGTACTATATATATATTTAAATCCTAGACCAAGCTGTCCACTGAGCAATTTCAAGCAGTTGTGAAAAAGACCTACAATAGTTAGAGCTCTCGGTCTCCATTTTTCATTATTCTAGCGTGTGCTGTTATTTGCACCATACCACACTATGGGCCTCCTTACAAGCCAATTGGTGTGGAAAAAATTGTGGTAATGCATAACCACTGCAGTACTGCCGTACTAAAGCATTGGTGGTGAGGAGTAAAAAACCTCCAGCAAATTGCTGGTGTAATTCGGCCAATTTACTGCCAAAAATCTGCAAAATCTGAGGAATTACCACCAGTGGTAATTCTGCCGAAAATCCCCATAATGGGGACTAACACCACCACTTGTAATGTAGCAGTAATTCCGCCAGACCAAGTGGAGGTAACGGTAATTCCAAATGGAGGTATTCCAGCGGATTTACTTCTAGAATACTGCCAAACTTTTAATGGGGCCCGTCTGTTTGCAATCACAAAATGAAGTTAGTTTTGAGCTTCTGATAGATTTCTCTTTACTATAAGTACCATTGAAATAATCCAAAATGCAATCCTGGAACTTCCTGTTTATAACCTAATTTTCACTGAATAACAAAATGAAACACATTCCCCTGACAGAGCGGGATATGGAGCGGGATCCACCCCAACATGTTTCCCGCTCTTTGAGGATAAACTGACAGAGCCCCCACCCGCATATAATGTAAATGGGGGTGGAGAGGCTTCGATCTCTGTGGATTTCCACACGATTTTTACAGCTCTAAAAAACGGGAGGAATCTATAGGTATTCATTGTAATGACGGGCATGATGTCCATCGCCATTAGCCATCATTTCCCGGCGGACTGTAAAGCAAATGTGCACTGATCTGACATACTCAAAATATCTGAAATACCTAGACAATAAAAGAATGTTGTACACAAAATAAAATTGGAGTTGCGTTTAACACACGTTGGTTGGAAGGGTAAATGTATCGTTTCTTTAAGCAGCCAGAGCTCTACATTATTTCAATTGTCGCAATAGAAACAGGTAGCCTTTGCATGACCCCTCCAAAGTGCACGGACTGCTGCAAAGCTCTGTGTAGTGTGTTCTTTTGGGAACGGGGATTTCTCTTCGTTTCAGTCAGCGGGAGCTTGAAATGGTCCCCATGGAATTCTCAGAGTCACCTTCAGGCTGTAACCGCTGGTAACAGGAGTACCATGTTCGCCCATGAGTCATGTTCGTTTTCTCACTCAGTCCCCATCCACTTTTCTGTCAAGTGAATGCTCTGAACTAAAATGGCGGTCCGCCTGCTTGCAGTAAATTGTTACACTTTTAATCATGGTCGTGTTTTGAGTTGAATAGATAGGAATATTGCTAATGGCCACCGGAAAGGATGCTGAGAAAAATGAACACGGAGACATTTCCTAGCTCATATTACCGTAAGAAAGACTGTCTTTAAGGAGAATAGGAACGATCCCAAGCGTTTTGTAAAATATTTTGTAAAAGGGAAAATAGTGCTCTTGCCTGAAATTACGGATCAAGAGAGAGAATTATGTGAAATAAAGTTATCAGTCATTGAAAAAAATATTTATGTTTCCAGTTCATGCCAACGCTTGTTGATTAACTATTTGGGATTTTTCCTGTGCAGGTCTGACCACCTCATTTTGAATTTCCAAAAACAAGATACCTTTTGACATTGCCTTTGTTTCCTCAGTTGAGAAACAAGAGACACCCATGAAACAAATTTTTATGGTTTTGCCCCAACAGCGTTGCTTTAGGAAAACCTAGTGGACAAAATTGTTAGCGTATATAGATGTATATGGCAAAGGCGTATGAATACACATCCCTTTAGTCCTTCTTTGTAATATTTCTGCCATGGTGATTTACTATATGATGAACAAGCTTTGCGGGCCATATTTACATTTGGCTAATTTTCCTATCAACATAATGGAAAGAGTCCCAGATGTATGAGGTCTGACACAGGTTTGCTTTGCTCTAGTTTTCTCTTTTCAAGGTGTTGTGTTACATACTTTAACCAGTGTTATCACTTGCAATGTGGTGAACTCTACTGCTATGCTTCAGTCATGTCATGAAGGTCATTGAGACATTTGAGTTTGCACTAGACACATGATGGTCAAAACAAATTGTCTTTTCCAGTACTTGTTTTATAAAACGGTATTACCCATTTGATACTACACATTTGAGCATTTTTCAAGAATGTAAACATCCAGCAAACTGTAAAGTAAATTGTTCTTGGACAAACAATGACAGAGAAACATCCAATTGGTTTGAACACCGTGCATCCAGTTTCAGCCTTCTGCAATGGCATATCCCACCATGACCTTTTTGTCTGCTCACTGCAAAGTGATAGCAGAAGGCCACATACATTAATTTAATCAACATGACAAGATTGAGACATTTCCAACACATTTAGAACCTGCACCAAGAGAGCTGAGTGGTGCTAGGCGTCAAGGGTGCCCATCTCCTTCATTATTTTCAAGCAGCCAAAGTCTAGGTGTGAGGACGGCCAATCAGACTCATCCCCAAGATGAATTTGGTTCCTTAGGACTCAGGCTTTCACTTTATGCTCTCTCTAATATAGCATATACATTATTTTCAAGTTATATGTTTTATTCATGTTTAATTATTTGCAAGAGGGACATGTTTTCTTAATTAATATGTATTTGAGCATGTCTGGGACGTTAAAAACATAACTATTCTCCCAGCCTTCACAACCGTCCTCAAAAAGACAGGCTCAATTCAGAGAAAAAGCTCTGGAAGCCTGAAAGGGAGTCATCATTGCCCAAGGACCAAATCCACCACAACACCCATAGTGTACTACTATTTTCTTTTTTACAAATGCAAATAAGTGTACTCAATGTAAATAATGTCACTGCCTGTGGTGTGCTCAATCAACGTTCCGATGTGATTTTCCCCATCTCTTCAAGAATATCAACCTAGCCAACTTAATCCTTTTGGCAAGCACCCTACATGTGGTTGCTCTGTTCACTGTTATTGTAGTTTCGATCAGAAATCTGACCAATGCACCTGCCCTCTTGCTAAAAAAATACAAATGAAATAGGAATAATCCTTTCAATTGATACCGTGCTATAACATCCTCCTTTGATATCAGGCTGATAATCTCCTCTGCACACCTGTAATACCCATGTAAATACACCCTGTGCGTTAGCGTGGCACTGGCCAATTGGCTTCAGATCACCTCACCGTCAAATCGGGCATAGGCCTCATGAAGGCCTCATTGCCACAGATTCCTTGAATGCTGCTAATAACAAGGATCTTTGGAAATGTGAAATGCCGCTCAGGCTCTTTGAGAACTGCACAGGTAGAGTGTGGTGTAGTATCAGGTGATGAAATGAATGGGCCCTGCAAGAGATCAAACACCAGCTAAAAGATCCAGTAAAATAGAATATTTTTCTTTGAGCCTACTCTGAGAAGCTATGTTGTGAGAAATTGTTGTTGTTGTTGAAATTAGTATTCATGCGGGAAAAGGAGCTGCTCCCATTCTAAGGTGAGCAGAGAATGCATGAGGGATATGGTTACAGGACAAGAGCTGAATGGGAGGAACATGTCAATGATACGATCCTGGCAACTGACTAACAATAAGCTGGAGAAGGGTGATATGGAATGCAATTACCACAGGGCACCTTGAATGAAGGTAATTGACAGCTACTGCTATTCTTGAAAGACAGGTTCATGTATCTGCCACTATTGCATTCTTGATTGCTTTGGAGCTTTGCGATTACCTACAATATCAGCAGCGAGGGGATCATGAGTTCTCTTTGAGCCATCAACACCCTGCTAACTTTGGCGCTGTTCAGCAAATCTCCACAAAGCGTAGAAAAATAAATAGACCTGACTTTCAATGAAAAGAAAAGGAAAGTTTGTAGCGGTTTCGTCATGGGGGATTATATGGGGTGTCACAACATTTTCGAAATCTGGATAGACGTGAATGGGAAACAAAAAACATTTCATGGCTACAGCCTGAACAGCTGGATGGATTTGCACTCAATTTGCACCTGGTCTCAAAAGCCGTCGACAGATTTGTTATAACTGCCCGAAAAGTAGCCAAAATAAATGAGCAATTTCGTAGTTCGGACGTCCATGAAAATTTTGGATGGAGAAATGACTGCATTTTCTTTTATTTTTTTACTAACGCGGGGGAGACCCCCTGCGTCCCCACTCCACCCCACCTAAACTATTACCCTTGCCCCACCCCACAGCTATATTTTTCAAAAATATCCAAAAACTTCACAAAGAAGATGCAGTCATTTCTCCATTCTAAATTTTATTGACGATCATTTCTGCAGTTACCTCGCGGTTCTGTCTGCAGGCACACTTCCTGATTCATTGTCCGCAGGGGTCACTCGATCAATTAGAAGAGGTGCATAACATTCGCTGACATTGTGCTAAGATGCTGATTGGTCAGAAACATAAGATGCATCGGAAATTTTAAACCAACTACTACGTTCAATTCACAAATTGCACCCATCCTCCACGAACAAGTGAGGTGTGCAAATATTAAAAAACACAATATTATACTTGTCTCACAAACTAAACAACCTCGTGGGAGGTAAGGGATGGAATATGTCTGAAAGAGGGAAAACATGGATATTGTTTCTTTTTCAATGTTTGCGAACATTACAGATGTTTGGGGACATTGCTCTTTGCTATATTGACACATTTTCAGTGACATTCTTGCATATGTTTAAAAATATATATCATAACATCGACAAAGAGTTTTATACCTTTTTAGGGATTTAAAAAGAATACGGGTACTCATGTCATGTCCTCATCCCCTGGAGTGTGAAATTATATGGTGGTTTTAAGATATCATTTGTAATTTAAGAGAATATTGTGGTCATATAGACACAGCCCCTATTTGGGTTCTTCTTTTTTCTTTTTTCCTTTTTTCCGTTTTATGGTCAACTTGGCCTCTCACAGTGTTGTTTGTTTTTGATAGATGGATAATTAATACACACTTTTAATCTGCGATTTGTCCAGAGTATATGTGTTTCTCCCATCTTCTGTTGGACCAAGGCATACAAACCAAAACATTGGATTACGGTCCACATTGAGAGTGAGAGGGATTATTTGGTTTATTGTATAAAGTGATTTTAATATGTCGAAGCTAGCTGAGTATCAATTATTAGTATATTTGCACACCTTTTTTCATGCATTGTTTGAGTTTTTAGTGTTGTGTCCTTGGGATGTGTCTGGTAGTTCTTGATGTGTTTTGTAATGTTGGGAAAGAGCTCTATATTTAAAATTCTGTACTCGAATCTTGCCGACTGCTGTATTTTGCATAGATGGAACAATGTTGTTCCACGTCATGCATCCTCTGCGGTGAGTCTGAGGAAATGTTACATTTGTTGATCTGTCCGGCCCCCATGCCTTTGAGGAAGAGCTTTCTGAAGCCTCTCTTCTTAAACCGTGGATGCAGGTCCCTATCAGTTGCTATGGCAATTTGCCTGGATGCCGCGGAGGTACAGGCTGTGCTTGCCACTACAAGTTATTTGAATTGGACAAGAGAAATGTAAATGAGGTAGGCTAAGTTGCTGAACAGTGCTATGGGGTAAAGATACCTTTCTGTAGGAGCTGTGATTGTTTGTATAACGTAGACTCTGTTTTTATTTGTTTTTTAGGGTAAAGTGATGATTGTGTAATTTTTGTGGAAGCGATTATGAGCTAAGTGATTGTGATGCTGCAACTGACATGGTTTTATTTGTTTTTGTGGACTGCTTTTATGACTATTCTGTCCAAATAAATCAATAAAGTAAAGTAATGTTCCATTGAATCACAGTATTCCATATTCTTATTGAGTGACAATTATGGCACTGTGATGTGGGCATACATGTGCAGCACCGTCATACACAGTAACAGGTTTCCTGTTTTCGGATTCCGGTGGAAAGCAGTTGCAAGCAAGAATGTACTTATGTATTTCAATACTAACATGATGCACTGGACACTTTATGGAGAAACTGTTTACATGAGATTTTGCACTTAACGTACTAAACAACGGTGTACATGGATATCTGGCAACAGGCCTTGAGCACTTTATTGAATAATGCATGCCAAGCGATGAAAATGTTGCACTCAAATTTACCAAACAACCATGTACATGGTTATCCAGTAATAGGTATTGAGCACTTTTTTGGATATCTGTTCAGATGCATTTATGCATGGACATACGCCGATACATTGAATATAGACATAATGATATTCAAATGCATATAACAATTGTTCACACAACTAATATTCATTGTGGAATGATGTACATGCATATCCGGAACAAGACACTTTATTGACCAAATGTTTAAATGCACCTTTGCACTTTTGATGTACATATCAATTGTTTACATGAGTTTTTGTATTTCAAAATAATTCGTCGACATTCGACCTTTACTTTGCAAGATAGGAAGCAACTTTTTTTAACATGATGTAATGTTTTTAGTATGCTATATGAATGTAAAGAATGAAAATGATGTAATACACTATCATTCATGCAGTGTGCATACCTAGTTATGATGAAAGTTTTTTTTTATTGTGTAATCCGATTGATGTGTTATTGATGTGTTATAGAATTTGACATGATGTCAAATGTTCTGCTTATGTATATATCTGCACACACGTACTTTTAGCATCAGCCACCTTAGAAGAGTTGGCTAATAAGAGTAAAATGTGTACAGCTCATTGATTGAAACTTAGGGCATTTTGCACCTTTTTATTGTCATGTCTGCATATGATTCACTTGCAAGCATTCAGACTGTACTCCTCGAAATAATAATTACCCTTTAATGTATTTGTTTCAATGACGAATAGTACACCCCAAGATGGCGTTTTGTTAAACTCAATCTCGTGTTAAGATGCCCGCCATGAAAACGACACGACTAGGTAGCTTCCAGCATTCCTTGGAAGCACACAGCAACTTCCAGCAACCCGAACGGGTAGGATGCAATTTGTAATGGAGATCCCTCCCCGAGCTGGGAGGCAAAGGCGGCCTCATTTAAAGGCCATGGAACCTGCCTTTGCCTATCTTGCTGGGCGTGCTGGCCCAGCCAATGGCCATGCTGCTCTGCCCACACTTCTGCTTTCTTCCCGGTCGAAAATTGAGCCAGCTTATAGACATGCCATGCCGACTCGCATCACTGATTCACTCTCAGGTAAGAGGTGCTCTAGCAACTCTCTGGCACCCACTGCCTCCCTCCCATGCCTTGCAACACCCACCCCGCACTCTCCTGACCCTTTGTCCATCTAGGGCTCCCACTCCTGCGACACCAGGATGGCATCAGAGCCCCCCACCATTCCCTGCCCCATCCACCCTCACGCTTCCTTCCTGCTCTACCCGAGGCTGATGGCCCGAAATGTTTCTGCAACCTGTCTATTCCTATACCGCCAATGTCGGGTGGGCCACCCTGCCCATGGCATCCCGTGTTCTGCTCGAACTGCACATCCTGCACCACACATTTTCAGCCTACTGGATACCCACCTCCACCCACCTCAGATCTTGGACTATGCTCCCGGGTGCCCCATCCTCAAGAACTAATGACTATTGCATTCACAACTCTTTCACACACCTTCTTCCGGTCAATTCTTTCGCAAGACATAATGGCCCCGGCATGCCCTCAATACCAACTCCTCATCAGAATGTAATAATATTTGTGATTTGCTGCCTTGCATTGATATGTCTTCCACCGTTCTGTCATCTGCCATGTACCTGAATATGTATACGGACCCCTGCAACATCCCAAAATGTCCGACCATTTTAGAATGCTATGCCTTGCCTAATTCAATTTCCAGCTCAGGTGTTACTGATTGTGTTCCTATTACAGCGCACAACAATCTCCTGTCTGCTTTACCGCACTGTACCACAGCTGGTGTCAGTGCCTCCTGCCACTGGACTAACCTGCCCAGGACCACTTGCAATGGAGCTAGAGACTATTGCTCTCCCCTGCCATTTAGCACTTGTAAAAAGCGCGGTGCATCTAAAACCTCCACCTGTACTCAAACCTCACATGTTGCCTGCTTAGTTCAAACTTCGCACCCTGCCCCCTTGGCTAATACCCACCACCACACCTCAACATGCATGCCCCCAGCTCAGGTCTGCAACAAAAGTGTTGTGCCTTATAGCGCTGCACTCAGCAATGAGATACCTCACATCCCATCCTTTTCACCCCCAAGACTGCAGGCCCATCAAGCACATTGACACCCCGCCAACTCAGACTTCACTCAAGAATTGACACTAACAACACTACCTCTTGCTAGTCTTCACCCACAGGTCCCACACCCGCCCAAAGGACCCCCGCTAGCCCTACTATTCCCCCCTACAAGACCCAGGAACTACCCAGGTAGTTCCTGGGTCTCATGCAACTACTTGCATGAGTTCCCATCCTACCAAGCAAAACACAAATTCTCTACAATGTGCTCTTATCAATGTGAGATCCTGAGGCACTCATGTAGAAATCCATGACATCATCATCGACTTACAGTTAGATATTTTAGCCATTACAGAGTCCTGGTTACATGTTGCCTCTGGGCCATTCCAGCTAACTATACTATCTATAGATCTGATTGCAGTGATGTGCTAGGAGGGGGAGTAGCCCTAATCTCTAAGTCTTCACTACAAATCAGGACATGCTTCATGCCCCCAATACAGAATCCAAAATACTACTCCTGAAGCTCACCACAGACCCCCAAATGACTATTAACATCCTATTCTAATATAGACAACCCAACGGTCCTAGCCTCCCTGACCTCGACATTCCGCTCCTAATCACCCCCTTCAAGAAACCAGCCACCAAATGCATTATACTAGGAGATATGAACCTTGGTTTCAATGAAATCTCTGACCCCAAAGCCACTGCACTGTCAGCTGCCCTCAGTGACATGTGCTTCACCCAATTTATCTCTTCCCCTACCCACATTAAAGGACGCATCCTAGATTGGATTCTTAAGGCCAACGTCCAACTCAATATTGATGCCATTGAACCAGTACTCTGGTCAGACCATTTCTTTATACACTTCTCTATCACCAGCTTGAAGTTCCACAAAATCACACCGGTACCACTTAGCCCCATCCTGATCCATAACACTCGCAAATGAAGCAGCAGGACCTACACCCTTCCCTTCTCACAGTTCTGAGTTCCTATTTACCAATCACCGGCCATTCAGCCATTGGTTTCACTACTCAATACCATTATTGTTTTCTTCATGCCCTGAACCTACATGCTCCTCTCAAATCCAAATTTCCAAAACCCCATAAAACCAAAAACTCCAGGTTCGCGGAGGACCAGGTCCACTTATGTATGATATGATATGATATGGCATTAATACATAAAGAAAAAAGATCCCTCAAACACCTTTGCAAGAAAAAGCCCTCACTCAGGAAGTGTCAGGCCCCGCCACGCTGTCCTTCAAATACAAATTAGCCACTGGCTAATCTAACACCTATAATGACAGAATTGCCAATGCTAGCTGCAATAGTAAGGAATTATTTACAATCCTTCGGGAACTGGAAACATCCATCCCCCCTGTGGGCATTACTTGTACCAACAAAGCCTGGTGCACCACAATTCAAAATGCCCTCTGTTGAGTCATTACTCTCTAAAATCAGTGCCAAAAAAGCCCTGCTCGCCGATAAGCCACAGGTACTCGACCCAGTCACCACCTCCACCCAGGTGCTTACCAGTAACATCCCCCTTTCATGTTTAGTCAAGTTTCATCTGATCAAATAGCAGCCCACAGTTTTCATTTGGGGGTCACCAGGGGTAGCAACTGTGACACCCGTGGTCTCCCTTGCTACCCCTGTGGTCTCCTTTGCTACCCCAACAAAAAATAAATCTTTTTTGTTTTTTGTTTTATTTTTTACAAATAGAACTCCTGGGCTGTGGCCAGCACCATGTGGCTCTTGGTTTCTGGAGTGGCTGGATTTCTTGTTAAGGCCCTTAAAAGAACAAGCGGTTCCACTAATGTAACAGTGACCCTAAATAAGAAAGAAAGGGAATAGTAAATATTTTTCCTTTCTGGAATTCTATACACTATTTGCTAGACTCATTAAAGGTTTATTTCAGGCACACTTCAGGGGTTAAATCACTGATTTAGTCTATTCTTAAACACCTCAAATTCACAATGCAGACAAAAACGTCCAAAAAGCATTTAGAGTAGAATAAGCATCCATTTCGGACTATATAAGTTGCAGTTATAGCATGTTTTTTTTCCTGCTGTTGTCTATGTTACGATCATCACATGACATTCCAGCTCAGTGTCCTCGGTCACTTAACAAAATCCTTGTGCCTAAAATATTGTGTACAGTGTAGAAATATTTGACCATAGCACATACACTGGCCCTTGATTTCATTGAGCCATAATAAGTGCTTTGTTGCAATGTGTCTATCTTTCCTATCTCCCTGGAATGCTGTTCAGGATGTTTGCATGTATGAGGTAACGAGTGCCCAGAGTACGAGATGCTGTGTGAGTGCGCTGCTTTACCTGCACTACTCTGAATTAATGTATATACAGTTATTAACCCTCCCAATGGTATGTATTTTGCCAGCCTACGAAGCCTGAAAAGTAGATCCACACAAGCTTGACATGTGGCCAAATGTGCACCAGACCTAACGATGAACTGGCCTGCTGTTCACAGTCACCAGTTAATTGTATCCACTACAGAGTGTAATTTGCTTTCTGACTTTGAGAACATTCAGGCATGTAATTGCTTATGTTACTATAGCCGGTAAAATGGCTCAGTGGGTTGAGTATTCAATGCTGTGATGTTTTTGTGATCTGCAGGTTGCAGGATTGAATCCTAGCAAGGCCGATATATGAGTACCAACACAGGTTGGGTGATATTGTATGTACATTTGTGCTTTATAAAGTGCCTAAGCGTAAGTGCTATACGATAGCACATCATTATCATTTGACCTTGTACGTCTGCTTGCATTCACAGTAATTTGGTAATATGGGCCTATACACACTTATAGTAATGATAAATATGGTGAGCCATTCTTGTATTAAATGTATATCACATTACAGTGATATCATAACCATATATTTAGTAGTGTACTTATGAACAATGCTATGGGATGCCAGTGACTGTTTTGTCAAGGGGTGAAAGGTTGTGTGCCTTCGCATCCTGTGATGTCACTTCAGGGTCGGGGTCAAATGACATCACATCATGTGATGTCATCAGAGGTCAAGGGTCGTGTGATGTTACTTCCGCTACCCCTAGCATTTTGGTGAAATGACATCCCTGTAGCAGCCACTATCAGAACACTTAAGCCATCTAATTGCAAATGTACTTCCTGCCTAACTCACATGGTGAAGCTCTATGCACCTACGCTTACACCTATCATTGTCGACTTTGCCAATGCTTCCTTCACAACAAGTACTGTGCCCACCTTGATCAAATCTGTTTGGGTAACCCCTCTATTAAAAAACCATCACCGGACCCTGCAATCCCTACTAACTACCGTCCCATCACCACCGTCGTCTTCTTATTAAAAATCCTTGACCGCCTGGAATACGCTCAAGTCCAGCAATTCCTAGAAAACAATCAGTTGCTTGGCAAAAGGCAATTTGGCTCCTACCCTAAACACAGCATAGAAATGGCCTTGCTGGATTTAAAAATACTAATGGACTCTATTTGGGACTCAGGCAATCTAGCGATCCTGCTCCTACTTAATCTTTCTGCGGCCTTGGATTTGTTTGATCATAATATCCTTTGCAAACACCTCAGCCAATGCTTCGACTTCTCCCCGGAAGCCACTGACTGGATAAAATCCTTCCTCAGTGACCACACTACACTTGTGTTCTTAGGAGACTCTGCTGGAGCTGTTATCCCATCTGTGCTGGGTGTCCCACAAGGCTCCTGACTCTCGCCTACCCTTTATAACACCTATTCAAAAACCCTGTTTGATCTCCTTGATTCCAGAGGAATCATTTACACCAACTTTGCGGACGACATACAGATCCTAGCCCAGCTCACTGAGGATTATGACTCTGACTCTGTCCTGATTAAACCCGTTTACAGCACTATCCAAAACTGGTTGGCCAGCCAGAACCTTTGCCTGAATGATGAAAAACTGAGCTCCTCGTCATTGGCTCCCCACACTGTATCAGTCACTTTGATCCCAACTAATCATACTTCAGCATAGATGGCTCTGTCATTTCAGTCTCAAAGCATATGAAAACGTTGGGGGTCTACTTCAAAGCTGACCTTTCCACTGCCAGACTAATTTCCCTGAGCAGGCAGTTTCTCTCTCCAAGTAACTGCATTACCCTTGCTCGACATCCTATCCTCACCAAACTTGATAATTGCAATGACCTCCCTATGGATACCTCCAACTCCAACATGCTGAAATTACATTACATCTTCTCCAAAACAAAGCTCTTTGCTCTGCCCTCAGCCTCAAACGTTCAGACACATTTTCTCCTCTGGAGGTGAATCCCACTGGCTCCCTGTCAAAGCGTTTATAGAATTGAAAACACTATCCATCACGCATCAGTGTGTCCACAACCTTGCACCTCAATACCTCTATAGTTCCATCACACAAATTACACCTGCTCGCAAACTCCGATCTAACCGGAGCATCTCTCTGTTTATCCCAAGATTCAAGATAAAAAGGGCTGGTGGGGTTAGCTTCTGTGTACCGGCCCCTACGTTATGGAACCCTCTTCCTGAGCCCATCCGTAATGAACAATCGTTCCTTGCCTGTTTGACAAATATGTGTGACAATGGCTCTCCATTACTATTCTGTCTTGACATGATGATGTTTTCTGCTGTCTCACTTTTATGCTGTACTAACACTGTGATACCCTCGGTTCTGGGCGTTGTCAAAAATATAATAAATACAAGTAAACCAATAAATAAATATGTTTGAGCAGGTGACATCAGAGAAAGGCAGGGGTTATGCACCATAGTGTGTTGTATACAAACGACTGGTTAGTTGTTAAACATGTTATTTGATTGCTCCTTATTTGCTTTGAAGCCATGAGTTATTGCGAATAAAGGACTGTGTTATTGAACTATATTTGGGATTCCTACATTTATTTGACAGCACAAGTGTCGTCCAAGTTATTTTGTTGCCTGTCAAACTTTCAACATACATGTATATTCAAGGAAAAAACTTTAATTGCATGGACGTTAAGATGAGAACTTAACGCAACAAAACCACTGCAATTCAAGTAAGCCACCTTAACTTTGTGCCCCCTGTTGTGCAGCCTATGACCACAATGATGGCATCCCAGATCACATCACTGATGACATCACTAATTACATTACAACAGTAAACAGCATTAAGGATGGCCTTCAGCCATGGTCAAAGTGCATAGCACAAATATATGTTAACACATTAATGGGTATTAATCAGTCATGGACACTGGCCACAGTCTTCACCCATGTGCACTGTATATTTTAAAACACTAAAAGGCCACCAACCATAGACATTGGCCTTCTCCAGGGGCTTCAGTTTTCAGCTGTGTCCATTGTATATTATATACACTTATCAGCCGCTAGCCATGGGCTTAAGGACAATACAGGTCAGTGGCCACAAACTTTGGCTGTGCCGACTGTATATTCTAACATATTAATGGGCACTTGCTTTGGCCTTTGGCTATGGCCAATGACTACAGCTCTCAACATTGCCCACTGTATATTTTAAAGCAGTGACAGGGCACTACTCATGCATTTTAACCATGCACATTGGTACTTTGCAACACTAACTGACCACTAGCTATGGTGTTTGCTGATGGCCAGTGACCAAAGCCTTCACCATGGCCAAATGCATGGTCCAAATTGTTATTAAGAAAATCAAAGTTTTTATGAGCTAACTTAATAATCATGTTATGTCAAATGTCTTTATTTATGTAATCTGTTATAAACAATGTAATTAGTGTGGTCACCAGTTGTCATCAGTGATGCAATTTGTGATGTTATCAGTGTACTCCTACAATATGTTATTAGTGATGAGATCAATGATGTGATCTGTGATGTCATCATTGTGGTCACAGGAAATGCAACAGGGGACATGAAATTATGGAGGCTTTGCTGAATTTCAGGGTTTTTTTGCATTAAGTTCTCACCTTGTTGTCTATACAACATAAATTCTTTCCTAAGTTCTTTCCTTCACCTTAAAGTCCCTACAACTAAAGCGTTTCCTTGAATTTCAGGTTTGTTTAATTCCATCGATTATTTCTGCTAAAGGCCAAACCCATGCCCACTGTTCATTTTAAAACACTACCAGACCACTAGCCATGGCCTTTGGCCGTTGTGCAGAGCCACTCTATATTTTAAAACTCTTGCAACCCATCACTTAAAGAGGTTCATCAGTCCCAAACATGACAACCTGAGTAAAATCCTGGCAGAAAAATACTTGAGCAAGCCTGACAACTTAAAAAAAAAAGGTTTGCCTCTGCCCGCTGAAGAAAAGTTATGCTGTCCACCCAGACGTGTTCTTTACTTGTACCCTGAAAAGCAGTGGACAATAACTGCACCAGTGTTCAGGATTACAAACTCACTTGCCACATCATGGGCACATACTCATGACTTACTTGCCCTCTCATCATTTCCGCTCCTCACCCCCATGGCTGGTTCTCAACAATACTCTGCTTTATAAAGATAGCTTGAAAAGTACACATACCATAGTATCACTCAAATAGATGAATGCTCATAGTAGTATGGTAGGCAAAACGTGTACAATTGTGGCATTATTCCCCCATCTTGACTGTGAGACTACAAATACCAGAATGCAATTCAGCAAAAGGCAAACAAATTGTCTCTGAGTGCAAAACTTTCAAGGACTGACAGTAGCACGGTTTACAAAAAATAATGCGGATGTCGTGTGTTATGAGATATTTAAAACTAGGAAAACACATGGCATGCACAACTGTAGACTGCCTCCCATTCACACAGTAGCCAGGACTGACCCTGCTTTGGTTCAAAGTGAGGAAGGATGCGACCCTCTCAGGCCATGTTGCTCTAAGTGGTCTTGTAAGGTGGGTCCATTTGTTAGGCAAGATGGCCTGAGGGGGCTGGCATCTTCCTCGCTTGAAGCTAAGCAGGGTGTGTCCTTGTTACTGCATGGATGGGAAGCCCACTGTAGCTGTAAAAATATAGTTTTGTTAATTATGTATACAAGATTGCACACACTTTTGTTAAGCAGCATGTAAAAAGCCCCTTGTTTTATCGCTGGTCTCTTGGTGACTGTTGTGATACATTGCACAACGCAAAGTACCACATTTAAGCAGCACGGTAAAGGGAAAAAAAAAACAACAGCAATAATAACATATTCAAAGGTACTTTGCCCACATAACGATAATCCAAAATTGGCCCCCATGAATATATGCACAGTAAGTGAAAATATATTTTAAAGTGAAATATACACAAGTGCACAAGACAAAATAGCATTAGACGTTTAAAAAAGTAATGAACACCAGAAAAATAACCTGAGAGAGGAAATCTTCCAATAAATATGCTGGCAGAGTATAAAAGGTGCTCACCTTTTAAATGCAGCAATCTGTTGTGAAATATTCCCTGGAAAATAAAATCTGTTGGGGATTTTGTCAGAGGGCTATTACACAATTTGGTGGTATTTTAGTACCATTGTACAATTAGTGGGAAAATAGTGGTAACGTGGTGGAACAGTGTGTTTATGATGATGTCCTCCTATAATGTGATAAAACTCCCCTCTTTACCTTGTATTCTATTTAGTGTTAACTGTAAGCTCAAACTAGTGGACTTTGCACTTGCAAGGACAAGACAGCACTAACTGTCATTCCAGTCACTTATCTACGAAACTGGGCTACCGTCTTGGACAGATTATTCATAACACTCTTCATTATGATCAATGATTCACAAGCCACACATGCATCATACGTTTTCTAGCTTGCTAGATGGTTCCCAAACTTTACCTCCAACTTTACCACATGTGGTAACATATTTTACTGCTTTTGATACACTGGGGCGCTTCCCTGTGATTTTCCCTCTTTGTCAGTAAGTACACATAGGCACAGAATATGCAAACCCACTGATTCAGTTTTAAACAATATTTTCTTTTTATATGCATTATTGTTTGAAAACAGGTTATGCGGTATACACATTAATACAAGATAACATTTATTCATTAGATATGTAACCAGCCTGTGTTCATAATAAAAAAATCACTTTTCATCTCTTACCTTAGACCTTGAATCCCGAGATAGTTGACAAAATATACCATCTAAAAGAAAAGACAAAAGCAAATTGCACAGCGGCATGCCAACTTTTTCTGTTACACTTCAGTGTTTCTCAATTACAGATGCAAAATAAATAAAAAGACTGTAAAACTTCTGTGCTATTATCAGGAGAAGCCCCTGTCTGAGTGGCTCATTAGCAGAAGGGAGTGTTGCAAATTCCACAGCCTGGGCAGCCCAGTTAGAAGACTGCAACCTCTCTCCGGCCTGTCTTCTCCAACTGCTGCCTGTGAGAATCTTGCCTTTCTGCACACCATGGATCTGCCCTCTCTGCTGTCAGCTACACTCCTGGTCTCTTCTCTTTGAAAAATAATGATAAACTTCCACCCCTTCTTCCAGCTAGATTCATACCCTAGCCCTGTCAATCTAACTAATTCTGCCCTTTACCCGATGTCTCACATCACCCCAGCTGATTTTTCTAGAATCATGTCACTTGTTCTCTCCGAACACCACCTCCCAAGTATATTTGTATCCATTGCTTCCTGGAGCACAATGACTCCTTCTAAATGAAACCGCAGCCCATGCGTTCTGCTTGCACGTTTAAACTTCCACTGAAAAATAAACAGAATATGTCATCTTTATCATTTTGCACTGTTTTGTTAAAGGGTACATTAATTACTGGGTAGTGTTATTTGAAGGGGAAGTGTTAGTTGATTAATTTATGTTAACATATATACTCAATGCAAACATGTAGCAATATATGGGTTAAACCCTTTTTCTGGTCACAGGGGTAGATCTGATATAGGGTCAATACAGAGTATTCTAGAAGAAATCAGATCGACTACTCCTTTCTCAATCTGGTTACTGCAGAGGCTCAGGTGTGGTATTTCTATCTATTGAACATAAATCATAAAATATAAATTGTAGACATGGTTATATCAAAGTTAAATAATACACATTGGGCCTCATTACAAGTACTCCGGTCCGGAATTAACACTGCCGGTAAAACCATACCGGCACCGTTTCCATGTCCGCCCAATCATGACCCGCGGCCCCGGTAATAGCACCACCCTCAACCGCCACCGCGGAAATAGGGGTCCCGTTAAGTCCGTCTGCACGGAAACACCTCCATTACCGTCAACACGAAACACCGTGAGCATCACAACTAGCGCGGACACGGAAATACCGTGAAAAAAATGGCGTAAATACCGTGATCACGGTGGCGGAACCGCCGCCACCGCGAACATGGCGTTATACACTGCCTGCTGAACTGAATCAGGGCACAGGTGCACCAAATCAGCCCAGCTGGACCTAGCAGGCCACTGGGAGCCCACAAAAGGGCCACACCCAGCACAACACAACACAGAACCATGCAGGCAGCAGGTCTAGTAGCACTGGGACTGGGCCTACTCAACCAACAGGCAGCACTGCACATGGTGGCAGTAATGGCGCAGAGGAGGAGGCGTAGGCGGAGGAGGTGCAGGCGGCAACCAGCCAACCCTGCAGCTATGGCAAACCCCATTGCCCAGCCAGCCCGACCCCGCCGCCAGCCACCAATACCACGCATCAGGGCCTCACCCTGGAACCTCACCCCAGGACAGATCCACACACTATACCGGCTGGACCGTGCAACAATCCTGCACATCACCGCCATGATTGAGGACAACATCAGCAGCCAAATTGACACCCCCACCGCCATCCCCCCCTCCTGAAGGTTGTCTCAGTACTGCATTTCCTTGGCACTGGCACCTATCAACACAAGGTTGGTGAGCTGCACGGCATATCACAACCCTGTTTCTCAAAAATCCTGGTACAGGTACTGGATGCCCTGTTGCGCCATGTGTCGGAACACATAGCCCTACCCCGCACCCTCCCCGAGGTCATTGCCACCAAGTTGGCCTTCTATGCCATAGCAGGCATGCCAAATTGCATAGCGCAGTTGACTGCACCCACGTTGAGCTGACAGTACCACGTGCAATTGAGGCGGTGTTCCGCAATAGGCAACAGTATCACTCTTTGAATGTCCAGATGGTTGTGATGCCATGCAACTGATTACACACTGCTGCGCACGTTTCCCAGGCTCATCACATGACTCAATGGTACTGCGGAATTCCACGTTGCCACGGTACATGGAACGCTATGCCGGACAAAGCACATGGCTATTGGGTGAGTACAGCTGACGATGCTACAACCCTGTCGAAGTGGTGTGTGTGTGTCCAGGCCAATGAGCATTGTGAGTGTGCCGCTGTGACCGCACATGCATCACCCCCCTTCCATCTACCAAATACACAGCGGATGCCAAACATCATGAAGGAAGACATGACAGGGCACCACAATGTGCCCGTGCACACGCTGGCACAGCCAATCCCGTCACTGTCCCATGAACCTTGTGCCACTGCAGACACCCACCCTCAATTGAAACACTGCCTCAAAAGGCACGAGAGGCGTGTAAATGAGACGACGTGTATTTACTACTTCCGTACAGTGAAGTCACTCTGCCATGTGTGGACAGCACTGCACTGTGACATGCACACAATCAAATGTCACCCGCAGGGCACAGTAAACATGCAAGTTAATGTGTAGGCTCATATCCAGTTAGCGACATACATCGTGATGCCCAAAACATACCTCCATACACTGCATGGTACATATGCATGAATGAATGATGACACAAGAATGCACAGCAGCAGATGAGGACATGATGCCACAAACACTGACATGTTCCACCATCTACATCCCATGTAGGTGATGCGGGACATGCACTCACGCCATGGATGATGACACCTGTACGGAGACCAAGGAACAGGCATGAAGAGGCATACAATAGGGCACATATCCGCACACGTGGAATGATTGAGAGGACATTTGGACTGCTGAAGGCCCGTTTCTGCTGTCTGAGCAGATCTGGCGGATCACTGCTGTACAGCCCAGTGAAGACGGGTAAAATCACGCTCGTATGTGCCATGCTGCACAATATATGCCTGCGCAGGAACATCCCAATGCCACCAGACGCAGATGAGGAAGATGGGGATGGGGATGGGGATGGGGATGGAGATGGGGATGGGGATGGAGATGGGGATGGGGATGGGATGGCACCACCTCCCCCTGGGGGTCCACATGATGGCCAGAGAGCACGGGATGCCCTGATTCGCATTTACTTTTGAGTCACAGCACATTCACAGAAATGCACGAACATGGTGACGACAATGAATTAATAGTTGCACTGCAAAATAAATGATCAATGTCCACACATGTATGTCTTGATTCGAAATGGTGATGTATTGATGTAATAACAACAGGGAAGGAGGTGCATTGGTTAGTGAAGCTGTACAGCCGGGGCCACCCACCACCCAAACATGCCCACCCCCACCCAGGACCCATTGTTCAAACCCCCAAAACTACCTACCCCACCACCCAAACGTGCCCACCCCTCTCACACCCTTGTAGTCCACATGTGTCCTGCACTGCCCCACACACATGCCATCACTTCCGTGTGCGCTTCTGTGCCTGTGCAACCTGGCCCGAGGGACCCGTTAGCCTACTCGAGCGCCTCCTTGGACTGGCAGTAGTGGAGCTGGATGGGGTGGTTGTGTTTGATTGCGCAGAATCTGGGATTGAGGGCATCCGTGCCAGATTTGCCTGTTGCCCAACCAACATGGCCTCTACAAGCCTGGAGGTGTGGTCGTTGCCCTCCCGCACATGGCGTGCAAGGGTTACTATAGTGCTCGCAAAGCGTCCGATGGACCTCGATAGGCGACGCACTGAGGCACTGTAGCTCTCCCTCTGCAGCCTGGATTCCTCTAGCTGCCTCTCCACCAGCTGGGTGAGGGTAGCCTGCTGGTCCTCCATCCGCTGCATGCGGGCATTCAGTTCGGCCATCGATGGGGTGGGCGACCTCATGGAACTCCCCAGTGATGTGGGGCTGAACCCCAGCTCATGGAAGGAGCCCAGGTCTTCAAATGTGGGCATCTCCCCCTATGGCCCCGTTTCCGAGTGCTCTTGTGGGGCACTGTTATCACTGCAGGCCCCCTCTGCAGTGCTGCTGCCTTCGGTGTTGTGTTGGGTGGCCATGATAGGTTCCCGTGGCACCTGTCTAGACTCAGGCAGTGTGGAGACGGTGAGGACGTCGGTGGTGGTGGTGGGCGACACATCTGTAGTGGCTGGTAATGTGGCCAGAGGTGCAGAACTGCCGGCAGCATCCTCCTGTGTGGTGGCGGTGGCTTGTGTACTTGCCGGTGCAGATTGGCTGGCCTGTTGTGCAGTATCACTGTCACTTGAAACGGCTGTGAGGACACAAAGGGCATGCAATTAGTGTTGTTGTGGTGGCAGATGGGTGAATCACATGCGTCATTAAGATTGTACATTGAATAGTGTTAGTCACATGCATGTGATTGCTGGTGTATGCATTCTGTGATATTGGTTGCCATGCGGATCATGATGGGTCCTTTGGCCCACACATGCACTGCCTGGGGGGGGTTGTTAATGGGTCCTTTGGCCCACACTCACAACTGCAAATATACATGTGGCATTCATGTTTGGGCACTTACCGGCATCTGCAGGTGGGCTCACTCCTGCCTCAGCCTCCCCGACCCATGGATTCCCTCTAGGTGGAGGACGCTGCTGCAACGCTCCTCCCATGCTTGCAGCCTCAGTGGGGAAGGGGGACCTCCGCTTGTCCCACTGCTGCATTGGCGGTGCGTGGAAATGAGGTTGCGTACCCTCAGCCTCAGGTCGTCCCACCGCTTGTGGCAGTCCTTCACGCTCCTCACTGCCTCGCCCACAGCAGTGCACTTGCGTGCAGCTTCGGCCCACACCTCCTTCCTCCGCTGCTGTGTGGCACGCCGTTGGTCGGTGCTGAACAGCATCTCCGCATTGTCCACAATGTGCTCCACCAAGACGGTTAGCTCCGCCTCGCTGAAGCGCTGTTTGCGCTGCCTCTGAGCAGGAATCCTGGCAGACATGCTGGTGGTCCCTTTTGGCTTCTCAGAGTTAGGATTGTGCTGGCTCTGGATGGCAATGGATTGTGCTTTTATATGATGGCCGCCTCTCTGTTTCCTGTTTTGGCGATCATGGTATTTCCAGTTCATTGTCCCTGGCGGCGGAGGCGGAAACGGGTTTTGCGCCACTTGTGGCTGCGTTATTTCCATTTCCGTGGGGTTTTCTGTGATGGCGGTAACAACGTTTCCGAGTCCGTGTGGTGCGCGCAACCGACAGCGTGTAATCGGACGGTTTTTCCGCAACCTTGCGGACACGGAAACGTTTTTACCGCCATCACGGATTTTGCACGGTCCCGGACTGGCAGGTTGTAATGAGGCCCATTTTATTCAATCATGATCTAAAAATTTCAAGAACAACAAAAGAAAGCCTGCATTAATTCGGCATTTCAAAATTGATTTACTGTGAGCATCTAGTGCTCTCTGTGAGATTAGCACGTGACAAACAAACTGTTCTAAATCAACAGATGTTTGCAATTTACAAATTTATTACACTGTAAACTTTCTAGAAGCAGATTGAGAAAGGGGTAGTCGATCTGATCTCTTCTAGTATACTCAGTGCAAACTGGACAGATGGACCATTCACCATAAAATGGATCAATTTAGTGTGCATAATGTGCAATTCCATTTGCTGTCTTTCATACACAGTGCCACTACAGAATTCAGTTTACTGCCTCCACTGAAAATGTCATGTTCCATACTACATCTCCCTCCTTTTTTTCATGCTGTGATCGCCGGAGATATCACTGCAGGAGAAACAAAAACCACCCCAGAATGCGTGCACCACAGAGCATCGCTCTGTCCCCATTGTTGTCAGAATTAGGACCAATATCCTCATCTTAATGGTGAGAACAACTAGCCATCCCCTATTAAAACAATTGGAATTGCCAGAATCACCATACGTCTTTCTACCCAGGTCCCCTAGTTGAATGTGTTTCCTTCCATCCAACCCAGGGTGCTCTCAGTGATATTATTTTTCTTTAAATTCATCCTGACGGTATGCACCTTTTTGTGGTTCAATAAGAAGTCTATATCCGGATCGATAGGGAATGGGTTTCTCAAGAAAAATTAGATATTATCCACCTTTCCCTCCCATAAATCATCATGAAAAATAAGAATTTAAAACAATAAAAAAAAACTATACATGTGTATTCTCTATTGAATTGTCTGTAAATAAGTGTCCACGAATAAATGGAATGTGTCCATGAATAAAAGGAAAGCATCCATATATCAGGATAAACACCATGGACCTTAAATCAAAGGCTCATCACTTATGTACATATTCCATGGGACAACTAACTTCTTCCGCGGATACATCAATGATGTTTTAATACATCAAAAATAGTATGTATGTATAGGGAAACATGTTTTTTTTTTAAACAACAATCCCATCATATTTGTCAAAAGTCCGATCTCCATTTTGGTGGAGCACCGCATAGCACAGCAATATGCTCCATAAGCAATAAATAAAACATGAAATAAAAGTGCAGATTATGGTTTTTAATTCATGGTACCAAGAATATACAGGATCAGGTCTCCGGAATGTCCTGTCCATTAGTCTTTGCGCAGCCACCTACACAACGCTGTCATCAGCAGAAATCCTTTAGTCCAACACCCCATGGAATCTCCAAAACATGTGTCATTTTTATGGCATCTCAGGATCCTTATCTTCACCCCTTTCTCTCGGTCTGGGGCTTTCCCAGGGCCTCCGATCCCGTGGCATCCTCGAGGGGTCCAGCGCTCCAGCACTCCAAGGATCTGGCCCTGCCGGGGCAAGGAATTAGTCATCTAAACTAAAAGAACCAAAACAAATTAAGTACCTAGCATAACACAATGTTGTACCCCTCTTCTTCTGAAATATCTGAAAATAAAATGGGATTATGATTAATCTTTTGGTGACTGCCTGGATACCGATATGTCACACCAGAACACCTGAAACAAGTTTATCGTTACACAACTCAAAACATATCACCAAATCAATCCCAGCAACATGCATTTTATAGACCATATCTTTTCATACTGAGTCTTTAACATTTTCTATCAATCTCACTAAAATGCACATATGTACACCTTGATTCCCCTGTCATTTCAACTTTTACTCTGTACTCACCATTTTCCTTCAACTAGTCTCACCTTGTTCAGGCCTTCTTACCTCATGCTTCGGGTGGCAAAGCTTAATCTGATTTACATGGACAAACTGCTCCGTTGTCACTTCACCTTCCTTTTTGACTATTTTGTGCAATGCAGGGGAGATTTTGTCTATGATTTCAAATGGCACTTGCCATGCTGCTAGAAATTTTGAGTTTTTATGTTTGTTCTTCCCAAAATGGTACTTGTAGACCTGATCACCTACCTTGTATTCTCTTATAGATGTCTTCCTATCATAATATGTTTTTGCACTATCAGCAGCCATCTCTAAATTCTGCTGCACAAATGCAAATGCATGTTGTAAATGCTTCCTCAACTCCTCCACATATTCATGAATCGTGGAGGCATTCACAAGTGTTTGCTTAAGAGTCCTATACAGTAAATGTTGTGGCAACACCATCTTTCTCCCTGTCAGCATTTCATGAGGACTGACATTTGTTGAATTAGCGGAGATCGATCTAATGGCCATCAATACTAATGTCAGCCGAAGATCCCAACTAGAGCCCACCTCAACTACACATTTTTGTATTATGTCTACTATAGACCTATTGTTTCTCTTCACCCCACCTGAAGAAGAAGGCCGATGTGAGATGTGCAACTTCCATTTCACACCTAGCATTTGCCAAACCTTGCTCATCAAGGGGCTAGTGAAATCATTTCCTCGGTCTGATTCTATCCTTTGTGTTAACCCAAACCTTGAAAATATATGATTTACTAGTAACGTGGCTGCTGTTTGCGCACTGCAATCCAGTGCAGGAATGCATTCCACCCACTTGGACATTAGACAAACCACTGTTAATAAATATTTATTTCCCCAGGCTGATCTTTTTACAGGCCCAGCATAGTTGATTTGCAAATCAGACCATAGAAGGGTCAAAACTCTTTTCATTAATAGGGCTCTATACACAGGTGAAGCAGGCTTAAATTGTGCACACACTCTGGTGTATAGTTCAACATCTTGGGACATTTGCGGCCAATAAGCATAATTCTTTAAGATTTCCAATATTTTTTGTGTACCCATGTGTCCTGCAGTTATTGCATCATGTGCATGATGTAACATCAGTCTGCGAAATGACAGAGGCACCACCCTTTGGATTTGACCTGTTACAGACTCTCTAATCATCAAACCATCTTGTAACCTAAATCTTTTTATTGAAATATTGTTGAACATTAAATTCATCAAATGTCATTACAAGTGGTAGCACAGTCAATCTCAAAGGCTATGAATCATCAATCTAGTCCGCTGTCTTTTACAATTCATAAAGCTCAATCAATTCCGGCAGCATTCATAAGGAGATCAAGTTCATAGTTTCTCTGCAAGTGTAACAACAATTAATTTTTCAATTCAACATTAACATTTCATTTTAACATCTTTGTAATTCATCATGTATATAAAGTTTGTAGGTATCCTCTGTGGATAGGAAAGATTGCTTAACAGCTATTAATTATCTAAATTAAGGAACGCAGGGAGGAACAAAAAAAAACCTCTCCAAGGTTTCAACCAGTTCTTCACGAGGCCCCATGAGGGACTGACTCTCTCATTACCAGATGCCCATTTAGTGGGCACTTTCCCCGTTCTAAAGGTGTGTCAGGGTTGGCAGAGGTACTTCATCATTCTCAGCTGGAAGAACATATGTTTTTTTTCTGCTACGTGTTCTAGGAATGGGCCCCATTTGTTTGTGAATTTGGGTGTCTGACCTTCTATTGCAGCCGTTAATGTATCCATTCCCAAGAGTTCCCATACCTTAACCCACCAGTATGCTATATGCGGACCTTCTAATTCCTTCCAAAAGTGCGCTCATGTAAGGCGGGCCGCCATAAGTAGTTGGGTTATCAAGCGGGCAGTAGGGCCAGAGCGGGGGTATGACCCGTCATCCGGTGAATCGCGTAATGGCATTACTAATGGGTCCATGGGAAGAAGGATCCCGTATATGTCCTTGATTTTGGACCTAATCTCTAGCCAATAAGTTTGAATGACCGGGCAGTGCCACCATAGGTGTCCGAGGTCCCCCTTCACCCCGCAACCATGCCAACACGTATCCGGATACTCTGGGTTTATAGCGTGTAGTCTCTATGGTGAAACATATCAGCGGTAACAGATCTTGAGTGCACATTCCTTTACTGACGTGCATCTAGAGGACTTCTGTTCCCTGTCCCAAATTCTTTACCAAGCTTCTGGGGGTATCTCAATTCCTAGCTCTCTCTCACAAGCCATCATATACAGGAGTTTCTCATCTTCTGGGACCTGTTCTAGGAGGCGATAGCAACTTGTTACTCTCTGTGAGCGTTGACCTTCCACAGCTGTCAGTTCTAGGCCTTACGGGGGCCTAGTAGCAGCTTTCTTAATTATCAGGTTGGCAATGCAATGCCGTAATTGTATGTATCGAAGCCTCTCAGTCTCAGGGAGGTTAAACCTTTCTTTGCATTGGGCAAATGTCAGTGGGGTATTATCATTATAGAGCTCTTGCAGACTCAGGAGTCCCTCTCTTGACCAATCTCGATAGGAGTTAGCCTGAAGCCCAGGAGTAAAGGCCAGATTCTGCGTAATTGGGGAGAGGGTTCCCAATCCAGGGGGGATTCCTCTTAGTTTGTACTGTCTATCCCAACACTGGAGCGTTGCTTTCGTGGTTGGGAGAATGGGCTTCTGGGAGGTTCATGTTTGACGTGGGAGGAAGGGAAGATGAGCGAGGGGGGCTTCAGAGAGCAGTTGTTCGATGTCCTGCCACCTAGAGGGGTCAGGTGGGTTGGTCCAGCTCAGGATGTGGGCAAATTGGGTTGCCCGATAATATCTTAGTATAGATGGGAGTCCGAGGCCACCCAACTGCTTGCCTTGAGTGAGGATCTTGCGCTGAATTCTGGGCGTTTTCCACTGCCAGATGAAGTGACTTAACTCTGTCTGCAGGTTTAATAAGTCTTGCTCTGGGATGAGCAGTGGGAGTGCCTGTAGCATGTAAAGAAGCCTTGGGAGCAAAGTCATTTTGACTATGGTTATGCGCCCTAACCACGATATCTCTTGAAGGGCCCATTTCTGCAAAGATTCTTTAGCTTCTTTTAGTAAAGGGGAAATGTTAGCTTTCCATAGGCCTGGGTAGGTCGGGTCAGGTGCACCCCAAAGTAGGTGATTTTGGAGTTTTCCCATCTGAGGGAGTAGGTGTTGTGAAAGGCGTTTACCACGTGTTGCGGTTCAGATAAGTTCAGGCCCGATTTTGTCATGTTTATTGTGAATCCCGATATTACTGCAAATCGATCAAGCAGGTCCATGAGTGGGGGGACTGAGGTTTGGGCATCCCTCAGGAAACAGAGCACATCATCTGCATAAAGTGCGACTTGGTGACATTGATCTTCTACCTCGAATCCCTGAATGTCAGGGCAGTTGTGGATGTGTCGTGCCAGGGGTTCCATAGTTAGTGCAAATACCAGCAGCGATAGGGGACACCCCTGCCTGGTTCCCCTATTAAAGGATATCTGAGGTGTCCACCGAGAGTTGATTCATATTCGGGTAGAGGGGATCCGGAAGTTTGATAACACCAATTTAGTAAATTGTGGGCCAAACCCAAAGCCTCTCAGGACCAACTGCAAGTATACCCATGACATGCTATCGAATACTCTATGGGCATCTAGAGACAGTAGGGATTTAGGGCCCGGGATTGATGGGGACAGGGATATCAGGTCAATCACTCTGCGGAGGTTGTTATGGGCAGATCGACCTTGAATAAAACCGGTTTGGTCCCTGTCTATTAGTGTGGTAAAATCTCCCCCAATCGCTGCGCTATAATCTTGCTAGATAGCCTGGCATCCGTATTGAGCAAGGCTATGGGCCGGTGAGATGAGCATTCTGCAGGATCTTTTCCTGGCTTCAAGATTACGGTTGCGTTATATTCCGCCATGGACAGTGTAACAGTTCCGGTTTCCCAGCATTCATTGAATAACCTCATAAGGTGTGGTGTGAGGTCTTTACAGAAGGTTTTGTAAAACTTATTTGTGAAGCCATCTGGGCCCGGAGCCTTGCCAATAGGGAGTGATTTCATAGCTGATTCCACTTCTTCAGGGGATATTGGGTCTTCTAAAGGTTCCTGAAGGGCTTGTGGGAGTTGTGGTAAGGTCTCTGTGTTTATAAACCCCTTAGTGGATTGTGAGTCTCCTCTATGGGGGGCTGCATGTTCCCTAAAGAATTCCTCAACAATGAGGCATTTCCCCTATTCAGAGTTGATGCTCTTGCCCTGTTTATCTCGCAAGTGGTCAATCCTGTTCTGCCGTGTCTGTTTCCCTAGCTTAGCCGATAATAGTTTATTAGCCTTATTTCCTTTGGTATGAAAGTATTGTTTGGTGCGCATCATGCAATAGGCCGCCTTCCCCATATGGTGTGCTTCAAGCGCTTTTTTTGCCATTCGTAAGTCTCTTAATGGGCGCCGCAAGGGTTTCTTTTTATGTATCTGCTCTAACCTATGGGCTTCCCTCTCTAGTTGTTCTTGGAGCTATCTCCTAGCTTTTCTTCGTTTTGCTGCTTGGTCAATGAAATGCCCCCTGATTACCGCCTTACTTGAGTCCCAGACCGTGCCCCAGCACACATCGTCAGTGTCGTTCTCATTGAAGTATAAGTCTAAGGATTCTCTAATATGGGCACAAGTCACTGGGTCCTCTAGGAGGAAGTCGTTTAGCTTCCAGGTGGGTCTTGTGTGGGGGTTAGCTCATGGGGGAGCTATGGTTAATAGAACTGGGGCATGGTCTGCGAGCACCTCAGGGAGAATCTGTTTCCTCAACCTCATGGATGAGCAAATCTGCTATAAAGAACATATCCAGTCTGGAGAATCCCCCACGGCTGAAAAATAGGTGTAGTCCCTCTCATCTTGATTACAGTACCTCCACACTTCAATCAGGGAGTGTTCTTTAAGCAGGGAGGTAAGGGCTCTGAGGTCATTCCTGTCATTTAGTATGGGTGGGAGGGTCTTGTCAACTAGGGGGTTAACCACTGCATTGAAGTATCCGCCCATGATCACTTCCCCCTCTGCATGGTCGAGTAGAGCTTTCAACAATTTCATAAAAAACAGATCTTGGTTAGTGTTGGGGCAATGTATGGAAACCAATGTGATTTTACGACCATCCAACATGGCGTTAACCAGCAAAAACCTTCCTTCCTCATCCCGCACACCCCTACATCTTTAAAGGAAATCCCCCTGCGCACTAGAATGGAAACCCACTCGCTTCTTTAGGCCAATTTTGGCAAAGAACTTAGTGGGATAGAGCTTGTCGTTAAGGCGGAATTCATCTGCGTGCCGTAAGTGAGTCTCCTGAAGGAATAAAAATGCTGCATCTAAGCATCCTAATCTGTGGAGGAGTGCTTTGCGTTTCAGAGAGGAGTTCAGACCCTGCACATCAAGGGAAATACATCTATAACTCTGGGTTGCCATAATTCAGTCACATGGGTTTTCGCTTCACATTTCCTCCCCCAGAAGGACTAAGCGCAAGGCATCTGGTCAGAGAGTTCACTAATTTCGGATTGAACTCAAACAAGTAATCAAAATGAAGACAGACAAAACAAAATAACCAGTTTGGTTCCATCTCGGAATGTACTAATCTCATCCCCATAATTAACTTTAACCAAGTGTGAAGTAAGTCGGGCGCCATCCACTCAGGCGCCCAAGCCGATTATCATGTGGACATTTCCAGTGTCCCTGAGTACAGTTATCCAAGGCCTCTAGGCCTCTAATGGCGATAGGGAGCTGCGTAATTTACAAGTTTGTGTTCAGGCCATCCATTTTCTCCTCAGTCTCTCACCCGCGGTTGGAAGTAGTGTGCTCTTGGATGAGTCCACAGGGAGGAGAACCTCAATTGGCCATGTGGTATCTATTTTGACCACAAAGTGACATTGATGCAGTGGAGGGTGCCAGGGTGGTCGTGTCCTCCCGGAACAGGGTTTTGAGTTCCTTGCGGTTGGATCAGGTGGCCGCCCAGTCTTTCTGTTCTCTCGGTTCCAGGACGGCCAACTTCTCCGTGGTGATGGGTCCTTTCTCTAAGCCAGATCCCTGGTGGGGATTTGTCGTGGATTGGTGTCGCCGTCGGATTTTCCCTCGTCCAGTTTTTGGCAAGGGATGTGGGGTAGGCCCCTCCATATTCTGAGCCTGTGGATTCGGCACGCCATTATCAGGATCCTCCGACATCAGGGACCTCACTTCTTCTTCAGAGATAATTATGCAGTGTTGGCTTCGAAAGTCAAAGATCAGTTTACAGGGGAATACCCACCGATAGCAGACTTTTTGCATTCTCAGCCAAGAGGTTACTTTCTGTAGGCGCTGTCTACATGCTAAAGTGTGGGGAGCCAAGTTCTGGAAGAGCTGAATCTTTGTACCTAGAAATTGTGTAGACTCCGAGTTCCTGGCTGCCGCCATAATCGCTTCTTTCTGGTGGAAGAAGTGAACTCGGGTAAGCACGTCTGGTACCAGGTTCCTTTTGAGTTGTACAGATGAATATACTCGGTGGGTTCTATATAGTTGTAGTTCTTCATCTGGCGGGAGGTCGAGAAGGGATCTGAACAATGTCTCTACATATTCGGTTAGGCCCGGATCAGGAATCTGACGAGGAACTCCACGGAGGCGCATGTTATTCCGTATTGACCTGTTTTCTAGGTCGGCTTGCTTTGGCCCTATGTCCTCTAGCTGTTCTTCGATAATCTTCACCCTTTCTGCTAGGGCCTCGTTGTTATGGACTTGTTCAAATGCTGAGTTTTCCAGGTCATTGACTCTGGGTTCAATCCCTTCTAGGTGGGAAGTCAGGTCTGCAAGGGACTTTGCCAAAGAATCTTTGGAGGTCTTGATCTCTTCTTTAATCTCTTGGGTAATGTCTTGTTTGAAGGATCTGAGCATTCGCTGTAATTCTTCCTTGGACATTGCCAAGTTTTGGGGCAGGATTGACGGCGGGACCGGATGAATCTCGGCTGTTACCGTGCATGTGGAAGGTGAGTTCACAGATTATGGTGCCAGGTAGGCCTGTATGCCGTGTCCCTTCTTTTTTATCCCTGTTTTGGGCATCCCCCAGAGTGGCCACTGAGCTCCCTTGCCCCTTAGACCCAATACAGGTGAGGGAGCATGGACCGCCAGATGTTGATGAGCAGCTTCCGGTATTTTGGTGTAGTGCCAGCTGCTAGGATAAAGGGCTCTCTCCCTGTCCTCCAGGGGCTGTGTTTTGGGGTTCCTGGGAGGTTTGGAAGGTCCGTTGGGGAGTTGTGGCACCAAGGTAGTTCGATCCGTGAAAGATGGGGTCTCAAATTCCCACCCCGGGGCGGTGCCACACTCACCAGCAATCAATGATTCAGCTCCCGGTAACTTTACAGGTCAAGGGTATTAGGCGTGGTTCCTTGGTGTCACAGCACATCTCCGTCAGGGGTGGGAAGACAAGCGGGTCGAGCCACCAAGTCGCATTAAGATAGACTTACCACCTCCTGGCAGTCCCCGTCTGCCTCCGGTGTTAATTTGGCACGTCAGTTCCTGAGCCCGAATACAAGCCCTCAGTTGGTCAATGGTGTATGTCCATTACAGCAGACATCTCCTCCTCGCTGTGGCATCAGAAAAGAGAAACCTTAACTTCTCCATCAGTTTCTCTCCCCGGTGCTAGGGATTAGGCTGTCCCTGCATCCTCATCCACAGCAGACGCTTCCTGGGGCTCATTGATTGTTGTGTGCGCAACCCCGAGAGGGCCCCCAGGGGCGAGACCGAGCAGCGGGATCCCCCATCTGGGCTGGCCCCTCGGATGCTCTGCTGCTCCGCTCCCCCCCTCGGGCGTTCCGAAGAGTGGGGTGGTCCGCCGGGCCTCCTGAGCGCAAGGCTTCTCTTGTGCGGTGCCCCGAGCGGATCTCCAGGGGCGGTGCTGTGTAACAGATCCCAGGAGGGCCGGAACTCCAGCCGCTCTAGCCCATCCGGGGCCCCATATTTCCAGCCCTCCGATCCCCACCACTTCGGCAAGGAGGGCCTCCAGACCGGCCATCTCCTCCGCCGTCGACTCCTCTACCGGAGGGCTCCTCCGGACCCCCCGGGCTGCTGCGTTTTTGTAAGGCCCCCGGCAGAGGCAGTGGGGAGCCCCTTTAGCAACGGGGGGTGGGCGCTTCAGTGTTCAGGTGGCGGAGTCCGCGGGTCTCCCGATCAGGGCCCACCTCGGATGGCCCACCACCATTTCCTTCCCTGTAGCCGCCAGCGTCTGCATTCCGAAACTCAAATAGCAGACTTCATGGGATGCGGTTCGGATCAGAAATTCAGCTGCCATGTCGGGGTCTCATCGTGGTCTTTTGCCGAGCAAAATCGGGGCAGAATTTTCCATGTAGAACTGATAAAATTGCGTTGCTTGGGCACCTTGGAGCAGAGCTCACGGAAAGCACACCCGCATGGTGTGCTGTCAAGCCACGCCCTGTCTCCTTTTGTTTTTTAACAGTAGCCTCAACTCTTCTTTTCCTTTGCAACCACTTTCAGACAGAGGATTTTGTTCTGCACCTTCCAGATGGTTATATAATAGGCCTAAAATTGGTTCTTCTTTTTGCCCTTTGGTCAGATCCTCATCTGGGGTATCATAACTCCATTACACTACAGGCTGTTCGACTTTGGAGATTTGGAGCGTATGATCGCATCTACCCGTATTTCGCCAAGTAGGTGTTCAATGTGAAAGCACTCTCCCATTGCTGCTCCAATTTTGGCTAATTGATCTGTTTTGTCATTCCCCTCGTTGTCCTCACCTGGCGTCTTTAAATGGCACCAGAATTTTCTCCAGTGCATTATTAGATCATTTTCTGACACCAATTTCCCTATGGCTTGGATCATTTTCCCATGTTTAAGAAGTGTATTATTGTATGTGAGCATACCTTTTTCCTTCCATCCAGGTAAATACTCCACAAAACTGTTTCGTGCATAATCAGAATCAGTCACTAGGACTCTCTTTGAGTTTATTTTCCACTGCTGTGGCAATTGCCTAATAAATAGCAGCTAACTCTGCTACTTGACTACTCCTAGATCCAATTCTCATGCTTACTCTTGGAATGTTGTCACACCTAAACCATATATTTCCTATTCCTGCCACAAGCTCTTTGTATTATTTTCCACATGATATGCACACCCATCAAGATACACTGTTGGTAAACCCCTACATCCATCTTCATTGAAAGCTTTGTGTGGGGATTGTTGAAATACATTCAAATTAATTCTATCTCTGTTTCATCAGGTGTACATTCAGCTGCGTAATCATGCAGATCCACTAGCCCCTGGGCAACTGGGCTCTTTTTATTCTATCCAGATTTTATTTCCACAGGGAATCCCTGTAATGCCAATGTCCAGGAAGTAATTCTGGACTGCGCCAAATTACCTGACCTAATTCTCTTACTTTGCAGAAATTGTAGGGGTTGGTGATTTGTTTCAATAATTACCTTTTCTCCTTGAATGATGGGACGGAAATGCTGCAATGCCCAATCAGTGCTTAGGAGTGCTTTCTCACATTCACTGAATTTAGTTTCAACCTGAGATAACGCTTTGCTCGCATAGGCAATAGTATTGAGATTTAAATCATGCCTCTGTGATAACAGATCTGACATACACTGATCAGTAAACCCTATTTCTACAAAGAAATCCTGGTTCTTTATGGGATAGGCTAAACATGGAGCCTTCATGAGACATTCTTTCAGCCTAGCCCCCGCTTCACACTGCTCTTTTTCCCTTTCCAATGTACACCCTGCTTCAATAATCTGGTTAAAGGCTGAGTAATCTCCACGTAATTCTCAATAAATGTCCTGTTATAGCCGGTCATCGATAGTAAGCTCCTCAACCCTTTCAAATTGTAGGATTTTCATTTCTGTATCGCTTCCACCTTTTTTTGTGTGGATTCAACCCATTCTCAGTCACCTCATGACCTAAGAAATTGACTTTCTTTTTTCACCATTGTGCTTTCTGCAAAGATACTTTGGCTCCTGCCTTCTGTAACTGGCTAAGCACATGTTTAATCTCATTAAAATGACTCTTCAGGTTTTCATTTTTAATCAGCACATCATCTACATACACTATTGTCCCCCTTTCTGCTGCATCTGGGAGCGCCTTCAAAAATATTCCGAACTCACTCCCACTATTGACATACCCGAAAGGTGTTAAGGACCATGCATGGTGGGATTTATCAAATGAAAATGCAAACACATTTTGCATACCTTCAGCCAGTGGCACACACCAGTAGCCAGCGGTAACATTTAATGTGGTAAACACCTTTGACCCGTGTACTTGTGCGAGACCCTGATCAATAAATGGAAGTGGCTACCTGGAAACAGGTACTCTGTTGTTTAACTCTCTTAAGTCTGCACACAAACACCATTGGCCATTAGGTTTCAACACACCCAAGATGGGAGTAATTGAAGTGCTATGAATGGGCCTAATAATCCCTCTAGATTCTACATTTTTTATTACCTCAGCTAATGATTCCAAACATGCCAGTGGCAACCGATATTGACACACAAATACCGGTACTCTACCCTATCCCTCTGGTAATGTGGGCTGCAGGTCAGTTAGGCCGCAATCATATGCGTCTTTTGCAAAAACCTCTTTAAATTCCATGAATATTTTTCCCAGCTCATTCCTATCTTCTTCATTGGTGCATGCATCTGCAGCATGAACCCGTTCCTCCACCATTTATGAAAATTTTGGGAAATCCTCCAATGGAGGAACCTCTGCACTCCTCTCTAATCATGTGGCTGTATCTCTTTGTAGAGTTACCACCTTTAAATATTTTGGAATATCAGCTTCCATTTCCATATGCTGATTCTCTGTTTCGTTTTCTTTTCAAATAACATGCAATTCTCTTGGTGGCAGCACGCCATCTCACTTGAATCATAAGGGTACACAGACTGAATTCTGAATATCCCTTTAGGTTGGGAATCCAAAGACTCAGCCTGTACATTCATGTATCTCTCAGGGATGTTACCAATCACTGCATTGTTGAAATCTGCAGTATAATGGGATTTTGGTATTGCCATTCCTAATGCTGAGTTCTCTTCCAAATGAATAGCCTGACATCCTTTATTATCCACCATGATTTTGATGGGCCCATCCACAATCTCCACCAGGAGCGTATACTCACATTCTAGCCCTTGCTGCCTCATGGACTCATTTAGGAAAACAAATGCATCAGAATCCTTCATCTGCTGTCCCTTACAGTGTTTTAGTGCTATTGCAACTTGTCTGGTGAATGCAGGAATGGTAACATCCTTCTTCATCTATAGCTCAATCGCATTTGGTACCAACTGTCTACAATGATAAGCCTGACTCTTGACTTCAGACTCAGGTGCAGGTCCCCCTAACTTGGTCCACACCTTGTGATTAAGGCAGTCCAACACCATACACATTCTGTGCATGATGTAATTTCCCAAATAAAAGTTATTCTGTGTTCCACTCACCATCCACACATTGTGACAGGTAGTTTTTGGGCCAATGGTAATTTGTAGCTTGCATCTTCCTACGATTCTATTCCCTGAGTCCGGATCGTCCAACCCAAAAATGTGTTGGTTTTTTATTCAGAATTTTGGGATCTCCTCCCTGTCAATTATTCGCTGGAGTATTTTCTCATTAATGAAACTTCTTTACACCTTAAGTGCTAAAGTGGCTTTTATCATTTCAGACCGCATAGCTGCTTTCAGACTTTCAGTTGTTGTTCTGTTGGGTCGCCCACTCTATGAGCTCATCTGTGGCTTCTGTGTTCAGCAAGTCTGGGAGTGGACTATTCCCCTCCTAAGATTCACTCTGTCACCAGAGCCAGCACAAAGCCACCCCTACTGTAATTAGGTTTCAGCCCGTTGGCATGAAAGAATCTATGCACTATTCTACAAACCTGCATCTCTATGAGGTTGTCAGCCTCACTGTGTTGTTGAAGTACCAAGTAGGGTCCAGCCTACTTATCCTAAAGTGTGCTGGGCTTGACAGATTCCACTACACAGACTAACTGCCATTGAGTGTAAGCTCACATGGTTCCCTTCTGGTCATGTTAATTCTTTATCAATTCATGAGCCGCCTTCAATGTTTTCTGGGATGATACTATATAATGGTTAACTTTGGACTTCAGCCCAAGCACATTATCCACTTGGTTGTGAGTTTGAATTCGGGGCTGCCATACAATTTTTCTCTCACTAAACATAGGGAACCCTAACAGGGTGGGCAAACAAAAGTCCAAAGGGATTAAACCATAATCAGTAATGGAGTTCCTCCCCTGAGGTGAACAGTAGGCAGGGTATGAGGAGACCATCCCACTGTTTCCTTGGGTACCCTTCCAAAACAACTATAATGCTGTCAGGACTTGTTAAATCTCCCTGCAAGTACCATGGATTGGGGATGGAAATCTGCAAATAACTCACAAGTAAATCCACACTCCACCCTCATTGCCTTCATATATGCAGTTATGCAGTCGGATTCCCTGTCAGTAATGACTTCCTTGGGAAATCCCACATGAGAGAATATGCCTTCACTCCTGCAGCGGTTTGAGGCATCTCAAAAAGGATTTTTCAGCATGGTGTAACAACCCTAATATATATATATATGTATATATATATATATAGCAAATTGAAATATCTCAGCCGATACTGGACGTTCCGAAGGGGAGGAGAGAAGTGGTGGTAAATGGCCCACGTGAAACAAGTGGTTTGCAGAACACAAGGTCTATCCCTGATGTTTAGCTGGGCCTTGGTGTGGCTCTTCTCGGGGAGGGTGTCCAGGCAAAAGCCCCTTTTGACCCTGAGAAGCAGAATGGAGGACCTTCACCACCTTGCGATTTAAGGTGGTCGGTTTTGCCACCGTCCGCTCTTGCGAATGGTATCATGCCCCCACATAAAGTGGACTCTCTTCCCCTCCCACAGCCTCACAATCCTTTTTTGGAATTGCCATTTAAATATCTCAAAATACCCCCGAACCACTGGTAGTGAAATTACAGGGACTTTGAAAGCCCTGCACGTCTTACCAGACGGTTGTAAATTGGACAGGAGTGAATAAATGCCTTAATTTTTATGGCCATCAGGTCCTGTAAAAATGCACTGACAACCTCTCAGATGTCTTGGTCACTCATAAGTGAACTTCAAAGGTCATGATCCAAGTCCAGTAGAACCCTCCTGCAGTGCCAGGGTAACAGCAAATCTCTGGCAGCACCCCTGCCCATGAATGCATGGGCTCACTGTACAGGGGACCATCTTCCCAGTAAAATGTAATCCATAAATCCAGGAACCACAACCTGAGCTTTATTTTCTGCCCACTTCTACAGAACCACCAGAGTAGGACCAGCTATCTGTGCCTGGCAAACATCAGGGTGACTTGGGCCCCCAGCAGAGGAAACTCACTCAGTCATGGAAGCCCTGTGAGGCCTTAACCCACTCTTTCCAAATCTTGTGCTTCTTTTCAATAGTAGTAGGCAGTCTTGAGATCAGTGAGTCATTTTCTACCGCAGTAGACACTTTAGTATCTGCTGGTCCCTCTCCTGTTGGAGAAGATTACCTAGTGGACTCACGATCTGTACCTGACGCTATCGGTGTAACCAGTCTTTCACACTCTGCATCAAGTGCCTCTTCTCTTGTTGCTTGACATGCCTTTGATCTAGTGACTGCTGCAACTATTTCTGCATCAGGATGATCATTAGGTAACAGACACCCTACCGGAATGGAGACTTGTACTGCTACACAGCTTGTGGAGTATTCCCCCTCCAGCGAATCTCTACAATTCCAAAGGGCAATGTCAGGGTCCTTTAATCCCTTCAACCTTGCAACATTGGCCTGGGATATACAATACATCAGAACAAGAGGGACCTATTTTTCTAATTACTTGCAAAATCAAAGATGCAACAATTAAGAAGAGCTTACTCATCTACTTCTGAACGCCTATCCCTAGAAAACATTTGTGCAATGCCTATAATACAGTTAGATCAAAAAGAAAACATTCAAATAGCCGAAAGAGACAGTGTTAAGCACTCAACACACATATGTTAGCAATTGTGAAAAACATATATTTATAAAGAACATATACCTCATTTCTTATATAAAAAACAGTCTGTTTTTAAAGGGCAATTTGCTTGGTTTATTCAATTAACCTATGAATATGTATATACCATATTCATTCCATTAACATGAAATTGCTTTAAATAGAGACATCCTAGTAATTAAGAGATGTGAACCCTGATGTTGATCAACCAGTTTTTGTAATCACAAATGTTATACATTGCTCAGGACCAAACAATGACCCCCCAATTTTGAGACCAATTAAGACATGTTTCCTTTACAGGTCTTGTACAAATCTTATTCCATTGTTCTCTTTTGCTGGAGTCTCTATGCATTTAAACAAGAAACAAAAGAAGAAATAAAATCACTGGTGTTCCTCTATGTATACACACCCAATAAACACAAGAAGGGGGAGCTCTGGAACCATAGTCCAATGTTAACTTGTATTTATTTGTATTCATATAACAAAAAGATATGCATTCATTTATATTCGCAAGCTTTGAAGAACTACCATCTGGCAAGGATGCTTTTTTGTATTTGTTTCAATAAAACAATGATGTGGGTAATTCATCTCTGAAGGGTTGTCAACTTACCAGACACCCTCTCGATAACCTACATGCCAAAAGCATAGTGTACACATGTGCCCTGCTGAATCTGTATCCTGGCCTGCAGCACCTGCTCTCAAGTGGCACAGAGCAAGTTCAGAGGTCCCAAGCAGAGATGTCTTTATGGGAGGGCAAAGGGGGCAATTGCCCTCGGCCGCCACATCAGAGGGTGCACATGAGGGCTGCCTGATCAAAAGAAGTCACTTTCACCAAAACATAATAGCACACGTCAGGATATTTATGGCTTGCTTCTGAGGCATTAACGTATTGTCTGTCTCTTGCTGACAAGTGCGTCTCTTGCTGACAAGTGCATTCTGCTATGATCAATTCATCCTGTGATGCTTTCTGTGTTCACTGTGGTATACATAGTTTGTGCGTTCACTATGGCACAACTGCTGAATAATTGTCACATTTCTTTCAGGGTTATATTGATCATGTCCAATAGTCAAGGGTGAAATGATTATTGATACATTTGAGTGCTAGAATGGCTCAGAAGATAGCTTGGTGTGTTAACAACTCATTGCAGATATCTGTGTTCATATGCAAGATTAAAATACTAAATTCCAGCAAGGCAGACTCAGCCATTCCTATTTCTAAGGTTGATAAACCTGCATGCATATTTACGTTGTTATGCAACACACTAGGTGATATTATCACCAATGTGCCTGCACCAGTTAGCGATTTCCATATGTTATTTATTTACACTTATAAAGCCCACAAAACTGCCCTGAGGCAACGCAGCGTTGTTACAAACCAGTTTACATCAGTTGATGAAGCTAAGTACAGACATTATTTCGAGATGACAAATACAGTGCATTCGGGTCAGTTGAGCCTGGTGCCAACTAGATGAACAGCAAGGTTTTTGATGCTTTTCGGAATGCCAGGTAAGAAGGCTAGGCTCTAAGTGTCAGCTGCAAGGAATTCCACTGCTTGGCTAAAAAGAATGGAAAACATATGCCTCCAGCTTTGGTGCGTTTGATTTTGGATCGGCAGAGGCAGTTGGCATAAGGTGTCCTGGTTGGCCTCGTAGAGTGGGATCAATTGATTTTCTCCACAAGGTGGGGGGGCAGTGTTGGTAAGACATTTGTGGGTGATGGATAGGGTCTTGAAAGTGATTCTTTCCTGTATGGGGTGCCAGTACGCTGCCCTTCTGTCTGCAGGAATGTGATCCCTTTTGAGATGTGACCCCTTTTGGGATGTTAAGGGCTGCTTGCAGAGTGTTGTTTTGTTGAGCTGTTGACTAATGGCATCGATGAGTTTAGTTACGTAGGCTGCAGAGGATGCAATAGCATTGACATGGCGGGAAAGCAAGAGGGTGGCATCTAGATATACTCCTAGAGTTTTCACAGAAGGAGAGACTGGGACAAGAATTTAATCTATGTGGAACCCAGAGTATTATTGGTCGAGATGTTTCAGTAGAGATGAGGGCACTACGAGAAGAAACTCAGTTTTGTCTCCACTCAAAAGGAGGTGATTAGCCGCCATCCATGTCTAGATGGTAGAGTATACAGAGTTGAGGATGTTAGAGTCTGTTGCATAGTTTCCTGTGAGTGGGAGAAGGATCTGAGTGTCAACAGCATAGTTGGTGTAGGCTATACCGATGATGTTGAGAATGTCGAAGAAGGGTCTGCTAAATATTTTGTAGAGGGTTGGGATATGCACGAGCCTTGGGGTCCCCCATATGAGATAGGGGTTGGAGAACAGTGGTGGGCTCAACAAAGACTGTCATCACTCTCCCCTCGAGAAAGGAGGTGATCCATTTAGAAGCTTCCACAGAGACGAGGCTGAGGAGGGGAGATGGTGACAAAGAATGTTGCGGTCTACCATGTCAAATGCGGCCGAGAGGTCCAGGAGGGGGAGTGCCAGTTTGCCCTTGTCTCTAATCTCGTTTAGCTGTTTTTTAGGTCAAGTAGTGACGATTCTACCCCGTGGCCTGGCCGGAAACCCAACTGGCACATCCCTAAAATGTAGTTGACTTCTAAGAAGTACTGAAGTTGTAGGTAAGCTGCCTTATCCAAGATATTCGGCAGGTCGGGTACTGTAGTGAATGGTCTGTAATTGTTGGCTACTGCAGGGTTTAATGAAGAAACTAACATAGCATCAGTATCTTGAAGGTCTAGAAATTGGTTTTTTCAGATGTGCATCTGTAAAACCTAGGCACTGCCTCTAATGATGAGCATACATTGTTAGTCCGGGGAGATGATTATGATATGATATGATTTGGTATTTATAACGCACCTTTCCCCATTTGTTTCTCGGCACTACAAGACAAGGAGTGGAGATAGAGGTATGACAAGACAATCTTACTAGGCCTTGTGACATTCAGATCATGCAAGTGCAACTAGAAGTGCAGGGGAGAGGGTGAGGGGAGAAGTGCAAGAAAAGTGTCTGAGGAGAAGTGCAGTCAGAGCATTACTGCTCTGAGTAAGGGCGATGATGGCTAAGGACAAAACAGTGCAGTCACAGACTGGAGTCTTGGGTAGGTCAGCAGGGAGTGCAGGGGACTGGTCATGGGGGGTGTGGTACACTGTGTGACTCTGAGGGCAACCACGCCACCAGTCAGGACAAGAAGACAGGTAGATTAGCAGGGGAGAGGGAGAGAGAATGAAGAAGAGAAGAGGAAGGTCCTGAGCAGCTTCTGGAACTTCAGGTGATCTGGCTCAAGTCTGAGAGGGGCACAGAGGCCATTCCAGAGGGTATAAACTGCAGAGGAGAGAGATCTACCCCACACTCTCTCTTTGGAAAAGCGTCTGACCCGAAGAGAGTTTGAGGTAGCTGAGCCGAGGGCTCTAGAAGGAAGGTATTTAGGAAGAGAGCGTTGATATAGAGAAGAACACATCCCCATAAAGCCTTGTGGATGATGCCGAGGGTCTTGAACTTGATCCTCGTGGCTACAGGGAGCCAGTGGAGATATTTCAGAGCTGGAGAGATGCAGTACCTAGCCTTGAGGCCCAGGATAAGCATTGCAGTGCTGTTCTGGATTAGTTGAAGAGGGTGAAGAGTAGAGTTAGGAAGATTGAGAAAGAGGCTGTTGCAGTAGTCCACCTGGAGAGAACCAGAGCTCGGAAGACAGTGAGCTTCTGGGGGAAGGTGAGAAAATGTAAGATACATCTGAGGAGGTGAAGCTGAAAGTGGGCCTTCGTGGCAAGGTCCGTACTTTGTGGGGAGAAGGAGAGATTGGAGTTGAAGATGGCGCCAAGGTGTTTTGCTTCACAGGAGGGTGAGGGGAGGGGGCCCAAGGAAGGCAGCCAGAGGGAGAGAGGAAAAATGGGCACAGGGGTACCAATGAGAAGAATCTATGTTTTACTGGCATTAAGGCAGAGGTTGTTAGAGGTGCACCATCCCTGAATAGTGGGTAGACAGTCACAAATGAGCGAAGAGGGAGAGGAGGCTTAGGGTAGCCTGAAAGAGAGCTGAGTGTCATCCGCATAACATTCAAAGTTAAAGAAGAAAGTAGAGATCAAGTGGGCCAGGGGGGCTAGATAGACATTAAAGAGCCAAGGTGATAAGATAGAGCCCAGAGGAACACCACATGTGGAAAGAGAGGTGGGGGAGAGAAAGGACCCAAGTCGGCCCTGGGAGGGTCGGTCCAAAGGGAAGGAGGTCAACCACGCCAGAGCCTGAAAAGTGATACAAAGTTTCTCACTGAGACGGTTGATCAGCATGGCATGATTGACTGTGTCAAAGTCATAGGAGAGGTCAAGAAGGATGAGAACAGAGTGAGAGCTGGAGTCAAGTTTGGAGAGCAGATCTTCACAGGATTTCAGTGGAACAGTTTCCATGCCTCTGGTTCATCTGAAGCAGACTGATGGTCTTGGAGATTACCAGCAAATTCAGTGTGTTGGTTCAGCTGAGAGATGGCCAGTTTCTCAAGAAGTTTGCCAGGAAAGGAGTAATAGAGATCTGGCGATAGTTGGCTGGGCAGGAAGGATCAGCAGAATTTATTTTTTCCGGAGTGGGTCCACAAGGGTGTGCTTAAGAAGAGAGGAGAAAGATCCAGTGGCAAAGGAATGAGTGCAGAAATCAGCCAAGACTGGAGCCTAGGAAAATATGTTGTCCTTGATGGTTTTGGAGGAGCAGGGTAGCACCTGTTTGGATTAAACTTTCATAAACCAAACTTGTCTAGAAACATCATCCAGTGTTATAGGGGAGAGAGGGGAGAGAAGGAGAGGAGAGGGAAGGTGGCTGGAGGGGGCCTGAGAGAAGCAGAGGGAGAGAGATGATGAGCGGAGGATAGCGTGTACAGGATGAGCAGAGTTTTAGTGGTGAAATGATAGGAGAGGGCCTGGGAAGGAACAGGAGAGTAGGAGACTGCAGTCCGATTGGCCAGCTCCTTTCAGATTTAAAAATGTTTGGCAACACTGTTAGGGGCCACAGAGACACAGGCTTGAATGTGGACCCTCTTCTTGAAGAAGAAAGATAGTCTGTATTGCCTTTCGAGCAGACGCCAGGCTCGTTTGTCAGAGGGTGTGCCCGAAGTCCTCCACTTCCGCTTGCCCACTCTGCACTTGCGTTTCAGAGTGACCAAGTCGGAGTCATACCAAGCATTGCACTTGGAGGCAGGCTTCAGACGGATCGTCTTGACAGGGGTAAGGATATTGAGAGCATCTGAGATAGAGAGATGAAGGTTGGAGAGTGCTGTGTCAGAATGGGAGTCAGCCACAGGGGTAGGAGAAGGAGAGAGAGTAGAGGCAAAAGCGGTAACTGACACCCGCTTCATAGGTCGAATGCTCTTGAAGAAAGGTGGCAGTACTGGGGTAGGTTTTGCCATGGGGACAGACAGTTTCAGGTGAGAGGAAATCAGAAAGTTGTCAGTCCAAGAGAGTGGACTAGTGAGAGGGTTAGAGAGGGGGATGTCTGAGGAGATGAGAGCATCCAAAGTGTGTCCGAATGAGTGTGTCGCACCAGAGGGAAGAATAGAGAGGGAGAGAGAGTTGCAAAGGATGCAGAAAGGCCCAGAGTGGTCAGACACATCCGAGTGGATGTTGAAATCCCTGAGGAAGAAAATCATAGAGGTAGAGGCGAGGAGAGAGGAGGAGAGATCAGCCCATTCAGAGAAAATGAGGGCGACCTGGCCAGATGGCCTGTGGATTGTGTCCAGAGTCAGAGAAAGGCCAGGAGAGATAGTGAGCCTGCAGCCCAGGCACTCAAAGGAGCAGTAAGCTTGGGTGGGAATGATAGAGGCAGGCACCCAATCAGGAAATATCAGGGCCACTCCACCTCTGGGCCGATTTGTACTGGGCTCAGAGAGGATCTTGTAGCCTTCGGGAGGAGAGTGTCAAAACCTGTGACAGAACTGGCCGTGAAACAAGTCTCAGTGAGAGCGACAACATCTAGATCAAGGTATTCGAGGAGGTGGCAGATGTCAGAGGAGTATTTGACAGCAGATCAAGATTTAATAGTAGCTACGTGGATCCATTTGCCACTTTTGGAAGACTTACGGGATTGGGTACAGGAGAGAGGCATAACCAGTCGAAGAGTCAAAGGGGCCACAGAGAGGGCAGAGATAGAAGGAGAGGTCAGGTGGCCCAGAGATGAGGCACAGGGAAGAGCCACAGAGGAGGCAGCAGAGGTGGAAGGGAGTGGCAGAGAAACCAGAGAGGTGGCTGAGGGGCCAGAAAGGTGGTAGATAGGGTAGCAGGAGAAGGCAGGAAATTGATAAGATGTGTGTTACGCTCACCTGATCTCTGCGGGGACGTTGGGGCATGGTTGGGGCCCTCCCTGGAGTTGGCTCCCCTTGATCCGGGTTTACCCTCAGCTGCTGTAGTGTGGACTGCTCTGGTTGCTGGAAATGCCCTTGAGAGAAGGCAAGAGGCAGTAAAAAATGCTGCGGTTGGATTGCGATCCCCCTCGAACCTCTCTTGCCAGAATGAGAGGAGCATGCGTTTTCCCATAAGCTCTAACCTGTTGTTTTGTAAAGATGAGCTCTCCGTCCTGCTTCTCTTCAGCAGGGGTGCTGTAGATAGACCTAGTTGCTTCACTGGTCCATATACGTGAAGGCCCAGACCGGCTGCGACCAAACCCCTGTTGAGGTAAGTGTGCATAGCAATGATTATTGTCCATAAGATTTTGCAATGTCTTTTCCAATGATTCTTGCCTGTAATTATTATAATGTCTTTCCTTTTCCCAATAGATGTGAAGATGGCTCTGCTGTGTCGCGGTGTTGGAAACGAGCCTGCATGGTGCCAGAAGGGAAATGGAGTGGCCCCACTGGAGGGTAAGGTGGGTTTCTAGGTAATACGCAAGGCTTAGATATTGCGTGGCCAAGCATTAAATGTTTATGCAGTTTCTAATCTTGTGCGTTCCTTTTCTCTTTCAGGGATAGCCTGACACCGAATGATGGAGAGCAGTGATCCGAGAACCTGTCAGCGGCTGGTAGATGGAAGTTCTTTGAAGATGCTGGATGAGGCGAGCTGCAGGCGATGGATTTTCAGAAACAGGTAAGATGCGTGCAGTGCTGTGAGCGATGTTATGGCTGGATTCAGGTAAGATGCGCGCTGTGCTGTGAGCGATGGTATTGCTGGATTCGGGTAAGGTGCGCGCGGTGCTGTGAGCGATGGTATGGCTGGATTCAGGTATGATGCACGCGTTGCTGTGAGCGATGGTATGGCTGGATTCAGGTAGGATGTGCGCGTTGAAGATGAGGTCCAGGCCCTGATGGAATACGTGCTGAGCTGGAAACAGGTAAGAGCTTCAGACGGCGGTAAGCATTACGCTGCATGGAGCAGACTAATGCGAAGCCTCTACATGCGAGTGGGGCTGGCTTATATAGCCTGCCTCCAGCCACTCCCCTTTAGCTCCAACTTGTGGCCCCACCTCACCACTCCCATAGACTTCTGCACATGCCTTCCAATGCCCTGTAATGGTCATGCCTGGCCTGGGTGCATGTGCTTTGGACTCAAAGTGTGCAGAGCACACTTTCTTATGAGCCTGGCGGTCCATTTAGACCCTTTGGAGGATGAAAGTGATAGCCCTGGGTTAGTGGCCATGACAGCACTCCCCCCTTCAATGCCCCTTTTACGGGTGTTCCCCCTCCTGGTCCTGGCTTGGTGGGATTCTCTTGATGGAATCGCTTGACTAGTCATGGAGCATGGACAAACTCGACGAGTTCCCATGCACGATCTTGAGGTCGATAACCTTGCCAATCAATCAAGTAGTACAGCTTTGACCGCACTATTTTAGTATCCAGAATGCTCTTGACTTCATACTCTGGTTCACCTTCTATGATTTCTAGCTCAGGTGGTGTTGAGATCCGAGTGTCAGGTTTCATTTGTTTTAGAATGGATACATGCAACACGGGATGGATTTGCATGTTGACTGCTAATTCCAATTTCATGGCATCTGGGTTAATAATGGCTTTGATGGGGTAAGGTCCTAGGTATCTTGGACGGAAGGCCAGAGGACCCTTCAATGGAATGTTTTTGGACACCAACCAAGCTTTATCCCCAACTTGATACTGTGGGTCCTCTTTTCTATGTCTATCCGCAAAATTCTTTTGTTGTTCCTTGGCTTGGTTCAAGTTTTCGGTGGCTTCTTTAAGTGACTTAATGATGGTTTTATGTAAAGAAGTGATTGCTGGCATTTCCAATTCTTCAAGCGGATCGAAGGAGGATGTTCTAGGATGTCGGCCTTTCATTGTGTAGAATGGTGTCTGTCCGGTACTAGTATGGATAAAGTTATTGTAAGCAAATTCAGTTAACCAGAGAATGTTTTTCCAGGACCCTTCCGTCTGTTGCAACATACATCTCAGGTATTGCCTGAGAGTCTGGTTGGTCCTTTCTGTTTGACCATCGGTTTGGGGGTGGTGACTCATGGATAACCGCAGGTCGATTTGGACTATATCACAATTATTTCCAGAAAGCTGAGACAAATTGCGTTCCGCGGTCAGAAACCAGTACAGATGGAAAACCGTGTAGTTTGACGATTTGCTCTAATTATACTGTGGCTAGAGTAGCAGCAGTAGGAAGTCCTTTTAGTGGAATAAAATGTGCCATTTTAGAAAATAGGTCCACTAAGACCAGGATTGTGTTAAACCCCTTGCAGGATGGTAAATCGGTTATGAAGTCCATAGACAGTATGTGCCACGGTGCCGGTGGTACTGTTAATGGGTGCAACAGCCCTGCAGGACGTGCCTTCTGGGATTTGAGTTGGGCACAAACACTGCTAGTTGTAAAAAATTGGGTAACATCCTTTCTGCAGGTGGGCCACCAATAATTCTTTTGGATCTTGTCTCGAGTCTTAGCAATTCCAGGATGTCCTTCCACTAACGACTCATGGTAGTTTGATATTATTTTGTTTTGTATTTCCTTGTGTCAGATATATAGTCTTCCTTAAAAATAAGGTAAGTTGTCTTTGATGGAATACTGATCTCGCTTACGCAATCAATCTTGTTGGGGTGATCCATTTGGGATTGTAGATCGGCCTTCAGGTCTTCCCAGCCGGCTGTTACCGCAATCTGACGTTGAATACATTATTCAGGAATAATAGCTACTGGTTCTGATGGATTGAAGGTATCTTTGTCTTCCCCCATGCGAAATAAGGTGTCTGCTTTACCATTACGCACTCTGGGTCTGTAAGTTATGATGAAATCATATTCGGCGAAGAAAAGAGCCTGACGCGAGGATTGGGCCTTAGCCGTTTTCAAATATTGCAGATTACAGTGATCTGTGATAACCATGACCATGTGTCTGGCTTCTAGAAGGTAGTGTCTCCAAGTTTTGAGGGCTCCTTTCGTTGCTAGCAATTCCTTGTCAGTGATTGCAGAGTTTTTTTCTGGTACGGAAAATGTACAGGACCAAAATGCTATGGGATGTAATTGTCCTGTCTCAGGAACCCTTTGTGATAGTACTGCCCCCATGGCTATACTGGAGGCGTCAGTTTCAACCACATAAGGCAGATCAGGTCAAGGATGCCTAAGGACAGGCTCTAAGGTGAAGGCCTGTTTTAATTCTTGGAAGGCGTTCTCCGCTTCGGAGGACCAGAATAATTTCTTATTCTTTTTCAGGAGATAGGTGATAGGATGGACAATCTGTGAGAAGTTGGGGATAAACCGTCTATATAAATTAGCAAACCCAAGCACACTTTGCATTCCTTTGGTAGTGGTCGGGGAAGGCCACTGAAGAATGGTATCCACTTTACGTGTGCCCATATAAGCTCCTTGTGGAGTAAGCATGAAGCCCAATAACTCAACTTCTGTGACATGGAAAAAGCATTTTTCTAATTTGGCAAACAGCCGATGCTGACCAAGTTTTTCAAGAACTGCCCTTACATGGCCAACGTGATCTTCCTTAGATGCTGAGTAAATCAGGATATCGTCAATGTAAACAATGACGCAGACGTCTAACAGTTTGCGAAGTACGTCGTTCATGAAGAACTGGAACGCCGCTGGTGCATTGCATAGCCCAAAAGGCATCACCTGATATTCTAAAAGCCCATACTTAGTTCAGAAGGCTGTCTTCCATTCGGTACCCTTTTTTACTCTCACAAGGTAATAGGCTCCTCGTAGGTCTAGTTTCGTGTAGATTTGCGCATTCTTCACCTGATCGAGTAATTCGGGGATGAGTGGCAGAGGGTATCTGTTCTTAACAGTGATTTGGTTTAATGCCCTATAATCTATGCACGTTCTGAGGTCGCCCTCCTTCTTGGGTACAAAGAAGAGAGCTGAGGAGGCAGGAGACTTAGACAGGTGGATGAAACCGTTAGCTAGGTACTTATCTAGGTAAGTCTGTAGATGTTGGTTTTCTTGCTCAGTTAAAGCGTAGATTCGACTGCAAGACATTTGTACTCCAGGGACCAGATTGATCTGGCAGTCGTAAGGCCTGTGTGGTGGTAGAGTATTTGCTTGTTCCTTTTGGAACACGTCCTGATAGTCCAGGTACTCAGGGGGCAAGGCACCAGAGAGCCTCAGGATGGGTTTAGCCTTGACTTTCGGACTCTTCACGCTCTTGTGGTAGCAGCTTTTGGTGCACTCTGATGGAAAGGTCAGCACTTGTGTTCGCCAGTCAATCCTGGGGTTCTGAGTTTCTAGCCACGGCATTCCGAGGATCATCAGGAACTGGGGTGCCCCGATAGGATCGAAAGAAATGCCTTCCCAATGACCGTCCTGACACATCAGCATAACTTTGTCGGTATGTTGTGTTACAGGGCCGGATGACAACTGAGAGCCATCCACTGCGGTGATGTTTTCCGATTGTAGTTTCTGCTGGAGAGGAAGGCCTGCCAGATTCTGATCGATATAGTTACCCACAGCTCCACTGTCGATATACGCTTCCAAAGCATGTACCTTTAAAGGTTGCTGGTGGTGGACCGGAATGACCAGATGTGAGGTGTGAACAACTTTCTTCTTTTCGCTCAACAAGGCGACCCCTACGCTTGCCGGGCGCTGGAGTTTTCCGGGGTCTCATCTTTTTCATTGTTGCTGTTGTCCGTTGCACCTACTACTTTCTTGGGTGGTTTTATTGTGCAATCCCAAAGGAAATGTCCTGCCTTGCCACAATATAAACAAAGTTGCGGTTGCCTCCTTTATTCTCTTTCAGCTTTGGATATAGGGGCCCGTAACCCCCAATCTGCATGGTTTCAGTTGGCTCATGAGTTTTCACATGGTTGTCCCTGGGTCGCATATAAACCGACCTCCCCTCTGTTCTCGTGCAGTCCATCTTTGGGTCTTGTACCCTATGGTCCAGTTGCACCGTCAGATTAATGTATTCCGCACAACACTCGGGAGGATTGACCACTTGGCCGAGTCCATCCTTCAACTGTGTGGTTCTTTTTTCTTCAGGCCAGTTGGTTTGTGCAATGAGGCGATTAAAGGTGGCAATATACGTCAGCAGATCTTGACTGCCCTGCCTTAGGGACAATAGTTTGTTATCCAGGGCTTGTCCTTGGGTATGTCTAGCAAACAACTTTTCCAATTCCCGTTGGAATTCCCCAATATTGTGAAGTACAGGATAATCCTTATTTACTAGTGGTATGGACCAATCCGCTGTGCTGCCTCCCGAATATGACAGTACAAAGGCAACTCTGGCACTATCATTAGCGAATGCCCCAGGGCGAGACAGAAAGTGAAGACGACACTGGTTCATGAATATTGCATATTTGTTGGGATCCCCGGTGAACCGTTCGGGTGGGGCCAAAGGTACTTCCCCCGGTAGTACCACTTGAACTGGTGGTGATGGCTGTGGCAAGGGGGTTGGTGTGAATCCGGGTAAAGGAACTTGCCCTGCATGATTTTGAAGCATCTGCCGTGCCAGATCGTCAGTTTGTTCTCGAGTGACAATTAGATCCCTTCTCAAAGCATTAGTCTCTTGTCTGGAGGCATGCACTTCAGTCCGTAGTTCCCCCAGTAATTGGGCCAACTGGACAGTTTCTTGTGGTAGCAGCACCACTCCCATAGACTTCTGCACGTGCCTTCCAGTGCCTTCTAATGGTCATTCCCGGCCTGGGTGCATGTGCTTTGTACTCAAAGTGTGCAGAGCACACTTTCCTATGAGCCTGGCACCAAAGTCACCAGGACAGGGTCCGATTGGACCCTTTGGAGGATGAAAGTGATGGCCCTGGGTTAGTGGCCATGACAATGTGGGAGTGCCTACCCAGGAGTAGGAGGTTTTGCTGATTTCCATTTAAATAGACATTAATGATGGTTTTGGAGGACGGGAAGGAGGCCAAGAAGACCTCCCATCTTGTGCCATCATTAATGGGAGATGAAGAGAAAGGAGAGAGAACAGGGAACATATGTAAGGTCAATAGGTCGGGTGACGGAACAAAAAATAAATTGTCGGTGAGAGTCTGTCTGGCGGAAGCACTGAAGTGGGTGTCAGCGATTGGAAGACCAGGATGCTGGCACCTTTTTCCGGACCGGCTCACTTCCAGTCTGCTGGTAGGGGCTGTGAACTACCAGCAGGCCTGAATTGCCAGTAGTTCAGGCCCCTACCAGCAGATTATTCACTGAAGCACTGTACGGTGCGGCGGGGAATAGGAACTTATGTTCTGCCACCACCCGTAATTTCACAGTATGACTGGGATATCGGTGGTGGAAACTGTAAGTCTAGGTTGGCATTAGGGCGCTGGTACTAGCAGGTGCCTACCGGCAACCTCAAAATGAGGGCCTGAGGAACCAACGCATTCATGCTTGTATCCTCGCTTTGCCAACAGTCGATACAGTGATCCTGCACAAATACATCTCATACCGCTAACAGTACTATGCTGTCTTCTGTGAAAAGGTTGGCCTTCTCACATGTCCATGGCATTGTTTAGCCCATTAACCTGATCTCATTTTATGTAGGCCATTTAAGTTGAAGGGACCATAGACAGAAGAAAGTGAACCACATATCACAGGCCTCTAGCAAGCATATTTGCTTATTTGCAACAAAAAATGGGTTACTTTATTTTCCAATGCAAAGGTTTTTCTGCATGTGTTTAAACAACAAGTCTGTGTTTTGGGTGTATTTAAAGCAAAAAATGAAGAAAAAAGAAACAGCTGACATCTTTTACGTTCATATCAATTAGTATGCTGGTACCTATATACATCCCTTGATGAGGGAGACAATGAGCTCAAATAATTCTCATTTTGTGCAATATGCTTCTATACGATTCTGCTTTTAGAAAACTGTCATGTTGGGTTATGTTTTGGTACTTTTCAAATCAGTTCTATAAAATTAGATTACTTTGGTTCACGCATTAACAAATAATTGCATATGGTAAGAAGTGGAAAAGAAAGTGAAGTGCAGATTTGGTGCAAATCCCCGCTTCACCGCCTAATCAATGTGTGATCCTGGGCATCCTGGGCATCTCATTTAATCTTGTATTGCCTAACCCTTCAAAATGGTCAGCTCTTCAGAGTGATTCCGTTCTCAGGGTATTATTTACACAAAAGCCTCACTTGTGTTTTTGTGGTCCCACTGGCTATAGTTTTGGGGCATCTATGATTATAGGGAGCATTAGTATTTTGCACACACCAGCCACTTGTTTCTTTGCTGTTTAATGGCAAAAATACTTGAAAACCATGTCCCTCTTCTAATCCAGTCAGTCTGGATACAGACACCTTCAAGGTATCTTCTAATCTCGATCCACTATCTGTCCTGTTTTATGTGTAGCATTCTCCTTGCTTCAGACTTGTCTCCTGTATCCATGTTTGAACACTTTTACATTCTGTGAGGCAGCTAATCTGAGTCTGTCTATTCTGGGTCATGTGCTTCATTTCATCTGTGTCCTGCATTTATACTATTGTCGGTATACCTCCCTCATGGCTGCTACTGATGAAGTGCCTTTTACTTATGCTAGAACACAAGTGTCCTAGTTGTGGACTGCTAATGTTGCTCTTGAAATGCTACCCATTTATTACTCTGATTACTGCAAGAATGAAGCGGGTAATGGGACTGAAAGGGAGTACTATGTTTATTTTGATTGCTGTGAGGCAGCATATCAAGATGTGGGTCGTGATAGTGATGAAGGGGGTGCAACCAGATATTTTGTATCCCTTAAATTCTTTTGTTTGTGGAGGGTGGCCCCAAAGGTGTACAGTACTGGTCCCCAAAAGTGCTTAAGATGGCCCTGGTCCAAAGTACCCTGTTTGACAGCTGCTGTAACAGCCAAGTCACTGGAGTGCAGAGGTTACATTTAAGTCTACACCTTTGTCCCAAGCCATCATAATTATGATAAACTATTTACCTGTTAGTAGGATAATCTGGAAATACAAGCCATACCTAGGTAGTGGTATGGTGTTTGGTAGTTCGCAAAATTATTACAGTCACAACTGATTTGTAGCATACCAATCTTAGCCCTGTGAGATCAAAGCAAGCTATGGGAGGCTAAGTGGAAGTCAGGCACCTGACTGCCTGAACTCCAGTGAAAGGGAACAAAGTCAGCATGCATGTGATGAGTTGCCATCTGGCAAGGGTGTAAGCCCTTTTTTTAAATTATATTAATAAAATTATGCAGGTAGTTGCAACTCTGAAAGAGTAATCTTTTGATCATATCTCCCTTTCATAAAACTCCATGCCAGAAACATAGTGTACATCTGTGCACTGCAGACTCAGTAACCTGAAGGAAGCACTTTCCCTACATTGGCACAGAGCAGGTTCAGATACCAGGCTTGCGCTTGTCAGCTGCAGTAACAGCCAAGTCTTTGCAGCACAGAGGATGCATTTAACATATGCACACCTGTTTCACAAACTGCATAACTCTGATGAGTCTGTCCTGGTGGCGTGTTGAACTTTACAAATAAGCTATACATGTGTTAGGGCACGGTGGCCAGCATCTCTCATAGTTATTGCAACCACATTAAATTAATGTCACATGTCCGCCTGGTGGGCCCAGTTCAGCTGTGAAAGGGTTATGTTTATTTGTTTATTTGTTCCAGACAAGACTCCAGTTGCCCACTGTCAAAACTGTAGTCTTGGCAGATTGCCTCCATTTGTATCTTTGGAACACCCTTTCCCAAGGGACAGTCACTCTGCAGGAAGCTGTCCTGGGAGCAGGAATTAAGGGGCACATCCATTCACAATGGGGTAGGACTCACACCAGGTTTCTGCATTTCTAAAGTCTTTTGATTCTATTGCGGGGGCGTGGTTATTATGGGCAAGGAGACATCTGAACAGGTGAGGAAGCTTCTGTAATCTTGTTTCTCTCTGCCTTCATATATCATCCACTTCCTTTAGCACAAAGCACATTGGCTGTGATGTCAAAAAGGCAAAGTCCACTCATTCCAAGAGCAGGGAGTAGAACCATAAAGCAGGCTAGCTTTAGTTTAATCAACTGTGGACTTTTACCTTTAAAAAAAGGGTCTTACTCCACTTGTTTGACTCATGTTGGAATTCAACCCTAGAAGAAGATTGCGTTGGATCATGCTTGGTGAAGAGTGCTTTCTAAAGTCCTCCAGTTCTGAGGTGAAGGAAGGTATTCCAAAGCAGAGGTGAACTCTGTCCCCTAACCATCCCCAGGAACCATTGATGGTGAACTCTGCTGCCGGAATAAGCTCTGGATCTCTGTCAGCAACCCTGTTGCCTAGGACCTTACCTTGTTGGAGGATCCCGGAAGGTGTGGGCCAGCTTCCCCCATCTGCGGAAGCTTGAGAAAAGGACTAACCTTGAACTTTCAGAGCCTGGAGTGGGACTCATTGCTCCTGAAAGCCTGAACAGTCAAGATCCCTGCGTTTTCAATGTTGATCCGCTGCGTGCCATTATTCAAGCGTGTTCGACACTGAATGAACCCCCAGGATCCTTCGAAGCTGCCTTTGGCGTTCATCATTCGATTGACCGCCATTTGATGTTTGACTCCTTTTGCCACGCGCCTGCTGAAACGCATTGTTGCCTTGGCTCAAAACAATGAAGTATCTCAGCTTTGCACTCTTTGAGGCACCAGCTTCCACATTGCCCCTCATGTAAGCTGATCAACACAACCCTGGTGTCCCCCGAACAATGACCTCCGAGCCTCTGCTTCGAATCGTCTCACCTGGGCATCCTGGTATCCACTCGATCGCCGTTGATCCTCGACTGTTGAACTGAACCTGGTGATGCCCCGATCCACAAATCTGGAGTTAAGACTTCAAGAGCACAGCTATCTCCCGTTTGACCCCGACTCAACGTCAGCTAGCCACTGGACAATCATAACTACTATATCCTCAACCCCGAAGCCTGGCTCGATACTGTTGAACTGCCAAGACATTTGCAAAGGTATTATTGACTGATATCTGCCCCCCTCATCCATCTTTGGGCCCTAGAGACTTGCTAGGTAATGTTAATCTCGTTTGCAACCTAAAGAACAGATCTTTTGAAGATGGTGGTCTTTTGTCTTTTCTCCTTCTGTCTCATTACTCAGAGAGCTGCCTCTGCTATCTTTGTATATTTTGCGTTCTCTCTGCAGTGGTTGGTTTTTGTACATGGTGTGTTGGATTAAATACTATATATTTCTATATAACTTTGATTGTACATTTCTTTATTTTGGACTGTTATACTTCACTGTTTGTGTTGCTACTGAACAATATTCACACCTCTCATATGAGTGTAGCCTTCCCTCGACACACGTTACCATAAAAGGTGAAGGAAGTCTATCTCTTAACTGTGCCTGTTTTACCTCTTTGATTCAGTTGGCCCTTGGGGTGTAGAATTGTGGGGGCTGAGTGGTTGCTTTAGCCTCTACTCATCCTTATACTCCTTGACGGCAGAAGTCAATTTGTCACAATGCATTACTCGGTTGAAGCTCTGTGAAGAAATGTAACTTCTCTCTTGCCAAGCCTGGGATCTACCAGCTGAAGTTGCCCTGAGATTCTGTCTTCAGAAAGGTAATTCTATAACAAGGGCATGTCTCACACTAGGGGGGTGCACACCAGCGAGCCTTTGAAGATGCAGGCTGAGAACGAGGTGAACCTACCACAGTCAGACATCACAGGTGGGTTTGAGGAAGGATTCCTTCATTTTACATTTCTATGTGCTTTCCCCTTCTTCCTGTCCTCTCCACCTCTTGTAGAACAAGGCACTCTGGGTATGGCATCGTAATGCAAGGCTAAGAACACAAATTGAAGGGATATGTAATATAAAACAAGCCATGGAAGAACGATATTTGTTTGCACCTCATGATGACAAACTTTAGTTTGTGTTCCTTCTTAACTGTGTTAAAAAGGCTTATTTATTTCATATTCTTCAAAACTCAAATGTTTGTAAATAGAAGAACCTCTGCATGTAACTTAAAAAACCATTACCTCACCATTACAAAGTATACTTTAATCACAAAATGTACACATTTGTAAAACAAATAAGACCTAATCTTTAACTTTATTATAATATGGTCTTGCACTTTGAACAAGCATTACATATCGTGACAAAATTAAAATAATGTCCTTTTAGTTATCTGTGGACAGTCAAACAACAGAGAAATGTTTTAGTTCCCTCCAGTTGTGGACTTTCTGGAAAGTGTCTGTGAAGGTGGATGCAGGGAAACTGGAATGGAGGAGGAGGGAGGAGGTGATGCTGAACCGGTTGAGGATAGGGCATGTGGGGTTGAATGACAGTCTGTTTCAAGTGGGGAAGTGTGAGTCGAGGGACTGTGCAGTGTGTGGGGTGCCTGAGACTGTGGGACATTTTTTGCTTGCGTGTGAGAGGCATGTTGAGGAGAGAGAGTTGATGAGGGTTCGGTTTTCTGCGCTGGGAGTGGCTGAACTGAGTGGGAAGGCTTTGCTGGGAGGAGTCGGGGTGAGAGGCAGGGAGAGGAGCAGTGTGATGCTAGATTTTGTGGAGCAGACGGGGCGGTGGGAGGAGTTATGAGAAGGTGAGGGCTGTGTGTAAGATTGGTGGGGTAGGTGCACATCATCCCTTTGGATGGGGAAGCCCCTGCGTGGGTCCGCCCACGCATTCGATAATTGGAAAGGAAAGGAAAAAAGGTAGATCAATTGCAATTTGGACTAGTAAGATGGTTCTCTTTAGGATGCATCAACAAAAAACAAGCACATATTTCAGTAGATACAACACAATGTTGTTTTGCAATTTTGCCACACCTTCACTTAGTTCTTGCACATATGGCATGCACTACCCCTCTGTGGTTCAATAGGCATTTGAACCTTGGTTTATTAGGGAGCTGTGGGATTCTCATGAATATAATAGCCTGTCAATGGAATACCTTAGCCTACACCCTCCTTATTTTTACAATCCTATGCCCAAAGGCAATCAAAACACTAATGACTAAACTGTGCCTTGGTATGCTAACACTAAATAAGCATACTGCAAACTAGATTAAAGGAGATCTCCCATGTTGTTGCACACATGCCCACAGTATAGTGTTCTTAGAAAATGTTATCTTAAGCCTATTTTAATGAGTGCAATATTGATCTTTAAATGATGCACTTTATCTGTTATAAATGATGAGCAATGAGAAAGAACTAGGAGAGATCCTATTATTGCTCAACAAAATATGGCAGGCTCGGATGACATTTCTGAAAAATCTATAGGAAATAAATTATTTTTAAACTGAACCAATTTGAACTAATATGATGAAATTGGATGATGTAAACATTTTAGAATGACTATGCAACGTGACTTCTATATACTTGATATTATATAGTGGATGGATTAAGCAACTGCTGCATTGACTTTGTATAATGATCTACTACTTAGTCGGTTTTATGCTTTCCTGTGCCTTTATGGCTTGTAATAAAGCTATGATGACTTAAATCGAAAAATTAAATGTACTGTGTTGCCCTTGATTGTGCATAAGATTTCTATTGTTTGAAGAAGGTCATTTCTTAATGTGTATCCTTTTTGTTATGCCTGCAACCCATATTAACATTTGTTATTTTGTTCATACAAATATTATGTATTAATGTACTGATGTTGAAAGTGAGCGTCCCCCAATAAGGCAGTTAACCTCCTTCAATGAGAGGCAATAATGGACAGACCCCAGCAGGGAATGAGACCATATTAAAGGTTTTATCTAAATCAATATAAGGCATGCAAACTCCGAGAGCGATCTGTCTGACAATAGCAAAGACAGTCATATTTATTACAAAAACACGTGATATGCGAGATAAGCTATAGGGGGCACATAGTCGTGGGGATTGGATGGCGATGACTAGCTACTATGTATAATGTAGGTGCGGTGCTCCATGATTGGCAGAGATCCACGTGGTAGCATCACAGAGTGCTTGGGTCAGCTGGGCTCATCGGGGTGGAGAGTCAGGGTGCGAGCTGTCCATGTGGATACATTTCTACAATACTAACAATTTGCCCTTGTGGCCATTCGTACAAATTCATCACAAACTGCTATGTCAGGTTACCATATAAATCCTACAACACGTCAATCTAATACTGGGGGGGGGCACAGACAACAGTATATAATACGAGGCTTCCTTAATACATCACCATAAAAGTTGCTTTAGCAAAGGGCCCAGTCTCATGGGTGCAGTTGTTTTATCAGGGGGCTCGGGTTAGGCTACCTTTATTATTCTATTCTGTTATATGTAGTGAGTGATAGTTTTACAGTATGTTAGCATAGGGGTGAATAACTATCTCCATGGCCCATTAGCCTTAGGGTGAACTGAAATTATATTGGGTCAGTGGGGGCACGTAGCTGGCACCTCAAAGGCGGCGGGATTCGGGACCGGGTGGCTCATAATTCTTCTTGGCCTGGTCATGGTGGTACACAGTGATTTTATGATGGCATCTGGTGTCGGAGGCATGGGGGGAGGTAAATACTTGGTGCGGGATAAAGAAAACTAGGGACCTTCAAGTCCGGCCGAGCTTTGGGGGGAGGAGGGGAGTTGGATGTGAAGCTCTCCAGAAGGAGAGGGAGATGGCCTTTTAACTTTTTGCGGGTCCCTGTTTACTGAATAACATGAACATTATTATTGAGACAGGCTGTTTAGATTTGGGGCATTATGTAAATTGCATATCTCTTCAATTTGCGTGCGCTCATGTTTACAGGACCAATGAAGAAAAAGTTATCATTTACATCATACAACGTTTTTCATTCTGTTGCTCGGAGCCCATGAGGAAAATGAACATAAAACGTGAGGTAGAACCAGGTTGGTGGGTGCATCGATCTCAGTGACAAATTACAACATTATGCTTCTGATCAAATAACAAGTTCAAATAACATTCCAATCAACAGCAGGCGTGGCTCAATACTCTAAATTGTTCACATGTGTCACTTACAATCATATCATGCACGGGCATTTTATACATTGCTTTTTTAACCATTTTACGATAGCAGCAACCATGGATCAGTAAATGGCAGATTTGAGTTTACAAACGTTTGACACCTTTTCACAGAGATGTCTAGGGGTGGGCAAGAGTCATACCATTTTAATACGGGCAATCGGCAGTATGGGTTTTTTAAACCTTTTCACAAATGGCTTAGCAGCATAGATAAAACTGGGAGGCACAGGGATTTAACATGCAGGTTTAACATTTCACCCAGGGGAACAGGGTTGGGGGGTCATGAAAACCATATATTGTGAACGTGGGGATCTGTGGGGGTCAAGGTATCTTTCATAGGGACAACTTTGTTGTTTCCCAGATCCCAACTAAAAGTCAGGTCAATGCCAGGGCAATGATGTACTGCGGAAGGCAAATGATACAGTATTTGTTCTGTTACTTGTTCGCATCTATTGGCTCGTGAGAATGGGCCTTCAGCGGAGCTGCCATGGAGAGGAGGCTGGGGGGAAGTGCAGGCTCGCTGTTCACGATCGAGTGTGGTGAGCTGCAGCTTCTGCAGGCGGCCTGTTCTACAGAGGCCTGGGTTTAGTATATTCAAAATGGAGTCTAAGTGCATCACAAAATGGAGTCTATGTTATGCTACAAGGTGAGCCGTGCAGCCTCACGTGTCGATCCGCAGCCATCCTGCATCCCGGGCTCATGCGCATAGGTGGCTGCCGATGAGCCATAAGCCTCACATAGGAGAGGGATGTAGGGGAGCGGGGTCCTAAAGGCCTGTCCTCCCATACAATGTGGTTAAAATGGGCTGCCACCTTATGCATAATAAACCAAGAGAACGTGTCCAGACACTATGGCGCGAGGCAATATGTCAGCGAATGTGAAGGAGGTATATATTGGCTGTGCTTATTTTCCCTTTATCATTGGGCTCCTTGTTGGTTTGTAGTAGTGCAGGAATGATTTGACGATTTAGCCAATACTACTCGTTATATTCAAGCAGAGCAGAAGTAATTACGACACACATATCTAAAATATGTATTGTCAACTTATGTAAAATGCTTAACTGGCAAAGAAAGCTTTTTCCTCATAGATACTATGTTTTATGTTTGTCAACAGGCTTGCAGGATTGTCTTTTCCTCAGTTGAAAAATTGATAGCTTTTATAGTCATGTATTTCGATGTCTTGCTCAAGGTTTTGTGGGATTTCTAAAACATGATTTTTTTCTGATCACAATCAAGAAAACAACATCTCAAAGCCTATGGCATCTGTCTTCTGGAGAAAAAAAGGAAGGTCGTGCCATCTTGTTTTGGAATTTACATAAGGAGGCATGTGGGTATGTGATTACATCAATGTCATCATATCACGCGACAAATGGTTTGAAGGGCAGGTTTCCATGCATATCAAGTACATTCATTTTTAGCCAAATGCAAGTGCATGTCTGGGAGCAAATGTCTTCATGCGGTACATGCATTTTGAATGCTGGAGAATGATTAACTGTCGTAAATCAGAAAAGTGCTAATCGCCCAGTGCATCCACATAATATTCCCTCATTAGCAAATACTAAATGCCTCTAACTGACGACACAAGTAATTATCCTCCATATTTGCAAGTCACCAGTTGTACGGAAATTACTATAACCATACTTCATAACCTAGATGCACCCAGACCTTAGAGACTCAAAAGAGTGATGAAAAACTTTGCTCCAAAAGCATTGAATGATGGAAAATAGGAAAAGAATTGACACAAAAGCTTACAGAAATAGGGATTCATGTTCCCATCTCCATACTCAACCATTCCATCTCAATATTGTCAGCTAGTGCCACTCAATCAGTCTAACCGATTTCATATTTATTTTCAGGCACAAAATTCAATGTTGTTCACATTGTAACAAGATATGGCTTACATTGCCACCCCAAAGTGGTCTTTCCACTTTTTCTAAGGCGGTGCAATGGAATTGTTCAGCAGTATGGCGCTGTTGCACAAAGTTAATGACAACCGGTGCTCCTTGTTTGCCAGTAATTATACAGGAATTGCGTTTAATTATCGTCTTTTCATAGGTCTATTTGTCATCCCTCCATAGCTTAATTTGCAGGGACAAGTTATATCACTTGTGTTGTCATTAATAAGACTTTATTTGCAACCAGGGAGTAGCTAATCGTCTATTTTTTACTATATAATGATCAGCCTGAGAAAAGAAAGAGCAGATACCAGAAATTGCTGATCTGGGAACGTTCCCAAAGAATTTCTTCCCACGTGCCTTTTCTATGTTAACAACCCAGGTATAATTCTGAGTCACACAATAAAATATGCTAATAAAAAAAGGCAGATCCCAAATGCTGAATGACACAAAAGTGTCACCATCGTCCATAATGTGGGTTGGTCATTATTTTTATTTGAGTGGCCCATTGTGTGAACTAAATCACCACAAAGTTTCCATCTTCTTTCAATGTCAAACACTATCTTTCCATGACATTTTCTCCTGTATTTAGTGGCCATAGTCTGTTTACTGTTTTCTTTATTTTATTAACAAAAGGTGAATATGTCAAGCCAGCAATGATGGCATTTTTTCTAGCACAGTCGAATGGGTGTTGTTGTACGGTAATGCCCCTAGGGGTATTTCTCACCCTTTTGTTGCTCCCTTTAGTGTTCCTTCGAGATATACTCGTGCTGTTAGCCTAGATATCAATTCTAAAGATTGTTTTTCATACTCAGTAACAGTTGGACATTACTTTAATTTACTTACATTTTTATAATGTTCCAGATTACCCGAAGGTCTCAAGGCGCACAAGATAAACACAAAACACTCATCCACAAAGCAGGAGGCTAATGAAGAAACATCTCTAATCAGCACCTCGATTGATAAGGAATGTCTCAATTGCGTTTCTGAAAGAAACCTGGCAGGAAATTGCTCTGATCGACAAAGGGAGCTCAATCCAAATCTGAGGGGCCTGGCAGTCCAAATTGGTTCCACCAAATCTCTTAAGATTATACCTGGGAGTGAATAGATGGTGACGATCATTGGACTAAAGCGTTCTTTGAATTGGGGCCTCCTTAAAGCACTCAGAAAGGTAGTTCAGCGTCAAGCCATGTAGACATTTGTAAGTCATAGTAGAGAATTTTTGGTGAATGCTATGTCTCACCAGCACCAGTGCAATTCACGCCCGGCCATGGATACATGCTGGTGCTTCCTGAGACCAGCCACAGCTCTAACTGCACCATTCCGAACAACCTGTACTGTATTAATATTATCAGTAGACATGCCATCCATATGAAAATTGCATTAGTGAAGCTTTGAATTCATAAGAGAAGCCGCTATGGAGGCTCTGTTTTCAACTGCGAGGTAAGGGCGTATTTGCTAAAGAAGGTTATCCAGATAGGCGCAAGATGATCGTAAATGAGCTATGTGCTTATCAACGGAGAGATTGGAGTCAAAATCGACTCCCAAGGTCTTAACATCTATGGTAAAAAGACAGTATTCTGCGTCCAGTTTAGTTAGTCTGGGGAAGAACCCACTATCAATAACTCTGTCCTACCATTGTTAAGGGCCGAAGAATTCACAGCCATACATGATTGGATAGGAGAATAGATATTATTGATTTTTATGAAGTCAAGATGAATGATTACAGAATATCGAGGCTTAATACCACATAAAAGAAATACGCCAGTCATGAGTCCAAAGGTACAATGTACTATTTATTAACAGGCAGCTGTCTGGCTCTCAACACCCTGCAAGGGGTGCAAGCAGACACAGTGAGATGAGAGAGAGCTGAACATTTAAAAAACACAAGTATTTATACAAGCTTTCCACAATCCTGGACACATTGTCCAGCCCCTCTTCATGTAATACATTTACCTAGGGTTCATAGCCTTATCACATAACTAATTCATGTTTAAACATCTTTACATAGTTTGTTGTTTTCCCTTAAATATTTCACATGTTTTCCAAACATACGACACAAAGGTAACATTTCTTTTCTTGCTCGCTTATATTTGTCTATCATGTGTTCTTGAGTTTAAAGTCAGCTTAGTTTCAAGGACCGAAAACAAAGATTTATGCATGAAGAGCACATTCAACTATTTATCATTCTACTTTGCTGTTTGAACAGGGAAGGCACTATTGGAACAGATGGTATCCAAATCACTGATTAGTATGGTTTTTGTTTAACTCCAAGGTTTCTCAGTGTAGGACAAACAATCCACTTTAGCAGCTTCAACATTCTTATCTATGTTGAAATCATGGAAACAGTACAAAGTTCACTTTGCTCTGCTGGAGCTGAAAACAAAATTCTAAACAAGGGACAGAAAGCAGGAGGCGATCAAAATGGTGAATAACTCAAAATGGCGGTGTAGTCAGCCTGTTTCAGGTTAATTCAATGTGATATTACAGTGCAATGCGATTGTGCTTAGGCCGACATTTACTATTAGGCGGTATTATGTAAAATATATTTTCACAAACCCTCCTTTTGGCCTAAGCCAAGAGCATTACTCAAACATTAGCATCATCGGAAAAACATGTATCATCGTCACAGCATCCTGAATCAATATCTTCAAAAACATTGATCTCCATTAATTCCTTTATGGCGATGTCCTGCATTACCAAGGCATTAGTAATTTTTCCTGGACTATGTGTTATGTTCTAGTTTAGCAACTGCTTGTGCACAACTTCCCCCTATCATGGAACAAATGACAGGAAGACACTGTATGCAATGACAGCAAAACAGTATAATGCCAAGGATCACCATTAGGACTGCAAAGATTTTCCAGCCCAAAGATCGCAATAAGTCCCAGAACCATGTGCCAATATCCCAGTTTTGCTCTGGAACGTGTACTTCAGTAATCAAGGTGTGCAATTTCTTAATTGCCTTAAATATGGTGGGGAAGGAATTGGGAGGAAAAATGCAACACACGGTTCTCACCATTTTACACACTCCACCAAGCTCAGCTAAAATGATGTCTAGCACCATCCTATTTTGGAGAGCCACTACTAATAGCTTTTTGCTCTAATGTCATATATAGGATGTCAGTGGTTTCATTGATGGTTTTCTCGAAACCCTCGGCAATTTTCTAATATCTCAGGAGTTTATTATCTGTCCTCAAAATCGTACAAAGGATTTAGCAACATCACCCAGAATCTGTGATTGAGTGTCACCATCCTCATCCCACCTGGGACAAGTTCTAGAAACTTCAGCAGTGGTGGCGACATATACACCTGGCAACAGTATTCCTAAATAACAAGTACCCTCCCAGTCTTTTGGCAACCATGGATATGCTTCATTACCGCAAACAAATTAAATGGGATCTCCTACATTTAGAGGTGTATCCTCACTGGTTAGTACAGCAGTATTCATACATCCCTCAAATGTACCCATTGGTTGGGAACCTTCTCTTCGTATGCAAAATGGAACAGAGTGTGGACTATGGTTAATGGTATAGTAAGGAGGCATGGCATCCCTATTACCTACGGGAGACATTTTAAAGGTAGTCATAGATTGGCAAGGTCTGGAGGGTCTACCAGAAGACCTAAGAGAAGCAACGTTTAGCTTGCTCCTATTTGCAAACAGAGAACATCCTAAAGGTGCTAAAACTCATTTTTCAAACTCGTTGAGAATATTCCTATCAAAATAATTCCCAGTGACACTATTGTTCCACCTGCCAAAAAATAATGCCTTAAGTTAAGCATGACAAGCAGTAGTTAGAGGGAGAGGATGTATATACCAGCCCAATCCTTTTCCCCATGTTGTGGCAGATGTGAAAATATCCAACAATTGGTCTTATTTAGAAAGGCATGTGTGGCGTTCATAATCATCAAGAGAGTGTTGTTAAGATAAACCCCTCTGTGTTGGAGGTCTCGAGGATGAAGAGTGTGCGAATGCACATAAGGTGGAGACACAGCGGAGACACTTTCAGTTGGCAATAAAATATCAAGCGGATGCACACTCTCCAAATACCAAAATAAGAGTGTCAATATAATTGCAATACAAGCTTTTATTGTGATCAGTATCCATTTGGTACTAGTGGACCATGGCCCTCGATGGGCGGACTCATTATCAGTAAAACAATCAGTATCCTTATTAGTACGAGTGGCCCCAAACACAGGCATAGTTGCTCAGTGTCCATTAAGAAGCCTCATTGTTATGCTTTTTTACTTAATCTGTGGGTGGCACTTGACCACGTGGCCTATCTTGATTCAAGGTAACTTTGCCAGTCCCTGCCTGTTGTCATATGCAGCAGAGTGTCGGGGTGATTATCCCGGAGTCGGCAGAGCCGTCCGCGGAACTCTGGGCTGGGAGGCCCCAACTCCTCCCGTGTCCCCAAAAATGAGTATGAGACAAACATGAAGCATGGCTAAGACTGTGGTTTATTGCAACGGCAAGGACGGGTTGCTCGTATGCATTCGAGAAAGCGCAAAAATCACTCGCAGAGGGGCTCGCAGGCCCTTTTTACTACAGTATGACGCGCTACCTGCGTCACCTGAGAAAGTTAGCGCAAAAAACTATCGCCACTCAGGATTGGCTCTCCGAGTGGTAGGGTTAGTATGGTTAGCATATAAAGAAAGTTGTTATTGGAAGAGACCAGATCAGGTGGTATACTTGGGCTGTCCCTAACATTTGTTAGTTTAGAATTGCAACAAGGGGACCCTTGGTGATTGGCTATGAGAAATGGCATCAGTAGTGAGTCCCCCTGTGTACTGATTGGTTCTCCCGCGAGCCCCCAAGCCTGGGACCATCATCGTTCCCAGCTCGCGATATACCTGTGCTTAGCAACAATGTGCAACTATGTGTTATGTGCAAACAACGGACAGGTCTGCTCATAGGCTCATAGGCGAGTCGTTCCCATCGCTGTAGGTGTCCATCTTGCCGCTTCGTTGTTGCAACCTGTGAGACCCTGGCTGCTTCTCTGTCTCGTAGACTTGGCACCTTGTCAGTTCGGCTTGGTCACGTGTGGAGAGACCGTAGCTGGAGAAGAATTGTGAGCATTTGATTTTAGTATTCTGTTTCTGGAGGCTTAGCATTTGCAGGTGTAACCTTGGTGCTGGGCTTTTGGCATGTGAGTTGCAACATCGTGGCCATGGCTGTGGGCCCTCGTTAGGGGCTTATTCTGCTTGATCAGCACTTGTATTTCGTTCTGAAGGGGTTTTCGTTTGCAAGGCTCCAACCTGGGGACTATCGCTTGCGGCCTACTCGGGCCCAGTTCATGGGTCCCTGGTGGTCGTGGAGTGACAAATTATCATATGCAGCACTAAGTATATGTGATAGCGTCTCGTAGAGATAGGTGGCAAGGAAGCATCAGCAAGCATATACAGATCGCTTCAGGCGTCTTGCGTTTCTGGGTGCTGTAGAAGGCCTATGTGAAAAATAAAAAAGATACGCGTCCGTGAGTGTGACGGTCCGCTACACCATAACACTGAGGATGTTCTTCGTGTAGGTTGGTGTGTGAGTGACCAGTGTGCATGGTGGCACGTGTGCTTTTGTCTGTTGACTATGTCGTCATGGCATCTCTAATGATGTGGATACTTGTAGTCATTGCTCTAGTCGAATTCATCCATGCCGCAGGTATCATCTTGAGCCATGGGGGCTGGTGTTGATCTTACAGGTGGGCATACTCCTCTTATGTGTAAGTTCTTGAACCAAGGTATTTTGTCATCTGGCAAATAGGCAAACTCATCTCGTGGAGGGTGTCTGGGCTGTGATCCCCAGGCAATGGTCTGGATGAGATTGGGGGAAGGTGTTATCCCATTCTCCCACTTCAGCCCCCCTCTGGTCGACTTGTCGACCACAAATTCATCCTTCTCCTTATCTCCTTTTACTCTCCATACTTTAGTTATTCCAGCCAAGTGTCCATAATGGTTCACATGATCTTCAAAAGACCAGTACATATATACGCAGGTGCCGCCCGGTTTGCAGTATACCCATCTCCCTACATAGCTCTTTGGATTATTTGGGTTCTCCACTTTCAGGGATGATGGATCCTTGTGGTTGTCGATAATTTGTTTGCGCAGACTCTCTCTTTCCTTTATTATCATATCCGTGTGTAGAGCGTCATCTGCTGGTAGTAAGGCGTGCATGCCAGCCATCTCCATCATTTCATCCACTGTGCAAGCTTTTCTTGCTCTCCAAAACCTTATCATAACCAACAGAGCTTTACCCAATATTATTATTCCTACAAGTAATTTTAGCCAATCTTATAGCCATGAAGGCATCCATGACCACAGAAAGGAAAACCAGCTGTTGTCCTTCTTTACTCCCTTACTCTCTTCTTCCATCTTTGAGTGCATCAGGGCTAGTTGGTATACTGCTTCAGTAAGTGTTCCATTGTCCGCATCATTAGCAGGAATGACTGTGCAGCATGATTGTCAAATGTTCGCACAGACCCCTCCTTCCATTGCCATGAGGAGATCCAGCACATATCTATTCTGTAGCGCTACCATTCTCACTGCTCACAGCTCTTCCTTTATTGCGTTAAATCCATTGACAGTTGAATTTATTGTCATCATCAGCTCCCACCGTGTTATCTGAAGCCATTTCGCATTTGCGTATGCCTGAAACCTGGATGTATTATTGATGAGAAGAACATTGCTGCTCTACTAAATAATCTGTGCTCTGGTGGAATGGAGGTGAGTGCTGTTTCTGATCATCCCCAAAGGTAGTTTCCTGTAAGCGCTTCCCCTTGCCTCTTTGCTCTTGATAATACATTATTGTTGCTGTTCTCATCACCTACTGTAACCTTCAATGACCTCTTCCTTCTCTTGTTCCCTTCATCCATCTTGAGGAAATTGGCCAAGTTGATGTGTTTTTGAGGCACAACTAGTGATGGCACGTTGATGTGTACAATAGTACATACTCCATTCCAAGAGGAGGGCAGTGTATGATATGCCTTGTCACCGCAGGCCCAATAGTGATCCATTATTACCGCTGTGCCAGCACCCCCCTCAGACAACTCCACTATGTCTTTACAGTTGGTGTTGTACCCTACATCCACATCTCCTCTGTGTTGGTAGCATAATGTGGGTGCAGATAGTGGTAGTATTCTTACTGGGTCTTCATCCTTCAAAATCCACATTAACATTGGTACATACATACCCCATGTTGTCCAACATCTGTCATTGTGTTCCTGTATGGTGGTAGTGTTTTCTCTCGTTATCTTGTTGCTCCCAACTACTCCTATCTGCCATTCATCGTTCATATATACTTTTCCAGTTATGTACTCATGGCATACGGGATCAATGAGCAAACGTAGCAGTTGTCTTCCGTTGTTTGCTTACCAATATTGGTCATGTGCTTATACCACATGTTGTTTGAGACGTGTGCTGAATCTGTAAGATATGTGTTAATTTCCTTCTCCTCTATGTATGTGCTGCGTTTAACTCTACTACCCTCACCTCTAGTGCTACTTGTACCACCTGATACTCTACCTGTTGCAGCCGTGGGAGGGGGTATGTTAGTCTTAGGTGCAGCCATAATATTCAAAGCATAGGTGCTCTGCCATACAGAGGCAGCCAATAAACCAGTTATTACCAACACACCTAACAGTTTTATTACAGTCACTGATCTCACCGGCATTTTGCTCTTACCTTTGCTGCGTCCTGTAGCTTATTCTTGTGACGTTAAAGTTGCCCGCCGGAAAATTCTGAAGGTATGCATTATTATGGTTAGTATTGTTAATTAAGCACTCCCTATCAGGTAATTGTTCATTGCCCAGGCGAAAAGCTGTTCCCACATTAATCTCAGGGACCTATCCCTCAGAGCTGGTAGGTGCTCATGAAGATGGGGAAATGATTGCTCTATGGCCAAAACAAATGTTGTGTAATACACACGTACCCTCCTTCTTTTCAGATATTTTGGTCTCCTTATGTGGTATACAAATTGGTGTGATAGGGCTTCAGGGTTATTATCATCTGTGGGCAGCATTTACTCCTGGGCAGAACACCACGTTAGTTATTTAAATTTCTAGACAATACACTAATATGCGGTACCTGCATGTGTGAGAGAAAAGGAAAAGAGAACATACAAGTGTTTATAGTGGTGTATGCAACATTCTACTTCATAATTTAATGTCCTTTACTCAATGGTGTGATGGGCAGGGCGGGGCTGAGCAAGTTCTTCTTTCACTTGGGACCTTATAACCATGGGATGGGCTATGGGCAATTTTTCGAATTCCGTTAAGATTTCCGTGGCTGGGGGTAGATCGGGGGTAGTGTCACAATTGTCCTCTTTGGCTGTTGCGGTGTGGTTGTCCGCCGATGGTGCTGCTGATGATGTCGTCTGCACGGTGGCCCTATTGTCAACGCGAGGGCGGGTCTTGTAGTTGTAGGGCTTAACGTCGTGAAGATGAGTGTTTTTACTTGCCAACTTTACTGCTCGAGGAGCTACTGCCTCTACCAAGTGTGGCCCCGTGAAACGGGGTTTATTCCACTTACGATTAAAGTTCCGGAGGAGAACACTGTCACCCTCTGTAATTTTACACAGTCCTTGCGGGTCTTGTTCTGAGTCTTCGCATTGGGTGTTCTTCGACCCGCCCCGCGTGCGCTCGAGCTGTTGATAGATAAAGGCGACACTAGTAATCAAGGAAGACACAGATTGATGCATTTCATCACCAAAAACATTTGCAGAACTTTCGTTGTCAGTTAGTGCCCTTGATGTGGGCGTTAAAGGGAGATGCATTTGACGACCAGTGGCCACCTCGTGGGGGGTGAGGTGGTGGTTGGAACCTGGTCTATTTCTCAACTGAAATAGTGCCAAGGGGAGGCAGTACAACCAGCTCTTCCTGGTTGTCTGCTGAATCTTTGCTATCTCTTCCTTTAGGAGGCCGTTCAGGCATTCACACATGCCATTTGCTTGCGGGTGATATGCACATGCAAATTTGTGCTTTATTCCCAGAAGGGCAGTGATGTGTTGGAATAGTTTGTTTGCGAAGTACGGGCCGTTGTCTGACCGTAGCACTTCACATTCGCCCCACCTAGGGAAGACCTCTCTCACTAAAAACTTGGCAGCTCTGAAAGCGTCTGCATGTGTGCAGGGCCCTGCTTCGATCCACCTTGAGAAGGGGCATACTACTACTATCATGTACCTGTGTCCTTGACATACATTGATCATGTCAATGTAGTCAATGTGAAGGTGTAGGAAGGGTCCTTCTGGCCGGGGTATAGTACCTTTTATCACTTGCAGCGTGTGACCGGCCATGAACTGTTGGCATGTTAGGCATTTGCTGATGAAGTTGGCAACGTGGGAGTTTAAATCGGGACAAAACCAGTTTTCCTTAATTTGTGCTGCAATCATTTCCTTTCCTGTATGTGCTGGATAATGTAGCTGAGTAAGTGCAGTTTTTAACAGTGCTAGTGGCATAACTACTCTTCCAGTGTTATTCTGTCGCCATAATGCGTCCGAAGGGGACATTGTGCACCCTCTTTTTACCCACAGTTCCTTTTCTGCCATTGGCGCAGATGCCTGCAACTCCATAATCTGTGTTGCGGGGAGATGTGTGTACCCATCCTTCATCAACATTTGTCTCGCCTTCAACCTCCCCCTCCCTCAATGGGGGAGTCCACAGTTCACCAAAATATGCAGCATGTTTTGTGTGTGCATCAGCTACTTCATTACCCTTTGAGATATAGTCATCACCATTGGTGTGTGCCTGGCACTTAACTAATGCCACTTCTTGGGGATCGTTTATTACTTTTATGAGTTCGGCTAGTAGAAGAGCATGCTGTACTGGGGTACCATCTGCTCTCTTAAAACCCCTTCTCTGCCATTTAATTAATCCCGAGTGTACTGTTGATGTTACATATGCACTATCGGAATATATGGTGACCTTTTTGTCAAAACTTTCTTTCAGCACCAGAATCATTGCCACTAATTCGGCTGCTTGGGCCGAATAATGCTGTGGCAGTTGGACACATTTGACCGGGACATACAGAAAATCCTCCGTCATTTTGACCACTGCTGCTCCCGTCCTCCGAACTCCATCTGCCTGGTCAATAGTTGAGGACCCGTCAATATACATTATCTCACCCTCTTCTAGTGCATCCTCCTCAACCTTCCTTGTACAGAAGTATATTTCAGTGGTTTGTGTGTAATCATGGGCAAAATCACATTCTTCAATTACTTCTGCTAAGAATCTGGCTGGATTTACAGTGCTGCACCTAACAATGGTCAATTCTGGTTTAGATAAAATTATTTCATGACCTGAGGGCCTTTGTGTGGTCAACGTAGATTTGGGCTTGTTCAAAATTGCGAACAGTGCATGCTCCACAAATAGTGTAGTGGGGCACCACATTGTTATTGATGATGATTTTTCCACCGCAAATGTGGCTGCTGCGAGACCTTGTTCGCAAGGGAAGTGACCTAACATTACAGGGTCCAAGTGACCGCTGTAAAATGCTATTGGTTTGTGTCCCATGCTTGTTTTCTGAGTCAGTACTGCCTTCATTACTGCTGAGTCGCAATGTGAAAAAATGAAAAATTGGTGCTCATAGTTTGGGGTGGCCAGCACGGGTGCTGAGGATATGGCATTTTTCAGCTCATCAAACCCCTCTATCATTTCTCTTGTCCATTTCAACTTCCTGTCCCCCTGCTGTGCTTCCCTCACTGCTTCAAGTAGGGGTCCTATGTATGAACCGTAATCAAAAACCCATGCTATGCAATAATTACATAAGCCCAGGAACTGTTGCAGTTCTCGCACAGTTTGTGGCTGTGGTGTGTTCTTTATTGCTTGCGCTCTCTGTGGTGCTATGTGTCTTCCATGCTGGGAAATTAGTTGGCCAATATATAGTACTTGTTCCTGGCAGTACTGTAACTTTTCTTTGTCCACTTGTACCCCTCAACACTGTGAGCATTTTTATTGAATTTTCCCTGCATCTCTCTTCAGTGGTGCTGCAAATCATTATGTCATCGACATACTGCAGCACTGTGCTTTCCATTTCGATGTTTCCTAAGTCAATCTGTATTACCCTGTTGAAAATTGAGGGTGACTCACAGTACCCTTGGGGCAACCTGGTATGTTTCCACTTTGTGTTCCTATATGTGAAACCCGTGAGATCCTGTGAGTCTGGGTGCAGAGGTATGGAGAAAAAGGCATTTTTTAGGTCAATTACTGTGAACCGTGATGCCTCAGCTGGTATTCCACATAGTATTGTAGCCGGGTTTGCTGCTATAGGGTACACTGCCTCTACTATGTGGTTCAAGGGCCTAAGGTCCTGGATGAAACGCCACAACCCTTCTTTTGCTTGCGCACTGGGTAGACAGCCGTGTTGCATGTTGATTCTGATGGTACCAATATGCCATTATTTATCAGGGCTGAAATCGTCTCATATATGCCCTCATCTGCCTCCTTTGATAATGGGTACTGTTTGACTCTAGGTAGGATTGCTCCCTTCTTAAATTTTATTCTTACTCCCCCAATGCTCTTTATACAGCCCACGTCATATGGACTGATGGTCCACAAGGATGCTGGAACCTTTGCCATGTCTTCCTCATAAAATGGTACTGGGGTAAATGTGGCCACTTCAAGTGCCATGGCCATTTTTAGCGCCACTTGCTTGTATGTCACCTTCAGCCAAATGTCACCACTCATCATAAACACCATCATCCTTTCTCCCTTGTCGTCTGAGAAAATCTGTTCGTCAGACACCTGCGTAAGTCTGCACCCCTCAGCCAATTCCATTACTGTTCTCCATTCCCTGCCCTCCCTGTCTTGGGCATGAACTGCGATGTAATCTGGAGTTGCCATGATGCTTACTGAAATCACCTTCCCCTCTGGTTCATCTGCTGGTGTCTCTGGCCTGAATAAGTATGCTGCTGGTCTCCTCCAAACCTTGCCCTCAAACCCTGGCATCCATGCGAATGCCATATATGTCCCGTACTGGAACATTTCTCCGTCAACTGGCTCAGCTCGAGCTATTGTTTTACCACAGTAAGCTTGCATATTTGCCGTGCTGTGAGCATGTTTATTCCTGGTGTGGAGCAAATCATGCCATTCTCTGTGCAGGATATAGGCATATTCAATCTGCTCATAATGTCCCTCCCAAGTATGTTTACTGGCGACTCCCTTGAGTATAGGAGCGGGACGGACATTTCATTCTCTCCTATAGATAAGGAGATGTTATCAGTAAAGGGAACCAACCCTCGAGCCCCAGAGAATCCTTGAGTGTGCATGGCTTCACCTGACATTGTACATTTACCCTCCCTTATGCATGACCTGGTTGCCCCGGTGTCAACAAGGAAGGAAAACTTTTTGTCACCTATCGTTACCTGTATGGGTGGTTCCTCTGCACAATTGGGTGTTACCGACAGGATGGGAAACATCAAGGACATCTGTGGGCTGGCCTATTGTGGGTATAATGACATCCCACCCCCGGTGTAGGGGTTGTGTCCTAATATCATCACTCTACCCAACTGTGTTTGTGGTAGTGGTGTGTCAGTGGTTGATACCTTACTGTCCTGTATTGGGGTTGGTTGTGGTTCTGGTTGCATCTGATGTTGTTGAGTCACTACCATCTGTTGCTGTGGTGATGCGTGACCCTGTGTTTGTGGTTGTGGTGCAGCGTACTGCACTTGTTGTTGTTGTGTGGCATTCTTTTGCGTCCCTTGTTGTTGTTGGTAGAACTGTTGCTCCCCCACATGTCCTTGTTGCCCTTGCTCTACCCATACTATGGGCCTTACTCTACATGTGCGTGACATATGTCCTACCGTTCCGCAGACCCAACATACTGGTGGTTCCCTGGCCTGCCATGGGAAATTGCCTGTGGTGTCTTGGTACACTGGCTGCCCATTGAGGTAGTGACCTCAGAGCCCTCCCACCTGCTGCTGTGTGGGCTGGGCATATCACCTCCCTCTCATCATACCGCCCCTTCCTCGGAAGGTATTGTAATATCCATACATGGATATTACAACACATATGTAATATCTGGTTGCACGTATCCCCCCCCAACAGTGGCTGTGTATAATGGGGGCTGTGAAACCTGCTGTGGTATTATTTGCGTTGGTTGTGGTAATTGGGTGATTTGTTGTTGTCTTGTGTCCGGTGCTATCACTACTGGCGCGGGTGCCTGTGCTACCACTGCTGGTGTTGAAATTAAGGCACCTTCCATTGAGTATTTGGTTAGTTCTTCTGCACTAATTTTGCTTCCTCTGCCTTCCTATCTTCTTCCTTTTGCTTCATCTTTTCTTGCCCTATTCTACAGTGGTGTATTATCGTTAGTTGTATCTCCGGCCATGGCTTTGCTTCTATTCCCACTACCTTCTTCAGTTCCTTGGCCTTGGCTGCGGGCCCTCGTTAGGGGCTTGTTCTGCCTGATCAGCACTTGTATTTCGTTCTGAAGGGGTTTTCGTTTGCAAGGCTCTGACCTGGGGATTCTTGCTCGTGGCCTACTCGGGCCCAGTTCATGGGTCCCTGGTGGTCATGGAGTGACAAATCATCATATGCAGCACTAAGTATACGTGATAGCGTCTCATAGAGATAGGTGGCAAGGAAGCATCAGCAAGCATATACACGATCTCTTCAGGCGTCTTGCGTTTCTGCGGTGTTGTAGAAGGCCTATGTGAAAAATAAAAAAGATGCGTGTCCATGAGTGTGACGGTCCGGTACATCATAACACTGAGTATGTTCTCCGTGGAGGTTGGTGTGTGAGTGACCAGTGTGCATAGTGGCACGTGTGCTTTTGTCTGTTGGCTATGTAGTCATGGCATCTCTAACGATGTGGATACTTGTAGTCATTGCTCTAGTCGAGTTCATCCATGCCGCAGGTATCATCTTGAGCCATGGGGGCTGGTATTGATCTTACAGGTGGGCATACTCCTCTTATGTGTAAGTTCTTGAACCAAGGTATTTTGTTTTCTGGCAAATAGGCGAACTCATCTCGTGGAGGGTGTCTGGGCTGTGATCCCCTAGGCCATGGTCTGGATGAGATTGGGGGGAGGGTGTTATCCCATTCTCCCACTTCAAGAGGAATGACGAGGGACTGGCTCAACATTGGTTTCTTTTGGGTTTCTTGTTAGTATAGAATACTAGCTGCACTTTCCTATTCTATTTACATTAATGTAATGTCAGCAAGCTCTAAATCTAAATCCTTTTTCGTGGTCGCTGATTGTACCTTGAGACACCAGGTACGGAATGGTCAATGAACAAAGTGTCGTCGTTTCCTGGAGAAGATTAAGAAGCAGAAACAAGATTGGTTGATGTTGAAGAAGAAATTGAAGAAGAAGAAGCAATCTTCCCAGGCCCCACGGGCTCAGGAAGGACTTTCGAAGAAAAAGCAACAATCTCCCTAGGCCTCCACGGTGTCGCTCAAAGCAGGATTATTAAGAGCATCAGGATCATCAATTCCCTTCTCGTCCCCTTCATCATAGGGCAGAGGAAAACAAATCCTCTTCACATGTGTCGCGTGGATCCAGTGTTTCCTTCCGGTCACTCGTACTGCAGTTTGCGTAGCCAAAAGGATCTGATGTGTTCCTTTGTAACGAGGTGCAAGACAGGTGCCCCTCTCGAATTTCTTCAACAGGACACACTGACCAGGTCGAAGTCGATGACCTGGACCCTCGTATTTTACAGGGAGGGCTGGTCGTACCTGTTGGTAAATCAATGCAAGTTTTGAGTCAACTGGTCACAATAATCAGACAAAAGCGGATACTCAATATCTTTCAACTGTTTGGGCCTCGGTCCATTCCATACATTAACTTGTCTCCCCATGACAATCTCATAGGGGGAGAGCCCTGTCTTTGACTGTGCGGTCATCCGCATTGATAGTAAGTCTACTGGCAAAGTGCCTGGCCATTTCAGATTGCTGTGTGCACAGACTTTAGCAATTTTATTCTTTAAGATACCGTTATAGCGTTCCACAAGGCCAGCACTCTGAGTATGTCTGGCCGAGTGGAACTGTTTATCGATCTGTAATCCCGCACATACTTGCAGGATGACAGCAGCTATAAAATGTGGGCCATTATCAGACCAAATTACTCTTGACAAGACAAACCTAGGGAAATATTCAGAAAGCATGGTCTTTGCCGTTGGCATTGCTGTGGTGTCTTTTAGTGGGAAAGCCTCAACCCATTTGCTAAAGGCACAGATCACAACTAAGACATATTTATAATTTTGTCAATGTCCCATCTCAATGAAAGCAAAATTAATCACCTCAAAAGGCACAGAGGTGGGACCAAAAGTGCACTTCGGTGTCGGTGTTCCCTTCCCAATGATATTTTGCATACATATCATGCAACTCTGGACTAAACATCGAGCAGTTTTCTGGATATTAGTGTTATACCAAACGGGATCTAATTGTTGACAAATCATTTTAGCAAATATGAGTATTGGGCCATGAGCCATTGTGACCATAATGGTGACATAGGCATTGGGTAGCATCCATCTTTGCTTCTCATTATCCACCCAACAACCCTCATCGTCTAGACACGCTGGACCCTCAGCCCACTGTTTGATTTCTTCTGGAGTAGCTTCAGCCTGAACTTCTTTTACACTGTTAACCTCTTCACCCATCATACAAGTATCAGAAACCCATCTTGCTGAATCGAGCATGTACATTTTTGAATGCAAATCAATAGCAGTCTGTTTGGCTATTCTGTCAGCAAAGCGTTTCCTTTTGCTACATTGTCCATCACGTTGTGATGTGCGGTGCACTTCATTATTGCTAGTTGTGTAGGAAGCGCAAGTGCTGATAGCAACCGGAATATCAGAGTGCCATGTTGAATTTTTGTTCCATGTGAGGTCAAGAATCCTCTCTCAGCCCATAGTCGGACAAAATTATGAACCACCCCAAATGCGTATTGGATATCTGTATATATGTTTACAGTAAGTCCTTCAGAAATTTCATAACTCTGGTTAATGCAATAATCTCTGCAGTTTGCGCAGAGTTATGCGGACCGTTTACTCTCCACAACGGAGCTTAATGTGGTGATTGCATAAACAGCGGTAGATGTACCATCTGGTAGTTTAAAACAGGAGCCATCACAGAATAGCTCCCCTTGTGGATTCCTTAAATGTGTATCAATTAAATCAATTCTGCCCTTTGTTTCTTGTTCTGTAATAAAGAGGCAATCATGCGACATTTCATCACTGCAATCCTTCTCTTGTGGAGAAGGCAATAGTTCAGCCGGATTCAATGGACACCATTTCTTAATTTGAATATGCGGAGTGAATAGAATCAGCTTGTACCTTGTTAGTAGAGCTGATGTGAGATGTTGTTTCTGATTTCTCTTAATAGAACATCTAGAGAGTGGGGTACCATCACGGTTAAAGAGTGACCTAAAACCATACCCTCACTTTGTTTCACAGATGCAGCAGCTACAGCTCTAAACATCTCGACAAAGTGCATGCAACATGGTCTAACGTGGAGGAAAGATAGCCGCACAGCCTATTCTTGCACCCATGTTCCTGTGTCCAAAAAGCCAAAGCACATCCATCCCGTTCATGCACATACAAAACAAAGCCTTTTTCATAATTTGGTGTGCCCAAAACGGCTGCTGAATGCAACGCAGCGTAAGCAAATCAAGCAAATCAAAAGCGTTCTGGCAATCCATGTTCCACCGTAAAGACAAAGAAATGTCCTTCTTTGTCAGTGCCAACATAGGTTTTATTATCAACAATGAAAAATATGGGATCCACTGTCTACATATGAGGCCATGTCTATAACAGCTCTGACCTCTTTCTGTGTATTTGGAACAGACATATCAGAGATGCATTGTATCCGTTCAGGAGTCAGTCTTCTTCCCTCCTTCGACAGGAGATAGCCCAAATAGGCAACCTCCTGTCGCCAATAATGAAACTTCTTCAATGAATTAGCAGCAACACGGTGCCCTCTTTTCAGGCATCTTCAGAATCAGCAGCTAGAAGTAGATCATCAACATATTGCAGCTACGTGCAAGAGGAAGGCAACTCAAGGGTATCAAGCTCCTCTTTCAACGCTCTACTTCAGACACTTGGACTCCTTGTGGAACACGAGTAAATGTGAACGAGCGCCCCCCTAGGGTGAATGCGAACAAATATCTGCTATCAACATGCACAGGTATACTAAAGAAAGCGTTTTTCACATCCACAACACTGAAATGTGCAGTCGTGGCCGGAATCATAGTCAGAATTGTGGCGACATCGGGTAAATTGTAAACTATGGAGCAACCACCTTATTAATTGCCCGCAAATCAATAATAACTCGAAAAGGAATTGCATTATCCCCTTTCTTGTAGACTGGTAAAATCGGGCTATTACATATGCTCCCCACAATTTCCTCAATTACACCTCGGTCTACGAAATCAGAAATAATACTTTTCAAAGCCTGTTCACCTTCGACCGAAATCTTATACTGCGGAATACGCAGAAATATAATACCTGGTTTCAACACAATTTTAACTGACTCAACCTGTAAAATTCCAACATCATTGTCAGTAACTGCCATAAACATGTCGGAAACCGTATTCAATTCAGTTGGTAAAGGCATAGAAAAAAATTGTGGAACAGAAGATTGTTTGGGCGAAATCGTTAAGTACACTCCATCTGCAGAATAGTAAATCACAGTATTCAATTGCTTTAATAAATTCAATCCCAACAAATGTTCTCCACAATTTGTCATCAATAGAAATGGACAATAATCAGTAAATGGTCCCAGTGAAATTAGTACCAGCCGAGAGACCGGGCTAACTACTGGTGTACCAGAGAACCCTACATATATGTTGGTCTGCCCTGACAGTGGAATATCTGGAACCTGTGAATGATCAATAGAGCTGTTCTGTGCACCTGTATCGATCAAAAAGAGATGCTTCCTATTCCCCACCTCCATTTCAATGTAGGGCCCTTTCTGATCAACGGGAATAGGTATTGGTTCCAGACCCTGCTTCGGGCTGGCCTAATGGAACAGTATATCGTCCGATGCAAAATCTTCAGAAAAATAGACATTCGAATGATTATCAAAAATATTCCCACTACTAACACTCTGTTGCTAATTATCTTGTGATGGTGCCTGTTGGTTCTGTTCAAACTGATTTCTACCAGGACTATTTGATCTCTGCTGTAGGTATGTGCATTGTGCTTGCCAATGACCCTCCTGTCTACAATATGCAAACTGGTTTATGTGTACAGGACCCAGTTGTGTGCCACCCTGTGGTGAAAATTGGCCTCTGAACTGTTTATTCCCACTTCTGGATCCTTTAGCTTTCTGCTACAATAACACTCTAGTCTTCAGGTCTCCTTTCTTCTTTTCCACATTCTCCTCTGTATAACCCTATTTTCATAATACTGAGCCATGTTTAACACTTCAGATTGTGATTTCGCTTGCCACGCACTCTCAGAAGTGATGATCTGTGATCGGATTTCAGGCAACAATACACGCACAAACGTATCAACATATAGCCTCTTTCCTGGCTCTGTACTTAAATCTTGACCACTAAAATCCAAAAATACTTGCTCAAATCTGTTAAAATACTCTGTTGCACCTTCTGACTTCCCTTGCATGCAAGCTGTAAGATTATCCCATATAATTATTTTTTCAGGAACCAGAGTTCTTAATTTAGTAACTATTCTGTCTGGCAACATCAATATGACCTGTGGTGGTTTTCAACTGGCATTCCTTTCCCCATATGCTCGTACTAAGGCATCCCATGTATCACTCATCCCTGCCTAATCATCTACAGTTCTGATCTGCTTCCATAAATCAGCAGGAAGGATCACGAGAAACAACAAATCTATATCACCCAGCGTGAAAACTGACGAATGCAAGACAGATTCAATTTCTTTTTAAAATCCTGTTGGATTCTTCCTAATATCTGGAATTGATTTCCAAATGGTATTTACTTCCTGTCCAAAAACGGGACATGGACAAACTGTGAGACAAAATGTGCTTCAATAGCTGTGGCTGGTGTTCCTGCTGCAGAATTAGCAGGAATCTCTACTTTCGGAACAAATGAGGGAGGATCCTCCCTCATCGGCAATTGTAAAGTAGCAAATCTGAACGTTAATTAAGCAACAAGGCTAAATCAAGTGAAAAAGAAGTCAATGCAGTATAAGGTGAAAATGCTCTTTTATAAATAACCATCAAATCTTCAGGACAACATTCCTTTCACTTCATAAATTCATCTTGTAAATATTCAACCATCACCCGTAACACTTTCCTTTGCATTGCCAGAGCATACTGACTAAATGGGTCATGTACTTCAATGGGAGAAATTGAAACATCTGAAATCCATCTAGGAGCATCACTTGTGCAAATGCACATTTCTTCATACATTGGTTTCAATGGTGGAAGAAATCGCTTCTGCACATATGAAGCCTGCCGTCCATTTGTCACCATCCCATCTTTCTGTAACTGATCTAGCTCCCTTTTAAACTCAAATACCTTCTCTACATGCTCATATACTTTTGCTGCAGTATCCCTTGAACGGGCAAGGACATTCAAATCCCTCAACTCCTGTGGGACCTTCATGTCTGTCAAATCACTCCATATATCAACTAAATATGTTCCCATCCATTCCATAAATATATTCTGTTCAGGAATACCCCCTTGATCAGAAATCACAACTAAAACAGCCGATTCATCACCCTCTTCTAACTACTTTTTAGCCCACGTATCGAATTCTCTCTTTCTGTCTTTAGATACTGTGCCACTAGTCACTATTCTTGGATCAACTCCCGCCCCTTCAACCACTACAGATGGAGCAGAACCACCTGGCAAAGAGGGTTCATAAAATTCTTGTTCAATAGGTAGCAGAGGCAATACCGCTGCCAGTGCAGACGAAATTATGGGGAGGGCAACTGTTGGCACGGGTGGAGGTGCAGGAGGGGAAACAACAACAGGAGGAAGAGGAACAACAACAGGAAGAGGAGGAACAACAACGGGAGGAAGCACATAAGGAGGTGGTGCAGTTTAAACAGTCCTACGTTCATTCAATTATTTATTAATTTTTCATCTGATGTATGAACATCCTGAGAGGGATATATCTTTTGCACATCTAGTTGAAAAGCCCTGTCCATACCTCTAATGGATTCTGACTGATTCTGCTGATCATGCAATAATGCTTTCTCAGCATCCGTCATGTGTCTACGCACATGCTTTTCTTTAGTTTTGAGTTGCTGCATAGCTGCCTTCCTCCAATCTCTAACTGCATAAAATGCTGCTGGCTTAGCCTTTTTTCTCAACAATACAGATTCCAAATGCTCTAGGCGGCCAATTTCAAAACCCCCATAAACTGGCCTTTGAAGTTCGGTCTGTCTGTGCCAAACAGCATTAAATATGATAGTTCCTAGGCCATACTTACAATACATTAAATAAGCCTGCGACCCTTCGGGTAGTGCCCAATTGCCATGTTTCAAAGAATGTCTTTCCCTGCGGAAAAATACAGCGAAGAAGGATGACAATTTCCCAGGCATAGATACATTGCGATCTTACCTGGCTACGTTTGTTTCTGCAGAGACAACACTTGCAAAAAATATCAGGATTTTTTGGGAATCGGGGTATGACTCACCTGATTTTAACCAACAAACGTCCGATCATACATCAAATCAACGTGGCTTGCGTTTTTGACAAACAGGCCTCGATATGGGACCCTCATCATGATGCCCTATTAAACGCTGCTCACCGTCCAGGGATCGGGCATGCAGTACTGCGGAGGAATTGCGTCTCACTCTCCAATCCCATTTGCAGTGCGCCCGTCACTCTCCAATCCCGGTCCGGTAGCCTCGTCTTCGTCTAGCGATGTGGCATCAATCTTGAGGGTCCCTATTCGGGCGCCATCTGAAAGATTAAAGAATATTGAGGCTTAATGCCACATAATAGAAATACGCCAGTCATGAGTCCAAAGGTACATTGTACTATTTATTAACAGGCAGCTGTCTGGCTCTCAATACCCTGCAATGTCTGCAAGCAGACACCATGAGATGAGAGAGGGCTGGACATTTCAAAAACACAAGTATTTATACAAGTTTTCCACAATCCCGGATACATCCTCCAGCCCCTCTTTGTGTAATACATTTACCTAGGATTCATAGCCTTTCCACATAACTAATTCATGTTTAAACATCTTACATAGTTCATTGTTTTCCCTTAAATATTTCACATGTTTTCCAAACATAAGACACAAAGGTAACATTCCTTATGTTGCTCGATTATATTTGTCTATCATTTGTTCTTGAGTTTAAAGTCATCTTATTTCAAGGAGTGAAAACAAAGATTTCGGCAAGAAGAGCATGTTCAACTATTCATCATTCTACTTTGCTGTTTGAACGGAGAAGGCACTATTGGAAAATATGGTATCTAAATTACTGATTAGAACAGCTTTTGTTTAACTTCAAGGTTTCTCAGTGTAGGACAAACAATCCACTTTAGCAGCTTCAACATTCTCATCTACGTTGACATCATGGAAACAGTACCAAGTTCATTTTGCTCTACTGGAGCTGAAAACACAATTCTAAACATGGGACAGAAAACAAGATGGGATCAAAATGGCGAATAACTAAAAATGGCTGCGTAGTCAGCATGTTTCTCGTTCATTCAATGCGATATTACAGTGCGATGCGATTGTGCTTAGGCCGACATTTACTATTAGGCAGTATTATGTAAAATATATTTTCACAAAGATAGTAAATGGGTGTCATTGGCATAGTTTCTGTACTGTCATGCTATCAAGAAAGTAAATAGAGGTCTGGTATACATGTTGAAAAGCTTGGGAGACAGGCAAGACCCCTGAGGGATACCTTAGGTTAGCTGGAATGGTGAGGCCTTAAAATCTCCAACTGCCACCCTGGCACCACGAGGTCCTAAAAAAAAATGATCCAGTCTGCTGCAGATTGAGATCAACTACCTATTACATGATATGATAAGTCATTTATAATGCGCATGTACACAAATATTTCTATGTGTGACAAGACAACAAAGGGGAGACAGAGGGAGGACACAACAAACAATCGTACTAGGTGTCATTCAGATTGTGCAAGTGCAAGGGGGTAGGAAGAGGAGACATGTCAGGGGAGGGAGGGGAGAGTGCAGTCACAAAAAACATTGAAAGTGCTGTCTGGGTGGAGGCTGAAGTAAGTGCAGGGAGGCAGGGTAGAGTAGGGTCGCAGATACAGTCCCTAAGTGGATGGGAGGCCCGTAGGCAGTGCAATAGGCTACTGGTCATGCAGGAGCCTGGTGCCTGTGAGTTTCAGAAGGTGGCAACGTAACCAGTTAACAGAGCAGACAGGAGCATCAGCATGGAAGAGAGTGAGAGAGAAAGCTGAAGCAAAGAGAAAGGCCTTGAGTTGCTTCCGGAACCTTAGGTAGTCCTGCTGAAGCTTGATGGAGGGAGGGCAGGGAGGCTGTTTCAGAGGGAGACCCCAATCGAAAACAGATATCTATCCCCCCCACTCTCTGTCTGGAAAAGCATCTGACCTTCAGAGAGTTGGAGGTGGATGAGCGGAGGGCTCGAGAAGGAAGATGCTCAGGAAGAGAGAGTTAGAGGTAGGGTGATCCCCGGCCCCAGAAAGCCTTGTGGACAATGCAGATGATCTTGAACTTGATCTGTCTAGCCAACGGGAGCCAGTGGTGAGATTTCAGGGCTGGAGAGATATGATGCCGAGGCTTGACGTCACGAACAAGTTTCGCAGTCCTGTTCTGTATTAGATGTAAAGGGGTGAAGAGTGGAGGCAGGCAGATTTAGAAAGACGCTGTTGCAGTAGTCCAGCCTCGAGAGAAACAAGGCACTGGAGACAGTGAGATTCTGGGAGAAAGTGTGAAAAGGAAGAATACCTCTGAGGTGGTGCAGCTGGTAGTGGGATTTCTTAGATATGTCAGAGTTGTGGGGAGAGAAGGAGAGGTTGGAGTCGAAGATGACACCAAGGATTTTTGTCTTGCAGGAAGGAGCGGGTAGAGGGCCCTGGGTGGGCAGCCAGAGGGAAAGAGGGAAAGAAGGAAAGCAGGTGCAGGGTCCCCAATGAGAATGATCTTAGTCTTACTGGCACTAAGGCAGAGATCATTAGAGGCACGCCATTCCTGAATCACAGATAGACAGTCAGGAATGAGCGAGAGAGCAGAAGAGGCTGAGCAGAGCCTGAAGGAGAGCTGAGTGTCATCTGCATAACATTGAAAATTAAAAGAGATGGTAGAGATGAGGTGGGCCAGAGGTGCAAAAGAATGGTGGAAGAGCCAGGGTGAGAGGAACCTTGGGGAACACCACATGTAGAGAGAGGGGTGGTGGAGAGAAAGAACCCATTTGGACCTGCAAGAGTCGATCAGAGAGAAAAGAGGTCCACCAGGCTAGTGCCTGATCCGTGATGCCCAGGTTCTCACTGAGATGATTGATCAGGATGACGTGCTTGACCATATCAAAGGCAGAATATAGATCAAGGAGAATGAGGACAGAAGGAAGGTTAGAGTGGAGATTAGAGAACAAGTCTTCACAGGTGTTCAGGAGAGCAGTTTCTGTACTTCTGTCTACTCTAGTTTGGGTAGAAAGCTGGAAGATGGCCAGCTTTTTCTGGAGTTTGCTCAGGAAAGGAGTGATAGAGACCAGGTGGTAGTTTTCCAAGAAGGACAGTTCGGACGAGGGCTTCTTAAGGAGGGGGTGCACAAGGGAGTGCTTAAGGTGGGAGGGAAGGTTCCCGTGGCATAAAAGTGATTGCAGAAATTGGCCAGGGCTGGGGCGAGGGTGACATTGTGGTCCTTGATGGTTGTGGAGGAGCAGGGCAGCACCTGCTCAATCAATCTCTTCACAAGTAGCTGATGATCAACTATGTCAAAAGCTGCAGAGGGGTCCAGTAGCATTATAAGTGCTACATGCCCTTCATCGATGATGGAAGTGATATTAGAATTTAAATCAAGAAGAGCTGTCTCGACGTGAAGCCCCATACAAAAGCATGATTGCCAAACTCCTATTAGGTTATTATTTTCAATGAAGCCCTGAAGTTGTCAATATGCTATTTTGTCTAAAACTTTCAGCAAAAAAGGAGCATCAGTAATTGGTTGATAGTTCCCTGGTGTTGCTGGATCCAAATTGTCCTTTTTTAACAAGGGATACATCCAGGCCTCCTTGATAGAGGAAGCAACAAGAGGCCCAGAGAAGAATGTGTTTATAATCGTTGTAATCCAGGGAATCAACACCTCTTAGACCTTGATTATACTCGAGGGCATTTATATCCCCAAGATACAAAATAGGTTCTTCACTTTTTAGAGTATGTGTAACTTCACCTTCGGATACCTGGTGAAAGAAGAAGAGGGGTGAGTCTGAAACAGGGACATATTATATGGCTGCCTCTCTGTCATCCAGTGATAAAGACAAAGGAGAAGTGTTTAGGAAAGCTTGGTGAGCTAAGATGTAGAGTTTATTTTTTTTTTAAATAAACTTTTCTTGGATAGCTTGGCAACCAGCATCACCTTTTTCAGTCATAGGGCACATGTTCTTTCCTTCAAACTCTCAAAGGATAATGAAGAGCTCCTGCAAACTGGATTTAACTTCCATTATTCTGTTATTGTAGGTTTCTTGTTTGGCAGACAAAACTGCCTCTTTGTAGTCAGCTGAAGCCATTTTATATTCAAGGAGAGCATCAGAGGATGGATGTTTGTGCCATTGACATTATTTGGCCTTTTTTAATTGTCTAAGGGAAATCAATTTTTCAGTCATAGGGCACATGTTCTTTCCTTCAAACTCTCGAAGGATAATGAACAGCTCCTGCAAACTGGATTTAGCTTCCATTATTCTGTTATTGTAGATTTCCTGTCTGGCACACAAAATGTCCTCTTTGTAGTCAGATGAAGCCATTTTATATTCAAGGAGAGAATCAGAGCATGAATGTTTGTGTCATCGACGTTATTTGGCCTGGGAAATCAATTTACTGTTGAACGAGGTGTTCTTTTTTGAATGTTTTGATATGTTTACGCTTAAGTGAAGCAAGAGAATTAATAGCTTTAGTTATGACCTGCTGATATTGTAGCACAAGGCTCTCCACCTTTAGAGGGGTGTCAGATGTATCAGATGGGTACGCAATTTTGGATGCTAAAACTTGAGGGGTAACTTTGCTAAAGTTCCTAGCCATCTTCAACATTTCTGTAGGGGAGGACACTGAGATTTTGCATCCCAGGAGATTGAATGAAAAGGACACAATATGATGTCAGACCAGGGACATGGGGTTACTTCTAGATGTGAAGTCTCAATATTATGGGCAGCGCTCAATCCAAAGAGTTACCCTCATGATGGGTGGCAACATGGACTGCCTGTTTAAAACCCAATCAACCGAGAGAATTGTGTAAGGAAGATGCATCCTTGTTATGCAGATTGTCGGCACAAAGATTAAATTCACTACGAACCGCTGCCTGACCTGATAACTCAAATACTGTCCTGATACTGTCCAAATGGTAAAAATATCACAGAGTGACTTAAAATGATACATTCAATAAAAACAAAAATATATTTATGTGCACAAAAGTTTATAGATATTTTGGAACTATAAATCTATATTCAATCTATAAATTATATCATCAATAAACTCTTAGGGCCTGATTCACAGAGCGTTTTTCTATGGGATTGCACCATTATAAAACACTTCTGTGAATCGGGCCCTTAATCAGTAAGTACAAGCATGTAGCAACTGAAAAGAGGGCTGCTTTTGTGTTAAAAATGCAAATGTGATCATTAGAAATCATACATGTCACATCATTGATAAAAAAAACACTTAAAGTGCAAGTTCTTAACTACATGAACGATATACATTGCTGGGTGTTCATCCGTTACACAGAGATAATACACTATCAAAGTAAAGCTTTTGAAGTGCTAGGCAATTACTAACACCGACATGCAATGGCAATGAATTCATCAATTGCAGAAATACATTATTTTGGTCATCCTATACAAAATCCTAGGATTTTTCACCGACGTGCATGCTTTAAAATACAGTAGCAAACTATAGTTTGTGGGTTTCTTACATACTGTGGTACTAATGTCAGAATTATCTGCTATAATTTCTATCTCTAAGAACAAGTCTCATCACTGCTACATGTGGGAGCCATTTATTACAAAAGCGATTCTTAATATATAACCTTCCCATGTACGCGGTTCGGAGTCTGAGTTACCATCCATCAATAGAAAAAAATAATTTCTGTACCATCCCCAGACCAACATGTTTCCCTGAAAGGATTAGTAGCTGTGTAGAAAGATTGTGTTCCAAAATCAACAACATATGATTTCTCTGGTCAGGGCACAATGGCGGCTCCCTAGGCTGTTCCAGAAACGTGTGCATATAATTTATTCTGACATCAAAATGTTTTAAAAAGTGACAGTCCTTCAAGTTGGAGAATAAATATTGTGGTTGTCTAAGGTAAAATCACAGGTTCTAGGAAAACCTTTTCTTCTACTAGAAGAGCGTCACACTGTGAAATATTCACATGCAATGGTTCTATATCCAAGGCAACCAATAGATGTCTTCTGTTTTGAATGGCAGCTTTTTTTTATGAGTGAGGTTCAGTGCTGCTGTTGTATCTTTGCTATGTGAGCGCATCCATGGTATTCTATCGCTTAAAACTCTTAACAAGAAATCTATAAATTGAGATAGTGGTTGCACAATAGACCCAATTTTTCGGACTATGGGCATATAAGGAGGAGGAGTTATGCCTTAATGAATTTTTGGTAAGACATACAACGCAGGAATACACAGCCATTTGTTTTATTTCACGGTAATATATCCCTCTACTGGCTCCTCTTCCCCAAAAGGTATAATCATAGCTTGGAGCCATCTTGAATGGTCCCATGCTAAACATTCATAGTTCTTTCATTCCTTAAGTCATTGTCATACCATGGACTAATGCTCCATGATCTAGGAACAAATATTGCTGCCCCTTTTTCAGAAGGGGTGCGGTATTCTGCCCATCCTGCATCCATTTTATCTTGACAGTAGCTTTTTCACACATCTTTCCTGCACCCCACAGTCCCTTATCCACGTTCTGGAGTTGGATGACTAACTTTAGTGCCAGAAAACGAGACAAAATAGTGTTCCACACCTCATAAGCTTGCTCTGAGTTCTTAGGATCTGGTCCTTTGGCTTGTCCTGGCAGCATCGGCTTGAAGTCTTACTCCCGCCACTAGAGGTGCATCTGCCCGCGTCCCTCTACTCCTCAATGTCTTATTTGCACAACATCACCCAAACTATGTTTCTGCAGCTCATCTTAATACCTCTGTTGTGCCAGTGCTAGCTTTCTCTCTTCCAGCAGGCGTTTCTTAGTAGTAGCTCAGTTACAGTGAGATTATCCTGGGACATAGCTGAGAGTCAGGACCTTTGGAAAACCACAGTAGCCTGCCCTTGTTACAATTGGCAGAAACACCAGCCACTCTTGTTGTCCACTTCCAACGCTAAACCCTACTGGAAGGGGTACTGGGCTTTGAGGCTCAGGGTCACTACCCATCCGCAGGGATTCCATGTCCATCCTTGCTTCCTCAAAACCTTAAAGACTCATTTGCATTTCAGGCTTGTTAATATTACGGCAAACGCTGAATCCCCTCTTAATACATGTCAAGAAGGGTGGTGACTTTTAAGCCCTTCCCACTATCCATGTTCAGTTCCACCCTACAAAAAAATCACTGCCAGTGTTTTAACATTGCCTACACATTGCCTACACAGTTGTTTCCCATTGGGGGACTGAGCTGTATGCATAGTCCTTTCTGGACGCTACCACTTCCACCAGTGTGATGGAATTACTACTGCTTTTGTGAGCAGGGTTTGGTGCAAGTTTGGTGCAGGCTCTGCAGTCCGTGCAGGGGGGAAGGATGATTCAGACTTTTATTTCACCTGTTTTGAAAATCGTGCTGCAGGCCACTGCTCCTTGCCTGGTGATTCTACATTTCCTGGTATACTCTTGCCACTTGCACAAGGACTGTAAATAATGATGGCAAAGGCTTCACACACACGTAGAGGAAAGTCAGCCAAACCTCTGCTACCTTGCTCTGATGCGCTTACATAGCTGTAAACTGCCAGACAGGGGTGTTGCTAGGTCTGGAAAAGATCTGGGGCTATGATAATGTCAGGACGGCCGGGACTCGGGGCTAGCTAGCGTTTTGGTTGTAGCCCCTGAAATTCTAGCTGGGGCTACAACCAAAAGACCTGGGGCTATAGCCTCCTAAGCCCCCCCCCACCCCCCAGCAACGCCATGCCAGGCAGCAAAGCAATCTCGGAGCATATAAAACAAGTGACTTCCCTGGTTATCCCAGACGTGAGCATTTCCCACCCAAATGCCCTGCTAACTTGAAGAATTCCCTGAAATCCATTCCTAACATGAAGAAACTGCTTGGTGATCACATGAAAATTACAGGTTTATTGCCCTAATCAGATGGGCTTAAGCCTGCCATGCATGAACATGGCAAATAATGTACAATCAGGATCTCCTGCTAGCTCCTCTTCAATAGTGATGAGCTTTGACAATGATTACTCACTACTTAATATCTGCCTGACCTTACAGCGGGAAACATAAGGGAGCGGCCAGCCCCCGATTACAAAAAGTTAAGCGTTAAACATTGATCCTATCTCTAATACAAACCTTTCTGCCAGCCCTGACCTATAACGGCTCATCGACGACTCAGATGTTGATTCAAACACTTGCAGAGACTTTATGGAATTGGAACTGAACGGCGAACATGACGCTGAAGAGTCGAGCATTAATGCTACTCTGGCCCAAGATCAATGGGCAATAGAGAACACCCTAGCTCGGGTGGTATATATTACACGGGCACACAACTCGAGACTTATGGCTTCTAATGATCAACTCAGTGAGGGTAAAAACTCAAATACGCAAGAATTGCACGAGAGTATGATTGTGTCTTCACCTTCATTGCCCACAACCGTAGCTAAGCCCATCAGGGCTAACAAAGGAATTACAGTATCTGAAAGATATTCCGAACCGGACTGTGCACATCACCAATTAACTATCTCCTATTCCTATGGACAACAGTGTAAAAAGCAGAGGAAAAGACGTAAGACCAAATGAAGAACCAAAAAGCTGCTTCTACCATTAAAGCTTGTAGATTCAGAAGAAACGCTGGACTTAGCGACCACACACAAATTTTGATATTTCTGCAGAAACGCAAACTAGATTTGAACTTTTAACAGAAAACCATGTTGCTACCAATATGGACCTTCCTTCAGCTATCACACCACCGTTTGGGATGCTGGACAGATGGCTGCATCCTTCCCACAGTTTTATGGCTAATCCAGGAGTCAAACATTACTCTCTAACAAGATTAGTATTGTCATGCAAAGTGATTGTGCCCAGCTAATTGGCAACCTGAATAAAGAAACCACCTTGGTGGGTACTGAGCCTACTTTGCTGATAAATCAACATTGGAGTCCAGAAAGACCTGCAGAAGACCCACCTTCTACCTGACAAAAAATTACTCAACGGCCTCCATTTGACTGTGCCCAGCAAAGTACGAGTAGTAATAACCCACAAACAAACGGGGTGCCCATAGGGCAAACATTACGGGTGACAGAAACCTCCCCAACCAACCAAAACCCTGTCGCGTTTACTATTGTTGGTGCATCTAGTACCCACATAAAGAGCAATCACGTCCAATGACATCAAAAGTATTGAACTGCCTGATCTGGGCAGTCAAACCAACTGGGTCATTGTCACCTTTATCTCTCCAGTTGTAGTAGACAGATTGCGTCCCTTCACGCTCTCCTTATTAAAAATTGGTTTAGAGATTCAGATGTTTCAAACGTAAACAAGCCCTCAGCCCTTGTTGGACCATATGAGCATTATCAACCAGAAACGTAAGGAGGTATATGAATGTCATTGTCAGGATTGTTCCCTGATAAACAGTAAATACTATCAAGCTCTACCTAGAGAGACTTGCTGCCCATCAAACAATCACTGGGCTTCTGCACCTGGCATTCTTCATTAAAAATTGACAGGCACGCGTAACTCACCCTATGCAGTTTCTATCATGGAACACACGTGGATATCACTCTTTTACTAATCACCCTGCTGGATTACAAGTTATACGAGATACTGACCTGTTCTTCTTACAGGAAATGTGGCTGGTGAAAGGGTTGTCCCTAGTTGGCTACACCAGTTACACCCAGTGTGCTACAAAAAAGGGCATTGGACGGCCTAAAGGAGGCCTGTGCATAGGGATAAAACCACCAGCGAATATGTTGCTGATGTCCTACATCCTAATTACGTATGCTCAGTAATTAAATACTTCCCTAGCACTAATAGCCCCACGCTGACCATTACCCAATATGATCCTCCAGAGGATGATTGCACCTTAGACTTGTTTAACAAAATGTGTGGACCTTTGCAGACCGGGAGAGAATCCGCGCCAGTTGGAGCAATTCTGCTTGCAGGAGACTTTAATGCCCATTGAATTTCTGCTCGAAGGGCTTGACGTGCTCGGATCCTTGGACTAGTCCTGTGATTCTGACCATCAAAAGAAGCTATTGAGCAAATGGAGGGGATACACTGCCCTGTTTCTATCGTTAGATGTGCTGCCACTGGTCCCTAGCGGGGAGTCAACACTACTTACTACTCGAACTTGACAGAGAGGGAACTATACTGGAACTATACTGCCTGCCTGGACTGTGTATTTGCTTCTCACACCTTGCAATCATTGGTGTTGGAATATAAAATTGATTTTACTTCCCTGAGTGACCACCCGGCATTAAAAGTCACCTTTTGCCCACACAAGAGTGTAACCACAGGTGGCTTTTCAAAGATGTATACGTGTAATTCCTAAGGTAACCATATATTATGGACAGCTTCAAACATGGCAAAATGTAAGGAAGCTCTTGATAACTGGGAGTTTTCTCCTACCATGCTGTTACAAACTGGCTTATGGGATTTGTGAATAGTACGGGAATACATTTTTCCTGACCTCACCCGCAAGCTTTTCAACATGGGCCTGATTCATGGAAGTGTTTTACAATGGCTCAATCCCATAGGAAATCTTGCTCTTAACAACATGTACTCTTTGATGGAGTCATTGCAAGAGGGAAGAAATGCTGCAGTAAAACGATTCGTAAAGGCTAAGCGAGCAAAATATCTTGCGTAGGAGGAAAAAGGCAAGCAGATAGCTATTTTGGCCAATCGTTAAAAAAACTGGCTGAAGGGTTACAAGAATAATCTTAACTCATCCACCTAGATAATGATATGTGCCTTACTAAAATCCCACAATGCCAAAACATGTTGGCATCTCTATCACACCCACATATCAGAACAGTCCCTTAAAGAGATCTGTAGCATCTCAGACACAAAATATTGTGAATACATAAGTAATAACTACTGGGATTGCACAATAAATGACAGCACCCTCGCTAACGGAAACACCAAACCTCACATTAGCGTAACTAAGTTTGATGAAGATGCTATATTTATAATCACAGCTAACCTTAAGCCATTGATGGTGCCCGGGCCAGATGGCCTCTCCAACATAGACTTTAAAAACAACCCTAACTATGGGCAAAAATAATATGCATGTTGTTCAAGGAGATAATACGTATGGCTTTGATCCCTGTCAGTTGGCGATCTTTTATTCTTCTACATAGCCATAAAAAATAGCTGCCTGATCTGATACTAGTAATTTCTGCCTGTTGTCAATTATAGACTCGGCTGGAAAGAGCGTTGCCCCTCTCTTATTACATTTACTTGAAACATGGGTGGAATCTAAGAAAATACTTGAAAACCAACAGACGGGATTCAGGAAGAGATGTAGTTGTGCTCATACCATGTAGACCGTATGCCTTCTTGCCTCAGATATTTTTAAATGGCTTAATTGCCATCTTTATTTATGCTTCATTGATTACGCTGAGGCATTTGATTGCATTTCTTGCCCCCGGCATTGGCGTAAACTAGAAAAGTGGGCATTGATCATACCCTGCTGCACTACAAAAAATCTCTATATTCCAATATCAGTCTCGATTAGACTCTCGCTATAAGGAAACCTTTCCAAAACTATAGCCACCAATTTAGGACTCAATCAGGGCTGTGTGCTTGCACCCCTTCTTAACAATCTCTATCTGGCAGATTTAGATGAGGCCCTGACTACCTGTCATAATTTTCCTCCCAAACTCGCCATCATGCCAATATCGTGGCTATGGTATATCGACGATACGGTTCTGATCAACCAAACCCCTTTAGGTTTACAGCGATCGATCGACACTCTTGACCGATATGTCACATACAATGAATTGAAGGTAAACAGGAGCAAGACAAAAATTATGACTCTTGGCCCATCCAAGCAGCACAGACCCTAAATTGGCACATAGAAGGGGACCTTCTTAACACAGAAGAATTTTACATTTATCTGTGCCTGCCAGTTAAATTGCATCCTTTGTCTTCATATTACAAGGAAACATTATCATATAAGATAATCTGCAAATGGCAGGTAATGAGAAACTTTACTAATCGAAAATGTGAATGCTTAGTGGAAGGCCTGCTGGAAAGATGTACAAAAAAGGCATTATACCCAGTTTAATGTTAGGCCTTGAAACCCTCCCGGCATCGCACATAAATTGGTTGGATGAAATTGAAGCGAAATTACTTTGTTCTTTGCTGGGATCGCCTGGTGTAGTCTTGTTTGGGGCATTACCCCTAGAACTCTTGAAATCTATATGAAAGATGTATTCATGTAAACTTCTGACCAAGATAAAGTTCTGCTGTCAGAGGTGTTGCAGCGTAGTCTTGTGTAAGTAGGCATATAATTATGTGACCAGCACAACTACATGTTGTCATAGTCCTTACTGTATATGGATGTGTGTAGATAGGCATGCCTGCGGCCAGTGAAGTGGTGTATTATATGTACCTTGCCACCACTGATGACATTTTGTTGTTAGTGAACGTGCTTAGCTAATGACTTCTTCTGTCTGTTCTTGCGGCTGTGATGAAACTGGTTAGCAGCAGCGACAGTCTATGCTCCAAGCCACAAGAGGCGCACAGGTTGTGTTTCAAGATTCTTCTAGGTGGGTTGGGTGGTGAGTCTACCCAGATATCAAATTCTTACCGATCATTTTATGGAGGTACCTTTACTAAAGGCTGCCCATCTTATGGTTCATATTTGTGCAATACCGGCTCCTCCCACATTCCTTCCAGAGCAATGCTAATCTAGCTCTTGATTGTCCGCCTGCAGTGTTTCACAGGGGACACCGACCTGGCCAGCTTGTTCGGGATATGACCATAGCGGCCCAACATCCCATGAATTTCCTGCAGTGCATCCCAATCTGTATGATTGCAATGGTGGTGGCGGTAGTTCTAGCACACCACTGTGCGTCTACCACTATTGTTGTGATTTGCTTGTTTTCCATACATACCTGGTTCAGTCATTCATCAACCTTGTGACATTACATATTTGAGTGCTCTGATTAAGCTAGTGGCGCTTGAGGGAAGCATGGTCATGTTAGGTGTATAATAGTGTGTGTGATGCGGGCCGCCGCACACTCAGCCAACACTGTCAGGTGTTTGGAGGTCGACGCCATGAACACCACTGCACCACCTGGAGAGACTGTTCATATACTTAGGATTTTATGTTTTAGGGGGTTTTCAGGATAATACAGTAAATAGCCAGGTTTTGAGCACTTTTTTAAAGGAGAGGTACTTTATGGTGCGGGGCAAGTGCAGAGGAAGAGTGTTTTACATGGTGGGTGCTAGGATAGAGAAAGCCAAACCGCCAACTCCGGTGGAGTGGTGTGGTGGAAGAGCCAGGAGGAGAACTGAGCCCGATCAGGAGTTTCTCTGGGGCTGGCATTAGATGATTTTGTTCAGAAGGAACTCAGGTCCCATATTATGGAGGGCTCGGTGTTTGATGCACATGGCTTTGAGGGTTGCTCTTAGGCTAACAGGGTGCCAGTGCAAAATTCTGAGTGTGGAGGTGATGTGTTCTCTGGGAGAGTAGGCAAGGAACAGTCTGGTGCTGTGTTATGGATATGTTGACATTTCCTGAGCTGACGTGCAGGGTCCCCGAGGTTGAGGGAGTTGGCGTAGTCCAGGCGGGAGATGATATTGGCCAGTATTGTGAAGAATCTTTGATGGTAAGAGAGGTAGGGGAAAATGTGCTTTGGGATGCTTAGGTGGAAATGGCAGGTTCTGAATAGAGAGTCGATGTGCTTGGAGAGGGATAGGTCTGCGTCCATGGTGCAACCAAGATTTTTGACAGAGGGGGAGGTGGCAGGTGGGGCTTTAAGGGCAGCCAGCCACAGTAAGGTTTGGGGGATCAGAGCAGTTTTGTCGCATATTAGGATCTATGATTTGCCCAGGTTGATGATTAGGTGGTTGTTAGTCATCTAATGGTCTAGGTCAGAGAGGCAAGAGGTAAGGTCTGGAGATGGGGAGGTTTGGATCTTGGGGATTTTGAAAATGATCTGCATATCATCCATGTAGTTGAAGCAGGTAAAGTTGGTTAAAGTGGTGAATATTCACCTAAATTACATTGATTTACCTTTGCTGAATGAGTCTGACATTGGCATGTTTCTCATGAAGCTAAACGTCAAAACATTAAACTAGGATCGAGCACAATCCTTAATGACTTTATCCAGTAAGAAACAGGTACTCACATTATATTGCATACATTTTCACTCGCAGACAACCACAGAGGTATCTGGTAAAACTTAGCAACCTTACACTAAGGCGCTTTGTATATTATCGAAAATGTAACATCTCACCTGGAATCTCTCGAGATCAAAGACTGTTCTGAATCTTTACATCTGACATTGAGACAGGTAGGCATATCCTTGACAGCTGCCTTTGCCTTTCTGAGTATTATGTGAAGAGCTACGGGGCCTTATGTTACACTGTAACAAGCATCTCCACTGATCAGTTTTGGGCTGTGATTTTTTTCTGTCGACTCTTTGATCATTACGGCTGCAGCAGATCATGTATGCAAACGGAAGTTAATTATGTACGAGGCGCTGTGAATAAGTTGTGTTAGATTTTGTAATGTTTACATTGCATTTTTAAATGTTACTATTGTATGTATAAGGTGTTTTGTTTTATTCTGTCATGTATGTATTATTTAAACATTATTTAATATTTACTGTGCAAAAAGCTTATTTAAGCCATGTGCGCATAATTTAATAAAAATACTGCTGGTCTGCAGGAGCACACGGATGAGTAGAGGTTTCTAATATACTACTCAGACCCAAACTACTATGAAAGTAATAGCAATCTCAACCATAAAGGTGAAACAGGTACTGCATGAATGGAATAACTTGTTCACATCTTTAAGGCAGCGTGGTTCAAACACAGGCTATATTCTTTAAGAGAGTGTTAGCCTGCATAAAAACAACCAAACAAAAATACTATGACGAGTACCAAAATGAAAGAAATGTCCAGTCGCGATTTTATAAAAAATAAAGGACAAACACGCTATTATTAAAACTATCAACCCACTCCTGTAAGGAAATAACAGAGCGAATGCAGACTTTTGGTAAGAGGGTACTCTGAGCATGAAGAACAGTGGACTGCTGCTAACCAGCTTTATAAAAAATCAAGTTCAAGATGATGGGCCTCATTACGACTTTAGAGACAGCCGTGTCCGGGTCCGGTGTGGTGGAGAGGGGACTTACTGGGACATTCCGTCCTAGGCGGACTCGGTAAGTCCCCATTTCAAATGCCATTCCCCATTCCCATTTGAGCCCCCATAGGGCTCAATGGGAAGGTGCTAATAACGGGCCCGCTAATTGCGGGCCCGTTATTAGCTCCAAGGTCCCTTAACCGGTCTCGTAAAGAATGTGTGGTCAGACCACACGTCCTTTACGGTCCCCGCCAAGGGACCTTGCAATTGGGCGGTAAGTGATTAATTACTGGTGCCCGGTATCCCTTACCGCCCAGCTCGGAATGAGGCCTGATGTCTTGTAAGACATAACATTAGGTCTTAAATGCCATTTTGGCCCTTAGTACAAGGCAAGGGGAAACATTGTAGATAACTTCATTCAGAAGCGCAACTGTATCAAGCTGGACTTCTGGGTGCTTTCTGGTGAGATGAGTCAGTTTTGAGTATGTTGGGTGGGTCTGGGCAACATTCGGCAACACAGTGCAAATCAAGAAATGACAGTAGCTAAAAGTTGATGAGGCTTGGAACAAGCATCAGCATTCAAATGCATACAGTTCAAAGGCTTGAAAAGGCTACTCAACTTCACGGTTGAGCTATCTCGAGTCGATCCAATGATGCACCGCCATCTTCCCGCCAACTTACATCCCCATTTATTTTTTTCTTTATTAATCCCCGCACTTACCTTAGGTCACAGCCGCACCTTCCTCTCAGCTTCCCACGGCCGCCATGGCAGCCATGTTGGTAAAGGATTTCCCTTCCTACAATGGGACACACACAGCGTCCCGTTGTAGGAAGGAAAATCCTATTTTTCTTAGCATCCCGGGTTGCCTATTTGGTGAACCCGGGGCGATAATGGCCTTATGTAGCCATTCCATGGGCAACAAAGGGGGGTAATAGTCCTGGGCCCATGTCATTGGCCCTTGCTTCGCTCGGGCTGTTAACTGGGACCATAGGCCATTACCCCCCCCCCAGTGTTGCCCATGGAACGGGTACATGACGCCACAGTATGCACCTGTTTCCTATAACATACAGGTACCTTCCTTTTTCAATAGAGAAGAAATATGATGCACCCTTAAAAAACATCTAAAATGCTTTGTCTGGCCGTCAAGAAAGAGCCAATGCTAGATTGGTGACCTGTTAGGGTCCCTTGATTGCTGCACCATAGGTGACCAAGCTGCACCTCACTGAGGAGGCCCAACAAAGCCGAAATGTGTCTGCGGTTGCTTGTGTTTCTGTGCAGAGGGGACCTGGCCTAGTAGTTCGGGCAGGGCTGCTCCCATTGGTGGCAGTACCTAACTGATTTGCATATGACTGGATTCCTTTTGCAATGGCGCAGACACGCTAATAAACGGTGGTGTGGAAGGTTGCCCAGAGCAAAGCCAGTGGTTCAGATTAATTTTAAACCTTCCACCCATCACTTTATTGGTTTTAATTTGTCTCCCTGTGTGAGAGAGGCTATGCCCAGACATGGGTCCCTTGCTCGATGGGCCATAGGCAACCAAGCTGCAACACAATGAGGTGGCCAACAAGGCCGAATCATGTCTGGGGATGCTTGTGTTTCCCTGTAGAGCGGACCTGGACAAGCAGTTCGGGCAAGGCTGCTCCCATTAGTGGCAGTACCTGACTGTGTTGCATATGGCTGTACCCCTTTTGCAATGGCGCAGACAGGCTAAAAACAGTGGTGTGGAAGGTTTCCTAGAGTAATGCGAGTGGTTCCGAATACCTTGAAACCTTCCATCCATCACTTTTTTGGTTTAAGTTTGTCTCCTTATGTGACAAGGGGTATGCGCAGACGTGGGTCCCTTGCTCGCTCTGCCATAAGGAACCAAGCTGCACCTCACTAAGGAGGCTCAACAAGGCTGACACATGTCTGGGGTGGCTTGTGTTTCCATGTAGAGGGGACCTGGCTTAGCATTTCGGGCAGGGCTGCTCCCATTGGTAGCAGTAACTGACTGATTTGAATATGGCTGGACCCTTTTGGCAATGGCGCAGATGGGCCAGAAAATGGTAGTGTCAAAGGATCCACAGAGCAATGCCAGTGGTTTAGATTAATTTGAAACCTTCGACCCATCAATTTTTTGGTTTTAGTTTGTCTTCCTATGTGAGAGAAGGTATGCCCAGACGTGGGTCCCTTGCTCCATGCGCCATCACCAAGCTGCCCCTCCCTGAGGAGGCTCAACAAGGCTGAGACATGTCTGGGGTTGCTTCTGTTTCCATGCAAAGGGCACCTGGCCTAGCAGTTCAGGCAGGGCTGCTCACATTCGTTGCAGTACCTGACTGATTTTCTTTTGGATGGACCCCTTTTGCAATGGCACAGACAGGCTAAAATAATTGTGGTGTGAAAGGTTGCCCGGAGCAATGCCAGTGTTTCAGATTAATTTGATACCTTCCACCCATCACTTTTATGGTTTTGACCTGTTAGTACAGGCTTATAAGATCAAATCAATCGATCTCAATGATAAGAGAACAAATGCATAGGTTTTGCACTCATTGAGAGTCATTATGACCCAGGCGGTAATTACGCCAACTTTACCACCATGGTGTAAACTATGTTTACACCTTGGTGGATGGCGGATTTACCGCCCCATTCCAAGGTGAGTGGGGCGGTAAATCCCCATTTCCCATTTTCCCTTCCCCATTCCCATTTTTGCCCCATAGGGCATAATGGGAGTGGGGAAGGATCTAATTACGCCACCATAAATTACAGTGGCGTAATTAGCATCATGGCGGGTTAGCGCCATGGATTTTAACGGCTGCTAAAAGCAGCCGTTAAAATCGGAATCAGGCGTTAAGGGTTAACGACGGCGTTAACCCTTAACGCCTGAGTTGTAATGAGGCCCATTGATACTGAATTATGGCATGTTAACGTCAGTGTCCAGTGGGATAAATGTCAGAGTCAGGAGTATCATTGATTACATTTTGCATCAGATGGAACATCTAGGGAAAATAGTCAATATCAAGAAGACCCAAACAACTTCGACAACAGCCCTAATGCTAGGCATAGGACTAGCAAGCAATGTTAACAGCAATGTTAAAAGCCAGTATAACCACAGTCATGAATTAGTATTGATTCATAAAAGGAATACTAGATTGAATCATTAAAAATAAAGTGGGATTTATTTATATTAAAGAAATATTCCCAATATTCCCAATATTCCTTTCCCAAAGAACAGGTCATTTGGCCTTGTCCTCTCCCACAGCGGGGCTCCTATGACTATTTTGTGTTTATATTAAAGGATGTTCACACCGTGAGACAAGCTAATTCGGATTTGTAGAAATAATTATGTCTCTGATTAGGATAGAGTGGCGAGTTTAATGCAATTGACAATACCGATCCATCCAAACCTAACATAAGGCATTTTAAAAAGAGGTTCTGTCCAGCTACCATTTAGGATAGATTTACCATGAAGCTGGACAAACAATATCCCCATAGACTCTGATAGAGTAAGAATATAAACAGTCGAATATAAAAATGCCAATACCTCGAAGTAACAGGCACCAAAAGAACGTGCCTGAGAGAAACTCAGGGTGGCAGCAAAATCAAAAGATGTGAGCTTTTTTGGGGGAAATTGTGGAAAAGTACAGTCGTACTGAGGTAAACTCCAATGACATCCCGGTATATTTTACACAGGCAACCTGGGAAGTTCAATTCTAATTGCTTTATGTTCTTTTGGCTGATGGGGATAAAGAAGTTGGTCTAAATGTACATGAGAAGAAAGGACAAGAAAAGGGCAGATATCCCTCTGAGACCTTTGAATAATAAAATGCTAAGAAAAAGCATGGCATGGGAAGTTGTGAACACTTTTAGCAAACAATCTAGCTTTCAAAGTTCAGGGTCAGATGAGGTCCCTATAAAGATGGTGAACATGGCTGTTGGGTTTTGAAAACCTTTTTTGGCATTAGGATTCAATTCCTTGTTAACAAAAAATGCTACTGAAGTCATGGAAAGCTGGCCTGATAGTCCCAATCTATAGGAAAGGGCACAGGTCACCACAATATAATTATCGTACTCCAGTGCAATACTGTTTGGCATAATAATGTTTGCCATGCTTATAGAATGGGTCGACAACAATAATATGCTGTTACAGATGGCCACAACATTGCATAGTTTCAACTCGCAGCAGCTTTTCATAGCCAAATATGTCTATGGGATTGGAGCATCCGTATAACTTGAAGTTATGGACCTTACTTCCGCCTTCGACTTTTTAAATTGGTCAAAGTTGTGACTTTTACTTCAGGCTATGGGTGTTCCTCCACAGTTATTGAGCATACTGGTTTATCCCCATCAGAATAAAACAGCAGAAATTAGATATCATGCTTAAAGAGGGTCTACACCAAGGGTGTGTGGTCTAGCCACGCTTTTATGTTATATCTATATTAACTCACTCCATAAAACCCTGAGTCTCGCACCTGGATATGTCACTATTAGCTGCACTGACATCCATAGAGAACGCTCTCGTGATAAGACACACACAATCATAGCTCTGCACAAGTTGGTGATCTGCCAGAAATCACATGCCCTGACGAGATCCAAGGACAAATGCAGAGACATATTTGCAAATAGACATATTTCGGGAAATGTTCTACGGTCGACTTTTTGGATCTAGCAAAACAAAAGAGTTGATGGCTGGAAGGTTTAGAATAAATCTTGACCTCTGGCATTGCTCTGGGCAACCCTCCAGACCATCGTTCTTCGCCTGCCAAGCCATTACAAAAGGGGAAAAACCATATGCAAATCAGGCTTGGTCCCACCCCCAAAGGGGTAGTCCAGCCCGAACTGCTAGGTCACATCCCTTTTGCACGAGATCACAAGCATCCCCAGACATGTTTCAGCCTTGTTGGGCGTCATCAGTGAGGAGTAGCTTGGGTCTCTAGGCCCAGCAGGCAAGGGACCCACGTCTGGGCATACCCTTCCCACTCGGGGTGACAATAGCAAAACAAAAGAGTTGATGGCTGGAAGGTTTAGAATAAATCTTGACCTCTGGCATTGCTCTGGGCAACCCTCCAGACCATCGTTCTTCGCCTGCCAAGCCATTACAAAAGGGAAAAAACCATATGCAAATCAGGCTTGGTCCCACCCCCAAAGGGGTAGTCCAGCCCGAACTGCTAGGTCACATCCCTTTTGCACGAGACCACAAGCATCCCCAGACATGTTTCAGCCTTGTTGGGCGTCATCAGTGAGGAGTAGCTTGGGTCTCTAGGCCCAGCAGGCAAGGGACCCACGTCTGGGCATACCGTGTCTGGGGTTTCTGTTGGTACTCTTGTTCAGAGGAGAATTGCCTAGCATTTCGGTGCTGGACTGCCCCAGGGCAGGACAAAGACTGATATGTTTGGGATATTTCTTCTTTGTGAAAGATAGTGAGCTAAAGACTCTGGGTAAGTCTCTCGTAACCAGGACTAATGTCTGGCAGAGGGACTCCCAGGACCCCCTTGTTAATCTGCATATTTAAGTAACTTTGGGTCTCACCCTAAGTTACTAGGGGAATTCAGACGTGGACCCCTTGCTCACTATTCTTAGAGAGGCACAGATCCACCCTACTGATGAGGTCCAACCAGACCGAAACACGTGTCTGGGGTTTCTGTTGGTACTCTTGTTCAGAGGAGAATTGCCTAGCATTTCGGTGCTGGACTGCCCCAGGGCAGGACAAAGACTGATATGTTTGGGATATTTCTTCTTTGTGAAAGATAGTGAGCTAAAGACTCTGGGTAAGTCTCTCGTAAGCAGGACTAATGTCTGGCAGAGGAACTCCCAGGACCCCCTTGTTAATCTGGACTTTTTGGATCTGACATGGAAAAACCATCGAGATAAGATTATTGGGAAAATACAGAAATCAATGGGGCATTTTTAGAATACACAACGTCTCCTTCAATAAATAGTAAAATAAATTCCGGCTATGTATCACATAAAAAAAGTAGGGGTGGCGAAATACGGACAGGAGATTGGGGGCATAAGCAGGCAAATACTTTCCAGCAGCAGCAAAATAACATTCTCTATTACCAATTGGGCATTTTGACTGTTACATATACGTAGAGGTTTACCCCATTGTGTGACATACTGGCAGCCACACCTTTAGTATTGTGGGCAGCTTTGTGGTCAAAACATAGAGCCACACTCACACATTCCAACATAGAGGGATTACTATGGACATGAAATGAACTAAACATTCTGTGATTGAATTATATTCGATCCAGCACTGATCCCATTAAATCATTGTATGGTGAACGCGTATGTACCCATTGCCTCCACTTCGGGCCCTGTGGAATACCTAATTAGTATCCCTCAGACGAAATATAGGCAACTTTTGACCCACTGACTTTTGGAATCTAGCCATTCCTTATTGTAACTGGAATGTGTGGATAAAATGGCGATTTTTCAAGCAAGATGATATGTTGGCTCTGGCGACCATGAGACATGTGACTTCATTGTGTTCTGTATTGTTTGCATACCTGTTTGTGCAATATGGACAGGTCCCTTTGTATTTCTTATGCTTACGAGATCCACCTGAATAAAGTAGCACTTGTTACTGCCGTATGTATCAGACAGCACGACCATTCAAGTGATAATTCAGTGTATGTTCTATAGTAAGTTGGAACAGAGCCTTCACAAAATAAGCGTTTCTAACGATTGGATGAAGGTGATTGGCTTGGAAGCATGTAAATGCATTTTCTCGAACTCGCCTATGCTATAATTAGAAGTGTATGTATCTGTTTATATGTTATTTCATCCAGGTAATATCAGTGACATATCTTGAATCAGTCACAGGAATCAGGTAAGTTGCAAATAAGTATTTATCTTAAAGGAGGCCCCCCTGTACAGTTGACAGCTAATCTTCTAACCAGTCACCAAGCCCCCACCTATATACATATTGATTCCGAACCTTGGGAGGTCCCATGTCACCTTGGATACAGCACAGCATGTTATGATGCTAAAGAACACTCTCCTGGCATCATGACAACAAATATACATCCAAATATGGCACCTGCTAGAGCATGTTTATAATTACAGTTGACAGTGGTCAAATATGTGTATGTTGACAGTTAACTGATGAGCATTTGTTGATTAGTTAAAACAGTACATGATGATCAACTGTAACTTGTAACAATATATGATACACAAATAACCTGTCCTAATAATTTCGTTTATAACAAACAGTGCTGAAAAGATGTTGTATTAAAGATCCAAATGTCAGGAGGAAGTGTAAATACAGTAAAGCCATTTTGGAATCTGATCCTACATAGTATTATAAAAGTGTGAAAAGTCTTGCTTCAGCCGGTGCCCTTGAAGTGAATGTAAGATCTTGCAAGAATGCTCCATATTGCCAATGAAAAGCATTGATTGGGTAAACTAGTTCAAGGATAACACAAACCATTGAGTTTTGGGGTGGATGAAGGTCCCTTCACCTTTTTGAACTTTCTCTGAGATTTTTCCGGACAAGCTTGAGGTTACCTATTGCAAAAGGTAGGCTCCTCAAGGGAGGGCCGGCTTCTGCCATCGACAACAGTGTCCTATATAACGCTCTGCCCTGTTGAGACCTAGCTGGACCCATAGGGCAGTGTGGCTTGTTAAAAGTATGGATTTTTTTATAACAACACTCTTGTGCTGGAAAGTGAAAAAATAAACATTATGGAGTGGTTGAGGGGAGCACCATAGGGGTCAGTAGAGTTTGGAGTCAGGTCTACAGATTTGTTAGTGGAGTTCCACGGGCTGCCTCACAACTCCCAAAGACCCACATATTTGCACAAGTCACTAAATGTTTGGATCAAGTAACAGGCGTATATTTGCAAGTGACATTTGGGATGTTCAACCTTAAAGAAGTGAGAGACTAATGAACGTTGTGTTGCTACAGCTACAGTAGATTTGGAGGCAATCTGAAAAGGCAACAAAGAGCTTTAGCTTTTGTGCAATAAAAAATAACTAATTAATACTGACTTAATAGTGATATGTTTTTTTAGTCTGTGTTTTCTACATGAATGGACTTTGGTGCCCTCTAAATATCAGTCGCTGTCTCCAAGTGTTTTCTTTGAACATTATTGCTAGAGTGGGCCAGAGCCATGGAAAGTTGACAGGAGCATAGCCTATGAGCATATCAGCTTTTGAACTTGCAACTTTATACTTAATTCACATAGCCTCAAACTGGAACACAGCCGGAGATGCCTTAAGCATGTAGGAGATGTTCTAGAGCTACGAATGACCCAAAATGACCTAACCTGCAAAGTCAATGGGGTAGGATCATGGGAGAACTAGTCCAAAGCATCTGTAGAGCCTCAGTGTGCCCTTTAATAGTACAAAGGTTTCTGCATCATGGGAATATCAAAGACGATCCTGGCTTCTCCAGGTTTGCTCTGGTTTTAGCTTTGTGTGTCAGGTAGTCGGTACAAGGTGCAAATTAGAGATGCACAAGGGCATTTAATGGCATACCAGTGAAAATCATGTTGAATACAGCCCTATATCCTCTGTAACATTTGATATGAATGTTGGGAACAAACGCGGGTTTGTAGGAGTGTACATCAGTGCAGAGTGCATTGTGCTGAACGCAGTATTTAGCTTCAAGCAATTCTTGCTTTAAATGCTATGAAAACATTTAAATAACTTTTCAAAAACCAACGTTGTTCCATTCACGATATCAACTGAAAGTCTGTATGGAAAATTACGTTAATTTAACTTAACACAGCCTGCTAAGATCAATAGAAGAAAATAGATTGTGAAATAAATGATGCAAGAAAGGAAAGAATGATTTTTCTTTCAAATGATAAATGCACACCTAAAACAAGTGTATTAAAGCAATGATGGTTAATGAACATTGGACAGCCCCTTTAGGTGTTCATTTAATGTGGGATCAATGACATTTTAATGTATTGTTCTGATGTATTTCAAAGCGGTTCACCTACGCCGGAGGCAAGAAAATGTGATACAGTCACTGTTTACTTGTAGATGCCGATTGTTTTTGAGTCTGGTTACTAATAAAATAACAGTACATTGGTGCAGTATAGTGAAAACATCACTACTGAATGGTCGGAAAATCCCAAGGTGTAGAATGTACATGGAAAAGGTGAGTTTTGTGTCTGGAAGTGATAGGACTCAGGGCTTTTTACTTTTTACTCTTGAGTGAGTGTGATCTTTTCACCACTCATGTGTTTTTTCTGACTAGGATATTTGGTTTCTTAATGTTTACTAGAGTCTGGGAAACTCCATAGGCATCTGCTTTTTGAATTGTGACACACAGCACCTTTTGTGCAGTGCCACTGAGAAGTCCCTTGGACTTAATGTTTAAATATATTTTCTTGGGTGAACTACTGTTCCCAAGAATAGTAAGATGACTTTTGTTTTACTTACCTTTTCTTTTGTGGGTCCAGCCCTCCACTCGTCCTCCTCCAACTACTTTCAGGTGAGCCGTTTTTCCAAACAGAAATGTGGGGGTAGATCTTTATCCACTGAAGGTGCCTCCCGCTGGAACAGCCTTCCTGCCTCTCTCCGTCTTGGGCCAGATCACTTTAAGTTCTGGAAACTCCACAAGATCTTCCTCTTCTCTTCCACCTTCTCTCTCCCTCTCCCCTGCTAATCACCTTTATTTTCTCTCCTGCCTCACTCCTTCTTCTCTTCGCCAACTATGTTCAGCTTCTTGCCCACTGGTCACCTGGTTCACCTCCAGAGCCTTACAGGTGACAGGCTCCCCTGCCAGTCTTGCACTTGCCCCTGGGCCTCTGCATTATGTTTCAGCATTTCTGCACTTTCAGCTTACGTTCCAGGAGAGGGTTAACCTCTCTGCACTAAACACAGGGCCTTGCTGGATAGGGCACACTTGTTTTCCCCTCCCCCTTACTTGCACTTCCGTCAGAATACTTGCATGACTGAATGTACTAAGACTAGTAGGTTTGTTGTCCTGCCCCCTCCCTCCTTTTTTGTCTCCCCTCCCTAGCTTGGTCGAGCGTGAAACACTTCATGCACTTAAAGTAGGAGAAATGCTATCAGGCCTAGTACGCTAGTTTTTGTTAGATCAATTGGAAACTTCAAGGCCTTTGAATTGTGAAAACAGAAAAATAATATGAGGCCGGGGAACCCAAAGGAAACACACCAAACACCGGTTACAAAGGAACATACAAAGTACTTTATTTTTAAGGTCAAGCAATAACAAAGTCAAATGACAGGTCAGATAGCTATCGGCCCTGAGTGCAACACAACGAACTTCAACGGGGTTCGATGTATTCAGTGAGAGACTGTACATTGGAACATCCAGGCTTTTAAATATTTCTCCAGCCTGTTGTCCAACCCATTCACGGGTTAACCATTCCATGAATGTGTAACAGGTCTAGGGTCTCTGCTAGGTCAACTGGCAGAGCGAGTGGCACAGCGAGTAGAGCGCTCGCTTTTTGACATTCCGTGCAGAGCCTGCTAACGCAGGTTCGAATCACGGCGGGGCCAAACTCAGCCTTTCATCCTTCCGAGGTCGATAAAGGAGCACCACACACCGTGGGTAATAATAAGCAGCGCACAGATACCTGAGGGTTCGTAGCGCTATATAAGTGCCACATTATTATTTTTATTATTTAACTCTAATTTATTCATTTGTATGTGCATAGATCAGTTCCGTTGATACAGGTAATCCATTTACATGCAGGTCAACAGAAGGACAAGGTCTCAGTTCACGACCCCAACAAGTGGCCTGCAGGCAAGTTATACATTAGCTGTACGGAGGTCATGCCGACCAGATTCTGTTCGGAGTGGCATCGTCCACCATTTTGATGTTCAGGGTGACTTTTAAACAGCAAGAGAACCTAAAATGGCGGTTTGATTCAGGATGGCGACTTCAATTTCTAAGGACAAGACCTTGCCGTAGAGAGTTATTTGCGTACAGTTTTATGCGACTTGGCATAGGCCAATATACATACAATCATTTACACTTGGAGGCATAATTTAATATCCAGTTTGACAGAATGAGTACTGTATTATCTTGTTCCCTTCCCACCTTGAAATGCTTTGAAGCACTCCACTTGCGCATAAGTGCTGTATAAACAAACAATTACAATTACACCCTATGTGGAGTGCTGGGGGGTTACCTAGTAACTCCCATGTCTCATGTAAGTTTTTGTTACACTAACTAACTTGAATGGATGGTGTCAGTAGTTTCTTTTGTACTACCTTTGTGCCATGTATCTGCAGGCTGATTTCTGAGCTGCAATACAGCACCCAAGGGTGACCATTTTCTAAAAAGGCTCCTGTCTTCTTTTTTTGCCATTTCTTGTCAATTAATTATTTCTGGGCGTTTTTTGTGTTGTTTGAATTGGGTTTGAGTCCTCTGCACATTTTGCCTTTGGCAGGCGTCTGCCCTGAAGCCTGACCAGGCTCCAGTGTGCCTGGAAAGGCAGGAAGTGACAGAGGGTCCTGAAACCTCCTTGTCCTTTGTTTCTAGGTGTGCCTAAATGAAACTAGTTCTGATTGACTGGCTGGCTGTCCGGCAGGACAGCCACCCTGCTGGGTGATATGATATGATATGATATGATAATCCTAGGTCTGTGAATGAATGGCAACTTGCTTTAAAGGTGTGGTTTTGGGACTAGAGGCAGAGTTGACCACTGGAGAACAACATCTGATGAAGAAGACATAAAGAGACGCCAGCAGCACCCTCCTGGACCACAAAGTGCCCGGTGAAGCTCTGCAGCTGTGCTGACCCTGTTTTCATTTTGACCAGGAAGAACCGCAAGGGATGGCTTCCTCTCTTGAGCTGGTGGCACCAACTAGACTTGAGACACGCTTCCTTTTGGCGCAACCCCCAACTTGCTGTGACTTTCCTGCAGAATCTTAATGCCCAGGGACCCCTGACCATCATTGAGTGTATTGTCTTCTGAAGTGCAAATCGGGTCAAAAGTGTGTGGACATCCAGAGGACCCTAGAGAAGCATGGCATCTTCATCCAGTGTCCCCTCATCATCAGAGTCCAGGACTGAGGGATCAAGTAACGTCCAACCACAGTTGTTTGTTCTTCTTTGGCACTGAGAAAAAGGCACTAAAACCACAAAAGGCTGCTAAATCTAGGAGAATCTTTAGCTGCATAGTCCCTCTCTCGAGTACTGCCGCAGTAGCCCACCAGATGTCCTCCCTTTCATCACAATGACCAAGGACCAGGAACACGCGTCTGCTACACTGCAACAGGAAGGCATCCGGCTGGAACCAATTCTTCAATTCACGGGTACTGTGGTGTCTCTTACATACACAAAAAATGTTTCTGACATTGACTTTGGCAGCCCCCAACAATGCCGTTTTCTGTCACTTTTTCATGTTGAGCCACTGTGGCATTAATGGAATTTGCCACCCCCCCAGCCCCACCCATGCAACATCAGGGATAGGACCTCATCCAACATGCCGCACCAGGCACCAGGCTCAAATTCCTCCACGTCACGGTTGCCCGGGTTATAGAATAAACAAACCATTGCTCTGAGTCAGCAGCTTTCCAGTTGCATACCGCGAGGCTGCAGCTCCCTGCCTTTTATGCCGTAAAGGCGCTGCAGAGTCAGCAGAGAGGTACGCGCGCCACTAAGAAGAATGACCGTCTTAATAATGCTCTCCAAGGAAGAACAACCAAAACAATACATTGCATAGACTTAAGCCTTACATTATTTTCTACCAGGTTACCGCGTGACAAGCACAGCCGGCACCCACTTGAGAAAGAAGACACATGCATTCTCCATGGCACAGTGAGCCATTTTTGTTTGTGTTGAATTTTCTAAGTATCAGCCCTTGCTCCAATTGCCCCAGTCTCACATTGAACTACCACAATTTGTTGAGAATATATGTTTATATACTGCCATAAAACAGCTTTTATGCGGTATAACACTATGGGAGCCAGATTCCTGTGTACAATAACTACCCTTCCCGGGTTTTTCTTAGAGTTGGACACCATGTTAGTAATGCCTTGTTGACATTCTAACTCTAAATAAGCACTGATTTTCTGAAATAATTTCTCAAATAACTCTGTAGCCAATATTTGCCTAGCCGAGAGTTTCAGTTTACATTTTTTCTTGAACTTCTCAGGTCCTTTGTTGGAACGCCCTACTAACAGCACCCAACTTTAAAATACAAATTCCAGGCGAAGTTGCCCCCTTTTTTTGAAGATTGTGTAGAAGCGAGCAGGACCATAGTACGGGTAAATCACCCATGTTCCCCCTGTGACCCGCTTATGTACTACCACACACAAGACACTAGTCTGACCTGGATTGTTTCCTGAGTGCCTCCCCGCTCTACCCCAACCCCCTTTCCCCTCCCTCTACAGGTGGGGTACTTAAACCATCAAAAGCAGCCTACTCTCAATCTACGCTGGAGCATCCTCTAAAGACTTACCTGCTCCTTACCTTTTCTGGCCCTGAAGAAAGTGGTTCACGTCGTTTTACCACTGAAACTGGTGGGCCTCCCCTCGGCCAAAGACAAAGGAATTGACAAGTACACTGGAAAGTGTTTGAGGTTTTACCTTTTGATGAAAACTCCAAAAGGGATTTCTTTTCTTTTGTAATCTTTTGTGATACTCCATATGCTACTAAACACAGAGAACAAATAGAGCACTGGACTCTGTGTTAGTGCAAAAGGGGTCTATATAACAAACAGATACAGCTTGGTTATTTGCCAGTGGTGCCCCTGATTAGTACCGGCAGCACATTTTTACCATTTTACTGGATGACATAGGACAAAATAAATTTGACACATTTCCACTTGTCATAACAGTATACACGTGCTGCAATAATTACAACATGTGCTTTTAAATCTATTTTGCTGCACCCCAAAAATCCTAGTGCAAGGCCAACCTCTTCTCTACAGCATACCACCCCTGTGTGTATACAACATCAACACACTATCGGCACAGGTAGCCACGATGATTGACTGATGACATCACAGTGGTATCTGAGAATAGCAGGATATAGAGGTAAAGAATCCATACACAAATGTAGGTAGAGGGGAGGTGAAGCAAAGAGAGCTTTAAAGCTAGAGGAAGAGGAGAGAAAGGGGGCTGGCAAGAAAAGAAGTGAGGACAGACAGAAGAGAGGAAGAAACATAAATGAAAAACAAAGAAATCGGATCAGGTAATGGCTGGTGAGCTGGGAGCTGAGCCAGGCTGCAGAGAGAAGGCAGACTGGTGCCAGGAGACCTTCATGTACTCCTGCAGGCAGCTGAGTGTGGGTGATAGAGGGAGTGAGTCCCTGTGAGGCGAAGGGCATCCAGCCATGCAGGCAGAATCAGCATTGCAGCACTGGTGAGTATAAGTTTAAAAAGAGTAAAAGAAATAAAAAATTAATTAGGGTGACCCCTGGTTCAATCTGTTTATGTCACAAAAGGGCAGAACCAGTTATTCTTCAGTTGCCCGTGTGCAATTTATAATTTGTTGGAAAGGGAGTTGTTCTGTAGGAGTGCTAAATGTTTGTCAGTTTTACTCCCAACGTTACAGATAAAGAATGCACGTCTTCTGACAAGTTTACTAATGGGTACATATATTTGCTTGAAGAAAAGAGAGATCTCTATCATCAGTGGGGATTTATCAAGGGAGTTTAAACATATGCTAATAGAAGCGCAAATATCAATATTCTGATGAATTACAAAAGTTGTGATTTTGCAAGATGCATAGTTTGGCTCTCTCCTGTTGATAACATGCATGGCTGGGTCTGTTGATTTATTGTAAGCTTATATGAGGGCAAACGGGGCCGATAGCAAGTGGGACTATTTCTGAAGTGCACTTGCCTCAATGAACTGTATGTGAATGTGTATTCCAATTTTACCATCAGTCAACTAAAAGTATACGAGGGAGGGATGGTAGATGGCAAATGAGGTTGCGCTGACCCGCAAAGTGTGAAGTTATTTTCTTTCTCAATGCAAAATGGATGGTAAAATGTGATGTTGTCCTTTCTATTACAAAAGGCACATCCAGGTTGATGCTTTGTCAATTTTTTTCTCATACCCTGTCTTGTTAATGGCTCATTGTTTTGCTGGAGTTTCGAGTGAGCTTATAAAGGTGCAGAATTATGAAAGCCTGTGTGGTAGTCTGTTTTTAGTGTGGCCTCGTCAATCTTTCATATGCAATGTCAAAGTCTTGTGCATCTGGTACAGTTAGTTAGTGGGAAAATGTAGTTTGCTTAGCTCAGCACTAAGTCTTACAAGTCACTAGCCAGGGATCCTGGAAGCAAAGTACAACAGTAAATAGGTGACCAAATAACTAATTCCCTAGTAACAAGCGTTTACAAGTGTTTGCAGAGAAACACATATTCCTGTACATGGTGAAAGTGGTCTAGGTATGTTTCCCTACAGTACCTGATTATTAGGTGCCCATAGCAATATCGTGTGTGTGGGGTGGGATGAGGGGGGTGCATGCACATGCAGGTAATATCAGGGCAATTTTGGGGTGGTCAGAGGCAGTTCTGTAACAATGAGAGTTACATATTGCAAACATGGATGATTAGGCACTGGCATAAGGTAGGCCTGGGTGCATTTAGAGTGGTATGGGGTGAATTTGCTGGCAGGATGATGTGACAGTGGGCAGTGTTAGGGGTAGAAAGATGAACTATTGAGAGGTGAAGGTAGTTCTTGGGGAACATTAGAGAGCTGAGGAATGTGAGATGCGATGAAACGTGACCAATGTGAAAGACATGATGCAGCTCATGGGACAGTGGGATGTGATCTTAGGTTGGCCCCATATAACTCTAAGTCAAATTCGAGTGATATGGGGCAAATTAGGGGATAGTGAAATGTGCATGAGTCAGTTGAGGGTTTATAGCACAGTTGTGGGCCAATGGACATGGCAAGAAGCAAATGACAGAACAAAGGGCCATTTTGGTGGCAATGGGAGTAACATGGAGTAGATCAGAAGGCAGGATGATGTGACCCGGGGCAGTAGTTGCGGAAATGAGAGTCAAGTACAGCTATGCAATAGCAATCGGAGACGTCTAAAGAAGTTAGAGTTAGATGGAATGAATCAGTGTTTAGTGGTACATGATACTTGGAGAAAATCAAGGGTTATGGGGCAGGTCTTGGGGCAATTTAGATGTCATTTTAAAAATGTGCTTAGTTGGGGGAACACAATAGTGGCAATGAAGAGGTTGGTAGGCAATATATTGAGCACACACGCCTTATTAGATGAATGTGTAATGAAAAATTATTCCTCGTAAAAAAATATACAGGTCCAGGGCAGAAAATTGACCCTGGCACTAGATGTCGCTAATACATGATAACAAGAAAAAAAAGTATCCGCAATTGGTGGACACCCCGTCCCCTGCACACCTTATGTACTGACTAAAATGTCAGTCAATAGTTGATAGATTTCAGTATAAAAGGTATTGTACTTAATATTCGGGGAATGTTTCATTCACAATAAGTGAGTTTCAACATGTGCATGGTTTTGTGAGATTGATAATAGACAAATTATTCACAATTCTCTTCATAGAAAAATTCAACAGTTCTATATACTTAACACATATTAAAAGGAGCTTGACTTGTTTCGGGAAACAAGTTCCCTTCCTCAGGAGCATAATTCATACATTTCATCAATTTCAATGGCTTGGATCAGTTGTCTTGTCTATCAACTATTGACTGACATTTTAATCAGTACATAAGGCATGCAGGGACGGGAGTGTCCACCAATTGCGGACACTTTTTTCTTGTTATTGAAGATGCTGGTGTCACCATTTTCAGAAGGCTTGTAGATGCGCCTTCATTTCTCATATTTCAGAAATCTGGAGCAGGTGATCATTTAAAGCATATGATCATGGCACCCAGATCTGCACTGTTGCCATGCACATTTTGGGCCATCTTGCAGTGCATACAATCAATGATTGTGATATTACCTCTAAAGCCCCAGCAATCTTCATTCACATCCCATGTTGCTGTTTCCACCAATTGATGCTGCTTTGACTCTTGCGGTAATTTCCCTGCAATACCCCCACTAATACCACAAGCCACTATTTCAACTAATCTCTACTCCTGTACCACTGCTTGGGCTGATAGATGCGACTATTTCAACAGAAATACTTCTAATCATAACCACTACTTTTAAACGCATTAACCAAACCTAATGCATCCCATTATACTTGTCACCATTGTATTTTGTCCTTCCTGTATCCTCTTCATGTCTTCAACGCCGTCTGCCCAAACAGCGCAAATTCATAGGAATTCAAATTTCTTTAACAATCGTTACCACAGAATATCGCTGTTCATTGTTAAGAAGACAGCCCATTGTCCAAGGGAAATGCACATGGTGTCTTTAAACATATTGTTAACGTTACTACCTATCAGACATGGCTGCCCATGTGCTTGTCTCTACTGCAATGTTGTGATCGATTAAAACAAAGAAAACGTTCCAGGGCGCTTCCACCCAACCCACTTTCCTTCTTTCTTTCAAATTATCCAACCCACGTTCTGCTCACTCACTAACACAGATGTTTAGATGTATGTTATTAAATGTACTTTCCATGAGACATAAACGAGCACCTGCAATTTTATCTTTTAGCAATGTATTATATCCCTGCGCCCATACATTGTTTTTCAAGTTACTTTGTATTCTTTTTTTCAGACAGCATTATTACCCCAAAGTGTTCTTTCAGTACACTGGGCATGTGACTGTATTGGACACTTTTTAATCAGGCGAAAGCACACTATTATTTACAGTTTTAAGTTTTGATGTGCTTTGATTGGTATTGTGTCCTTTGGCCAACACCCTTTTTTTCCAACAGGTGTTTTGTTGCAGGAGTTTTGCCCAATATTTCCATTGACATTTTTTGGTGGGTGGGAAAGGGTAAATAAAGTGTTGGGGGGGAGGGAAATAAAATAAATAATTCAATTAAGGGGCTTCTGTGGGAAACCCCCCAAAATAATGGTAAAAACATTTTGATTACGTTTTTGGGCAAACCCCCACGGCAAACACCCGTCAGAAAAAAGGGAGTCGGCGAAATGACATGGAACCCTTTGATTGGACCAGATCAAGTTTTAATTAGTGTTATTATTATTATTATTATTTTAAAATAATTGTTTTGGCTAAATTATAAACCTTTCAGCAATATAATATACACGATAATAATACAAAATCCAATATAAGATACATTCCATACATACATGAATAACATTCATTTAAAACAAACCCTTGGGCCCCAAATCAACTATAAACTGTAAACCACTATCTATAACTATTTTCTATGTCTATCACGTCCAAAAATCTAGTCAAGTTTTGTTTATAGAAAAACACATCTTTGATCAGGTTTTTCAGATGCCACTCTTTCTATTTTTTATAAAGATGCAGTCATTGATGAGAAAAAAATGTATGTCTCCCGTAATTTGTCTGCTATCCTCAAGGTGTCACCTTTAAGGCAGTACAACTATTTCACTAATACATACCCCAGTGACCAGTGTGCGATTGAGGGCCAGCACAGATACATTCAATAAAAAACCGAGGCCAGGGATTGTTTCTATACTATTTAAATTGAAAATGGCGTCTGTAAAATGTCAACAATAATTTTTTTTTATTTTTAAAATCAAAACTTACAGTCGATGGTGGTCTGTTTCATTGGCAGAGCAGAGCGCTGGTGTAAATACTGGAACAGCATCACACAGTATGTTTAATAGAACCACCAAGAAGGGACAAAACACAACTGTTTCCCTCTTTTTTGTAAGGATTAGTGGCTTGGTTGTATAAAACGCTGTTCAGCAACAACAGAGACACGAGTTTGTACGCTGGAGGTTGTGAATTATGTTAAGGCCTCTTTTTTCTACCCAGAGATGTTTGAACAACTAAAGTGAACTTGCATTGACAAAAAGAGATCTGTGAAACTTACACAATGTTATTATGAGTATGCAAAAGTTGGCCTGTGAAACAAAATATTGCAAATACATGTAAAATAGTTGTTAATGGGCTCAAACAAATGTTTACATCTGTGTAACAGGGCCGCATTTGTCTTGCTTGTTTCGGTGCTTGTCATTCACATGTGCATTACTGTCGCCCCTTTCACTTGTAACGCCAAACTCAAACCATATTGCATTATTTTTCCCTGACATCCCCCACCTCTCCTGTTCCACCAGCTCTATGATAGTGACACCGTCATCTGAATGTGCCTTCTGCCTGCAGACTGGCGGGACCAGCAGTGATTCCATTGAAAGTTTTTTGAGGTTAAATGTATCACAAGTCATCCTTCACCATTGCAGTCCCATATCACTCACCAAATTATACAAATTGTGGACGAAACAATGCCCTTCCAAAATCAATGAATGCATTCATGGCTATAATAAGCAAGTTGGATCTCTCCGTTTCAGGAAACTATTTGCACCGCCTAGCAAGCACACCCAGGCACAGACTCCCATGAAACCCATTGTTCACAGCACCATGGTAAAGAGCTGTGACATCCATGAAACAGGCCAGGTTCATTAAAGTGTTTCCAAAGAATGAAATTCCCCATACACTTGCCCTTCAACAGCTAAGCATCTTGGAACTTGAGTGACCACAGCCCTAGAATTAGTCACCCTCCTCAAAAGATTTCTGACAAAAAGGCGGCTAATTAATAGTTCAATGAAGGCAAATGGGGGATATGGGAAGGCCTCTGCGACAGTCCAATCCAAAATATGTTCAGACTGCAGTAGCTGCTGAGTGGGAAATTGTGGCTACAGAGTGGCTATCAGTTGAGCAAAGGCAGCCTACATCTTTTCTAAAGGTCTCTGAAAGCAACAGCCTGCTCCCGGTCCAGCCAGGCATCTTCCTTGGCCTGAGCACAGGATTTTATAGATGCAGATACAACTGAAGACTCATCAGCAGCAGCACACTCCAAGGCCAGTTAGGCACACTCAGTGCCCTGAGAACAGGCTGCTACAGATGCAGCTATAATCCTACAAGTGTCAGACAGTGACAACCACAGAAACTGTGGCTACAGGTGGTGGAGTAGGGATGGGGACAGTCAATACCTGGTCCCAGATAGGGACTAATCAAATTTCCATAGAGGAGGTGCAGCAATGTCTGTGCATGGCAAAGGTATGGAAAGCACCACGGGTGTGTTGCTGTCCTCGGTCACCATCAGAATGTCCCTAACCCTGTGCAGCTGTGCCTCTGGTTCAGCCATGGTAACATTCTCTGTAGTTGCTGCAAAACCACAGCTGTCCAGTCACTGCCTCTTGCTGGAGGCTGACTTGGATTGGATGTGGCTGACAGATGTTGAAATATTGTGCCGTAGAGCTTCACGTGGGGTCTGCCATGAACAGATCTGCCTCACTTGCCACCTGAGTGTGTCTGACATCATTGTCATTAACCTCATGCTCATCATCGCACCCCTCAGGAGCGGCGCTCGTGGTCTTCTGTGGGAGAACGCACATATTCAGTGGTGCTGTGTACTTTGTCTACATTTTACATGCAACTCATCAAAGGAAGTAGTATATGCTGCACATTTGAAATGATGTATTTCATGTACAGGAAGGATTGCTGCTAAAGTGAAATGTGCTCACGGGAATGGGGTGTGGGATTGATTGATATTCTGCACTGATGTTGGACTGTGCACTTGGTTCTCATGTTTCTACCATGCTACCAATTTGGTCTTGCCAGTTACTGACAGGAACTCATCAATGGAAATACCAATGAAGGCCCCTGTTTAATCGAGACTAAGTACCATAGTAATTGCTTTGGGGACATATTCCTGTGCAAACATTTCTTCAGTAGTTTCATCTCATGTCTCCCTTATTTCTGCTTTTCGGCCATACCAGCACTTGTATACATATGATACAAAACACTCATAAGAGCAGATAACATGACACATTAATATCGCTTATTTTAAAACAACAAACTTGTAAAATTAAAAACATGTCATCATATAATTTTACCCACAAAGTCTCAAAACTGATGTTAAAACTATAAATAATACACAATCAGCAACCCGCTTGGACTAGGTTCAAGTGTGCTAAAGTGCAAAGTGTCAAAAAGACCATCAGTCTCCTACCCCACAAAGTGACCATAACCAAGGCTTACTATCTACAGTCCATTTGTTCTTCTACCATTTCCAGGATTGAATTACAATCTCTTGGTATGAGGCTGCAATCATTAAGTGCAGTGTACAATGCTAAGTGAGCCAAATGTAAATGCATAATAATACAAAATATCACAAAGAAAAGGGTTATATATTTATTTTTTAAATCAGCCCCAAACCCAGATAGGATATCCCAGAACCAAGTCAGCATAGATGGCCTCTCATTGATTTAATTTTAGACATTCTCCGCATGGCCGCATGGACACTGTTCAGGTAAAACCACACAGAAAGTACAGCCAAACTATCCCTTGATTGACGGCACATTAACACAGCTTGAGCCGGCGATAGAAATTGATGGGGCCAGAAACAATGGTATTAGGTAACTTTTGTCTAATGCCTGAATACGCAGGACAGATTAACATGAAGTGGACACTACTCTTAGATAGGTTACAACAGAATGGACATGTATCTGTTCCACCATTGTTCCATTTGCTGCACAACTGCCTCACAGGTAAAATGCCTAGTCGCCATTTTATATACAACAATCTCATAGGTTTGGCCCATACCAGATCCAACTATTCCTCATATCCAAATACTTGCTAAAATTCCCAGTAGTCTCTCAAGCTAGGATTTCTGTGCAACCAAGCTCATAACATTGGCCTCCACCCACACCTTTACTGCTCTTTTAAGTATATTCTTAATTGAAGTGCTCATTAGCTCAGGCTGGGCCCAAATTGTACTCCATCCATTGTCCTCAAGTTCTTTCTTGATATGCACAAATCAGGGAAATATCTCCCTGCCCGCTGGTTGGGCTATGACATCCTTCACTGCCTCTCTATACCTATACAACTGTGCAGTTGTCCAGATTCTTGACCTATAGTATATACGTTTGCACTCGAACAGTGAATCCAACCTCTGCAAGTCTAGCTCTAAATAAGCAGGCCGATTATGGGCACAGTTTAGCAGGCCAAAGATATTTTTGATACATTTGTTGTTAACTACCACCAGGCTGCTACAAATAACATGCCCCAATAGTTCAGCTCCATACAAAGCTGCCTGCCATGCCTGCAGTTTCTATGCTTCCATGGATACTGTAACTGTCCAATTCCCATGCTCATGGGTAAACCTAGCTGTGGCTCCACTATATCTTTCGAGGGTCAAACCAGACTTAGCTATATGGGCGGTCCTCCTGCAGTCATCTCTGACTCTCAATCCAAGGTAGTCCACAAGTGGCCATCAGCTCTATTGGCTCGGCATTTCATTCCAGCTTAATCTTTGCCTTTTGTTGAGCCCTGCTACCTCTGAAGACCATGACCTTGGTTTTTCCAATGTTAATTGACAGTCCATTATCAGTGCAGAACTCTTCAAACACAGTTAGCTGTGACGTAAGCCCTCTCAGGGTAAGTGACACGAGAACTGCATCATCTCCCAACAAAAGGATTGGAATTGTATTACCTGCCATGGTCGAAGCGTCCGTTGGCAACCCTAAAAGCTTTTGGATGACAACATTAATAAACAAACAAAATAATTTAGAAGTGACATTGCAGCCCTGTCGTACACCCATCGGAATCTCAATCGTTTTTGTGGTACTGCCATCCACAGTCCACCTGACAACTGCTCATTGTTTGAGTAAACAACTTGAATGGCCCTTAAAAGTGATGGGGTATATTCAAACTAGCTAGGACTTCCCATTGCCTTGACCCTGGCACCCTAGCAAAGGCTGTTTTTAAGTCTATAAATAATGAGTATAGGAACATCTTACTTAAGTTTCCTAAGTATTTGGAGACGTAGACCTTGGTCAAACATACTAATACTGCTCTGGAAACCAGCTTGCAAATTACTATTTACATTCTTCTCATCTATCCAATACTCTTAATGCCCCAAAATTGCTCTAGCAAATGTTTTCCCCCTGGCATCGAGGAAATAAATTGGTCTGTAATGCATGGGTGGTCCCTTGGACCCTTTTTATATACTGATGCTATCTCGGCGGGACTGTGTTAGATTCTAAGGCTGCATTAAACTGTTTTGTTAGATCTGGAGTCCAAATGGAAGGTTCTGTTGTATACAAATCTACAGGAACTTTGTCTGCCCCAGGTGCTTTACCCGTTTATTTGGCTCATTAGAGGTGTTCTTAGATCCTCTTCACTGAGAATTACGGGGGCTCTATCTGGGAAACCACGATCATGAGTTGTTGTTAATGCCTGCTCTTCATAAAGGACCTGTTCTCACAGAACTGGTCTTTGAAGTGATCATGCCAGGCTTGTTCTGGAATACAACTAACGAAAGAGGCATCATCTGTAATTTGTCCTACCCGCATCATTCTCCAGAATTGTTTGGGTTCTTTGTTGATAAAAGCAGCTAACAGACAATCCCTCGGCTCTTCTCCATAGGCCTCACTTTTACACTTGATTACATTTGTATATTGCTTCCTGGCCTCTTGTAGAACACTTAGCAATCTCCTTCTCAATTTTGACCAAAATACCTTTGGCAGCTCTGCAATCCCTATCATACCATGATTTTCTAAGGCAAGCTTTCTCTACTGATCTGGCACTCACTGTACAAAACCCTCCTAGTACTTCAGTTATTTTAACAAGCCTAGTACAATATACATGTTCGCCCGAGGCTCTTTCAGGAAGAAATCCCCCAACAGGGGTAATATGCTCCCATATACTTCTGGAAAATGTTTCTGTATCAAACTTGACCCATTGTATGGCTGGCCTTGCATGCCACTCTATTGGAAGTGCTCTGCCTGCTCCATCTTCTCCTTTCTGCAATACCCCAAACATGGCACATCCAACTGTTCGTACAAGTGGATAATGGTCCCTCTCTGATTTGGATATTACTACAAAATTCATTTCGAAAATCCACGAGTCTAAACTGATTAATATATAGTCAATCAAACAGGCGCACACACCGCTTACAAATGTATTTGAAGCTCGGCTGTCCCTCGTAATATAACATTGAAGGCCCTCATACTAGAGGCCATTAAAATATTAGCCACCTCCTCGGCATTCTGATATTTCCTCTTAGGTTTTGTTGCCACCAATGCCTCAACTACCCATACCATGTCCTCACCCTCACAGATGTCCCCCATGGTGCTTTGAACTGTAAATTAAAGTCCCCAGCAACCACAACTCTTACATTTTGAAACTGTCTATCCCTCCACAAATCTAGCCTATACTTCAAAAGGGCAAACATCCTCATCCCTCCCAGCATATGCTGTCGATTAAACAAATTAATCAATAGGAGTTGTGCACCATCGTTCAACTTGAGATGTAACTCCATTATGTCCCCACTATCATTGTCAATAAAAGTAGCTGACACTAACAATGTGACCTTGGCTCAGATCACTCCCCCAATGGGCCTTCCCCTGTTATGTTGGGTGGCTGGGAGGTCCAAAGTGACAGCGACCTGTAAATGCAGTGGTTCAGTATCCCATGTCTCCTGAAGACATAGAACTTTGTGCTGCTGAAGGCATTTTGTCCATTCATCATCATTTCCTCAGCCCTGCAATTTTCCGGGAAATGATATGCACCACCAGCCCTGGATAAACCTTAGTTGCTGGTACGTTTGATATTATTATCAGAGCCTAGGTATGTGCCTGTCAATCTACATCCTCTGTGTTGCTACCCAAACTCTAGGTATCGTGGTTGGCATCCTTGATCGGTCCTCGCAACCCATGCTGTTCTATCTACAGGGACCCTATCAAACTCTCCCGGGATCATTTATTGCACAACCCTGGAACAGGATCAGGGTTAGAGACAATGGTACTGGACTCATTATAGCTTGTCATAATGATGTCTACTGATCTACTACTATTCACCATTCCCAATTGATAAGTACTAGTCTCCTTTCGGTCTGGCCTATGTTGTTCAGTTATCTTATGGCAACTACCCAGTTAAATATCCTGCTGTCTTATTGCCATCTGATGCCAGTTGACTAAACCTAATCACTATATAAAAATCTTGAGGAGGGTGTGATCTATGTTCATTAATCAGCAACCCGTCCACTAATTCTTTCTCCACAAGTTCCACTTCTATAAAAAACGTTAACTTATCCTTCAGGCAGGGGTAACTCTCAGAGCTGAGGATATCCTTACTTATAATAGAGTAGCAGCCTCTCTTGGTCCTAAACCAATACATCACCTTGTTAATAAGTGCATCTCTCGATTCCTGACTTCTCCTCTCCATCTTAGGTACATTCCTCAAATATACTGAATTCTTGCCAGCTATGCCTTCAGAATTATTCCTGCATTATATCAGACTCCTAACTTCTGGTGGGACCACAATTCCACTAGTGGATATTGCCTTACCAGTGGGATTTCTTATTGCAATTTTTTTTATTTTTTTTTGTGTGGAATGCTTCACGAATTTGCGTGTCATCCTTGCGCAGGGGCCATGCTAATCTTCTCTGTATCATTCCAATTTTGGTATATGTGCTGCCGAAGCGAGCACTTACCGCACAATTGTTAATCACCCTGTCCTCTTTTTTCAACACCCGCTATGGATATCTCCCCTTTTCTACCCTTGAATTCATCAGATACCCGAACATTGTTCAGCACCAAGAGACACATACAGACTTGCTAGGTCCTTTAGATACCTGACCTTTTGCGCTAATATATCTACATCTCTGTTGGCACAGAACTGCATTGTCTGCTTTAAACAATGCAATACTTGGATACATCATTCTGCAACCTTCACCCTGAAAAAGAATTGGGGCTATACTTTGCAGAACCCCTTCCTGTTCAGTGGAAGCAGTCCTCTGTCGGTTCCCCCTGTATCTTTCTTGCTATTATCAGTTAATTCACTTACTATATCTACCATTGCTAAGGGATCAAACCTGTTCAACATTGTAACCTCTGGTGCATAGGTTATTTGGGTTATGTCTAATGTCTCTGTTTTGGAAATACCTGCATTGATGGCTGCTAGTTTTAGCTCCCATCCTGCTCCCTCTACGGTTTTGCCCTTAGTGCTATGCCCAATAATTTCAATCAGAATTTAAAGCTCTTCCACCCACACTGGGCATGGGTGTATATGCCCAAAGTTTAATAGCAGAGGATGGGGGAGATTAAGCCTGTGGGACATCTCTTGGCCTGACCTCTCATATCAGCTTCACTCATAGCCTGCACAGACTGCCTCCCACTTCAGCAACTAGTGCTTTCCTTGGAGGCTGCTGGTTCTATTGTCAGCTGTTCACCAGTGAGATTAGCTACACAATTTGACACCTGTTGCTTCTCATTTTGACTTGCTACTAGGTGTGGTTTATTACATTTCCCTGGTGCCTCGATATCATATAACAAACTGGTAACCTCATTAATCATCATGTTGGCTTCCTAAATCTGCTTGGTGAATTTAGCTGATGTCTTCACCACCTTCCCACTAGAGGGAGATTTAGTAGCCTTCCTCTTAGTCAGCACTAAAACTCCAAAAGGATTACCAAGTGAACCAACCAAATTGTAAATATGTGTAAACACAAGGAGCAAGGTATATTGATACTTTCCCAGTATCTCTAATAAAGGTTAAGTTACTAAATTGTGAAGATTAAAACACAAACAAAATATGATGCAATAAAAGGTAAAAATTTCCCAAACCATATAAGAATAACACAAAAACACAATAAAAATAGTTATAGCGCTAATCAGCAATGGTGTAAAGTTAAAGTACCTAAATCAAAAGGATCTGTAGGGTATTTTGTGTAGATTTGCGGCCTGGCGGTATTTTCTTACCGCCGAAAAAATAATTTAGTAACAATCACTCCTTGTATTCAGATTGGATTATGTATAATAATAATACAGTGGATATGCATTATTTCAGTACACAGACATATTTGGATGGTATACATTTGTTGGTATGCGCAGTTGGTATGCGCGGTTGGTATGCGTGGTTGGTGTGCGTGGTTGGTATGCGTGGTTGGTATGCGTGGTTGGTGGTATTTTTGGTGAGCATAATTCCTTTGTTTTATTTGTGGCCCCAATATCAAGAACCCCTTATTTTTGTTTAGAATGTTCGTGTGATCACTAGAGAGACCTCAGGCCTACATTTCAGAAATACCACAGTTTCATTTTTAGTGTGCCACCATGGGCAATTTCTCACTGAATTATTTACAACAGCGAGCTAACATGTGGTACAACACTCACTATTTTATATACAACAGTGAACTATGTCCCGGGTCTCTATTTCTGCTGACTCATTTACCTTCAGCAGGCTATAACACACACAGTTATTTATAATTGCTCATACTGAATGAAATCGTGCACACAGCTGCAGCCAAGTCTTATTTTCAGCTAACCTAAAAATGACAATTGCACTGTCTAAACATCTCCCCACATCATCAGCACTGTAATGGTAAATGCACAAAGGAAAGAGAAAATAAAACACACTACCCGTCTGCTTTCAGATATTTTTGTGTATTATAAAAATTGCATTTAAACACGATCTTACTCTTTTTACAGAAATAAATGAAATAGCACAGTCGACATTATCTGTAACAAAATGATAAGAGAGCGACGAGAACAGTCGCAACATTAAACATGTTGATAAACACTGGAATTTCCCTCTTCTACACTGACTGAATAGTTTCGCACTCATGCACACTGCCCCCGTATAATTACCTAATCTGGTCAGCATGTGAAATTCTTCGGCTGGTCGCCTTCTGGATGTGGCAATTCCCTCTTGAGAACAGGCATCTGCCGTTACTCAAACCGGGGATTATTGTCTGGAATTCCCAGTCTCTGCAGCATTGCAGCTGGGATCTGCTTTTTCAATCAGGAACTCCACAGTCACCAGTCAGGTCTTTCTCCGAGCTGTCTAAAATGTATTCTACCTCTCTCCTTCCCCCAGATTCTACAGGAAAACTTGGTTACAGCCTCTAATATGATGCTTGTCAAATAAGAATCCCCTATGTCCTATCCTCCTCCTGCACACAATAGAAATCTTTTACAGTAAGCAACTGTAACAAAACTGATTTCCTGCTTATTCGAATCTTTGCTTCCTGCAAATACTGTGGACAAAGCAGCACAGAGAAAAAAAAATCTGGATGCGCGTTTAAAATGACTTTCAGAGCCTGTCTTTTCCATCCATTTTGCACTGGAGAACACATTATTTTATTAATGAGTTAGCATGTTAGTTTTTTGTTAATGAGGTTAGTTCATTAATCCTCAAATGTGTCTCCTGCAACAGAGGAATTTCAGGTAAAAAAATATATGCTTTTAACTGTGAAAAAAAATGATTTGCATTTTATATGTAGAAATCGTTTTTGACTGCATAGCCTGTTTTCATTTACATGTCCATGTTACACTGGCAACACATGCCTTGCTGTACCACCTTATAGCAATGCACCAAACCCATGCAGTGGTGCTGCACTTCAAAAAACATGCTATACATTGATCCTGTGCAGTGGTGCTGTGCTCTGTGCTCCCAAAAGACGCTAAACAATCCTACATATCCCCTCCTTTTTTTTTTAACTTGGCTACGATCCAAGCCAATTGGAAAAACAACAATTTGCCACCCTTTTCAAAGTGTAGCAATCCCATAAAATGAAGATTCACGTGCATAAATGAACAAGTTGAAAACCACTGCTCAACATATATCAAAATTCATCTAAGTCCATCTGTTCGTTCCCAATGGAAGTGTCCATAGTTCAGTGCTTCAATTTTATACTTGAAGTCAATCAAAAACAATAAGATAAAACAAATAACTAAAACAAAGAATTAACATAACAGATTAAAATAATTAATTAAAATAATAAATACGTGGAACTCCATACGCCAGGACACTTGTCTGCCTCTTTTGGTTCATTCGGGTACTCTTTCATCTTGGTACTCTTGGATCCTTTTCTATAGAAGTCATCTATTCTTTGGCATTCTGGTTATTTTGTCTTCACCTCCACCCGGAGGCAGGCATCATTCGATCTTCATCCAGGGGACTCCAGGACTCCATCGTCTCCTGTGACCTCCGGTACAAATATGTTAATATTCTAAATCAAATAGAAAAGAAACAGATTAAGTATATAGCACAATACTGACTTCACCCTTTTGCCAAAAATAAAACATGCTTTGTAAAACATTTCGCCCTTTTTCTTTCGCCTTCTGAAATTAAGCACAGGTTATAGAGAACAAGCATACATAAAACAACATTCAATATTTAATGCATTTTCATTCTGCACACCGACTCCATAAACTTCAGCTTCTTTTTTATATTATATATATATTTACGTATATTACAGTGTTTATGTGCCATTATAATCAACCATCTTTATTTAACTTCTCAGTCACTGCCTCCTGACTGTACCCATTTATTTTACCTTTTTGTGTTCAAGGGACTTTATCTGTTTCTACATGCTCAAGCTGCTTGATCTCGTGTCTGGGATGGCATGGTTTGATTTGGTTTACATGCACAAATTGTTCTATTGCTGTTTCACCTTCAGTCTTTCAAATTTTATAAACTACAGGAGAGACCTTATCTATAATTCGAAATGGCCCCTGCCAGGCTGCTAGAAATTTAGAATTTTTCTGTTTACTTTTCCCAAAATGAAACTTATACACCTGATCCCCTACACTATATTCTCTCAGTGATGTTCTTTTATCGTAGTATGACTTTGCACTGTCAGCAGCTCTTTCTAGATTTCTCTGTACAAAAGCAAATGCATGTTGCAAATGCTTCCTCAATTCATCAATGTACTCATGAACTGTGGATGCACTCACAAGTGTCTGCTCATGTGTTCTGTATAGCAGGTGTTGTGGTAGCACCATTTTCCTACCTGTCAAGGCCTCATGTGGGCTACCACCTGTTGCTTTGGCCGGAGTTGATCTGATTGCCATTAAAACCAAAGGTAAACGTAAATCCCAGCTGGAACCTGCTTCTGCCACAAATTTCTTTAATATGTCCACAACAGACCTATTGCTCCTTTCAACTTCACCTGAAGACGCTGCCCGATATGCGATATGTAGTTTCCTTTTCACACCCAGTATATGCCATACCTTACTCATTAGAGGACTTGTGAAATGACTTCCTCTGTCTGACTTAATTCTTTGTGGCAACCCAAACCTTGAGAACACATGGTTCACCAGCAATGTGGCTGCTGTTTGCGCACTACAATCTGGTGCAGGAATACATTCAATCCACTTCGACATCAAACATACTACACTCAAAATATAACGGTTTCCTCTGCCTGACCTTTTTAAAGGCCCTACATAGTTTATTTGCAAATCTGACCATGGAAGAGTTAGGCCTCTTTTCATTAATGGGGCTCTATGCATTGGTGAAGCAGGTTTAAATTGTGCGCACACTAGACATCCTCTAGTATATAATTCCACATCTTGGGACATATGTGGCCAGTAAGCATAATCTTTTAGTATTTCCAATGTCTTTTGTGAACCTCTGTGGCCTGCAGTTATGGCATCATGTGCATGGTGTAGCATTAGCCCTCTGAATGAAAGGGGTACCACCCACTGTATTTGTCCTGTTATGGACTCTCTAATCATGAGTCCATCCTGCAGTCTAATTCGTTTTTTATTCTTTAATAGTACCCTCAACTCTTCTTTTCCCATACAATCATTTTCTGTTAAAGGGTTTTGTTCAGGATCTATCAAATGATTATAATAGATTCCCAAAATTCGATCATTCTTTTGTGCCTCAATCAAATCTTGGTCTGGTGTATTATGACCCCACTGTACCACTGGTTGCTCTACCTCCTTTGGTGCTTTAGAATGTGTTACTGCATCAATTTGTATTTCACCCAGTAAATCATCAATAGGTAGCAATTCTTCCATCACAGCCCCAATTTTAGCCAGGTGGTCTGCCTTATTATTTCCCTCCTTATCCTCTCCTGGTGTTTTTAAATGCCCACAAATTTTTCTCCAGAATATTGTTAAATCATTCTCTGACACCAATTTGTCTATGGCTTGTATCATTTTTCCATGTTTAAGTGGCTTTTTGTTGTATGTAATCATGCCTCTCGCTTTCCAGCCAGGTAAATACTCCACAAAACTATTTCGTGCATAGTCAGAATCAGTCACCAGGACAACTTCATTGAATTTATTATCAACTGCAGTAGCAATTGTTTATAAATGGCCGCCAATTCCGCCACTTAACTGCTCCTAGCTCCAATCCTCATCCCTATACTGGGGACCCCTTCACATTTCAATCAGACATTTCCTATCCCTGACACTAATTGTTTATTATTGTCATTTTCAATGTGAAAAGCACAACCATCCACATATACAGTTGGCAAATCCTTGCATGTTTTTTCATCAAAAGCTTTGTGTGGTGATTGTTCAAATTCCTGCAAATTAGGTTCCACTTCCATTTCATTTGGTATTTGTTCAGCTGCACAGTCATGCAAATCAGCTAACCCTTGAGCAATTGGGCTCTTTTTATTTTGTCCATATCTCACTTCTACAGGAAAACCTTGTAATGCCAGCGTCCATGAAGTGATTCTGGACTGCACTAGATTACCTGACCTAATTCTTTTACTCTCTAAAAACTTCAAAGGTTGATGATTTGTCTCAATAATCACTTTTTCTCCCTGAACAATGGGGCGGAAATGTTGTAGTGCCCACACAGTGGTTAATAGGGTCTTTTCACATTCATTGAATTTTATTTCAACTTGGGAAAATGCCTTACTTGCATAGGCAATGGTTTTGCTATTCACATCATGTTTTTGTGATAACACTGCTGACATAGAATGTTCAGAGAAACCTATTTCTATAATGAAATCCCTGTCCTTTATGGGATATGCTAAACATGGTGCCTTTACAAGACATTCCTTTAATTTAGCCACTGCCTCAGACTGCTCTTTTTCCCATATCCAGGGTGTATTCAGTTTAAGCAATTTAGTCAATGGTTGAGTGATTTCAGCATCATTTTCAATGAACTTTCTGTTATAGCCTTTCATCCCTAATAAACGTTTTTACCCCTTTCACATTTTTAGGGTTCTTTAGTTTTTGTATGGCCTCTATTTTCTTCTTTTGTGGATTTAGCTCATGTTCAGTCACTTCATGGCCTAGAAAGTTCACTTTTTTCTTGCACCATTGTGCTTTTTGTAAAGATACTTTGGCGCCTGCTTTCTGCAATTGACCAAGCACATGTCTTATTTCATCAAAATGGCTTTTCAGGCTTTCATTTTTTATTAGGACATCATCCACATAAACTATGGTTCCTCTTTCCGCTGCATCAGGCATGGCCTTTCTCAAAAATATGCCAAATTCACTCCCACTATTGATGTACCCGAACGGAGTTCTAAGCCAGGCGTATTGAGTCTTATCGAACGAAAAAGAAAACAAATTCTGTATCTCCTCTGCCAATGGCACACACCATTATCCAGAGGTGAGATCTAATGTGGTAAATACTTTTGAACCATGTACCTGAGCTAGGCCCTGATCAATGAATGGCAGTGGCCATCTGGACACTGGTACTCTTTTATTTAACTCCCTCAAGTCTGCACATAGCCGCCATTGACCATTTGGCTTTAACACACCTAAAATAGGTGTATTGGATGTGCTATGAATGGGCCTGATGATTCCCCGCGATTCCAAATTTTTTATAATCTCTGCTAATGATTCTAAACATGCCAGCGGTAGTCTATACTGGCGTACAAATACTGGACTTCTGCTACACCCTTCTGGTAGTGTGGCCACATGTAAATCAGTTAAACCGCAATCATAAGCATCTTTTGCAAATACATCCTTAAACTCCATAAATATCTCCCTCAGATTGTTTCTATCCTCATCGAAGTCACATGCATCCGCTGATAAAATCTGCTTTTCTACCATTTTGGAAAATTCAGGAGAATCTTCTGGTAAGGGAATCTCTGCGCTTTCCTCTAACTGTGTGGCTGTGTCTTTTTGTAAAGCTGCCACTTTTAAATGTTTTGTCATGTCAGCTTCCATTTCAATGGGCTGATTTTCCAATTCATTTTCACTTAAATTAAATGTTATGTAATCTTCTTGATGGGAGCACACTGTCTCCTTTGAATCATAAGGGTACACAGAATGAATTCTAAATATTCCTGTGGGCTGAAAGTCCAGGTATTCTGGCAACTCACCCTTGGCATCTACATACTTTTCAGGGATATTTCCAATTACCATGTTATTTAGATCTGCAGTATAATGTGATTTTGTATGGCCATTCCTAATGGGGAGTTTTCCTCTAAGTGAATATCTTGACAACCCTTATTATTTACCATAATTCTTACAGAACCTTCACCAATATCTACCAATGGAATGCATTCATAATCCAGCCCTTGCTGTTTTATGGATTCATTCAGGCACACAAATGCATCAGAATCTTTCATCTGCTGTCCATTTTTGCACCTCAGTGTTATTGCAACCTGTTTGGTGAATGCAGGGATAATAGTATCCTTCCTCATCTGTAATTCAACTGCATATGGGACCAGCTGTGCGCAATGATAAGCCCTTCTTTTGTCTTCAAATTCAGGTGCAGGCCCACCTAGGCGCGACCATATTTTTTGATTAAGGAAGTCTAACAACATACACATTCTGTGCATGATGTCATTGCCCATGTAAAAGTCATTTTGTGTTCCACTCACTATCCACACATTATGATGAATTGTTTTTTGCCCAATGCTAATTTTAAGCATGCATCTGCCTGCAATTCGGTTCTCAAAGTCTGGACTGTCCAAACCAGAGACATATTGGTACTTAATTCTAAATTTCGGGATCTCCTCCCTCTCCATTATTTTTTGCAATAATTTCTCATTAATGAAACTCCTTTCCTGTTCAAGCGCTAAGGTGGCTCTTATTGTTTTAAAACAGTCATTTATACCAACATGAACCCATGGTTGCACATCTTCCATGTGTATTTCAGCAAGATTGGTAATGTGTTTTTCTGAATCTGTTTTAGGAGCCATATTCTGTTTGCATGTTTTATCTTTTAAATAAAAACGTAATGTGTGCTCATCTATGGCAGTCTGCCAATTTTTCCTTGGGTCCAAGTATATTTGTACAGGTAGTCTTTCATTGTCGCTCTGCATTTTGTCTTGACACATCAATATAACAGTGACACTAGGTATGCAACTATTCTGGAGATATACCTCCACTGCATCATTTGTTTTGTCAACGGTGTGACATTCATTTATGTTGCTGTTTTGTGATTTTAATTTCTTAGGTCTCAGTGGTTTTTTGGTTAAGGACCACAGTACTCCATTTACCCCATCTATGAGAGGAGACAATCTTTTCAGGCAATCTGTTCCCATCAGAAATGGAATTTCACAAATAGATGTGATCAATACCTCTTGTTTCATTCTGTGCTTTCCTATTTTTATGTCAACCTCAGTTACACCTATGATGGGCACCTCCTCCCCATTAAAGTTATGCACTGGACCTTGATTTTCCTTCACTGTGATCTGATTCTGTGGGGATCTCCCTTCATTGATACTCTTTACCAGCTCCTTGGACATAATTGTGGCCTCTGCGCCAGTGTCAATCATTGCAAATGTTTGGCATTTTTCTTCTACAGTGATGGGAGCATAATACCTATCCTCAACTTCCTCTAATACACATAAGAAGTCTGAATTCTTACTGATTTCAGGACTCACCTTTCTCAGGCCCTTTTCACTTTTGGCTAAGCACATTGGTAAATGGAAAGACATTTTTCCCTCCTTTTTACCCATTTCTGCTCGAGAGACTTTATTCATTTCTCCATGTTCAGAGGTTTTTTGGAGTGTGGCCACTGTGCGCCCATCCATCTGGGTATCATCAGGGACCACATTACAACCTTCCAACTGAACATGTGTAACAACATCATTTAGTAATTTGTCATTGTTTAATTCTGTGCATTTGTGATCATTTAGTGTGGTACCAGCCCTTTCAGCCTCACCAAAAATATGTGGCTCAAAGAATTCTTCAGGTGATTGATTTGTGCCCTCCTTTTGATTATTTCCTTTTTCTGCCTGTGTTTGTTCACCGTTTTGACTGTCCAGGGAACGAGCTATAGCATCCCCACTTACTCCCTGTTCACTGGTATTCACCATGCATGAGTCATTTTTCTTAAATCTGTCCCTTTGTTCTTTTGGATTTTCAGGTGTTTCTTTTTCATTTGTACAAATCTTCAATGTTTGATTTAGCTCTAGGTTAAACCGTACCTCTCTTTTAGAAGTATTTGCACTTTCTGTTACATGTTAATTTACTGGCATTTTCAGTTTTAAATCATTAGACATCTCAGAGTCATTATGCGAAATTACATCAGAGCAATCTGTCTTTTCGGCGCTGTAGGTATCATGAGTACTTAGTCACTTTTCAGAAGAAGTCCCCCGGTCATTGCTATGGCCATCAGCCCCCTCCTTTCATGACTGTTTTTGTGCTGTACAAAGCTTCCCTATTTGTTCAGCTAACATTTTCACTTGGGCCCCAAGGCACTGGAACCTTTCCATCTCTCTAGAATCCTCTCTCTGTGGCCTAGATCGATATTGATTGCTTTCTCCCTGATTGGATCTATTCTGATACCTCTGAGGTGAGTGATTTCTATTGGGATATTTTCTGAACTCTTGATTCATTTGTGGAGGGGAGCGGGGTGCACCCATCCTTTGGTTGTAGTCCCCTGGTGGGGAATCATTGTACTGACGTGGAGTATAATTCATGTTCTGTCTCATGTCCTGTCTCTCATGTTGTGGGTACTGCCCCTATGTTGATTCCCATCATCAGCAAATCGATCCACATATCGGGGCCTATCCTGATTACCATATATCATGGTGTTGGGATCAAATCTGCTCTGTGTCCCCAATGTCTGGTAGGGACCATCATTTCTTTGATCTTGATTTTGTCTCTGGTTATTATTCATACCTGACATATCAGGCCGATATCCTGCCCGGGGTCTATCTCCTAAATACCTAGGACTGATGTAGCTCTCTCTATTACTAGGATCATGTGATTGAAACATTGGTGCACAGTGTGATGACCTTTGTTGATTAACCCTTTGTTCAGGTGCCAAATTATTTTTACCTGGACTTTGAGCAGACTCAAGGGACATTTTGGCTGACCTGATTTCCATCACTGTTGCTGAGGGTTCTTTAGATTTAGGTCTAGTATCTTTCATTTTATCACTTTCTCTACCCTGACAATAGAGTACCTCATATAGTTTTGTGCTTTGATGCACAATCCACTCAAGGGACTTGTCACGATCAAATTCACGAACCAATTGGGATATGATGTCTTTCTGTAGCCCATAGAAGTAGGCGGTTTTAAATTCATTAGAATTGGGGTCAAAAGATACATCAAAGCGAGAAAATGCTCTTTTTAAGTCTTGTAAATACTGGCGAGGGGATGTATTAGTCGCAGCAGTAAGTGTGTAAGTAACTTTCTTTGCCTCCTGTAATGACTGGAAAGGAGAACAATGATGCCTAATTTCTTTTTCAAACTCCACCCATGTCATATTCTGCTGTTCATTTAATCCCTTATGATGCTGGCCGTCGGAGCATCTAAAGTTAAATGAAAATATTGTCTGTACTGTTCCTTAGGTATCTGGAGTGCTTTAAAAATGTCATGAACCGCTTCTAAGTGATCCTCAATGCAGCATTCCCCTCCTTTTTTAAATGGTTTGATCAGAGCTTTAATAGATTTCATTATTTTTATGGGGCTACTTGTTGCAATGCATGGAATTGCACTACTTGGTGACTCAATCCTGGTTCCAGGTGTATGGGATTGGTGGCTGCCCCCAATGGGAGAATCAAATCCCCCAAGGGCGCTGCAACCAAGTTCAGCCACCGGCCCAGTCACTGGAGCACTAGCTCTTTGGGCAGAACTAGCATTCACCTCCACTCCATTGAATGTACTGCCCTGCCACCTCTCCTGGGACCTGGGAATGCACATTTGTTGTTCTAAGTCTTTGCACTTTTTAAGGAGCCTGCATGCTTCATTTTGCAGATAATTGTTTTCATCACTCATTTTATTTATTACCTCCTGCATGTCGCACATTTGCATTTGGCATTCATTGAATTCTTTGTTTCTCTTGTCTCTTTCTTGAATCATTTTAATCATTTCTTGCTCTGCACCTTGGAGATCACTTTCTTTTTCAAAATGTTCTTTTTGTAAAATCTGCATTTCTGAAACAATCTCATCTTTATCCTGTCTAATGTGATCCACTAAGGCTTTTAAGTGTACCAATTCTTGCTAACTGTCTTCAAACTGTTTCTTGCTTTTGGACAACTGAATATCAAAATCTCTGCATTTTAATTGCATGTCTTTCTGACATCCTTCTAATTCTGTTCTTAACATCTCCTCTTTTTTACTTGCCCCATCTAAGTCAGTCTTTAACCTGTTAATTAGCTGGGTATCATTTTCTTGCATTCGCAGGGACCTATTCAAAATAAACCATATTTTGGCGCATAGCCGTATTAAACAGTCTTTCTCTGCACCTTTATCGGCTGCATTCAATAACCTTGTAAGGCAGACCTGAATTATGCTGCCTTCTGCAAAAAAAAATATTGTCTAGTTTTTCTTTCTGCACCTCACCCTGAATGCGGTCAGGCCATTCTGAGGTACTGTTCGATGACCACGTCCCATGTGCAAACAGCTTTGCCTCTAAATATTGCACTAAGTCTGAGAATCTGGTTTCCCTTTGTGACATTCTGAAATTCGTTTTTGGTGACACACTGTTATTATGAAATGGGTTTCCTTTAATGTACAGATGGCAGTGTGAGACACACTTGCCACGCCCAGTAGGTGCTCTATGATCACTTTCCCGGCCTGCAACGCACCATAAATATGTAGGGTATTTTGTGTAGATTTGGGGCCTGGCGGTATTTTCTTACTGCCGAAAAAATAATTTTGTAACAATCACTCATTGTATTCAGATTGGGTTATGTATAATAATAATGGATATGCATTATTTCAGTACACAGACATATTTGGATGGTATACATTTGTTGGTATGTGCGGTTGGTATGCGTGGTTGGTATGCGTAGTTGGTGTGCGTGGTTGGTATGCGTGGTTGGTGGTATTTTTGGTGAGCATAATTCCTTTGTTTTATTTGTGGCCCCAATATCCAGAACCCCTTATTTTTGTTTAGATTGTTCGTGTGATCACCAGAGAGACCTCAGGCCTACATTTCAGAAATACCACATTTTCATTTTTAGTGTGCCACCATGGGCAATTTCTCACTGAATTATTTACAACAGCGAGCTAACATGTGGTACAACACTCACTATTTTATATACAACAGTGAACTATGTCCCGGGTCTCTATTTCTGCTGACTCATTTACCTTCAGCAGGCTATAACACACACAGTTATTTATAATTGCTCATACTGAATGAAATCGTGCACACAGCTGCAGGCAAGTCTTATTTTTAGACTTTAGACCTTAAAAATGACAATTGCACTGTCTAAACATCTCCCCACATCATCAGCACTGTAATGGTAAATGCACAAAGAAAAGAGAAAATAAAACACACTACCCGTCTGCTTTCAGATATTTTTGTGTATTATAAAAATTGCATTTAAACACGATCTTACTCTTTTTACAGAAATAAATGAAATAGCACAGTCGACATTATCTGTAACAAAATGAGAAGAGAGCGACGAGAACAGTCGCAACATTAAACATGTTGATAAACACTGGAATTTCCCTCTTCTACACTGACTGAATAGTTTCGCACTCATGCACACTGCCCCCGTACTTTGCAATGTATAATTACCTAATCTGTTCAACATGTGAAATTCTTCGGCGGATGTGGCAATTCCCTCTTCAAGCACCCCCAGTGAGAACAGGCATCTGCCGTTACTCAAACCGGGGATTATTGTCTGGAATTCCCAGTCTCTGCAGCATTGCAGCTGGGATCTGCTTTTTCAATCACGAACTCCACAGCCACCAGTCAGGTCTTTCTCCGAGCTGTCTAAAATGTATTCTACCTCTCTCCTTCCCCCAGATTCTACAGGAAAACTTGGTTACAGCCTCTAATATGATGATTGTCCAATAAGAATCCCCCATGTCCTATCCTCCTCCTGCACACAATAGAAATCTTTTACAGTAAGCAACTGTAACAAAACTGATTTCCTGCTTATTCGAATCTTTGCTTCCTACAAATACTGTGGACAAAGCAGCACAGAGAAAAATAAATCTGGATGCGCGTTTAAAATGACTTTCAGAGCCTGTCTTTTCCATCCATTTTGCACTGGAGAACACATTATTTTATTAATGAGTTAGCATGTTAGTTTTTTGTTAATGAGGTTAGTTCATTAATCCTCAAATGTGTCTCCTGCAACAGAGGAATTTCAGGTAAAAAAATATATGCTTTTAACTGTGAAAAAAAATTATTTGCATTTTATATGTAGAAATCGTTTTTGACTGCATAGCCTGTTTTCATTTACATGTCCATGTTACACTGGCAACACATGCCTTGCTGTACCACCTTATAGCAATGCACCAAACCCATGCAGTGGTGCTGCACTTCAAAAAACATGCTATACATTAATCCTGTGCAGTGGTGCTGTGCTCTGTCCTCCCAAAACACGCTAAACAATCCTACAGAACGAATGCCAAAGGTGAGAGTGCATTCGACCGAAAACAAAAGGATCGATTTTTTTTTTAATGTATATATTTTTTTTTGCCAGTTTAGCTAAAAAAAGGAATTTTTACACCAAAAAAAATAAATAAATTCAAACCTTGTTTTCGGTCGAATTGACTCGACCCTTTTGTCATTCAACCCTTTTGAGTCGATACTTTGACCTATAACCTCAGCAACAGTTCAATACTCTACACGAAGCTAGCTGTTTTCTAAAACTGCTGCAGAGCCCTACCGGGATGTCGATTAGATAGCAACAAATAACAGCCAAGGTTTTTATGTGGGCCAACAAGGCAAGAATCAATGGCCCCTGGGCAAGGAATGCCGACCGCTCAAGGGTCCGCCTCAGTCCTTCGCCCTTCCCTCCTTCCCTTGCGCACGGAGTTAATCAACTCAATGTAAAATAACCTCTGATCAAGGAGTACTTGACCCCTCAAGGGGCTGCCTTAGTCCGACCCCCAGCCCCTTACTCGCAAGGACCAACTATTCAGCTTAGATCAATCAAAACAAATGTCACAAGAGAAGGTTGGAGGTTGTCAAGTCCTTAACCAGGTTACTCAATCTCCCGCAATCCAATCCTTCCAGTCAAAGGCCTTGCAACCAGTAGACACAGGCTGATAGAACAGTGATTATCCTATGGAACAAGAGCTGCCTGCAGACCCAAACGGTTAACCACAGAAACGTTCATCCAGCATTTGCTGAATCCTTAAGCCCAGGCAGACTCTGCCACTGGCAAACACATAAGTGGAGCTTACCGCTGCACAGGATCACTCCGTCGGTTTTATGCTTGGGGAAGTGGCCTTCCAGCACTTCACAGCACATCGTGGCTAACGTCCTTTACAACCCACGGCTCACAACAGCCACGCTTTTCCAGCCACGCTTCACAGCTCCAGGCTCACTCTGGTAGTTTTATGTTTGGGAAAGTGGCCTTCCTGAGCTTCCCAACACATCAGGTTTAACATCCTTGACAGCTCCCCTTTCCCAGCTGGGCTTTATGATTCTGAATTCACTCCAGTGGTTTTTGCTTGGGGAAGTGACCTTCCAGCACTTCCCAGCACATCTGGGATAACGGGCTTTACAGACCACGGCTCATAACAACTACTCTTTTCCAGCTGGGCTTCATCTACACATTGGTCATGCAAAGGCTGAATAGCATTTTTAACCTTTGTCTACACTTGTTGCTACTCAACCCCTGGGCATGAACATCCTTCCTTTGTGTAACCCTGGAAATATTGTTTTCGTTGTGGAAGGTTGATGTGAAGTAATGACATCTGTGGCTTAGTATGTGGTCAGGTAGATCCTCCATGATGGCTCCCCATGTCTCAGAAGCATGGACACTACTTTTGTCAATATGTTGGAAAGTCATGGTTGAAATGGACGTTGCTCACAACTATGGCCATGTTTTGACATTGCAATGGATACATGTTATCTGCTGAGCGTTGCTTGGCTTGCCAGTATGGTATCTATGCATCTCGCATATTACCTATGGGCCACAAGCAAGGTAATATTGTGGATGTTTTGATGCGTTATTTGTTATTCTTTCTATGTGTTTTTGCAGGAATGTTGGTGGAAAGCTAATTGGCTACATTTACTTTTCCATTAACATCAGCTCTGTGGCATCAACCATGATGTTGGTTTGATAGAGGTGTCAGAGCTGAGAGGGCTGTGATCGAATATCTACAGATACGTGGATAGGTGGACAATGGAGAGAAGCTGCTTGCTGATGGTACTTCAGGCCCCCAGGTCATTGAGATAGCTTTGTATTGGTGAGGTGATTGCATGTTACTGTGCACATTTAAATGCCCATTCCAAGTGTTACACAATGCATGCGCGCTAAAGCCAGGTTTACTGTGGGGTGTAGTTCAGGGTGACCTGACATCATATCCCTTATATGGATACATGTATGTTGTATTTCCAGGTGTGATGTACAACAAACGTTGGTTAAAGTATCTCTCATATTATGAAACCAAATGTGTACTACATGGGACTTGCTTTCAATGCTGATATTTCATTTGTCTTTCATGTGCTTTTCCCACTCCAGCTGCCCCATGTTCCAGATAATCCGCCATATGTGCATGCTGGAGGATCACGTATGTGTTGCCATGGAAAGAACCTGCCGAAGGGTAATAATACGCTGATTACATGGGGACCGCACTGCCGTAAGCCCCCGCAATTAATTGTCATGCTAGCTAAAATGGACCGGGTAGTAAACGACTACAATTGGATGAAAAAGGGTTCACACGTTTGTTCACCACTACACTTCAGAAATGTGGTTTCATGCAGGGAGGAGATATTTTAGCTTGTGGGTACAAACTGCACTGGTCCCCTTTATGCAGTATCCACATTTGGTGTTCTATCCTTATGAGCACTCATTCTGTGAGTAGCTGGAGTGTTGAGGCATGCTGCAATACTTACATGTGAGGGGAGGTGTGGTTTCCATACTTGTGTACATGCACTACAGATGTTGCCATGTGGGGTCTTGGCAGCAGTTGCCGGATTCCATATATCATTCGCTTACTCCGAGTTTCAAATGGCACTACACAGAGGTGATGGCTGTAAGGTTTAGAATTATTCTTAAACCTTTGGCAATTGCTCTGGACAACCATCCAGACCATCGTTCTTCACCTGCCAAGCCATTAATGAAAGGGAAAGACCATATACAAATCAGGCTTGGTCCCACCCCCAAAGGGACAGTCCAGCCCAAACTGCTAGGTCACATCCCTTCTGCAGGAAACCACAAACATCCCCAGACATGTTTCACCCTCATTGGGCGTCACGAGAGAGGAGTAGCATGGGTCTATAGGCCCAGCAGGTACGGACCTACGTCTGAGCATACCCGTCCCGATCGGGGTGACAAAGCAAAACAAAGAGGTGTTAGCTGCAAGGATTAGAATTAATCTTAAACGTCTGGCAATTGATCTGAGCAACCCTCCAGACCAACGTTCTTCACCTGCAAAGCCATTAGAGAAAGGGAAATTGCCAGAGATTTAGGATTAATACTAAACCTTCCAGCCATCACCTCCTTGTTTTGCTCTGGGGTTCACATGGCCACATCAGATTATTGTACATGTGGATGATATATTCAGGGTGCCATGAAGGTGTGCCATTCCTATATATTACTCATGTGTCTTGTGGGTGCTGTGAAATAGCCCATCCCATGCTTGTCTTTGGTGATTGCCCTGCACCATGCTTGAACGTTATGGGGCATTTGAAACAGTTAATTGTGCCATGAGGTAATGATGGACTTTTCGTGAATTGCAGCCATTGACTCCTTCTACATGGCATGTTAGCACACAGATGTGCACCTTGCTCGCCTCTGCACATATTGGGTGCCATTTTAAGGTTAATGTAAATTGCATGTAGGGAATGGCCAATATCTGAACGTGCATGCTCTAGGGTTCTTTGCATGCGATTGTCAAACCTTGCAAGGCGGGGGGCAAAAATAAAGCGTAAGATTAGTTTATTTCGCTGAAATAATCCAATATACCCATTCTCCCCTCCCTATCCTCTATCCTCCTGATCCTTATACGTCTCTTATCAGTCTCCCTGTACGTCTCCCCCCTAATCTCTATATTCACTACATATAAATCACACTTTGCAGACTTGTGCTACTATTAATTTTATACTACTTGTTATATTAATGCGGTTCATATCTACTATAGTTCATATTATATTCGTAAGTGATTTTAACAAATTATTTAGCTATATAGAAATACTATTACAAGTGACCAGAATCATTTACTATGTGGTTTCTTCATGGTTCTTGTTTTATTCAAAGTCTGTAACTTGTCGATATCTGTATCAAACTCAATATTTAAACAATAAAAATCATTAAAATAAAAAATAAAAAAATAAAGCGTAAAACGCACAAAATGGCCTTTTCCATTTAACATTTGCACTTGGTAATAACATAAATGTTTCCTGCAAAATTGAGGATGCCTTTCAGTAATTGATTCACATGGAATCTGCTGCCTCTTTACAATGTGCTAATTCAAGGCACAGTCTATAGGAATCATTCGTTTTACGGCTGCATGAATATCTCCTTTGAAGTGGAGGAACATGGCGCGTGGGCTAACTGAAGGTGTAAACGTTTACACTTGCTTTTTGTTCTTCCTTTTGGGGCCCCTAACCCTTCTAAAATCTTCACTTTGGTGCGTGTGTATGGCAGCCCCGACACTACCAAGATGCAACAGACACAAATGCGCTATTATCATACCACGTGCACTTTGCATGCAGGGGAGTACGTTCGTGTGTACTAACCTGCATTCAGATCCACTGAATTAATTTGTTAACACCGGCATGCCAGAGCGCAAAGGGTAAGAGTGTAACTAGGCAAAATCACCTTTATTCCTCCATTTTATGATCTGTTTCGTAAAACCTTATACGGCCTTCACAGTACTGTGCAGGCATCATTTACTATTGGATTACAATGCTGCTGTTGGCAAGTGCTCAGTATTGAGGAATTGCATATACATCCATGTTTGCACTTAAATGAAAATCTCATGCAGGCATTAAACGAGGTGCACTTATGAAATGGAGTAGGAAGGCACAGTGAAGATTCACACCCCACTTTCTGGCCCCTCTCTTCCTTGTAAGCTTTTCAAAATGGCCCGGTGTGGAAAATGAAGGCGTGCCATCATTACGTCTTGCTGGAACACCTTCATTTAACACAGCACATTATGAAATATCCCCTTTTTGGGCCACACGTTGTTTGGCACCTTCCAATTTTAGAGATGTGATAGGACTGGAATCATCTGCCCGTTTGCTATGTTAACGTACTGCTCCTTGAGGGACATGTCTCTGTGCATCCATTGGGGTTGTATCCTGTGTCTGGCAGTTGGTACCATGGGTGCCATTTTCTATAACTGTTTATCTCTTTTGTGTCACAGGCAATGATGATTATCACACTCCCTTTACAGATCCCAACCTATTTATTTATTTATTTATGTATTTATTGATTGCATTTGATTATACACCCAAACCCTGGGGTGTCATGGCGTAGGTTACAAGATTACTGACAAACTTTCTGGTCACAATATAAACAAGGTTAAAAGATGAGCAGCATAACATTTAACATGATCAATACAATAGTTCTGGGCTGATAGCCTTGAAACAAACAATGGTTCAGTACATCATGTCGCAGGTGAGTTAGAATTCGTTAAAAAGCCAGATTTTTAGTAGTTTTTTTGAAGTGCATGTGTGAGGGCTCATTGCTTATGTTGGATGGGAGTGAGTTCCAGATTCTGGGTGCTGCTACAGGGAAACTGGAGTTACCAGTTCTAGAATTCTTGAAGCGGGGGATGAGTAGGTGGGTGTTGGAATTAAATCTGAGAGATCTCGTTGACGTTTCGTGTGTGAGGCATATTTATTAACCTATCTTCTACTAGTTGATTTATGCTGTATACTCACCTGTGACACTATTCTCAACTCCTCCAATTCCCTCGAGGCCACTGAATTCAATCGCCGTCATGGTCTCCTCTTACAACGACCGCAGCTACAGCTCTAGGGGGAGGGGCTTCACTGCCTCCTTTGACCTAGATCTCCCAAAGATATATGCTGAAAAGATTGTGGATACTCCTCCTTAGGGCCTGACATTGCTTCTGGACCTGAGCCAGGGTGGGTTGGGTCAGCATGACGCCATTGACTTGGGTGAGGATTGTTTCGTAGATTCTGTTACGCTCACAGGCAGACAACCTATGGTGCCCAGTACCTGTGTTGTACAGTGTGTCCTTCACTAGGCCCTCCACTGCAACTTTTAGTTTGAACTCTGTCTGGCGAGACATGCCCCTGGTGGGGGAATGGTTGAGTGGGCCAGTGGGGAGTAGAGGGGGGCCAATCGCTTCTGTTAATGGAGTCAGGGTGACAGAAGATGAGTATGAGTATGAGGATGTGATGACCCAGGGCCAGAGAGATTGGACGAACCTGAGGCCAGATGGTGGTGCCGGGAGCAGGATGGGAATAGGAGTGAGGGGGAGCACATAAGTCAGTTGTGGCCCTACACAAGCCAAGTGGGATTGGGAACAGTGATGGGTGCATAGGGCAGAGATGTACTCACAGGGAAAATACAGGAGGCAGGAAATGTCATTATGGATCAACCATAGTCAATGAGGATCAAGGGGGTAAGGAACAGTCGTCAGTGGGTTGAGCATCAGGCTATAGTGGGCACTGGAGGGTCAAGGTACAGGCAATGGGGTGTCATGGGGATGTTGCGGTTGTGAGAGTGCACAACACTAACATAGATATATGTGTACAAATGTTTGCAAGCCCCTCTTCTGAAAAGCAGCATGCATCACATAATCTGTTCTGTTGGATGCACCCACTCAGGAAGGTCTACTATTTTGTTTGAGCTCACTGTACACTTCAAGGAGCAGAGAATTAATTTGCATATCAGTCTGGTCCCCCCCCCCCAAAAAGGCAATACAGCACCAACATGCTAGGCAATTCCCCCTGAACAAGAGTACCATAAGCAACCCCAGGCACGTGTTCTAGGCTTTTTGGGCCTCATAAGTGAGATAAAGCTGAGCCCCTCTAAAGCACAGTGAGCAAGTGGTCCACATATGGGTAGCCCTTATTAACTTGGGCTGAAGGGCTTAATTCTGAATATCCTAACCACAGTGCACCTATGTCAGAAGAAAGAAAGGATCGAAAGCTGTGTCAAACAGAAAAAAAGATTGCCTTTTTCTTGTGGATTTAATTCAAATCTATCAAGATCTTGTCAAATCAGCATCCTAAAAACACTAACCTATAAAACAGATAACAGCATGACTGCAATCCAAGAGTATCTCAAATAAATGGTGCCACCCTTTCAGGATTTGTGTCCCATACCACTGCAACTTCTGGGGATCAAGCTTCGTTAATCCAGATTTTGTATTTGTATTTACATTTAGCACACCACGCCAAGTACCACTCAAGTACCGCTTTTCCACTGGACTCTCTGCCTCTTCAAAGGAATTACTCATTTTGTGGATTTTTGTGAACTACCATATCCAGGAGGTATTGCCCCAAAACTCGCCTTGCAAGGACCTCCTCTTCTAAAGCTGTTACTATATATTGACAGCGCGCGCGCACCAAGCCAAGTACCATTCAAGTACCGCTTTGCCGCTTCGCCAATTCCGACGAGGCAGCGAGGTGATACTATATTCACTTGTCTAGTTGCCATCCTTATAGTTTGCACAACTATAAAGAGGAACATCAAGTCCCGTACTTTTACATTTTTTGGTTTGAATTCCTTTCAATATGCAACGAGGTATACTCACACTTAAAGCAGGCATGCCTCCTCAGGTTTCACTGGACGCTAAGGTTGACGCAAATCGCGTAACAGGAACGGATCAAAACAAAAAACGGACTTGCTCCACGCCATTAATCAGGAACAAATGCAAGATGGTGGACAGTTCAACTTTGTCCGTGCATGGGGATATTCGGACGTTTTGTAAAGGAATCAACAAGGCAGGCACGACAGTGGCAGGTGTTAGAACGCCCATAGTATGTATGCCCTGCAAAAATCCAGAATCTCACTTACCAATGCTGTCACACACGTAGATTCTGCTGCATTGGGCATTCCCTCGGCGAATGAAGACACAAGCAAAAGACCGTCATCACTGGTAGCTGGTAAAACTGCTGTAAATGTGACTGTTGAAAAATCAACTGTAATTGTACATGATGTTTCTCTATCTGACAGTGTTTTGTTGTGCAATGCCCCAACGGCTTCTACAGCTCCTGATCACCCTACATTTGATGTTAATAGATCGGCAGAATTTGTAGTCATTGATATAAATCTAAATGACTCGTGCTTTTCTACACATGATTTGTCCGAAAATGTATTTTTTTTAATCATAGTCGAGCAATATCGGAGATAAATGTCTCCTCTGTTGCACCAACTCCACGAAAGTGGCTCTCTATAAATCAAGATGCTAACATTTCCAGTGACATAGAACCAGCTAATAAGTTATTAGAAATCGCTTTGACCTCGATGAATCTTACTATGCAAACTATGGCTAGGCTTTTTGGGACATTGGATGACAAACTGAATGCACAAACATACCAAATCGACCAAATACTAAAATGGCAAAATAGTTTCATGAAACACTCTGCCAACAGGAAAGCGAACAGGGCAAGCAATTAATTTTAAATATTTGTAAAATGCCAGAGCTATGCATAACGAACATGACCTTGTGTGCAATTCAAACAGTGCCTGAAACAAATATGGAAACAATGCATATAGATATGGCAACTCAAATCAACATGGAGGCTGCCTAATCAATACCTTTCATTAATAAGGTGATATGTGAGCAGCACCCAAGGATTGAGTGTGGGAGAGCATGGAATTTCTGATCAAATAAATCCATCTAAAGATGTAGCTAACCCAATAAATACCATCTTTACTAATACTGGGGTTGATATTAATAAAATAAAAACAAAAAACAGGCTCAAGCCATTACAAATGAAAAAATAAAAAAATAAAAAAACGTGAAAAATGCTAAAATTGTACCCTCCTCACAAACTAACCAATTTATTAAAACTTTGCAACAAACTAATACAACAACAATACAGGCCGCGAGAGCAATTTCAAAAAAATATCTTCAACAGACATTAAATAAAAAAAAAATACAGTCCTGAAATCAAACCCTATGGTTCAGACTACTAAGCCCTTAGGTGATCTAGTGGAAGTGGCAACCATAGTAGAGAATCAAGAAAGTATTTACAAAACACCTTTATGGAATGTCTCTAAAGGGGCATTGTCAAATTGGGATGTCGCAGAACCAACACTGAGAGATGCCCATCGGAAGGAAATTAGACATGTTGTCGATGAGTATATGGCTGCACAACCTGTCCCATTAAAACACCATCCATTGATCCAGCACACCCAAAAAATTAAATCTGGAACTGCATCAATGGACGGGGAAAGTTCTAATTTGACATCAATACATCAAGAGTCATCCAAGATATCACAAGTAGGGAGTGGGCAGAAAATACCATCACCCTCAAAAATACCTTACGAAACTCAAATTAGATGGTGTAATTCCAGTAGCTGTAACATAAAGATACCTCCTCATGTTGACATCATGTCAATAATAAATACGGCTGTAAGTCAAGCCGTAAAGGTCAGACAACAAGAATTGGGTTTGTTGAATAAATTAAAATCACAAACCCCTAAGGTGAAAATACAGACCAATGTAAAAAGTAAGAGACCAGCTGTCCATTCTTTAATGATAGCATGTCGCCTGCTACCAGCGACTCAATATAACTTGAACCGTAAGTCTGTGTTGACAATTTTCTTTGGTATCCCTGCTCTGGATGACATTTCCTCTGTGGATATGGAATTAGTTGAACTTGACTGTAATAGTAGGAAGCAAACATCAGCAAATCTATGGATTAACTCACGAGTAGTCCTAAATACAATATGGGCCGCAAAATCCCAACTGTATGACTTGGGTTTCAATATATTCACAGAATTAACAGAAACATCAACTGAGGATATCATGCAAGATTTGTGTGAACCATCCAAAGTAATAACCAGAAATGGGACTTCAAATAGCAATGGCTGTCAATGTAATACAAACTATAAACAAAATTAACTAGAGAGTAGAATATTTACAATTTACTCTTTGGTAAACTGGAATACAAGGGGTCATGCACAATTATTTAATAATACATCTTTGGGTCTTGAAAATTTTGATGTTGTAGTATTACAGGAAACGTGCTTAACTGCTATACCCACATGGGACAATTATGACATACATTTGGTCCCAGCAATTAGGGCAACTCGTGGACGACCCATGTCAGGTTTACTAGTAGCGATCAAACAAAGCTCTACATTACGATCGGAAAGTTGTCTCTCTCCCAATTCGTATATGCAGTTAATCACGATATATGATGCAAAAAAAGTGTACGCTTTAATAACCCTCAACCTATACTGGAACCCGGAAGGGTTAACTAATGAAGAATGTATAAGTAGCATGGGCTGTCTATTAGATGCAATTGCTGGAGATCAAAATGTACAATACACAATTGTGGCTGGTGATTTCAATCTACACTGTCTAGATCCAAAACAGCTCTCTGAACAAGGACGATTGGCCAGCTGGTTACATATGGCCAACATCCGGAACTTGTATGTATTGAATGGTTCTTTTGCCTCTGATATTCCACCAGCTTTTACTTGGCATAGGCAAAACAGTGTTGCCACCATTGATTATATTTATGTTGATGTATCACTACTGTCACAAGTGACTACCTTTTATGTACAACAGACTATACTAAGTGATCATAACATGTTAATAATGCAATGGGAAACAGAAAACCCTATGGTTGAACAGGAGAGATTTGATACAGTTGGTATAATTACAGCTAACCCAGGCTGTAACAAGGTGCAATGGTCAAAGACAACCTTACTAAAGTTCAAAGAGCAATTTGGAAGGGAAATAGGGCGAAGGAATATTGATAGTACGGAAGGATCATTGGTATAACCCTGAGTTAATGCAACATTTTCAAGCAACTTCCAATATTCATAGGAAAAAACAAACATTGAAATTGCATTGTCACAGTCAGGATGTACATTTAATGAAAACTATGGTACAAACTTTAAAGAGACAAGCAATGAAATTACCCCTGTCACAGAGAGCACCCATTTTAGTGAAGATCAAGACCAAGCATAAAAATTGGATAAGACACCAAAAATCAACATTATATCATAATGATGGGGTATACATGTTGAAAGAACTATACAACAAGAACACCTCCCAAATATGGCAAGCAATACATTAAATAACAGCTGGCCAGCAGATTGCCGTACAAACTAATGCTATTAAAGAGAAAGAGTGGATTGAATACTACTCAAAGATATACTCTGTGGATGACGACCACAATAACCATCAAATAAAGAAACCATTGATTACTTCCATCTAAAAATTGATAAGGAAGACATACTGTATTATATCAACAAAATCAGCAGGTCAAGAGCAGCCGGCCCAGACGGACTATCAAATTTAACACTTCAGCAGTATCCTGAAGTCTGAACCGAAATTCTATGGAATATGTTCGAAAACATCAACAAAACTCAAACCCTACCGCAATCATGGAAAAAATATATAGTTATACCAGTATATAAGAAAGGTGATGGCTGAAATCCATCAAGCTACAGACCTATAACACTCTTAGATGCCCCAGGCAAAATATTCAGTGGTATAATATTGAAAGAACTGAATGATTGGTCTCAAAAAATGAACAAAAGAGACCCGTTTCAATCTGGATTTGTAGTAGGTATAGGTACAAATCCAAATATTGTTATCTTGAACATGTTGAAGTCACAAAGTGCCATCCGGAAACAGACATTATATATGGCATTTGTGGATTTCCGGATGGCCTTTGATTCCATCGATCGAAGGCTATTGTATGATAAGCTCCTACGATATGGTTGTCCAGCCTCATTAATAGCCCTTATAAAGCACCTGCATACGAACACATCAATGCAAGTAAGACCTACAATGAATGGTTTACTCTCTGCCTCATTCTCCATGAGGAGAGGTTTGAAACAAGGCTGTATACTAGCCTCCATTCTATTCAACGTATTCATTTTGGATATGGGCGCATCATTCATGCTGGATTTGAATGACGCCCCTAAGTTGAATGGTCAGTGTATAGCTTGGTTACTATACGCTGATGACCTCATCCTTCTTTCTAAAACACCCGTAGGTTTGCAGAACCTGTTGAATGGCCTGGAGACATATGTGAAAGATAATAATCTCACTGTCAACATTGAAAAAACACAAATACTTAGATGTATGGGTTCAAGTAGAACCCAACCTAAAAAATGTAGATGGACTTTGCAAAACACAGAACTGCTCATTACACCTGAGTATAAATATTTAGGCATGTTAGTTCATAAGACCATGTCAGATACCGTTTATGAACAGAATCTATATAATAAAATAACCACTTTTATATCGCAAGCCAAGATACTGCTCTATAGATATGGGAAATTTTCTTGCAAACATATAATGTTGTTTTATCAACAAAAAGGTATACCAATCTTAACATATGGTGTTGAAGAAACATTGTATAATTCAGCACATTAGTGGGATATACTGGAAGAACAATTTTGGAAAGGCATTTTTAATCTGCCAAAATGTACTCCATTGTCCATCCTCCGCTTCGAACTTGGCTTATTGTCATTGACAGCCCATATAATGTGGAAGATGTGTAATCTCTTCCGAAAATGCCTGCTTAGCTTAAATCAACCGAATGTGCTCAGTATAATGGCTCATTATTTAGTTTCATCTGAGCATGAATTCCCAAGGAAATGGCGAAACCATACATTGAATAGCTTGGCAGATGCAGACATAACTTTAGGCTTGTTATTGGAAAATCCAAATAGAGCGAAATTGAAATTGTATCAATACGATTGGATCCAAAAAAGACGTAAATGTATGATGCTTAAAGATTTTGACAGCATTCTCTTTGGCCATAAGAAAATGAGATGTATGTCAGATTATTTAGAAAAATGTCCATCCCCTAAAATAAGAATGTCATACTTACGTTTTAGATTAAACTTGTGGCATACAAGAGACATTCTTGCCAGAAGAGGTCTAATAACTAAGGAATCCAACGTAAATCGATACTGTCGAGAACCATTCCAGAAAGAAACATTGAAACATATGATTGTCGACTGTCCTAGCTTGATACAACAAAGGAATATACACTTTTGTGGAACACTTAAAATGCATTGGTCAGCTAAAACAGATGTAATCTGTCATAAACTGTTTTCTAGTAGGCAATTAGCAGTGAGTATTGCCATAGTACATTTTCTTGAATGCGTAATTCCAAAAGAGGGAAATTAAGAAAATAAGTCATAGCCCATATAGGGTTATGGGCTATGGTATATAGCATGGGCTATGGTATATGGCATATAGCCCTTATGGTTAATATCTGAAGTGATGTGATGGAGAAAAAACTGTAATGTATATATCAAATTGAATAATGTTTTAATGTTGGTTTTAAATGTATGTAAAACGTTTTTATATTGTTAAATGAGTTTGATTTAATTCTGAAATTTGTACGTAAATTTGAAAGGCTAATTTTATTAGCCAATCAAATAAAATAAAAAATAAAAAAACATTTAGTAATTTATAAGGCACGTTGGCCAAAGCGTCGAACATACAGAACAAATCAGTACAAAGTTAATGAAAATGATGCCCAATTGAGAAGAAGATAAAAGTGTATTGCATGTTAGTATCAGATGCTTTTTAAGATGTGTTTGAATAAGAGAGTAGGTAAGGATAGACCTGATGTGTAGTGGTAAAGCATTCCAAAGTTTAGGGACTAAAATACTGAAAGAGCGAAAACTGATTGGAGCACAGGGTGGCATACAGGCAGATGGCAGAAACTGAGATTGGGAGCGAAGGATACGAGAAGGGTCATATAGAGAGAGAAGTGAGCAAAGATAAAGGAGTCCAAGCACACAAAGACATTTAAAAGCAATACAGAGAAGCAGGAACATAAAGCATGATTTGAAAGATAGCCAATGAAGAGAAGAAGAATTAGAAGAATGAAGGGGATTACACAAACAGTGTGAAAAGCAGAATTAATGATGGGAAACAGGAAGTCCAACAAAAAGACATGAACAGTAGGTAAGACAAGAAAAGAATAATGCAGTAACAATAGGTTTAGGGGCTTGAAATGTGAGAAAGGGGCACACGTTACGAATATTTAAGAGTTGGCAATGACAGCCACGAGCAATGTTAGAAATATGTGATGAAAAGAAGAAAAGCAAGCACTTAAAAATAACCCCTAGATTATGGTCAGAAGAAGCAAAAGGGAGAGGGCCTGGAGGGAGTATAAAAGGAGGTGGTGGAATAGGAGGAGGGTAGTTGAAGCAGGAACAACCACAATGTATGTCTTTGAGGCATTAAGAAGTAAGTAATGCAAGTTCATCCAAGTTTTAACTGCAAGAAGACAGTGGGAAATAGTAGTATGAAGAGTATCAGTGAAGGTAGGAAAAGGAAATAAATGGTAGAGAGTCATCAGCATTTAAATGTGAATATATCCCAAAGGAAGAAACAATGGTAGACAGTGGTGACATGTACAATGAAAAGAGAAGAGTACGTAGCATATATCCTTGAGGAATTCCTTATTCAAGTGGGAATAGAGGGGACTAAGTCACACAAAGCAACAGAAAACTAGCCATCAGTCAGATAGGACCTAAACCAAGAAAGAACAGTACCAGAAGAACCCATAGAGTGAAGAGAAGAGAAAAGAGTGTAGTTGTGAACTTTAAGAAAGGCGGCTGAAGATCAAGAAAAATGAGGATAGAAGAAAGTGTACAGTGCCTATCAGATAAAAGTGATTTGGAGACTGTGATACAAGATGCTGGTGTGGAGTGAAACAGACAAAACCCTGATTGAGCAGGGGGAAGAAGAGAGTTAAGATCAAGATAGGTTCTGACTTAGGAATAAACTACACATTCTAGAATTTTAGAGAGATTGGGAAGAAGTGAAATAGGACTATAGTTTGACAGTGAGGAAATGTCCAATGAAGGCTTTTTCGGCGTGGCCACATGAGTGCACTCTTAAAATCAGTAGGAAAAGTGGCAGAGGAAAGTGACAGGTTGGTAAGAGTAGTTAGATAAGGTAACAGAAGAGGACAATGCTTAGAAATAAGAGGTGAAAAATAGTATGGAGGGGAGAAGCAGTGGGATGAGCACAAGCAAGATAAGACAGTCTATCAGACGCTACAAGAACAGAGAACATGGAAAGATACAAAGACATCTGGGGATGCACAGGAGACAATGAGATGCTAGTGGTCCATAATGAGGAACATAACATTGCAACTTTAGAGATTAATACATCTGCAAAGTCTGCAAGAATAAGAGAAGAAGAGATGGAAGGTTTGAAAGAAATGGGGAAAGAATATGATTAAGAAGTTGAAAGAGGTGTCTAGGGTACGGAGAATATTAGATAATGAGATTGGAGAAGTACAGTTTTTGCGCAGTGACCAAGGGCAAATCATAGGTAGCGGGGATTGTAAAAACAGAAACAAGGTCAATAGGAGAGTGAGATTTATTTCCATCGACGCTCAGCGTGTCTCAATGATGAACGTAGTGAGCAAAGACCTGATTTCAACCAAGGTTAAGGAGACTTAGATGAAGGATGAAAAGGACGAGCAGGATGAAGAGAGTCAATAGTAGAGACACGGGAGATATTAAGAGTAGAAAGCAAAGTGTCAGTAGAAATAGCATCAAAGGAAGCGGGGGAAGGAAGATAAGAAATACGCACAAGTAGAAAAACAGAGGTGTCAACGGATAAAAGATTGTGACACAGAAAAGTAAGTTATGAGGTGGTCTGAATAGCAGATTGAAAGGGGGAAAAGAGCAGGGAAAACAAAGAGTGATTAGAGAATGAGAAGTGGCAAGAGGAAACCGTTGAAGTTGAGAGTACCGAGGAGAAGATAAGGTCAAAGAAAAACCACAAGTGTGAGACTGAGGTGTTGAATATTGGAAAAGATGATGGGCCTTATTAGGAGATAGCCGGTCCGGAAACAAGGGTGCCGGTAAGCTCACTGGCACCTTTGTTTCTGAATCGGCAAACTCTGTGTCTGCCTGCCATGGCTGCTGTGCCTGACAGGTCTGACCCTGCCGATGCACCGGCCGCAGTAGGCAGACTCTTCACGCGATCACCGGCACTGTTGCTAATTGTTCTGGTGCTCCTGTGTCCCCACTCCCAAAGAGTCTGAAAGGACTCTATAGGAATGGGGACTAACAATTTGCCGTGCCTGACTTCCCGGGCCGATAGACTTGTAATGAGCCAGTGGCACCGGCAAGTCAGGAGGCAGTAAATTATTATGGTTCCGGCGGCAAGCACCGGCCGGGTTACCGCCGGACCCGTAATGAGGCCCTATATGAGTCCAGTATTGATAGAAAAGGAGAGAAGAGATGAGTGGTAGATAGGTGAAGTTTAAAATCACCAAGAGAAAAAAAAGCTGAAGGTCAAGGAATCAAGACTGAGAGGAGTGCATCAAGATCACTACAAAAATTATAGCGAAGACCAGGTGGGTGATAAATAGGGTTTAGAAAATGAAAGAAAGTGATGCTCAAAAGATGAAAACTGCAGTAAGGATCTAGGGGGAGGAAGAACAGTATAAGATGAGAGAAAAAGTAATCCAGCAACCCCCTGTCTGCTTGGCAGGAAGAGTGAGAAAAAAACTGGAGTGATGGTTGTGAGTAACATGGAAGAAATTGTATCCGTGTGGGGGTTATTCCAGGTTTCAGTAAAGCAGAGAAAATGCGGATTAAGATGGAAAAAAGAATCAAGAATCCAATGTGTTTTATTACAGATATAACGCCCATTGAGAAGAACAATATACTTATGCAAGGGGCAGCTGATAAAAGGGATGGAAGTCAGGTTGTTAAGGTTGTGAAAGCATTGAGAGATATGTTATGTTATGTAAGGGTTCATTTGTATAGCGCCTTATGTACCACTGGTATGATCTCAAAGCGATGTGGGTTGAACACCCTTGGGGACCATGGTCCAGGTCGGTAGAGGGAGTAGGGTAGTTTAAAGTGCTTGGGTGCACTTGGTATGTGTGCATCGAAGGTGGTTTGGGTTGGGTTGGCTGTTTTATAATGCTAGGTGTGGTGCTGTGGTTGTGGGAGGTCAGTGCAATGTGTGCAGCAAGGTGGGTGGTCTCCGAGTCTTCATACTGGCTGCCGTGAGGTCTGTGTAGGAGACTATGTGTGTAGCTAGGCCAATTTTTTCGTGGTGTATAGCTGCACTCTAGCAGACTTTTGGTGAAGGAGTAGTATAGGTATGTGTGCAGCTAGGCCCAGTTGATCGAGGGGTATAGCTACGTTATAATTGTTGTTGTAAGGTGGGTGAAGAGTGAGCTTATCAATAGGAAATGAGTGTCTGTGATTGCCTGTAGGAGCTCCCCTAGTCACTTTAGGTGCTTGATGAGCATTCAGAGCTACCACGTTCCAGGAATGTTGAATGGTAATGATTGGCAGCTCCTGGAGTGCTCGCGTTAGACTTCCTTTTGGGAGGTAGTGAGCGGCTTGAAGATGGACGATAGGTGCTGGTTTTAGGTTAATGTATGCAGAATGCATCTCTTGGTCTTAAAGCATGGGGTATGTTTAGTCAAAGCATGTGACTATTGTGAGGTCCAGCCATGGGGTTTGGAGATATGAGCAACGGGGGTTTGGGTGCTGGGGCAGGTATTGTCAGCGACATGGCATAAGCCCCTTGCTGGTTGAGCTGGGTGTGCAGAGCCCACAGATTCATAGGCTGGAGCCTGTCAGACTTTAGAGTAGACTTCCATGCCACGACAGTTCCTGTGTCGGAGGAACTGACTTATTAACCGGATTCTGTGGCTCGACTGTTCCTGTTTTGAGATAATGCTGTTCTATCTGAAATCTACCCAATGGTGTGAGGATTTTTGGCCTTGTGCAGTTCCTTTCATAGATTAGGGAAGAGCCACATGTTCAGTGCTTTGCGGAAGCCATGTGGTCGTGATTGTGTTGAATGCGGGGAGGCAAATAATTCCAGAGTTGGCACCAAGGTAGAGTAAGCCGATCCTCCAAACCTGGCAGAATTTAAGACTGGAATCACTAGAAGGCTGGCTGTGTTTGACCTTAGGGTGCATATTGGGTGGTAGGGCATAATCTTCTCTTGAATGTATGCCGGGTAGGCCATGTGCACTGCTCTGTGGGTAATGCATAGCATTTTGAACGTGGCTATCATCGATTAGGGAGCCAATGAAGTGTGCGTAGAGCAGGAGAGATGTGGTCTCTTCATCCCAATACAAGAAGGAGTCTGGCTGCTGCATTTTGGAATCTTTGGAGTTTGTTGAGTTGGTAGGCTGGTGCACCCAAGTACATGGAGTTCACATAATCCAGTCTGGACAGGACACTGTACATAATAGATGCCAGTCAGGTAGTTGAGGTAAGGGAAGATGTGTGTAAGAAGCCTGAGGTGGTAGTGACAGAATTCTGATACATTATTGATCGGGTTGGACTGGGTTAGGTCTGAATCCATAATGCAGCCAAGGTTTTTGACTGTGTTGGAGGTGAGGGGGTGGGATGGTGCCGGGGGAAGGTGGCCATAGCATTGGTTGCGGGAGTAGAGCTGTGTTGCCACATTCCATGATCTCTGTTTTCCCTGGGTTAAGGAGGAGGTGGTCTCTTGTCATCCGTAGCTCTATGCCTCCCAGGCAAGCAGCTAAGTTGGGTTGTGGATCAGAGCTTGATTTGGGGATTCGCAAGATAATTTGGATATCATCTGCGTAATTTTAGCAGGTGAGGTTTTGCAAGCGGATATTCCCTGGCAGAGGGGTCATGCAGAGGCTGAAAAGGATAGATGAGAGGCAAGCGTCTTGGGGAACTCCAGTGTTCACAGGGTGAACAGAGGTGTTGAAAGAGGGGGGGGAAAGTTATTTTCTTGCTGTTGTTAAGGAACAAGGCAATCCAGTTGCTGAGTGCTGAGTCCTGGATCCCTAGGGAGTGGAGTCAGTTGAGGAGGATTGAGTGGTTAAGGGTGTAAAAAGCTGCTGAGAAATCAAGGAGAACCAGAGCGATGCCCCCTTCAGAGTCGACAGAGGTTTTTATGTCATCCCAGATCAAAATCAGTGTGGTTTCAGTTCTGTGTCATGGTTGGAAACCTGACTGAGGTGAGTCTAGTAGGTTGTTGGATTCACAGAAAAGGTTGATCTGTGAGTAGGTAGAGATGTCGATGAGTTTTGCCAGGAATCTGGTGTTGGAGATGGGCCTGTAATTGCTTGGCTGGAGGACCTGCTTTTGTCAGAAAGGGTTTGACATGCGCTACTTTGAAAGCTTCCAGGAAGATGCCAGAGGTGAAGGAGGCATAAAGTATGGACCTAGCCTGTTCTCCTGCACAGGTGGAGGTGACGATTTCTTTGAGCAGAGTGGAGGGACAAGGGTAAAGGGGGAACCTTGAGGGTCTGCTGCTGGAAAATAGTTTGAGGAAATCCTCACTCGAGATTGGGGTTGAAGGAGTTGAAGGATGGTGCTATGGGAGCAGGGGGATAGCGATCTTGAGGGGTGGAAGGTGGACGGGGTTGAGGTTGCAAAGTTGGCATTGATGGCAGCCATCCTGTTCAGAGATGTACTGTGTTGGGAGAGGGAGGGATTTGCAGAGCATTTGCGTAGACGTGGTTGGAGCAGTGGTACAGGGTCTTCAAGAATTCCAAGATCATTTTATGGACCTCTTTGCTACTGCTGTGTCAGTTCAGTATTCTTTTACTGTTATATGCTTTTTTGGCCTTTTGGATCTCAGATTTGTAGTTACGGTGAGGGTGGGCGAGCATGGACTTGCTACGAGGGGTTCTGGTAGTTCGCTATTTGCTCTCAAGGGAGCAGTAGTGGTTTTGAAGGTCTTTAGGTGGGTTTTGAGCCATTTGGGGTTTGGTCCTTTGCGGAAGGGAGCGGTGTGGAATGGGTGAGAGGGAGGAGTGAGTCATTGAGCCAAGAGTCAAAGGGTTCAAAACAGGGAGGTCTGAGTATGGGAGTGTGCGTAGCAGGGCCAGGCCAGGTAGTATCTTGACCGTGTTCCAGAATATGAGACCATGTGTGGGAACAGGGCAGGCCTTGGCTGGTGCGGCCGGTGTGCGGACTGATACTGGTAAGGCTGAGTGTTCTGTCCACATGATGGGTTTGGGGCTGGTCACTGAGATGTTGTCGGAGGAGCTGAAGATTGCATCAAGGGTGTGGCCTCCAAAGTGCGTAGGATCTGTGGTGTGTTGGGAGAGGTTGAGAGCCTCTAGGCTTAAGTCTCCCAGTATAGTAAGTGCAGGGTGGTTGACCAGAGTGGTGACTAGAGAGTCACACAGGTTGTTGATGAAATGTCTTGCATATCCCAGGGGCCTGTAGATGAGTATGAAAATGTGTGAGAGAGTGGGTGATAGGCAGAGTCTGACCAGAAGGAACTTGCAGTTAGCTGTGCATGGCTGGGATTTGGTGAGTAAGATGGAGATGTGTGGTTTGTGGAGGATGGCTACTCCGCCACCTCGGGAGGGTCTATTGTGGGGGATACATGTGTAGTCAGGAGGGAAAGCCTGTGTGTGACTGGTTTGAAGTCACCTGCGAACCATGTTTCAGTGATGAGAATGAGATTGGGATTACCAGAGAATAGAAGGTCAAAGATGCTGTGTCTGTTTTTGGCTGCGGATCGTGCATTGAATAGGAGGCAGGTGACTTGGTGGCAGTTGGTGGCTCCCTTGGTGTTTAGTGGTCTGATGGGCTGGGCTGGTATAAGTGGCTGGTGTGGAGGTGTTGGTATCCACCGGGGGCGGCATGACCAGAGCAGTCAGAGTGCCTGAACCTGACTGTGGAAGTGTGGTCTGAGCGTTTGTCATGACTGAAACCAACTGAGGAGTTGGGGTTATAGTTTGGGCCCATGTTAGTGTTTGGGGGGGGTGGCTGAGGTTGGTCGGGAGCGGAAAGAGTGAGTGCAGCTGCCGGTTTGGATGAGATGGGAGTAGGTGGAATTTGGGTGGGGCAGGGGTGGTGATTGGTGCTGGTGTTGAGTGTGGGTTCTGTCTATCTGTTAGGTGAGGAGTGAGTCCAGAAGGAGGTGGAGGTGTAGAGGTAGTAGGCGGGGGGCCGTGTTGAAAGAGGGACAGTCGCGGTGTAGCTAGCAGGGAGAACCTGTGAGCTGGGCTATGGGTGGTGGGGATGGAGGGTTGATGTAGGTGGGGTGAGGCAAGATGAGTTGAAGGTGATGGCTGGTCTTTTCTCCCCAGTTTTATGCATTTGGGTACAGAACCTGTGTGACAGAGGGTCTGAAGGTCTGAGGGGGAAAGGGAGGAGGCAATATTTCTGGAAAGCACAAGAAGTGCCATGCTAAGAGAAGGGAAAGGCATGTATTGGGTGGTCTGGGAGTGGGGGTGACAGGGTGAGCATAGCAGGTTGGGAGGAGAAGGGGCTTGAATATCTGGAGTTCGATGTCGGTGGTGATGTGAGTTGGTCAGGCCTGCTTAAGGGATGCTGGGTTTTCGAGGGACTGGGGGTGGGGGTGAGTTGTAGTGGGTAGGTGGTGAAGGAGGGGGAGGGTATATGTACCAGCTGAATCGCGGGGTTGGTGGAACTACTCAGAGCTTCCCATGAATTACTGTTTGGAATAGTGAGGGGAGAGGGGGCACATGGTTTCCTGGCTTGGGTGGGGAGGTCAGAGGGTGTAGGAGTTGGTCTGTGAAGACATTTCCTTTGGGGAGGTGCAGATGTTGCTGAGATGGCCCGGGGGTTGCGTTTGGATCGCCAGAGCTCTCCTCTAGCATGGGAGTTGGAAGTTGCTTGGTGGGGGGATCTGATTAAGGCGGGGAGGTAGTGGAGTTGGTCTGGGGGTGTCTTTTTTGCCAGGAGTGGCAGATGATGAGGATAGAGGCTGGGAGGTTGTTCTTTGAGCGCCAGAGTGCTTCTCTGGTTTGGGAGTTGGATGTAGTGTGATGTTAAGGTGATGCCAAGATGGTGAGCTTAGGACTCGGTCCTTGCCAGTCTGTGAAACAGTTAGCCAATGAGTCAAGGTGCAGGATATGATGCGGAAACAACCAAACCAGGAAGCGGCAAACTCAGACAAACAGTTAGCGCACAGCACTCACACACAATAATTAAACACAAAAATGCTCCAATCAAAGAATGCCTTCAAAGGGGGTCAGGGATGCATACAGATGTCTCACCTTGCTGCTTCAGAAGCTAAATAGTTGATGCCGATGTGGTGATTCAAGTACTATGTCCTTGCACAGGTTGCATAATAGTTAGCCAATGGGGGTAGCGGGCAGGACAAGAGTTGGGAACAACCAAACCAGGAAGCGGCAAACTCAGACAAACAATGAGCGCACAGCGCTCATACACAATAATTAAACACAAAAAATGCTACACTCAAAGAAAGCCTTAAAAGGGGTTCAGAGATGCACAGAGATGTCTCACCTCGCTACCTTGGAAGCTAAAGCGGTGATGCCAAGGTGGTGAGCCAAAGACTATGTCCTTGCCCAGGCTGCGAAACAGCTAGCCAGGCGGGGGGCGGGACAAGAGGTGGGAACAACCAAAACAGGAGGCGACAAAACACAAAAATGCTACAAACAAAGAGAGCCTGCAAAGGGGGTCAGAGATGCACACAGATGTCTTACATCACTGCGTTGAAAGCTAAAGAGGCGATGAGAAGAAGAAGGAGATGGCCAATGGACTAGAATAAAAGCCTGCAGAGACAAATAAAATGAAGAAGATAAATAGCAAGACATGACTGGCAAGAAGGAGGTAATACAGGCCATGGATAGATGAGATACAATGGCATAGTGCTTACAACTGTGCAGCCACAACAGAGGAGTGGAGCTGAAGTGAACTAGGGGTGAACATGTTTAGAATATCTGACGCATAGAAGGGGTAAGAAACATGATGAGCCCAAGATGAAAGTCACTACAGTCACAAATGGGATCAAACAGGAAGGGAATTGCACTTAGGATGCTCTCCTTAGGAACGGATGCCCAGAGCTAAGGAGGAGCCAAGAAGGACTTCCTGAAGAACAGTCACGTGATTCGCACGTGACCACTGATGCAGGTCTGGTGGGGCGCGGCTGATGGAAATGACTGCCAGATCCAAACCAATACCTTGAACTGACTCACGTCTTACTATGGCTCCAAAGTGGTGAGATGGCATCGACATCACACATTCAGATCTGAGAAAAGGGATACAGACACAATGGACCCAGACATGACTTGACTATTTTCACTAGTTGCTTTTAAATATGATTGTTCTAGGTCAAAGTATTGTCAGTATTTTACTGATTCTGTAGGGCTTCTCCAATTTGGGACCACCTCTATGTATTAGTCTATTTGCTTTGACTTGCAGAAGTGGGATTTAAGGTATGTCATTCTGCCATGGTTATAGCAATAATATAAGTGTTAACAACTTGGGACAAAGATCTCTATATCATTTTCAATATAATGGGCTGACTAGTTTTCTTGTCATGTTGGAGAATCTGATATTTTCTTTCTTGACAGTCAGTCACTTGCCGGGGCAATAACCAATCTAGATTCTGTAGGTTCTTGGCAGAATCCGCAGCCTATTTATTTATTTTTGTAAACCTTTATTTTTGAAATTTTGGGGCTATCTCTCCCTGACGAGGTCGCAAATGCGCCTTCGTCTGCTTCATTAATCAGAAAGGACACTAGGGGCCCCCATATGTCTGGGGGGCGTGCATGTTGGGGGAGTGTTCTGATAAATTCCGATTCAACGTCTTGGTAGTACAGAATATCTTTACGCCAGTGCGTCACTAAGGGTACCAGTCCTCTGCCCCATGATATGGCCACTCTCCTTCGAGCTAGGGTCAGTAAAAGTCCTGCCAGTTTCCTTATACCGGGTGAAAGCTGTTTCGTCATCCCGAGCAAGGCTGCAGTTGGGATGGGTTGCACCTCTTCTCCTATGATTGCTGATGTGGTCTGAAGGATTTGTGCCCAGAATGAGGTTAGTTTGGGGCAGTCCCAAGCAAGATAGACAAAGCCTGCAGTTGGGTATCCACATCTCTCACATTTTGCCGTTTGGTCTGTTTGTTGTTTGTTCTTTTTTTGGGGAGTGAAATATGTCTGGTGCACATAATTGAAGTGTATTAGCTTTAGGCGAGAGTTGAGGGCTATTTTTTGGGTTTGCCTTAAAATGTACGCCCATTCCTCATCAGGGATGGTTAAGTGGAGGGCCCTCTCCCATCTAGTTTTAGTGTGAGTATCAGTGGAGACTGTATCCGTTAGGATGGATTTATAAATTTGTGAGACTAGTCTGCCCTCGCCTGGGCCCCGATCACGTTATGCAGCAACTGCCATGTTGGTGGTTGCTGCGGGAATGAGGGAAATAGGGCTTGTAGAGTATATCTGGTTCTGAAGTAAATGAACTTGTCTAGGGGCGTTTTACCACCATTTTCAGTTGCTTGTTGGAGTGTAATAAAGGTGTCTTCACTAAATAGGTCTCCCAGCAAGGTTATCTGTAGCTTCCCCACCCATTGGTGAAAGATTCTTTCAGACGTTAACGGAACCCCTGTATTAATTTGATCGGGAGGAGGGGCGAGTTTCTCACCTGGATATTGTATTTCTTAGCTAGCTTTTTCCATACCTCATAAATTGCTAGAACAACGTTCATGGTGTGAGTGGGCACTGGGAGCTGGCTAATGATAACGGCCCTTAGTAGATTGGGCGTTGCCAATGCCCGTTCTATCTGGACGTGTGGCCTGATCGAATGTGTAGCATACCAGAAGCTGAGAAATTGCACTTGGCCCACCCAAAAGTATTTTTCTAAGTCAGGAAGAGCTAGACCGCTACTGGTCACAGGGAGGAGAGTCGAGTGGGCAACTCTGGCTGGTTTGCCGGCCCATAGAAGGTTGAGAACTAGGCTTTTAATTTTTTTCAAGAATGCTTGTGGGATTAGGATTGGAATATTAGAGAATAGGTATAGTAGTTTCGGCAGTATCACCATCTTGACCAGGGAGGCTTTCCCCCAAAGTGTCAGAGGGAGTGATTTCCAGCGGTTTACTTTTTCTTGCAGAGTTTTAGCTACCGCTTCGTAGTTGTCATGGAATACCTCATGGTAATTTAATGACATCAGTATCCCCAGATAGCGGACTTTTGAGGACTCCCATGCGAAGTTGTAGTCATCAGTGAATGATTTAGTACTAGGAGTGAGTGGGAAAATAATTGATTTTGTATGATTAATTTTTAAGCCCGATACTGCTCCAAACTTGATCACTTCACTCATGACTGGGTTAACGTTCTCTATGGGATCTCGAATAAATAGTGCCACATCGTCTACATACAGCGATATGATCAGCCTGTGTGGGCCCACAGTGAGGCTTCTGTGGAGTTGTTGGGAACGTAAATTGGACGCTAATGGTTCCATTATTAAGGTGAAGATTAGTGCAGAAAGAGGGCAACTTTGTCGAGTGCCGCATTGTAACCTGAAGGGGGAGGATCTCGCTGATCCCACCAATATTGTGGCCTGGGGGGTCACTGTATAGGAGGGAGACAAGTTTAATGACTCGGGCGCCCAGGCCCATCTGGGTGAGTACGGCAAATAGGAAGGGCCACTCAAAGGAATCGAACGCCTTCTCGGCATCGAGTAGAACTGCTACAGCTTGGCTGGTGGGGTCCAAAGCCTCGACAATAGCAAACAGTCTCCTGATGCCGAATGTCGTGCATCGCCCGGGCACAAACCCTGCCTGATCGGCGAGCACGAGGGCCCGCATCAGCGGCAATAGCCTGGTTGTGAGAATTTTAGCGAGGATTTTATTATCAAGATTGAGGAGGGATATCGGTCTATAGGATGCACACTCATCAGGGGGTTTGCCCGCCTTGTGTAGAAGGATGATGTTGGCCTTGCATGATGATCTTGGCAGGGAGCCAGTTTCCAATGCTTCGGAGTAAACCTCCGCAAGTAGCGGGGCTATGGTTTCTGCGAAAGCTTGTAGAATTCCCTGGTTAGGCCGTCGGGTCCCGGGGCTTTAGTGTTGGGGAGGGATTTGATGGCTTTTATTATTTCGCCTGGTGTGATCATTTCGTCAAGGGGCTCTCGCAATTCTCCTTCCACCCAGAAGAGTTCAGTGTTTTCGAGATACCTCTTCAGGGCGTCTGAGTCTGAGGTGTATTTGGAGGTGTATAGGTCCTAATAGAATGTTTGGAATTCCCTGGCTATTTCTTTGTCCGTGTGCACCACAGTGCCGTGCCTGGATTGTATCCCTCTCGACCAATGTTGGTTTTCTGTTGGCTCTGATTAGCCTCGCTAGGAGGGCTCCAGGTTTCTGTCCTTCGCCATACTGGCGGACTTGGCTGTTTCGGCCTAAGAATTTCAGCTCACGTTCCGCTGCGGTCTTAAAATTTTGCAGTTCTTCCTTAAGTGCTGCTTGGGTGCGTGGGTCATTCTTGTTGGAAAGCTCGAGTTCCAACTGTTTCAATCTTTTTTCACTATTGGTGAGTTCCTGTCGGATCTGTTTAATAATTCCATTCTCTTTGGCAAGGTAAACTCCTCTCATGAAACACTTTAGCGTTTCCCAAATCGTGCTTGGAGAGGCCACCGAGCCCAGGGTTATGTCCAAAAAGGTTGATACTTCGTCTCAGAGTTCTGATGCAAAGACTTGGTCTTGTAGAGCACCAGGTTTGAAGCGCCACTGCATCAAACGAGATTTGGTGGTGGATGGTTTGCATATAAGGGTCACTGGTGAGTGATCCGAGAAGGTTTTGGGTAAAATTTGGCATTGGTCCCAGTGGAAGGGGCCACTGGTGGAGACCAGAAGGTAGTCTTATCTAGAATCAGAATTATGGACTGTGGAGTGGAAGGTGTACTCACGCTGTTCCCAATTGCAGTGTCTCCAGATATCCACCAGATTGGAGGCTTTGCAGATATCTTGTACTTGAAGGCTGGCTTTGGAGGTTGGCAGGGTCATAGTGCGTGACCTGTCTTTTGCGGGGTCCAGGACGGTGTTGAGGTTGCCTCCCCAGATTATCGTTGCTGTGGTTTGGTTAGAGAGGTGCGTGAGGACCCAATCAAAGTTATTCGCTCCATTGACATTCGGGCCATAGGAGTTAACAAGGATGATGTCTTTGCCTGCAATAATTCCCCTTACCAAGAGCGTCCTACCCTCTGCGTCCTTCTCTACATTAATAGTCCTGAATCCGGTTCGGTGGTTGATCAGGATCGCCACGCCTCTGGCGTATGTCGAGAAGGAGGAAAAATACCTGTGGCATCCCCAGCTTCTGGCCCATTGGTGTTCTCTTTCGGGGATTAGATGGGTGTCTTGAATAAAGGCAATGTCTACTTCGTGCCTCTTTAGCAAATAAAGGATCTGCCTCGTTTTAGAGGGGAGATTGCCTCCCCTAATATTCCAGGTGGTAAAATTGAATTGTATGACCCATACAGACAGTTAAGCTGAAATTTTGGCTTTCGTCCTGATTGGACTTCGGGTTGTGTATGGGGCCTGTATTGCTGATTGTTGGCAGCTCTAGTGATGTTTTTGCGGCAGGATCCAATTTGACATGCGGTCCGAGGGGCGTGGTTGGGGTTAACGGGTCTGTGGCACTTTCCCAATCCCATTCACTGGCTTCCTTCCTTACATGGGCAACCCCCAACTGACCCGTTTATTTAAGCCTTCGGAGTCAGAACTGCAACCGTGCATGTTCGTCTCCCATTTCCCACCCAGTAACAGTGAACTGTTTATGTTAACTTTGCTGTGCAAGGGGTGCCAGGGGTCTCCCAGTTTGCATGGCCTCGGAGTGCTCAACTCCTAGGTGTATCTCAGTTGGAGCGCTGCTTGGGAGCCACCGACCAAGCGGTGTTTACGGAGGGTTTCTGTGAGCTCTTTCTCGCTGTGTCTGAGCCTGATTGGGGGCCGGCGCGGGGTATCCGTCTCTGTCTAAGAAGGCATTGGCCTCCTCCGGTGTCTGGAAGAAGTGGGTTCTTCCCTCAGGCTGTATTCTGAGACGCGCTGGGTAGAGCATAGAGTAGATGAGTTGGCTGTCCCTGAGTCTTTGTCTGACCGAGGTGAAGGATCTTCGCTGAAGTTGTACAGCCAGGGAGTGTATTCTCTCTCCTTCAAACTGGAGCTCTCCCTTTTCCCTGGCCAGTTGTAGGATGGCATCCCGGTCTTTGTAATTGAGCAACCTGGCAATTATGGGGCTAGCGGGGGATCCCGGGACGGGTTTAGAGGATGGTATCCTGTGTGCTCTCTCAACCACGAACATGTGGGCCAGGGCCTCACGGCTGAAAAGGGTAGTGCAGAGCTTTTCTACAAAGTCTTCCATTTTGGCAGGCATCTGCTGTTCCCTCACCCCAATAATTCTAATGTTATTCCTCCTGGAACGACCTTCTAAATCCTCGCATTTGGAGATGGTTGCCTTCATTTGGGACTCCAGTTGGCTGACCTTAGTTGCTAGAGTTGCTGCGCCGTCTTGCAGGTTTGAGACGCGTTGCTCGACCTCGTTGAGGCGTTCCGTGTGGGTGTCCATTCTGTGCTGCAGAAGGTCTACCTTCGAGGAGAGCCCATCCATTTTATTATTGAGGCTTCCAATGCTGGCTTTAAGCTCCAGTAAGAAGCTCTTTATGTCTAAAGAGGAGGTTCCATCCTCCACCTGGGCCATGCTGCTGGTCGAGGATTCCGGGTCCTCCTGGAGCCTGGGAGTCTTGGGGCGTGTACCTGATTCAAAGGTAAGCTTCCCTTGGGACCTGTACGTTTTCCCAATCAAGCAGGTGCGAGGGAGGGTGTTGCCTAGGTTGCAGTGATAAAAGGAGGTTGCTACTCTGTTGACCGGCTCCCAGAGAGGGGGGTCTGACCATCTGGTAGTTGCGGTGGTTCGCAGGGGTATTCGAGCTGACCGGGCCAGGAGATGTGACCAGAGCTTTTATTTTCGTTGCTACTCGCAGGATTCTTCACCCGCCGCTGAGAGTAGGATGGGTGAGGGTGGATTTGCAGCTCCTCAGCCTGGTGGAGGGGTGCAAAGAGTTGGCCCGGGGCTCCGGGACAGAGCCAAAGGATTGAGAGTGACCACTGAAGGCAGTATGCTTCTGGCGTGATGAGCCTGGTCGGGCATAAGCTCCAGCGGCGGACACCGTTATCTAGCAGGCAGGGGGAGCCGCGGGGTGCTGGCAGCCACCCAGCCAGGCTGCGGGGACCCGAGTTCGTAGCTTCCAAACCACTCCGCCGCCTCGGATTGGGGTGGGCTGCGGGGGTGCAAGTGTCCGCTCTCCGGCTGTCACACCGGCTTCTCTTTGGCATTCTGCTGCCTGGTGGCGTTTACTGAATTTATTGTGCTGTGCCAGGCCGGGCGTGTGGCAGGGGTAGGCAGGAGATTGTCTACTGAAGCTTTTTAATTTGCCGCTCTCCGCCGTCCTTGTAGATTCATAGCATGAGGGAACGCAGTAGCTGCCACGAGTTCTGTGGGGGAGGTAGCAGAATTTGCGCCCCATAGTGGAGATGAGGAAGAGGGGCATGATCTGGAGCACACCCACGAGGGAGGCACCCTGTCTGAGGATGCCGTGTATACCCCAAAACCCCAGGTCAACCCACATGTCACCCCACAGGGCACCTCTCAGCCTGAGTCAGCAGGCGAGGGCACATATGCTGTGTGGTCCCCATCTGTGAACAGCCTCGTATTGCCCATCGCAGCAAATCTACCATCCACCTGTGCTGTGCCGGGCCGGGCGTGTGGCAGGGGTAGGAAGGAGATTGTCTACTGAAGCCTTTTAATTTGCCGCTCTCCGCCGTCCGTGGTGAGCCTGGGGGCCGATGCAGCTCTATAGAGCTGTCCTAGGTCTCCGGGTCCGTGAGGGCGTCATCACCGGGTCTGGCACCATCGGAACGCTTGTCTTGGTTTCAACGGAGCCCGCTCTGGGCTTTATGGCTGGGCCTGAACGGGTTTGCTCACACTGTGGGGCTTATGCGGGGTTGCAGGTAGTTCAGCGGGATTTTTCCCCCTCTCAGCGCTCTCCGTACCTAATAGAGGCGTTACTGCCGCTGGGCCCGCCTTCACATTATCCGCGGCTCCACCGCCCAAGGTCTCTGCCGCCGTCCGCTCCAGGGCTCGGGCGCCCCCCGTCGCGGTGGCCCGAGGTGGCATGAGGGGAGGGGGAACAGGATGGTAGTGCGGAGACGCCTCACGTCCAGCGGCCGTCTCGCTCGGATGCACGGGCCTTCTCCTGGCTACCTGCGGGTTCGTGCGATCCTGGGGGACGTGCCTATGCTTGGGCTGCTGCTTCTCGATGGGAGGACGGGGGCAGCAGGAGCCATGCAGCGGAGCTCCCCACTGACTCCCGCCCGGAGCCTGCAAGCGTGCCTTCAGATACCGTCTCTCAAATCTCGCGCGGAAGGCGGGCGGGTCCTCCTGCCCTGGCTAACGCCACAGCCCAGGCAGCCTCTTTGAGACAGGGGTTCCCAGTGGGCCCGTGTGTTTCTTTCAGGTATGAATACCAGGGGGAGCCGCATTCTGGGCCTCCAAGCATCCGTTTTCACCCCAAAATTCACAGGATGGTGAGGCAGCGTCTGATGATGCCGGTGATCGACGGTCCAAGCAGGATCCGCCAAGATTTACGGATGATTGTGCCTGATTAATATGAGGCCGTGCTGGAGCTCACTAGGCAGTGGACATCTTGGTTGGCCCTCTAGCGCCCTCTCATCCGCAGCCTATGACAAAAGAGTGTAGCGTGTTTTTGCATGTACTTACCTGGATTCATTTTATATCGATCTCAAGAGTCCTCACTCAGCAGCTTTAGGAGAGAAGCAAGACACGCTTTTCATCACTGATCATGGCCAGATAATGGGCCTCATTACGAGACTCACGGTAAAATCTCGTCATTACCGGCATGGCGATAATAACGGGTCCGGGTAGCCTTGATGCCGCAAATAGCGCCTGATTGCGAGAGTGCGTGCACGCACATAGTGACAAGCTGGTAACAGCTGTACCGCCATGCCGGTAACGTCCCTCAAACCCCCGATACCGGAGGACACCCCAGGAGTCAAGTGTCACACAGGACGTGGCCACAACTGTAGATTCATAGCATGAGGGAACGCAGTAGCTGCCACGAGTTCTGTGGGGGAGGTAGCAGAATTTGCGCCCCATAGTGGAGATGAGGAAGAGGGGCATGATCTGGAGCACACCCACGAGGGAGGCACCCTGTCTGAGGATGCCGTGTATACCCCAAAACCCCAGTTCAACCCACATGTCACCCCACAGGGCACCTCTCAGCCTGAGTCAGCAGGCGAGGGCACATATGCTGTGTGGTCCCCATCTGTGAACAGCCTCGTATTGCCCACCGCAGCAAATCTACCATCCACCTCCACCGCGATCCGGGACAATGACGACCGCATGACAAGGATGGAGGGCCGGCAACAGGCGATGCATGACCTTGTAAAACAATACATTGCAGATGGGGAGGCAAGTAGGCGTGAGATGCGTGCCACCTCCGTGGCCATCATCAAGGCTGTAAACAGGAACAGCAAGCAGGTGCATGATGGTTTCACAGCAGTGGCCCAAATCCTGTCCAGAATTGTGGACAACTTCGACCAGCTGCGTCCAGCACCTACCGAGCCACAACCATCCACCTCATCATCTGCCACACCTGCTAGCTCGACGCAGACCAGCCCTGTGCGCAGGTCCCTGTGCAGCATGCAGTGCACTGGAATGAAACCCCCTTCTCCGAAGAGGGACCAGAAGTAGCAGGGGCACGCTGCATGTGTTGAATGGAATTGCAACATGAGACATTTAGTGCACTTCGTGTGTGGGGGTGTTGGGGGGAGGGGGGAGGCGAGAGGGTGTATGTGGGGGTGTTGGGGGGCAGGGGGTTTGTGGGGTGTTTAGGGGGATAGGGGGAAGGGGGCCTGCAGGGGTGATGGGGGGATGGGGGAGGTCAGTGGAGGTGTGTGGGGATGTTGGGGGGAGGGGAAGGGCAAGGGTGTGTGTGTGAGGTGGAGTGTCTATGCACGTTGTAAATATCACCTTTTTAATACACTGTTGTGTAAAAGAAAACACATGACTGGACAGTGCTTATTGGGTGCGTGTGATTTGATTAGTTTACAGTGCACAGTGTCCATGTACCCCCACACCCAGTGGCCAGAGTCCCACATCCATGGCACTCTCTGCATCCAAGTGCTTTAGAAAAATTGGTCTAACACAGACTGGCGCACAACACGGCCCTCATGTGCATCGCCACCTGGCTGATGTGCAACCCCTTCTCCTTCATCATCTTCATCCTCACCCGGTAGTTGCTGGTCAATGTCAGGCGGCAGAGGTATGTTCCGTTGGTTGTACATGTTGTGCAGCATGGCACATACCATGATGATCTTGCCCACCTTCTCAGGCCCGTACAGGAGTCCCCCACCCGGCCTGTTGAGGCAGCGAAACCCGCCCTTCAACAGGCCAAAGGTGTGCTCTATCACGACACGGGTACGTGTATGAGCACGATTGTAGTCCTCATCGTGCCTGTTCTGCGGATTCGTGACAGGGGTGAGGAGCCCCAACTTCAGGGGATAGCCTGCATTACCTGCATGGGAGCACAATAAGGTATGTGTGAGGGTAATTCTTCAATTCCATCTGTGCTGAGCCTGTATATTGTTCATGTTCACATGCAGGATATTTCTGATGGCAGCCATTGACTACACATATGTTCAACTATCTGGCCTTTTCACACCTTGTCAAACCATGGTGGTGGGCATGTGTGACATACAGGACTGAGGGGACTTGACATCAGACTCACCACTCACCCAGATGGAGTGAGGGGCACCCTGATGTACTCACATGTGAGGGATGTGTGGCAGGTGATGTGACCAAATGCAAGTAGGCCAGTGTTTGATGATATAGGCTGACATGCACCATGCCACATGTTGTTTGGAGTATCACGCTTGCAGTAATGTTATTACGCTATGCACATGTCCCTACACATTTGCACACATATAATCATGCCATAATGTGTTTGGTGTTGTGGTCCACAGGTGTAGGGATGCGTTATTTTGATGATGCAAGGTGTCCACTTGCATTCTGGTACTCATGTGCAGTGGATGTTGGATGATGGGGGAGGGGGAGGGCAATGGTGTGTGTGTGAGGTGGAGTGTCTATGGACGTGGTAAATATCACCTTTTTAATACACCTGTTGTGTACATAAAACACATGACTGGACATTGCTTATTGGGTGTGTGGGATTTTATTTGATTACAGTGCACAGTGTCCATCTACCCCCACACCCAGTGGCCAGAGTCCCACAACCATGGCACCCTCTGCATCCATGTGCTTTAGGAAAATTGGTCTATAACAGACTGGTGCACAACACGGCCCTCATGTGCATCGCCACCTGGCTGATGTGCAACCCCTTCTCCTTCATCATCTTCATCCTCACCCGGTGGCTGCTGGTCAATGTCAGGCGGCAGAGGTACATTCTGTTGGATGCACATGTTGTGCAGCATGGCACATACAATGATGACCTTGCCCACATTCTGAGGCTCATACAGGAGTTCCCCACCGGCCTGTTGAGGCAGCGAAGCCGTGCCTTCAATAGGCCAAATGTGTGCTCTATCACGACACGGGTACGTGTATGAGCACGATTGTAGTCCTCATCGTGCCTGTTCTGCGGATTCGTGACAGGGGTGAGGAGCCACAGCTTCAGGGGATAGCCTGCATTACCTGCATGGGAGCACAATAAGGTATGTGTGAGGGTAATTCTTTAATCCCATCTGTGCTCAGCCTGTACATTGTTCATGTTCGCATGCAGGATATTTCTGATGGCAGCCATTGACTACACATATGTTCAAATATCTGGCCTGTTCACAGCTTGTCAAACCATGGTGGTGGGCATGTGTGACATACAGGACTGAGGGGACTTAACATCAGACTCACCGCTCACCCAGATGGAGTGAGGGGCAACCTGATGTACTCACATGTGAGGGATGTGTGGCAGGTGATGTGACCAAATGCATGTAGGTCAGTGTTTGATGATATAGGCTGATATGCACCATGTCACATGTTGTTTGGAGTATCATGCTTGCAGTAATTTCATGACGCCATGCACATGTCCCCACACATCTGCACACATATAATCATGCCATAATGTGTTTGGTGTTGTGGTCCACAGGTGTAGGGATGCGTTCTTTTGATGATTCAGGGTGTCCACTTGCATGCTGGTACTCTTGTGCAGTGGATGTTTACCACTCCAATTGCGCTCATTTGGGTGATGGTGACTACTTGATGGGTTGGATTTACAGCAGTCTTGTCACAAGTAGATTATTGGCATTCATCTACACATTTAGCCATGGTGGTATGCATTGTTCCTATGGTGGAGGGCAGTGACAGTGGATTCCCAGAGCGGGATTTAATTGTACGCACTCATGCATGCATGATCTGTGAGGTGCTTTGATGCTGTCTTGTATATTAAGCCTTGTGACTGCATGTTGGTGCACTGTGGTGCTGTGGGTACGGTCTGATGATGTGCAGTGGATATGATGAGGCTAGTGCACTGCGTGAGAGTGTGACATGTTGACATTGGTGTGCAGCCAGAGTATGTCGGCATGCATTGTCAGTGTCATGCTCAGGTTGGGATGTTTAGGGGCGCAGTGTTTTCCAGCATGGACAGTGTCCAGTCACCACCACATTCACGCACATGGGCCAGCGTACGGACAGGTAGCATATGCATATTCCCCCTCCCCAAACACACCCAGGTAACATATGCATGTTTCCCTGCCTAAACACACCCAGGTGGCATTTGCATGTTTCCCCCCCTAAACACATCCAAGTGGCATATGCATGTTCCCCCCGCAAACACACCCATGTGGCATATGCATGTCCCCCCCCAAACACACCCAGGTACCATCTGCATGTCCCCCCCCCCAAACACTACTGTAGGCCTGTGAGCAGACTTACCCAGCAACCAGACACGTCATGAAACATGTCGCTCCATGTAGTGGGGTAGCTTGGAGTTCCGCAGCACCATTGCATCGTGCATTGATCTGGGGTATCAGGCACAGCCATGTATGATCATCTTGCTGGCGTCACATACCATCTGCCATTAATGGAGTGGTATAGCTTGCAATTGCGGTACACCACCTGCATGGCATGCAGGACCACCAACTCCACATGGGTGCAGTCGAGGGCACTGATGCAATGTGGCATGCCTGCCAGTGCATGTAATCCTATGTTAGTGTCACTCACTTCCTGGCCAGTTCGTAGTAGGGATATCTAGTTCCCTGCATGCTTCAGGAGGGCATCCAGCACTTGGTTCAGCATGCGTGAGAAACATGGTTGTGATATGCCTTGCAGCTTCCCCACTGTGTGCTGGTTGGTGCCTGTGGCCAGGAAGTGGAGCACAGACACTACCTTGAATAGTGGTGGAATGGCGGTAAGATATCCATCAGGCTGACTATATCATCGTGTATTAGAACCACCATGGCTGTGATGGTGTTCCTGTCCAGGCGGAACAGGGTGTGAATCTGTACAGGAGTCAAGTTGAATGGAGTGGCCCTTATGCAAGGGATTGGTGGCTGCCTGCGTGGTACCCCTGCTTGCACTGGTAGTACTTGCTGGGCCAGTCTCACCCTCCTTCTCCTCCTGCATCTCCTCTGTATTGCCTAATGTAGTGCCTGCTCGTGGAGTAGCAGTGCAGGCATGTCCTCCAGCTCCAAAATCGCAAGAGCTAGTGGGATCATTCTGGTCTAGGAAGGGGTGTGGTGTGTGGGTGTGCTCCTTTTGTGCTGGGCCAGACTCCATTGCCTCCACCTGTGCTGATTGTGTGCACCTGTGGCAGTTGGGGACACAGCAGATTGCTATTAACACGTGATACGCTATGCCGGAGCTACTGGCATGGTGGTAACCCTTATTACCGCAATCTGGATGCCGGTAAGTGCATGTCCGTGTGACTCATAATGTCCTCCTGTTTGCAACATGCTGGTACGGAGGTGCACGGTATCAGCGCCTCCATGGGGTTGCCTGTAATACCGCTATGTGGACTTGTAATGGACCGGTACGGTAAACGATGGCGGTATTACCATTCCGGAATCATTTTTGCCATACCGCAAGACTTGTAATGAGGCACAATGTCTTCTTTCTCTCTAACCTTTGTTCAATCGTTACAATATAAGCCCAGGCGAATGAGTAATTCTTTACTCCAGGATTCATTGATTATGGACGAGCTCACCAGTAAACAAACTAACCAGTTTCAAGGAAACAGCATAGAGTAGGCTACTGATGCCACTTTTGGTAGACATTTAAGCCAGTCGTTCAGGGGAGCTTCATTGGGAGTGCATCTTCCCAAAAATCAGCCAAAATGACTCTCAAGAAATGTCTATCAAAGAGAATTAAGAGCTGGAAGAGAAACATAAAGAAACTGGCTCACCTTTATCTACAGAATAATTAAATTAGAGGTATCTGAAGACTTTTGAATTCATCAAGATCTGATTTTTTTATAATGAAATAATATTATTTCACGAAAGATAACAAGGCCAATAGGTGACTGGCTTATAAACTAAGAGGTCAAACATCGCACCAGTCTATCAAGGAGAAGTAGAATGAGTGGGGGGGTTTTCGCACTGGGAATGAGGGAGAATCAGCATTTCCAAGATCCCCTACCTATCTTTATTCTTCACAAGATAAGGATAGGGCTACAAGGATTGATTATATTGACTCAATGATGCTACCACCACTCACCTCAACGGAATATCAGTGACTAGAGGAACTGAGTACAGCTGAAGAACACTCCAGTGTTATTACGTGTCTGACGTTGAGCAATTACCCTAGATCTGATAGATGTTATATCCCCGTGTTTAAAAAGTTTGCACATATTTTGCAACCTCATCTGACAAGCCTAATTAGCATTTAGCAATTTCCTTACTACAAACTTAGTGACACTGACAATGAGTTAATCTTGAATTAGTGTGCTGCTTAAAGACAGCAACAATCCCACATCTTGCTTGCCTATCACCATTCATTATTGTGATGCCAGAAAATACTGAAATGTTCTCGTTCATTGATTCCTTGAGTGATCCTGGTGTACCAAATCAAACCAGGAGGATCCCCTTAATATGGGCCAATATGGATAAGGATAGAACCTCATAAAGCTGATTCGTGCTTGTCCGAGTCGTATAGAAGCCTGCGTTACCAGTTCAGACACAGATCTAGTGCATTTACAAGCCTTTGATAGTGTATTGAGCAAAGCAAGGTTGCGCCTAACCTCTGTCATCATGCCCTGTCAATATAAGAATACAAATAATGATCCTTCATGGTATCCGGAGGAGTGCACAAAAGTAAACGTCACTTGCTGAAAATGATGAAGTAGCCAAACAGAGACAACGACAGTCTGGCCCAGTTGTTTTACAAACGAACATTAAAACGAGCCAAAGACACCTGGAAATACAGTCATGGCAATTGCTGGAAGCAGCAGCAAAAAATTAAAACATTAGCGAATTCTGGAAAATGTTGTCAAAGGGGATCAGATTGTGCCCAAACGTGGCTAATGCATTAACATCAGCCGAATCATGGGTCAAACAGTTCTCCCAGCTCTGTAACCCCCTAGATCAAGCTGAAAATTCAGAAAAGTCATTTCCGGCAAACACTCTAAACTGGTGAATAATTAATTCCAATTACTCTCCAATGCACTTTGAGTTCACAAAAGTAAAGCGAGCTCTGTTTTTCACTTCTACAGGGAAATCTCCCAGTCTGGGTCACATTGCATTGGACGTATTTAGGAATGCCATCTGATATGCATGCTAGAATTTACTGAAAGGTGTATCGCTGTATCGTCCAATAATTACATTCCTTGGAGCTGGAAAGAATAAAGGGACAGATACTAATTGATTCTACAGCTAAATGGATAGGAACGGTGGTGTACAGTTGTATAATTGACTGGGCACAGGCCAATAACATTCTATCAGAAGAGAAGTATGGGTTTAGAGCAGGAGCTTTTGGTAAAAAGTTTGTGTCAAGCAGGTCCTGAACCTTAGGATGATACTGGACAAGTAGGTCCGTGGGTATGGATGTCCAGCTTACCTGGGGTTTATGGACCTGACCTCTGAATTTTACAATGTGAACCGGCAAAAGTTGTGGGGCTCTCTCTACTCCCTTTGCATGCCTTGGCCACTTTTAAGCCTGTTCATCTCTCTGCATAACAATCTCACCACTGCGGTGAGATTGGAAAGTAAGGGTGCGGTTACTTTTCCATTTAGTGTGTCTTGTGGAGTCAGGAAGGCTTGTTTGCTGGCACCACTATAATTTAATGTATGTGTCAGCACTCTCGCGTTAGAGCTAAACGAGCTTCCAAAGAACAAACCTAGATCAGCAGGAAAATCAGAAGTGTCCTTTCCTATGTAGATGATGCAAAGGCTCTTTAGAACGTATTGCCGGATATGAACGATATATGGAATTGAGAGATCTGTCTCTGAATGCTGATATATCTAAATGTATGTGTGTTTGGGTAAGCCCTCTGGTGATCTTCCCTGTATCACTGTATTAGGATGGAAATTAGAGACAGTTCCCATAGGTATATACTTCAGGATATTGTTTAATAGTGTGCTGAATTGGGGTGATCATATTAGCAGCTCGGCCAACGGTGCAATCATCAACTTTGGCAGAGACATAGGTGGCTTATGCTTTGAATCAGCACTCCCCATTGAAAATGGTGTATATGGGGCTGAGGTGGTGGGGTTCTCCCCCGCGCCATCAATCCAGACCCAAGAAAACAACGTCCTACAATATCCCTTCATTGTTGGAAAACGTCCTTCAATATATCTGCTACATCGGGAAGCGGGTTTGGATTTTATTAGCGATCTAATTAGTCTTAAACCATTATTACTATGGATTAGACTTTGGTCAAACACAAAGCCACACTTAACGCACCATATCATCAAAGAAATACTGGTTTCTGAAATGTGTATGAAAATTCCCTGGTTAAAAGACTGGAAGAAGGAATTTTGCTCTCTTGTCCTTCTGAAATTATTTAGTTCCTTTCCAAACATACAGGAAAAGGACTATGGTTCACTTGTGGTATATGAAACAGAGAAGGTAGGTGTGCTATAGCATGTAGTTAAGCAAGTGCTCAGTTTCCCAATATTTTTGGTATGGCTGTAAAGAGGCAAATGCTAATTATGCACCTGGTTCTTGACACCTTGCAAGAGAGGTGTGCTATTTAGCTTAAGGATCAATTGCCTACCGATGGGTGGTCAGTCAGCACACAGACAATAATGACTATCACCCGTGTGCTTTGTCCCTGCAATGATAAATCACTGGGCAATATCACCTTAGGTCAACGCTTCTAATTCATTATTTAAAAAGAGATATTGTAGAACAATTAATGATGTGATAAAATGTCTTTGATCAGTGCCTAAAAAACATGATGCTCGCGCTGTCTATATACTTATTGAAGGTACATTACTATTTAATGAAGAATGCCATTAGAAGAACTAATCAGTTTTTATAATACCTGTAGAGGGTTTTTTTTAATCATTTTTATATTTGTGTATAAACTTTTTCTTTTAACCTGCATATATTCTTTTATGGTGGTTTTAACCTTTGAAATAAAGATTTGATGATGATGTTCTCAGAAACAGATTGGCTTCCCTTCTCACTAAATTAATGCACCCTGATCAGCTGGGATGTATTCAGAGATAACAGGCTCATGATAATATCACAAAGGCAACTGATAAGGTACATCCCTGCCAAACATTGATGGCTTCGATGATCAGATGAGGCATTGCAGTTCTGCATTTCGATTGATATTGCTATGCAGCTGAAATGGGCATGCCTTTTGACTGATCCAACCAACTCTACACTAATAGTTGGGTGGATATCGATTAGCCTACAGTGGTCCCCTCCCAGGGCAACTGTTTATATCTGACCCCCAAGGATCAGAATCATACTTCCATATCCTTGACCTCAACCATGAAGTCTCTTAGATATTGAGACAAAGCCCCTCGAAAGTTTGCCTTATCTTAAGCCACCTGTTTATTGATGCCAGTCTTTTGGAACCCCACTTTTTCTTCTGGTTTCGACATCAATCAATTTGGTGTTTCCCCAATTATTAGAAGTGGGGAATATAATTGACTTTGATCAATGCAAGCAATCTGTCAGGATTTGACATATTGCACAGAGTACAAACTATACACTGGATCTCTCACCTCTCAATGAAACTGGGAGAGAGGAGGCAATAAGTTTAACTTTGTTTTTATTTATTATTGTGATGAGCTCAAAATGAACTTTACAAATACAAAATACACATAGTTAAACAATTCACAATGTATACAAAATGTCATCATTAAAATACATCACTCATTCATTTTCACGTTCTTCACATCCGTATTCATTAATTCATTTCAGATCATATTAATTCAATTGCAGCATAACATTTTCTTTTTTTTAACACAGCTTTATTCGTCGGTTGCCATAAAATCATGACATATTACAATTTGTGGTTATTAAAAATGATAGAACATCAAAATCACGTCACCATTAATTAAAGTACAGACCACAAAATAAAATATGATTTCTTATAAAATATCTAAAAACTGTCACTGGCTGTTGTCTACACAGATTGTAGTCTTAGAATTCCACGTTAGGTCAATAAAAATAAACCTATGTAGATTGCAGGGAGCAACCGTAAAAGACATACTTCATGTTTCATACAAGAGTTTCTGGAGAGCTTCACACCAAACACATGGTGCCCTAGCACAATACAGTGATATATCTAATTAATTAAGGCGCCCGACAGCAACGAAATACTGGTGCATTAAGCATGTCTCTCAAAGCGTATTTCACCCGTCACTTGTCATTGCTTTGGCCCTTTGCAGCCAGTGGATGCATTTTGCTGCAAAGTGCACTGCATTTAAGTTTCCAGAGGATCTGCATAACTGCATGGCATCACCAGTTGTCGTAATACTAAAAAGCCAAAACAGGGGCTTCAAATGCCTAACCTTTTAGACCTTCGCATGTAGCATGAAATGTAAAGTAGTTTCCGCATTTGCCCCACATAGCAGGCAATCACCCCTACAGTTTCTGCCATAGTGACTGGTATAATCCCACACCGGAAGGAACCCTAGTCGGAATCTCAGATAAAAAGAACGAGCATATGCCGGAGTTATTGTATCCAAGAATTCTTCAAACCCCGGGGTTGATTTCAGGTTAAGATAGTCTGGTCCGCTGGCATCACAACGTCAAATGGAAAATTATATATGACTGACTGAATTATCATCTGTATATTACATTTGTGAGGCAAATGGGTTATCTTGGAGTACCTTTCCTCGATACTGGAGTATACTGGAAATCTATACCTTTGTTATCTTTGTTCTCATTGGTCATTAATTTACTGCTATAAGAGAAGAAGTTCAGAGCCCACAATTTGAAAAATATTGTCTGGCTACTATCTAAGGCTTCCTCCTCATTGGCAGTGTCACTGACTTCCTCACTGCCATCATCCTCCATCTTGAACCCACACTTGGCCCAAACAACACAGTAACATAGTCCAAAATAAATGGAATGTCCAATCAAGGTTCTGTAAATATATATATACTTTAGCTAAAAACACCATCTGCATCCCTGTGAAAGACAGAGAGGCAGCAACAGACTGGAGAAAGTAGCCCTCTGAGCGTGGGTACAGGGATATTCAGCAAATGCCAACTTCGAAAGGATATGGTCAAAGAAGGTACTGAGGTGACCTAACCAGTTTTGAGGGTCCCAGTGGACCAAGGGTACAACACTCTCTGGTTTCAGTTCGTGGGTGGGTTGACAATGTCGAACCCCATGTCGAATGTTGATGCGAGCAGATCAAGCTCAGATCAGGCACGTGGGCTTGTGTGAGCCCAAGCTGCAAGAGGGCATACATTCTGCATGAACCCTGATCCTACGCTAGTGGAAACTTTTAATAGGAATACATTAGGGTAGAGGACATCAATTTTTCTAGAAATCAGAACTGTCCCTTCAACACTGAGTAAATTGCCACAAGGTGATTTATTTCATAGTGAGTGTTGTGTCCAGGCCTGGCATAGTGTGAGCCTGGGCCTGCATGCAGTGAGGACCTGTGCGCAGGCCTCAGTGGCGCAGCTTTAGCAGGAGAGGTTAATGAGGGACACACGCGTATGTTGCGGTCTGCCCCGGAACTGACTCCCATGCTCGGGGGCGGGGCCTTTATTCATACGCCCTGCGTCACCGCGTAGCGGGACGCCGGGCGGAAACACAACATTCCTCCTTTATTCTAAAATGAACAAAACAACATTGCATCAATGACTCGATATCAACCATGGGTTAACACATTTACTGCTAACAGGGTGCCTCCCGTCTGTTCTAGTCCTTGGGAGCCCAAACCGAACATACATAGTCTTTCAACTGAGCTGGTGGCCGGGTGGCGCCTCTCAGACTATAACCCCCACCCTGTGACCTGGCTCCCAATGTCTCACGGGGTGCCTCACCTTCAGTGTCCTGCTCACCCATTTCAGGTTCACTCCACAACTCCCACGCTCCGTTATCTGCTCTTTCCTCTTCATGCCGAGATACAGCTTCGTCACCGTCCGGTATGGAGGTGTCATCTTCTCTGGGGCATTCACCGTCTGTCCATAGGTTAAATGGCACAGCTTTGAATCATGCCGCATTGCGTGTCACGCGTTGGTGTCTTTTGTGCTGTTAACATGGTTCCTTATTTTTCACTGATGATCCATGGGGCTGGCTCATATCGGGAGTTCAGTTTGGATTTAGTAGGATTGCGCAGCATGACCACTTGGTCACCCACTTGAAGATTCGACGATTTCGCTCTTCTCCTGGTGCTTATATACTCATTAGCATCTGTTCTCCGTTTTTCTATTCGTTCATCGTCAATTCTGTCCGGGCTTCTGTTAGGGATGTGCGGTATGGAAGATTGCAGTAACGTGCCAAACATTAGGTCTGCTGGGGGAATACCAGTTGTGCTGTGTGGTGTCACCCTATAATTTCGCAGGAAACTGTATAAGTCGAGTTTCCATGGGCTAGCACTTGCTCTCGATATTCTCAGTACTTTATTTAGTGTCCTCATAAATCGTTCCACATCTCCATTTGCTTGTGGCCAATGTGGCATAATGTGGTGGTATCGTATGTTTAGATCTTGCAGGTAATGTTTGAATTCTTCGCCTTGAAATGGAGGGCCATTGTCGCTCTTTATTCTTGTGGGCAAACCATGTGTTGCAAACGTTTTTTCAATCGCAGGGATTACCACTTCCGGTGCCCTGGAGTTTACAATCTCTACTTCGGGGTAGCGTGAGTAGTCATCAATAGCCACTAAGAGATATAAACCTTCCTGCAGCTTGCAAAAATCAATACTGATGGCTTCCCATCTGCCACATCCTCTCACTGGTGACTGGATCGGCTCTGGGTTTGGTGGGGCACCAGTGATTTGGCAGGGTAAACAAGTGTTGATGAGTTTTTCGACCTTGGCATATATTTGTGGAAACCACACTCGATACCTGAGGCGAGCTTTTGTCCGTGCCATGCCTTGATGGCCCTCATGGGCTAGCGCCACTATTCTTTCCTGAAGACTCACTGGGATAATAATGCCGTCTCCTCTGAGGATTAAACCCTGTTCTGTAAGGGAGAGATCTTGCCGTACAGTGAACATTCCCTCAAGAAATGCTTTTGCTTCTTGTGTTTTGTTGCGGATATTTTTCATGAATGAGTTTCATTCTCCTGACAAAATTGTGTTTTTCATCAAATTGCAACATTGGTCTTTTCGTGTTTCCTCCGCAATCTCTTCAATGCTGACAGCTTTCGGTCTCATTTCACATTCCACTTGGCAGATATGTTCTTCTGTGTCTGCTGCCACTTGGACTTCCTGTGTGGTCGCCTCTCTAGGATGTCTTGAAAGGAAATACGCTGGGTTTTCATTTCCTGGTCGATATTTCAGCTCGAAATCATATTGTTGGAGATGCAACAGCCATTTGGCAATTCTGGCCGGTGGGTGGGAGGAGGTGCCCATGAATATGGGTAGTAGAGGCTTGTGATCAGTAAATGTTGTAAACTTTCTGCCATACAGGTAGATATGAAAATGTGGACATCCCCACAATACGGCTATCACTTCCTTCTCAATGTGAGAATATCGTTGTTCGGTCACAGTGAATGCTCGTGAGGCATACGCAATCGGTCTTTGTATCCCCTCTGTTGTCACCTGTGTGAGTATGGCTCCTAAACCCACTGGACTGGCATCTACGTACAGTTCTGTGGGGAGCGTGTTGTCATAGTATGCCATTTTGGTGTCAGTTGACAGTGAATCATTGATGTTTTCAAATGCTTCTTGACACACTGTTCCCCATTCCCATTTTGTGTTGGTTTTGGTGAGATCTCCTAATGGCTCCGATATTGTAGCTAGATTCCTGATGAATCTCCCACAGTACGTGGCCATGCCTAAAAAACTGCGTACCTCCGTCGGCGTTGTGGGGGGGCTGGCAGTTTGAATGTCAGCGACCTTTTGTGGGTCCGGTGAGATGCCTGTATTGCTGAATGTGTAACCAAA